>NC_088832.1:27991553-29229053 GCF_904066995.2 Poecilia reticulata | reverse complement strand
TTTTTTTGTCTCTTTCATATTTTTCAAATAGTCACCTAACGAAGTATAAAGAAATTTTGTATTTTTGATAAATTGCTAGCAGCGAAGGGCCTAAAGATCCTGGTTTAGTTTGATTCTTTTTAAAGGTTTCTCCTATATGTAGAGACAACACTGGAATCAATAATCTTTCTTCCTGGAGGACTCATTGTCTCATGTGACCTACAACCAATTTAAAGAAAAAAAAATGTTTTGAAATGAAAATGTTCAGGTACTGGAGTGAAAAGTGAGAAATTTAGAAAAAAAAAGCAAGAAAGTATAGCAACATATGCAGAAATCAAATATCATTCAATATTTTTGCACAGTGCTTTACTGAATGACTGAAGACTCGCAAATATGTGTCCATATTTAGCACATTCAGATTTGCAAACATGTTTTTTCTAGTTCATCCATATAACAGATGGAAAGCACATGGCGAGAGTCAAAGCTAGCTCTGCCATGTTCCTCCTTATGTCAAGTGGCCTATAATGTTAGGACATTTATCCCAAGAGAGCTACATGTAGCAGCTCAGGGTAAAATCAGAATTGGTCATGACTGTTAGACCTCTGCAATGAAATTTTACCACAGCATTTTATTATGTAACATACAACTTCTCATTTACCTACTACTACTTCTACTCTGTTAAGAGTTAGAAATAGGTTTCATCATAAGGCAAGAGGACTGCTGGGCAATCAGCAGCACATTCAAAAAAAAGAGGCACCCAGAGAAGAGGAAGCAAAGAGGAGAATAATGAGCCCTGAGCCAAAAGGGAAACCTTGAGCAAAGATAATTAAGTTGAACATAATAACTACATAGTGTAAATTATAGAATACCTATGTACTAATTGACAGTCTGTACTGACTACTTTTGGTCTTCCGCTGACTGACGTTTGCGACAAGCACTTTCAAATGATTTCTGTGCTTTTTTCCAATATGACTTCACAGAGAATCAAATCACTTTCTGCTTGGGGAGATGCACAAATCACTCAGGCATTTGGTGATTCTCTCCCTCTGCTTGTCAGCTTTGCAAAGTTGTACCATTTATGTCAGACTCTTGTCTCTTTCCTGCACTGTATTAAATCAGCACTGGGAAGACGGAGCAGTTTCCGATCCTACATGAGTTTGTTCACTTAAACCATAAAAAACGACATGTTAGGCCAGCAGCAATGGCCGTGATCATTATTATTCTGTCACTTGGGGGCAGTAGAAACAAGTCAAGTTCATCAGTACAATAATAGCGTAACATTTATATTGTGTGCAAAATTAAATGTGGTCGTTTTTATATTTTTAGAAAAACTAAAACACAAAGACCCCAAAAAAGATGTAAGCTACAACATGAGATGAAAACGAGGTAATAAAGTTAGAGAAAACCCCACCGGGCAACTAAGTAGCAGGTTTCATCAAAACTAAGATAACAAAAATAGTCTCAGCAGAACATAAAGGCAGCACATTGTGCATAAATGAAGGAGAGTTGGTTTGCATTAGGAGGAATGAAACCTTCAGAGTATCTTTGATGTTTTTCACCCTAGGTGTTTCAAGACAAATTGTGTTTATGTGCAAAGTCTGCAAGACTCTTATTGTATGTAACTGTCTGTGTCAGCAAGTAGTCAGGGAGCTCATGAGAGGGAATTCAGTTCCTACAACACAGTCAACATCTCTACAGCTAAAAAAACAGAAAAGATGAAGACTTGAGGAAACTGAGCATGAATTATGCTTGACAGCACATATAGAGCCACATTTCTATTCATTTGAATCACATCAACAAGTTCATTTCTATCCAGGCAATTCAGTCCAAAAAGTGAAACCAATATATTTACAAATTCATTTCTGACGTAAAATACTTCCTGGTTTGCTTTGGTCAATTTTGTTATAGATATAACTCTGAAATCTGTCATTTCTGTGCCTTTTCTAATGCATGTTTTCCTTCCACTCATCTTTCTGTTAATATGCTTTGGTACTGAAGTCTGTGAGCAGTCGGCTTCATTTGCAGCTTCATTGACCTTTTGTGGCTAGACCTCCTTGTTGTCAATGACTGCTGGTGGACAACTGTCAAGAATTAATCTTGAGCAAAATGTTATGCAGTAGAACATTTTCCAAGAAACTGAATTTTGGGCTTTTATGAGCCATAATCATTCCTCATACAATGAGTGTGAGTTTTACTTAAAATTGGTTCTCTTGAGATAAAAACATTTTTATTTGTGAAGATTTGTTTTGTCCTACTCCACATGGTTTCGTATTGGGTTTACTTTGCAGTAGGAGGGATGAAGGAGGGGACCCTGAACAGAGATGGTTTATAACAGAGGAAGAAAGGAAACCAAAGAATTGGTGAGGTTCAGAGTGATTAATGGAGTGTTTCTGTAAACAGAGCGAGCATACTGTGCCTGTTTGCCAAACAGATGAAGAGACAAAAACATGACTTTTTTTTTTATATCCACTTATCTGATCACTTCATACTGTATCATTTCAGACTAAGGGAGGCAGGCTAATATTGATGTTTTTATTTTACACTCGATTTAATGATTTGCTCTTTCTATTATGATTACACTGTATAATAGAATGTTGTTTGTTGTCCTCTGATCAGAAATTTATCATTTTGTTTTGTTTGAGCTGTTTACTGTTCGCTTTATTTGAGTGAGTGCTTACTATGATGATTCTTATTTTCCACTGGAAACAAATTTACCCACATTCCCCTTACTCTTCATTACAATGGTAATACATATAAGAGTCCTTTCAGCATTGGGAGTAAAACTTAATGTGCCAATTAGCTGACATGTCTCTCACATAAAACCATCTTTGAGCTAAAAATCTACAGTAGGAATAATAAGCAATTGTTCAAATATGGTAAAACTGGTACCAGTTTTACCAAACTACTGTGTTCAAATGTAATTTGACAAAGTTAAAGTTTATGCAAAACAGAATCTAAGGATATATATATATATATATATATATATATATATATATATATATATATATATATATATATATATATATATATATATATATATATATATATGCTGCATTAAAACTTAAAACTTACAAGTTTTAATGCAGCATATATATATGCTGCATTAAAACTTGTAACAATGTATATTATTAAAAATGCAGTCAGGCGTATTTGAGATCAAGAGCATATCATTTCATTTCCTGCAATTTCACCACTTACAACCTCCTTCTGCTTTATCAGCTCGACTGAGCTAATTAAATTCAGTCACTGGATAAAATGCAGCTGCAGCTGACTTTGTAAATGATTGACTGAGTTTTAGCTGCCTTGTTTGAAAGCCCTGATCTTCTCAGAAGCATTCAGAAACACCAAAGTCAGTCACAGTTTGGAATCCAAACTATTTTCCTCAATCTCTGCTTCCCCTTTGAGACAGTGTGACTAAATGGCTGTATCCAATCACTGTGCTGAATCACGAGTGAAGGGAGTTCCAAAGTGAATTTTTATAATTCCCCACATAAGACGGAGCTTGGACTGAAAGCGCGATCCCAGCAAGGTGAAATCCACCTTCTAATCCCTTGCCAAAATCTCAGCTGGGAAAATAAGAGAGCTGTTCTTCCCTTGGTTTTATGTTGGTGGGTAGTGAGAAAACTAAAACTGCAATAAGAATCCTCTCTATTTCTCCAGCTCCCCCACTGACACTTCTTCTCTTCAGCTACTGCCAAACTCCAAAATCGCTCTGGCTGTGGACAAGCATACAGTTAATAAATCTAACAGCCAGCAGGGAAGAGCTTGCAATATAGTGTGCGTTTGTAAAAGTACCTCTATGTGTGAAAGGAACAGATAGTGACTAATAAAAGTAGCCATGAAAACAAAGTCGCCCAAAACTGCAAAGCGGTGAAAAAAGGTATATAGTTTTCAAAATGTTCTACAAATCTAAAAAAGACAAATAAAGGTTTTGGCTTTGAATAAAGATAAAAATAAAATCTAGTAAATCTAATTGCCCTCAGACATCTCTTTAGAGACTTGTGTTTGTCAAAACTTCAGTACAAACACAGTTATTCAGTGAACCCCTCAAAGGATTGTGACAAATGGCATTAAACAGAAAAAAAAAAACACAGATCAGGAATAAGGTCATGCAAGGGTACAATACACAAGAGGGATTGGTTTAATCAAAGTCTAGACTCAAATCCAATTGAGAATATTTGGCGAAACTTAAAATATGGTGTTCAGAAATGCTCTCTAATCAACCTGGCTGAGTTTAAAGTTATTCTGTAAGGAGAATGGTCCAAAGGTTTTGTCTTTCAATGCATGAGTGTGTAAAAGGTGTAAAAGAAAAGAATGTGGGTCTAACTAATAAGATCTCAGTAACTTATACACAAATTGCTGGTGGTTTTAACATGACTAAACATATGAGCATTGAGATGATTTCAGGCATTTTACCTGTTTTCTTAATCTGAAACCTTTGCCTTTGAATTTATTCAATGGACTGAAACATATTTCCACTGTGTGATGAAAAGCACCAAAAAAAAGTTTCAAAGTTCAGGTTATTCATTATCACATGACAAACTGATGACGAGGCATCAAAGCCATTCCGTATTTAGGTATGGATGTTCTTTGCCATGTCACGGCTGAAAGGATGGGTCATATAAATTGATATGCAGGTGCACGGAGGCACAGGGTTTCCTGCAGCATGCAGGCAGCTCTCTTGTCAGAGGTCTACTGAGGCATGACATGTAAAGCCACACACACTCGTACACACACACGAACACACGCCTCTTCCCTCTCGGCAGCCATCTACCGCATGACGACTGATAAAAATATCACAGGCCCTATCAGGCAATTAAACAGGGAGAGACAGCAGAGTGTGCTGGCTGCTTAATGGCTTCAACTTCCCCGCAGACACTGTGACTAGCCGTCTGGGGGGATTCAGACCCCTGATGGAGTGGGAATCACAAGGAGGGAGAAGCCCTTCCACTGGTCACAGTGAACAGTTTTCCTGTCATGTGCATGGAAGTTTCTTTGGACAGAGGCCAAAACTAAAAGTGGAGTTGTTTTATTCATTTAGCAATATATAAAGTGTTGCCTCTGAGTGTTAAATATAATTAAAAATTAATTGCTTGAGCATCAATATCATAAAAAAGGACAAAAAAGTCAAAGGTTGAACTCAATCATAAAAATGTATAGTTATATTTACATATATATATATATATATATATATATATATATATATATATATATATATATATATATATATATATATATATATATATATATCCAGCATATGAATCAGAGCTGAAAGTTTGAGAACAAGGGGGAACAAGTGCGCAAGTTTGAATTGCATTGGTTGGGAATTCCCTTCTTAATCCTAAACTGTAATTTTAGTTGTATGCAACTAAGTTTTAGAGGTTCAAACAAAGAAATTATATTTTTAAGTACTTAAAATAAAATCATGTATTCTCTTCTTTCCACTTCCCATAGGTACCCTGCTTTCAGTCGGTCTACTACATAATATCTCAATGAAGTAGACTAAGATTTGTTTCTATAATCAAAATAACATTGTGACAAAATTGAAAAAAAAAATTATAATTTTGCACATGTAGGTTATCCTGTAAACGGTCCAGTGCAACATGTTTTTTTTCCTCAATTAATTCTAGCATTCCTTGTAACCTTTTCAAATCAAATACATTGATTTATAATGTTTATATGTTTTATACTGACATAAAAATAAGGAAACATGACCAGCTGTTGCTGATCAGATGTCAGACACTATCTCCTTTGTGGAGACACCCCCCACTCTGATCTTGGGGCTTTGTAATCAATGAACAGCTCAGCTTTGTGTCGCAATCACTACCAAAATTGGTTTCGCCGTGATAAACAATTCTCAATCACCTCCACAACATTCCTGGAAACGTGGAAACGTTCTGACTCTGGAAGCCAGCCTGCCTGCATATGTGTGCAGCATCACATAGGTGACGTATCTACACTCCATAATGGACATTCTTGGAGGCCAAATGGACATTATCAGCAGGCTGAATGAGGTTGGTATCAGCTCCATGTCTCAGCCCCTGCCATGACCACCACTCTCACCTCAGCAGGGGTTCTTTGATGAACTCCATATAACCTCACACAATCACAGTGATACAAGGTGGTACCGTCCTGGACATGGACAGAGACATAGCTCTGTGTGGAGTTTGCGTGCAGCCGATACCATTGTGTACTTGAGAGACAGAGAAAGAGAGGCAGAAAATAAATCAAAGAGATACCGCAAGAATAAAAAAATAAAAAAAACGAAGTGAACGTGTGTTCAATGTTCCCTCGGTTTGGGCTTCAGCTAATGGACAGAGATAGTACGTTCTCCATTACAGAGCAGCATTGCCGATGACCCAAATGGACACAGACATTCTCCATGGAGGCGGAGAGTGTATTGAGGAGGGAGTGTTTTGGAAAAACCTCTCAACTGAGATATGAGCAATACAGAAAAAGTAGAAAAAGTGGAATATTGTACGTGTGAAATCATAAAAATTCTGACATGGATAAAGCCTTTTGAATTAAACAGGAAGGTTTTCAATCAGAGATGAAAATATTAAAACATCACAGTCCTAAACTAAAGCTTACTTACAGTTCTTCGTATGTTGGCTAATCTGAAGAATGAGGAGGTGGATTAGACGTTTGTATTTATATCCTGGAACATTTTTGCATATTTATTTCATTTATTTTACATGGATTTCAGGTGAAATTGCAACAAAAAGTAGTACATAATTGGAAAGTGGAACAAAAACAACATGGTTTGAAAATTAGTAAAAATCATAAGCAAGTTGGATGCAAATGCATCCAACAAATGCATCCAACTTGCTCTCCTGTAATACCCATAAATGAAGCTCAATCAGATTCATTACAGCACAAGAAGCAGCAATTTTCAAGACTTGCTACAGATTCTCAATGTGATCAATTCCTAAGATGAATACCCTTTATATGCTTAAGATCTTAGATCTTAGAAAGGTGAACTTCACCCTGATTATTTTGCAATCTTTAAACAGCCTTTCCAAAAGTTTAATTTTGTACTTATTGCCCTGTCCATGCCAAACTTCAAATGTCCTCTTTCTGACTTTATTTCATCACTGGCTTTCTTCTTGCTATTCTTCCATATATTTGTAAAGCTAATCATTTTCCTTTCAACTGCTTAAAAGACCTAAGCTTTGAATATCCACAGCTGTTTTGAAGTTACTATGTTAAGGTGGACTGTCCAGGCGTGGTAAGTTTGAAGTTATGCCACACTCTGTTTTTAAAATATGCATCATTTTTCTTAATCAGCTGATTATGTCAAACTTGCCTGGGGCATACTGAGAGATGTTGCTTCATCAGTGTAGATGTCAATTATAATGAAAGACAGATAAAGCCAAATATAACACACAGAATGAAAATCAAAATGGGGAAAATCATGTTTACATAATAGCGTAGTATCTACTTTCCTCTGATAATAACATCCAGAGTAAAAGAGCCCCCAAAGTCACTTGTGTTCCTGCCTGCGCTTCCTCCACAGCTCAGCCTCCCTGTGTGTGTGTGCTGCAGACAAAGATATGGCTCTCAAAGGGGCCTGCACAGAGCGGCTCAAAGGCTCCCATTTCTGCTTGCTCCTCTCAGTTTCCCTCAATCACACTTTTAATGGAAAAAAATCCAGTGTACACATTTCAACATGGTGTAGCACTGACAAAATGACTCATTACGCCTTGCTTCACACTTCCCTCTCCCCCTCCCAGGATTTTTCAAAATGGCTGGCACCTCCTTGTGCTGGTTTCAGTCAGTCACCCTGCCTTTGCAGTGACCTTGAGACGGAAATGAAGGCAGGATGTTGCTCCTGTAACTGCTGCAATACAGTTTCTCTCTCCCATTTGATTAACACCCACAGAGCAAAAATGTATCTCATTTACTGTGACATCCAGGGGGAGGGTGGAAAACACCCTGTTCATAACTATCAATCACAATAGGATTAGAAAGCCTCTTTCTGGTCCTTTTTATTTCTCATTAACTTAAAGTTGTTAATGAAGCACAGAACTGATTCATGACAACAAAGACTTTTTATAGCATCTACCATGACTATTCCAGCAAAGAACAAGTGTATAAAAAACATTCTAAAATCCCTAACTCTCCTTTATGTTCCCTCTGTTTCATTTAAAATACAGTACAATTTTTCATTCTTACAGCGATACATGGTCACTGCCATTGCTAATGGAAAAGAATGTTTCTGGCAGCAAGATGCTCAGATTAAGTGATGTGACCATGTGTGACACTAAACTGTCTGTTGTGATCAACCACTTCTGATGGCAAAAAGATCCACACCACCTGTGAAGAAACTTGAGACCATGTGATCCAGAAGGAACGCTATTCTTCCAAGTCTTGGTGGAATAAAGACGCAGACCCAGAAATAAACTAATCTATACATAAATGTGAAGCTGTAAAAGTGGAAGGCAATCGTACTGTCGGCTGAATTAATGAGGTGCTTCCTTCCATCCACATCTCAAGGTTTTTTAAAGCTCATCAGCCATCTTTACCATCCACTGATATTCTCGGGCTGAGCAGAGGAGACTGAAGGAAAAAAAAAAATCAAATGCCAGCCACTTTTTAAAAGAAATTAAAATCCGTTGAGCTTAAAGCTTCTTATTTTCAGCGGCTACTCATGGTTCAGCTGAGGATGAGGTTGAAATCAGGGGATCCCAGGGCGGAAAGGTCGGACCCCGTCCAAATCCTGTCCCACTCTGACCACCTGAGCCTCTGCTCTCACTGTTCTCTTTACTGGCACCTGTCTCAGGCAGCACAGAACCAATTTGTTGCTTCACACCAATTCAAGTTCCACTTACCCTGCTGGGTTACACCTATTCTCCTCTCACCTGTAGGACTTTTTTTTTTTCAGTACCGGAAGCGATTACACGGAAATACAGCAAAAGTAACTTTTACAGTTTGCTTAAACTAAAAAAGATTTAAAAAAGCATGTTGCATAGAGTAATTGGTGATCCCTATGGCAAGCAGGACTTGTGGTATATTCAGCATTATCAGGACAGGCCCAATGCCATTTGCATACAAATTGGCCAGATGGTACCTTGTTGTTATGACAACGGCACACAGCTCTCAGAATTCATTTGGAAGTGAACTATAAAAGGGGAGCAGGCACCAAGAACCACTATTATTGATACAATTCCTTTTGCTTTTATATAAAGAAAGGTGTTACTGAACCTTTTTACACACCTGAAGCTAGTTACAATAGCAGAGTCAATATACAGATACACTGACTGTGATACATTGGCCTTTGTATTAAATGGTGAACAAATTATTTCAAACCCTCAGCAGACAATATCCAAAAAACAACAGCCAAGTGCTTGAATATAACTATCCCGCCGTGATGCTCCAATTTCAGGGGTTCTTGTTTTATAAATCATTAGTAATTTACATCCAAGAGACTTTTTATAGAGCATTGTCCTCTTTCAGGGTTCCCTTGATTTTGTAAAAGTGTGTGCAATTCCTTGGTATGAGTCATATCAAATCCTGAGAGCCGGGGAGAGAACGCAAACTCTGCTGACGACACAGCGTCCTCTACTGGCAGAGTGTGGCAGGGAGTTTACACAACTGCTCGCCTTACTGAACAGATAATATTTACTGATGCTTTTCCTAAGTCATCGTGGCTCAGCTTACTGGTCAGGTAAATTGCTTTGCGTTGGACTCCTTGAGAATTCTTTTAACCCAGCATATTTATTTATTTCATAAACCCCCACGAGATGTTGGTTTAATCATTGGCCTCTGTGCAACAATCAACCATCATGGCAAAATATTTGTAGCCCGATTTGCAATGGGTTTTGGTTTGACCCCTCAGCTGATTTATGAAACACGTTACTTTTTCCTCCATAGTGTGTGAAATATTAGACTTCAATGACTGTCCTGTTACAGATTGTCAGAAACAACTGGCTCCAACTACTTCAGTCTGGACTGAAACACCTGTATCAGCAGCAATGCAACACTGAGGGTGTATTAGTATGTGCATGTGTGCATTACATCTAAACCTGAGGGTGGGAGCTAAAGGAAGGTGGCACATAGTGCCTCTCTAGCATATAAAAGGACCCCTCTGCCCTCTGGTGCAGCAGCATGACAGTTTTGTAAGTTTCTCCTCCACAAACGTGCAACATTTCTCAAGGTCATAACTTGCCTGCAGCACCGATTCTTGCCAAGGCAGCATCACACTAATTTGTCGCTTACCATCCAATTCAACATGGCAATTCGATGGGGACTCTGCGGAGCGGGAAAGATAAGCCATGACTTCAGTGTGGCCCTGAAGACTCTGCCGGCTGAAGATCATCAGGTAACAGAAGCAAGAAAGCTCACTCCGATGTCAATATTCAATTGTGTGTTGTATTCAGAACAAAAGCAGAAACATGTACTTTGTTCATTTTGCAGATAGCAGCCATTGCATCACGGAGCAGTGACCGTGCCAAAGAGTTTGCAAAGAAGCACAGTATTTTAAAAGTTTATGGAAGTCATGAGGAGCTGGCCAGAGATCCAGATATTGGTGAGCGAGAAGTTTAAAACAAGGAAGCTGTGCAAATACATAATAGGTTTTTGCTGTCAGCTAAAAATAAAACATCTGTGTCCTTAAACATTGTCTATTTGGGAGTGCTACACACAGAGCATAGGAAAGTTGGTCTCCTGTTCCTACAGGCTGGTTAGAATGTCCTGTGTGAGAAACCCTTTGCAATGAACTCCAGACAGGTCAAAGTCCTGGTGGAGGCCGCCAGGAAAACCAATGTGTTCCTGATGGAGGTAAGGTAGATTTCTGTCCATCGTCAAGTTTTGTGTAATTTATATTACACCCCATCACAATACTATGTTTCAACCTTTCATTTTAACAGTATAATATCATATAACAGTAACACTCCCATTTTGCCTTCCTTCATTTAACACAGCAGTATACATCATTTGATCAATTCATAAACTAACCAGCAACCGATATTTTCTAGACAAGTCATGTCATTTCCAGCTGGTCAATTTATCCTTTCATAGGAAGAAAAGTTTAACAACTTGGTGTTGTCTCCAAAAACTAACTTAACCAGTCATGATACTGTCGAACTTTGAACCTCCGCGTCTCATTATGCACACAGCATTCAGAACAGGCCGTGGATCAGAAGCGACTTGATTTCCCCACCTTTTGAACCAATGTGACATGTTTATTCAGAAAGTCTTCATGGGAAGTTAGGAAAAAGTGACATCAGCTTAAAATTCACCATGGAGTTAAAAGATGTATTTTCTGTACAACCTTTTCATGACATGCTGATGTCTATCAAGCAATTGGAGGTCTTGATTAGACAAATTGCTTTCTACGTAAAACCGGTCTCAACAAGACAGACTATGTTAAGAATTATCGTAGCAATTTGCAACATCAGCAAAAGTTGAGTTCTGCTGCTGTAGTGCTGGGTTGACTGTTTTGTCCCCTTTCAGGCCATCTGGTCCCGCTGTTTTCCAGTGCATGCCGAGGTGCGTAAGCTGTTGGCTGATGAGGCAGTAGGCGAGGTGAAGCTGGTGAAGTCCTACTTTGGCTCCCCTCAGCTCCACATCCCGCGCTCAGTTGAGAAGGAGCTGAGAGGAGGAGCTCTGCTGGATATTGGAGTGTACTGCCTGCAGTTTGTACTGATGGTGTTTAACGGCGAGAGGCCAGAGTCTATCCAGGCCTCGGGTGTGCTTCTTGACTTTGGTCATTTTCAGCATGCAGGACTTGAAGGAGGGCGTGGGCTGTACTTTATTATCATTAACCAAAGAGCATGAATCAGTTAATCGCAAACTGAGCATGACTGAAGTGGGAGTGAAAAATCCCTGAGTGACACATAAAAGTTACTTACACATAAACTTCAGAGTAAACACCTCCGGGTGTAATTGTTTTAACAGAGAATCCAAGATTTATTATCATTATGAAAATGTCAAACTCATACTAATGCTCACACGAGAACAGTTATGCTGTATATCTGGGAGGAAAGACTTTAGACCGTCTGATTATTATTTTTTATTTTATTTAACCACAAAAATTGAAGCTGAATTAATTAATGCATCCATATTATTATTTTTATTATTCTGTTGATTGTCATTGCTGTTTTCATTTGTATTTCCTCTTTGCTCTTGTAGTCTTTGTCATTTTCAATCTACTGCTTAAACCAAATATGGTTCGGCTATGTTAGTCAACTTTGAAATAGGGGGATTTTCTAATTTCTGCCCTTTTTAGAGCTAATCTGCCATTTACATTGATTGCAATCAGTCTCAACATGACAAGACATCTGAAAATAAATTACAATCATGTGACAATTGTCCACTGAAAACATTTTAATGCTTTGTATGTCACTGAAAGTATATAAATTTGTTTTTTGATTTTTGGCAGGAGTGGATGAGTCGGTAGTTGTGGTGATGAAAGAGGATGGTCCTCTGTGCCTTTTCAATAACTGCTCGTTTTTCAAATGATGTTATCATCAGTGGCACCCAGGGTTCTATTAGGGTATGTTTCACCTACACTGGGCAGAGCCATTTAACTTAATTAAGAAATAAATAATGCATATGCAAAGACACATTCAAAATAACTTTCTTGAAAAATCAAGTAGAAGATTTGAGACAAATATCTGATAACATAGTTAAGTCTGGACTGTTGAAAAAGCACCTTGCCTGTTCCCTTTAGGTGCTTGGGCCAATGCACTGCCCTACCACACTGGTGCTGAATGACAAGAAGACAGAGTACCCTCTGCCTGAACCGTGCCTTCCTCTGAACTTCACCAACAGCACTGGGCTTCGATACGAGGCAGAGGAAGTGAGGCAGTGCCTGTTAAAAGCTAGGTCAGGATGAAAGGGAAGGTGTGCATTTGTCTTCAATAGATTACAAGGTTTGAACGGCTCAAACCACTGTTTCAAAGAACACCGCAATTCAGGGAAATAGTTGCATTTTTGGTGGCTCCTGAAGAAACTTAAGATGAAAAATCATACACGATGTTACCTATCTTTCTGGATCAGTTTGGTTTCTGCTTTCTGTCCTTAGAATGTCCTCTACAGTATGTTATTATTAGATGCTTGTTTTTACCCCTTCTTGAAATTTGCATAATCTTTTTATCCCTGCTTTACCACACTCTTCACTTCATTATGAATATGTACATAAATTTTGCTGTGCTTCTGTCTCACTTTCTGATCGTCCTGCTTTGCTCGTCTGTTTGTGCAGGACTTAAGGAGAACCCACGGATGCCTCTGGCTGTCTCCGTCCTACTGACAGAAATCATAGATGAAATCAGGAAACAGGTGGGAGTTGTCTTCAGCCAGGACAGAAAATGACATCCATAGTCCATCGAAGTGAATTGTTCCTCTCCTACAGTGAACCTGCTCAGAAGGGGCAGAGGGAGTCCTTTGAGGCAGAGTTTGGATTGTTAGAAGAAGCAGATCACACATAAGCCTGAACACAGTAATTTTGTTTGGGATTTACTACCACAATCAATAGATTAGAATAAATATGTGAACTGTCTGAATTCTTTATTTATTTATTTAATTTTTTTTTTGTCTCTGGATTGTCACAGACATTTTTTTTGTAATGAGTATATTGGTACACATGACTGATTTATTAAAACATAGATAAAAGCACACATTTAATCAGAAAAATACCATCATAAACAAATAGACCAACTGTGTTGAGCTCCAGTATCATTTAATTCTTATTTGTGTCCTTTCCAGATAAACAAAGCAATCATTGTAAGATCCCAGATAACACACTATGAGTGAAACATTGACAGAGACACTGAATCTATGTAGAAGCCTGGCATTGAAACGGAATTGAAAGTGGTCGGTGACTTAATGTTGAATCAACTTCAGAGTTTCAACCATAACCGACTTTATATCAGTGTTGATTCAACAGTCATTTGTATGTCAATTTGCATGTATTTTTGTGTTGATTTTACATTGAATCAATGTTGATTCAACCATCATCTGAATGTGGATCTACATCCACATTAGGGTTGATTTTATATTGAATGAAAGCTAAGGATTTATGTACATTTTTCAGTCTGATTGATTTTTCAGCCCAATGATATGACGTAACATATCATTAAAGTTACTTCACTGGTGTAAAACACACTATTTTATTGGCACATGATGGGTATCATGGGTATATGTCATTCAAAATTATCTTGCATCAACATATTTCCAAAAATGTGTGTATAAAATGTTAAAATGGCATGTCACTGATGTAAAATTTTTTTAAGAAAAGAGGGGTAGATCTTTAAAACATTTGACTCCTTTTTGACTGTCAGAACAACAGTCTATTGTCCACAGAAGTGTTCATGAGGTTAAGCTTTGTACTGTATGAACCAGTGAAACTGTCAATCAGCAATCAATTAAAATGATGTGTGCTGAATCACTTAAATATCTAAAACTTGTAAGGCAGTGTGCCCTGAGGATCAGTGTTGAAAAACACTGGATTATACATTGGTATTTCAATCAATAGAGTTCGACCAGAAAACAACATTGATTCCATGACATATTTTCAGCATTAAGTTAATTGGCTGAAATCGGATGATTGTTTAATGGTGGATCCATTGTCAATTGTCAACCTCAACCAAAAACCAACTATTCTGACTACAATTCAACTTTGAATTACCATCGTGTGCCATCTGGGATGTGTGATTGATGAATCTAATAAATAACTGCTTGCAAACGTTTGTTTTATAGCATCATGAAATATGGAGATACTTCTGTCTATCAGTGTGTCAACATCAACTGCATTAAAATACATGTACTTCAAAAAATGATGTAAAAAAAACCCCGTCATGTTTGTAATAAAACAATGCATCATGATATAAGTGTTTTTAAATAATTCCCAATTTAAAAATGAAGTCTTTTATAGACCAAAATTATAATCTCAGTCAATTAGTGGATCATTCTTTTACCAAAAGAACTGGATGTATGTTTATGAACATTTCAAAACAGCTAGCAAAGGTAGATACAATTTTGTGGGAGAAATAAAGGCTCTATATTCTATTCGTTTGTTTATTTCTTAAGGGTTTATGATTATTGGTTGTGGTTATTCAGGCCGGAGAAATACTTTTGATACAGGCTCATGAATTATTATTGTAATTTTTACTTTTTTCTCTTGATTTTAAAGATCCTTATACTGAGAAGCATTGCAAATTAGCGATGGCTATGCTAATGTTTAAACACATTAATTGTTTCAACTTGTCCATATTAAATAAATCGACTTACCTGGAATAGTTTCCAAGCATCCATGCTGTTCACATATTAAATGCACGTGCAAGTCATTATTAGTGTGACGTTACTAGAAAACCGACCATATAAAAGGAAAATTGGCGCTCTATCGCCATCTGGTGACAGTGAACACTTACTACGGCGGCGCTTCCTTGTGAGGGCAGACAGCTGAGGACACTTGATTCAACATGGCAACCAGGTGGGGAATCTGCGGCGCAGGGAAGATCAGTGATGACTTCACTGTGGCTCTGAAAACTCGTCCTACAGAAGACCATCAGGTGGGTTTGTTAAGCTGCAGTGAAAATCACACAATTGAATTTATTCGCCGTTTGATTTAAAACATTATGTCGGGACCTCTCGGCAGTTCTTAGTAAAAGTTCAGCTAAAAATGTGTTTCTGCTTCCGAGCTCAACGGAGAGGCTTAAAATTTGCATGCAGTAGATGTTAGCGAGTTGTATACAAAGTTGCAAATTACAGGTCGACATTTATTTGGACAAACTAGAAGCTCTTGGCCTTTCAACGTAAAGTATGCAACATAGGGGCGTCTAAATGTTTCTCCCCCTTTTTTTTATATCCTCTTCAGAAATCATCTTACGGAAGACATTCATTTGAAATTTAGAGGACGCTGTAAAGAAATGTTCGGTGCATCAACTGCATATTTATGCCCCATGTTGTGTTAACATGGGAATTTTCAATAAAATGGATAAACATTTATTGTTGCATGATTGTGATTTGTGCTGTTAAAGTAACAAAACATTTAGTTGGAAATTGTCTATCATGTTGAAATGTCCGATTTCAATGGCGTTTAATACTTTTACAATGTACTGAGATCCTCAGGAAGGTGGTTGTACTGTAACTGACTATTTGCAGGTTGTGGCTGTAGCTTGTAAATTGGAGGACGCTCAGGAGTTTTCCAGAAAACACAACATCTCTCAGGCTTACGGCAGCTATGAGGAGCTGGCCAGAGATCCAGATGTAGGTCAGTGTCCGTCTGCCAGAGGTTTTTCAGTTTATTTTTAATTTAAAAACTTTGCAATACCTCCTGCTCAATATTAAATGTTTTGTTGTCCAGTTTTAATTTTCTCTATACATTTCATACTGTTTCTGAAAAAGATTGAAGAGTATCATTCAGTGTTTGACTTGTGTGCAGATGTTGTGTATGTTGGAGTCATCCACCCATACCATCTGAAGGCCTGTAAACTTTTTATAAATGCCAAAAAAAATGTTCTGTGTGAGAAGTCGCTGGCCATGAACACCAAGGAGGTGAAGGAGATTCTGGACTCTGCCAAAAAGAACAATGTCTTCCTCATGGAGGTAAGCATGTAGCAAACCAGGAAGAAATTATTTCTCTGTATACTGTGTACTATTAAACACTTGAACAGTTTAAAACATGTTTTCTCTCCAGGCTGCATGGACCCGTTTCTTTCAGGCCTCTGTGCAGATCAGAAATCTGCTGTCCTGGGAGTACATAGGGGAGGTGAAGATGGTCCGTGCGGACTATGGTGTGCCGCTGTTGCACATGTCAAGATCGGATCAGAAGGACCGTTGTGAAGGCGCATTACTAGGTCTTGGTATCTGCTGCCTTCAATTCATAAGTATGGTGTACAACGGAGAGAAGCCGGAGAGTATCCAAGCCAGCGGAACCTGCCTGGAGACGGGTAAGGAGTTAACAGGACGAGGCATTCATGTAACCTCAGAGGCTGTGCCAATTCAGTGAGATACTACTTTACATTCAAATGAGTTGAGAGTTTTGTAGTTGTGTGCTGATTCCTCCTGGGATGAATATTGAAAAGCTGCTTACTTTTAATTTTGACTTCTCACTGATCAACTTGTCAAGTATTGAAATCAGAAAATGTTACTTGTCTGATTCGATTAGTGAAATTCTAAAACATGCATTTTCCCCTGTTTAAATGTTTCAAAAGAACCAAACAACCATTTTTGGTAGGAGTTTGGTTTTAATGGGAAAAGTCAGATTGATGCATCTTGAGTTTTCACACAAACCTTGAGCTGTTCCTTTTTTTTCTGACTTTGTTACAGAAAATGATTCCCTACTGTAGTTGCATTTCTTTTACAACCTTCCTCTGCACTTAGAAGCTCTAAAATGCCAGAAAACTAATGTAAAGTCCTATTTTTAAAGTGAAGAAAATGTAGATCAAAAATCACAAATTAAAATAAGTACATCAGGTCAGACTTGGAAAATGGATAATTTCATACCTTACAAATCTGATGTAAAAGAAATGTAATCTAATTGGAATGTTCCCAATATTTACTTCCTGATAGAACTTGTAGAAACTTTAAATTAGCTCACAAGTCTTTACTTTCAGCTTTTGTGGCTGTATTTTGAGGTTTGGCACCTTTTATCTACACTGTGTTGTATATTCTCCTCCCTGTAGGGGTGGATGAGACTTTGGCAGTCATTCTTGGGTATTCTAAAAACAGAATGGCAATGTTTACCTGCTCTGCTGGAGTTGAGCTACACAGTGATGCCCTTATTGTTGGGACAAAAGGCACAATCCAGGTAGGTTACCAAAGATGGTATGGCAACAATTCAAAAAGACCATTGTGTATGTTTAGTAGCTTGAGTGTTTTTATGTAGAAGAAATTGGAAGCGTCTTCAAGCACTGGTTTGACATTAATCTTATGCATATGCTCCAGGTTCTTTCTCCTATGTGGTGCCCCACATCACTGGTTGTTAATAGGAAGGAGACCCAGCAGCTGGTACCTGAACCCTCCTTGTCTCTCAACTTTACCTACAGCACAGGGAAACGTTGCGAAATAGAGGAGGTCCGCCAATGTCTGCTCAAGGGTAATGAGACATCAGCATTTTGCCTTCTGTAGGTCTGGTACCATTAACTGCAGAACCTCTAAGATTCCAGAACCATCACAGAAGATAATGTTGTGCTTGAAGCTACTGTTTCTGTATAATCAACAAAGTTGTGATTTGTGGGGATGGCTTCTGTCAAAACAGTTTCATAAACTCAAGCAGACAAGATTCAGCAGAGTTGAATAACTGTTCAATATAGTGGTAGATATACAAACACCCTGCATATTGTACATGAATAGAAACATGATTTATAATGGCAATGGTTTGGAAGATCTACCAAACGATTATCAATCAGCATTTTTTTTTAAATAAAATGGACCTTGTAAAACAATTTTATACCTGACTAAATTTAAAGTGTTCCAAAATATACATGCAGAGGGAGCCTGAGGCATGTTATTTGGGTGGCAACAATTGTTGCAACCCAGATGGCTCTTGGTGATATTCTGTACTTAGTATTTGTGATCCAAACTGTCCACAAATGGCTAAAATCCACAAATTCCTGGGCTCCCCTATAAAAAAGTATACTGCCTATTGTAATGGTTCAAATACCAAATCAGTGATGTGCGGTCAGGTGAGGCAAAGCCTCAACTGCCATGAGAAAAAAATCATGCTAAAATAATTTATGTTGCTGTTTTCACCCTGTGGTTTAGTTTGTACTATAACTTACCTATTTTTCATTTGGCTTAACAAATTCTGATTGGAGTTTCCCATTCAAATGCTCTGAAGCAAAGCGGGTGAGACTGAAACGAGCTGAGTCTCACCTGAGATTGCGCAACCGCTCATTAACTGCGCTGGCTGCCATTCAATGAGAGCAGTTTTCTTGCCTCATGGCAGGGGACGCTCATGATCCCAGACATTGTGACTCCACAACTGCAGAGTAAGACTGTAACGGCGAGCTAGCCATTCAGTCAAGTGCAGCGATGTATTTTTCTTGTACCACTACCCTCACTGGTAACCCTTTATTTGAAGGGGTGTGCATAAGACTGACATGACACTGTCATAAACATAACACCTGTCATGAACATGAAGTCTTTTTGAATGTTTGACAGTTGTCATTAAGTCATTCAATAAATGAGACTTTTAATGCAAAGTTGCATTAAAAGTGCCAACTTTGCATGACTTTAAATGGCAATTTAATGCAAAATTGGCATTTTTAATGGACTTTTAGAGCAACATTGCATTAAGTCTCATTTATCAAATGACTTCATGACAGGTGTTATGTCATGTTTGACAGTGTCATGTCAGCCTTATGCGCACCCCTTCAAATAAAGTGTTACCCAATCACTTAATAATCGCAAAATAAACACTAGAAAATTCCTGAAGAAATTTAACCGGGTCCTGTCAAAGTGTGCCCGTCGGTTTGGACCCAGCATGCCGATGCTAAAATTAGCATCAATGCTAAAGAAAGCTGCAATGTAGTTGATGACGTGTGGAGTCGGAAGCATTTTGACAAAGCTGTACTTGTACCATTAAGTATGGTAAAATTAATGCAAAAATGACATTTCTGATATCAGTATTTTAATGGAGTCAATAAATCTAAATGCTTATCATAAGACATTTTTCATGATTAACAATACAATGACACTGGTATGACAAACATTTACACTTTTTTTTTTTTTTTAATTGGAAACACTAGTGTAAAAGTTGTACTAATCCTGAGTTGTCAGAAGACCCTGAGATTTTTTTTTTTTTTTTTTTTTTGATTTACCATTAGTGTTTAATAATTGGATGTCATACATATTCAATAAATGAAAACCATGAGTTCAGGTCTTTGTGTGAACTCATGTACTTTGTAGCAAACATCGGATAGCTGAGATATTAAAAAAGCCACTTTAGGAATACTCATGAAATATGGGATGCTTGGGGTTCAATGCAGTGGGAGGGTGTATGTGGGGGAAAATGGGAGGTATTGACAGGTGAACAATTAACATGTAAAACGGGGTTTAAAAGTCAACTGCAAAAACTCCTAATCTCTGAACTTCTGTGGAACATTTGTCTAGCAGCCGACTCATCAGTGTATCTCTTTGCAGGTCGGAAGGAGAGTCCAGACACGCCCCAGGCCTACACTCTGCTGCTGGCTGAAATGGGGGATGAGATCTGCCAGCAGGTGGGAGGGGTGTACAGCCAGGACTGCCAGTAAATGTTCAACTTATTCATGCTGTGATTAAATACAACCAGTTTACAATGGAGACCAACTTGCTCTGCTTCTGTTCCTGACGATCCTTTTGGAGGAACATGGCAACCAGGTGGGGAATCTGCGGCGCGGGAAAGATCAGTCACGACTTTACTGTGGCTCTGAAAACTCTTCCTGCTGAAGACCATCAAGTGAGTGAAACTGCTGCAACAGATATGAATCCAAAGTGTGATTCAGATTCAGTGTGCCTCCTTGTGTGTCATAGTAACATTCTTCTGGGTACTTGACACCCTCTTTTTGTAAGATGTATATTTTTTTTTATAAATTAAGTACACATGATCTTGAGTCGTGTCTTAATGATTTTGTAAAACATTTTCATTTTGATTAACTGCCAAGTTGCCAAACTTTCTACCGTACAGGACAAATGTAGTCATTTCTGGAAAATGAGTCTGGGAGTAACGTAACTGGAAATTAACAATTAAATTGAACGGCCTCAAGTCATGCATTTTTACCAGTCAGGCAAATGTGTTGCCGTTCCCCCCCCCCCCTCCCTCCCCCAACTGTGAAACAAAGTGAGTTTATATGAATGATGCCCTCTGCTGGATGACAAGTGGAAGTGCCAAAAAGATGTAAGGCCTAAAAACGGATTACTTGTGCAAGAGTTTTACTCAAATGGAATGGCTCTTTGTGAACTAAAAAACGATTTACCTCAGTATTTAGAATTATTCTATATCATCTGTGACTTCACAGGTTGTGGCTGTTGCAGCTCGTAAATTGGAGGACGCTCATGAGTTTTCCAGAAAACACAACATCTCTAAGGCTTACGGCAGCTATGAGGAGCTAGCCAGAGATCCAGACATAGGTCAGTGTCCATCTGCCAGAGGTTTTTCAGTTTATTTTTAATTTTGAACCTTTGCAATACCTCATATATTAAATGTTCTCTTTTATCTAGTTTTAATTTTCTCTATTTCATACTGTCATTTCTGAAAAATATTGAAGAGTATCATTAAGTGTTGTGTTTGACCTGTGTGCAGATGTTGTGTATGTTGGAGTCATCCACCCATACCATCTGAAGGCCTGTAAACTTTTCATAAATGCTAAAAAGAATGTTCTGTGTGAGAAGCCGCTGGCCATGAACACCAAGGAAGTGAAAGAGATTCTGGACTCTGCCAAAAAGAATGATGTCTTCCTCATGGAAGTGAGCATGTAGCAAACCAAGAAGAGAAAAATATTTCTCTGTATACAGTTTATTGTTACACACTTAAAGACCTTCAAAAGTTGAACAGTTTAAAACATGTTTTCTCTCCAGGCTGTGTGGACCCGTTTTTTCCCAGCCTCTGTAGAGATCAGAAAGCTGCTGGCTGAGGGGGAGATAGGAGAGGTGAAGATGGCCCGTGCAGACTTTGGTGCGCCACTGTTCCATGTGCCAAGATCGGATCAGAAGGACCTCGGCGGAGGCGCATTACTAGGTCTTGGCATCTCCTGTCTTCAATTCATAAGTATGGTGTACAATGGAGAGAAGCCAGAGAGTATCCAAGCCAGCGGGATCTGCCTGGAGGCGGGTAAGGAGTTAACAGGATGAGTCATTAAAGTAACCTCAGAGGCTGTGCCAATTCGGTGAGATTATTTTACACTCAAATGAGTTGAGATGTTTGTAATTGTGTGCTGATTCTTCTTGGGGTGAATATTGAAAAGAGAAGCTGCTTACTTTTTTAAATTTTGACTTGAGACTCACTGATCAACTTGTCAAGTATTGAAATCAGAAAGCTAACTTGTCTCTGGTTTGATTAATCAAATTGTAAAACGTGTTTCCACCCATCTAAATGTTTTAAAAGTAGGAACCAAACTACAATTTTTAGTAGGAGTTTAGTTTTAATGGGAAAATTTGGATTGAATCTTCAATTTTCACACAAACCTTGAGCTGTAATTTATTTATTTTTTCTGGCTTTGTTACAGTAAATAATTCCCTACGATAGTTGCATATCTTTTACATTTCTCTGCACATAGAAGCTCTGAAATGCCAAAAAATTAATGTAAAGTCCTCCTTTTAAAGTAAATGTAGATTAATCATCTCAAATTAAAATAAGTACATCAGGTCAGATTTAGAAAATGGATCATTTCAAATCTGATAAAGAAATGTAATCTAATTAGAATGTTCCCAATATTTACTTCCTGATGGACCTTGTAGAAACTCTAAATTGGCTTACAACTCTATTTTCAGCTTTTGTGGCTGTATTGAGGTTTGACATCTTTTCTCTACACTGTTGTATATTTTCATCCCTGTAGGAGTTGATGAGAGTGTTGCTGTCATTCTTCAGTATTCTAAAAACAGAATGGCAATGTTCACCTGCTCTGCTGGGGTCCATCTGCACGGTGAAGCCTTTATTGCTGGGACAAAAGGCATAATAGAGGTAGGTTACCAAGGATGGCATTGCAACAATTCAAAAAGACCATAGAGTATGTTTAGTAGTTTGAATGTCTTCATGTAGAGAAAATTGGAAGCATCTTCAAACTTTTTTTTTTTTTTTTTTAACATTAATCTTATGCACATGCTCCAGGTCCTTTCTCCTATGTGGTGCCCCATAGCACTGGTTGTTAATGAGAAGGTGACCCAATATCCAGTACCTGAACCCCACTTGCCTCTCAACTTTACCTACAGCACAGGGATGCGTTATGAAGCAGAGGAGGTTCGCCAATGTCTGCTCAAGGGTAATGAGACATCAGCATTTTGCACTCTGTAGATCTGGTACCATGAGCTGCAGAATCCAAGAATCCAGAACCATCACAGAAGATGATGTTGTGCTTGAAGCTACTGTTTCTGTGTAATCAAACTAAGTTGTGATTTGTGGGGATGGCTTCTGTCAACTGTTTCAGAAACGCAAGCAGACAAGATTCAAGAGAGTTGAATATATAGGTGGATATACAAACACCCTGTGTATCGTACATGAGTATTTCCATTAATATTTTGCAATGGTTTGGAAGATCTACCAGTCAATTATCGCAGCATTCTTTAAAAATGGAGCATGTTTCACAACTTCACCTTGTAAAACAATTTTATGCCTCGTTAAATATAGTGTTCCAAAATATACAAGCAGAGACCCTAAGGCATGTTTCTTTTGTAGCTAGCAATTGTTGCAAACCAGACAGCTCTTGGTGATATTCTGTACTTATTTGTGGGATTTGACCCAAATGGCTAAAATCCACAAATTCCTGGGCTCCTCTATAAAAAGTGGAACTGCCTATTGTAATAGTTCAAACAACAAATATATCTGCACTAAAACACACCATGGAAACCTTCTTGGCTCTTGTGCTGAAGCTAGCATCTACAGCCTTCATTATTTTTTGTTGGGTGTGAAAAGCTCCAAGAATAATCAAAGTTTCCTGGATTAACTGCTTTGTAAACGCCAGATAATAGTATCACGTAGCTCTGCTAATATTTATTAAACATTAGAGAAAAACCAAAAATGACATTTCTGATTTTTTTAAATGGAGTCCAACTCTAAATTGTCATAAAACATTTTTCATAATCAATACGACGATGCTGCCATTACAGAAACATGCTGGAGAGCAGCAATGATGAAGACATTTCCACTTTTTTTTTATTTTTTATTTTTTTATTGGAAACACTAACAGTTTTAGTAATCCCAGATTTGTTGGATTTACCCACATAAATTCTTTGTTTGGATGTTGTACATATCCAATAACCATGAGTTCAGGTCTTTGTGTGAATTCATGTACTTTGTTACAAACATCGTATAGCTGAGACATTAAAAAAAGCCACTTCAGGAATAGTCATAAAATATGAGATGCTTGCTTGTGGTTCAGTGCAGCAGGAGGGTGTATTTGGGGGGGAGGGGGGAATGGGAAGTATTGACAAAAGGTTGTACAAGAACATGACTAAAGAGGTGAACAACTAACATTTTGTAAAACGAGGTTTAAAAGTGACCTGCATAAGCTTCTCCCATCTCTGAACTTCTGTGGAGCATTTGTCTGTAGCAGCCGACTCATCAGTATGTTTGTCTTTGCAGGGCTGAAGGAGAGTCCAGTCATGTCCCATGCTGACTCTCTGCTGCTGGCTGAAATGGAGGATGAGATCCGTCAGCAGCTGGGAGTGGTGTACAGCCAGGACTTCCAGTAAAAGTTTGACTTATTCATGCTGTGCTTTAATGCGACCAGTTTACAATGGAGACTAACTTACTCAAGAATAGTAAATTTTGTGATTAAAAAGTTTGTATTTTTGTAGGAAAACGGCAATGCTTGACCTCAAAGTTTGATTAAGTTCATTTTTGAAATGTAAACCACTCAAAATGACCTCTTAACCACATGAGAAGTTGGGAAGCTGTTTTCACCAACTTTGTATACAGATGTATTGAAACTCACTGAGCACAGTCCACAATGAAAAAAAATGACAATCTGTCAAATGTTACAGCAAATTTCTGAAAAATAAAGCAAATCTTTTTCTTTGAAACGGTTTTAAAGTCTGTTCAGCAATGTGTCTATAAGGAGTTAATCTCCTTGAATGTGTTAAAATTTGTGTAAAAGTGGATTAGACTTTTTTTGCTGTTTTATATTATATTGGCAGCAAGTTATTTCTGAAATTGCAGTTTTCTTTAAATTGGTAATTGAGGGAAAATGTAAAACAAACCTGGTCTTGCGTTTTAAAAAAAAAGATCATGCCACAGGTGGTGTAGAACATGACGATGAGTCTTTACATCATGACTTTGTAGAGTTAAAGATTATGCTCTCAAAGGGAGTGGCTCACATTTCTGCTTTATCCTGTTTCCCTCAATCACATTTTTTTTGATGGGGGTGGGGGGAATCTAGTGTACACATTTCAACATGGTGTAGCACTGACAAAATGACTCATTACGCCTTGCTTCACACTTCCCTCTCCCAGGATTTTTCAAAATGGCTGGCACCTCCTTGTGCTGGTTTCAGTCAGTCACCCTGCCTTTGCAGTGACCTTGAGACAAATGAAGGCAGGATGTTGCTCCTGTAACTGCTGCAATACAGTTTCTCTCTCCATTTGATTAACACCCACAGAGCAAAAATGTATCTCATTTACTGTGACATCCAGGGGGAGGGTGGAAAACACCCTGTTCATAACTATCAATCACAATAGGATTAGAAAGCCTCTTTCTGGTCCTTTTTATTTCTCATTAACTTAAAGTTGTTAATGAAGCACAGAACTGATTCATGACAACAAAGACTTTTTATAGCATCTACCATGACTATTCCAGCAAAGAACAAGTGTATAAAAAACATTCTAAAATCCCTAACTCTCCTTTATGTTCCCTCTGTTTCATTTAAAATGCAGTACAATTTTTCATTCTTACAGCGATACATGGTCACTGCCATTGCTAATGGAAAATGTTTCTGGCAGCAAGATGCTCAGATTAAGTGATGTGACCATGTGTGACACTAAACTGTCTGTTGTGATCAACCACTTCTGATGGCAAAAAGATCCACACCACCTGTGAAGAAACTTGAGACCATGTGATCCAGAAGGAACGCCATTCTTCCAAGACTCTGTGGAATAAAGACGCAGACCCAGAAATAAACTAATCTATACATAAATGTGAAGCTGTAAAAGTGGAAGGCAATCGTACTGTCGGCTGAATTAATGAGGTGCTTCCTTCCATCCACATCTCAAGGTTTTTTTAAAATATGAGATGCTTGTGGTTCAATGCAGCAGGAGGTTGTATTTGGGGGGAAAAATGGGAAGTATTGACAAAAGTTTGTACAAGAACATGACTAAAGAGGTGAACAACTAACATTTTGTAAAACGAGGTTTAAAAGTGACCTGCATAAGCTTCTCCCATCTCTGAAATTCTGTGGAGCATTTCTCTGTAGCAGCCGACTCATTGGTATGTTTGTCTTTGCAGGTCTGAAGGAGAGTCCATCAGTCATCAGCCATCTTTACCGTCCACTAATATCCTCGGGCTGAGCAGAGGCTGAAGGGAAAAAAAATCAAATGCCAGCCACTTTTTAATAGAAATTAAAATCCGTTGACCTTAAAGCTTCTTATTTTCAGCAGCTACTCGTGGTTCAGCTGAGGATGAGGGTGAAATCAGGGGATCCCAACGCAGAGAGGTCGGACCCCATCCAAATCCTGTCCCACTCTGACCACCTGAGCCTCTGCTTTCACTGTTGTCTTTACTGGCTCCTGACTCAGGCAGCACAGAACCAAGTTGTTGCTTCACACCAATTCAAGTTGCACATACCCTGCTGGGTTGCACCTATTCTCTCACCTGTAGGACTTTTTTTTTCCAGTACCGGAAGCGATTACACGGAAATACAGCAAAAGTAACTTTACAGTTTGCTTAAACTAAAAAAAATAAAAAAGCATGTTGCATAGAGTAATTGGTGATCCCTATGGCAAGCAGGACTTGTGGTATATTCAGCATTATCAGGACAGGCCCAATGCCATTTGCATGTGTCCTATCAAATCCTGAGAGCAAGGGAGAGAACGCTAACTCTGCTGACGACAGCATCCTCTACTGGCAGAGTGTGGCAGGGAGTTTACACAACTGCTAGCCTGGCTGAACAGATAATATTTAGCTCAAGGGCAAGTGAACTGATGCTTTTCCTAAGTCATTGTGGCCCAGCTTACTGGTCGGGTAAATTGCTTTCTGTTAACCCAGCATAATTATATATTTCATAAACCCCCACGAGATGTTGGTTTAATCATTGGCCTCTGTGCAACAATCAAACATCACGGGAAAATGTTGTAGCCCACAGAGGAAGCAGTTTCTGACCTGTGATGGGTTTTGGTTTGACCCCTCAGCTGATCTATGAAACACATGTTACTTTCAGTGGCACCAAGGGTTCTATTAGGGTATGTTTCACCTACACTGGGCAGACACATTTAACTTAATTAAACAATGCATACGCAAATACAAATTCAAAATAACTTTCTAGTTCTTCAAGTGGAAGATTTGAGACAAATATCTGATAACATAGTTAAGTCTGGACTGTTGAAAAAGCACCTTGCCTGTTCCCTTTAGGTGCTTGGGCCAATGCACTGCCCTACCACACTGGTGCTGAATGACAAGAAGACAGAGTACCCTCTGCCTGAACCGTGCCTTCCTCTGAACTTCACCAACAGCACTGGGCTTCGATACGAGGCAGAGGAAGTGAGGCAGTGCCTGTTAAAAGGTAGGTCAGGATGAAAGGGAAGGTGTGCATTTGTCTTCAATAGATTATAAGGTTTGAATGGCTCAAACCACTGTTTCAAAGAACACCGCAATTCAGTGAAATAGTTGCATTTTTGGTGGCTCCTGAAAAACCTAAGATGAAAAATCATACACGATGTTACCTATCTTTCTGGATCAGTTTGGTTTCTGCTTTCTGTCCTTAGAATGTCCTCTATAGTATGTCATTATTAGATGCTTGTTTTTGCCCCTTCTTGCCATTTGCATAATCTTTTTATCCCGGCTCTAATATAAATACATTACTAAATCAGAATACCAAAGTCTTTATCATTTTTATTAATTCTGGCATAACTGGAACCACAGAAGATAAAGTCCCTCATAAAACACCATATCTTTTAATTTTCTTAAAGAAGTAGGGCTAATTAAATGATGTAAACAATACCTGAAAGTGGTTCCAATTTCACTCGTTGGCCAACCTGTTGAAACTATGGCAAATTTTAAATATCTTGGATCATTCCTGGACAGTCAGCTCAATTTTGCTGAAAACACTGTCTACATTTTTAAGAAACATCACTCTATTGTTTAAGAAGACCCAGTGCAACTCGTGCAAAACCTCTAGTTAGTTAGGTAACATTATCTAACATTACCTCTAGTTAAGTAACGTTAATATTTTAACACTGAGTTAAAATGTTAAAACTTAAAAATTTAACTTAAGTTTTAACTTAAATTTTAACTGTTGAGTGTTTTAGCTTTTCATCTCCTCGGCTGGTTTGGTCAAATGAGCTGCAGACTATCAGACAATCTTTTAAGAATACTTTGAATGGCAGGAAAAATAGTAGATAAATAGTGGTGAAACCAAACACAACTCTGTCTCAACTGTTTGCTGAAAGAACATGGAGGACGGCATAAAATATTTCAGCAGAGAGTATCCATCCTCTTTTTTTCGTCAGTTTGAGATCATGAAGGCGTTACTGTTTTCCTCTGGTAACTATAGAACATCTATTATAAGTCATTCATTGACAGTGCAATAATTATTCTTAGCCAAACTAAATTATAACATTTACCTATAGCATGCCAAGTGTTTTACTTGATGCAAAAATTGTTGATATTGTGATTCAATTAATTAGTTTTTTAGAGTCAAAGAAAAAATTCCACCTTGGAAGACTAAATAGTTTTTCCTGTATATAGGACTCTACCAACAAAACAAAAATGTGGATTATTGCTTGTATCTGTTTAACAATCCTGATTATTCATCTGTGAACCTAATTAATTTGTTCGTTACTGACTTTTGCTCAATTAAATTTCTTATGTATACATTGTATATGGTATTTTTTATTGTTGTTGATAATGTTGTTTTTCATGTTATTTTTTTTGTTCCTCCTTTAATTGATGGAGATATGGATATTATTTATAATGGATAAAGGTATTGTTTATGTCACCTAATTAGCTCTACATTCTGAAGAAAAATGTGGTATTTTAGAAGATAATTTATCTTTCACGTTGCCAGTAATGGCGAAATTAATAGTAAATAATAAAGATTTTGTGGCGTTCTCGTTTAATGACGTAATTATATTAGTTGTGTTACCACCCCCACGCCACTGGAGGCAGTAGCAGGCCCGAAAAGATGCGACTAAGAAGCAGATTTAGAAGTACACAGAAAGCTACGGAATTTGTTAAAAGCTGTGAGCTACGCTTAAGTAAATAAAAAAAAGAGAAGTTGAAATACATGCTGAGAGTGAAACTCCTTCCTACAGATGAAGCTATATCACAGATTTCAAAAGAAAGTTAAAGCGGGAGAACGCGGATAATATAGGAAATAGCGCCCCCTTCACTTCCGGAGAGCAATTGCCCCATTTCCAAATAAGGTAAGAGACTGACAGTGGTCCGTCCCGCCCCTTTCTGTTAGCTGCAGCGAGGTGTACTTGATATTATGTCTCTGCATATGCAGCGAACACATGCAACATAGACACATGCAACATTTACATGCAATATAGACTATAGACATCTATCAAAGACACATAGTAACAACATAGACCAACGACATCTACACAGATGACTTCTACTTATTTTTGACACAAATAGAACCTCATACAAAATTGATTAGATACTGGTCCTCAAGGCAAGCTGGCCTGCATGTTTTCAATTTAGCAAAACCCTGTCAATCATCAGTTAAAATCATGTGTGCTGAATCAGGGAAATATCTAAAACTTGCAAGGCAGTGTGTTGAAAAACACTGGCATTTCAATCAATAGAGTTTGACCAGAAAATTACATTGATTCAATTATATATTTTCAACATTAGTTAATTGGCTGGAATTGGATGATTGTTTGATGATGGATCAATTGTCGACCTGAACCAAAAACCAACTATTCTGACTACAATTCCACTTTGAATTACCATCGTGTGCCATCTGGGATGTGTGACTGATAAATCTAATAAATAACTGATTGCAAACGTTTGTTTTCAAATAGCATCATTTACAGAGAAGTATGCAGATATTTCTGTTTTCATTGTCAACATCAACTGCATTAAAATAGACGTACTCCACAAAATTATGTAAAAGAAAACGTCATGTTTGTTATAAAACAATTCATCATGATATAAATGTTTTTAAATACTTCCAAATTTAAAAATGAAGTCTTTTATAGACCAAAATGATCTCAGTCAATTAGTGGATCATTCTTTTACCAAAAGAAGAACTGAATGTATGTTCATGAAGATTTCAAGACAGCTAGCAAAGGTAGATAAAAGTTTGTGGGGGAAATAAAGGCTCTATATTCTATTCATTTGTTTATTTCTTAAGGGTTTATATTTATTAGTTGTGATTATTCAGGCTGGAGAAATACTTTTGATACAAACTCATGTATTATTGTTGTAATTTTTTTTTCTCTTGATTTTAAAGACCATTACTGACAAACATCGCAAAATAGCGATGGCTATGCTAATGTTTAAGCATATTGTTTCTACTTGTCCATATTAAATACATAAATAAAATAGATTTGCCTGGAATGGTTTCCAACCATCCATGCATTCATGCTGTTCACATATTAAATGCACGTGCAAGTCAATTATTTGAAAATTAGTATGACGTTAATAGAAAACCGACCATATAAAAGGAAAATTGGCGCTCTCTCGCCATCTGGTGACAGTGAACACTTACTACGGCGGCGCTACCTTGTGAGGGCAGACAGCTGAGGACACTTGATTCAACATGGCAACCAGGTGGGGAATCTGCGGCGCAGGGAAGATCAGTGATAACTTCACTGTGGCTCTGAAAAAACGTCCTGCAGAAGACCATCAGGTGGGTTTGTTAAGCTGCAGTGAAAATCAGGAAGGTGGTTGTATTGTAACTGACTGTATTTGCAGGTTGTAGCTGTTGCAGCTCATGAATTGGAAGATGCTCAGGAGTTTGCCAATAAACACAGCATCTCTCGAGTTTACGGCAGCTATGAGGAGCTGGCCAGAGATCCAGACATGGGTCAGTGTCCATCTGCCAGAGGTTTTTCAGTTTATTTTTAATTCAGTGATTCTTGAGATTGGGGGCAAAACGGGTCCTATGGATAAAGCACAAAATTTGAATAAAATGTACACTATATATATATATATATATATATATATATATATATATGACTAAACTAACCTGGGTCATGTGAGCACAACAATGTATATTTTCCTGGTGTTTGCTGAATATTTTTTATTTTAGACATTGTAGTAGGTGGCTGGTGTCTTTAAAATCCCTTGTCGAGGAGCAGAACTCGATGCATTATAATAGTTTAAAACTATTTAAAGAAATACTAAAATTATATATTATGACAATTAAGTATAAGTAGTCATATAAATAATTATAAAAGTATCAATGAATTGAAAATCATTTTATGTATTTTCCAACTTCATTGAAATTTGTCCCTAGTTTTTGTCAATACCATCAGACATGAAAAGAATGTAAAAAAAAAATAAAAATCAGGCATTATTGGGGGGCACCAGAACTTCTAAGGACCCCGTGACCTCTTTCTTTGCTAAGGGGGCTAGTTAGCTTATGTTATTCTTTAGTTTTTTCTTCTGCTTTATTCCTAAGTTGCTCGTCACAACCATGATGTGTCGACTCCATAACTGACAATTTACAAACTTTGAAATTTTGTGAAATAAGAGCTTAATTTTGGTATACAGTGAAGATTTCATGGACCTGATGAGCTACAATATGGCCTCCTTCAGAATAACATCATATAAATTGAGGTAATTTGGCTCTTTGTCAATTCCGTCAGTTTTTGAGACTCAGTGAAATTGTTGACAAATCTCACTTGAATGCGCAATTAATTCATTTTAATGTATTTTACATAAATTGCATTACTTCAAATGTATCAAGTTTTTCTTTTTACTCACTAGTTTGTCACCACCTTCAGCTGTCAACTCAATCATGCAGTGTCAACTCCGTCAGATGGACTTTTTTTTTGTTTGTTTAAAATATTTATTGTTTCTTGACAAGCATTTGTCTGTAAATATCGCTAATGGGGTATTTTAAAAATGATTTTATATTTATTTTTGTCAGATGGTGATGACAAAGTTCTGGGTCAGGTTGATTAAAAATTTATTTATTTATTTTTTTTAATGTTGCAACTGGGAGCCTGTACCTTAGCATCTTTAAATTTCCAAAACATTATTTGTCATATTTGCATACATAAGGTTGAGAAATAATCTCAAATTGGGGAAAATTAAAACCCTTTTTGTCCCTACTCTCAATCGCTGAATTATGAAACTTTACAATGCCTCCTGCTCTATATTAAATGTTTTCTTTTTGTTTTAATTTTATCTTTATTTCATACTGTTTCTGAAAGATTCAGTGTTTTACCTGTGTGCAGATATTGTCCATGTTGGAGTCATCCCCCCCTGCCATCTGAAGGCCTGTAAACTTTTCATAAATGCTAAAAAGAATGTTCTGTGTGAGAAGTCGCTGGCCATGAATGCTAAGGAAGTGAGGGAGATTCTGGATTCTGCCAAAAAGAATGATGTCTTCCTGATGGAGGTAAGCATGTAGCAAACCAGGAAGAAAAAAATATTTCTCTGTATACAGTTTACTATTACACACTTGAAGACCTTCAAAAGTTGAACAGTTTAAAACATGTTTTCTCTCCAGGCTGTGTGGACCCGTTTTTTCCAGGCCTCTGTGGAGATCAGAAATCTGCTGGCTCAGGAGTACATAGGGGAGGTGAAGATGGTCCGTGCTGACTATAGTTTGCCACTGTTGCACATGTCAAGATCGGATCAGAAGGACCTCAGTGGAGCATTACTAGGACTTGGTATCTATTGCCTTCAATTCATAAGTATGGTGTACAAAGGAGAGAAGCCAGAGAGTATCCAAGCCAGAGGGGTCTGCCTGGCGAAGGGTAAGGAGTTAACGGGATGAGACATTCATGTAACCTCAGAGGCTGTGCCAATACAGTGACATTATGTGAGATACTACTTTAAACTCGAATGAGTTAAGATTTTGTAATTGTGTGCTGATTCCTCCTGGGGTGAAAAGAGAAGCTGCTTACTTTTAACTTTTCACTGATCAACTTGTCAAGCATTGAAATCAGAAAATTTGATTTTGATTAGTCAAATTCTAAAACATGCATTTCCCAATGTTTCAAAAGTAAGAACCAAACTACCATTTTTGGTAGGAGTTTGGTTTTTAATTGGAAAAGTCAGTTTGATGCATCTTCAGTTTTCACACAAACCATGAGCTGTCAATACATTTTTTTTTCTGGCTTTGTTACAGTAATTCCCTACTGTAGTTGCATATATTTTACATTTCTCTGCTCATAGAAGCTCTGAAATGCCAGAAAACTAATGTAAAGTCCTCCTTTTAAAATAAAGAAAATGTAGATTAACCATCACAAATTAAAATAAGTACATCAGTTCAGACTTACAAATCTGATTATAAAAAATGTTATCTAATTAGAATGTTCCCAATACTATGTTCACCTCCTTATAGACCTTGTAGAAACTCTAAATTGGCTTACAGCTCTTCATTTTAAGCTTTTGTGCCTGTTATTTTGAGTTTTGGCATCTTTTATCTACATTGTTGTATATTCTCCTCCCTGTAGGAGTGGATGAGACTGTGGCTGTCATTCTTAAGTATTCTAAAAACAGAATGGCAACGTTTACCTGCTCTGCTGGGGTTGAGCTACACAGTGAAGCCATTATTATTGGGACAGAAGGCAAAATCCAGGTAGGTTACCAAAGATGGCATGGCAACAATTCAAAAAGACCATTGTGTATGTTTAGTAGTTTGAGTGTTTTTATGTAGAAGAAATTAGAAGTGTCTTCAAACTCTGGTTTGACATTAATCCGATGCACATGCTCCAGGTCCTTTCACCGATGTGGTGCCCCACATCAATCATTGTTGATAGGAAGGAGACTGAGCATCCGGTACCTGAACGCTGCTTGTCTCTCAACTTTACCTACAGCACAGGGAAGCGTTACGAAATAGAGGAGGCCCGCCAATGTCTGCTCAAAGGTAATGAGACATCAGCATTTTGCATTCTGCAAGTCTGGTACCATTAACTGCAGAATCTAAGATTCCAGAACCATCACAGAAGAAAATTTTGTGCTTGAAGCTGTTTCTGTATAATCACAAATAAAGAGTTGTGATTTGTGGAGATGGCTTCTGTCAAAACTGTTTCATAAACGCAACCAGACAAGATTCAACAGTCACTGTTCAATATAGTGCTGGATATATAGACACACTGTGTATCGTACATAAATAGAAACGTAATTTATAATGGAAATCCTTAATATTTAGCAATGGTTTGGAAGATCTACCAGTCAATTATTGATCAGTATTTTTAAAAAATAAAATATGAGATCATTTTTCACCACTTCACCTTGTAAAAAATTTTATGCGCAATTAGATATAAAGTGTCCCGAAATACGTAAGGCATGTTACTTGGGTAGCTAACAATTGTTGCAACCCAGACAGTTTTTGGCAAGATTTGTGATGCAGAAATTAGTGTTGAACAATTAACATCTTGTAAAACGAGGCTTAAAAGTCAAATGCATGAGCTCCTAATCTCTGAACTTTTGCGGAGCATTTGTCTAGCAGCTGACTCATCAGTGTATCTCTTTGCAGGGCTGAAGGAGAGTCCAGTCACGCCTCATGCCTACACTCTGCTGCTGGCTGAAATGGAGGATGAGATCCGCCAGCAGGTGGAAGTGGGGTACAGCCAGGACTGCCAGTAAATGTTCAACTTATTCATGCTTAATTAAATACAAGAAGTTTACAATGGAGACCAACTTGCTCTGCTTTTGTTCTTGACAATCATTTTGGAGGAACATGGCAACCAGGTGGGGAATCTGCAGCGCAGGAAAGATCAGTCATGACTTTACTGTGGCTCTGAAAACTCTTCCTGCAGAAGACCATCAGGTGAGTGCACCTGCTGCAACAGATATATGAATCCCAAGTGTGATTGAGATCAAACACGCCTCCTTGTGTGTGTGTGTCATAGTAACATTCTTCCAGGTATTTATTTCCCTCCTAGTACTTAAGATTTTTTTCCCTTTAATTACTTAAGCACGCATGTTGAGCCGTGAAGCAGACGACCATCAATTTTGTAAAATGTTTTCATTTTGATTAACAGCCAAGTTACCAAACTATCTACCATAAAGCAAAGAATAGGACGCATGTAGCTTTTTCTGGAAAATGAGTGTGGAAGTAACAGAACTGGAAATTAAGAATTAACTTGAACAGTCTGTCATGCATTTTTACCAGTCAGGCAAATGTCACTTTTTTTTCCCCAACTACAAAACAAATTCAGTCATTATGAATGATGCCCTCTGCTGGATGACCAGTGAAAGTGCCAAAAAGATGTAAGGCCCAAAAACTGATTACTTGTGCAGGATTTTTAATAAAGTGGAATGGATGTCTTTACCAAATAAGAAAATAACGATTTACCTCTAAAGTATTTAGAGTTATTGTGCATCATTTGTGACTTCACAGGTTGTGGCTGCTGCAGCTCGTAAATTGGAGGACGCTCAGGAATTTGCCAGAAAACACAACATCTCTAAGGCTTACGGCAGCTATGAGGAGCTAGCCAGAGATCCAGATGTAGGTCAGTGTCCATCTGCCAGAGGTTTTTCAGTTTATTTTTAATGTTGAACCTTTACAATATCTCCAGTATTAAATGTTTCCTTTTATCCAGTTTTAATTTTCTCAATATTTCACACCGTTTCTGGAAAAATATTGAAGAGCATCAGTCAGCGTTATGTTTGACTTGTGTGCAGATGTTGTGTTTATTGGAGTCATCCACCCATACCATCTGAAGGCCTGTAAACTTTTCATAAATGCCAAAAAGAATGTTCTGTGTGAGAAGCCGCTGGCCATGAACACCAAGGAAGTGAAAGAGATTCTGGACTCTGCCAAAAAGAATGACGTCTTCCTCATGGAGGTAAGCATGTAGCAAACCAGGAAGGAAAATATTATTTCTCTGTATAGTTTACTATTGCAAGCTTGAAGACCTTCAAAAGTTAAACAGTTTAAAACATGTTTTCTTTCCAGGGTGTGTGGACCCGTTTTTTCCCAGCCTCTGTGCAGATCGGAAAGCTGCTGGCTCAGGAGTACATAGGGGAGGTAAAGATGGTCCGTGCAGACTTTGGTGTGCCACTGTTCCACATGCCAAGATCAGATCAGAAGGACCTCGGTGGGGGAGCATTACTAGATCTTGGTATCTATTGCCTTCAATTCATAAGTATGGTGTACAAAGGAGAGAAGCCAGAGAGTATCCAAGCCAGCAGGGTCTGCCTGGAAACTGGTAAGGAGTTAACGGGATGAGGCTTTCATGTAACCTCAGAGGCTGTGCCAACTCGGTGACATAATGTGAGATGCTACTTTACACTTAAGTGAGTTAAGATTTTATATTTGTGTGCAGATTCCTCCTGGGATGAATATTGAAAAGAAAAGCTGCTTACTTTTTAAAATTTTGACTTGAGACTTGCTGATCAACTTGTATTGAAATCAGAAAATATTTACTTGCCTCTGATTTGATTAGTGAAATTCTAAAGACTTTTCCACCCTGTTTCAAAAGTAAGATTTTTGGTTTTTAAAAGGAAAAGTTGGATTGATGCATCTTCAGCTTTCACACAAACCTTGAGCTTTCTGTCAACTTTATTTTTCTGGCTTTGTTACAGTAAATAATTCCCTACTGTAGTTGAATATATTTTATAACCTTTCTCTGCACATAGTTTTCTGTCATTTCAGAGCTTCTAACTAATGTAAAAAAAGATGCTTTTAAAATAAAGAAAATGTAGATTAATCATCATAAATTAAACTGAAGGACTTCAGGTCTTAGAAAATGGATCATTTCATACCTTACAAATCTGATATAAAAGGAATGTTCCCAAAGCTATGTTGACCTCCTGATAGACCTTGTAGAAACTCTAAATTGGCTAACTTTTTATTTTCAGCTTTTGCAGCTGTATTTTGTGTATTTTCTCTACACTGTGTTGTATATTCTCATCACTGTAGGAGTGGATGAGACTTTGGCTGTCATTCTTAAGTATTCTAAAAACAGAATGGCGATGTTCACCTGCTTTGCTGGGGTCCAGCTGCACAATGATGCCATTATTGTTGGGACAAAAGGCAAAATCCAGGTAGGTTAACAAAGATGGCATGGCAACAATTCAAAAAGACCGTTGAGTATGTTTAGTAGTTTGAGTGTTTTTATGTAGAAAAAATTAGAAGTGTCTTCAAGCACTGGTTTGACTTTAATCTTATGCACATGCTCCAGGTCCCTTCACCGATGTGGTGCCCCACATCACTGATTGTTAATAAGAAGGAGACCCAATATCCGGTACCTGAACCCTACTTGCCTCTAAACTTTGCCAACAGCACAGGGAAGCGTTACGAAGCAGAGGAGGTCCGCCAATGTCTGCTCAAGGGTAATGAGACATCAGCATTTTGCTCCAACTCGAGGGCCGGTCGCCTGCAACTTTTAGATGTGTCTCAACTTCAACACATCTGAGTCAAATAATGAGATTGTTAGCAGGACCCTGGAGAACTTGACTGCACGTAGGAGGTGAATCGGCTGTTGGATTAAAGTGTGTTGGACCAGAGAGACATCTAGGAGTTGCAGAACACCGGCCCTCGAGGACCAGTATTATCTACAACCTTTCTTATTTTTCTTGGATGAACAGCTCCAAGAAAAACCAATGAGTTTTCTGCATTACCTGCTTTGTAAACACCAGCTAAAGGCATAAAGTAGCTCTGCTAATATTAATAAACATTTATGATATCAAAAACATTTGTGGAAAAATAGAAAGTATTGACAAAAGGTTGTACTGAACATAACTAGAGGTGAACAATTGACATCTTGTAAAACAAGGTTTAAAATTCAACTGCATAAACTCATCTCTGACCTTCTGTGGAACATTTGTCTGTAGCAGCCGACTCATCAGTATGTTTGTCTTTGTAGGGCTGAAGGAGAGTCCAGTCATGCCTCATGCTGACTCTCTGCTGCTGGCTGAAATGGAGGATGAGATCCGCCGGCAGGTGGGAGGGGTGTACAGCCAGGACTGCCAGTAAAAGTTCAACTTGCTCATGCTGTGCTTTAATATGACCAGTTTACAATGAAGACCAACTTACTCTGTTTAATTCCGGAATAGTCCATTTCATGTGATTAAAAGTGTTTATTTTTGTAGGAAAACGCTGCTTGACCTCCAACTTTGATTAACTTATTTTTTGAAATGTAAACCACTCGATGACCTCTCTCAACCACATGAGAGCAGTTAGGAAGCTGTTTAATATTTACATGTTACACACCAGCTTTGTATACAGATTTATTGAAACTCGCTGAACACTGTCAACAATGAAATGTAAAATCTTTGACAACCTGTGAAATAAATTTATTGCAAAGTTCTAAAATTGCAAATCTCTTTATCCCATCTGTAATGTTTTGTTCAGCAACATCTTATGGTAGGAGTTCGTCTCCTTGAATGTGTTAAAATTTGTGTAAAAGCGGACAATGGAGACTACCATTTTGTTTTATATGAATTGTATCTGCAGCAAGTTATGAAAAAATGCAGTTTTCTTTAAATTGGTGTTGTCCTCTGGTCAAAATGACCGAGATTTGAATGCGTTTTCCCTATACACAGAAAATGAGGACAACTGGAGGGTTAAGAGAAAATGTAAAAAAAAAAATCATGGTCTTGCAACAGGTGGTTGCAGAACATGACAGTGAGTCTTTATGTAACCTAGTTGTCTTTCTCTTGTTATAATTACACAATACATTTTTGTCCTTTCTAGTGTTCCTTACCTGACTGAAACGCCTCTAAAAATTAGTCATTGTTTTTAAGAGCGGAAGCCCCTCCTTTATATTTCTTCTTCTGTGGTATTGTCTTTAAATTGTTTGCGCCCCTTGGACCCTCCCCTTTTGACCTGTTGTCCTGTGGGAGAGGTGAGTATTGTTTTCATCTAAATGCATCCAGTTTATTTATAGATCTGTTAATTATTGTTTGTGTCGGACTTGGAGCGGGCAGCCTATAATACGGTTGTTTGCTGTATGTTCTCGTCAGGTATGTTGTGTAAAAAGGGTTTATTTTGCTTATTTGAAAGTTGAGACATAGCCCCCTCCCCCTCCTTTTGTCATGTTGTCCTGGGGGAGAAGACTCAGCCGGCAGCCTATAACACGGTTGTTTTCTGTATGTACTCTCAGAATCGGGGTCATTCTCTGAATTCGGTGCATTTTGTGTCCCACAGGTTTATCTCAAATATTTTCATATAATGCAAACCACCTTTATGAGAAAATCAAGAAATGGAAATATCCATATATTTGCAACATGCAAATATATTTAAAAATGTTTTTAAAAATGTTATGAGTTGTTGTAGAGGTCAGCCAAATGAGCATGTCCTCGCTGACCAATATTTGTCAAATAATGCCCAGTAACTGTTATTTGTACCATCTTTGGTAAACTTTAACCTAGATAAAAGAAATCTGAGAAAAATAAATGAATTGTTCATAAAATCGCACTTTTTAATAATGTCCCTACAAATTTCTTCAATCCCGTAACAGCATGCCAATCCTTCCTTTTTTTTATTTTTATTTTTTATAAATAATGCTTTGGTCCAATTTCCTCGGTACCCTGGAAGTGACATCACTTATTTCTCTTCCCTCTCACACGGTAAAGAAATTTAAGTGTTAGAAAAGTTTCTTGCCTATACAAGAAGCTGTATAATAACCCTCGCTATAGCGCGGTTCATCTTTCACGGTCTCGCTGCTTCGCCGATGTTTTTGTGCAATTTTTTTTACACTGTATTGTGTTCTGCGTCCTGATTGGATTGGCTAAACCAGATGTTCCCAAACTGTGGAGCGCGCCTCTTAGGGGGCGCGGGAAGCCGTCTGGATGATAAAAACCAAAACATGGAATGCTTTATACGCTGGGTTTTTACCTTAGAATGGCCAACTCTCTTATTCCTCTGTCAATTTGATACAGTAGGGGCTTCCGCACTTTCCATATCTGTGTCCTCTGTAAATTTTGTCAGCAGTTAAAACTGTTTAATCCGTTAACATGTCGTAACCTGTTTTTCCGAGCCGCCTTTAAACGCAACATGAGCGCTACGTCGCTCGCGCTGGGTTTACGTTTGTGTGGCACTGAAGGAGACCTGCTGCTGCTGTGTAGAGCTACGCAGGTGTGAGAATCATGGCAGCAAAACGCAAAGAACTTTTCATTTTTTTCCCTCAAACTAACAGACTGTTGAGTAAAGCTGTTGGATGCAGGTAAAGTTAGGTAAAAGGTGACTAGCTAGCTAAAATCAATACAGCTTGTCAACAAGTAGCTTGTAGGCTACTGATGTCTATGTTCAGATACAATTCATTTTGCCCCCAAAAAAGTTGATTCCCCCTCCCCCCTTGTTCGTCTGGAGCCGGGGCTGAGTATAACAGGGAGTCGCTAAGAATCCGCCCCCCACCCTCTTCGCTCATACACATCGTTCAACCAGTCAGCTATTTGTAAGCCCGGGGGGAGAAATAGTTTTGAAAGCACTGGGCGGGGGGTACAGGAGAAAAAGTTTGGGAACCACTGGGCTAAACAGTCTTTGCGCTTCTTCTCTACCTGTTTGCCAGTAACGTTACGGTATTTAGTAATACAGCTTGTTACGCATGTAAATTTTATTGTTGTTTGGGGGAAAACGTAGAGTGATATTTGAAACTCATTTCTTCTTTTCATATCATATGTTGCTCCTAGCTCAGAGGTTCCCAAACTGTGGGGCTTGCCATTGCAGGGGGGAGCGGTGTGGAAAAAAAAGATGAACGCTGTGTGCGCTGGCCAACTTTCTGTTATTCCTATGTCAATTTGATACACTAGGGGCTTCTGCAATCTGCACTTCCCATATTCTTGCCCTCTGTCACTTTTGTCAGCAGTTAAAACTGTTTAATCCGTTAACATGTCGTAACCTGTTTTTCCGAGCCGCCATCAAATGCAACATGAGCGATAAGACGCACGCGCTGTGTTTACACCTGCGCGGCAGCGACGGAAACCTGCTGCTGCTTTGTAGAGCTGCGCAGGTTTATGTTAGAATCATGGCAGCAAACCAGCAATACACAAAGAACTTTTCACAGTTTTTCCCCAAACTAACCGACTGCCTGCATCCAACAGCTTTACTCAACTCAATGTTAGCTAAAAGATGACTAGGTAATAATACAGCACCTTAAGTTTAACAAGTAGCCTGCAGGCTACTGATGTCTATGTTCAGCTACAGCAATTGCCCCAAAATAAGTAAATCCCCCACAACCTCCATTAAACTCGTCTGGAGATGGGGCTCAGATAACAAGGAGTCTCTAAGATTCTTTCTACCTTCCAAACCCCCAACACACACGCACACACACTGTTCAGCCAGAGTCTAACTCTCCCTATCTGTAATCCATATGGAGGACCCAGGAGAGAATGTTTGGGAACCATTATCCTTGCTGATGTGGACATAAGGCAACTTTTAGGGAAAATCATCAACCCCATTACAAAAATAGTGATTTTGTAACGGTGTTGAATGTTGGAATGTTGTTAAGCCAGCTAGACTGTTCAACCTTGTTATAGTCTGATCAAATTTTACACTGGGTTCAACCTCGTAACATGATGCATTGTTATGATTTTTTATAACAGCAAATATTAGACTAATATTTGTTGGACTAAATGCAAAGTTTGAGGTATTATTCAAAAACATTAAAAAGCCTGATTTAATGTTTATTTTAAAATGTATTTTCATGATTTATGAAAAGCCCTTTTATTTCAAGTTGCCATGCTCTACTTATCAGTCTTATTATGATTCACAATCAAATAAAATATACTTACAATTATTTTAATCAAGGGACAGTTGATCTCAAAGGAACTGGAAGAATTAATTTAATTTATAGAGTTTTACTCAGAAGAATGAAATTATCCCGTTAAGAGGTTAAATTTAAAGCCACCAAAGTAGCAAAGAAATTCATTTTAATGTTTGGGATTTCGTGTGTAAGGTGGGGAGACATATTTTCTTGGAGGTTCAAGAAAACAATGCAATAGATGCGCTGTTTAAAAACAATGTTTTGTGGTACGTTTTTAGTAACCTGAGACCCCAAATTCAGAAAATCATCCTAAAATCAAGAAAAAAATAAACATTACAAAAATAATACATGAGCTTGTATCAAAAGTATTTCTTCAGCCTGAATAATCACAACCAATAATCATAAACACTTAAGAAATAAACAAACGAATAGAATATTGAGCCTTTATTTCCACCACAAAATTTTATCTACCTTTGCTAGCTGTTTTTGAAATGTTCATAAACATCATTCAGTTCTTCTTTTGGTAAAAGAATGATCCACTAATTGACCGAGATTATAATTTTAGTCTATAAAAGACTTAATTTATAAATGTGGAAGTATTTAAAAACACTTATACAATGATTCACAAAAAGCAGAGATGCGATCCTAAGGCCACCAAAACGGATCCCCTCAACACCTCGGCTGCGCCTAGAAATTCTGTCCAGGAAAGTAATGAACAGAATCAGTGACAAAGGGCAGCCTTGGCGGAGTCCAACTCTCACCGGAAACGAGCCCAACTTAGTGCAGGCAATGCGGACCAGACTCTTGACACCGGTAATACAGGGACCTGATAGCCCGTATCAAAGGACCTGGTACCCCATACTCCCGGACATACCCATAGAGCCCCCCGAGGGACACGGTCGAATGCCTTCTCCAAGTCCACAAAACACATGTAGACCGGTTGGGCAAACTCCCATGCACCCTCCAGGACCCTGCTGAAGGTGTTGAGCTGGTCCAGTGTTCCACGACCAGGATGAAAACCACACTGCTCTTCCTGAATCCGAGGTTCTACTATCCGACAGGACCCCCGAATAGACCTTACCAGGGAGGTTTAAGAATGTGACCCCCCTGTAATTGGAACACACCCTTCGGTCCCCGTTTTTGAACAGGGGGACCACCACCCCAGTCTGCCAATCCAGGGGAACTGCCCCCGATGTCCATGCGATGTTGCAGAGTCGCGTGAGCCAACACAACCCTACAACATCCAGAGCCTTAAGGAACTCCGGGCAGATCTCCACCATCCCCGGGGCCCTGCCACCGAGGAGCTTCTCAACCACCTCGATGACCTCGTTCCCAGAGATTGGAGAGCCTGACCCAGAGTCCCCAGGCTCAGCTTCCTCAATAGAAGGCATGTTGGTGGGTCTTTGAAGTATTCTGCCCACCGGTCCACAATGTCCCGAGTTGAGGGCAGCAGCACACCATCACCACTATACACAGTGTTGGTGCTGCACTGCTTCCCCCTCCTGAGACGCCGGATGGTGAACCAGAATCGCCTCGAAGCCGTGCAGAAGTCTTTCTCCATGGCCTCTCCAAACTCCTCCTATGCCCGAATTTTTGCCTCAGCGACCACCTGGGTCGCATGCCGCTTTGCCTGCTGGTACCCATCAGCTGCTTCTGGAGTCCTACAGGCCAAAAAGGCCAGATAGGACTCCTTCAGCTTGACAGCATCCCTCACCGAAGGTGTCCACCAACGGGTTCAAGGGTTGCTACCGCGATGTTACGGTGTCGGTGTTGACAAGACTCCAACATTCAACCTCATTACAAAATCACTGTTTTTGCAACGAGGTTGAAGATTTTCACTAAAAGTTGCCTTAAGCCCACATCAGCTATGGAGCAACATATGATATAATGAAAACAAGAAATGAATATACTTTTCAAAGACAATTCTTTACTTTTTCCCAAACAACAATAAATATAATTTATGTCCGCAACAGTGTTGAAAGGTTAGAGATGGCTATGCTAATGTCTAAACATTAGTTGTATCTACTTGTCCATATAAAATTAATCAATTTGACTGGAATGGTTTCCAAGCATCCATGCTGTTCACATATTAAATGCGCGTGCAAGTCATCATTAGTGTGACGTTACTAGAAGACCGACCATATAAAAAGAAATTGGTGCTCTCTCTACATCTGGTGACAGTGAACGCCTACTACGGTGGCGCTACCTTGTGAGGGCAGAGACAGCTGAGGACACTTGATTCAACATGGCAACCAGGTGGGGAATCTGCGGCGCAGGAAAGATCAGTCATGACTTTACTGTGGCTCTGAAAACTCTTCCTGCTGAAGACCATCAGGTGAGTGCACCTGCTGCAACAGAGATATAAATCCGACGTGTAATTTAGATGAAACACTACTTCCTTATACTTCTTGTAAGATGTATATTTTTTTATAAATTGAGCACGCATGATGTTGAGCTAAATGAAGCAGACGACCGTCAATGATTTTGTAAAACGTTTGCATTTGTATTAACTGCCAAGCTTCCAAACTTTCTACCGGATAGTACAGAATAGGACACATGTAGACTTTTCTGAAAAATGAGTCTGGGAGTAATGGAGAACTTAAAATTAAAAATGTAATTCAACAGCCTCAGTCATGCATTTTTACAGGACCAGTCAGGCAAATGTCACTTTTTTAAAACTGAAACAGTGAGTTTATGTGAATGATGCCCTCTGCTGGATGACAAGTGAAAGTGCAAAAAAGATGTAAGGCCTAAAAACAGATTACTTGTGCAGGATTTTTAATAAAGTGGAATGGATGTCTTTACCAAATAAGAAAATAACGATTTACCTCTAAAGTATTTAGAGTTATTGTATATCATCTGTGACTTCACAGGTTGTGGCTGTTGCGGCTCGTAAATTGGAGGACGCTCAGGAGTTTTCCAGAAAACACAACATCTCTCAGGCTTACGGCAGCTATGAGGAGCTGGCCAGAGATCCAGATGTAGGTCAGTGTCCATCTGCCAGAGGTTTTTCAGTTTATTTTTAATTTTGAACTTTTACAATACCTCAGTATTAAATGTTTTCTTATCCAGTTTTAATTTTCTCTATTTCATACTGGTATTTCTGAAAAATATTGAAGAGTATCATTAAGTGCTGTGTTTGACTTGTGTGCAGATGTTGTGTATGTTGGAGTCATCCACCCCTGCCATCTGAAGGCCTGTAAACTTTTCATAAATGCCAAAAAGAATGTTCTGTGTGAGAAGCCACTGGCCATGAACACCAAAGAAGTGAAAGAGATTCTGGACTCTGCCAAAAAGAATGACGTCTTCCTCATGGAGGTGAGCATGAAGCAAACCAGGAAGGAAAATATTATTTCTCTGTATACAGTTTACTATTACACACTTGAAGACCTTCAAAAGTTAAACAGTTTAAAACATGTTTTCTCTCCAGGCTGTGTGGACCCGTTTTTTGCCAGCCTCTGTGGAGATCAGAAAGTCGTTGACTCAGGGGGAGATAGGAGAGGTGAAGATGGTCGGTGCGGAGTATGGTGTGCCACTATTCCACGTGCCAAGATCAGATCAGAAGGACCTCGGTGGAGGAGCATTACTAGGTCTTGGCATCTCCTGCCTTCAATTCATAAGTATGGTGTACAATGGAGAGAAGCCAGAGAGTATTAAAGCCAGCGGGGTCTGCCTGGAAACTGGTAAGGAGTTAACAGGATGAGGCTTTCATGTAACCTCAGAGGCTGTGCCAATTCAGTGACATGTGAGGTATTACTTTACACAAGATGTTTGTAATTGTGTGCAGATTCATCCTGGGATGAATATTGAAAAGTTGCTTACTTTTTATATTATGACCTGAGACTCACTCAACTTATCAAGTATTGAAATCAGAAAATGTTAACTTGTCTCTGATTTGCTTAATCAAATTCTAAAACGTTTCCCCCCCTATTTGATTGTTTCAAAAGTAAGAACCAAACTACCATTTTGGTAGGAGTTTGGTTTTAATAGGAAAATTCTGATTGATGTATCTTCAGTTTTCACACAAACGTTGAGCTGTCGATGTTTTCTGGCTTTGTTACAGTAAATAATTCCCTACTGTAGTTACATATATTGCAACCTTTCTCTGCACATAGAAGTTCTGAAATGCCATAAAACTAATGTAAAAAGTCAAAAAATGATTTTTTTTTTTTGTTTTATTCATTTTTATTTTTACAAATTTAAATGAACAAGTACATCAGGTCAGACTTAGAAAATTGATCATTTTATATCTTACAAACCTAATATAAAATAAATGTTATCTAATTAGAATGTTCCCAAAGGTTTTCAGCTTTTGCGGCTGTGTTTTGAGTTTTAGCATCTTTTCACTACACTGTGTTGTATATTCTCATCCCTGTAGGAGTGGATGAGAGTGTTGCTGTCATTCTTCAGTATTCTAAAAACAGAATGGCAACGTTCACCTGCTCTGCTGGGGTTGAGCTGCACAGTGAAGCCTTTATTGCTGGGACAAAAGGCATAATAGAGGTAGGTTACCAAGGATGGCATGGCAACAATTCAAAAAGACCGTTGAGTATGTTTAGTAGTTTGAGTGTTTTTATGTAGAAAAAATTAGAAGTGTCTTCAAGCACTGGTTTGACATTAATCTTATGCACATGCTCCAGGTCCCTTCACCGATGTGGTGCCCCACATCATTGGTTGTTAATAAGAAGGAGACCCAATATCCGGTACCTGAACCCTACTTGCCTCTCAACTTTACCAACAGCACAGGGATGCGTTACGAAGCAGAGGAGGTCCGCCAATGTCTGCTCAAGGGTAATGAGACATCAGCATTATGTAGGTCTGGTACCATGAGCTGCAGAATCTAAGATTCCAGAACCATCACAGAAGATAATGTTGTGCTTGAAGCTACTGTTTCTGTATAATCCAAACTGAGTTGTGATTTGTGGGAATGGCTTCTGTCAAAACAGTTTCATAAATGCAAGCACACAAGATTCAGCAGAGTTAAATCACTGTTCAATATAGTGGTGAATACTTTAGGAAAAGTCTTGAAGTATGGGATGCTTGGGTTTCAATGGTTTATATGGGGAATAAAAGGAAAAATAGGAGGTACTGACAAAGTTGGACAGAACATAATTGAAGTGAAATATTAACATCTTGTAAAACAGGGTTTAAAAGGCAACTGCATAAGCTTCTCCCATCTCTGAACTTCTGTGGAGCATCTGTGTCTGAAGCAGCCGACTCATCAGTATGTTTGTCTTTGTAGGGCTGAAGGAGAGTCCAGTCATGCCTCATGCTGACTCTCTGCTGCTGGCTGAAATGGGGGATGAGATCCGCCGGCAGGTGGGAGTGGTGTACAGCCAGGACTCCCAGTAAAAGTTCGACTTTTTCATGCTGTGATTAAATACAACCAGTTTACAATGACTTACTGTTTATTTCAAGAATAGTTCATTTCATGTGATTTAAGAAGTGTTTATATTTTTGTAGAAAAATAACACTGCTTGACCTCCAACTTTGATTAACTTTTGAAATATAAACCACTCAAGATGACCTCTCTCAAGCACATGAGAGCAGTTAGGAAGCTGTTACCTTTTCATATTTACATGTTACACACCAGCTTTGTATACAGATTTATTAATACTCACTGAACACTGTCAACAATGAAATGAAACGTAAAATCTTTGATCTGTGAAATAAATGTTATAGCAAAGTTCTAAACAAAAGGCAAATGTTTTTCTTTAACCCATCTTTAAAGTGTGTTCAGCAGTATATGTACATATAGTTGAATGTGTTAAATTTTGTTTGTGTAAAAGCGGACTGTAGAGACTTTTTCGCTTTTTATATTATATCAGCAAGTTATCTTTTCTGAAAAATTGCAGTTGTCTTTGAATTGGTAATTAAGAGAAAATATAAATGAATAAACCAACCTGGTCATAAGTTTAAAAAAATGGTTGTGCCGCAGCTGGTTGCAGAACATGACAATGAGTCTTTACATCACTAGACTTTGTAGAGTTAAAGATTTGGCTCTCAAAGGGAGTGGCTCACATTTCTGCTTTCTCCTGTTTCCCTCAATCACATTTTTAATGGGGAAAAAAAATCCAGTGTACACATTTCAACATGGTGTAGCACTGACAAAATGACTCATTACGCCTTGCTTCACAGTTCCCTCTGCCCTTCTTAGAATTTTTCAAAATGGCTGGCACCTCCTTGTGCTGGTTTCAGTCAGTCATCCTTCCTTTGCAGTGACCTTGAGACGGAAATGATGGCAGGATGTTGCTCCTGTAACTGCTGCAATATAGTTTCTCTCTCCCATTTGATTAACACCCACAGAGCAAAAATGTATCTCATTTACTGTGACATCCAGGGGGAGGGTGGAAAACACCCTGTTCATAACTATCAATCACAATAGGATTAGAAAGCCTCTTTCTGGTCCTTTTTATTTCTCATTAACTTAAAGTTGTTAATGAAGCACAGAACTGATTCATGACAACAGAGACTTTTTATAGCATCTACCATGACTATTCCAGCAAAGAACAAGTGTATAAAAAAACATTCTAAAATCCCTAACTCTCCTTTGTTCTGTTTCATTACAATTTTTCATTGTTACAGCAATAAATAGCCACTGCTAATGACGAAGAATGTTTCTGGCAGCAAGATGCTCAGATTAAGTGATGTGACCATGTGTGACACTAAACTGTCTGTTATGATCAACCACTTCTGATGGCAAAAAGATCCACACCACCTGTGAAGAAACTTGAGACCATGTGATCCAGAAGGAACGCTATTCTTCCAAGACTCTGGAATAAAGACGCAGACCCAGAAATAAACTAATTGATACATAAATGTGAAGCTGTAAAAGTGGAAGGCAATCGTACTGTCGGCTGAATTAATGAGGTGCTTCCTTCCATCCACATGTCAAGGTTTTTTAAAGCTCATCAGCCATCTTTACCGTCCACTGATATCCTCGGGCTGAGCAGAGGAGGCTGAAGGAAAGGAAAAAATCAAATGCCAGCCAATTTTTAATAGAAATTAAAATCAGTTGAGCTTTAAGCGTTTTATTTTCAGCGGCTACTCATGGTTCAGCTGAGGATGAGGGTGAAATGAGGGGATCCCAGGGCAGAGAGGTCGGACCCCGTCCAAATCCTGTCCCACTCTGACCACCTGAGCCTCTGCTCTCACTGTTCTCTTTACTGGCTCCTGACACAAGCACCACAGAACCAATTTGTTGCTTCACACCAATTCAAGTTGCACTTACCCTGCTGGGTTACACCTATTCTCCTCTCACCTGTAGGACTTTTTTTTCAGTACCAGAGGCGATTACACGGAAATACAGCAAAAGTAACTTTTACAGTTTGCTTAAACTAAAAAAAATAATTCCATAGAGTAATTGGTGATCCCTATGGCTAACAGGACTTGTGGTATAGGCAGCTTTATCAGGACAGGCCCAATACCATTTACATGAGTCGTGTCAAATCCTGAGAGCCAGGGAGAGAACGCTAACTCTACTGACGACACAGCGTCCTCTACTGGCAGAGTGAGGGGAGTTTACACAACTCGAATAATCTTTTTATCCCTGCTTTACCACACTGTTCGCTTCATTATGAATATATTCATAAATTTTGCTGTGTTTCTGTCTCACTTTCTGATCATCCTGCTTTGCTCGTCTGTTTGTGCAGGACTGAAGGAGAACCCACGGATGCCTCTAGCTGACCCCGTCCTACTGACAGAAATCATGGATGAAATCCGGAAACAGGTGTTAGTTGTTGTGACAGAGTGAACATTAGAGACGATTGCACCCCCTAACTTTTCTTACTTTGTTTAAATACTTCTGTTTTTCTGACTTTTCTAATCTTTATTTTACTATATTCTTAAGACTATAAGATGGGATTCCCATCGAGATGGGAAATGCATTGGACTGCAAGTTGCAACAGTTCGCCGCCAGGGGGCACATAGAGCACAGTGAGCGCTCCTGACTCAGCGGGCCAACGGAAAATGTAGCTCAGTAAAAGCTGGTCACCCGAGGCGCTCACTGTCGCCATTGTCTATCAACAGTGTTCAACGATTAAAGAACCTGCGAAAAACACACCGTCACCGACTAATCATTAAGTGTGAAACATTGTATTCACCCAGGACAGAAAATGACATTAGGGGCAGAGGAGAGGAAGTAGAGATCATCTACCTACTACAATGTTTAAAATAAAATAAAATATTCAGCAAACACCAGGAAAATATACATTGTTGTGCTCGTATGACACAGGTTAGTTTAGTCAGATATTTGAAAAAAATATATATTTTGTGTATATTTTATTCAAATTTTGTGCTTTATCCATAGGACCTGTTGTGTCCCTTTTCTAAAGAATCACTGATTATTATTATTATTAGTTTTATACATTAATTTTTTTGTGTAATATACGTGTATATATAATTAGATGCGTAGACACAGAGATGGATAAAGACCATCACGAACCACACTCTATACCAGTAAGTGGCGGTAATGCTAGTAACAGTTTGTTGCCAACCGCCAGTAAAACCAAGAAGAAGAAGAAGAAGCTGAGGACACTTGATTCAACATGGCAACCAGGTGGGGAATCTGCAGCGCAGGGAAGATCAGTCATGACTTCACTGTGGCTCTGAAAACTCTTCCTGCAGAAGACCATCAGGTGGGTTTGTTAAGATGCAGTGAAAATCAAACACTGTCTTTCGGTGCAAAGCAGGAGTTGTCATGGCAGACAGACGGGATTTCTACGAGTTATTGTCTGAGTAAAAGTTCTGTTAAAAATCAGTTTTTTGCTTCCCAGCTGAGCGGACAGGCTTAAAATTTGCACGCAGTAGATTTTAGCGAGTTGTATACAAAGTTGCAAATTGCTGACCGTGGTCGACATTTAATTTTACAAACAGTAGAAGTTCTTACCCTCCCAGCCAGCTAGGTGGGCCCCATATGGGGAAAAGGAGGACAGACAATATGGGTTTGGTCGTACAGGGAAGTCTAGCTGTTTCTCTATTAAAAAAATAAAATAAATAATGCACTTCAAAAATCATCTTACGGATGAGGATTGCAACAAGCTTTTTAAGGGAGTACTGTAAAAAAAAAATAAAAAATGCAGCACATCACTGCATATTTATGCCCCATGTTGTGTTAGTAATATAAAATGGATAAACATTTATTGTTGTAACATGATAAATTGTGATAGAGGTCAGTTATGCTGTTGCAATGTGCTGTAAAAGGAACAAAAGAACATTTAGTTAGAAAATATTGTCCATCATGTCAAAATGCCACAGATTTCAATGGAGTTTAATACTTTTGCAATGTGTACTGAGATCCTCAGGAAGGTGGTTGTACTGTAACTGACTGTATTTGCAGGTTGTAGCTGTTGCAGCTCGTAAATTGGAAGATGCTCAGGAGTTTGCCAGTAAACACAGCATCTCTCGAGCTTACGGCAGCTATGAGGAGCTGGCCAGAGATCCAGACATAGGTCAGTGTCCATCTGCCAGAGGTTTTTCAGTTTATTTTTAATTTCGAACCTGAACAATACCTCCTGCTCTATATTAAATGTTTTCTTTTATCCAGTTTTAATTTTCTCAATATTTCATACTGTTATTTCTGAAAAAGATTGAAGAGTATCAGGCAGCGTTGTGTTTGAACTGTGCAGATGTTGTGGCCTTTATCTGGAGAAACAGATAAAGGCCAAAAGGTTGTAACCCAGCGCTTAAGGCAATACGAGAAGATGAGAGGGGTCATTGTAATGTTTGCAGCTGTTTTCCTACCCCTTCTTAGCAGTTTGCATACTCTGTAACTAGAACACACCCAATTTGTAATAAGAGGTGTAGCGATGGATGAGAGCTTCAGAGCAAGGTGGAGACGGTAACTGATGCTCCTCATGAGTAAAATTTAATCACTTGTCTCCCTCTTCTTTGTGTTTATGTCAAAGTGTCATTTTAGGTAGCTTAAACCTGACAATTTCATACTGTTATTTCTGAAAAATATTGAAGAGGGCGTTATGTTTGACTTGTGTGCAGATGTTGTGTATGTTGGAGTCATCCACCCATACCATCTGAAGGCCTGTAAACTTTTCATAAATGCCAAAAAGAATGTTCTGTGTGAGAAGCCGCTGGCCATGAACACCAAGGAAGTGAAAGAGATTCTGGACTCTGCCAAAAAGAAGAACGTCTTCCTCATGGAGGTGAGCATGTAGCAAACCAGGAACGAAAAATATTATTTCTCTGTATACAGTTTACTATTGCAAGCTTGAAGACCTTCAAAAGTTAAACAGTTTAAAACATGTTTTCTCTCCAGGCTGTGTGGACCCGTTTTTTCCCAGCCTCTGTGGAGATCAGAAAGCTGCTGGCTAAGGGGGAGATAGGAGAGGTGAAGATGGTCCGTGCAGACTTTGGTGTGCCACTGTTGGATGTGCCAAGATCGGTTCAGAAGGACCTCGGCGGAGGCGCATTACTAGATCTTGGTATCTATTGCCTTCAATTCATAAGTATGGTGTACAAAGGAGAGAAACCGGAGAGTATCCAAGCCAGCGGGATCTGCCTGGAAACTGGTAAGGAGTTAACAGGATGAGGCTTTCATGTAACCTCAGAGGTTGTGCCAATTCAGTGACATTATATGAGGTATTACTTTACACTCAAGTGAGTTAAGATTTTATATTTGTGTGCAGATTCCTCCTGGGATGAATATTGAAAATAAAAGCTGCTTACATTTAATTTTGACTTGAGACTTCTCACTGATGAACTTGTCAAATATTGAAATCAGAAAATGTTAACTTGTCTCTGATTTGATTGGTCAAATTCTAAAACATGTTTCCCCCTGTTTAAATGTTTCAAAAGTAAGAACCAAACTACCATTTTTGGTAGGAGTTTGGTTTTTAATAGGAAAAGTCGGATTGATGCATCTTCAGCTTTCATACAAACCATGAGCTGTCTATAAACTTTTTTTTGAAAATGTAGATTAACCATCATAAATTAAAATGAATAAGTACATCAAGTCAGACTTAGAAAATTGATCATTTCATACCTTACAAATCTGATGTAGCAGAAATGTAATCTAATTAGAATGTTCCCAATACTATGTTCACCTCCTTATAGACCTTGTAGAAACTCTAAATTGGCTTACAGCTCTTTATTTTCAGCTTTTGTGGCTGTTATTTTGAGTTTTAGCATCTTTTATCTACACTGTTGTATATTCTTCTCCCTGTAGGAGTGGATGAGAGTGTTGCTGTCATTCTTAAGTATTCTAAAAACAGAATGGCGACGTTTACCTGCTCTGCTGGGGTTGAGCTTCAAAATGATGCCATTATTGCTGGGACAAAAGGCAAAATCCAGGTAGGTTACCAAAGATGGCATGGCAACAATTCAAAAAGACCATTGAGTATGTTTAGTAGTTTGAGTGTTTTTATGTAGAAGAAATTAGAAGCGTCTTCAAGCACTGGTTTGACTTTAATCCGATGCACATGCTGCAGGTCCCTTCACCGATGTGGTGCCCCACATCATTGGTTGTTAATGAGAAGGAGACCCAGTATCCGGTACCTGAACCCTACTTGCCTCTCAACTTTACCTACAGCACAGGGATGCGTTACGAAGCAGAGGAGGTCCGCCAATGTCTGCTCAAGGGTAATGAGACATCAGCATTTTAATTCTGTAGGTCTGGTACCATGAGCTGCAAAATCTAAGATTCCAGAACCATCACAGAAGATAATGTTGTGCTTGAACCTACTGTTTCTGTATAATCAAAGCAAACAAAACTGAAGAGTTGTGATTTGTGGGGATGGCTTTTCATAAACGCAAGCAGACAAGATTCAGCAGAGTTGAATCACTGTTCAATATAGTGGAGCATAAACAGACACTCTGTGTATCGTACATAAATAGAAACATAATAATTTCTAAAGGAAATCATTAATATTTAGCAATGGTTTGGAAGATCTACCAGTCAATTATCGATCAGTATTTAAAAAAAATTAAATATGAGAGCATTTTTCACCACTTCACCTTGTAAAACAATATTATGCGTAATGGATATAAAGTGTCCCGAAATACGTAAGGCATGTTACTTGGGTAGCTAACAATTGTTGCAACCCAGACAGTTTTTGGCGATATTCTGAACTCTTAGGATTTGTGATGTTTGTGACCAAGTGGCTAAAATCCACTAATTTCTGCTCCCCTCCAAAAGCAAGTATAATTACTGCCTATTTTAACAGTTCAAACACCAAATATATCTGTTTAGAAACCGTCTTAATACTTGTGATGAAGCCAACATCTACAGTCTTCTTTATTTTTGTTGGGGGCGAACAACTCCAAGAATAATCACTGAGTTTCCTGGATTAACTGCTTTGTAAACACCAGCTAATGGCATCAAGCAGCTCTGCTAATATTTATTGATTAACATTAGAGAAAAAAGTAAAAATAACATATCTGATAATATTGCCAGTTTTTTAATGGAGTCGATAAATCTAAATTCTTATCTTGAAATATTTTTCGTGATAAATGATAAACAATACAATGACACTGCTATTACAGAAACATGCTGATGGAGAGCAGCAATGATGAAGACAAACATTTCCACTACCTTTTCTTTATTGTAAACACTAGTGTAAAAGTTGTAGTAATCCCAGAGTTGTCAAAAGATCCTTAGATTTGTTGGCTTTACCCACATAAATAGATTTTGTTATTGGATGTTGTACATATCCAATATATAACCATGAGTTCAGGTCTTTTTGTGAACTCATGTACTTCAAGTTACAAACATCGTATAGCTGAGATATTAAAAAGAGCCACTTCAGGAATAGTCATGAAATATGGGATGCTTGTGGTTCAATGCAGCAGGAGGGTGTATGTGAAAATAGGAAAAATTGGAAGTATTGACAAAAGGTTGGACAAGAACATAACTAAAGAGGGGAACAATTAACATCTTGTAAAACGAGGTTTAAAAGTGACCTGCATAAGCTTCTCCCATCTCTGAACTTCTGTGGAGCATTTGTGTCTGTAGCAGCCGACTCATCAGTATGTTTGTCTTTGCAGGGCTGAAGGAGAGTCCAGTCATGTCCCATGCTGACTCTCTGCTGCTGGCTGAAATGGAGGATGAGATCCGTCGGCAGGTGGGAGTGGTGTACAGCCAGGACTGCCAGTAAATGTTTGACTTATTCATGCTGTGATTGAACACAAGAAGTTTATAATGGAGACTATCTTATTATGTTTAATTCAGGAGTACAGTGATCCCTTGTTTTTCGCGGGGGTTGCATTCCGAAAATAACCCTTGATACGTGAAATCCGTGAAGTAGTTACCTTTATTTTTTACAATTATACATAATTAAATACTCTACATTAAAACCAAAGAACAAAACCTGTTTTCAGGTCAGCGGATGTGCGTGTGCATCAATCGGGCCTTAATGGCCGGAGTCATGTTTTTAAACCGTCTGTCCTCCAAGCTGCTTTGCGATATTCACAGCTGTATCTACGGCAGAGCGATGGATCTCGTCAAGTGAGCCTCCGGTCGGGCTTTGGGCCACCTCTGGCCAGTTTTTCCAGCAGGCATTCAAAGTTTCAGTTTTCATCTCCTGAGTGGCCAAGATGTATTACTTATATTTAAATACCGTAACATTACTGGCACACAGGTAGAGAAGTACCGCCGAGACTGTTTAGCCAATCAGTACGCAGAACACAATGCAGTGTGGGAAAAAAACTGCACCAAAAAATCCGTAAAGCAGCAAGACCTTGAAAAGTGAACCGCATTACAGCGAGGGATCACTGTAGTCTATTTCATGTGATTAAAAAGTGTTTATATTTTTGTAGAAAATTACTGCTTGACCTCCAACTTTGATTAACTTATTAATTTCTGAAATATAAACCACTCAAGATGAACTCTCTCAACCACACGAGAGCAGTTAGGAAGGTGTTATCTCTTTATATTTACATGTTACACACCAGCTTTGTATACAGATTTATTAATACTCACTGAACACTGTCAACAAAAAAATGAAATGTAAAATCTTTGACAATCTGTGAAATAAATGTTATAGCAAATTTCTTAAAAATGGCAAATCTGTTCTTCTTTAACCCATCTTTAAAGAAAGTTTGTTCAGCAGCATATATATAGGAGTTCTTTAAGGTACATTTGTGTTACAAAGTACTTCTTTTTTTGCTTTTGTTTTATGTGAATTATATCAGCAGCAAGTTTTCACTTCTTAAAAATTGCAGTTTTCTTTAAATTGGTAATTAAGAGAACATTTAAATAAATAAACCGGTCTTAAGTTAAAAAGATCGTGCCACAGGTGGTTGCAGAACATGACAATGAGTCCTTACATCACTAGACTTTGCAGAGTTGCGTAATCGTCTAAAATGGCCTGAAATGAAAAATCTTGAATGAGTACTTTGTCGCCCCCGTGTGGAGGAAAACGGTGAATGTTCTCGACAGTCATTTTGGAGCAACATGGCAACCAGGTGGGGAATCTGCGGCGCGGGGAAGATCAGTCATGACTTTACTGTGGCTCTGAAAACTCTTCCTGCTGAAGACCATCAGGTGAGTGCACCTGCTGCAACAGAGATATGAATCCCACGTGTGATTTAGATGAAACACGCCTCTTTGTATGTCACAGTAACATTCTTCCGGGTACTTAATCCGTCGTACGTTTTATAAGATATATTTTTTATCAATTAAGCACGCATGATGTTGAGCCGTGTCTAAATGAAGCAGACGACAGTCAATTATTTTGTAAAACGTTTGCATTTTGATTAACTGCTAAGCTGTCAAACTTTCTACCGGATGGTACTGAATAGGACACGTGAAGCTTTTTCTGGAAAATGAGTCTGGAAGTAACGGATAACTGGAAATTAACATTAAAATTGAACGGCCTCAGTCATGCATTTTTACAGGACCAGTCAGGCAAACGTCACTTTCTTTCAACTATGAAACAAATTGAGTTTATATGAATGATGCCCTCTGCTGGATGATAAGTGAAAGTGCCAAAAAGATCTAAGGCCTCAAAACGATTTTTAATCAAATGGAATGGCTGTCTTTACTTTATAAAAAACAACAATTTCCCTCTAAAGTATTTATAATTCATGTGTATCATCTGTGACTTCACAGGTTGTGGCTGTTGCGGCTCGTAAATTGGAGGACGCTCAGGAATTTTCCAGAAAACACAACATCTCTAAGGCTTACGGCAGCTATGAGGAGCTGGCCAGAGATCCAGATGTAGGTCAGTGTCCATCTGTTATGTTTTGTTTATGTACATAATCCACATCAAAGTAAATGTTATGACAAATTGAGTAGTCTATTATTTTACTATTCTGTCTGGCTTTCATTTTCAAATGTTTGCATAGATGTGGTGTATATTGGGAACATCCACCCACACCATCTGAAGGCCTGTCTGCTCTTCATGAATGCCAAAAAGAATGTTCTGTGTGAGAAGCCGCTGGCCATGAACACCAAGGAGGTGAAAGAGATTCTGGACTCTGCCAAAAGGAACCAAGTCTTCCTCATGGAGGTAAACTACCAGTAGACCATAGATCAGCATGTACTTTGGTTACTGGGCAGGTACAAAAGTACTATCTTGTCATTCCATCATTGGTTATCTCCCCCTGAGCTACTGGCTCAGGGGGAGATAGGAGAGGTGAAGATGATTATTCCTTTTGGATGCAGTTTTTGTTTTTGCTGTTTGGTTGCCATTCATGTAAACCTTAAAGTAATCAATAAAAAAGAATTGCTCTAAAAGTAAAAAAAAAGACATTGGATGTTACAAATTGGTGTCATATATTCCTAATTCCAGCTGGTTAATATTCATTCATCCCTTGTCTCCAGGCCGTGTGGACCCGTTTCTTCCCAGTTTCTGCAGAAGTTAGAAAGCTGCTGGCTCAGGGGGAGATAGGAGAGGTGAAGATGATCCGGTCAGAGTTTGGCATTCCCTTGTTGCACAAGCCAAGATTAGTAGAGAAGGAGTTGGGTGGAGGAGCTCTGTTGAGTCTTGGCATGTACTGCTTGCAGTTTGTGTGTATGGTGTACAATGGAGAGAGGCCAGAGAGCATCCAGGCTACCGGGGTCTGCCTGGACACAGGTACCTAGAGAGATAAGTTCTATTTAAATATTACGCCTTTGTCTGTCATAGCATTTATACTCTCGTAATTCCAGGGGTTGATGAGACTGTAATTGTCACTCTGAAGTTCTCTGAGAAGAGAATGGCAGTGTTTACTTACTCTTCGAGCATGAAGCTTCCCAATGACGCCATTATTGTTGGAACCAAGGGCACAATTCAGGTAAATCATCAAGGTCACGTTATTTTGAGTCCACAATTAAATGTGATGTAAATGGGAGATTTTATGGTATTTTGTGTATTGTCTTTTTTTCTTTTTTTATATTTTTGAGATCCCTTCCTGGATGTGGTGCCCCACATCTTTAATTGTGAATGGAAAGGAGACCCAGTACCCCTTGCCAGAACCCTGTTTGCCTCTGAACTTCCACAATGGCACAGGAATGCGTTATGAAGCAGAGGAGGTCCGACAGTGTTTGCTCAAAGGTAAGTAGAAATTTAGCATATCTACACCAACATATCTCTCTGCATAATAAAATATTGCAGAGATGCCAGGACTTGTCTTAGTCACAAGTCCTGGCACCTTGTGACTAAGACTTAATGCAAATAATCATTAGTTACACAATGTGACTGTGCCTCTATTTGTCCCTGCAGGGCTGAAGGAGAGTCCAGTTATGTCTCACTCTGACTCTCTTCTGCTGATTGAACTGGAGGATGAGATTCGTAGGCAGGTGGGCGTGGTGTACAGCCAAGACTGCCTGTAAATGTTTTACACTCGGTATCCACACTTTGATTGAAGAATAACTGAAAATGACCTGATTACTGTGATCCAGCTGCACTTTGTACTTAGACACTACAGCAATGTTCCCAATTTTTTGATGACCTCACAAGTTCTGTGTTAAATAAGAAATACCTCACGCATAGCTGTTTGCTAATCCGACCTTATATTGGCTCAGGATTTTGTGAATTTTGCTGCATGTTTAAGAATCAACAATATCTGTAAAAGGCTTTGAAGCAATCAAAACCTCAATGAATGTACCATGACTGTAAACAGAAGCACTTTTAATCATGTCTAAATGAAGACTTCTAATACAAGTTTTTATAATATAACAGTGTAAAATGTTTCACTTGGGATTGATTAAGATTCTTACTCTTACTCCTTGGGAAAAAAAAGTATGGTTTTAATGTTCACAAACAAAATTGCACAAATGCATTCAACAGAAACAGGTATTTGTACTGCTGCTTACTTAATTTAATGCATAGAATAGCATTTATGTTGAATTTAATATTGATGTAATTAAAAATACACAGGTGTCTCAAAGTAATGTTTTTAAAGATGTAGTTCTGTAATTGAGTTACTCGTATCACAGATATATAAACTTTTATTGCTGTGAGGTGTTCAGTCTAGATCAGTGTTTCTCAACCTTTTTTGGCCCAGCGCCCCCCCCCAGCCTTTATCCAGGTCCCTCACCGCCCCCACCAAAGAATTTGCAGGCTACTTTGCACTGATTATTATTTTATCATTAATATTACTATCACTATTGTAGATGTTTTGATTTTTATGCTTGTTTCTGTATCATCAAAAATAATTTCCCAGGGAACAAAAAAAGTCATGGGAATAGAAATTATTTTCACAGGCGTCTACGAAAAATGCAATGAACATTCAAGTTAAAAGCGGTAGGCCTAACAGCAGCCAGAGTGGAAAAAATATTCTTATTCTGTGCCATTTTCTAGTTGTTAAATATTCCACAAAATGACCAGATAAAAGATGTACAACCTGCCAGTTTAAACTTTGAACTATTAGCAAAACGACTGAGCTCTGTAACATTAAAACATGGATAGAACTATAACTACATTAATCATAACTCTTCTTCTCTTCAGTGTTTCTGTGAGTTTCTGGTGGTGCAGCTCTGTGCTGCCTTCAGGAGAATGGGACATCAGAGTATCATCCATAAAACTTCACCCTCATGGCATTTATTGTGCAAACCAGTGCTTTCAGTGGAAAAACAAAAGTTCCAGATCTTTTTAATGCCATACAAATATGAGAGAAACATGGATTATATATTTATATAGACCTGTCTATTGATTTATAGATTAATAGTTTTACACAAATTACAAAGAACAAATCTGGTTCTTAATCAAATCCTAATGAGTAAATTGAAAGTGTCATGGAGTCATCAGCCTCATGACAACACTGGTTACAAAATAAAATCTTAAATGAGTGCTTTGTCGCCACCTTTTGGCAAGGTACGGTAAGTGTTTGTTTCTGATAATCAACTTTTGAGCAACATGGCAACCAGGTGGGGAATCTGCAGCGCTGGGAAGATCAGTCATGACTTTGCTGTTGCTTTAAAAACGCTTCCTGCTGAAGACAATCAGGTCAGTAGTTGCCTGAAATGTGTACTGAAGGTCAACATGTACTCTAAATGCAACACGCCTCTTTGTGACTTCCTGGGGCTTCTTAACTGCGTCTTTTCTGTTTGCTGGATACGTTTTTAAAAAAAAGTCAAGTAAACATGGTGTTGAGAATATGTGAACTCTCTAAAAGCAGCACGCGCTGGTCAATGAGCTTGTGATACGTTTACATTTTGACTAAACTGTCAAGTTACCAAACTATTACCGTAAAGGACAGAATAGAAAGGAAAAACTTTTTGGTACAGCCAGAGAGTAACGAATTTTAGTTTTAAAAAAATCAGTCAGTCAGTAACAATTAAGGCAACTAAATGGACTGAACTTATATAGCGCTTTTCCGATCATTTTGACCACTCAAAGCGCTTTACACCAGAGTCACATTTACCCATTCACACCGATATGCAGATCGGTAGGCAACTTGGGGTTAAGTGCCTTGCCGAAGGGCACAACGACAGGAGGAAGCTGGAATTGAACCTACAACCTTCTTATCGCAAGACAGTCACCCCTGAAGTTCACCTTTATAAACAGGTGAACTCGCATACGTTCACCTGTCTATAAAGGTGAACGTATGCGTATGATGACCTCTACAGGATGAGAAATGAAACTGCTAAATCCGAACACATTTCTGCAGAATTTTTATAAAAATGAAATGACTCTTTACATGCTACATCAAAAATGTTGCATAAGAAGTTTGCTTCTCAGAATGAGACAGTTATTGTCATTTTCTGACTGTATTTACAGGTTGTGGCTGTTGCAGCTCGTAAGTTGGAGGACGCTCAAGAGTTTGCCAGGAAACACAGCATCTCTACGGCTTATGGCAGCTATGAGGAGCTGGCCAGAGATCCAAATGTAGGTCAGTGTCCATCTGTCAGAGATTGCAATGTCTGCTGCTGTACATAATGCACTTCAAAGTGAATGTTATGACAAACTGAATAGTCCATCCTCTAGAGTTCTGTCTTTAATCATCAAATGTTTGCATAGATGTGGCATATGTTGGGAACATCCACCCATACCATCTGAAGGCCTGCCTGCTCTTCATGAATGCCAAGAAGAATGTTCTGTGTGAGAAGCCGCTGGCCATGAACACCAAAGAAGTGAAAGAGATTCTGGACACTGCCAAAAGGAATCAAGTCTTTTTCATGGAGGTAAACTAGCAGCAGTTGGGTTGATGAAGGGTGAGCCAATCTTTTCAGATCAAGATCAGGATCTATCAATTTTTCCTTAATCAGCAATCTGTCACACACCTTAGAAAAAGCCTGGTTTGTGGAGTTCTTTATGGATTTTTGTGTTCTCTTTGCTGTATATGCAGCCAAACCTGAAAATAATCACATGAAACAACCTAAAACTTCAAAACAGACAATTTACAAAAATGCCTAAAATATTTCTCATACCTGTTGGTAAATATTTATCTCAGGTTGTTGCTACAAAGCACCATTTGCAAGACCCAGCAACCACAGATACTTTCAAGCCTCACATCGTTTATCTGCATAACACAAATAATCTAACACTAGTCAGCTGCCTTATTGTGAAATATAAAAAGCATATTTTCATTATTTTAACATAAAAATACATTTAAAAAAATACATTAGCATATATGTGAGCTTGAGAAATCAAAGTAAAATGCCTCGTTTGTGCAAAAAAACTTGGCTAATTAAGCCAGTTCTGATTCTGTCTGCCGTTTCTCTCCAGGCCGTGTGGACCCGTTTCTTCCCAGTTTCTGTGGAGGTTAGAAAGATGCTGGCTCAGGGGGAGATAGGAGAGGTGAAAATGGTTCGATCGGAGTTTGGAGTCCCTGTTCTGCACACCCGAAGAGTAGTAGAGAAGGAGTTGGGTGGAGGAGCGTTGCTGAACATTGGCATGTACTGCCTGCAGTTTGTTTGTATGGTGTACAATGGAGAGAGGCCAGAGAGCATCCAGGCTACCGGGGTCTGCCTGGACACAGGTAGGAGCCAACCAAAGGATTGGGTCTATTTTTATGCAAATCATTTTATCTAGCCATCTTTCAATTACAGGGGTGGATGAAACTGTGATCGTAACTCTGAAGTTTTCAGAGAAGAGAATGGCGGTGTTTACTTACTCTTCCAGTATACAGCTTCCTAATGATGCCATTATTGTTGGAACCAGGGGCACCATCCAGGTAGTTTCAAAGGCTAAGTTAACAGATAAATGCAATGAGGTTGGAACATTCTTGTAGCGCTCATCTTTTTTTCAATATTTTTGAGATCCCTGCCAGGATGTGGTGCCCCACATCGCTAATTGTGAATGGGAAGGAGACCCAGTATCCCTTGCCTGAACCCTGTTTCCCCCTGAACTTCCACAACAGCACAGGGATGCGCTATGAAGCCGAGGAAGTCCGACAGTGTTTGATCAAAGGTAATGAAAGGTTTTGTACGTCTTAGTTTGTTTCTATATCAATGTCTCTGAAAGTAACAAAAGCACCGAGTTGCAGTTTTTCAGGCAATTGGTGGCAGGAGAAATTCAAATATTAGTTGGCATCAGGAAATGTGGTTATGCTTCCATTTCTCCCCATAGGGCTGAAGGAGAGTCCAGTCATGTCTCACTCTGACTCTCTTCTGCTGGCAGAACTGGAGGATGAAATCCGCAGGCAGGTGGGCGTGGTGTACAGTCAAGACTGCCAGTAAATGTTCTGTGTTCACGAAAAGATTAAATAATTACTCAAAATGGACTATTATGGAGATCCAGCAGGACTTTGTGTTCCAAAACTGCTGCTACTGTGTTATTTCTTTGTGTTTTGAGAGGCCTGACAAAGGTCCTACCACCTAAAGCTCAGTAAAGGTTCTGGATCCAAACTTTTTAAATCTTCCTTTGAGCTTACTTTCAATCCTTCTGTTCCCATTAAGTTATTTCAAAAACAAAAGGCCAGAAACTTCTGATAGGTGCTCACTTTATTGATAGAACCTCAGTCTCAGACATCTCCGTTCACCAGCTAATCATAATCCCCCTTTACATAGTTAGTTCTTAGTCTCTAGCATTACAATCAAAAGCATGTTAGAGGAGCAGGGCAGCTACAGTGGATCACCAACAGAGAAGACTATGAGAGAGATTTTAAACACGAGTTCTGATCTCATGATCCAAATCAAATGTTTACAATTTTCCCCCTCGGATATCATCTGAATGCAAAGAAATGTAAAGGCTCTGTGACACATCTAACAACACAAAACATTAACTCCTCTGGATTGGACACCCAAAACTTTATCTCTATAGTCAGACAAAATAAGCAGAATTGAATGTCCCAAAAAACAACAAAATAAAGTTTACCTTTCACAAAAGTCAAGTACAATTTAGAATGTAACAGTGTTTGGAGAAGGTAAGGAGTGCAACACTAACAGATACACTGAAACACAATGAAAGCTGGTTTATAAGAGAGGACACTTCATACTGAGAGCACTACACAAACGTCTGTTTAGGGGAGTCGTGGAGTCGAGACCTTTGTTTGTTCTTTACAGTTCAACAAGGCGCTCTTTAGGACTAGTCGGCTCCAAAGCCATCAACACCCAAACAGGAGGCAGACATGCATGCACACAGATGCTTCCACTCATAGGCTTTCATATGTAATATTACAAGTGTCGGAGTGAATAAATATAGCCGTTTTTGCTTGGGGTGTAATAATCTGAAGTTCTGACAACTGGTTTGACAAAAAGAAAAAAGAAAAAATCTGTTCATGGAATGATGACATAATTCGGAATTGCCTGGAAAAAAATCTGCTTCCACCCAAGCAGTTACTCGGTCATAGGGGTCGTCTTCTGATTAATTATTTGCATGAGAACCTAAAAACTAAACATCCGAGTGTTTATAGGAGTGAGGGGTTGGGATGGTGAAAATGAAAGACAGATAAACGTGAAGGGTCAGTGCAGGGCAGCTGCGTTGGCCGCTCAAGCCACCAGGACTACACGCATGGTGTTGGTGTAACCGGAGCCGGGACGCCAGCCAGTCAGGATGATGACAACGTCACCGTCTTTGAAGAAGCCTCTGGCCTTGCCTGAAGAAAAACAAAAATTGTATCAAAACATTTTTAGTAAAAACATGGAAACAAATTCAGATATGCTGCTCAGTTTAATTAAGTTGGAGCATTAAAAGTAGCTGCTCACCCATTTCCATTGCGAAGTTGACGCGCATGTCAACGTCCTCTGCCCACACGTCGTGAGGGGGCTTGGTGTACAGGACAGGGAAGATCCCGCGGTACAGGTGGGCCTGACGAGCCGTCTGGGCGTTACGGGTCACAGCGAGGATGGGAGCACGGGGCCTGTACCTGGAGAGCAGGTGGGCAGACCTGCAGACACACATGCATACATGGGAAGCTGAGAACTGAGGAAGAAAACGTTACATAATTTACAGTAACTTCAGCAGATTTGCTCTGATTATGCCAATTTTTCCCCATACAAAACATCTGACGCAACATAAGGTTGACCCCTCACCTCAGAGAGTCTATGTAAATTGAGTAGTCTGTGTAATTATGAGACCAGAAACTTTACAATACTACAGGTTAATAGCAACAACATGGACATAGGATGCAAGTTAAATAAAATATTTGGTGCTCATGGGGGAAAAAAAAAGTAGGCATGGGACTATTTCAGTTGACAGAAGCATCAACTACAGAAGAATGTTGGTAAATGTTGGTTGAAAAATTTGAATGTCAATGAAATCTGTAGTAGACATTAAGAATTTTGTTTGGCATATTTGAAATTTTATTCAAAATGAAAAGGGACAATTAGACTTGGTCATATACTTGAAGATCTAAATTTATACCAAGGTTTACACACATCTTGGTCAACACGCATATTGAACACACAAACACTGCAAATATTAAAAGAAAAAACAAAATTAATATGGTGAAAACCCCAGAAAACCAAAGTAAAATAGTGCTACCACCTATTATGGTAGATTCTGACTCACACAGAGAGCAGAGAATGCTACAGTTTTCAATTCAATAAACCTCATACAGTTGGAAACATTGTAGAATCTCATTTCAACAGGCAGTTATTAAAATTTCTGAGCAAAAAGTCTGAAAAAGTCAACGCAGTCAAAATAGGTGATGATACTCCTGATGCCCCATGGGAGTGCAGGGGCTCCAGGTCACAATAAGAAGTCCAATTGATGTTTACTCTAGTTAAATGTCTTGGTAAAAAGTAAATATATTTCAAAGACAAAAGATTAACATAAAAAAAAAACTTAACTATATGCAAATAAAAATTCTAGATTAACACTAACAATCCAAATGACCTAATCTCCCACATCACATTTCTCTAAGAATTTCTTCCAATGTTTGATCTGCTCATTTGAGTTTGCATGAATTTATGCATGAAAAGTACAGTTAGGTTCTCACTACATTTGAGTGAGAACCTAACTGTATGGGTAACATCTATGTTCCTTCCATTATGTTGCACAAATTGATTCTGTGCCATTAATCATTCCGTTTCATGATTTTGTTTGAGAAAAGCTTCACCCAAGTAAGGTTTCATATAACTTTGACCAAGAGTTGATAGTTGACTCCACGTTTATAGCAAGGTGCCTGATTTTTATAGCCAAAAATCAACCTTCCTCCTTCACAGCATTTGTATTCAGGTGTTAATGTTGACTTTACTCTTACAGATCTGAAAACACTTAACAAGCTGTAAGAATGTGTTCCATGTAAGAATGGATCGTCCTCACAATGACTTATATTATAATATTGCAATTTGGGAACCATCTTGTCAGTTCAACCTCTGATTATCAAATAGAATTAGTTATATTTGCTTTTTACTATGACACAGAGGTCAGATATTGGACATAACATTTTCTAGATAGGCATTTTCTATGGAGAACAGTGTTGATCAGAATTTGATCAAATTTTAGTTTTGCATTCACTTATAAGCTTTGGTGAGATGATTAACTTGCATTCTGAGCCAGTACATCCATTTGTGAACAGACAAGACCCCTTGATTTGGCTAATGTCATTCCCGCTCTCACTGTTATTCTCTACCCTTCATATCCACACACATCACCACACACATGCAAAATTAAATGTTAGTAATATATACGTTAGAGAATTAGGAGCCCGGGTTCCTGACCTTACCTTCAGGAACATTTTCAGACTGCATCCCTCACTTTCTTACCTTCCAGTGTTAGTGAGAATAATGATGGCACTAGCACAGCATTTGAAGGATGCTTCAACAGCTCCGACTGCTACAGCCTCGGAGGGGTCTCTGGTGAGGCGGGAACTTCTCCTCAGCTCCTCAAACAGCTGTCTGTGGAAGGTGGCTGCTTCTGCCTCTCGTGCTATCTAAGCCCCGAATGGAAGGTTACTCTCAAACACACTCCACTACAAACACATCAAGGCACTCAAACCACTGAACGACTGGCAAAAACAGGACTAGACTCTGCTGAATAAGGATAGTTGCAGAAAATCAATTAGGGAAGTTTCAAAAAACACATCACAATTTTGGGAAATACTTTAAATGTGGGGACATTTAGGTCCAAATAGCAGAACTTTGACATTAAAGTATAGCTGATGAGATAACACAGTCTAGTTGAGCTTTTGCCAGGTCTCCCAGTTACTTCATCAATGCCTGCCTCGCCCTACTCTCCCTCTCTGTGTGTTCAAGTCTCCATCAGACATCCAGAAGATGTCGGCGCCAGATAACCGGCCTACCTTCCAGAGCCCGTGAGCACAATGATCGCAGAGGCTAAGCTCTTAAAGGCGGCCTCGACAGCGCCGATTGCAATGGCCTCAGCCGGGTCGCTGCAGTGCGGCGTAGAACGACGCAGGTCCTCGAACACCTGCCGGTGGAACATGGCTGCCTCGGCTTCACGAGCAATCTGGCACAAGGGCAAGATGCATCGAGTACAGGCATTCCCACACCAGTCACACACACAGATGGAAAAAGAAATGAGGGGGGGAAACAAAGGGGAGAGAAGACATGGGAAACAGATTTACAAGGTTAAGAGGACATAAAAAAAGGAGTAGGAATGGACAGAAGAAATTAAGATAGTTAACGAGAGTTTAGGTGTGCAGTTAGTGTGGTGGAGAGGACACAGGAGAATACTGTTAAAACTGTCAGATGTTTAAGATCCTCACACAGCTAAAATGGTAGAAATATAAATGAAAAGAATTTGATGTCAAATGACATTAGTGAATTATTAATTTCTAAAATAGCTCAACACAAAGATGCAAAATAAAACTAAGGCACTTTAAAATCAGCCAGGAAAACATAAGACTTTGACACAGGCATTTAGAGATTAGTCCAAGTTAGTTTGTGTTTTGTTGTCCAATGTGCAGCTACTGATGAAGATGGGTGTTTACTCCAGATTCAGAGACATTCGATACACTCTCAGTGCAACAGGAGTACTGCATCTGCTGAGTCACAAAGACATCTGCATTGTGACTAGGAATAGCAACAGCTAGCCAAGAAGGCATCTGGAGTGAAGGACAGGCAAGATGGGATCAATGCTTCGTCACTCCAAACAACTGATAAACTGGGATATTTCTAAATTACCATTAATGGTATGGTATCTGAATCTTTTTTTTTTAATCTCTCCCTAACTGAGAAACAGAAAATGCAACAACATCGGATAAATTCAGTCTTGACACTTATGATCATTTGACCTTGTGATGCAGTCAGGTATGAGTACATTTTTTAAGAAAAATCAGCAATTTTGAAACTTGACTGCAGAGAAATAAGTAATATAGAATATGAGGTGCAGTAAATTTGTTAGATAAAAGAGGTGCAGCAGCTGCCATTTATTGTGGCTTTGAGAAAAAAAAAAAGCTTCCAACATGCTGTTCAAGTAATAACCACATGCACATTGTGAACATCATGCAGCGGTCCATGTGCTTGAAGCTCCTAAACACCCTTAAGATTACTGCATAGATTCAAAATATGTATAATTTGTAAATTTAAAGTAAATGTTTCAGTAGATGATCACAGAAACTAAACTTGCAAGTATGTACACTGCCTGCCCCAAAGAATACACACCATTTCATTTAGCCTTGGTCACAGCACTTATTTTCTGCAGCATTGTTTTCAATATTCTGCAATGTCGCCTTCATAGCCATCCAGAGTTGGATAAACATTTTTTGCCGACATCTTGTAAAGATGACGGGAGTCTGGCTGCAGCATGATACTCAATATTGTTAAGGTCTGGACTTTGTGATGGCCAATCCATGCATGAACATGATGTATGCTCCTTCAGTGTCCCCAGCACAAACTGAGTCAGAATAATCCTGACAGTCATCTTGGAATATACCCGTGAGATTAAAGAAAAATTTTACTGACAAAATAACCTTGTAATTCAATATATGCGTCTTTCTTAGAGCAACAACCCGAGATCATAACACTTTCCCCACAGGTTTAGAGACTTCATGCACCTCTCTTGCACTGATACAACTCTTTCTGGAACAAGGTAAATCTGAGTCCAGTCTTTAACTTTCTAAGCAAAATTGAGCTTTTTCTAATTGATGAGATTGAGTGATTTCCTTAAAGCTGGATTGCTATTTAGCTCCAATTACTTGAATTCTTTTTCCATTGTACATGTTGTAATGTTGCCATTTTGACTCTAATACGGTTGTTTAAGAAATGAGAAGCTACTACATCAGTTATGGTTAAATAACTTAATAATCAAGGCAGTAATTGAACCACTTGTTAAATCCAAGTCGTGATTTTTTTTTGGACAGGCAGTGTACATGCCGACATAAAAACAAGGCAGAACATACAGACAAAAGTTGATTCATGGAGAAGCAGCTGATTCGTAGCACAAATTATTATTTTTTTATTCAGTTTCACAATTACAAATTTTGAAAGCTTGTGGAATAATTAATGGTTATATGCTCAGCGGGTTTGAAGATTTTGCATTTTTAAGTGTTGCTGGACTCACCATGTGCTGTGTGCGCACTGCCTCCAGGGGGTAATCTCCCTTGGCAGTCTCTCCGCTCAGCATGATACAATCGGCTCCGTCCAGGACGGCGTTGGCAACGTCGCTGCCCTCAGCGCGGGTCGGTCTAGGCTTCTTGATCATGCTCTCCAACATCTAAATGGTTTAGCGAGATTCAACTCAGCATATCACCACACATTTACACCTCAAAATATCTTCCTTAAACCTAGAGGCCAAACCTTTAAATGCAACCTTCTTTGGTTTTTAGTTTTTAATATTTTAGCAGCATAATGGATCATTCTGTTTTGAATAAGAACAATTAGATTGTCACTTTTTGCATTACATTTTTGAGGAAATACTAGGATCTTAAAATATGGGATTTGTACTAGAGGTTAAAATCTGAGAAACTCACACTGACATGTGTCTGCATGCAATATTTATTAATACCAGTGGATCAGTACAAATTTTATGCTGATGTTATTGACAAAAATGCAGATAAAATCTGTATGCAAGTGTGTTTTAGATCTGTCTTGAGCTGAATATCATTTTGTGAAATCCTGCAATACATTACTGTCAGAATACCTTTTGTTAAAGAAATCCATCACCTTCAGAGTTCATAAGAATCAGACTTCCTGCTCTATGAACTAACCTGAGTTGCGCATGTGATGGGCTTGCCAGCTTTGTTGCAGCGGCCGATCATCATCTTTTGAGCTAAAAAGACCTTTTCTGTGGGGATCTCAATACCCAGGTCACCACGTGCAACCATGATGCCATCGCTAGCCTCCATGATCTCATCAAATCTGCAAACACATGCAACATATAATCAAAGATCTCAAACATAGAACATGACCAAGCCTATCATGCATAAAGCTGCAGTCAGCTTGTCAGTACCATACACACCTGCGTACACCCTCATGGTTCTCCAGTTTGCTGATGATCTTGATGTTTTTGCCCCTCTCTCCAAGCACAGCTCTGACAGCATGTACATCATCTGCTTTGCGGATGAAGGAAGCAAACACCATGTCGACTCCCTGCTCCACACCAAACTGCAGATCCTTGATGTCTTTCTCTGAAACGGCGGGCAGGTCGACGGCAGCGCCAGGAAGGTTCACCCCCTTCTTGCTGCCCAGAGTGCCTCCGTTTTCAATCTCACACATGAGGTAATCACTGCCTGGAGAACAAAAATGGACACAACAGCAGTTTTAACTTCCGTAAGAACTCACAAAAAGAACATTCATGTGTGAAACTGGTCTACTCACCAATCTCCTTGACCTGCAGAGAGATGAGCCCATCGTCGATGTAGACCTTGCTGCCAACTTCCACCACTTTGGTGATGTTCTTATAGTCCAGCCAGAGGATCTCATCACTGCAGTCGTCTTGGTAGGCATCGTCCAAGGTAACCTTGATCATGTTGCCCTTCTTCAGCTCAACCTCAGCTGTGCCACTCTGTCACATAAAAATGCATTTACTTCATATCAAATTGGAGTACAATATAAATGTTATGGTTTGAGGATTAATGCTAAACTCACTCCTTTAATAAGGCCGGTCCTGATCTCGGGGCCCTTGGTGTCCAGGGCAACGCCGATGGGTCTGTAATGGATACTGCCCGGCTCGAAGCTCTCACACGCCTCCCGCACATTCTTGATGGTCCCTGCGTGGTACTATAGTAACAAAAAGCTGTTTTTAAATTGCTTGCAGAAAACAAAATAAAAAACATATAAAGCAACTATCCTATGAACTGTTGAATTTCCCATCCAACCTTTGACCACATTACTCAATATCATCACTTTCATTTTTAAGTATGGGTGAATTTATATTAATTACATTAACTAAAAACTCGTTTGTTTCTCTTAATTCTGATGTTCACTGTGAAAGCTTCAAGACATGAACTGAATTCAATGTTAACTTTATGTGCACAGCACAAAAAACAGTTGACCAAAGTGCTTCACAATTGGATGTTGTTAAGGAGATCATGTAAACAAGATGGGGCTCCAAAACTGAATTACCGGTAATGGAAAAAAAAAAGAAAGAAAAAAAAAAAGGATTTTACGACAAGATGCATGTTCATACTTCTTTGTAGCAGCAAGAATATGAGCTGCAGTGCCCTGAACCATTTGTAAACGCTGCGGGAATGATTGATCTAACCCGGCATATAAAGAATTACAATAGTAAACATGAGAGGTAATAAAAGCATGAATAACCTTCTCAAGATCTATGAAAGGGAAGATTTGGCTTTACTTTGGCAATGAGTTGTACTTTGAAAAAGCTCAACTTGAGTTGGTGTTTCAAGAGCCAGCATGCAGACATATAAAAGACATTCTTGCTTTATGGGACTCCCAAAATTAAGACAAAAGTCAGTAGAATCTGATGAGAAGAAAAAGCATTGGACAGTTTCTCAGTGGCATAAATTCTCTTCCAGATTCAAATATTTATCACTTATTTGGGAATCCAGGTCACAGCACCTGAAGGTAGAATAGAGAGGCAGACAATCCAAGTTGCTTGAGGTCCAGAGCAAACTTTGAAAAGTAAGAGTGAGCATACTATATATTATTTACTGTTCAAATGTTAATTTTAGAAATCTTTCATTTGCTTTGTGTAATTTTTTGTTTCTTTTAAAACATAAAACAAATTAACTGAAAAGCATGATATGAATATATTGCTTGATTTAACAAATGGCAATATACCATTTATTAAAGTAGAAAGTATGAGTCTTACTTTAATTGGGATTACTGAATAAATTGATTTTCTAATTTACCTACATGGACCTGTACTGTTACTAGCTATCATTTTAACTGGTACAAAAATCACGGCAGGGCAATTAAAGTACAAGGTGTGTTTGACAACTCGCACAATCATAAAGTAACTCAGTAATGGCAGCGCTGCAATGATCAGAGTTTTTCTTCATGAATATTTAAAAACAAACATTCTAGAAATCTTTGCAAAGCACCGAAAATATGTGAAATGTCACTGCATTTATTAAGATGTCAAAATTGCTGGGTATAAAAAGTTAAATCAAACAGTCAATGTCTTAATCAGCAGCTGTCCTTGACCACAACTGGATTTTATGACATAATTACCAGTTTCAGGGCCAGACCTGCTGCCTCGTGTCTTTTTTTAGTAAGACATTTGAAGAGGTGTGGCCTTTTCTAAGAAGAGTATCCTGAAAATCCACAAATTAGACAGCACATATTCTAGTAATGTGCTAGTTTTATTTTTATTTAAAAAAAGACTTCACAAACAATCCAAAATTCACACTGGTCTATAAAATGTTGCAGTTAGAATGACACCCACTGTGACTCAACCAAGCTGTTGGAAAGTGGGAAGAAAGAGACACGGTAGTTGTGTTTTACAACCATTAGGGGGTTTAATTAACAGATAGTGCAGCGTTTATGGCTTTAAAGACAGCTGTCCGCCGACTACCTCTGTAACCTGAGCTTCCAGTAACAATGCAACTGGCAGATAATTACATTTGATGTAGTTTTTCTGGTCTTTTCCATTTGAGCTTAAATAACATTTCTTGTGATTACAAATAATGCTCAGCACTACTAGAAATCAACTTCCTACCTACAGCCTGAGACCATTCTTTAGCTTTAGTGGCACAATTTAGTTACTTTTAGTCGTTGCCAATGTGTTTTTGGCTGCACTGAAATGAAATTTGAGATATATTCAATAAAACTTTATCGTGAACCATCAATCTCTAAATAAAGTTTAATGTGTAGTAGACATTTGCCCTTTAAAGCTGGTAAAAAAAGTAATAGCTCAAAACACTAAGTGTGGCCTTGCCTGTTACCTCAAGGCCTGTAGTTAAAGACAACAGAATAAAAAGGTCAAAAAAGCAGTTCCTTCAAATATCAAGGAAAGTGTGGATGACAAAAGTGTTACTTTTAGTTGGTAAAGGGCAAACAAAGTATTTCATCAATGGTTTAAAAACAGATTAAACATGATGCCTTCTGGGCAAGATTCTTCAAGTGCCCTTCAAAGAAAGGGAAGTAGGGAGTAAGTTGTGGATGAAGTTATGTTTATATCAACTGACCATTTTATTACTAAGAAGAAGCTTGGGGTAGCCAGTTCTTCTCTTACACAATTTGATTCAAGTTTGCTGGTCAAGTTTCATTATTTGCTGCATTAAGTCGATTTCAAAATGTCTTTGTTCCTGTTATCAAGAAAATGTAAGCCTTTTGTAAGGTCATGTGTCCCTTTGTGTCTAAAATAGAGGCACATATTGAGCTACAGTTTTTTAAATCTCCCCGTCACTTAGGCCAGACATTTTTAAATTATTGATAAGGTATTGAAATAAAAGTGTGGGATTACTTAGCAACATCAACTATTTCTTCTGTTCATTAAACCATTTTGTGATTGCTTAGTAGGATTCCAGTCTACAACAGTTTATTACGCAATACATTCTAATTCACTGTCAGCATCAGATTTCACAATAGCAGGAAACTACAAATGATGACAAATATTACCTCTAAGCTCAATGTGCCGGTTGAGATAAAGCACAGAACTGTGTGCGATTAGATTTATAAAGCAAATAAAAAAATATTTTAGAAAAAGGACCAACCTCATGTGTACCATGGGAAAAGTTCAAACGAGCAATGTTCATTCCTGACTTGATCATCTCCTTTAGCATATCCACAGATCTGGATGCTGGTCCTGCAAAACGAAAAGGATTTTTTTTTTACACATTGGACAACATTTAAAATCTTGAGCTTTATTGCAATTTCTTATCACTGAGTTTTTCAAATGTTCTGTGAACAAATCAAGTAGAAGCCAAGCACTTTTTAAGATTTTTTATCACTAAAATATTTTAACAGGAAACTATTAAAATTTGATTTAAGGGAATGCAACTGGAAAGAATCGACTAACCAATGGTGCAGATGATGCCAGTGTTGCGGGCTGTGGTGGGTTCGGAATCGATGTCCAACAGGCACATGTGTTCCAGGAAGGTGTCGGCCATGGCAGCGTTGAGCTGCTGGGTCTGGATGAAGGCAGAGCCCATGTCTTTTGGCAGAGGCATAGCGATCCCTTTTACAGTTGGACAAATACTGCATGAAAAAAGGAAAAAAAAACAGGGAAGAAAGATTTTCAAACACAGCAACTAAAAGGTTACGACACTCACCATGTTTCACCCTTTTTACAAAGTAATTAAGCAGAAAGTATCTGAGCAAATTACCAGCTGCTTTATAGATGGAAAAATCTTAATGTTCTGTATTCTTGTTAATGTGCTGATGTGCAACTCGAATGCTCATGCCAATAATGCAGGTAGAAACTGATTTTGTTGCTGTGGGCTCTACCCTTACTTGAAGGTGAGGAGAATTTGGGGAAACTACCAATTGGCTTATTCTTCTTTTACACAGAATGCACCCAACAAACAGAAGGCAGCCATTTCAGAAAAAAATAAAACCTAGACATAACCAAGGTCCAAAACTCCCAAAGAACCATTTTTATTGTCAACATTCTGTTATCTCAGTCGTGAAAGTTGAAGGGAAAAAAGGTGGAAATTTAAGATTTGACTTATGAAATGCACACAGTGCAATTCTGTGCAAATACATTTTACTGTGAACACAGGTTTTTATGCAAGACTGCTTTTTCTTAAGTTCCTCTTAGTTTTTGGGTTGCACAAGCAGTGGACAAAATGAACAGTAGATAACCTCCCAACTATTTCTGGATTGTTTTGTTGATCTCTGAAATGCCAAGACTAATACCCCAAACCTATTCCACATAAAACAGTACACTGGTCCTCTGCACCACGTTGTAGAGCTTGTCCACACCCCACCAACCAACCCTTCTGAGTCATCTGTGCCAATGAACAACACAGTCATAAAGCTACAAATGTGGAATTTTCTAGTTTTAAGAATGATACTTAATGCAGACCAGAAATGAGGTTATGTAAAACCCCAACAGTTGCCCACAACCTCCACGCCCCTTCAATCTGTTAGTGGCATTCTAATGAGCCTGCTGAATCCATCTCAGAAAGACTAATTTCTTCTTCTTTTTTTTTTATTTAAAGAAAAAAAGAAATAAAAAAAATTAAACTAACAGTCAGGATCTATCTGAGCAAAGTGCAACAGTATTGTATCTGAATGAAGAATGCATCTCCCCTCCAAATGTTGTGGTTACATAAGTGCTGAAACAGCTCACCAGTTCAGATTTGCTTCACTAACCAGCCAGTGTTAGGCTGACAGCTATATCATGAATCACTTCACTCACCATGAGGAAGACTTTCCTAAACCAAATGTCATTCAAGAAAAGACAAGTATTACACTTGAGGCCATCTGAATGTGTACAAATCATATTTTAGGAAATAAAATAGTTCCAAAATGTCATTAATTTATATAAAGATCGTCTTATGAAAAGTCAGTGGATTAGAGTAGAAAAATAAAATTAAAAACCAGCATTTGTAAAACCATTACCTTCTTAAAACAATATTCTCTCTATATAGCTACTTGAATATAACATCTAACATAATGGAAATCGTATAATTTTAGGTATACACGTGACGTCACCAATATCATCATTGGTGTATTACCTCCTTGATGCCAACTTTTCCTTCACCCTCTAGAGCAGTCAATGGAAAGCTTGAGTTTCTTCATTACTAAATTATGCATGCAATCCACTCTCACTCAGTGAACAAGCAGAAAAAGTGATGCTTTAGGCAACAACCCCTTCATCTGGTTTTTGCTGGTACTCATGATCAGAGCCCGTTCCTCCTTCAGATCGACACCAGATGGTAAGTGGCAGCCATCAACATGTGCCACAGAGAGAAAATGGCTTCCTTTTCCAATGTCAACCAGCAAATGAAACCACAAATCAGTTTTACTTAGCAACTTGCCTGCCTCAAGACTACTGTATGCAAACGTGGTAGCACCTAGAAGTCAATTTTTAGGAGGTGGTGCAAAAGCAAACGAAGGCCTCCGAGAGGAAAATATTACACATTAATCAGGCACACCAGAAGTTTAACGTCCTCTTACTCATCACATCCTAACTGCAGATGAATCAAGACAGGGGATTCCAGGCAGAGTTGCTATACCAACATCAATGGCTCAGACAAAGACCGTACGTGAGTGCAGTCACATCCCACTGCAACCCCAGGCAACCTCTGTCTCTGGGTAAAACCACATCCTCAAAAAGAGGGGGGCAGACATCTGTTGAAAGAAAAAGCAGCACTCCACCATGTGCCTTTTAGAGTAGCCTTTTTACTGCAGTTTAGCCCAGAGGTTCCCAAACTGTGGGCTGTGCCATTGCAGGGGGTCGCAGGATGGATCAATGAAAAAAAAAAAGAACGCTGTGTGTGCTGGGGGATGGAAGAGTATAACATGGAGTCTCTAAGAGTCTCTCTATCCCCCACCCTCCCACCGGACACACATTGTATAAGAAGGGGTGTCAAACAGGGAGTCTCTCTAATCCCCCTGCCCCCACTACCCACCTTCCTACCCCCGGGGTCACACACATCATTTCAATAAGACCACCAAAGTCTAACTCTCTCTATTGTAATCCACAGGGGGGGAGGTCTGTGGGTGGGAGGTAGGGGGGGGTAAAAAGTGTTTTGGAAACTACTGGGGGGGGGGGCAGGAGAAAAAGTTTGGGAACCACTGGTTTAGCCTATATTTATCAAATATTCACTTGCAGCATTTTAAGTTATTGATCATAGCAAATTTAACTGATTGATATGAAGTGATAGGAGTCGAGTTGTTCGGTATATTTTTATTTTTGTAATATAATTTCACTGTTTCATTTAATTCCAAAGAAAATACAAACAAAATGAGTTCCTATGCTGTATCCCAAAACAATGTAAGCAACTTTGAGACATCTCTACACCGTGAACTACGAATTAAGAGCTGCAACATAAAAGCTACAAATTTGATAAAAAGCTCTCAAACTTGCTCCTCTGAAGCTATGAAACAGCTAACCAAAGGTATTAGTCAGCTTTAGAGAGACACCAGTTAATAGATTGGGGATTGACATTTGCCTATGTATCATTGATCAGCTCTGACTGGTGATCACAAAAACAATCTGAAATTTTGCCGTATTCAAAACCAAGAAATCCCACTTTTTCTGTCAATAAGTGCATACACCTACAGCATGTATTTATGCAGTTTTTTTAGTTTAGCAGAAAGAAAAAAGATTAAAACATTGCTACCTCATTTAAAAAACCTTGAGCATATGCCTTTGTGAATATCACCCACAACCTTAAACTACATAGGGGGAAAAAAAAACAAATGGAAACCATCCTGATAACACATCTAACTCACCTTACTAATGCCAGTTTTGAAAAAAAAAAATGAAAAAAAGTCTGTGACCCCAGCACAGCCTGTAGGCATCACAATAGGCCAGCACTGCAGTAGCATGACAACTTCAGAAGTTGGCTACCTAATAATCCCTTTCCAACACATCAACCATAAAAATAGTGTCACCATCTCATGCTTTTAAGATAACAAATCTCATATCTTGGTCATTTAGATGTGAAGTATCCCTATATAGTAATCAACAGCAACAGAAGCATGGCTGCCAGTGCGACGTGACATTCCCCATCATCCACTATGGATGTGATGTAACATGAGGCTAATCCAAGTTAGCTCTCAAGGACAGAAGCGTTGTTCACCCTCCCTAAAACTAGGTAGCATGTATAATTTGCACAACATACCCCCTGTAGATCCTCTGGTATCTCCTGGGGACAACCAAGCTCTTTACAAGCAAGGACCCCCAGAGCTGCCCCAGTGTGCTGGAAAGTCCAATGCCAGTGAGCAAGCCGTGCCTCACAGAAGCAGAATTGACCGCTGCAGTGCGTGTGCATGCGTGTGACACTTTTAGGAGCTCAGGTTTAAATCCATTCAATGGGGATAAAGAACACGAAGAGCACCTACTGCAACTGGGCAATCGCCCTAAACTGAACCAGCGGACGGACATGAGAATCCCACCAGAGCACATCAGAACAGTGTCTAACCAATGCTAATGCTACCGTGGGTCATACAGACCCTAGGCTAAAAACAGAATGTGGGCTAATTATAACACACAGCCTAGAAAGCTGGTGTGTGGAATATTGAACTCCATAATACATTCACTCTCGTGATTGTAAGCTATGCCTGTACCATCTCACAGCTCTCAGGAATGCAATGGGTTCCATGAAACTGTACCTAAAGTGGAATGCAAATATAAAAGTTAAGTTCTCTGAAACCTCGGAATGAGAGTGGTCTGAACAGGTAAAGGAATACCCATAAGTTGTAGAGTGAAGTGCTATTAAAGATAAAATGCCTGCACATGGGAGCAGGACCAGCTGTGATATGCCTGGCCTTCTACACAGACTGTCAGATCTGCTGCAGCTAAAACATTTTACCAAAGCAGTACGTCATAAAAACTATGCTAAAACAATTTTTTTATTACTGCAATACACAAAATCTTCATTCAGTGTTGCCTTATTTTGTTTAACTCAAATGTGCAAAGCATATGCTGCTGTTTGAAACTTTCATGTAGTTACTGAAACTACATGAAAGTTTCATTAACTTTCATGTAGTTAATGAAAAGGCAAAATAATTCAGATTTCTTAATGCATGTTCAGATCACTAAGCCATTTAACTGAAAACTGATTGCGATTTCTGGACACTACCAATAATGATACATGCATAATGTTATCTGATGTATCTGTTTTTATGCAATCACTTCTTAAAGAGGTCATGAATTTCTGACAACCGACATTTTGACTCACCTTGACCCTTTGAAAGTAAAGACAACATTTTGTCAACATAATTTTTTTTAAACAGGACAGAACCTGCTTGTGTTTGCACACAATATTATTTCTTGCAACATACTAACACACTTGTGAGTAGTCTCTGCCACTTTGGATGCATCTGATCAGGGTTCCATATAAATTAAGCTTTAAATTAAGGCCCTTTTCTAGTAATTTTGTCTAGTTCTGTCTGGAACAGATCACATTCTAAGGATGACAGTCCAGGCCTACACCGGCAAGGTGAGACCTGCCCTCACTTATCTATATTCAATGTCAATAATCCCTTTTTTCACGATTCACCACATAAAGCTACTGCATCACAGTTGCAGGAGAAAAGACATGTTCAGACTACATTTACATGCCAGCATTTTCCCTATACTAGTTTCATGGTTCTAGACAATTAAGAAAAATTTCTAAACAAAAGAAAAAAGTGTTCAGGAACTAAAACACTTCAGAACCAAGGACTGATCAAGCTTCATTTTTATACATTTATATACAGAACACACAGTATCTCGGTGTAAAATAGAGCTTCTGCTAAATTTCAGACGATGCGGCAAAGGTCACGTTCTCCCATCCTGCGTCACATTTTCCTGATCTGCAGACATCACTCGAACTGACCAATGGGAGGCGAAGAAACCGGAGGAGCCACACCCACAGCAGGAGGCAACAGGAAGCGATTCCACCACGGCTAAGACTTGACGCATCACGTTAAATTACCGTTTTAAAAAATTCTATACAAAACTACGGACTAATATAGCATAAGTTCATAACATAAAAGAGATGTAGGGTGGCCAAATATAAACAGCTGCTCAGTATTCGAGGGGGAAATGCCGTCTTTTTCTTGTCCACACACTGAATTTTAATATTCAATACTGACATAGTTGGACTTAAAACTCGTATCTAATTTGAGATACTGCTGTTATGACTCTTTCAGATGTATTGTATCGAGTTGCAAGAGGCAACAGTAAAATACTGACATCAATTATTGACCAAACGTGACAAAATTTGTCAGCAAGATACATAAAGCTACTAAAAAAACGAGAGGTTAAATGCTTAAGAGAAGCTTTCAAATGTCAAAACTATTTAAAAAACGCGAACTTAAACCCCTGTTGAAGGTACCCACCTGAACTCTGGTAGGGGATGTCTGCTGCGATGCGACTGCTGGCAGTCTGAGACCAGCTTCAAGGTGATCTAGCCTGCTATTTCCTCACTGCATGGAACTACTTTCTAGGGATGCTTATATCCATCCGACAAATCGTAAATGGAAAAAAAAGTAAAAGCAAAAGCGGGCGATCTCTTTGGGGAACCTTACCAGCGGCAAGCATTAAGGAAACCAAAGCAGATAAATGCATATTTATGTAAATACTGACATAAATATGGTAAGATGGGTATTTATAAAACGCAAAGAACGTGGCGGAAGGATATGCTAATACATGATAGGAGTGATTAGTAAAGTTAGAGAGCCAATGGGAAAGCGTGGAAGCATCACAAGAGCATAAAGTAGAGCATGTGACCGCATTCAGGAAGGTAGTCAGACTGTGTCGTTCGGATTAGTAAGCAACGTGGGTGTCCATTGCCTTTAATGGCTTTTCACTTTATTTAGTGCTTAGGATGTACGCAATATCGGCAGGTAAAACAATTAAAAGGCATCCAATTTTGACATGCTGCAGTATCCTGTAGCTGTTTTTGGAGTTTTTTAATCACCCCCCCCCCTGCATTTAGTTTATAAACCATGGAAAAAGATATTTATTAATTGTTAGCTATCAGCGCCATCTCCTCTGATTTACAATCAGTAAAGAGATGAAAGGGGTAAATTACTAATTACTAGTTGCTTCAATGTGGTGCTGCGTCGCCATCTACCGATGGATAATTATACGACATGACTGGGATTTCACTAATGATTTTGTGTTTAAGTTTGGGGGGAATCTTTTGCTGCAGTCAATAATTAAATCTTTGGTAATTTAGTTGAACAAAGATTTTGTGCTGAATAGAAAACATTATATACATGAGAACATAATAATAATAATAAAATAATAATAATAATATTGAATTCAATTCATCATCACTAATTTATAATTGTAAACTTTTTTTTTTTTTTTTAACATATTTTTATTATAAGTGTAAAATAAATTTTGTGGATCTAGTCCCAGGGTGTTTAATTATCTTGCCTCTTAATCAGCTTTGCCAAATAAAAAAAATGGCACAATGAAAGTAAATCTATGCCACATGCCTACCCATTCCATCTATAGAAAAATAATCAGCTCAAACAATTTCAAAACTACTTAGCAACGGTGCTTGGCAAATGTCACATTTACCTTCAAACTGATAAAACGATGAATTTATGTTTTCTAAACTGACAAAGTTTAATAAAGGACCTACTATGTCCCTCTCCATCTATTTGGCTTAGTTCCTACCTGTTAGCAGATGCACTGGTAGCGCTGCTACTCCCGCTGCCCATGTTGTTAACTAACTGGCTGCTGACAGCCTCTGAACCTATGAACAACACTACAGTGTTGAAGGGAGTGGACACACCTTCACAGGTGAGGGGGAAAAAAATCTGCAGTCCATTCTGTATGTCAACTGGTGAAGCTCCTGTCTGTCAATCAGCATTTAGTGTTGCTAACTCCTGGGCCACAGGTTACAGTGAGACACTCTATGAATCTGCTCAGATAAATCTGTTGAGCAGTTAGGATACCTAATGCTTCTAAATATATTATGGTCTTACTGTACAATGATAAATGAATAAATAAACTGAAATCCCAAAACAAAATAAAGAAACTGCAATAAAAAGAAACAGAGACACTCAAACAGGAAGGCACTGAATAACACTCAAGGAATATGTAAAATCATAATTTAATACACTTAGATAGTCAAGAGAACTTTATGTGGTGAGAAACCCATGAGAGCATACAAATTGTACACTTAAAGTCCTCAGTCTAAGTTTGAACTGTGAACCTTTATTCAGGGATAATCACATACCCTATTCATTTTATTTTAAAAAAAAAGAAAAAAAAAGGTAAATATATGTTCCCATGACAACAAATGTTTTAAAGATTTTTCTCTTTAATTTTGATTTGCCAAATCAGTAAAAATACAGTTGGGTTTTAAGCTTTGATTTAAAGGAACTCAGTGTTTGATCTGTTTTCCAGTTTTCTTGAAGTTGGTTCCATATTTGTGATGCATAGAAGCTGAATGCTGCTCCTCCATATTTGGTTCTGGGGATCCAAAGCAGACCAGAGCCAGAACTCCTGTATAGTCTGGAAGGTTGATACAACCTTTGTTGGTGTGATGCTAAATCGCATATACAAATATTGCTACTTTTCCTTTCTTTTCTTAAACGCAAACTAAGGGAAAGGTTGCTATTTTGACTGTCACATTGTGCTAAACCTGGAAAACAGGAATTTCTTCAGCTGAAAATCAGACAACCTTATGTGTAATGAAATTTGGGTGTCTGTATTGAGAGATACCACTTATTTTTCTTTTTCAAAAGTACATTTCAGACAAGCATTTACAATGCAGTCAAACACACTGAGTGGACAGTTGGCCTAACACCTGTTCATTAATCTGTCAGTTCATAAATAGATACCTAGAGACAATGAGGGTAAAGACTGATTAGCTCAGAAGCTCAGTGACCATCATTTCACACAGGCACACAGTGACACACTGATATTATAAAAGAGAGTTTTGCAGTATTATATTAGTTATTTATTATTTTAACATGCTTTCCTCAACTTTCTCCTAGTACTAGTCATCAGTTATGATTTATCTACAATTATTGGATAAATAATAATTGTAAACTTCACGTGCTCTCTGTTTTATGTCTTCATAAAAGTTAATTCAGAGATGGCGTTCTTCTTAGCTGTGACACCTTGCTTGAAGGTAGCATTGACAGAGCTATTGCTGCCAATACCTTCATGTTGTCTTTCTAAGTATGATACACTTGTCTATCTTTCTGTACTTATTGACCTCTCTTTCCAAGACTCCAACTAAAAGAGCTGCTGATGTGACTAACTTTGTTACGTACACAAATAGCTCTTTGGGGTACAGCCATACTGACTCAGGGCTTACAACAGTGTTTATCTTATGGATCAGTGGTGTCCAAAGTCAGTACCAGTACAGGGCCAGCATCCTGCATGTTTTAAGTTTTCTCCCTGGTTTAACACACCTGGATCAAATGATGGCTCATTAGATGTCTTAAGAAGATCATTGACATGCTGAAAAGGTTGTTACTACCACCAGGGAGAGAACTAAAACATGCAGGATGCCGGCCCTCGAGGACGGACTTTGGGCACCATTGTCCTAGATGAAGCTGCTAAAGAAGTTACTGCTACTACTTACTCTTTATTTCAATGTAAAAGTACTCCTAGATTAGTGCTTCCATGTTTTTGCATATATACTCTGTCTTCTCAACACCTTACATGGCAGCTGAAGATGGCAGCTCACACTGTTCCAGATTCTGTTGGAGGAGGGGAGTTGTCCTCTCCTCTGTTTCTATGCATGCTCAGTATTTGGAATTGCTGCAACATCATGCAATTGACTGTCTATTGTAAATGCATACCTGAAGTATTTTGTGGGGGTTGCTGTGGAAGTACCAGGTATCTGAGTGGCTTTTAAAGGCTATCCAATCAGTCTATTCCTAAAGCAAAAGCTGTGTCCCCATTCTCGGCACAAAGTCAAGACTTTTCGCAATGTGCATTGGACTCCGTCAGGGCTGTCCCTTTGTTAGTCATTCTGTTTCTGGTGTTTATGGAGTGGATCTTAAGGTGTAATCATGGAGACTAGAGTGTCTGGTTTGGGAACCAGACACTCTAGTCTCATCTTTTCTTTTTACACATGGCATGGCTATTTAGGCTTCTTCTGGCCACAACTTCCAGTGTGTACTGAAATTGTTTGCTTCTGAGTGTGAAGCAGCCTGAAATAGAGTCAGCTCGTCTAAGTCTGAGGTCATGGTCCATGACAGGAAAAAGGTGAAATGTCTGGGTTGAGGCCAGTCTCTGCCTCAAGCAGAAGAGTTTTAGTATATTTGTGTCTTCTTTGCAACCTATTGTTGGATGGAATAGCAGACGGATTGATTGGGGCTTCATCTGCATTAATGGTTGCACTGCTCCTGTTGTGGTGGATAAAGATCTGAGCAAAAAAGCAGAGCTCTTGATTTACCTGTACGTCCATGGTCCAACGCTCACCTAGAGTCGAAATGAGCTTCTTTGGCACGATGGCTTGACTCAGCGTAAGAGATAGGATCAGGACCTCCCTCATCTAGAGTATGCTCTATGTAGAGCTGCTACTTTTCCAAATCGAAAAGAGTCAGTTGAGGTAGTTTGTACTCGTACATATGATTTGGAGGCCCCTTGGGTTTCTTAATTTGGAGGTTTTCTGGGCTTGTCCCACTGGAAGAAGACTTTCAGAAAGACCCAGAATGAGCTGGAGGAATCATGTATCCCACCTAGTCTGGCCATGGTATCTGCCAGAACGAGCTGGAGGATGTCAATAGGGAGAGAGATGGCGGTGGTTCCCTCTTGGACCCATTACTCCTGTGACACAGTCTTGAATCAGCTGCAAAACAATAGACATAAATTATTTTATTCATGTAAAAAACACAACACAAACTTAGTCTTGAGACAGTGATACAGCTTGCCTGAGTGTTTTTATCTTGGAGCATATTTAGCCAAGCAGACCTTTCAGTTGACTTTTTTTAAAAACACAGATAACAGGACTGGCAAGTGGATTGAAACCTCTCTTAAATAGAAAAGCCTACCAGGCACCAACACTATCTCCCATGAGAGCATTTTTTTAATCAGCCATTTCTTTCCCTCAATAGTAGAAACATATTGTTTACGGTTTTTGCCTTTAATTGTCTTGCAAGTGAATACCTATGCTATAAATTGTGCAGATTGAATCTGACAGCATACATGGTTCGTTGGAATGTACATTGATGTTATAAGAAGAGCTCCTTTGCTTTTAGAGAACTAATCAGTGAAGAATGCTCTGTTACAGCACTATCAGTAGCTGCTCTTAGAAAGGAACGGGGATGTCGCTTGGTTTTAAAATGGATCCTCACTACAAGAGAGATGTGAGTGTGCCAAGTGACTCATGTCAAGTGGATTTTCTTATCTATGAAAGATGGGTGGTTCTAATACAGAGGCTCCACTGTGCACAGGGCAGCCAAGGGGGCTGGCAAACATTAGGAGACAGAAGAGGCTTTCTCCAGACATGAGGTGCTTGAGGTTAGAGGAACTAATCAAGGACTAAGCAGATTTAATTTCTAGAAACAACAAAGCTAAAAAGATCTACAAAAAAGAAAAGCTCCAATAGATTAGGTGGACCAGCGGGGAAAAAATTTTTCCAACAGGAATTTTACATTATCCGCTACTCTAAGCGAAAGGTGGAGTATTTTCATTTAAACTGTTCTATTCCTGGCAGCTCCTCCTTTACCGAAGCAACTAGCAGCAACAGGAATCATGACAGAGTGGACTTTGCTCAAACGTCTCCTGGATGCTGTCCATCATCACTCCACTATGATCGGACGCCTGTGGCTCACAGTCATGGTTATCTTCAGGCTGCTCATTGTTGCTGTTGCTACAGAGGATGTGTATACGGATGAACAAGAAATGTTTGTTTGCAACACTTTACAGCCAGGATGTTCCACTGTGTGCTACGACACATTTGCACCCATCTCACAGCCTCGGTTCTGGGTGTTTCACATAATCAGTGTATCCACCCCATCGCTTTGCTTTATCATTTACACATGGCATAACCTGTCCAAGCAACCACAGAATAGCTCTCAGATGCTGGGAAAACGACCAAGGCATAAAGCCACTGATGTAAAGCAAGAGGAAAGACAACAGACCTTCGACTGCAGCTGTGACTCGGACAGTTGCTCAATCCACTCCCATAAGCATCTAGGTCACAGCCTAGCAGATGTGCTGGAGGACCTCACTACACAGAACATTCAGAAAAAGGACCTAAACAATACAGTGAACTTGATCCATCCCCAAACCTGCACCTTCAGAGAGGACATTGAGGTAGCTCAAGTTGTTTCTGGTGGAGTTCTGTCCAAATGTTACATTTTCCATGTTTGTCTGAGGGCTGTCTTGGAGATCTGCTTTGTCTTGGCCCAGTGGAAGCTGTATGGCTTCCATGTACCTGTCCAATTTCTTTGCACCTCTTCCCCATGCAGGCAACCGGTAGACTGCTACATATCCAGGCCCACAGAGAAGACTATCTTCCTCCTTTTTATGTTCTGTGTAGGAGTTTTCTGCATTCTGCTGAACCTCCTGGAGTTAAATCATCTGGGTTGGAAAAAGATTCGTCATGCATTGAGGTTAAGAGAGAAAAAGTCTTGGGATGGCTGTCCAGGTATCCAGTGTGGATATAAACCTTTTCCACCTGACAGCCCTTCACTCACATCTTCTTTTGGATTTAGGGATGTGACCAGCACTACCTCTCTACCCACTCTGGACCTGGTGGTGGGTCACCAGCCTGATTGGAGCTGTGCACTTAGCCGTGAAGTTGTGGAAGTAGAAGTCAGGCCTGGACGAGCAAAGAGGTTGGACTCACATAAACACGAGAGGCAGCTTCTAAAGAGCAAGGAGATTGAAAGGTGCAAACAGAGGAGTGCTGAGGTCTGGATATAGACTGCCTGTGAAGAACCATGTTGTTTTGTGCAGAGAAAAATGATCAAAAATGCCTGCTGCTGTGGAATGCGAGAAAGCTTATTTACAACAGTTAACTTACAGTTAGCTTTAAGACACTTTAATGGCAGCTTTTACAGTTTGAAATGACAACTAAATGGCATGGCTCAATGTAACGTGAAGCAAATTTCATTAAGCATAACCTTTCTGTGAAATGTTTGGTACTAGTGTTTTATGAGTCTTTGTGCTTATAAACCCAGGTGCTTATAAACCCAGGCGAGACCATCCACAAGTTTTTCAATATTTATGAGCAGAAGGGCTGATAATAATATACCGACAGCCTTAAGGTTGTCCTCTTTTAAGTAGTCGATATCTTAATTTCAGATGAGTTTGGGATCATGTCCTTGTAATTTGAACAACACAACTAATTATATAAATATATTATAGCCTTGATCATTGGGATTAATATTTGCATTTTCTCTTCAGCAGTGTTGTTTTCAGGCTGGAACATTATTTGCCATTCAATAAAAATATTTTTTGAGAAACTTAGCATTTCTAGTATTCCTGCAGTCACTATTATTTTTGATGCTGTTTTCTAATTCTCAGAGATTTAACTTTGAATTTCCATGTATTTCACAGAGCTATGAAAATATTTTGTTTGTGTAGTTTATACTGCAAACTTTTAAGTTCAACAGGCTTTCTAAGAACTTCTAAGTAGTAAACAATTACCTTCTGTTTCTCATTTTGTTCCCATTTATTTCTTCTTATTTCCTTTACCTTTATTTCCTTTATTCGGATCATGATCTGAATGAAAACATATTTTGCAAAAAAAATACTGGAACAAAATTACTCCATACTGATGTAAAAGTATCCAGTTTTCACAAAAGCTTTTCATAAGCAATGGGGGATACAACAAGTGGATAGTTCCAAGGAACATTTTTGCTAATTATGTTTTACATAGAACCAAGTTGGTTTAAAGAGCTTCCTGTTTTCAAGAATTAAAATCAAAATAAAAAAAACACATTGTATTAAACATTGTGATGAAGTAGAAGCTGCAAATCTTAGTTTAGTGCAGTGTGTTGCCATACAGTGTATCGTGACCCATCTACATTGACTTGATGTGGAGTTTGAGGTGCAATTAATAGTCAGCAGTGGATGCCAACCCCTGCTGACACAACGTCACGGCTAGATAGGGATCTACATGGTCCATCTCAGTCCTACACTATAGAAAAAAAGACTGTAGCGTGGAAGATCTAGAGAAGGGGTCTCAAACTCAATTTACCCGGGGGCCGCTGGAGGCAGAGTCTGGGTGAGGCTGGGCCGCATAAAGGATTCCACAAAAAACATTTTAAAAATATCCTCAAATGTCATCAACATTTAATTATTTCTTCAATAGAAGAACTGCAGGCTTTGGCTTTGACAATGACATGATGAGGTTGTGACAAAATTTAGGGTGCGTTCACATTGCAGCCTGAAGTGACCCAATTCTGATTTTATTGTCAAATCGGATTTTTTTTGCCGGGCCGTTCACACTGCCACATATGCTACCTGGATGTGTTCTGCAGTCTGAACGGAACGGGCAAACGACCTGAAAGTGTCCCGCATGCGCAGTAGAGGGCGCAATAGCGTCAGCGTTCTCCGTGTTCTGCCAAACGCCATAAAAAGAAGAAGTAGTGCTCGGTGTTTGCGGAAGTAAACATGGAGGTTAACGGCGGAGCTTAGCTTGCACATTTGAAGTTGTCCAACCGAAGCAACATATTAACAACTTAATCCTCATTATGGTACCTCATAGTTGTTTTTCTTCCCACCTGCGCGTATCAGGACGCAGAATTTGCTGAGTATCAGTGACGTTCAGTTCGGATGAATGCGGCCTGGACGTTAGGTCGCATTTGAATCGGATACGTTTCGGATATGGGTCACATTCGAAAAGAATCCGACCTGTGCTGTTCATACTGTCATGAAAAGATCAGATACAGGTCGCATTACGTTAAAAAAAAATCGGAATTGGGTCACTTTAGGCTGCAGTGTGAACGCACCCTAAGTTTATTATACTTGGCGTCGCTCTTGTTCTACTTTTATAGAAGTCTTTCGCCAGCTAGCAACGTATGGAGAACGTCTCGACCCGTGACGTCATTGGCGCTTCTACTTGTCACAACAGCGCGGCGGATGACGAGCAGCCCTGTAGCAGTCGCCTTTCTCTGCGTTTGATCTGGCATTTGTTAATGGTAGAAAGTACCGGAAGAGCAACTGGTACCGAACTGTTCCATCATCCGCCGCACTATTATTACAAGCGTAGTGTGCATGAAGTCAGTGTAGCTTAGCCTAGCACCGAATGTCAGCCATGACATGGAACGGCTGCCGGGACTTCCTTCAGAGGTCCGCTTTCCCTTTTGGCCGCACTAATATTATACTTTCATATCACGGTAGGGGCCACTAGACATCGTCCTGCGGGACGCAATTGGCCCACGGGCCGCTAGAATGAGACCCATGATGTAGAGGAATTTAAGTATTGAGGACTGGTGAAAAATCAATTTTAAATTTGCCCCCAACCTTGTGGAATGTTGTCGAAGTATAAAATAATGCACTAATATTAGGGGGGGCTGAAAGTATATGAACAATTCTGGGACTGATGATAAAGAAGAAAAGATTCCAGAACTAAATAAATGAGCACAAGCTAAAGGAAGAATTTTGTAAGTATTTATCGTGGTGAGCATATGCTTTTTAATAAAGATTCATTCATTTTAAGGCTTTTTACTCCACTGAGTGCCCATAGATCTTTTCAACATTGTACATATCAACTGAAATCTACACCCTGAGTACCATGTAGCTTTAATAGATACTGACTTATGCAACTACACACATTACTCGCACACCACACAAATACAACATCAGAAGCACATACAGATCACACACATTTTTTTCTCTTCAATTTCTCAGCAGCAGTGCAGTCAGCTGCAAGTCACATGACTGGCTTGCCTCGTCTCACTGAGCATGCCCAGACCCCCGTTAGTGTTGTTAGGCAAAATCTAAAGAGCAGTAGGAGAGATCTGCAATAGATAAACACTTGCACACGCACCAGCTGGCGCGCTTGCAGACACGCACAATACGCATCTAGAAACACCGTCCAGAGCTGTGGTTGCTGCGTTCTTGTATTTTTTTTAATGGCTCTTTTGTCATCTGTCATTTCAGTGGAAAACAGCCACTGACAGAGGGAGAGATAGAGAGAGACACACAGAGAGAAGCAGGTGCGCCCTTTAAGAGGAAAGAAGCATCTGAGGCAAGGACAGCATCCCAGTCTCCATTCTCTGTAGAGGTAAGTGTGGATGGATGTGATGGGAGTCCGAAGCGTAGGGGGAGGGGGGCAATCCGCCTGAGCGCATCTGTGTTTGGGCTAAACTGCTATCTAAGGAGAAGGATGAATGGTGGAACGATCGAGGTGAATATATATATATATATATATATATATATATATATATATATATATGTGTGTGTGTGTGTATCTTTTTGTACGTGCGCACTGTCAGGGGGTGGGTGGGCTCATTTTTTTCTCTGTGACTCTATTGGTATGTGAGACGACAGAGGCCAAGGAAATGGCAGGGAGTGCGGGGGTGAGTGGGATCGAGATGTAAATGCGAGGAGCAGGCTTAAGGACGTAGAAAACGAATAGGTGCTGAGCATGGAGATGAGCAGGGTTCTGCAGGGTTACAAAGAAAAGATCAGATTAGTGCGATCTATCAAAGCAAGAGCATTTAAGCTCTTTTTTTGGTCAGTGAAATATTAAGGAACAGAAAAATTCGCTTTCTTGACTGTTATTAAGCTAAATAGGTGTAGCTTAGCTGTTTTTTTCTGTGTTATGTTAACATCATCATCTGCAGTGCAAATCTGTGTTGCTGTGCAGCCTTTGTTATGCCGATTTATTGTGCCTTACATTTAGTGAACTGAAATGTGTGTTGTGATGCTCAGCGGTTGATTTAGAAGGATATGGGACCCTGAAATAGAGCCAGTTTTGGTGCTATTCCCACAGAAATATCTAAATTGCAGTAGATTAATAAATAGGTAGACATCAACTTCAAGCCTTATGGGACTTGTCCACGTGAATATAGAGTATTTCTGAAATTAAATATTTATTCATAGTTTCCACACAATTCAAGCATCCTTTAGGCTTTCAACATGTGATTATACCTTTGTCATTTTCTGCCCTTGGTTTGGTTGCTTGGCACCCACCTTATTTGGGTATAAAGTGGAACCTTCTGCCTCGGGTGATTTTGTTTAAATCATGTATCAGTGCATAGCTGACAAAGAGGCATTTCTCACCTGCTTTTGCAACCAACAATTTGAACTTAAACTGCATTTAGTCATATTTTCAAATTTTTTGATATTTATTGATGCACATTTATTGATTAAACAGTGGAAAAATATAGAACAATCCCAGCTGGATCCATTGTAGGGGTTTGTAAACATCATTAATTAAAATTTATCATGACAACAATAAATAGAAATCTTATCATGATAAGAAATGTATCATGATAAATGCCTAACCCTAGGAAGCCACAATATTGCAATGTGTAGGTAAACAAATTGGCCAGGAGCTGTTTTTTTTTATTTTTTATATTCTTGGGGCTAAGGAGATGACATCGTCCATTTTTTAAATAGTTCAAACATATTTTTAAATAGTCTGCACAAAAATCCACCTATCCAAAAAATGTATTCTTGTTTTTCGCACCTCATAAAATATGTTGTTTGCAAAACATCCATTGGTTAAAGTACATATGTATTTGAGGGACTGAAACTTCCCTGGGAGATGCTACACTATCATTGGCAGCATTACAGCTAGTTATTGTTTACATGTGTTATCTGAATGAAAGATGAACCTCCCATTTGTATATTGGCATATGGACTTAAAACTTTATCATAATATTTAATGGTATTTTTTTGCAATTTAAAAAATATTGACAGTCAGTGTAGCTTTAACCCATCACTGTCACTTCTAAAAGTAAAACCTCACCTTTTGTTGAATGGTTCAATTTTGTACTACTCCCTGATAAACAGCACCAGTCAATTGTATTTAGTCATATATGTGGAAGAATATAGTTCAAAAACCCTAGTTTTTTTTTTTGTAGTTTCCACATATCATAAATTAGAATCTGTTGTTATTAACAGATGACAAATAATTGTTTAGTTAATAACATTTTATTAACCAATGCACATATTGCCCATCCTCAATAGACAGTGTGCTTTTGACATTTTGCATGTAATTGATTTTGTTTACAAAAATGTTTTAGAAATTTTAATATTTTGCCAGTATTCATTGACAGATATTCATGCCAACAAGGAGTAGAAACAATGGGTTCTTTTTATGCCATGGTTTTTGTGGTTACATCAGTGCTGTCTTTCTACTACACTTCTAAAGAACAAAATACAGTAACCTCTTGTTCTTTGGTATTAACAGACTAGAGTCCTGGAAAAAAATATCTAAACAAAGAAGTGAAGACATCTAGGGTACTGAACGTACAGCACAAATCTCCCACACACTTTCTCTCAACAGTGATTAATGCCACTCTGAAAGGAGGCAGAGATGGTTGTTGCTAGGATACATGGCAAGGTGAAGTGCAGGCGATTTAAACAAAAAAAGGAGGAGGGCACCGTTGACTAAGAATGGCATCACTAGCAGTACCCTGTGTTGCATGTTTTCTTCCTCTGCTGATTTTCTTTTTTTCAATTTTTCCAAGGCTGTGGAATTCAGAGGAGTGTAAAAAGGAACGGACGGTCACACAAAGCTCTTCATTTTTTTGTGCTCTTGCTCCTTTCACCTGGAGGTAGGCTGCAATGGTTGGCACTAATCAGAGGCCTAAACCTGTCTGAGAGAGCCCTATGAACAGCCGATCCAATGGTAAGACAGCTGGGATCCTATTGGTGTGTGTAATCAGTGAGTTTGATAAAACTGTCACATAATTGATTTAGATATTTGTGAAGGAGATTTAATAATGTTCCAGGTTGCATGTAGAATGGCTGATATTTTTTTTGGCATTCAGATTATTTTATCTTTATTTAAAAATAAACGTCCTGGTCCGTTGAGCTGAAACTGTCACGCTTTGACATGTCTTTTTTCATATTTTAAAAGTCATCCTTGTCATTCTCAGTTAGGTATTCTTATGAGGGAAGATGTCAGAGGATGTTCTGTGTCTCCTCTTTGAGATGCTATATAAAACCTTGTTTGAAGCCCTTGAACGGGAGGCTAAATAGGGAGATGAAAGGATGCTACCAAGGGGCTGTATTTTCTTTCCTCTACTATAATGGTGTTTTCACAATGCGTTGGCCCACAGGACATCAAAGGCCAGTGTTGGACCGACGAGGAGTCAGATGGGGAGAACGAATCTGAACAGTTCCTTTATGGAATCCAGGTAGAGAAGGCATTATCACTTCACTGTTGACGTAGTTTTGCTAAGATGTTACACATTTTGTTTTTTTCATAAATTTCTGTCATTGCTATGTATTTAATGTATTTTTTAAATGACATTGAAGTAAAAATTTAAATTACCTCAAAATTTGACTATTCTTTGTGCCACCTTGAGCCAGTCATCTATATGTTTGAGATTAGTGTTGATGAGTCATTTACCAGACTTTCTGTTGGCCTTTCAAAGTTGTTCTTTGAAATTTGGCTTCATTATCCATTTTTATTCAGTCTTTGTCCCTGATTATGTAAAAAAAAAAAGTTGTGTTTTTTAGTCCTGGGCCAAAATGAGATTCTCGCAATTTAAAAACCTTGAGCAAAAATACAATACTTTCTCTGTACTTGCACCAAAAAACAAAGTAAAAATGCATAACATGGCCTGACAGCTTTTATTAGGAACACAAAAATGACTCTTAGTGCTGCTTACATAAAAAAGTATTGATTTTAACAGCTTCATGTATGATTGCATACAAGTATTATTATAATTGATATGGATATCACAGGTTCTAATGTTACCTATTATATTAATTGTTATTGTATTTGATACACAGCCTAAGCAAAGATACATAATTCATTACTGTTTTAAACCACTCCTGAACTAAAGAAAAGGCATGAATTATTGCTAAGAGCTCGGAAGTTATATTTTCAGATTAATGTACATTTTGCATGTTATTTGGAAATAAAGGGTCCATATTTTTATTAGTTAGCAACATTTGCATTCATTGTTTAACAAGCACACATAACTCCTTTTTCTTATTGTTAGTGTTAGTTGGGGTAAGCTGCCTCTTTAAATATTTACATTAAATATAAATATGGTAAATATTTCCATCATAAAGTTCCACTGAGCAGGAAGAACATTTTAAATGGCTTCCAACATGCTGCTTGATATCTGAAACTTTATATTCTTTTTCATAATGAATGAATGCAAAATGCATTATTTGCAGCACATTTTAGACACTGACAAATTAATCTCCAAGACCATCAGGAAATTCATCATCTTTATCTCATAAAGTTGATAGCTCTTCTTCCACCTAAGATCTTAATCTGAGTTATCCCTTTTTCACTGTTATCTTCCAAGTCTTTTGATTGAAATGTAAATCCAGTAAAGCTCGTTTCAGCGAAGTCAAAGTACATGAAAGCAGTGCAGCTATGATAAGGATGGAACTGTAGTGCACACTGAGCTCAGAAGATGATAGTTTGACTTCAAGACACCAGATACAAGCATGAAATACTTTTTAGACCAGAAAATGATCAAGAACCAAATCTTTCTTCAAATGGTAACCAGAAATAATAAAAAAGACTTATCTAAATACTTTGAAAGAGTTCAAAAATCAGTATTGAGAAACTTCCTCTAGTAATTCAAATTCAAAAACGTATTTAAAGTAATGTGTGCAGTCAGTGTTTAGTAATTTAAGTTTGTAATGTGTGTTTTAATATTCACTTTTACATAAAATAAGCAATCTGGATCTTGTTGGGTGTTTGAATCTAAACAGTTTTTTAAAGCTATTATTATCCCTTCAACTTTTCATAATTTTGTTCAATTATAATCCTTATCAGTAATAAAAATAATATAATAATCAACCTATTTTCCATATATATTATTAGGATTTTATGTGATAAAGCAAGTTAAATTAATACATCATTAACACATTATTTTCTACATTTTGTATGGTGTGCACTTGCATTCAGACCTCAGATTTGATATTTGTGGAACAATCTTATTAATGTAATTACAGGTGCATAATGTTTCTACCAGCTTTGCACATTTAGGACCTGACTTGTTTTTTAATTTTTGTAAAGTAGCTCAAACTCAGTCAGGTTGAATATAAAATACGTGAACAGCAACTCCCAAGTCTTACGACACCTTCTCTCGCCTGAGGCGTATTCTGCATGGTCCTCTTTAATAGATAAATGTCCTTTGATCCAAACTATTCTGTATATGGTTCTTAGGGTGGTTAACCTACTAAAAAATTAACACCCACATCAGCCTTATGTCTTTAGCAGCCTCTAAAACGATTTCTTCCAGGATTGTACGGCATGTAGCTCCATCCATGTACATGTTTTATGGATGATGGGGAAAACCCACGTGCAAACAGGACATTGGCAGAGGCATGAGGCATGTTGCAGTTCAACAAAATGTGAAAAAGCTGAAGGGGTAGGAATAGTGCTGGTGCTGTGGGATGTTTGGGTGTGTGTGTGAAAATAGTCAGTATCCATTGAGAATTCATTCACTGCTATAACTGTGACCAGTGCTGCTTGTTGCAGGGGAGCTGTGCTGCCGACCTGTACCGCCACCCTCAACTAGATGCAGATATTGAAGCTGTGAAAGACATCTACACCGACAGTGCCATCTCTGTCAGGTACAGCACATAATCATGTCCTGAAAATCTTTAAAGGTGTCATGCTAGCTGTAATGAAATACAATTTGCGTCCTGATTTTTAAGCTAAATAAGAAAGGAGAACATAACCTTAATTCATCTCTCACTGAGTGTAATCAGTAGAAGTGAGCAGAGTCTAATGATTCACATTAGTTTTGACAGATTTACTGTATCTGTTGCTGCATCTCTGCGCAGGGAGTACGGAACCATTGATGATGTGGACATCGATCTTCATATTAACATCGGCTTCTTAGATGTGAGTCAGCACTCTCTTCTCACTGCAAACACCTCTTCCGACTTTTCCCATTACTATTTTAACGTTGACATTTTGCAAAGTAACACATCATTTATAATGCATCTGGTGCTCATAAGATATTTATGCAATGAGAAATAGCCCTAATTAGGCTGCTAACTGCGTGTATTTGTGTATTTGTGTGTGTGTGTGCCTGATTCAGGAGGAGGTTGCAACAGCCTGGAAAGTTATAAGAACAGAGCCCATTATTCTGAGACTGCGCTTTTCTCTTTCTCAGTACCTTGATGGACCCGGTGAGTAAAGGCGCAATGTGTGTGTGTTGGTTTTCTAGCAGGGACATTAGGTATTTATGCCCCTTACTGAGTGTGGGAAGTGAGTACAATATGTGTCACACACGTGGGACTGGGAAAAAAAAAACCCAAAAAACTTGAGTGTCTTTCTGTCGACTCTGTAATGATGTTAGTCATCTTTATTTATTCAGAGCCGTCAGTAGATGTGTTTCAACCTTCAAATAAAGAAGGCTTCAGTCTGGGCCTGCAACTCAAAAAGTAAGTGAGGTGATCATTTATAATTTATCTGTGAAAGTATTTATGCCCCTTGAAGTTTTTCACGTTTTGTCACATTATAACCAAAAACTGCGATGAATGTCATATATATTTCATCTCATAGTTTAAAAAAAAGTGGAGAATAATTATTAAGTGGAAAGAAGGAAAGATATCTGGGCAACACTGTTAAGGTCTGAAAAATGTGATATGAACTTATATTCACTTTTTAGAACCAATTTTCACCTCAGTAAGGACAGCAAGTATTTTGGGTGTCTCTAGATTTATACTAGATCTATACATCTATACTAAAAGTTTTGCGCATCTTTCTTTGTAAGTAGCTCAAGCTCACTTTGTTGAGTTTGAGCTACTCAGATGCAGAGCTTAAGCATTTCAATATTTTATTTTCAAACTTTTACTAGATTGAAAAAAGAATGTGAAATACTTTTTCATGCAATATATTATTTGTATTCTTAAATTGACTCCTTTTAAAAGGTTAAATATGTGTCAAACTGTATTTAAATAAAAATGTGAATCTTTGTGAAAGCAACCATTCACAATATTTTGTCAGCATGGAGGTTTAGTAAAGCTTAAAGTTTTACATATTTCATAAACATAGTTAAAAATAGATTTCTAAAACCTCCGTGTGTGGAAAAATGTGAAAAAATTGCATCAGCACATCTAACCATATTCACCTCAAAGTAGTGGAAGCACCTCAATTATTACCTGGTTTGACAGTTTAGAAGGGCAGCCATGTATCAATAGGTTTGCAGCTGGGCCATACTTTCTCTATTTCTTTATAATGGATTAAAACGAGATGTTTAAAACCTGGGTTTTTGTTTTAAAACCAAACACGACTTTAATCTTCTTTCCAACTTTATCCATGACCTGTGTGGTATATCCCGTAGTCTTTATGATGCTGTTGGTTCACTAATGCTTTTTAACAAACAAATGCCTACAAGTAAGATTACGGTTGTAAAATGCAAAGAAGTTGAAGCTTATGACTGATTAAGAATGTAATTTTTTAAAGTGATTTTCCTTTACAGTTTAGACGTATGATTCAGCACAGCTCAGATTCACTATAGTCATGTTTTTATTGTGGCAGGATCCTGAGCACATTCACCTCACAGCAGTGGAAGCACCTCAGCAATGAGTTCCTCAAGGCCCAACAGGAAAAGAGGCATAGCTGGTTCAAAGCTGGAGGGACCATCAAGAAGTTTCGTGCTGGGCTCAGCATTTTCTCCCCAATTCCCAAGTAGGTTTATTTTTTAGAAGTATAACTTCTATAAAATAAATATATATATTTTTTAGATATTTGTTAAAACTGTCACTGTGTCGTGACAGATAGTCTGTGAAAAGATTGAGCTCCTCTCTCCCTGAGCTACTGTCTCTGTCTGAAAAAACTGCATCACTCCCAGTCAAAAACAGCCAATCTAACAACTAACTGTAGCAAATATGACGAGAGGGGGAAGAAAAAGTCAACACAGCATCTTGAACCCCGACTTAAATTCAAAAGCTGACAAAAGTTCCTGAGGGAAGGAAGCATTCTTCTCACTCCCTCTCTAGGTTTGACAGGTATGAGTGCACAGGGATTGAATACTGACCCACTTGATGGTGGCCAACTCCACTAACTAGACTGCCCTGACATCCTAATGACTTGATAGCAGTCTCATGTCAAGGGGCTACTTGGATAAGGTACTGAGAGTAATGGCAGAAATGAAGACTGGTCCTTGTAGTCCAACAGTTAGTAACTGGAGTTACTGTCCAAATCGATTTCTGTTGGCTGTCTTGTGTCGACTTTTAGTATAGACTGAGAGACAAGAGCAGAAAAATGCCTCTAGAAACCCACCAAGGAACATAGTTGAGTTATTTTACAGGAAAAGTCAAGTACCTTCAAACCTGCAAACTTTCTGCTCTAAATCTAAACCCTTCTAGTACACCTTAGAATATCATCACAAAGTGACTGTATTTCAGTGATTTAATTTAAAAGTTGAATCCAGTCTATTGTATAGCTTCACTACGCATAAAGTAATATATTGCACATATTTACTGTATTTCTGTACATTTTGACGATTGTGACATAAAGAAAACAAAAATGTTAATTTTAGTTTCTCAGAAAATTTGTCATTAACATAAGTTATTTTCTTAAGCATATAAATGTTATATGCTGCAAAGGAATTTTGCCTGCGGAGACAATGGCTTATTTTGTGGGAGGTACAGTAAAATTGTTTTTTTTAAATATATATATATGAATGAACCTATATGTATATTTATCATGCAGCGTTTCAAATGCAATACCTATATTGTTAATTCATACAAAATAAATAATTCTAACATTAGCAGTGACAATATTTGTTTGTTTGTGTTTTGCAACACACCAAAATCTCTTCCCTGTGTCCTCTGGTTTGCTAATCCTGCCATTCCAGGATTAGTGACCCCCATTGCCACAAATATTTTCTGGAAGCACCCCTTGGTCAAAGTCCTTTGCAAAAGACTGTAAACCTTGCATTTTCTTAATAGAAATCAAATATTTTTCACATTTAGTCTAATTTTCTGAGAAACAGAATTTTGGATTTACATTAGCTATAAGCTGTAACCATCACACTTAAACGAAACAGACACTTGAACTATCACTCCATCTGTAGTTATTCTATATACCGTAGTATAAATTAAACTTATTGAATTGAATTAATAAGTAAAATAACTCTGATATTGTAACTTAATAAGATGAACCTGTATGTGTGAGAGACACACGTAGCATTTAGACTAAAACCTTTACCAGGATGGTTTAGTCTAAATAATTTTTAAAAATCTTTTCAGGTCTCCAAGTTTCCCTCTGATCCAAGACACAGTCCTAAAAGGGAAGCTGAGTGTCCCTGAGCTGAGAGTGACCCGCCTGATGAACCGCTCTATCTCCTGTACAATGAAGAACCCTAAAGGGGAACTCTTTAGCTATCCACCAAACAGCCAGGTGAGGGTCATTTTGGTCCTTTCACCTCCCAGACTTCTGTTATTGTGAAATTTACTTTCCAGTTAATTTAAGTTTTACTGTGTGGTGTTATTGCTCCATTTATTCTTTTCAGTTTCAACTACACGCTTGTCTTCGTCCACCTGTCACCTGCATTGTTTCACCTGAGCCTTTCCTCCACCCTTACCAAAACATAGTTGGTGTGCCCTTTTCCATAATGCTTTGTCTTCACTTGACCCATCAGACTGTAGCTGTCCCGGCGGCCAGGGCCCCAGCGCAGATTACCACGAGGCAGCTGATTGAATTGTTTTTTTCATCCCAGGCGGGCGGCCACTGCAAGAACATCCCTACTTTGGAGTACGGCTTCTTAGTGCAGGTTAGATCCTAAGAAAATATATCCTCATAGTCAAAAACATTTGTACTCCCTGTTTCAGTTATTAAATATTGTTTAGGACACAAGCCTATGGAGCTTGGTTAGTCTCTAACCCCAACATGAGTTTTCAGCTAAATAAAGCCAACGATATAATTCTATCTGATTTTATGTAATAGACCAACAGGAAGTAATAAATAATTGTTAAATAGAAAGAAAGAAGATCCATTGTTTTGTTGTTTTTTTATCTTAAAAGTGTGGCATATGTATTGGCTCCCCCTGAGTTAGTACCTTGTGCAACCACCTTTTGTTGTGATTGAAAAATCTTTTAGTGTTTGTCTCTACAAGCTTTGCGCAGCAGAAGATTGAATTTTTTGCTGTGCAAAATAGCTTTATCTCATTAAGACTGATTGAGGAGTGTCTGTCAAAAGAAATTTTCAAACCTTACTATTACTATTAATAATGAGTTCAATTAGTAGTAGTCGGTCTTACTTTTGATTGACCTATTTGAGAAATGATTTGAAAACATTCGGTTGTTGCTCTGGCTGTATGTTTATGATTGTCCTGCTGAAAGGTGAAACAGCCGCAGTTTCAGCTTTTAAAACTCTGTGAAATTTTATTCCAGTATTGTCCTGCATCTATCTCCATCTATATTCCAATCAACTCCAACGGATGAATACCAACCAGTAAAAGGATGCAGCTTTCCTTGCTGCAGGAAAAGTTGCGTCGTGATGTTGCCAACATAAGTGGAGTTCACTTTTTGAGAACTTTGAAATAATCAAGCTGTTTTTGCACGCTGAAGTTGAAGTGGTTGAATCTCATCCAGACATCATTTAGCTGTGCTTTATTCAGGATTGAGTTATACTGTGCTACTCAATGACAAACTCTGAATATTTTATGCAATAAGAGCTGCAACATTTTCCCTAAAAATGAGGTTGACTTGTCTAAAAATGGCTCATGTAGCTTTTAAACATAAGCATGTTAACTGAAGTCTCACGACCTAACCACCAAAACTTATTCATTTAACGAAAATGTTTTGCACACTGATTTAATTGTTTGCGAGGAGGAGACACAATGCAGATGATCTGAAAGCTCTGCAGCTCACTCTGACACACTTCTTACGATTCTCTCAAATGGGGCAGATTTAACTAAAATAGCACAGATGATTTTGGTTTAAATGTTGAAGGTTTTGTCTACAAGCATATAGGGGTGTAGTGATATAATAATTTCACGATACGATATTATGGTCACGATACGATGTGTACCACAATATTTGTTGAACGATTCGATGCGATACAATCCGATACGATTCAGTGCATTTTTACAATTTTCTGAAAGATTTTAGAAGGACAGAGTGATTTTAGTGACATTTTGTGTTCCATAGACTTGAATTTAGTTAACTGAAAACTGATTAAAAGCACCAATTACACAATACCTGTCTATGATTGGACAGTCTAACAGTCTGCAGCTGGACAAAATGAATCAAAGATGCAGTGAGAGAATTAGTTTATGTCATTTAATTCATGTGGATTTGACATAAAACTCAAAAGTTTAAACGGTAATCCAGGAGCAGAGTGGGGAGATTATCAGCCTCTGTAGACTCTCAATATGCAAATGATTGATTGCACTTATGTTTTTTCTTTTGGACACTGTGGCTGCATTTTGGAGTAAAAATGCAGCCACAAATGCAGTCTTTTGGACTATGAGAAAAAAGGGTTTTCTACCTTGGCTCCCGGAGTTAGCCGTGGCTGTGAGCTGCTTTCTTCTAACTGCTAAAGTCGTGGCTCCGCCTCACCCCGTAGTGATCGACTCCCTGCAGCTAAGCAGCGCCGCTATTTCCCTGCTTGGGTCTCTGAGTAGCTGCCTCTCAGACTGCCAGGATCTCATAGTTCTCTCAGTCTCTGATACTCTTTGTCTGTTGCTAATAAGAATGATTGATCAGCCATTGTTATCATGGAAATCCTCAATGCGCCGCGGATTCCGGCTGGGGTTTTTCCTGCTCAAAACACAGCGCCGCTGCGCGCCCGCTTCGAATGTTATTAACCCATGTTCATTCTTCATGTAATCCTTTATATACAGAACAGAAACCGCAAAGCTAAAAACTAATTATGAAGTGAATGCTACCAGTCGAAATTTGCATTAATTTCGCGATCTCACTGCTTTTGCAGATGCTCCGTTCGCGCCGCTGCTCCTTTCCGCTTCTCCGTTCCGCTTCTCTTTCATGGTTACTTGCACAACTTTACTTCGTTTCTCAGCAACAAAATACAGCCCATCGTTATTTATTGAAGATTTTACATGTCCAAAAACACAGGAATCTAATGTTTCGTTTCGTTTTGTACGTTTGGAAGCTCATTCCCTCTCACATAATCGGAAAAGCCGGGGAATGGCGGAGCTTTTGACATTTCTCTGACAATCGGAAAAATATGGGTTACTAATTTTAGCATAACTCTGGTTGTACTTGGCCAATTAACACAATTTAAAAACAGGTGTGTAGTTTATAATGTGCACTTTAAGCTCAAGTTGAAAGTGAGACTGAGGGAGGCGGAGTCTTGCTGCTACGCCGTAACAAACTACATGTTAAAAAGAGCTATAAGGCTATGGGCCCTATGGTTTAACGGATCGATACTCGCGGATGAAAAATCGATACTTTCCGAGGGCAGAAAATATCGATATATATCGCCGAATCGATTTATTTATACAGCCCTACAAGCATACTGTTATGGTATCATGAATTTGATTTGTTTTAGCTGCCATATAACCATAATTTGAAATTTTTTTTATCAGAAATGTGCATGAGTCAATGTTTCTTTCTCTTTGACGTTTTTGATTATGCGTTGACATTTTAAAGGACAAAGAAGAAATCTCTCACAACAAACCTGGTTGGCAGTGATTCTATAAGTGGGTTCAAAGCAATGCACTGTACATAGAGGACCACAAATCTGCTGTCTCACTTCGGTCCGTTTCTAAAACCCTATTGCAGATTAAACCACATAAAGTTGCAGTGACAAATTGTCCTTCCGAATTGATTTTTTCTGTCTCCACAGCCTTTATTCTTGTAAACATCAGTGCTGCAGGTGGGAGTTATAATTGGCAATTGCATTATGCTTTTTCTTGTAACAGATAATGAAGTACTCAGAGCAGAGGATTCCCACTCTTAATGAGTACTGCGTGGTTTGTGACGAACAGCATGTCTTTCAGAATGGGTCCATGCTGAAGGTATCAAGAAAAGAGACACACTCCTGTACTAATATTTGATTTGTTTTTTTATTTTCTATACACAATGGATAAACAAAACACATATCTACCTGTGTATATTATTCCATACATTTATTTTTATTTTCCTAGTAATAGCATATTAATCATGTTTTATCTCTCTTTTTATATGCAGCCTGCTGTGTGTACCAGAGAGTTGTGTGTGTTCTCCTTCTACACTCTGGGTGTGATGTCTGGAGCTGCAGAAGAAGTGGCAACAGGAGCAGAGGTAACAACAAACACATATATGCAGTATTTTAGGAGTCAAAATCTTGACATTCATATAGAAAAAAAGGTCACAAAACTTATACATACCGTTATAAGACTTTCCCCTAATTAGTTGTTCTTCTATTTTTATGTATACTGAAAGACATCAAACTAATTGGTATTAACCTTTTCTAACCCTTCCTAGGTTGTGGACCTGCTTGTGGCTATGTGTAGAGCTGCACTTGAGTCCCCACGCAAGAGCATTATCTTTGAGCCCTACCCATCGGTTGTGGATCCAAATGACCCCAAAACACTTGCGTTCAACCCAAAGGTTTGCATTCCCACTGCTTAATGCATTATTCCAAGTACCGTATTTTCCGCACTATAAGGCGCACCTGAAAACCTTCAATTTCCTCAAAAGCCGACAGTGCACCTTATAATCCGGTGCGCCTTATATATGGACCAATATTGAGCCACGGCAGGTCTAGCAACTACGGTAAGCAGCCGCCGACTTCATTTTCCCCCATAGAAGAAGAAGTGCGCGGTGCATGCTGGGATAGTTGTCAGAACGCTGGTTTGTTAATAAAGTTTGATAATACATTTAAAGCCAGGGGGGCGGAGGGGCGGGGGAAGAGAGACAGAGACTGCGGCGGCAGCGTGTCGGTTGGTCTGTGTTACCCAGAAAGCAGTTGGGCACAATATCGCAACACCAACACTGTGAGTGAAACAATGACTGGGGCAGCCTACTATATAAAGTACTCGGGGACTATTTCTTTACAAATGTGGATGTGTAATAATAAAGTACGCCACAAATTGGCAACCCAAACTGAAGCGTCTATTCTATGTGCCTTATAATGCCTTAATATGAAAAAAGTTTTAAAATAGGCCATTCATTGAAGGTGCGCCTTATAATCTGGTGCGCCTTATGGTGCGGAAAATATGGTAATTTGAGAATTGATTTAAGAAATGTGTAGTCTGTTTTATTTGACAAACTGCTGTCACAAGATTTTGTTTTATATTTATTTTAAAGTTGTTGTTTTTTTTCATAATAATTCTTTCCTTCTCCTCTGCATTTGTTTGCTTTCACCTGGACACAGAAGAAGAATTATGAAAGACTGCAGAAAGCACTGGACAGTGTCATGTCCATCCGTGAAATGACCCAGGTACAAAAAGGAGGCAGGAGGGACAAATCTTTATCAAGAAGAGAAAGTCCTTCTGTCTGTATATTAATTTGCATTTTCCAAGTACTTATTTGATTTTTTGCAGATGGAAATAAACAGCAGATGCTTCTCTGTTGTTTTCAGGGTTCATATTTGGAGATCAAGAAACAGATGGACAAACTGGACCCTTTGGCCCACCCTCTGTTGCAATGGTGAGAATCCATTCCAAAAATATGTTTACACTCATTCTTTAAAAAGCACGTTAAACTGGAAATATCCCACATATCCACACACATACCCCTACACTACTGCAATTAATAAAAATACAAATTGTAAAATGAAAAATATGCTTTATTATTATTATTATTAGAATGAATTCTGTGTTTCTTTGTAGGATCATCTCCAGTAATAGGTCTCATATTGTCAAGCTGCCTCTCAGCAGGGTATGAATTCAAGATATTATTCCTTTTGTCTCCAGAAACAAAAACACACTTTCATTATGGTTTTTTAAACATATTCTCTCTCGTTCTCTCTGGTTTCTGATTGCATTTTTACAGCAACTGAAATTCATGCACACGTCCCACCAGTTCCTGTTGCTCAGCAGCCCCCCAGCCAAGGAGGCTCGCTTTCGCACCGCCAAGAAGCTCTATGGCAGCACCTTTGCCTTTCAGTGAGTTAACCCTAGCTAATGGAAATTCCTACTATCTATACAATTTTTTACAAAACGCTGGGACAACCTATTTCTTCTTTTTTTAAAATTATGTAAAGTAGCTTTTTTTTTTTTTTTTTTTTTTTTTTTTACATTAAAACCTACCTCTGGCATCAAAATATTTGAGAAAATATAGCAGAATAATTTCCCCAACAACCACTATAATGTATTATTAGAGCAAGACACCCTAATTATAATGGATATGCCTGAGTGTAATTTTAATGAAACCATTGCAACAAAAGGACAAAGCAGTGACTGCTCTCTTGGACTGAGAGGACACCTTTCTAAGCTAGCACATGGAGCCAATGATGTTTATGTGAGCGAGATAGAGATTTGTCCTGCAGCAGATGGGGCTCTGCTGAATATTTTAGATACACTCAACCCATCTGGGCAGTGTCAAAGTAAAGCACACACAGTGCTGACACTCTCCCTTTTGCTGCTGGTTAATGCTTTAGATTTATTAATTCCAAATAAACATTTCTAGTATTTAATTGAAGCTGAGTATCATCGCTCTATTTTTACCTCAACAGACATCATGCAAAACAGAAATAGCTTCGCTTTTAGAATTTAGAAGACATGCCAAACAAAGGTAAATGGTAAGTTTATTTAATTACGACAGGAAAAATACATTTTCTCAAGTCCAGCAGCCACGTAGCGATCTTGATCTTGGCTCTTTTCAAGAGAGATTAAATACCTATACTGGAAAATCCAGTCAGTAGTCATACATATTTTAAAATCTAATTTATAAATAATAAATGACAGCTGAAGATTATCATGCATTTTTAAACAGGCCTGCATAATTTGTATAAATTGCACTACAGTTGAGACTTCGATCAAATCAAACATTAAACATGAAAAAACACTTCACACTTCTTTATAGTTTATCTTCAGTGCCTGGTCGAAAAGGAAATTACCAACACATTTAAAACAATAAAAACACAGGCAAAAAGAATACATTTAGAACAAAACACTACAATAGAAAAAAATATTTTAGTTTAGCTTAATTTTGATTGAGTCCATCAAATAAAATTTTAGTTCATTTCAGTTGAACTCTGTTTAATTCAGATTATTTAAGCCACATTAACTTCTAGTAAATTCACAGCAAATGCCATCTTCAAGAGAAAGAGGTGCAATTAATACCCAATTATATCGCAATGTATAACCAATCCAGTCCTCTGCAATCATATGATTTAAATTCAATTCAGTTCAGTTAATTCATTTCACATCAATTCAGTTCAGTTTAATTCAGATAATTTTAAATCAGTTTTTTTCACAGCAACAATTGACAACAAATTAACTCTTAAGATTGTTTACAAGGAGACGAGGGTCAAATGTGTGTCCAATTATTATGTAATACACAGATCCAAGTTGCTTTGCTCATACTTTGCCTTTTCTTTTTTCTCTCTTTACTCCAGTGGATCCCATATAGAGAACTGGCACTCTGTTCTTAGAAATGGACTGGTCAACGCCTCTTACACCAAGCTGCAGGTAGGTTACTTCAGCTCGGATTTATGAAGCTTCTTCCCACAGACAGTAAACCTCCTCTTTTTCGACGCAGGCTTTCCATCAGGCTGATCCATATTTGCTATCAATAGATGTCTCATCTTGTCAATTTTTCTTGAGAACAGGCCACAGTGGCAGATGTTTCTGGTCAATATCGGCTACTTTCAGCAGATACCATATTCCAGCTTGGAGCAGTAGGACTAGGTTGTGGTTTCAGTTGCCATGTCAGGAGGCTGCCTGTGTGCCCTGTGGGGGTCGGTCACACGCTAAAATGTTAGAATACTGTAGAACACAAAAGACAACTTTAATAGTTGTGAGTAAAGTTTTTTGGGGGGGCGAAGAGACGCTTCTTTTAAATTAGAACGTTCACATAAATAATTAATTCAAACCTGAAATAAACAGGACGGATACAATTTAAAAACCAAAATGGTAGAAATTAGCCTAAATCAACTTTCTCTAAAAATATCAGAGTGCTAATCCAGCACAAGAGAGAGCACAGCATTGCCTCATTTTCAGAATACAGCCGATAGTGGCTGCTTAGACACACTTGCATATCCTGAAAATAGATTAAACAGAATTCAATCAAAAAACTTGAGCTCATTGAATCATTCTTGTCAGCTGCGATTTCTCTGTCACGCTGATATGTCTCATTTATGTCGCCTTTGTTCTCCTGAGTTTTTGAACTCTCCATCTTGGATCTTGGCTCGGCGCTTTTTGCCTCCTCCTCTTTGTCTCAGCTGAAGCATCCGCACCCTTCCTTTGTCACCGTCTTTCACAGAACAAAGGAAACTGAGTCAGTCTCCACCTTCAGTTAACACACAAACCTCACGTTCTTCTGTTTATTCATTTTCTGTAAAAGTGTCTGTGTGTGCGTGCGTGTGTGTGTGTGTTCTCCCTTGTAATTATGTCTGTTTTCTTTCACTTATACCAATAGCATTGGCATAGATTACATAAGTGTATTTCTGGCAAATGTATTCATAAAAAATGTAATTCAAAGTTAAACCTTTGTCAAAACACAAACATCAAGTGTGAATGCATTACAGACAAGCACAAAATAATATATTTGTGACATGGAAGATAGAGGATGCTGGGTTTTAAAAAAAAATCTTTTTTGACAACTAAAGATTTTAAGCATGTTGCATTTGTTATCACCCTCTCACTCTCCCTCTGAACTGTGGATGCAGAGATCCACACCGCAGGTTATAGACTCTGCTGACAGGATATAATAATGTCCTTTCCTGTTGTAGTCAGATGAGACCAAAGTTAAAATGTAACTTTGTGGTCTGCATGCATGTTGGTAAACAAAGCAAAAAGGACATGTCCAAACGTGGTGGTGGCAGCATCATGCTGTGGGGATGAATGTGTAAGCATCGCTTTGTTTTAGATTTTCATTTGTAAACAAAATGTAAGCGCAGTTCCAAACCATGTGTCCTTTTTTCCCCCTTCACAATTGTGAAATATTTTGTGTTGGTCTATCACATAACATCCAAATGAACATTGAAGTTTATGGTTGTAAAGTGACACAATTAAAAATGTTCAGAGGATCTGAACACTCTTTGTGACACTGTAAATCTTCATTTTTTATCCAAATGTTACCTGAATACCACAATGTTAGAATTTCAACCACAACACGTTCCTTCTCCTTTTTGTTATCCACTTTCAACTATTTGGATTCTCTTATGTGAATGTTTTTTGGGTTTTTTTGGACAACTTTCACACAAGAAAAGCTGTGTGAAACTTTTCACACAACTTTCTTTTGGTGAAAAAAAAGTCAGCTTTTTTCACCAAAGTTGATTAGGAATAAATTGGGCTGTATTTGTGTGTGCCTTATTCGTAAATGTAAAGCTCAGTTACCCATCCTTCCTTCCTGCTCTTTTCAATCCCAAGCTGCACGGCGCAGCGTATGGAAAGGGCATCTATCTGAGCCCCATCTCCAGTATATCTTTTGGATACTCAGGTAGGAATATGTTGTTTTTGCCACTAAGACCTGCTATCCCCGCTTCTAATCAGTGTCTTCCTGATGTGGCCTGATCATCACGATGGAGCACGCCATTTTTTTTTTTTTTGTCTTACAGCCGTCAATATGTTGTGCTGCTGTTTTGTAGCGTCATGTCTGTTCATTTGTAAAAGCTGAGGCTTGTGTACAACCTGCCTTTCCATACTTTCTGTTGTGGTTGTTTTTGGTTTTGGGTTTGTAACATCAACATTTGTTTTTGCTTTTTTTTCTGTTTTCTCTTCTATTGTACAGTAATTTTGTAGTGTTTGTAGAGAGAATATGTCAGATGGTTGCAAATTTCCTGTTTGTTGACCAAGAGTCGAAGCAAATAATCAGAACTTATGTTAAGTTAAGAATGTCCAGGGCATTCTTGTAAAGAGTTTCCCAATATTTCAAAAAAAGACTACAATTTCAAATTGTTCTGTAGGCATATTTTTTTATTTATGCATGCAAACATTCTGTACACACTCATAAAAACGCTGAAATTGAATTAGTCAGTGAGCATATTATGTATTCCTATTCAGGCTGCTAACCAAAACCTTCAAAACAAAGTAATTTCCTTGAAAATGACAAAAAAAAATAAAGTTTACACAACCTGAGTGACTCAAAGTAGCATTTTTCTAAGACAATTTTATTGGCCTTGCTGTGCTGTCTTGTGTAGGAATGGGGAAAGGACAACATCGCATGCCCACCAAAGATGAGCTGGTACAGCGTTACAACCGTATGAACACCATACCGCAGGTGAGGCGCACATTGCACTCTTATTTGTGTTAAAATGATCAATTTTAAATTAAAACATTTTCTTTAAATATGTGCTTTGCCACTGTATTGTGGCAGTTATTGTTTTTTGTCTTATCTCAATACAGACTTTCATTGCCTACAAAGTAAAAAAAAAAAAGCATTGTCCTTTGAACACATCAGTTAGATCTTAATCTAAACTGCAACCCATGACTGTCTTTCACTGTAGAGCCGCCCAATACAATCAAGGTTTCTGCAAAGTCGAAACTTGAACTGCATTGCTCTTTGTGAAGGTAATAGTTCTAAATTATTTCACCTATTTTAATAAATGTCAAATAAAAATGTCTGGATTTAAATGAGGAGTCATGCAAACACGACAAAAATATTGAATATAAACTGTATTTTTTGTGTGTTTTTCTTCCCCAGTGATCACTTCTAAAGATCTCCAGAAGCACGGCAACATATGGGTGTGTCCGGTCTCCGACCATGTCTGCACCCGCTTCTTTTTTGTGTGAGTAATCCCGTCACCGTGACGAAAAGCACCATTGCCCTTTGATGGAAAATTGTTAAAATGAGTTGTCATTTTTCCAACGACCACCATTTTTAGGTTTTGGCATAAAGGAAAATATAATTTATTTATTCATCGAAACACTTATATTTATGTTTAAAACATTAGTTCTTTTTTTTAAAATGTTTTTAGCCAACGTTAGTAGAAGCCATTGTGCAAGGTCCAAATAGCCACTTCCGGCTCCGAAGCCGCATGGTTCAGACCCCTGGTGTATCACTTAAAATGTTCTGTATGTTACAATAAAGTTTGTTTAGGCAATGTAGTCATAAGCTGCTAAGATCAGCAAATGATCCAGTGTGAATACCTTTACAAGTCAACGTTTATAATAGGTGTTTGTGTATAATTGCAGGTATGAGGATGGCCAAGTAGGGGATGCCAACATCAACACTCAGGAGCCTAAGGTGCAGAAGGAGATCATGCGTGTGATTGGGACCCAAATCTACTCAAGCTAATGGAGGTTCTGCAGCAGATCTATCGCTGTCTCAGCAGGGGGGAAGCAGACAAGACAGACAATTGAAGCAAACGTTTTGAGCGAGCTGTCCTTAGGCCAGATACTGAGGGATGAAAAGCTCCTGAGCACATCACTACCGACATGGTTTAACTCTAGTGTTCTTGTTTTGTCCTCTTTCTCTTGTGTTTCACCTTCTCCGCATTGTTACGACTTACATGTTCGCCTGACCCTCAGTTAGGTTGCACCTGGTTTAAATCAGCTTTCCCCCAGTTTTTACTACTGTCTACACAAATGCACACATTTTTCTGGGCTATATTCTTGTTGCTGTGTGTTTACTTTAACTGATTCAGTTTTTTATTCTTCTTTGTGAATATGTAGTAAAACAACTATTCATTCCAAATGATTATTGACCTTTTTACGGCAAATAACTGGAGAGAATTATGCACACATGGAAGTTAGTTTTTTTAGAGTGTTTGGAAAGTTATTAATCTGCCATTATTTTCTGACTGAAGACATGAACCGAGGCCGTGATTAGCGGAGGGACACACACCACTTGTCCACTGATACTTCTGGGCTGTCAAAAGTAGTTTTTGAAATTCAAACTTAATATCAGTATATATACTTTGTTTTGTATAAAAATATTTACCTTAGCTAATCTGTTCATGATAATTGTTGTTTTAGAAACAGAAAACCGGAAATTCCTATTGACCATGAAAATTTCGATTTTTTTTGGCCTTTTGAGATTTTGGTTTGTTTTTTATTAACTATTTTAACAAACACAACACATAAAAGATGAAAAATTATGCAGGTTCTCAGATCGCAATGATAGATTTGAATTAAACAAAATAAGATCATATCATCTTAACACTAAACAGAGTACATAAAAGTAAATATTATTTAGTGATGCATTAACTGACTGAAAATTTAGGTTTTTAAGCTGCCAATTAACAGTTAAACCCATTTACATATAAAGTAGAAAATGGGCTGAAAAATGTGACCCATATGTGTCTTAGACATGCTACACAAAACAAATTGATTTCCATTTCAGACCTAGTTTCGTTTAATTAACCTAATCGGGTTACAGGAAGCACATTGTGAACCATAAAAACTCCTTAACCTGAAATATAAATAATAGAAAAAAGACATTTGCCCCACCCTAAATATTTCAAGAAATGATGGCATAAAATGTAGGATTTGTTGTATTTATAACTTTGTTTTCTTATTTTTTTGGAATTCAGTCCTTTAGTGTGTTGAGAACACACAAAGAGAGAATTATGATGGATGAAACATCAGAATAAAGCTGTCGCTATCAGAGGGTATAACAGTGATGCAAATTTGTACAGTTAAAACCAGATATTTACACAGTATGCTGCAAAAAATAAGACACAAATCTGCTTTTTTTTCCACTGTTTGAAATTTAACAGAGAGAGAGAATATTTTATGAATTTCTTCAACTTAGAAGTTTACATAACTTCACTCATTGTTTGGCAGAATAATATTTTAAACCATATGACTTAGCGTCATACATTGCAGGTTTCTTTCTAGAAGCTTCTCGCAACAGATTGACAGAATTTTGACAAGTTCTTTATAAATAGTTTGGTAGTGTACTTTGGTCGTTCTCCATTTGCAAAAAACCCATTTGTGCTCAAACATTAACTTCTTGGCTTATGTCCTGAAATATTGCTTCAATATTTCAAGTTTCCTAAAAATGTGTACCTTTGTAAGTATTTACAAACTCTTGTCTCTTTTGATTTCCTTTTAGAGTTTTGTCTTTTTCCTTAATCAGTGATCTTCATGTTGACCAGTTTCTCTGTGAATACTTACCCCTTCTTACTATCTTGGCTGATTTCTTTAGATTTGGACATCACACGAGAAATTATTTCAGATGTTGGAAATAATCAGTTGCTTACAAAATAATGACATCATTGTCAGGGGTTTCTCAAACTGTTTAAATGCATAGTAGTCACAGTCCATGCAGAGTTTTGAATTTGAGGAGAGGAAGAACAAAATATCTGGAGTGTTATTCCACTAAAAATAGGGAGCATCTGCTTCAAACCAATACCAATGGATGGATGGATTCTCTCTTTCATTTTGGGTGCATTTGGCAAATTAAAAAATAAAACTCCTGGCGTAAAACATTTAAACTTTAGTCTGATTTAATATCAAGGTAATGTGTTTTTTTTTTAAATGTTTTAAAATATATAAGTATCTGGTTTCAACTGTACGTTGGATTGCTGGGACTATCATGACTCAGTAGGGGAAAAAGCAGTTAATTTAATTTGCGATCATATTACTGTGATAGCCTTTTAACCTTTTGTGCATCATCGTTTTTTATGAGTCATCTCTACATAAAATGAATAATTTGCCGTGCTTATTTTCAAATGACCATCTGTGTGTATGAGCAACACTTTCCACCGGAATTCTACAATCGGAAAATGTGGACTTTCCCAAAGCCCCAAAAAATGTTCTGGCAGCATTCAGTCCAGGTGAGCTCTGTATTTTCTTGATATTACACCACACATTACATGTAATCAGGGTTTGCCTAAAATGGGGACAGTGACTATCATCAGACCTGGAGTAGACAGGAAGTAGAATACAAAAGGTGAGAATCAAACAAACTGAAATATACAACTTGTTGGCTACGGTATGTCTCCACAAAAATGAACTTTTAAATGTTATCAGAACTGGAATTCTAACCACTAAGTGGACTTAAAGACTCTAAAAAGAAAGCAAATTGTATGTGTGTATATATATATATATGGATGATGGACATGTGATGCTGACCCAGTGCAGTGCCAGACTCTGCGAACAGCTGATAACTGTTTCTGCCAAGATGTGTGAGCGATGAGTCTTTTTAGGGGGCTTATTGTCTCACCGTCTGTCTCTGCTTTGTGATGTCTCAGAGATTATGACGACAGCAATGATGGTGATTGTGGTGCTGGTGAAAGGCAGCCGTGCTGGAGAAAACGAATAAAACTTGATTTTGCACAGTTTTTACAAACAGCCTTATTTGCTTTGATGTCTGTTGACAATGTGTGACAATCAACCATAGACATTGTCTATTGTTGATGAGGTTTTCTACTGGTGTTTCAGCCAGAAGGGGGCAGTATTACTCCACGGCCTTTCAAGCAGGCTGACAGCTCAGTTTGCAGATGAAAGAAGATAAAATCAAACCCTTTTTTTCTGCTTTTTCACAATTCTCATGTATAATTTTTTGTAATCAGGGATATTTGATGGTGACACAAAGGAATTATTTATGATCTGCTCTAGTCACAAAGCCATCATGTCTGAGAATACTAAGCTGTTTCGGCTGTCTTTATCATGACTACGTTTCTTATCTGTGGGTGCCGAATAAAACATAAACTGACACAAGACCACTTTATTTACCGTAACTACAACAATGTAAATACAAGCATTTGTTTTTTTTCCGTAAACGGCTATGATTGTAGAAGAGAAGAAATGAGCAATTCTATCAACACAATGACAGGCACTGCAAGCCGTCTCCGTCTGGCCCCTCTTGGTTTCTGTTACTCTCTCCGACCACAGAAAGCTCTCCTATTTCAAACCTCCACAGCAGTCCGGTCTGATTGCTGTTTTGGCACACGGGGCCCTGTATGTGTACAAGCCTTGGCTGTGTTGAGAGCAGTCTTGATCATAGGGGAGCCAAAGCACTCACAGGCTCTTCAGAAGCACTTTACGTTTGTATGTGTAGCTGGTAATTGCCTCGTTTTGTAAGCTGACCTATTTGACATGGCACATGGTTTGGCCTTTGTGCTTATAAATGTACATAATGTATATATGCTCGTGACTACCAGATGATGCGTATAGTTTGCAAATGACTATGATCTAGGTTACCAGGACCTCATGTTGGACATGGTCCCCCGGTTTGGCTTTGTCGCCCAGTACCAAAGCCAGCTGGCTGGTTGCTTGCAACTGCAAATCGCTTCGATCCAAATTACATTTCATGCACAGTTACGTCTTTGACCACAGAGGGGAGCTCTTGTGTTATTCTGCTGCTCCTTTGTTTCAGTAGCTTTCTTTGCATACTTAACATACACTCCTGCAAATCCACACACACCTGCTGGTAAACAAATACACACACTCAAACACTCCACTGTGGTTGTTTGGTCAGATAAAGGAGTAGTGACGGGAGGGCACAGGGTCACTGAGGGTTGTCTGGCCCTCATCGGATGCGGCTGCTCTCAGCCTCGCTTTCTCCTGCCTTTGTAATAAGTGTGACCGCTTGATTCCTGCACAAAAGGAGCAATTACTGGGAGTTGTTTAATCACCCACATTTTTATTGAGCACGGGGTCTTTTAGCTTGCAGCTCAGGCCCTCGTCTGCGGCGGCAGCCGGTGACAGGAGTGACAGAGAAGGTCAGTGGTTTAACGGGGCGCGAAGAGGTTTCGTTTGAATTAAGACTTTGTGGACTACTGTGCGCACTGTGAAGGCCCTTGAGACAGAGACAAAAGAGCGAGACGAGACCAGGGGCAGATTTGCAGGCCGAAGCAGAGAGATGGATGGACTTAAGAGAGAGACTACAGAGCAGAGTGCAGATCTTGGTGGACACATCGTACTTGAATAATTTTATTTGCCAGAGATGAATCTGCAGCGCATATTTATGCAGTGACACAAGACGGGACTTGGTGTTGTATTTTAGAAGGTGAGATAATGATGTCTGAAAATAAATACTTTAAATAAGCTGCAAAATAAACAAATGTTGGACACCTTGAAACCTTGCAAACAGTACAAGTACACGTGGGTATATTACAATAAATTTACTTAAATAATTCAATTCAGTAAATGGAAGTCATTTGCTTGAAAGTTGCTTACATGCAGTGACATATTTTAACTCTTTATTTCTGATAATACTGCTAATATTTTTTTCAGAAATTCAGAATATGACACTAGATCAGTGGTCCCCAAACTACGGCCCGTGGGCCTGATCCGGCCCGCGTCCACATTTGGTCCGGCCCCCTGAACAATACCTGAACAGAAAGCATTTAGATGTTTTTTCATATACCATATTTTCTGGACTATAAGCCGCTACTTTTTTCCTAAGTTTTGAACCATGTGGCTTATATGTGGATTTTTCTTCAACCACCAGGGGGCTCTTTAGCAGGAAGTGAATCATTGGAAGTCAAAATTGGAAATAAAAGAAGAACGCACCCATTAAAACAGAATTAGGTTTTAATAGGGAGTTGAAATTTGAGAATGTTGTTGATCAGTTAAATAGCATTGAGGGGAAAAAGAAGATTTTTCGTTTTTTTAAATAATACTGAGATTATTATGAGAATTTGAGGTATAGATATTAGGATCCAGTAGATGGCAGCAGTGCAACAATAATGGATGCAAGCTGCCGTTGAAATCTGAAGAAGAAGAAGAAGAAGAAGAAGAAGGAAGTGCCCATTTTCATTTAGCACATGCTAGCAGACACGAAGGATCAGCACTTTTACTGTTACAGTTCCATTCGGAAACTACCGTAATCAGTTCAGTTAAATCTAAACTTGACAACTTTTCTTTTTCAACGATAATAAATGTGATATTCAATTGACCTGTTATGACTCAAAATTTTGGTTGTCCGCCCCCCTCTGCTGCTGCTGCATCGTTGTGGAAAACCTGTAGCGGCAGAGATATCTGCGGTTTATAGCCCGGTGCGGCTTCTATGTGTATGTTTACTGTTTAAAAAAAAAAAAAAAAAAAACTTTGGGGTTGCGGCTTATATTCCGGAAAATACGGTATTTATTTAATAAATAGTGTTATTTCCTGGATTTTTTTGTGAATAACCCAGAGAATGTTATTTGATTGTGCTTTCTGGAAAACAATAAATTTTTATATTTAGGTACTCCTGCAATTGTCACACCTTTTCTGTTACAAACTGACTCCGGCCCCCCACCAGAGAAGGGAAAAGTTATGTGGCCGTCACAGGAAAAAGTTTGGGGACCCCTGCACTAGATCAATTAAAAACAACAACAAAAAAAAGATTTCTAAGAGAAATGTTGGCCTGCTGTAAGACATTCTTATGGGATATTTGCACTTCACATGGCTGGAAATGTTTTTGGGATGCAGAAATGCAGCAAGCTTGTAGGCGATCAGCTTTTGGCATCGCTGAGGTGTTATGGATAGTGGCCTTTTGCTTGTCTGCATTGTTTGGCCTGGCATCTCTCATAAGGGGTTTAGGTCAAGCAAATTTGCTGACCAATCAAGCACAGTAATACCATGGTCATAAATGGTGTTAGTACTTTTTTTTGCCATGTGGGCAGGTGCCAGTTGATGCTGGAAAATTAAGTCAGCATCTCCAGAAAGCTTGCCAGCAAGGGGAAGCATTAAGTGCTCCAATGTAACACACTGATGCACTGACCTTGGACTGGATGAAACAACTTGTACCAACACCGGCAGAGGACATGGCTCCACAAAGGAACATGGATTAGCCGCCTCTTCCCTGTTCCTTTAAACTCCTTGATTTCAGAGTGAGTGGGAAATTTTATTTTCATCTACAGTACAATTTTCGGGACTTTGAACATATTCTAAAACAATTCAGTCACCTTCTTCTTAGCCTAGCTTGTGAATAAACCAGTAACAACAAGCTACTGGTTGAACTGTCTTGTTGCTGAAATGTGTGGTGCAAATAAAATAATTCAAGGAGTGCAACAGCTGTCTGAAATTTAAACTTCGTGAATCTCCCCAAAACTTTTTTTTAGCGTGTTTTTCCTTCCACCAAACCATCAACTAAATTGTGTACGGTCAGCTTCTTCAGCAAAGATCAACGAATGACTGCAGGACAACTGTCACCAGTTTCCTTCATGGTGGCGAAGGCCATAACATGAAATTTCTGCATCAGAGTAAAATTTTAATGGGCTTCAAATTCAAATTTCCAGAGATTAATTTTTTTATTTTTATAAGCTGTAAGGCAGAACCATCAAACGTAAGTCAAATAAACATTTAACATGCATAAAATAAGTTCCTCTTTTTGAATTGAATTACAGAAATAAACTAATTTTTCCTTGATATTCTATTTAATCCAATTTCATCTGCGTAGAATGTGTGGATTTCTATGGTTGCAGTAAAGACAGAAACACAAACATGTTTTTTTGAGAGGAAAAAGGAAGCTTAAAAAGCCAAAAAAAAAGCCTGAACTCCTATTCAAAGCACTATTCACTGTCAGTGTGAGTGCTTTTTATTGAATTTTCATGCTAGGTGTTACTTTGTATTTTTGGTGTGCATGCAGAGCCTCTCCCACTCCTCCTCCACTTCTTGCCAGGATATGAATGATGGAGTACTAGTGGTCTTCTCTTCTCTTGGAGATAACAAGGATGGTGGTGCGAGGTGAAGACGGAGAATGGGATTGTGATGGACTGAATAGCTAATGTTGATGGTGGTGGTGTTGAGGTGGCACAAAATGCCAAAGAATCACACAGCAAGGGAAGAGTGGTGCATGGTGGTGGTGCTGGTGGAAAGAGATAAAGCGGTGATGAGGATGAGAGGGAGAAGGAGGAAGGAAGGAAGGGAGTACACCATTGCTTGCTCATAAAGCCAACAGCTGTGTGGGTAATGTTTTGTGACACCGAGCCTCTCCGAGCCCTTCTGTTTCCCAGAGAGCAGGGGGGGACGCCATATTCCGTCGTCACAAATGGCTCTGTCATTCACCCCCTAAGTCTTAATTATCGCTCGCAGTTTTTTTGGCCACATCTCGCTCTGGCGTATGGATCCATCTGCACGTTGTATAATTCCACTCCGCAATTTACAAGTGGCATTTATTACAATGGCCTCCGCAGCATCTCCTCTTTAACACCAGCAGCCCTTTCCCGGAGAGATGTGGTGGGGTGGGGAGTGGTGGTCGGGGGGGACAAAAGAGCAGTAGCCTACAATCTGGCAGAAACAGTGCCCACCCTCAGTTCATTTAAATGTTTTTTTCCATCTGCATTCTTTCTCCCTGCACAACTATCTCCCTTCCACCCCCGTATTACTAAAAATTTCAGCTTCTATTTGTGTGTGTGGTATGTTTTTTCTTTGTTATTAATTTAATTTTTATGGGATTCACACACAAACCGCCCCTATCTGCCTTGAAGCAGAGCAAAAGGAAATGGCTGATGTTGATTTTTTTTTTCTTCCCTCCGCTCCCCCCTTCATAATTCATTTTGGATTAATTCCCCTGTCTTCAGAGACAATCCTAATTCTTTATTATTTCCACTTCACAGGCTTGATGACATGCCCGTATCCACATATCATATCCAGGGGAAACTTTACACCCAGCAGACCTTATTGTTTTCTCCCCTCTTTTCCTCCCTCTCTCCTCCTTTTGTCACTTCTAGCCTCTCCTAATTTTCTCTCCCCAGTCTCCTATGGTGCTTTCACATTCCCTCTTCTCTCTTTGTATCCTTTATTTCCATGCCCTCCCCTACTCTGCCACTCTCACAGGAGTAAAGATGTTTTTAGTTTCCAGAGACTGGGCTAGTTTCTATAGAAAGAGGATGCTGGTAACTTCTGGTGGGATCCTCTCATGTAGCTTTTCCTGCCTTGTTCAGTCAATATCATAATGTGTGTTTTGTGCCTGTCATGTCTGCTTCCCTCTTGCTATTCATGTGGGAATAAACCAACGCTAAGTGTTCTTTGCCATTAAAGTGCCACTGGAAAAAAAAAAACTACATTCATTTGTCACCTGTCCTCATCTCTTCAATGGATATATATATCCATCCATTTTCTTTACACCCTTGTCCCTTAGTGGGGTCGGAAAAGTTGCTGGTGCCCATCTCCAGCTAACGTTCCGGGCGAGAGGCAGGGTACACCCTGGACAGGTCGCCAGTCTGTCGCAGGGCAACACAGAGACACACAACCATGCACACACACATTCACACTTAGGGGCAATTTGGAGAGGCCAGTTAACCTGACAGTCATGTTTTTGGACTGTGGGAGGAAACCGGAGTACCCGGAGAAAACCCACGCATGCACAGGAAGAACATGCAAACTCCATGCAGAAAGACCGGGGCTGGGAATCGAACCCAGAACCTTTCTGCAAGGCAACAGCTCTACCAACTGCGCCACTGTGCAGCATAGGCGTTATATATATATATATATATATATATATATATATATATATATATATATATATATATATATATATATATATATATATATATATATATTGTGAAGTCAAATCAGAAAAGAAAAAAAAATAAAAAAAAAAAAAAAAAAAAAAAGAACCATGCGCTTCCACACGGACCTAAAAGAGGGACGGACAAGAAAAAAAGAAGATGGAAGTGAGAGCCGCCAAACAAAGAGGACAGGAGTTTGCGGACTTTTGAATCACAGATCCTATCCAACCTGTGTACAACTGGATGATCTTTTGATGAGCAGAGAGGCAGCCGGTAAGAAATAAACTGTGTTGACATGAAATCGGACCGCAAAAGTGTCTACATTCCAGTTTGGCCGATCGGATCAATAGTGACAGCGAACTGAAGTGGTGGATTGCGGCGGTGACACTTTCCGTTCATTGATTGATGGACTTTTATGATTAAGTTGTTTGTTGTGTTGATGAAATGGATTTGGTACCAAGTTCAACTGTTAATTAATTTATCATCAACTTCAAAAGATAATTTAAAGCTAAATTTATAGTAAATATTTATTATTAATGTTGAGAAGTTATGTTTGTATGTTAAGAAATGTATGAAATGTAAATACAAATATTAACTTGAACTGCACTTTAAAGTTAAGTTTAAAGTTAACATAAGTTTAGTTACTTGTGTATTTAATTTTGATCACTTTGTTGCTTGGTATTTACCTATATAATTTGCCATTCCTTTTGTAATTGAGTGAAATTAATTTACACAGATTAGTAATTATTATTTTTTGGGTTTGTTTAAAGGTTTTTACCTGAATCCTCTGGATCAACGGTGAACATGTCTATACACTGAAATAAATGGAAGTAAAAGCAAGACAAACTGTTTGATCCTTCGAGTAAATCCCTGTCATTAAGAGTCTGCGTGGGGTCATCCATTCCTTTTCAAGTGGGGAAGTTACACAGTTTAAAAAAGAACTTGACAGTAAAAACCGGCACCGGCAGAAAAAACCGGCACCGGCAGAAAAAACCGGCACCGGCAGTAAAACCCGTGCCAGAAAAATCCGGAACGGATGAGAGAATAAATTAATTGAAGGATCTTGATAAAAAAGAGACAGTTGCTGATCATCTGTTTGCTTCATGCCTGTGAACAACTGAGACTGATTCAAAGATGGCAGAACCAGCTGATGTCAAGACTGTTGAACAGCTAAAGATGGAGAGAACGACAGCGAGGAGGTCGCTAACTCGACTGATCAATAATATAACTCGGACGCATGAAGACATGACTGAAGAGGAATTGAAGGACTGTTTCCAAAAGCTCAACAAAGAGGCTGAAAGAGTAATGGCAGTGAATGATGATCTGGAAGCAAGTCTCATTGCAGAAATGGACTCCAAATTGAGTGAAGATGAAGAAGCTGCATTGACTGAGCAGCAGAAATCTGACATAGACAAAACTGCAAATGAATGTGAAACAAGAGTGAAAGAAGTCAAAAGTTTAATCCAGGAGACCCTGTGGAGAACTTTTGGCAAAACTGAATTGTTAATTGCACTTCAAGTAGCAGAGTCAGAATGTGAACATGTGACCACTATTACACCAGGAGTGGAAAAAGAGGCATATGACTTCACCCTCAGTCACCTGAAGGAACTTTTAAAGGCTGCAAAAGAAGTTCATTGTCGCTGGAAAAGATGGATCCCTCATGACTATCGGGATGAGATTCAAGATCGGCTGAGAGGATTGGAACTTAGTGTCCCCAAGCTCGTCTCCAGAACAGCCGAGTTCATTAATGCAAAATTAAAAGAAGGTGAAGAAAAAAAGGAGCAGATTGTAATGTCCCAAAATTATTCTTTACCCACCATCAAGTTAAAACCAACATCTCTCCCAAAGTTTCATGGAAATAAACGTGATTTTTACAGATGGAAAAGGGACTGGGAAGCACTTCAAAAACAAGGAGAACCAACTGGTTCACAGGAAGTGAAGAAAGTGCAATTATTGGACAGTCTAGATGAGAAAATCACAAGAGACCTTCGCTTAACCTCCTACAGCTCGGCAGAAGACATTTTCCAAGTTCTTGAGAACCGCTATGGAAATCAAACAGCCATTGCAATTGAAATTGTGGAGGAGTTACAGAGAATCCCTGCAGTTAGAGGTCACCAGCCAAGAAGAATCGTGGAGTTGATTCAAGCCGTTGAAAAAGCTCTTAAGGATTTAAGTGACCTTGGAAATACTGGCGCTATCAAAAACCCTCTGGTGACAAAGTCAGTTGAGACTAAGCTTCCTGAAGCTTTGAAGAAGGAGTGGCTCGTTTATGCAGCTGATAAAAGGAATGCTGTGGTCCCAGAGAATCGATTTGATCATCTCCTTGCATTTCTGAAGGATCAAGAACATATTTATGAGCAACTAGAGCAACTGAGGGAGGAGGAGTCAAGTAGACGAGAGACCCGACTGGAGCAAAGACACGCCAGAACTAAGTCGGTCAAAGCAGGTGACGACCTTGCAAGCTGTGTTGTCTGCGGCGATGGAAAGCACAGGAAACGACTCTACTTCTGCAAACAATTCAGAACATTAACATTAACTGAGAAAAGAGCCGCTGTCAAGAAGGTGGGAGCATGCACCAGGTGTTTGGAAACACATGATGATAAATCATACTGTAAACCTGGATTTTGGTGCAGAAATCAAAGCTGCAGTGGGGAGGATCCACATCACTATTATTTATGTCCAAGCGCTGATGCTAAGAGAAGCAACAAAGTTCAGAGGAGAACCCAAACCAGTTCAGAAGAAGACAAAAGTAAAAGAAAGTACACAGAAGATCAAGAAGAGTTTCTTAAGAAATTGCCACCTGAGTTGGCCAAAAATTGCAGAGATGTATTTTCAAATACTGTGTCTAAAGTTTTTAACACAACGAGTGAGTCAAATTCCTTGATGGATAATAAAGTGCAGGAACTGCCAGTGTTGATGATGCTTCTTAAAGTAACTGCAAATGCTGGACAAAAGATTGGCACATTAATTGATTTGGCGTCAGATACAAATTACATAACACACAAGGCTGCAAGTGAATTAAACCTCAGAAGTGAGGACATAACACTCATTGTCCATGGAGTTGGAGGGATGAAAGCTTGTGTGGAGACAAAACGTTACCTCCTAAAGATTCGTGTGAAAACCTCCAGAGGCACTTTTAAACCTTATCAGCTTGTTTGTTATGGACTTGACAGCATTGCAGACATTCATAAGCATGTTAAAGCAAAACAGCTACAGAGATTTTTTCCAGACGTACCACTGGATGAACTTGTAAGACAAAGAGAAATAAGCTTACTTATAAGCCACAGGGAAGGTCAGTTGACACCACAAAGAATTAAAGTCGTGGGGGACCTTGTACTGTGGGATGGCCCCTTAGGAAAAGTGGTTGGAGGAACTCATCCAGAACTGTTTGAGAAACTTGCCATGACGGCTCATACAACCAAAACACATTTCGCAAGGTCAATGAGAGCAGCTGCTGTGAAATATGAGGAATTCATTCATGAGATCCCACAAGGTCCATCATCAAATCACCAGGTCTCCATCCAACTCAAGTCATCGAAGACTGCAACTACAAGCCGAGATTTCTTGGAGTGGTGGAGATGGGACAGTATTGGCGCAGCTTGTGAACCCAAATGTGGAGGTTGCCGTTGTGGAAACTGTCAGCCAGGAGGAAAGGAAATGACGCTTTCTGAAGAAAGGGAGCTTGAAGTAGTGAAGGAAGGCCTCACCTACAATGAAGGAGACAGCCACACAGACAAACCTCACTGGCATGCAAGGTACCCATGGTTAGAAGATCCAGCATCCCTACCAGACAACATAAATGCAGTTGAAGCCACATTTTTTAGAACAGAAAAGCAGTTGGCTAAAGAACCTGCCTGGAAAGCTGCTTACACTGAACAGGTGCATGACATGCTTCAGCGTGGAGCTGCAATTAAATTATCTGAAGCAGAAATCAACAAATGGAATGGCCCAGTGTGGTATGTAAGCCACCTAATTGCTCCAAATCCACACTCAGTGACAACTCCTGTAAGACTTGTGTGGAATAGCAGTCAAAAATTTAAGGGGATAAGTATGAATGACCTGCTGATGAAAGGCCCAGATGTCCTAAACCAGATCCGTGCTGTCCTATTAAAGTTCCGAGAGGGAACTTATGCTGCATTAGGAGATATAAAGAAAATGTACAACTCTGTTTGGCTGGAAGAAAGAGAAGTTCACCTGCACAGATTTATTTGGCGTGATTCTGAGGATGGAAAGGTTGGAGATTATGCAATTACAAGAGTGAACATTGGAGACAAACCAGCAGGATGCATTGCACAGCTGGCAACGCGAGAAACTGCAAGTTTACCCCAATTTATTCATCTTGAAGAGGAGAGGCAAGTCCTTCTGAAAAACAGCTATGTTGATGACATTCTGACGTCCCACAATGACCCAGACAGGTTAAAGGAAATCACAGAAAATGTGGAGCGCATTCTCCAAGCTGGAGGTTTCAAACTCAAACCTTGGGTGTTTTCTGGGCAAAGTGGGAGGAAGGATTGCTACAAGCAGGATGAAGTGAAACCAAAGACCATGGTTCTACCAAACCAAATGCGGGATGAGGACAATAAAGCACTCGGTCTGGGGTATATTGTAGAGGAGGATAAACTCCATGTCATGGTCAGTATAAATTTTTCGAAAAGAAAGAAAAAGATGCGACTTGGGCAAAACCTCCAGTTGGACCAGATCAGAAGTCAAACACCAAACCCGCTGACAAGGCGAGAGCTCCTCAGTCAGGTGTCTGGTCTGTATGATCCAGTCGGCTTGGTAACTCCCGCAAAACAGAAGGGTGCAATCCTGGTGCGGAAAGCTTTCCAAGAGGCAAAGAATGTGAGCAACCAAGTAAAAGACACCTGGGATTTAGCACTCTCAAAAGATCTTAGAGAAGATGCAATAAAGCTCTTTGAAGAGTATACTCAGCTTAGTAAGATCCAGTTTGACAGAGCATTAACTCCTTTTCAGAACAGCAGAAACTGTTTAGCAATTACATTTTCAGATGGGAGTGAGAATGCTTATGGAGCAGTGCTGTATCTGAGATGGGGACCAGTTAAAGACCCAATCATCAGGCTGGTGGAATCTAAGGCTAAGCTGACTCCATTGGATCAAAAAGGTGAGGCTGTTAAAGCAGAGATATGTGGAGCAGTGTTCGCATCACGAGTAAAGAAGTACTTTGAGATGCACAGTCAAATCAAAATTGAAAGATGGTATCATCTCATTGATAGTCAAACAGTTCTTGGAGCAATTCAAAGAGAGAGCTATGGGTTTCAAACATTCTTTGCAAATAGAATTGGAGAGATCCAGAGCAACACAAGAATCCAAGATTGGTGGTGGATTCCTGGGGATCAAAACATTGCTGACATAATTTCCCGAGGAGCCAGCCCTCAAGGTCTTGATACTGACTCTAAGTGGCAACAAGGCCCAGCATTTCTAAGATTTCCAGTTGAAAAGTGGCCAATTAAATCATCCAAACAACTTGTCATTAATGCAAAAGAAAGCATCACCAAGTTACAAAAGAAGGCATTCATTGCTGTAACAACAAGGGCCAGGATAAAAGAGTCGGAGCTCAAGGAAGAGCTGCCTCAAGATCAGATGGAAGTCCTGGCAAAGAAGCAGCGATCATCAATACCCGTACAAAACCTGGTGGATGTTAGACGCTTTAGCAGTTTAACACGACTGGTCAAGACAATTGCCTGGGTTTGGAGAGCGGCAAAGAGATTCATCAGAAAAAACCAAGCTGCAAGTAAGCCAAAGTGGGAGGCAGTTGGCTCAACAGGAGCAATCTCTGTAAGAGAAAGAGAAGATGTTCTTAAGGACATCTTCCTTACTGCTCAAATGGATACCAACTTTCCCAACTCGACCACAGATAGGTTGGTGGTTTATCGAGACAAGGAGTCTGGATTATTAGTCTGTGGCGGCAGAATACAAATCTTTAGAGAAGATAAAGTTGCAGTTCCCATCGTACCCCATGACGCCTGGGTATCGACATTGTTGGGCCGAGAATCTCACAATGCTGCACACGATGGAATCGCTGGAACCTTACTGAGAATGAGGAAAAAAGCCTGGGTTGTAAAAGGAAGAAGAATAGCCCAAAAGGTTGTTAACAGCTGTATGATCTGCAGGAAAGCTCGAGCTCTGAAGTGTCAGCAGGTGATGGGTGATTTGCCACCTGAGAGAGCTGAGCCTGCTCCTCCTTTTAAATTCACTTCAGTCGATCTCTTCGGGCCGTATCATGTCAGAGACGATGTCAAAAAAAGGGTGACGATTAAGGTCTGGGGAATCGTCTTTTGTTGTATGGCCAGCAGAGCTATTCACACTGAATTAGCAAACTCGCTTTCTACTGAAAGTTTTCTGATGGCTTATCAGAGATTTACTGCAATCCGAGGTCACCCACAAAAGATCTGGTCTGATGCAGGCACCAATTTTGTTGGAGCCAAACCAGTTTTGGAGGAACTGTATAGATACCTGAACACCCAAAATATGTCAGATTTGGAAGAAGCAGCAGCAAAGAACGGAACTGAGTGGGTGTGGAAAATCCTTCCTGCAGACTCGCCTCACAGAAATGGAGCTGCTGAAGCTGCTGTTGGCATTGTGAAAAGAGCTTTCCAGAGTCTTAGTCAAGAATTTACACTGACTTTCAGTGAATTTCATACAGTTCTGTACAACGCTGCCAATCTTGCAAATGAGCGCCCAATTGATGCAAGAATACAGAGTCGAGAGGGTTGTATTCAGTACATAACACCTAACAGTCTTTTGCTCGGACGAGCATCTCAGAGTGGTGATGTGAAAATGTTCGATTTTTCCAGCTATTCATTTAAACGACTTGGAGCTATGCAAAGTGAAGTTACTAAGTTCTGGAAAAGTTGGAGGCAACTGGCTGGTCCCAACCTTTTTGTGAGGAGCAAGTGGCACACTTCCCAGAGAAATGTGGCTGTTGGGGACATCGTCTGGTTGTGTGACCAAAATGCACTCAGAGGACAGTTTATGCTGGGCAAAGTTGTAAGTGCAAATCCTGACAAGAAGGGTGTTGTGAGGGACGTAAATGTTCAAGTTGTCCCAAGTTATTGTGCACCTATAACAAAATATGTCAAGCAAAGACTAACTCATCCACCAAAGAAAGACAAAATCAAGACCACCATTCTTCACAGGGATGTTAGGAGGCTCATTGTCTTAATACCCGTAGAGGAACAGATGGAAAGTCAAACCAGAGTTAAAAAAAAAAAACTCCAGATGTACTAAGATGACAACAGGACTGCGATCTTCCCAGTGATTACTGGAAAGATCGAGTGGGAGGTGTGAAGTCGAATCAGAAAAGAAAAAAAAAGATGGAAAAAAAAAAAAAAAAAAAAAAAAAAAGAACCACGCGCTTCCACACGGACCTAAAAGAGGGACGGACAAGAAAAAAAAAGAAGATGGAAGTGAGAGCCGCCAAACAAAGAGGACAGGAGTTTGCGGACTTTTGAATCACAGATCCTATCCAACCTGTGTACAACTGGATGATCTTTTGATGAGCAGAGAGGCAGCCGGTAAGAAATAAACTGTGTTGACATGAAATCGGACCGCAAAAGTGTCTACATTCCAGTTTGGCCGATCGGATCAATAGTGACAGCGAACTGAAGTGGTGGATTGCGGCGGTGACACTTTCCGTTCATTGATTGATGGACTTTTATGATTAAGTTGTTTGTTGTGTTGATGAAATGGATTTGGTACCAAGTTCAACTGTTAATTAATTTATCATCAACTTCAAAAGATAATTTAAAGCTAAATTTATAGTAAATATTTATTATTAATGTTGAGAAGTTATGTTTGTATGTTAAGAAATGTATGAAATGTAAATACAAATATTAACTTGAACTGCACTTTAAAGTTAAGTTTAAAGTTAACATAAGTTTAGTTACTTGTGTATTTAATTTTGATCACTTTGTTGCTTGGTATTTACCTATATAATTTGCCATTCCTTTTGTAATTGAGTGAAATTAATTTACACAGATTAGTAATTATTATTTTTTGGGTTTGTTTAAAGGTTTTTACCTGAATCCTCTGGATCAACGGTGAACATGTCTAAACACTGAAATAAATGGAAGTAAAAGCAAGACAAACTGTTTGATCCTTCGAGTAAATCCCTGTCATTAAGAGTCTGCGTGGGGTCATCCATTCCTTTTCAAGTGGGGAAGTTACACAGTTTAAAAAAAGGACTTGACATATATATATATATATATATATATATATATATGTGTGTGTGTGTGCACTTATCCTTAACGCCTATACAACATATGTCAGTTTTTCCTATCAGAGATGGTCAAGTCATATTTCTATTCTCCATTTTTCCATTTTTTTCTCCTTTATTATATTGTGACGTTCATCTCTGTATCTCTGTCCTCTTGAAGTTTTAAGGTTCTAAACTTTGGTTGACCTTTGTCAGACCCTTATCTTTCACAATTAACTACAGTGTTGTGGAAAAGTATTTTTGTCACACCAAAATGTTTTAGATCATCAAATTTGTTTTATATCAAAGAAAACCAGACCACAAACAAAAATCTGTTTTCAAATAACAATTTTGACTTATTAAGGGAAGGAGAAAAGGATAATATCGCCCTGAGTGAAAAAGTCATTTCCCTTCTTGTTAAATCATGAAATTCCTGTGATTAACTATGCTTTGGTCTAATTTCACTAATCACAGGAAAGCCTGACTGCTTGATCAGTAGAATCAAAATATCATCTAGATGAAAATTATCTGACAACATGAAGTCTAACAGATAAAAAAAACCCCAACAAAAACACAAAATTATGATGGGATTGAATTACAAAACCGTCTCTAAAGCAAATGGAGAAAATATGGAACAGTGGAAAACTTTCCAAAGACTGACCAATCTACCAAAATTGCTCCAAGATGGCATCAATGAAACAGAGGTAGTCATAAAATACTTATTTTATAAACTTCTGAATCATCAGAGACCTCACTCGTGTTAGTTAAGGTCAGTACTCATGACTCAGCAATGACTATGGACAAAAAATAGCATACTACATATCCTGTCTCATTACACTAACCAAGTATTTCAGATGCACAATACAATACAGACAAAAAATGTGGTGATGGCGGTTGCTGTGCGTTAGTTTAGTTTAGTTTGTGGGGTTAAGACAAACTTAAGATTTTAATAATAAGTGGCAATAAAAATGGTGCAACAGAAGCGCTGTGCAAATACTAGCATGTACGTAGACACTTATTGAGTCTATTGGCAGCCGTGGTGGTCATAAAGTCCATCAGCTGCTGGGAGGAAGGATCTATGATAATGCTACTTTGTGCACTTAGGATCCTGCAGTCTGTTACCAAAGGATCTCTCAAATTCAGCAATACAGTTTGTCAGTTCATTTCTCTTTGTAGTCAGGTATTTTGATGAACCACTGAAATAGATAAATAATGAAGAAATACAGCTTCACTACGTATTTTATATATCTATTTTTTATTTTTTTAAATGAGATATTACACTGTTAGTATTGATAGTTTGTTAGCTCTTTAAGGGCCTTTTAACTTTTATAAAATTAAATAAATGTAGTTATGTAATTTTAAAAAAGTGTCGCTAAATCTTTAAATGATCTGTTAAATTACACACTTACATATACTAACTGAAGCGTAATTGAGTACGAAACAAGCAAAACTGCAAAAAAACATTTTTCTCATTTAAAATTTTTCAAAAATCTTGTCTACAGTAATTTACCAAAAGTCAGGTTGGAAATGAATTCATAGTGCAAGATGCAGAAACAAAAAAGTTTGCTTTGCAGAAAATCCCAGTTAGTTAGAATTACGCCTGAATCGGTTTTAAAACTTCCAGGGATCATATTCATTCGTGCCTCAGGCGTTCTTCTTTGTCCCAACCAAGTACCTTTTTTACTCACAAACACGCACATCCACATCCACTTAAATGCAATGTCCCATCTCCAGTGTGCTCCTGTTTGAACCCTGTATTGGGATCTGGCGAGGTGGGGAGGCGCCCCTGGAGTCTGGCTTTTGCATGTGTTGTGAGTTCAGTTACCCCCTGTAATCTGGCAGGCTCTTCATAACTGTGACGATCGCTAGTCTGTGTGGCCTTTCCAACATGCATGCATGTGTTTCTGTCTGCTGTTATATCCGTCTAACAGTGTTCAGCTGCATGCCGAAGCAAATGTTTTTTCCACTGTGTTTCTTGCGTTTTCTTTCTGTTGCTTGTGTCATATCTCTGATATAAAGTAGTCTTTGTATCACTGAAGTCACTTGACATCCTGCTGAACCCAAAGAAACATGTAGGCATAGAATAAAAGAGCCTTAGTGCTGTCCACCCCCCACAGAAGAAGAAGAAGAAGAAGAAACAAACAAAACAAAACAAACAAAAAAAAAACAAACCTCATGTTTCGTTCCTGGTCTCATTTTCTCTTTTTGTTCTGCTCTGCATTATACATCTTGTTTTTTATTAGTTTTCCCTGCATAACTTAATTTCACTGTTGCTTCTCACATTACTTTATCATGCTTTTCTAATCACTGTTCTTGTGTTATGTCTTTTTATCTTCATTTCGCCTCTCCAGCTCCCCCCTCCCCTTTTTTGTCTGTGCGCGGCGGGCTGGCTCTCGGTGTTGACCTGAGAAGGACTGACATTCAGAGGCCGGTCCCCTGCCTGCAGCACTGACATTTCTGCCAGACTTTGATGGCGCCTTTGAACAGAGATGTGTGGAGGGAAGAGCTGCCTGTCTCTCCGCCTTCCAGCAGCTCCAGCTCTGCCTCTCCACCACTCGGAGTGAGATGTACTGCAGCCGGTTGCTCTCTCATCATGCATTAACCATACACATGTGCGCTTATATGCACTCCACCAAAAAAAAAGAAAAAAAAGAAGAGGCAAAAATACCTAAATTAATGTACTTTTTCTGAAATTTTTGTTCAAAGTTTTCAAGTTTCAGTAAGCTTTTACATTTCTGTGGATAAAGCTTTGCATATGCATCTAACTGCACAGGCACACATAATCACACAGCTCCTGCTGGAATGCCTTCAAAGACCCTCATTGCCCCCCTTGGATAAAATTGGCACAGGGAGAGAGAAGGGGAGGCAGAAGAGGAGGGCTTTGGATGGAGCAGTTATCTCTTCCACCTCTCGCCTATCTACACAGGCCCTCCAGCGCCCCCCAACTCCCTACCCAAGCACTAACACCACCCCCACAGCGGTGCCTTCAAAGACACCCATGTCAGTCAACACTTTGGCTTCCCTCCTCGTTCACCCTTTTCTTTTCCTTCCAATCTTCTCTGGCTTCTCCTCCCTGGAAGACACTCCCCTTGTGATTGCAAGCTAGCAAAAACACACATGGAAGAATGATAAATAGAAAAATATGATTAAAATCCATTTAACGGGTATAGTGCCTCTGTCAAGACGTTTTAACGCAAGTATGGTGATGTGTATCGCTACTTATGGCTAAAGTCAGCTTTGTGCCAAGCTGCCTGGTTTGGCAGACCCCCCCGCTTGCCCCCTGCTCCCCTGTGCTGAGATGCTTTCTTTTTTTCCATCTTTCCCATGTGTAATGTGTAGCAAAGCATGTGTTGTTGTGAGTCTAATTAAAATGACTTGGCTATTTTGTCATGCAATAGTGTCTCTGAGAGTCAGATGAGAATTGGATCACTTAATTTAGCTTCACTTGGTTCCTTTTCTCTTTGTGGAGTTGGACCGGGCCTATCGTTGATGAGCCAACACCTAAATAAATACCTGTTTATGTTTGTATGTGAGTGTGTTTACTGTAAAAATGCCTACATCACTTGACTGGTAGTTATACCTTTTATTTATAAATAGTTTTATGTTCAATGCAGAAGAATTAAAATATTCTGACCATAAAGTATATGAATTAAATTTCTCAACCAGTTTATCAGCTGAATTTGATTTCTTCTTCTGGAAGAAGCAATAGACTGAAATCTTAGCAATCCAACAATTAAAGAAGAGGTTTTAGAATAATAGTGTTTTAAGAATAAAGCACTACTTAAAACTCTTCATAATAGTTTGAACATTGCAGAATATATGTGATGTGTATTAGCTTGATGATTTTGAGAATGGCATTTGACAGATTATAGTGTTTATTGCTGGATTTATAATCGGTTATTCCGTTATGTTTTATGGTGTTACATACTTTGAACTGCCCTGTTGCTGAAATGTGCTCTAGGTCAGTGGTCCCCAACCTTTTTATTATCGCGGACCGGTCAAGATTTGGAAATTTTGCTGCGGCCCAGGGGGTTTGGGGGTGATAAATCAGATAAGGCTTCTGCATGTTAGTGTTCTCGCTAAATCCTGAATATACCCAATTTGGGTTGTCTTGGCCTTTTTATCGCAGCCTGGGGTTTTCCTTGACTGGGAACGAGAACACAACCTGCTGAATGTGACAGGTAGCCAATCAGAAAACGCGGTGACGTAAGAACAGAGGGGAATCCCAAACAGCTGACATATCGCGCAACTGAGAGTCCGATGGACATCGGAGATGATATGTGGAAATGTTTATTATTATATGTAAAAGTCATTATCATATATGTTTATTCAATTAAAAATGTTAACTATGAAAAAGCATAACTCACCTCCAAATCATAGTGCAGCAAATAGAGCGGCTGCTACCGTCGTCTTTCATCCACCGGCTTTTCTATTTGTTACTCTTTTATCTCTTAAAATGACTCCACAAACTGTCACTACTGCTTCTACATTGTCATCCGTGTTTGGTTATTCTAAATTCCCGTATGCTATGTTGGGAGTTTTGTGGATTTTTTTCTGGAATCGGGACGTTTGTGACTGGAATCGGTTCATGTTGCTCCTGCTGTGTAGCTGGAGACAAGAACCGATCCAACCTGTTGTACTTTTATCAGCTCTGTGGTCACAGAGATTTGGAGAATCGGTCGACAATCCTTAAATCTTGCTGTCTAAACCAGACTTAAGACTCACAAGCTCTACTCCTCTCCTCTAGACCACTGCCCAAACGCTCTGACTCTGGTCGCTATGGAAACGTTTACATATCCCTTCAAAATAAGATACAGATGCGCCACAAAAAACGAACATTTTACTTTCTTAAAATTTTTAACTCTATGACTAACAGGAGCCCTGAGCTTGTTTCTCTGCAATGAGACGGTCCCATCTGGGAGTAATGGGAGACAATAACACCCTTAGTGTTGCTTATATCCACAGCCTGCTTGGTCTCTACGTAGTGAAGCAGCTTGAAGCTTCATTGTCTCATTAGCAGCAGGTCGCCGCATGTTACGCAGAGCGGGCTTGTAATGTGGGACTCACCTACCGGTCCGGGATAAATCCATTCTCCTGTGTCTTCTCTGGGCCTTTTCCCCTTTGCAAAGAAACTTTCCAAAGACATCTGATCTGTTTCTTACTCATTTTGCTGCTTTTGGGCTCAATGTTGGTGTGCAAGTAACCGAGAGAATCCGGTTAAAGGATTTTCAAAATAAAAGATCCTCCAGACTCAAATAATACATAAAACGGAAATATTTAATTATTTCTTGCCCGGGCCAGTACCAATTGGTCAACGGACCGGTACCGGTCCACGGACCGGGGGTTGGGGACCACTGCTCTAGGTGACTTGATTTGACACTGAATGGAGTCTGGGTCAAGGTTTTCTCATCAGAAGTTTCCTAATTGGTAAATTGAGTCCAGCTATGTGCAACTTAATCTCAGAATGCCTACAGCTGTTTTGTGTAGCTCTCAGAGGTTTGTTAAAGACCATCAATGAACAAATAGCATAATGAAGACCAAATAACATACCAGTAAGAAAGTGTTGACACAAGTGAAATTGAAGATTGTAACGAGGCTGCAAACCTAGCAAAGCATCACCTTTCAGGACCTGAAGTGGGAAGTGGGGTAAGCAGAGGAACAGTTGTAGAGAGATCCAGTGGGAGAAACTGTGGACAGCACAAATACTGACAGTGTTCTCTTACAAAAAAATCTACCAAATGGTCTAAATAAAGTTAATTGATTTATCAATTAAAGGAAATTTCTAAAGGAAGCCAAAAGGCATGTATGCAAAAAATGTGTCAACCAATTGTCAAATTGCGACCAGACCTAGATCCACTAAAGGATTTTAGTCAATTATTGAAATTGCTGATACTGATACTCTTCATGAAATATGATAGTTTTTTATGTAAAGTTGTAGTGTATGTGTAAAGCTTGTAGGGACATAAAGCTGAATGAACAGTACAAAGAATAGTATTTCTATCGTAAAAATGTAAGGTTTCGTAACCCTGGAAAACATCCTGAGGAAAAAAAAATAAAATCTACATAGCTTGTTGTGACCAAAACAGAGTTTTACTCATAAACTAACTTGCAGATTATGTGTTAGTATTTCTAGATTTAAATTTGAACACTAAATTTGCATTTAGCATTTCTTACTCTGTGTTTGTGAATATGTGTGCAGAAAGAGAAAAAGTGACAGGTCCCACCCATTCAAACAGCCCTGTGGCCCAGCAGCATGGCATGTTTCCATACAAGTCTTTTATGCCAGCTACTCTCCCCTCCAGCCTCTCCCCCTTCCCTCCTTTCCTCCCTCCAAGCTGGGGCTCCAGGGTGCTTGCAGCTTTCCTGTACTGGACTATTGATTGGGAACAGGGCTGCAGCTCACCTGCTAATTGAAAGCCGATTGGGGCCCTGGGGCAGAGCTGTAAAACAGGCCCCACGTGGCATTAAAAGCGGAAGGCTGACGGGCCACTGTAAATCCAGAGCTGCTAATAGTCAAGGTGTATATCCATCTGTGCTGGAGCTGGATGAGCATGTGTGTATATGTACATATGCTTTTTAATGTGCATTTACTGTAGCTTTAGTATTTTAGTTATCACAATAGTGCCTATGCTACACACAAGCACCCCCCACACCTTCCTCTCTATTCCCTACACTCGTGCACAGGTGGTTCATGGTGACAGGCCGGTTTGCCATGGCATCAGGAGAACAGTTGCGTCTGTAATGGACATATCCTTCCTCTTTCTTCAATCCTCTTGTCAAAAGCAGCAAGAGCACTCCATCCCTGTCCTCCCCCCCCTCGTCTGTCTCTCTCTGACTCTTTCCTCCTCAAGCTTCCTCCTCTTCCTCTGTCACACCTGTGATTCTCCACTGAGACATCAGCTCTTAAGTTAAGTCTAATTTTTTTTCTCTCTCTCTCTCTTAATATTTTCCTGAATTGTTTTTTTCTTACCCTTCACTTGGGGGGAGTTCAGGTTTGAGTACTCCTAGTATGCATGCATGTATGTTCTCACAGCTGCTACTTCAGTTTATTCCCAGCTGTGTTTCATGGAGCTGATCAGCAGACATGCTTCCCTAAGCTGCTCCCATCACATCAAAAATATTGTTGAATGTTGCCTGATTCTGGTCGTTCCCCAAAGGGAACTGGCTCAGCCTAAACAATAAAACACCTCCTGACCAACAGTGTATGGTTGGGCAGGTCTGCCACCATAGTTCATTCATTCGTCTTCCTTACTTTTCCACTGCACTTCGCTCTTCTTCCATTAAATCTCACTTTGCTTCCCACTCTCCCTCGCTCTGTCTCTCTCAACAAAGTGATTGAGTAGGGAGGCTGCTGGCCGTCCTGCAGCGTGGCGCATGGAAACAGAGGTTAATTGGATTGTAATTAGAGCGGAGGTGATTAATTGATAGCATCTGTAAATTTGGATGTTTCCATTGTAAATGTGACAAATGAGAGCGTAGCCGGCCGGTGGAGGAAGGACAGAGGAAGAAAGAGAGAAGAGGAGAATAACGATAAACATGAATAGACAGAGAAAAGGAAGACAAACAGAGCGGATCTGAGCATGATGAAGACGTGTTTATTTGTGGTTTCTGCTGTGCTCCACGATGGTATGGATGGTGAGGCAGATGAACGAGTGAATGGGTGAGCAACCAAGCGACAACAAGCCCGGTGCTACCATGACTGGAAAGCTTTGGAGGACAACATGAAGTTCTGCATGTTGACGCTGGAGCAAACATGTACATGTCTGTTTACACCAAATAAACAGACTTAAGCACATTTCTTCTCACTGTCTGGAGTTAAATCAGACCAAACTTCCAATGTTTTAGGTCAGTTAGAATGACTGATGTGATTTCTATTTGGTAAATGCTATAAAACTTAGAAAGAACATTGTTTTTGTAACTCTTTTTGTATTCAGAAGTTTACATACATTTGGTCAGTCACTGTCAGGGATAAATGTCCTTGTTCAACATTAAGAATAAGAATCTTATTTTAAAAAATTTATGCAACATATCTGGAAATAGAGTTGCAATTTTTGTCAAACAAGAACAAAAAATTGTTTTGAGGGAAAAATAGATTAATGTGGGATAATTCTTTAAATATAAAGAATGAAGTTAACTTTAATGTCTGTAACTGAATTCAGTTAAAATCTTATAAGTAGCACCTGGAATAATAATTGTAGCTTTAAGTAGATTTCTAATGTGGTAAAATATTGAATGTGTTTAATTAATCAAAAATTGAGCCACTCTGATATGATCTGTAGATTCAATGCTCAATCATCAGATGTCTATGAACAAAACATTTCTTTACCCTGAATGTCAGTGATGTGTTGACAACAAGGTTTAGCTCTGTCAGTATGTACTAGAAGCTCATGTCTGTGTATTGCGTCCATTGACATCGACACATTGTTCATGTTACAGTCACCACATTGTTGCTAGAGGCGTTTCTTCTGAATCAGGCTGTCCAGGTCTATTTGGTATTGTTTCTCTTTCAACTATTTTATCAAAACCCCACTGCTGTCTTTGTCATCTTTACCTTTGCTAATTCTTTTTGTCTTATTTTTTTGGATCAGAATCAACATGTGGCAAACCAGCCAGGTGAGTGATGAAATTAGAACATCAGATCATACCAGCTTAAATAATAAAAAAGGACAGAATTGATTTCATCCTTTATATTGTTTGTTCTTGTTGTAATAAGAGTCAAAATGCATTATATATATAAAAAATCAGAACAGTGTTAGAACCATACTCTTATTTGTGCTGATTATCTCTTTAAATCATAGCTGGCACACAAACGTTTTGGCAGCTACTTTTAGATGAATAATGCAGAATGCAGTTGTGTAGATGCTAAAGTAATTTTTGGTTATTTAATTTTTCCTGCTTATTTGTGACAGGTAAACAAGCCAAAAACTCAATTTCCAATTCAGTGTCTGATTTTATGACAGGATTGCAGCAAAAATGCATCCTTCCAGCATCCCTCTCAATTATGATGATATGTTTAGCAGCAGAAGTCTGCCCAATTATTACTTTGTAATAGGAACAAGGTAATTCTACTCTTCACTTCAGTGCTAATGAGATAGTGGATAAAAAAACAGCCCTCAGTAACCATCTCAACTTTTCTAATAGTTGTTGTAAATTACTATTTTGGCATTCACATTCATGCATGTGGATATAATATTCATCCTGGACTGTCTGGATCATATTTCATTCATTATCTGAACAGCAAGCTGCAGACTATCATTATTAATGTGGCCCCCGCTGCCCGCTCTAATAATTTGTATGCAATATGCAATACAGCAATTATCATACCACTGAATACCTCCACCACTACACACAGGTATTCTATTGCAAGTTTTCAAACATTGCTCAAGTATCACTGCTTCATAATAGTTGTCATCCATTGAAATGAATGTTGAATAAATTACAATTTGTTTATGTTTCATTTGAACACCATTGGCTTTATAAGTAAAACACATTAAAATTCTTTAATCATAAATCAGTGAGTTGCAGACACATTGCCAGACATTTTGTTGCATAAAAAATAGGCAAAGAATCTGTTCAATCACATTTTATTTGTATAGCACCTTTCAGCAACAAGGTATTTAAAAAAACACAAAAATACAAACTCAAAGAACACACAGTCAACAACATTACATTTTGCACATCAGATTATTGATTTATCTGTTTTTAATACAGTTTTTGTACTAAAAATTGAAAAAAATCACAAAAAAAAATCATGTGATTCATTGAATTTATGTTGGGTTTAAAACTACTATCACTATTAATTAGAGAACCAGTTAAAAAAAAATGGCTAAACTGAAATGGACAATTCAGGCCCTTCAGGTAATAAATGAGGTATTATTACCCAGGAAAAGTCTGATTAGTACAGTTCTCATTTATTTTTCTCTTATTATATTTATTATTATATTTTATTTTTCATATTCTTTTCATATAAGACTTATCAATAGTAGGTAATACCACCACAGCAAATATCAATGTGGCACAATTAAACTGAACTTTTCTTGAAGTTTACATTTCTTTTGGAGGTTCGTTTTCATCCTTCCTGCTAAGTGCTAGTTCTGTTGGGCTATTTTGTTGTGGTTTCCTGAACTATTCTTTCAGTTTTATTCACAAATGTCATGTTTTGTTTTCAATAGGAAGAATGCAAAGGCCTTGGCAAATCTGCAGCCTTTTTTTTGTCGTAGTCCATGTTGAATTTTTAAAGTGTGTTTAGGACCATTAATCAGTTTTGGAAGCAATCCTTTCTCAATCTTCATCTTTTGGTGCAGATGGCCCAATGTTTGCTTTCACAATTTGCTGGTATTTGACTGGAAACATTTTTATTTCCCAACCAATGAAGCAGTCGCATGGGCAATGTGGACAGCATGTCTGCATTCAGGAGGAACAAGAGTGAGTATCACTGTTGCCAAAGTATCACAGTTTGAAGCTGTTTCAGCTCATAATAATACTCATCCATTAACAGAAATGTGGCAGCAACTGTCATTTGCTTACATGTTTGATTTTTAACAATGTTGGCTCCTCCACCGTGGAACACATTGAAACTATTTAATCACAAATTAGTTTAAATTGAGATGCGTTAGTCGAGCCGGACTTTGTTTTGAATTACAACACATTTTGAAAAGACAAATGGATAATAAATTCAGTATTTTTTGAGATGCATCAACTTTTTGGCCAGAGGCAATTTTCCCTTAATTGACTCTGATCAGTAATTAACAGATCTGAAAATTAATTTGTTTACTATTCAGTTTATGCATCCAAATTAAGAACAACAATACTCATAAGCTGGTTCAGGTTTCATAGGTTAATAGCTAAACTCAGGTTTCTTTCCTGTGCTTGACTTTTACTCTATTGACATGTAAAAATGTGTTGGGGAATTAGACATATGAATATAGTGCTAAAGATGAACTACATAAGTTATGTAATGTAATTCCTGAAAGCAATACTTCACCCAAAGTGAGAAACTTTTGAGGCCTCAACTATCAACCCAGACTTTGTTTGCAACAACACTCATTAAGATCAAATGCCATTGATCTTAATGCAGTACAGCCTGCGTGTCAGCAATTAGGAGAAACAAGACTGATTGTGGGCCCCTAAGAAAATACAAAAACTGCTCCAATCATAACATTAAGACATAATATAAGCAGAGAGAAGTTAGCAGGGATGCTTTGCATCTTCTGAGACCAGAAAAACTAGTAGAGCCCTACTTTTTACAGTCAAAGGTTTTGCAATGTAATTTCTTGAACAGGCATCTGAAGCATAAAAAGGCACTTTATTGAGGGCATGAGTAGATCATGATTGCTTGTGTGGCTCATTGCTCAGTGAAAAAAAAATTGTTCATTAACTGTGGGACTAATACTTAAACAAATATATCTCTGGAACACTGATGCGGTGTTCCACATGCGGACAGATTTACGCTAATAAAATAAACCTCCAGTCATGTCCTATCAGAAAGCTCCAGATTGCAGCAAATGAGTCCAGGTCTCAAAATGCACATTTTATTTTTCTCAAGGGACAGGAAAGGTCCCACCTCCCTCGCATCTTCACCACCAATCTGTATGTGGCTTCAAGAAGTAAAAGATGAGGGAGGAAAAAAAAAAAGGCTCCTGGCTGTGCTTAGAATCTGCTGAACATTTTCTGGAACTGCAGTGGCACACTTCCGATGAATGAGGGAGAGAAAATATAGAGAATGACAGCAGGGAAAATATTTGCTGTTGTGGATGGAGCGCCTCTCAGATCCCAAGAATGAAGGCCGGGCATATTTGCTCAGCTGTCCTTCTCCCAAGTGCTGATTCTGTGCCCGCTGGAGTCTATTTGTTCGTCAAAGTCACTATGTCTGCGATCTGTAAGTTGTTTGTGCCTTTGGTTGTGTGTTGCTCTGTATATGTGCACAAGTGTATGCATGTAATACGTATGGGTGTGAGTGTATGTGGGTTGTGATCGAGGGTGTATCCGGGGAAAAGCAAATCCATCTGTTTTCCTCGGATAAAGATGCCAGAAACAAGGAAGAAGGAGGGATTCTGCTCCAAGAGAGGCCGGGGAACGAGGAAGAGCCAAACACATGCAGCCATAACTCCTAACTTGTCTTCTTGTTGCCTTTCCTGCTTCCAGATGTTCACAAACTTGTTGTCTCCATTTTTATGTGGAGTTCTGGCCTACAGTCTCAAGAGGAAATTTATGCACCCGATGCAAATGTGTTATTTTCCAACCATATTTCAAACTTCTATTCCCTGTAGCAAGAAGGAAGTTAAATGATTGGAATGCACAGATGCGGCGATAAACACATCGGCACCAATAACAGGAGAAAAACACAGACAACTCATACTTCCAAAACGAATAAATGTACCCAATTAAACACCAACGTGAATTATTTGATGCACAGTAATGATTATTAGTGTGCATTTATTAGGGTTTATAGTAATAAACACGAAAAAAAACAAATTTTTGTATCATGGTGATGGTGCTAGACTGTAATAGCAGCCAGCTGCAACCAAAGTATGTGTGCTTTCCCTGCAAACATCTTAGTTTCTGTTTGGATTGATTTTCTTCATGTAAATATTGATTTGTGCAGGCTCCCAACTGGACAGCAGGGTTTTGTGCCTCTAAAATTTTCATGTTGGTAACTTGATGACCTGTAACTCAAGGAATATGAAACTGTGCCAGAATCCGTTGCTATTTGATCATCACACGTCTTGTAAAAAATGCACGCTGAGGATTTACGCTGTAAATTATGCATCGAGTGAATTCAGAGAGAAAAGGAAATAATTGCAAAACACAAACTGAATATATAATTATTGAAACTAATTGTGTTGCTATTTAGTTGTCTTTTTTTTTCTACGCATGATTTAGCTGTTATGGATGTGGTCTCTTAATTTATTGGTCCATCTAAGTTTCGACTTTCAGCTGTGCTCATGAAATATGGCTCAGGACAGAAATAATGACATCCCTGGTACCAGCGGCTGGCATCCTTCATAGGCTGTCTGGGGTTAGCCTCAAAGAACCTTGGTTATGTCATTTTGGAGGAATCTCAGAGTGGAGCTGCTGCTCCTCTGCATTGAAAGGAGTCTTTTGAGGCTGTCCATACTGTATATCTGCTTAAAATGCTTTGGGCATCATCCCGTGGTGCTTTCCCAGATTCCACTTGGATAAATGCCAGGGACAGACCCAGAACTCACTGGATGGAGTATATATATATTCTTTTTGGCATATGAATGCTTGGATCCCTAGGAATACTTTTGATGGTATCGCTGAGAAGAGGAATGTCTTGGTTTTCCCTCCTGGACGTGTTACGCACTTTAGAATGCATCTATTAAAGCTATATTTGCCTTTTAACTTGCACCACAATGCTACTTGGCATTAAATATAGACATGCAAATACATCTGAATGACAAATGATTACTAGAAACACTTCTAGACAGTTTGGAGTACAGGGTTGGAGGATTCTTTGTACCCTAATGTCATTATGATTCTCTGTTTTGTATTAAAAATACATGTTCATTCTAGGGATCACAATTTTTAATTCAACTTGTCTGTCTGTCTGAACTAACCATGTGACACTGTAGCTTCCATGCTGAGTTTTAAAACTGGTCAGTTAAGTTTTCTGCTTTTAATTTATATTTTAAGCTCAGAGATGGAATTGCAATTGCAAACTTGTTTACATTTCCACTGTATTCTATTGATGCAGAGATGAATATACCCTCCACTGGAATGGACTGTTTTGATGCTGAGACAATCTGAGACAACAAAGCAGAGGAAACATTTGATGTTCAACCAAAAGCATCAGTGATGAAGACATGGTGGTGGATTAAATCATCAGTGCTACAGTGGAGGACTGAGTCATGTGTATGATTATTGTTCATTTCTTGCAGTTTTCTCCACTCGGAGTGTGATTAGCTTCAATTATTAAAACAACCCTGATAAATTTAGACTACTATTAACAAAAACAGCTTTGGCTTTGGTGATGAGGAGGAAGAGGCAAGCAACAGATAAAGAGGGTTGAGATTAGCGATAGTCTCAGAGTTTTGAAAGCTTAGTCTTGTTCAAGCACAACAACAGCTTCTAGGTCTGCCTAGCACTCCAGAGGGAGTCGTTTGAAAGCCTGTTTGCACATTTGGGAAGAGTCGCATCAAAGGATATTGATCAGATCAACAGAAGAAACAATGGCTTGCAGTAAGTGGTGTACAGCTACACAACTTTGAGTTTGAAACATTGTAGTGGGCTCGGATGTTAAGCTGAAATCCCTCCAAAGATACAGTTGAAGTGACAGTCACATGAGGCTTGGTTGGTCACAAGCTAAGGACAGGGGACAAAAAAAAAATCACAAGGACTTCGATGAGTTCCAGATATTTGCTTCACCTTAGAAATCTGATGTAAAATACCTGAGTCGATTTCTTCTTTCTTTAATCAGGTTACTAGTAGCTTTATGAGGGAACATCAGTTTTTTTTAGCATTTTGACATTTGCTAAATTGTTCGGAACAATGTCGTCTCCCAGAAAGGGTTCATTTTGAGATGTTTTGTTGCTTTATACCCCATAACCTTAAAGCAGAGGTGGAAAAACGGTTGGTATGTGTTTATGTGTTTATTACATGTAAAAACAGCTTAATTGCTCTCTTTGATACCCTTCCAGGCCTCAATCCGTACCAAAGATGTAAACCTTCTTCAACAGACTGTCTCTTCCATGACCATGGGATGTGTCTTTTGACATTGTGGGGTCAGGCCACGTATAATGCTTTGTTCCTCTAAAGCTCTAGGAGGCATATGCTCTTCATCTCAGTAGGACACTTCTGAAAAAAAAAGAAGACAAACAGTGTCAAAGGAGACAATTACAGTACTATGTAGCATCACTAATTGCATACACGGACAGACTTTGTGCTTGCATCATTAACCGCATGCGTTTCTCAGTTCATTACATCTGAGGACAAGACACATTCAAATGACATGCACATAGCCATTATATAGCAGTTGTAAATATTTACCTCAGAATAAATGGACACACCCCATTAAGCAATTCTGAACTTGGAGGGCAAAGGACGAATGGGCATTCATATCAATAATACTATAACTCTGTGTCTCGCCATTGACATTCTGTGTATCTTTATTGATATTTTGCTGCGTTAACTATAATGACAATCGGCAAATGTAGAGATGAATGGGATTATGTCTTTTTGCGAACTAAAATAAGCATTATCGGATAGTAATTTGGTTCTGATGTGATTTGCAAAGTTTCTCTCCTGCTTTGTTTAGATGGTGCAATTTTTTCTCAAAGCAGAGATTCTATCCCCTATGGTGAACGCTGGCTGAATGCAAAAACGTTCACACTCTCACTCGTAAATAGAATTCCTAATTTCTTCTCTGTTGAAAATATCTTTTATTTACTCAGTTAAAATAGCTTGTCAAATACACACATCCAAGCCTCTTATCTAATGCTCAATGTGTTTGTAATGCCGTCTGCTGCTGTCATCAATCACATGTAATACTCTCCCATTTGTCTGTTTGCATTCGTTTGCTTATTGCCTATGCTATTATCGCTGCCACAGTTTTATACATTCTCCGACAGCCCTTGTTTGCATTATAAGTCATCGATTAGTGCAAAGAAATATAATTACTGTGACAAGGCGCCTAATGCAGGCCAGAGATGAGGAATGGGTTTTGACGGTTGGTGCTTGGAGCTGTCACATGAAGTGGCAAATTTTCACAAATGCTCTTTTATTGCAGCTCTCTGAAAAGGCCTGACTGATTGTAGAATCCATCACATATTTTAGTTTATACATATATGTAGCTGATTTTGTGAACATTAGATATGGAAACAAACATATTTTTTTCTTTATGTTTGGCTTTGTATATCAAAAACCATACATTTTTGGCCTAAACAAGACTGAGAAAATAATGATAATATTGGGTGACATAGCAACTAAAAGCAATGGGAGGTCACAGTTTAAATCGAGTTCTAAACATCACTTTGTAATGATTAAGACCACTTAGACTTTTTGTTTTTCAGTGGTATTAGGCAGATAGCTTTTTGTCACTTCATTTTGAGCAGCCAAAAAGCTTTTCCACAAGAAAGGACATTTTGTACTGAGACAAATCAGGGACAAACAACAAGAGAGGAGTATATGACTAATTTTATTCCTCACTAGAATGTTTATGGAAAAAACAGAAACTTCTCAAAGTGATCATTACAATATTGATTAACTCTCAATATTCCTACCTTTTAATGACACAACCAAGAGAAAAAAAAGATAAAAGAAATGTACTCTGGGGTGAAATGAATGTTGCACCCCAGAATAAATGGGTCTACAAATACAATTGCAACTATTATGCTTCTTTGCTTCCTTTCTTGGTCCAGTGAAGTTTTAATCACTGCTGCTTCATTCATTCACAAACAAATATCTAAATGAATCAATTCTACATTAGACACTTTTAAAACATCCATGACTGATTTTGCTACTTTTACAAATTCTGGTCCTATTACAAAATACCTGCCCTGCATATATTCGTACAGCCTCTTGTCCTTAGCAACTCTTTAGCTCATTGTTATTTAACAAATGTGAAACATTGGATGCATGATAAACCATAATAAAACAGCACTGAAGTTCCACAGTGATCCAGATTTATCAAAAATATTTAAAGCACTACCATTTTATGGCTTAACTGTATGGTTTATAATTTTTGCATGTTGTAGCTCTGGAATGCCAATCACCTCATCCCCCTCACCATTATCTCCACCATCACAACCACTCTCCTTCAACTATAAGTGACAAATCCTTGCTTGACTGACATGACTATGTTGGGCTATTGCACGGGTGCTGTTGTTGATGGATTTTTTTTTAGCAATTGCCAAAAGTAAAATTCAGAAATGTCACAGTTAGTATTAAAGGTGAGTTGTAAATAATTCTGTGTAAATGCAAAGTAAACAAAAGAAACACAAGAGCTAATTTAAAAAATGTCTCATTTAAGTTGTAAAAATGTTCGCTTTGCCTTGAGTAATGGAAGTAATAGTCATCTAATAAATTAGCTCTGGTCTCGTCAGTGCCCACTGAAAATGAGGTCAGCACAGTACACATGCAGTTTGGGGCAAGTTGTCACACGTTACAGCTAAACATAGACACATACCCTTTGCTTAGAAACAGTTCATCGCAAAAGTATTTCTAAATTGTAAAATGTTACAATTATAATTCTCACTAGACCTTCTGGTTTTTTTTTTGTTTTTTTTTTGCAGACAAAAATCTGGCACGTTTGAAGTGCATGTTGAGTCAATACTTTGTAAAACTACATTTTGCTGCAGTTGCAGCTGGTAGTCGAGGGGTCGGCAATCTTCTCAGGTATAAGAGCCACTTTTGGCTCTACTGATACAAAATAAAATTTGTCAACAGCTTCAAAATAAGAAATATTTAAAAAGATAATGTTCTGAATTCAGTGTTTTATTTTGAAAATTACATAAAGCTTAACTAAATGAATCATCTAATAATTATAAAAAGAATAAAATGACATTTTGTAGACATACTGTATGCCAGCTCCATAAATATGGAAAAGAAAGATGGGTAACCCACTCAAAAACACAGAGGACATAGACTGTAGCAAAAAACAACAACAAACATTTAAAAACCATATATGTTTGGTGCCATTCTGTTGTAGACATTCTGTAAATATATATTCCATAGAAGCACACAGAATAATTACGAAAAACATCCTTTCTTATTGGATGTTTTTCGTCTCTTTGTTGGGTCTTTTTGTTGTTTTTCTGAAAAATTATTGGAGACGTTGCGTTTTTTTGAGGTTTGTTTATTGTCGTCTTCCTCTCTTTCTTTGATTAGATCAGTCTTGTTTCTGTTTATTTTAGTTGTCCTTCCTTAGTGATTCTAGTTTGCAATGTTTATTTCTTGTGTCTAGTTATTCTTTGTTACTCTAGTTTAATTATGTCTCTTAGGTCTAGTCATTTTTAATCTTAGATTCATTTCCCTGTTGTGTGCTCTCTCTCGCCCAAGGTGGCACCTTCTGTCTCTCTCCTCCTCAGCCTGATTTCTACTTTCTCCTGTCACCCCTACGATCAGTTAACCAGTCAGCCCAGGTCTATTGTTCCCTATTCACTCTCCCAGTACTTAAACACTTCTGCTACTCTTTGCTTGTTCCTCCTGTTATTTCACCATTGATTCTCTGCTGTCATTTTTCCCTGTATTCCCGTTTTTGGTTTGCTCTGGATCCTTGTGGTTTTTGTAAGTTTTGTTAATTGTTTCTTATTAAACATTCTTCATCTACTTCCTGCCTCTGTCCTTCTGCATTTGGGTCCAACTTCACCACTATACATCATGACAATAATACTGCACTTGCCTGGCTGGTCTGTTTAGGTGGACAGCCGTGTTATTTTTGCATTTATGCTAAACACTTTCCTTTATTGAATGAGTGAACTAAGCTCTGTGAAATATCAATTGCTTGAAATTTGTTTCGTAACTGAACCATAATTTATATCCACAATTGTATCTTTGACCTGTCTTCTGTGTTCCCCTGCAACACATAATGGTGTTTGTTAATTTTAGACAATTGGTTGCATTACATTCATTTTAGGGGCATCAAAGTATTTGGGGGGGGGTGGAGGATTTTGATTTGCACAAGAAAAAAAATGAAACTTTGTGTGCTTTTCCTTTCAACTCACATTTGTGAGCAATTTGATGTTTTATCACATGATGATTGTGGGTTTTGCAAGGCATTTTTTTTTGTCAAGGAATACAGCACAGTTTGAAACTAGGAGATGAACAGGAGGCAAATGTAACACTGGATGTTTAGTAGATCAAGGCAACCATGGGAGAATAAGTGACAACTATTCATGTTTTAAAGCGTGAAGGAAATCTGACACAAAAAGATTTTGGTTTTCTTCCAAACTCTGTTTCCTCTGCTAGTCCTTCTGTGTGGTTTGTGTTTGCAGATTCAGAGAAAGAACCCATGGAGTTTTGTCTTCCCACAAGACATTTATGTAGCATCAGATCCGTATAAAACTAGAAATTGTTGATGGTGTTTAGAGTTTCTATTCTGATTCAGAATTTTTTTTTTTTTTCGGTCCAGAGTGTAAATGCCAAACAATTAACCTGAGAGGTTCTCACATTGATGAGTAACCTGGCAGATTGTGTCTCTATAGCTGTGTTTTAATATGATCCAAGGATATAATGAAAACCAAATATTATTCTAGGACTCATTTGTCCAATTTGCAGTGACATTTATACCATTGCGACATATTGATCTTGGGTGACAACATCTCCTGCTTTCTCTTAATGAAGTGGCCGGTTGGTTAAGTTGCTTTAGCTAAATGGGGCTTAAAACATTTTCCAAGTCAGCTACCTCTCTAATGAGTGAAGAAAACTTTCTGCCAGAGCTTGAACTTTGGCATTTTTAGTTTTTTTTTAGTTTTTTTTTTTTGTTGCTAAATCTAGGACAGAGTTTATTCTTACCTTATAACACAGATAACTTTTTCAACATGATTTTTGAGACATTTTGGATTTGACACCAGGTCTTCCCCTTTCTGTCAAATGCTCTGACCAGGGTAAGACTGCCTTGTCCGATTAAATAGTTCTGTGACCATCATCACATCATCCCTTCCCTCTAATGCTTCATCCTGCAACTATCTCTTTTTATCCCCCTTGCTTAGCTCTGTCCTCTCTAGTTTCATCTTGCCTTATCCTGCCAATCTCATGTCCTTGTTCTCCCTCCCTCTCTCCCACTGCAGAGTTCCACCTTTTCTCTCTCTCTCTCTCTCTCTCTCTCTCTCTCTCTCTCCTCCCCCTGTTGATCTCTCCCTTCTTCTCTCTGCTGTGGAGGTCAGCCATAATGCAGAACCAGAGAGCTTGCCTGTGTTTAATTACATTAATAAAACACCCTGTGAGGTAGAATGACCTCGGACCCAACAACCCGCTCAACCCCGCCCCCCTCCCCTGTTGTTCTGAAGGCTCAGGTCTGCTAAGGCTCCCTGCAGGCCCAGTCCAATTGGTGCCAGGTTGCATTTCATGGCTGATTGCGAGGCGTGTGTTTCTCTCTCTCTAGTATTGGTTCCACCCTCCATCTCCAGCGGTTCCTGACATGCTTACTTCACTGGAGGTCATGTCAGAGACTTTTCTCTCTCCCTATCCAGCCTGCTGTAGGTGGAGGATGCTGAGGAGAGCGTGCTGGCAAAATGCGAACTCCTTCCAAACAGCCGTAATGAGGGACATGCCCTTCTGGATGAGCTCTTCAGAGGTGTAAACAGTCCCAATCACTCTGATTCAGTCTTTGTTCACAGGCAGGGTCTATTTGGCTGATGTGATCATCCCCGTGCTTCTTGCTGAGCCCACCAAAACATGCAAGAAGGGAAATAAAAGAGTTTTACTCGATTCTGATAGAAGTTCCCTGTTCGCTTTTAGAACCACGCAGAATTTGCTCTGGGCTAGAGTAAAATGTCCATGCACACAAGAATTATGGCAGGAAAGAGCTGGCAAATGACAAGCAGTAACTTACTATTAATGCCTGCAACCAATGCTGTCAATTCCCATTGCAGCCCCACCGGTTGGAACAATGTAATAATCCTTGGATTCATGCAAATGAGAAATGCCTAAATCATGTGTCAGACATATTGTGGGATCTGAGTAAAAATCCTGTATTTCCAGTAATCAGTCTTGTTTCCATTCGTCCTCATTGTGGTTTATTGTAGGCCTTGGGTCGAGACAGCTGGCACCTCCTATTAAGAACAACATAAAAATGCTCAGCTCAGGTAGAAACATGAAAATTACCAGCTGGACTTATGATGGGTCTGTGGAGCAGCTGGAATCTTAACTCCTAAAGCCTGTCGTCATGATTTCCATAAATTAGCAATAGCCTTGCAATAAAAGGGGGAAACATTCTGTCCAGGATCATTACAGCTTAATGTAGACACATAACTTGAATTTACTCAGAGGAGGGGATTGCTAATCTTTTGCAAAGGGTTGTAGTCTGTTGGTCATCTGTTTTATCTACAAGATTTACTGTTTGTGTGTGTGGCATTGCATTTGACAGAGCCTTGCAGAAAGTTGTGTTTTTCTAAACATTTCCTTGTTTGTGGCTGTCGTGTTCCAGCCACAAACTTCAGTGTATTTTGTTGGGAATGTATAGAATAAACACAAAGTTCTGCATAACAGTGAAGGTAAAGTATAGATGACACGTGGCTTTCCAAATGTCTTCAAATAAAAGTGTGAAAGGTGTAATGTGCATCTGTATTCAGCCTCTTCTTGTCTTCCATCCTTACATAAAATCCAGTTTCCTTCAGAAGCTATTTAAGTAGTAAAAAAAAGCTTCCACCTGTGTGTAATTTCATCTCGGTGTAAGTCCAGCTGTTCCGTGAAGACAAAGCATTACAATCTAAAGCCTAAATTACAGATGCACTCTGGGAACTTGATTATTTCAGAGATAATGGTTTTAGTTTAAAACAGTCTGTTATGTCGTGGGACTCATATCTATTTAGTTTCTGTAACAATTTAAGTGAAAATATGGAAGCCAAGCGTAAAACATCTCTGTGACTTTCTAGAGTGGATTCTTGGATCAGCTGACCATCTTTTGTTGGATGTACAAAAATCTAGATGGAGGCTGAGTGGAGAAATTACTTTTTCTCTTGCTGTTTAAAGTCTCCTTTAAACTTCTCTCTTTAGTATTGTTCGGGTCTTTGGTTAAAAGCAGGTTTTGTAAATGTGCTTCACAAATAAAATGAAGTTGGATTTGGTAAAAACTCATTCTCGGTCAAAATGTGAACATTTCATGTCCTTCTGGGTCCGATTAAAATCTTCCGATAATGTAGCCAAGAGGCTATTTGGATTCTTTGATTTTCGCAAACATTATAATGTAAACATTTGTAGTCATTTATAACATTATTTCTTAAAACACAGGTGACATATTTTAACATTACTTCTTATGAGTTTTAATTGTTGTTGTCTTAGTTTTTCTGAAACAGCTTTAGAAGCAACTGGCTGTGCTTATTACATTTAGTAAATTATCTGATGAGCATTGTCCTCCTCACTTTGTTCTACTCTATATGCTGTTCATTGCCTGCTTGTTATTTGTTTGGAAGGTTTTCATTAGATTCCCAGACCGGCAATTAGTGTGCCTCTCCAAAGCAAAAGCAGAACGGTGGCGCTCAGTGCCCCGTCTCTTTATTGCATGGCTAAGTACCCTTCAGACTCCTAGTTATTAATAACATCATTGCTAAATCGCACGAAAAAGCACTGGAGCTAACTAGGTTACCATACTGTTTACTTTGCCTCAAAACATCAGGTTGAACAAATTTACCTTTTCCCTCTTTCACTCCCTGTCTCCCCTCTCACAGCGTCTCCTTCTCCATTTTGGAAGTGGGCACAAAGAGAGGCAGAGAGGAAAGTTAATTAGATAGATGTCCAAGGAGAGGGTTAGGGGTGGGGGGAGACTTGGTAATGGAAAGGGGCTGTATGGAAACAGATGGCCCAGAATTTATTAACTTGCAGGAGTGCTTCAAGGAAGCCACTGCGACCAGACATTAGGCCAGTCACTGTCTGGGTGGGGGCTAGTAGGCGGCTGCATACAGGTAGAGGCTGTCAGAGCCCAAAAATAGAACGCAGATTTATCTCTGGATTGTTGCAAATGATCCATCAGAGCAGAACAATGGATCTGATGAGGCTCAGAGCCTGACGCTTTTACTTAATGCCTTTACAGTAAGCTATGTCAGATATCTAAGACATTTTCTTTTTCTAAGCAAACTACCACCATGACATACCGTTCTCATTTGTTTTTCTTTCTTTTTTTTTTTTGCAGTAAAATTCCGACTACTATGACTACTTCAGGGCACAAAGAGAGGGTCTTCAATTTGCTTTTCATATGTCATAGACTGCAATTAATGAACTTGCAAGTACCAAAACACACAAAGTGTGTTCCAAATTTTGCTATTTTGTGCTTAATATGGTAATACATTTTATAAATGAGCTCAAGTACGACAAAAGTGAATATCAACAGAAAAACAGGTAGTTCAAGTGTGTCTATAAACATAATAGCTATAATTATATGCTGTTTATGCATATAAGCAATTAATAATAAAATGGTATCCACTGACAACTAAATTTTACATAGCTGCAATTTTTAATGTATTTTTTGCTGAAGATTAATTTGTAGTGGTTGTTTAATAAAACTTTCAAAGAAAGAAATTCCCCAATTCCCCAATACTGCACTATTGTGTACAACTAAATGATGATAGTTTAAATTATGATTTTTTTAAAATTATTAACAATATCATCCACGTGACTTTGGCAATTTCTTTGTAGAGTCCGTGATTTGTTCTTTCAGCACATTTTCCAACTTCTGTAACAACTAAATGGTATTTTCTAAAAACAAAAACATATATTAAATGCTATGTATTCTGTGCTCATGTTAACTTCAAAGAAAATAGTCACTGAAGCACAACAGGCAACAGTGATGAAGTGTTTTGTACCATTCATTGGGATTAGACAGTAATAGAAAGCTGAGAAAACTGTTTTACAAAGCGAAATACAGAAAATACCAGCAAAAAGTTTATGACCTGAAACATTTCCTACCTGGTTCCATAGTTGTACTCAGTGTACAGCTTTGAGAGTTTGGAGACACAAAACACATCCTTTGGATGGGAAAACAAACATACCCAGTCCTTCCTGCACAATAAACATCTTTATATAGGGTGGAAACACACTACTGGGAATGGAACATTCTTAGAAAATAAGTAGAAAACAACAATGAAATATTGAGCCCCTGAGGTCCTCAGATATCTTACAAGAGAAGGCCTTCTATTGCATCTCATACACAGGCTGAATTCTTCCGAGATGCACATTCCCAGACATGTACTTCAAGATGTGGACCACAGTGGTAAAATGGAAAAGGATCAAACAACGGAGCAAGGTTATGTTCTAAGTGTACCTCTATTTTTATCACTAACACCAAATTCATATTTGAAAATCCTAAATGAAGGATGCCGGTTTCCATCAAATGTAGCTTCTCCAAATGCTTCCTACCTCTTATCTCAAATACAAAAACAAAACCACCAAGGATGTAAAAAATTTAAAGGAAAAGATGGAGTTCTGATGTGTTCAGCCAAAGCTCAAAAGGCAGCAATTCTGAAATCAAACAACCTCCACAACAACATCCTAGAGCTAATGAAAAAAATAGCTTGTTACTTTTGTTCGGTCTCTCCAAAAGAACAGGATGCCAGGCAACATGTGCGACAGAACAGCTTGTGAACTTGTTGTGTAGGCTCTGCAAAGTAACGCCGCGTGTGAGTCAGCGGCGCGAGCTTCTAAATGCCACACCGTTGATCCTGTGAGGCTGCTGCCAAAATAAAAATAGACTGTGATGACAACTCTGTGGTGCCATAAAGACGCCCATTAACAATGTGTGTTTCTGATGCTGCCGAGGGGCCCCCATCCCACCTCAAGCTGTCAAAAAGGCATGCAGCAGAAACAAACCCAGCTCCCCTCCCTGGCTAAACCCGCCCTGCTGCATGTAGGATGAACAAAATTCGATTTGTAAGCAGGGGCTGGAGCAAGTCTAGCTACCCTGTCAAGCTGCGTGTCACATTTGATGAAAACATAGTGCAGACTGTTGCTTCAAGGACTGGAATGGAGCCTGCCTATAAATGAATGCCGCCCAATCTCCGGTGCAATCTGTCTGTTGACCTGCACAACTTCTGGGTCCAACATGTCCTCATCTGACTCATTTGAATATGGGGTCAACTTGTTTTTGTGTGTGGGGGCGTACAATTTTCTTTGCGCACACAAAAGTGCAGAATGGTGGGGAAGGTGGACAGATGTACTGGATGTACTGGGACAAATGCAGGGTCAGGAAGTTGGCTGGGCATAGCGTGTGCACACGTACCAAGATCCATAAAGGTCACAGAGGCACGTAAAATACACACGATAGATACAAAATGACAGCAGGAGTACTCGAAAAGGCAAGCAAAGACAGGTACAAAGACACTAAAGAGATGAATAATGACTATGAAGAGACTTCAAAAGACACAAAATGACCACAAAAAGACAGGAAATGGCTGCAATGGGACACCAAATAAGCTCAAGGACACTCAAGATGACCATCAAGAGAGACAGAAAGGTAGAGGCTGTCAGAGGCACCAAATATGAAAAACACATGTAAAACAAACATTGAGACTCAAATGATGTAGTTATTTTCTGATATAGAGTTGTGTTCACTACCAGTGTGTGTACAAGAAGAAAAAAAAAGTGAAGCTCAAAATCATTATAATGGTTTTACAGGTGTACATTCAAATGCTTTGAGCTTCTTCATTAAAAAAAAAAGAAGATACAAATAGTGTCAAATTTACAATAATTCTGTAGCAAGCGAACAAAGACTGACTTAATTTCTTTATAAACTTTTCATAAAATAAAAAAATGCTTCAAGATTTATCTTTACTGTGATTTTTCTGTATTAATATTTAGTTGCCTTGTTGCTGTTTCTGGGAACAGTTTCACATCTGTTGCAAATATTTAACAACTGAACTGCGTTCCACAATTCCTCTACATTTCATGTATTGCTTTTAAGCTCTTTGTTATATATTAAAACCGATTGATAATCCTGACTATGCAATACAAAACAGACCCTCTATAATGAGGAACATCCTCATAGTTTGCATCGTTGCCTCACAGTGCACCTTGGCATAAATCCTGCAGTTGTCAATCGGCTTAACTTTCTGCAACCCCGACATCCAAAAAGTAAAATCTTGTTTCCATCAGTACATAAAATGTCAATGTGTCCTTGTAACCTCTTCGGCTCCAGTCTTTTTTTCACCGATGGGACTTTGCAGGGGCTTCTTGCCAATATTTTGGCTTCACATAGACGGATAACTGTAGACATCTTCAATCACCCTGGTGCTGATCACTGTCAAAGCTTTTTGTTACTTTGGCTTGTCTAGGATCCAATGGACTAGTAGGTTTATTTTGTTTGTTTGTTTTCGACAAGCATTTCAGATCCTTTTTACTTATGTGCTCATTTTTCCACTTTTCAATTAGCTTTTATTCATGGCATTCGTTTCTTCTAAAAATAAGCCTCAACCTGATTTTTCTAAGGAATATATAAAAACCATAATTTTTAAATAAATAAAAAAAGACCACCCTTTTGACAGCTGCTTATTATTCACAAAATCAATAATCTCAGACTGAAAACTGCAATGTTTATCATTTTGGACACGCCTCATGCAATTAATCATTCTGCTACAAGAGAATCAACAGCATGCATGTCTTGACTGTTGGTTTTGTATCACTCTACTGCACCAACTATTAACCATGTAGAAATATAATTTCTATCAAAACATTGGTTAGTGAATGTTGTAATTTCTTGATAAAATATGTAATTGTTCATGTCATAATTACCTATTTACAGTAATAACAAAGCACCCCAACCTTTTCATCTCATCCTTGTTTCTGTTGATTATGCTGAAGTTTCTTAATGGTTGCTCTTCTTTGGCTGTGGTTCATTAATGCTGATAAATTGATATTCCTTTCTCTTTTATGTCTTTTGCATTCTGCTTTGGATTAAGTCCAGTTGTCCTTGTGACTTTGTTGGTTCGGTATGCGGTGTGAATCTGCAAGTTGTTAGTAATTCTGCACCAATGTCACTGAGACAAATTTATGTACATCTAGTTGCGGTACAGGTCTTCCACTGAGCTGAGAAATGCCGCTGCCAAGAGAGACATGCTTTTCTTTTACTTCCTTTTTAATTCTTTCATTGGTGTTTCACCAAGCTAATATTTCAGTCAAGCTGTACAGTAAGATTTCTTTTATTGTGCCATGATGATTATGAACATATAAGTGATAAAACAATAATGTGAATGGTTCTGTCTAAAAGCCTGATTTAAAATCCCAGAACTGTGATACTTCAACATTTTAGCTTGCCTTAAATTATTATATCCAAAACATCTGCCAGTGTGTGCTACTGCAAATTGAAATGGCAATATCACTCTTAATGTTTTCATACACTGCTGACATTTTGCTGATGGTACTGTTGGTAATGACAAGCTCAAAGGGGTGTTTGTATTAAAGACACTTTTGACTACAGCTCTTAAATCTTCTCTCCCTGCAAGCTGCTGAAATAACAATAACCTTTACACTTTAGTCATTATGTTGTCTTTGCCCAGTCCATAAATGAGAGGCATGTTGAATCTTTAAGTGCCTATTCATACAAATGAAGGACATTTAGTTCTTGGTTACAAGCACAACTGGTTATTTTGGTTCAGGCTTTTTGGTTAAATGCATTGAGATAACAGTGTTCTCCACATGCATGCAGATAGACCATTATCCTTGTTTTACTTTAGTAATAATAGTCAGCGCAGAGATTTCTGACACCTTAAAGGTTTCAGCATCTTTACTGACTTTATCTTTAAAAGAAAAACAATTTCTTAATGGAAAGAAGCTTATTCTAAATGTTGTTAATGAAAGATGACCTGGGAGATTTATCTTTTTAAACATAAAGAGTAAATATGTGGCTTACCAACGTCTAAGAAAGCAACACACAATAGGAAAAAAAGTCTTGAATGTATCCAGTAGAAACTTGTTGCAAATAAAGATTTTATTCTAATTCCTTTAAGCAAATCCTGTAGACCTGGGAAACTGGTCTCCATGACGTCCAGGACGATGCCAACATCATGAGTTCCTGGCAAGTTTGGAAAACTTTCACAGGGCAACCTGCACTGTTTTGTTGCTTCACATGTAAGTTATTCTGCACTGCTTTCTTGACCATCCCATAATAATTCTATCGCCACAGATATCACACAAGTTGCAGAATGTCGCTGTAAACATAGTGGGCTTCTGTGGTATCACCATCAGTTTCTGTCTTACTGTTACGTAAAAAAACACTTTTAATCTTTTCTCAGTATGGAATGATGCAGGAGAGAAAGTGCTGTGTTCTGCTGAGCAAGTTGTTTTGAGTAATAATTTTAATTGTTACAGAGCTATGTGCTTATGTTGTGAGTTCAATAAGAAAGAAATGTGTACAAAATGTAACTTCTATGTGTTTTTTCCCCTCCTCACTCCATAACTCTCATCATAGGCTGATAAAATGAATCTGAATTTAGTTAATTCTGCCCATACTGAAGTCATTTCTACCTAAGCAATGCTTTGACACTGAAACTGAACCCAAACATTATTTTTGGTTCCAAAATGAATACGAGCATTAAAATATCATTCTAACATTTAAACATCCACATTGAGTCTTTAATTTGAAGTAAAGGAAAATCCAAAACGTATGTATGTTCAAAAGTGAGTAGATGCATGATTAGATGTGTATGAGTTTATAAATGAATTGAGCAGACTTGCGTTACAGATTACGTGTCCAGGCAGCCGCAGGTAGCTTTAATCCATATAGGAGAAATCTGGGTTGGCAGAAAAGGGACATGACTATTGCAACAACATCCAGAGGGAAGGGGAGTGAGTGGGAAGGCTAAATGTGCTCATATTTACCCCTGAACACCAAACTCAAAATAATGCAGCATGTCAGCAAGTCAGCATTATTAAGTCACAACATTGTAGCACAGTATTTCATGGGTTCACAAAACCTATAAAAAAATCTTCAGCTTTCCATTTATGTATAGTTATTTTCCTCTTAAGCTGAATTAAAGATTTTTCATCTTCAATATAATCTATTTTTTTAATCTCTGGAGAATTAAGATGTAGTAACCATGTTAGAAAAATGAAGAAATATCATGTCAAACCCATGCAACTGCATATGATACCCATATGAAACCCATGTAATTACTTATCAAACCGTAAAATGGACTGACATTGTAGTGTGTCATACCACCACTCAACTTGCTTTAACAGTATAATTGTCATTGACATATCTTTACTCAAAAGCACATTCATACACTGACACACTGTGCAAGCCTTACCCCAAGAAGCTTTATTATGCTGTGGGGAAAGCCAGAAACAAACTCACAACCTTCTGGCCCTTTTTTTCTTGAAACAGCATTTGTCTCCACTGTGCAAAGGACCATGCATGAGTTTTGGACAGACCATCTTTCTTCAGTGACCTTTGATAAAACATTGTAAATGGCACAAGATGAGCTGCAAACATTTCTTCAAATTTGGAGTCTTACTTTGCCCCTGGATTGCACTTTGTGTGCCAATATGTATTTTTCTCAAAACTGATTTAATATTATTGTTGTTATTAACAGTGCTATAGCTGCCTTCTGTGTTTGACTTTAATTTTTATCAGTAATAAAAAAAAAAACCCTGTGAGCTAGATTTCACACTTGGATGTTTTTTTCATGTGATTGATGTGGAAATTTTATTATGTAACAATTTGTGTAAGGTGTAGAAAGTGTTGCATTTGTAAAATTCATTTTACAATGTTTCACATTAGAAGCAAATGCTAAAACTTTTCTTTTTTTTTTTTTTACTGTGTTTCACATGTAAAAATTATGACATGAAATAACGTAAAAGAAATATGGAAAAACCATACAAAAGTGAAAGGGTGTACAAGTACAAGTTTTTTCATATATTTTTATGTTGCAAAGCACCATGTGGAACAAATGTAGTATAAAAAAACGTTCCGCTTTTTTTTTCTTTCAATTTTTTGTTGTGTAGTAACAGGTGAAAAAGATTTCAAAAACCTTTCACATGTGAAATAATTTTACACAGTTAGTACATGTTTGTTACATGTTACATATTTCATGTAATTTGCCTGTGCTGTTTGAAGAAAGCAAATTCATTTTATCACAACATCTAAGAAAACTTTGTGAAATTCATCCATTTTTTATACATATACTTGTGAAACTTTTGAAAAGTTTTGGCTATAAATCATATTCCCAGCCCACACATATTGAATATACAGTGGAAATATTCAGAGTCAACTACTAACAAAAAGCAAAATGCTGCATTTACATGCGGCAAGTAAAACTGGTGGGACAGTACTCAGGGGAGGCCCATACAGAGGATTGCTGGATTCATTAGTTTTCAGAAAGCAGATGACTCACTGTGGTCTCCATGACCTCTTATTTGTTTTTCTCTTATTTATTCCCCACTTTGCATCAGTGCTAAACTTAAACATGCAGCAAGGCGCCTGCTTATCGTTCCACAGCACAACGAGAGCAGCGCACATGGTGCACAAAACATAAAGGGAATAAAGAAAGACGTGTAATTTACCTTTTCAAAATAAAAATGAGCACAACTTAATTTAACCGAAACAATGTCGGAACGTTGTTCAGCAATCACGTCTGCCTTTTCCCTGCAGCACTGAAACAAATGAACTGGCGAGAAATTGTGTTTTTAAGAGAAAATTATGGCTTCTGAGTGAGTGGTTCTTTATCTTCCAGAGTGTGCGCGACCGACTTTGCGTGTGTGAGTGTCTTGGGGGGAACAAATGTGCCCCTCCCTCAGGCAAAGACTGCAGTTGAGGTTTGAGGCAGCTCCAGTATTTCCATATACACTCACAGATTCACAAAAATACTGTCGCACCTCAAGCTGCCTGTGCCGTGAATATCAATGCCTGCTCTCCTTTTGGACTTATGTTGTGAAAAACAGACAGGGAAAAATGTTCATGCATGACAACGCTGAACTTTGGAGTCTCCATCTTTCTTGTTTAATGGGATAATGAACTGACAGTACAAAGGAATTGTGCATGACACCTTACTGTTATTGCACAATGCATGACTTATGTCACTGATTGGCTTTTTCAGGGAACTATATTTTTTGAAGCAGCTTCAAGTGGTGTGTCTGTGACATTCCAACAAGTCACCTTGACAGTGGTATGAAAAATTTGGGTAATAAAACCCGAAATGGCACTCACTCAGGTGTGGAAAATTGGAGTTCCACTATGTAAATTCCCCGGGGTAAATAATTTTTTTTTGCAATAGTCTGGAAATTGTTTTGACATATTTAACATGTTCACACCTTACTCCAGTCTCTGTCTCAGGTAGGGCTGTGATTTTTAATGTGAAGATGTAGTTTTTATCATGAAATAGTACAAAGATTAGAGTGATATATGTTTTCCAGGATTTCAAGATTCCTAAGGTATTTCTTCCTCATCTATGTGGCTTCTATTTGTATGTGTACCTCCACTTGACAAAAGCCTCGAGTAATTCTGGCTACTCTTCTGTCGAAAACAAGCGCAATCAGGAGATGTGTCCTGTGCGACCTCATCTAGGTGCTGAGGTTGGCACAGACAGGAAGAAGAACCTTGTCAACATTTTAGATTAGATGTGCTTGCCTGTGTGTGCACAAATAGGTTGCATACACATGGGCATAACTAGACAGATCATGCAGTACCTGCATTTCTTTCTACTAGGCAGTTCACAGTCTGCACAGCTGTGCAGGGAAACTATTTTCCGGAGAAAAGACAGAAGCAGAACATCAAAATCACAAAGCCAATAAACTGGCACTTAAGTTAAATTAGCTATGTGTTTCTGGGAAATTGAGGCCCTGATGGTTTTGCCAAGGGAAACCTGTTGTATTACGGGGGTAAAAAAAAACAACTACATTATGTTTTTGAGGAGAACAAAGACGTGAACAAACAGGAAATAAATAAATATTGCGAATGAAGAAAGTCCCGTACCAGATGTTAATGTTGTTCTCCAAACACAATTGTCCCCAAAAGACTGGTTTTCTCTGACAAACATCAGGAGTGAAAGTCCCATACAGCTCACTGCCTGCCATCCATCAAAACATACTTCCCTATTGCCAAGTGACCAAATAAGGTCTTCAGAAACATTTTCAGAAACACCTGCCACTGGAATGAATCCACTCAAAATTTCGCACGTGTAAGCATCTGCACGTTATTTGGTTGATTATTATCTTTCCTCTTTTTTTCCAGAAAATTTGCCCCACAGATAGATAGATAATCAATTTATCTCCTTTAGAGGCTGCCTCATTGCTCTAATTAGAAAAGGTGGTGGAACAAACTGATCATTACTATTTAATTACATCTTTTTTGTACTCATTTACTTAAAACGTAGCAGAGGTTAGGCCTGATTTGTGAATGCACCTCAGTGAGCAAGCATTTATAATTCTCTGAAAATATCAGGAAAAAAAAATAGAATAATTTTCACATGCCAAATTCCACATACAGATTGAAGGTCAGGCCCAGGTGCAGATCAGCACTGCTGAGATGTGGAAGAATCTCTCAAGCACTCCAAAGGGCACTTCTAAGTATTCCAGACACTTGCAGGAGGCAGTGTTTTCACGTTTTTAAAGCAAACTCGCCACACACAAATCAATAATTGATACATAAGAAGATCCACAGAAACGACAGTCATATCAGGCATGTTTATTACTATCAGAATAAGCTAGACTCGTCTGGTATTGATGTTGCATTCCCATCTGCATTAATTAGAGCTTTCTGTGCACTGTGGAGATTAGAAGATACGAGTAGACCACGCGCTCCCCTGCATAAAAAAACAAACCCGCTCTAAAGAGTGGCACTGACTGCATCATTGTGTGATTGTTTGTGAGAAAAAGGACAAAAATAAATAAATAAAAAATGTGCATGGCAGACAGATGGAGGGTTTGAAGAATCTGCAGAGCAAACATGTACAGTTGAAATTGTTGCTCCAACAATCTATTTCACGGTCTATGAAGAGCAGTGTGGCTTCAGCACCACGGACAGTGACAAACAGCAGCTCCAGGGTTTCAGCAGAATTAATTTCAAACTGTTGTATTTAACTCTGCTTTTGAAACTTTTCAAAGAGAATGCACACACACACACAGAATGCACACACACACACACACACACACACTCACGCACACACACACACACACACACACACACACACACACACACACACACACACACATATATATATATATATAAGAAGGATAATTTGTTTGTGTGGATGTCAAACAAATTAGATGACTTCTGAAGAAAGATATTTACTTATTGGTATCAGCGTAAATGGGACTGGATACAAATTCATACCAGATATGTTAGTTTTTTTTATTGTAAGAAAAAAAATCCTCCCTTTACCTTCCACATATAATCTCAATAAAATACACTATTCGGGATTGCTACGTCACAAAATGTGGAAACATTCACAAATTGGCGTGCTACTTTTGCGACACACTCTAAATATCCCACGGATTTGACTTTGCACAAATGTTTGCATTGTGACGCTGCCTTCTGGGAGCCATGCACAGGCATCCTCCTCCTCTTCCATTCGTCTGGACCAAACTCATGATGTAAATCAGCGAGGGGGCGTGGTCTGTTCATAAACTATGAACTGTTCTTACGGGACACAGTGGCACTCTGTGAGCTGTGTGTGTGGGTTGGGAGAGGAAGGGGGTTGGGGCGACCCGAAAATGGAAATACGTTTAAAGCACAAGATGAAGTAAACACGACTAACTCCAAACGACGGGGCTTATAGGCTGTATTTAAAAAAAAAAAAAAAAGGAAGAGAAGCAGCGAGACGAACCGGAGGAGGAGTGGGAAGAGAGGAAGATATAAAGAAAGGGAGGGGGGTGTGCACTGTGACACTGTGCAGTTGACTACATAGAGAGAGAGAGAGAGAGAGAGAGAGAGAGAGAGAGAGAGAGAGAGAGAGAGAGAGAGAGTAGCCCGCCGGCCCATTGAGGAAAGATGGCTACAGTCACTGCAAACGGAGTGCAGCAGGAGAATGGATTCAGCACCACGAACAGCGCCGGCAGGATGAACGGGCTTACCATCGGCCAGAACACCATTCCAATGAAGGACCACGACGCCATCAAGCTTTTCATCGGGCAGATTCCCAGAAACCTGGAGGAAAAAGACCTGAAACCCCTGTTTGAGGAATTCGGAAAGATATATGAACTCACTGTACTGAAAGACAGGTTTACGGGAATGCATAAAGGTTGGTTGCTTTGCTCTCCTTACTTTTACGATTCCTTGGAGAGATGCAGCACACATCAGAGACAGAAAGAGTGCAAATACGTAGAGATCCAGCAGTAGAAGAAATTAAAAATACCCGGACTCAGTAGTGGAGCAGTCGGTTAGGAAAGTGTATAGATATATGTTGTCTGTCCCACTTACATATGATCTGTGTAGATGTACACGAGGGACAGACAACACGTGGAAAGTGGAAAGTGGAGTGTTAATTGTTACGGCGTCCAGCGAGTCCACGTGAATACTACAGCTGAAAACGCCTTTGTGTGTGTTTACATTGACTCTCATGTGCTGAAGCTCCTGGTGAGGCCAGTGAAGGGGGCGGGACAGTGGACGGGCAAGTCCACGGGATGCAGCCGCATTTCTCTATAACTTAAGAAAAAAAAACAAAAAAAACAACAACAAAAAACGGGCAATCGGTGCCCATTGTCAGATAGACATAAATGCTTTCTCGGGAGCGGAAAATGCAAACCATTATCAGGCCATCAGCCTCTGTGATTAAGGTGGTGCTGGCATGCAGCTCTGACCTTTTAGCGGGCTGATAGGCTGCCTTACTTTTCGGATGTCATTAACTGTGTGAAAATACTATTTACATGGCAGCTGTGTTGTAATGGTGCTCCGTGGGCGGCTGTGCAGTCAGGAAGTACAATGCGTGATAATAGTGGAGGCTGAGATCCAGCGTGCCTCGTCTTTTGGCTTGCTCTGTACAAATTCACCCACCCTTTCAACCAACCCCTTTATTGTCCAAAACGATCGGGCTCCGTGCTCGCTCAGTAATTAGTCAGACAGGACACGGATCATCAGGGATCGATCAGTGATCTAATGATATGCTTGTGATAAAAATAAATGGGAGCAAGCGGGTCGGGTGAAGACAAAAACGTGGAAGTCATGATATAAACGAAACAAAATGATAATAAAAAAACAAAACGAAAAAAAAAAAAAGCAAGAGGAACAGAATAGTCCGAAGTTTGCTTAAGAATATGTATATTCATAAACTTTGAATCTCTTAAGTTTTTCTTGGATTTTGATTGAGCTCTGCAAACTAAAAGCAATGTATTTTAATTAATAATAATAATAATAATAATAATAATAATAATAATAATAATAATAATAATAATAATAATAATAATAATCTTTGTTACTTTGGATCAGTTTGCATAATTTAAAATATTTACCCCACTTTAATATTCACTTATGCCCTGCTGGATATAACTCTAATCTCTGTCACACACTTACACACATATGTTAATTGATCACTTTAAATATTAAAATATACATCTGAAGATATATAATGAAAAGAAATTATGAGCTGAATATTGTTTCACAAGCTTGCAAATGTAAGTGTAATAAGTGAGGCAGGGGATACAGTTCATGATCTCACTGCTTAACACGATTCAAAGCCCTTCGTGGGAGGAATGAGCGCTTTGTTAAGTCTTGCTGCTCAGTGTCTGCATCCCTCAAGACATCCGTGCACCACCTGTTCCTCCAGCCATCAGCCGCTGCTGCTTGACCTGCCCCTCATCATCCCACTGTTTTGTTTTGGCGCCCAGGATGATCGATTAAAACAATATTCCCAGTGTTCATGTTGTTTGCGGACATTCTCAACTGTCCCTGAATGTCAACATTCCTGAGGATAGTCGCCACAGGAAGGGTCATCTTGTTCCAACGCCAAACCGTGTGCGTTCAATTCATCCTCCGCCAAGGCCACCCTGATGTATGTGTCATGCCTGCTCCATCCTGTGTGACATTCAAAAGTACTTGGGCAATATAAGCATGTGTTTTTAATAAGATGTGACCCATGCATTATAAGGATTAGTTTTTGTTATTGGCCCTTCGTCCAGACCACATCTGAGACTCCTGCTGTGTCGATGTGTGATTCATCAAAACTGAAATGTAGCGGTACGACACTGAAAAAGAAGAACTAGGTGTAGTTGATTTTTAACTTTTAAGCTTGCTTTTTGATGAATCAACAGAAAGACAGAAAAAGAAGGAAAGAGATAAAGAAAGAGTAAGAAATGAATTACATAGAGGAACAATGACACTAAACATTTTATGAACCTGGCACAATGTTCAATTGAACTTATTTGAAAGAGATGGAAAAAAAATACTTTGGATAAAAAACATAACATCCCACACTTATTTTATTTTGTCCCATTTGGATTATGGCTTCCCAAGCATTATGAGCTCCACTGGGTTTACTGAGTTCATTCAGCCAGCAGAAATGCACCTAAATGTCCCAGGCTTCTGGGCAGCATAACATAACATAACATAACATAACATAACATAACATAACATAACATAACATAACATAACATAACATAACATAACATAACATAACAGCATTTTATTTTATCTTAACAGTGAATGGAAGATATAACTCTGTTTTAACATGTTCAAATAAAACTTTCACTTTTATCTCACAAAACTTCCATTTGAATCTCCAGTTCTCATTAAATCTTCACATCTCTGTTGACATTCAGTTTTTGGTTAAAGTTTTACTAAAAACATTTTTCTTGTGAAAGAAGTTCTACATAAGTTTCATTAGAACCATTTCACTGTGTAAAATTCCTGTAATTTTTATTATTTTTTTAGCAAAATGTGCCATAGTAAGGCAACAAATTAAATCAGGATCAACTTTAAAAGATTATAACAAAGTCTGACTGCTTGGAAGGAAATTCAAAAAGAATCAGGAAAGCACAAAAGAAATTAGACAAAGTACTTTTTTCCAGATGAGATTTCATTGCAAAATTAGTTATGACTGTTTGTTTCCTGTATTGTTTCTAAATCCTTATTCTCAAGCTTCTGTTTTGCATTAAATTTTACTGAATGATATTTAGTACTTTTTGCGGGTTAATTTTGAAACCTGCCCATTTTATACTGCATGCTGTGTTTCTAATAGATTACTCATTTATAAAACCCAACCACACAAAAAAACCCTCTAAAATAGTCTTTCATTTTCCAATTTGATTTAATGACAAGTTTAATTTCAATGTCTCATTTGTATAATGTGTTGTAGTAGATATTGGCATAATGTGCTAAAGTCAAACATGCATATATTTGACTTCAGGGTAATAAAGTACTAAATTTAGATAATTTGTTTATTTTTGTGATCCCTTAAATTAAAAATTTCATAATGACTTTGCTCTCTGCATTCAGACACCTACCTTGAAATTGCAGCTTGTGGTTAATAAAGCTTTGACTTTATTTCCAGTAAGTGATGGGTATGGCTGCAGGTGTCAGTTAGTAAACCGTTCCCAATGGGTGATTTGCGGCTCTACTATATTCTTCACCGCCCGGGTTCTGTGACACAAAACTGCACCATAATTATGGATTTAAGTCCAGATTGGAACATGCCATGTTTCCTTATGACTAATTCATGTGACTAGTGCTGCAACAATCTGAACAGATGTTTTGTGCTCTGCAAATTCTTACTTTGGCTCTGTAGGGGATCTCTGGGGAATTGTGAGAATATCTGGGGAATTCAGCATTTCACGTCGTCCTGGACATTTGAGCAGAGATGCCTAACAGCGCTTTTAGATTTATTTAAAAGATAAGCCTGTCCTCTCCCGCAGTTGCCACACAGTTCCCTCTAATGTTGATTTGATAGTTTGCGTGCCTTTGGGGAGCCTTATGCAGTGCGTGGGATGACTTGGCACTATCGGCGTGTATGGTGCTCATCAGTGCGTGGTGCAGCCAGGTCGAGCTGTTTAACATCTATCATTTTGCTGAGCCATACATTATCATAATACTTAGTGTCAGTGCCAGAGTGCATGCATTGTTCAGACATGCTGAATGTTAGTGGGGGGCAAATCTTTTGCTTGAGTAGCATTATCTATCAATCCTTCTCTGATGCTGAGAGGGGGGACTAAGAGCTGTGCCACACAGCCAGGAGTAAGAGATACAAAGAGTTCTTAAATATCCTCATCCATTCTCCTCTCCTTGGTTGGTCTATGCAGTGTAATTGACTAAAAATAGCCAGTCAAACTGCTGGAAAGCAAAGCATTTTGGGGAATACATTTTCAAAAGAAAACCACAGCAGAAAGGTGATTTGAAAACAAATATTTGAAAGAGTTTCTTCAGCTTTTTTGGTTTGCTTTGAATTTGAGGAATAAACTCTAATTCAATAAATACAGCTGAGCCACAGCGCGATGCTTGTATTGGGCTTTCTCTACAACAGGGGCGTTGTAGACGAAGTGCTGGTAAATGACTGACAGACTGTGTAAGCTGAGTGACAGGCGGAGCTTAAGTCTACAGATGACCTCTTTGATCATTAGAAAGGAGGCTGTGAGGGAAGCAGACAACTAACGGCTGTGAACAGGCCGCTTCAAAAGTCGATAGATGGAACAACGGAGAGATGGAGAGATGGCTGGTAATAGTGTGGCCAAGTCAGATGCGGATAGTACCGGATCAATCCTAAAATATTTGTCTCTTTGCCTGTCACATTCAAAAGCCTCCACTTGTTTATTTTATATCATTTCTATAAGACAGTTTTAATGTTAATTTTTGTTCTGCAAAAAAAAAAGACATTAATTAGATACTAAGGGAAAAATAAATTATGTATTTTGCAAGAAGTTACTGTTAGTAAACGGAGGTTTTCACCACTTTGTTAAAATGTTATTTCAATTAGTACCTAAAGTTTTCTTTTTAATCAAACAAACAAAAAACTCACTTTTCATGCCTGTACTCACACAGTTGTACTCACACAGTTGTTAACACAAGCTTATTTCCATTTCAAAACAAGATGTTCAAAAAGGCTTTATTGTCAGAAAAAAAAGTTCTTAAAGTAATTACCCAAAATGTTTCTTGCAAGTGCAAAGACTAATTTCACCTTTCTTGCTTTTTCTTTGAACCAGTTCACAGGGTTTACTTTCCCATTTCCCTTACATACAATTGGTTGAACTTTTGTCCCTTGCTTAAATTATGGTGTGGTAAATTGTATTTGATTACCAAAGTATTATTTTCACCCCACTTAACCTGCTCATCACAGGAAGTTAGGAGTCTGACTGCCGAACCACCACCAGAGCTTAGCCTTCATTTCAGAACCTCATCTATGAAATCGTCCTCTTGTATTTCTTTTCCCCAATTAATTCAGAAAACTTATTTCTATAATCTTCGGTCAATGTTAGCTTAATTTGAGTTTTGAAAAGGGTGGTTCAAACGTTTTTAATGGTGTCAACTGAATATTGAAGAAAAGCAATTTGAAACACCAATCTTTTCAAAGTTTTATTACTTTAAGACCATGATGTGATTTTCTTGTCAGGTTCTGCATTGTATTCATGCATAGGCACAATAGTGTGTAATAATTTGAAATTAGAAATGTGCTCCCAATTCAGTTAGTCATCTTCTAATTTTAAATTGACAGGCTAACCTGCTACCAGATGTTATCTTCACTCAAAAATCATTGTTTCACTCATCCTTCTCTTCATGCTTCTCATCTGTTCAACATCTGGCTTTCTAAGTGACTGACTCCTCCAGGCTTCAGATGTCCCCTGAACCATCACTCCTATGAATACAAACCTTTCCCAAAGTCCTGGAGAGATTCCAGTTCTGTGAAGGAGCAGAGGAAATCATACAGCTGGTCAGGACTTTAAAAGCTGTGCTGCACAAGATGTCCAGTTCAATAAGTCATGTAAACTGTGAAGAAAAACGGCCTCTTGGAGAAAAGTAACCCATTTTCACTTTGGCGGGATTGCATCATATTTTACTTCACTTGGTTTAAAAAAAAAACAAAAAAAACGACAAAAAACGTGGAATCAGCAAAAGACAAACTAATATCGTTTCATGACACACACACACACACACACACACACACGCACGCACGCACACACACACACACACACACGCACACACACACACACGCACATACACGCACACACACACACACGCACATACACACACAAATCATGTTTGACATATTAACAAATTCACATTGAAGAATTAAAAAACTTCTTTCAGAAATTTCATTCCAAAGTGAAGCAGATTCAATGTTTCAGTTATACACAGTCAGATATTTTAGACATTTTTTTCAGACATGCATTTCTGTTAAATGTTCTGTTAAAGTCTTACAGCTGAATAGACCAAAAATTCAGCTTCTCAAATAATTGCAATTTCAAATGAGACCAAAGCAATTTATTAATACAGCAATTAAAGCTACAGTACATAACCTGCTCAGTTAGAAACAACTAATCAGGGCAAGGAAGACAGTATTAATGCTATCAATCATGATTTTTTTCACATATTATTTGTTGTACAGACAAGTACATGGAATACTTTTTAAAATGATTTTGTTATTACTGTTTTTTATTGTTATTATTATTATTATCATTATTTTTATTTTTACCAGAGTTACATACTGCAGCTTTAAGAGGTATGTTCATACATTTATGCAGTATGTATAAATGTACTCAATACTTGGATCAACCGATTTTCAGGCTGTGTCTTGATTTCATTTTCTTAACTTAAATTAATTATGCTGCAGCAGGTATGACTGTAACTCTCCTTTTTAGTCTAACTCTACATTAGGTTTAGGTTTTATTTTTAGAGGCTGAATGACTCTGGGTTGGTTACACCCAACACATCTTTGTTATTTTTAATTTTTAAAATTTTTCTCATATACAATGAGTAAAATTTCAAACGTTTTTTTTTTTATAATTTATTTTTTAATCAAACCCATTCTAGTAAAAATATGAAAAAAAAATTGAAGTTCAACACAACACAATACAGACAAATTAGCAAATTAGATCATTCAAGCATTCTACCCGACTATAATCAGCAGAGCTACATTATAGTAAGATTTTTTATTGATATCATGATATCACAGTGAAAATGGGCCAAACAAAAAAAAGATGTTAATCTCTTATGTGCGACGTGTGTCAGTGTTTGCTACCAAAAAAGTCTCAGAATTACGTAAAAGCAGAATGAGACGAGTGTTACCTTTAGCTTACAAGCCTCACAAGTCTCTTGTGGGACTTGTCCCCCTGGACATTCTCGGTTCATGCTCAACAGTTTTGTAATGTCACACAAAGGATGATAAGTGTTTCCCCAGGCTCCCAAACTTTTCTGCTCTGCTGTGTGCCGTGCTGGTTCGTCAGTGTCATTTAGGTGATTTTTCCTCTTGAGTAACCGCCTAGTTGTGGAGGTGGGTGAAGGTTGTTGTGAAACGCAGCTCTTTTGGCCAGGTGCCAGAGTGTGCTGCTGGCTTTTTGGGGATGATGCTTGCTAGGCATGCAGAGAATCATCTGAATGTGTGAGTGTGTGAGCTTGCATGCGTATGTGTGTGTGTGTGTGGTGTGTGAGTGTTTGTGTGTAGTCCCCCATGGGAATCCTTGGCAGTAGGTGTGACATATAGTAATGGGAAATTATGCTGCTCAGTGCAAAACCTCTTCTGAACAGGGTCACCCATTGTCAGCTCTGCCAAGCACATAACAGAGCAACAACTCAACCTTTAATGAATGCTGTCACATTTTTGTCAGAGACGTATTTGCCATAAACTATGTATTTACATTCTGCCTCCTGAATTTTCCGACTTCAAAGAACAGCCCCCAGAGATGTGTGGGGGTACAGTTTCAGCTCATCACCGTGCATACTGATTTGTGGCTCAGTAACTGTGATAGTAATCATTTATCAAAAAGCAGTGGGTGTAATTTCTTTCACAAATGGGAAAGACGAAAAAAAATCCTCCAGTCGAGGCTGACTAAGCATTTTCATCACCTCTTTGGTTTAAATTAAACAAACTTCAAGGTTTTACAGCTGTGTGTCACACTTTACACTTAGTTTTGCTTGGTCTCCTTTACATGAGACTGACACAAGCACTTTTCCATTCATCAGAAGATATGCATACATTAACAAGATTTAATCTGATGGAGTTGCTACATAAAAAAAAAAAAACGTATTTCTGAAGCAGCATGTTATTTTCTCTGAGGGTGTGAAGCTATTAACTTTAGAGAGCCACATTCCTCTAGATGGGATATATATGAATTCCAATGACTTGTAAAACTACAGTGAGGCTTATATATTGGCCTGTTGAGGAAAAGAATGCATTGTTAAATCTCTCTTTTTGGCAGGTTACACTTTTTTTTCTAGATGCTTGGTTTTCTCAAGCTCAGGAAATAAGAGCTTTCAAGGAACAGTGAAGTACGGCTCACTTCATTAATTTGAGCTGGCTTGTTTTGGAGCTTTGCAATTAAAATTAAATATTAACAGTTCCCTTTTGTGTAAATACCGAATTGGAATCAGACTAAGGTGCATACTGTTTTTTTCCCCTCAGGTATTCTACTTGTGTTTCATGGTATTAAATAGGTCTGGATTGAGACTCTTCTAGTATGATAACATTGAGTGAAATGACATACTAGTAGATGCAGTTTTGTTGTATTTACTAGAGGCCTCTTTGGAAAGTTTTGCATGGGGAGCCAAACTGAATGTGATGTTTTAGTATCTATGCTGTTATAATTGCACTTTGAAATTTAGATCTCAATAACAGAGCCTCTTAAGGATCTTTACAGCTCTTATTTTTAAGTACCTCTGCTCCAAGTATTTCTGAATTGCTTATGGAGCAGAGTGTTATACATTTCCCTGGTTTGCTCTTTATGGTGCAATGCAAGTAACCAATGTGACTAAAAGTATTTTACAAAAAGAGCCAAAATTGTATATTTTTACACAAAGGAAAGGTGTAGAAGCCTTCCCTCATCCAAGTGACTGCACAGCAACAGGTCGGGGAGGGGCAACGCTGTGTGTTAGTATCTTGATTAAGCTGCATTGTGTTGCAGTCTAAGTTCAAATTTCTTGATCTTTGATCCAGGTTTGCACAAACAGTTAACAGAGTATTTCTCAAACATCTCCTGAATGAATAGAGACAAACAGCTCAATGTGGAAACTGTTTCTTCACAAGCTGAGGAGACTCTTTAGTCTCATCACAATTTTATACTCCTGAACATGAGGAAAATACATAATTGAAGTTAAACACATTTTGAAAATGTACCCTCTGTAAGGTAAACCGTGGTTTTCTCAAGCTCAGGATATTTTATTTTTACTTTTTTTTTTTTTTACATCTCATTAAAAGCACTTTAATAAGAACGATGAATGTGGTTTTGAAGCATTAATCTTTTAATTGTTTAGCATAGCTTGATAGAAATACGTGGGCTATGCCTTGCACAAAGTAATTATATCCTCCAAATATCATATTGGTAAACATCTGAATTCCAACTATTATTCCTTAATTCTTTTTAATCTAATCAAACTTCTCCTCTCTTTCCACGCTCACACAGGATGTGCCTTTCTAACATACTGTGCCAGAGAGTCAGCACTGAAGGCCCAAAGCGCCCTCCATGAACAGAAGACGCTGCCAGGGGTAAGTACCCCCAATCTGCCCTCCGTCACAGGCTAAAACTGACAGACTACTTTTAAAGTCTACAGTCACATAAAAATCATTTCACTCTCCCAGGCTCATAAATGGCTCACAGGGACACAGTAGATATTAGGATCCACATTTAAACACAGGCACACAGATATAAAAACAGATGGACAGACTCAATCATTTCTGTTTTCACTGCCTCTGTTTCTTACGCATTCAAGCACAAATTAGCTCTCGCACACTATAATAGACATACATACACAGGCAAACTAAAATACTGAGTGGCCTATCTCACCTTGCAGTGTCTTATTACACTAATCACTCCGCCAGAGATATTTGATAAGCGCTCCTTCATAACAGCCCGCGCTGCCCTTCCCTTGTCCTATTGCAATATGGCTGCTGCTGACACTAATTGCCTTGAGGAATCCCGTTTCTATTATCACATATAATCAAACAGTAAGTATAAACAATCATTTTTACCATGCATATCTCCATCTGGTGTTTTTTGTTTTAATGCCTGCACTTGTTTTCCTTACGTTTTTTTTTTTTTTCCTTCACTTGCCTGTGGCAACAGGTAACTTTTTCAATTAAAGTAATGGCCTCTTAAAATGACATAGGTAAAACAAACCCTGTAGTAGGTTCTTAAGCCCACCCAGAAGGGGGTCCTCAATCTGGAACGAATATGAGGCTCTGCTGTCTATCTGTCCTCAATGTGTCGGGGGACGTTTCATTTCTCACATGTTGGGAATTATCAAGGCATGATTGAATTACTGCCTGAAGGAGCCTAAGAAGGAGAACTTACTCTTGTGCCCGGACTTCTCATCAGGCACCTCTGCCTCTCCTTTCCTTTTGCTGCCAGGATAGCTTCCCCGGTTGGGACTTTAGTCACAGCCTGAGGACATCCTTCTGCATCTCCAGGGAAGGGGAGGGGGCTGCAGATAGGCAGAGTGAGACACGAGATAGGTAACTAACGAGGAAGACGTTATGCACATAGGCTGGTTCATAAATGTAAGCAGAGGTGGCTGAGGCATTTGTGCATGTGTTTGGCAAATTAGTTGATTTCACTTTGCTGCATGTCATAAATACTTCACTGACTGTTAGACACACTGGTACACAGCAGAGTAGGTATCCCCGGGAGACGAAGCTTCCTGGCTCCTTACCGCCTCCCGCAGATTCATAATGAGATGATTGCCATGATGGTCCTTGCTGTGCCTGTCTTTATTGCCCTCATGGAGGGACATTCTTGTTTGTCTTCTATCTAGAAAGAGGTTAATGGCATGTTCTGTGGGGTTTGAGTAAACATTTCCCCTGTACAGCTCGCAGCGAGGGGTCAGTCCTGCAATCTCAGGCTGAGCACAGCCCGCATACAGACGACTAATAAAGATGTTCTGTCTTTGTGTGTGGGTGTGAGTCTGAAACATGGAGAGAATGAGACACAGGAAGGAAGGGAGAGGAAAGCAGGGGGAGCTGAAGAAAGGCAGAGACAGACAAAGACTGGGAGAGGTGACACTTCTGGACAAGCCTCATTGTCACTGTCATGGCCTAATGGTTTGAGATGCTCAGTCGCATAATACTGCCATTTTGGCGGCTTCTCCACCCAGTGTTGCAGACATGATTGTGTAGTCCACTTGTGGTGGTGTGATTGTCAGGTAACCAAATGCACATTTTATTCCAATATGACGTGTGGCATTTAAAGAAAAGTTTGACTCTCTTTCTTAAGAGGACAAATGATTCAAAAATAACAGACACTTTGCCAAAAGTACTTTTTTTTATTTTTTACACAAGTGAATGTAAAATGTACGTGCAGTTTGAGTGTCATTGTTTAGTTAAACAATGACACGCTAAGCAATGTTGGTGCGAAATTTTGTTGTGTTTTTAACTATTTGTGGGAGAGGTTAAAACGAGCAATAGTCTGCTGGACTAGAAATTTTAATCAATGAATATTTGAGTTAAAGTTCTATCCTGATCACTATGTACACTATGATGTTTTCAAGATAAACAACCACTGCAATTCAATAATTTATTTCCAAAACATATGTCATTCTCATTTCTGTAACTTCAAAACACAAAATTGAAATGTGAAATTCTAGCTACAGTTCAAAGCTGCAAAATGAAATTGAACAGCCCAGAGATAGTTTTCAGAAAATTGAGAGGACCTTTTCCAGAACACATTCCTCACAGACAGAAAACAAAACTGTATCTTTGACAACATTTATGTAAAGCAAATACACTGGGCATAATCTTCGTCAGAAAGCACAAGTCACACAGTGTTCGTTTGTTGGACAAACAACCAGAACATTTCCTCCATGAACTCAGTTTTTTTTATTTCCATTTTGGTTGCTATGCAAATTTTATTTTATCCACAGTTCAAAAACACACATATGTAGTTAGACCACCAAAGTGTTGGCTAGTGCTAGGATTTCTATTATAACTTCTGCAACAGTTTTCTTTAAAGTCCTCTAATTAACTCCACCCTAAAACCTAGTGATGAAGACAGTGTGCCCAAATTAATAAGCTAGTTCTGTAATGAATTTCCAGCTATAATGTAACATAAGGCACAAAAGCAACAACAAACATTATGATTTGTAGAAAGGAACACATAACAGAACACAAGCTGATCAAAGAAAATGAAAACACAAAGATGAGATATTGAGTGTTTTTCATGAATTGTGGGACCAACTATCGGCTAAAAACAAAGGATACTTCACAAACCTTCAAAACGTGATTACGCAAGGGCCATTTTTGACTGAACACACAACAAAGTCAACCCCAAGAAAAAGAACAAGATGTAATTTTTCCAATATGGGGAAAAAGTTTTGTTTTATGTAGTCCCAAATTGAAGAGCATGGGAAGAGAGTCTCTTTTTTTGTAAATAACAGGAAAGGAGAAGTTCAAGCTGAGTAACAGTTTTGTATATATATATACAGTGTCTGGTATATTGTTTGTAGTCCTAAAACTCTGAGCTATTGTTGGAAAAGTGACAAGTCTGAGTGCTAAAAACTGTAAGTCTCGTATTTCATGGCAAGCATATACATTGTATATGTAGCTGACAGAAAGGGACTCTCAAGTCTCTGTTGTTTATGAAGAACATAACATTGCTCACTTCTAAAAAGAAATGCATCCAGTCAGTATTTTACTTCAAGTGGTTGTAGTAGTGCTGGTGGTAGCTACCTACTTACACCACATTTCATCTGTTGCTAAAACAGACTAAATATTGGTAATGAATTGAATTGCAGGGGTAAAACAGAAAATGATACAGTTTCAATTGTCTTACTATAAAATGAAACATTGAAAATATGGTAAAATTATTTTGAAGAGTGAATTATTTTGGAATGGGAAAAGACAAGAACAATTTGTAATCTGAAGAACATTTTGATTACTTTGCAACAGCAAATATTTTATGGTATTTTTTTTTTTTTTTGCAAAAAAATGTTCTCAGTTGGAATAACTCAGAACACTTTGACTAGGTCATTCTAACCCATATAACCATTCCATTAACAGTCTCACTTCTCTTGCAACCTCTAGCAAAAGGGAGTGAGAAGCTCTGACCAGTTTCTCACTTCCTGCTGAATGGACAAATGCCCACTGCATGGTGCTGCCATTACTTGAGGATGGTGTGTTCAGGTTGTTGATGCACACACAGAATTTTTCATGCAGTCAAAAAAGTGTAAAGTTTTTATCGACATCTGACTGAATTGCACAGCCTACAGTAACATTCCTGTCAAAAGATTCTCCCACATTAGCTGTGGATCTCTCCGGCTCCAAAGCGTTGAGCATCAGTAGTCAGGGATTGTTTTTCTTTTGAGTCAAAAACCATTTGATATCATATTTAGACCTCATTGAGAGATGGTCTTACAACATTTTTAAACACTGTTTTGCACTTGAGTAGCTTGCAGGGATCCTTTGTCTGCCTGTTGTGGCTGGAGAAAGCGTTAAGTTTGTTTGATCCACTGCCCATCAGGAGCACAATGAGCTCTTTATATCCAATGTGCATCAGATCTTTCTGCTACAGTTTGCACAGTTAATATAATTAAAGATTAAAACTCTTGCTCCCAGCACATTCTCAAACTCTCTACAACATGCTCACATGTTGTCATTTACTCAGGTACTGATTGACATGTTGAGTATTTGCATCCATACTTAGAGATCATTTGAGCAAATCATTACCATTGCTTTATGACGAGACAATTGTGCACACATGTCAGTTGTTGATCAAAGAAAAAAAAATCTGATGACCAGCTGCTTTTCTTTGATAGCCCATAAACTTTATTGCGGCGCTATTTTCTTGTTTGTAATGCCATCTGGCAATAAAGAGTGGAAGAAAGTAAAAATAATATTTGCAATTGCAGCTGCATAATGTTATTTACAACCATTTGCCAAATAGCCTCCCAACATGGCACTATTGGAGCTACAGATCTTCAAATGAATTCTCATCTCTCCTTTCAGGGCCGCGCTGCTTACTCCCTCACAGGCCAATTAGTTCTTTGTGTTTGCATGTAACAGGCATGCTAATTGGGTGCTACAGTGGCCCAAAAGCCGATTAAACATTTCTAGAAAAAAGCAAATATATTAATAAATAAAACATTCAGCCTCTCTTTGTCTCTCATTCACTTCACTGTGTTTGTCTTTCTAACCTTCCTCCAAGCTCTTCCTCTGCCTCACCATATCCCCACGGATGGCAGCGCTCGTCTTCTATTCTTGCCATTTACATAAAGGTGTCTGTTGATGGAGCCACATTCTTGGTTTCTGAGGACGAGTACTGGCAATGCCTCACCCCTGTATTGATGAAGAGGCACTTGAGTGCAGCTGTGCTAAAGATAAGCGACAAAAAACTTACAAAATCTCTTTTTTCTGAAGTGTGTCTCTTCAGTCTTGAAAGGGTAACCTTGACAGCTCGAGTTTTGACCAAAGTGCTTGACAAAATGCTTTGCTTTCAAACATTTGTTTCTTTTCTGTCTCAGCTTTAAAAACGCAGAAAATGACTTCAGTGTATGCTCCCCCAAAAGTGGGACGGGGAAGATTGTGCAATACGAGTATTATGTATCACTAAGCGCAAGCCATGGGGGCCATGGATCAGTGCATCCGTGTTGTTGACTTTCTCTCCCTTCATCACACCGCAAACATAGACTGCGTGTTTGCCTCGGTGCACATTGAAAATAAGAGACCAGCATTTTCACTTGTATTACTTCAAATCTAGACTGGCTCAGTTGGGAAAGAGAGTGACTATAACTGAGAAAACAAACAAACAAACAAAAAAAACCCCCAGCAAAACAAAACAAAGTTTAAGCTTTTGTGCCTTTACACAAACAGCGTTTTTACAATAATAAACTTTATAGTGCTTCAAAGAGAGATTTTTTGTAAAGGCAATTTGTTACTAAAATTGTTGAAAACTTTACTTGGAAGCAGAGTTAGATTATAGATCTCAGACTTTCTAAATTTCAATGAGTAACGCTCAGTCCATCATGTAAAAATATATAACAAATTGCACAGAGGAAGGAGTGACTTTTCTAAAAGGAGACCAAAATGTAATTTTTGTTTCTTCACCAGGGACAGGGAGTCATGTCAGAGCTGACAGAAAAATGTGTGGAGCTAATTACAGGGGACTACTGGAAGAAAAACGGTTTGAAGCCGCAAAAGGCTTGTATAAGAATGGCCCAGTCAAAGCCCAGGCCTAAATTAAATTGAGAATAACACATGATTGATGCTCTTTAGCCAAACTAAATGAGCCTATTTTACTAAGAATCACTGGATGAGCTTCAGTCTCTAGATATGCACTGGTGGTACAGACAAACTCTCCAAAAACCTGCAGATGCTATTGCAGCGAAAGGTGAAACTGACTATAGGGTGAATCTAACAGTTTGTTTATAATATTTATTTGTAAAAGAAAATGAAAGCCATTAATCGTATTCTTTCCACAGCCTGCTTGTTCTGATTTATCACATAAAATCTCAATAAAATACAAAATAATTCTACAAAGTGGTTTTATGAGTACTTTACACTGTATTTACCGTGACAATACTGACTTTTATAGTCTAACATCCAAACCTTTTAAATAAAAATTCTGATCTGATTTTTTTATCCTCTTTGTTGCAGATTCATGTTATCAGAGAACATAGTAATGTAACAATATTGAACAGGTCCACTGGTAGACATATTTGATAGACTTTGTCCTTGATGGAGGTTTGTAAAACCTCAGTTCTCCTTAGGCATTGCCATCATGAGAGAAAAGTGAAAAGGGGTCTGTGCGTTGGACGCTGCACCTCCTTCAAGGCTGCTCTGCTCTACTCATCGTCAATTACGTCTATATCATTTTCTTTCAGCTGCTTGCTTTAGAAAAGAAATTAAAAAGGGCCATTGTTTTTCTTATCCCCTGTGGGCTGAGAGCTTTCACTATGCTACAGGCTTGTGCTTGGCCATCCTGCTGATTAGAGAGTGAATGGAATGACGATTGAGGGATTCACTCAGCATTGTCTTCCATTATTTGGCTGGTGGCTCTTAATTTCATACAAAAATTAATTTTCCCACATCTGATTTGATTTCTCAGCCCTGTATAGTGTTGAGCCTGGGAGGCAAGGTGGCTGGACATCACAGAACTTGTGTCTGTTTCTCTGCTGAGTGCAGAGAAAGTGCAAATGTAGATGATTGTTTTAAACAGCAGCCCATAAAGATCGCAGGCCGGAGATGCTGGACAAATGAGAAAGAGAAGTAGTGCTTTTTAAAGACTGTGGGAGGGGATGCAGACTTTTGTTGTTCAGAGAATGACAAAAACCTGGGCTACTTTTGCCTCTTGATCTTGAATATATTTTAATCAGAGGCTTTTGGAGGGATAGTTTATTTATGAAGTAAAACGCAAGAAAAGAGAAGGAGTTGTTAAAAATTTGTGACAGTGACACTGATAACGTACCGAAATATTTTCTTTACAATGAAGAATTCGAATGATGAGGAGGACAAATGAAATGTCAGAAATGGTCTGCTTATTAATATTCTTTCAACACCAATTGCTTTAGTGTCCCCGTAAATAAATAATTTACATTTTGCTATGTAATGACAGAAAATATTTTCATGACGTGTTTTTCTGACAGATCAACACAAAGCTGTTTGCAATGCAATTAAATTTTAGGTCTAGGATTTGATTGGGAAACATGAGTGTGCTTTAATCAAAGCCAGTACATTGTTGTCCTTTTATACATAGCATTTTGTGTCCAGATAAAAATGTTGGATTTTGTCCTAATATGACAAAAATGTTTTCTTCCTAATGTTAGCGAGGTTCCTGATGTGGATTATAGCCAATTATGAATCCGATAACTATCGGGATTCGTTCAGTAATGTCTTTTTCGTGACCCTTTCATGAATGAGAGACTATAGCAGCACTAGTTGTCAACAGCTATCAATGTCTGTAGTTCTTCCTGGGTTCCGTAGATATTTTAGTTTCTTCTTGGATTAATGCTCACCTTGCCCAGGTGCTGAGTTAGCTCATGTTAGTTAGCTCATGTTTTGTAGCCTAAATCTGCTTTAAACCTCTCCATGACTTTATTGGTGATAGTCTGCTGTGTTCCTCAGTCTTCAATATGCTGTTTGGGCACTAATGTTTGTGCACAAACCCTTTGAGAGCCTTCACAGAACAGCTGTATTCAGCTAATAACTATGTAGGTGATTTTACTATGGAGATGTAGAGAGTTTAAATACATACGCTCATAAAACTTTTCAGATTTTAATCTGTAGAAAATTTTGAAAATAATTTTTGCTTTCCTTTCAGTTCAGAATTGCAGGATTTCTGGGTTTTTTTTTTTTTTGGAAAATATTTCTCCAAAAAACATCAAAGTTTGAGCCTGCAACAAGACAAAATGTCAAAAAGGCAATGGATGAATACTTTTGTAAGGCAATGTAAAGAGAAAAAAAAAAGTAACCTCAAGAAATAATTCTGGAAAGCAAAAGAATCTTCTTTTAATGAGTGGATTTTCTCAAAAAATGTGTTGAAGGTTGAGCAGTTCTTTCACACCCCCCACCTCTGTTCAACATGTTCACTATCTCTCCCAGTGGCTGACAGGTGGAGTCGGACTCTGCCGTGCATGCTCTCCTGCACTAATTTATCCACTTCTTTGGCTGTAATGAGGCAGAACTGGTAAATGTGGGGACAGCATTGTTAACATTGCTGCTTCACTGGGAAAGAGGAGAAGGCTGATAAATAGTGGAGAAGGATGGAAATGAGGCCCTTGTGCTGTCACACCTTCAGAAATGATGCTCTGAGACTTTTACTCGGGCTGAACTGCTGTCTCATAGTGAAGCTGCTTGCTGAAAGAAAACGACATTTCCTCAAGCAATTAGGCATCAAAGTTTTTCGCTGCATCAAAACTGGTTGTTTTGGCTGCAACAGTGAGAAAGAATAAAAACAACAAAAAAAATGAATATTTGATTTCTTTTTTCTTCTGAAACTGATAAAAAAAAATAGTATAAATAGAGTTAATTAGCTCATATTTCCCTTAGAGTAAGATGATCAAGGAGAGAGAGGAGTTCTGGAGATAGTAAGAAGATGTCTCAGTCTAGTTTCACAGCATCAGAAACAAGTGTTGACAAGGCTCCGTAGTGGTAGCTCAACTGTAACCCAGCTCACTTCAGTTTTCTTCCGAATTCCTCTTCTTTTCCAATTTATTTCCTTCCTGTTTCCTTTGCAGTGGAGGAAAGAGATAAACAGATGATGCATCCATAGATATTTAGACCGTGAGAGCAGAAACATTCCTGCATAATTACCACTCAAGCATCAACCGGACAAACTTCTCCATCAGCGTGTCCAAAGGATTAACTGCACTTCGGTCCTCTTATCTCCCCTCATTTCATTTAAGAAAGAAAATGACCTTGCGCTTGTTTACATGCTGATTAAAGACGGGAGGGAAGGGAGGAGACAGAAAGTCAAACAGCAATCAGAGGAGTTTGTTAAGCAGAAGTATTTTTGGATGCAGGCTCTCAGTGGATACAGTGAATTAGAGCCAGTCTGTGTCACGGTAAACCCGCCCCCCCTCCCCGTTCCCCTTATGTAGCAACTAACGAACGATGGGTGGGCTGGCAGAAAGAGGAAGGTGTGTATGTTTGCACGTGTTTCTGAACGTGGCATGTGATGAAAAAAATGCTTAGTGTGTGGGTGGTTCTATTGGTTAGTCTGCCTGTTTCATCGCTCTCAGAATAGCTCCTGTTCCTGGACTCCTGTGAGTCAGTGCATCTACAATACGATGCTATCTGTGTGTGAAGGGGATAGGAGAGCTTTTTAACTCACATCTTGCAGGAAACAATTTGAATTTTAAACCTATAAAGGGAAAGGTATTTGTATAAAAACACTGTTGGATCTGTAAGAGGAAACTTTTCTCCTTACTTGCTTTGTTTCTCATGTCTACCTGTCACTGCAAAGAGATGGAACTGTAAACTATCCTAAACAAGTAGCGCCAAAGTGGATTGTGTCTCTAACCTCAAAGCAGCGCTCCTCGTGAGGAGCACTGCTTGACTCCAGAGATTCTCTTTGTCTGGCACCAAAAATCTATGACTTCTAGCATTTTATGCAACTTTGCCGTAAAGAAATGCAGAGAACCCATGAAGTCTTAGCTTGTGAACTTTAATGCAACTTGTGATGAAGGAACGTGAGCCACTGGTTTCATGCATGGTTTTGCAGGGAATCCGGTAGTGCTTCAGAGCCTGTTTCTAATTTAGAATCAAAATTTAGAAACCTGAAAGGAGAAACGGAGTACCTTCAGCTAAAAATAATGTGTTGATAATGCAATTAAAAGTAACCCACACCTTTAACGATGGAAGACATGGAAATATGAAAGTTTTAAATGGATATCTGAATTGGCAAATCAACAGTTTGACCTGGAGTTTCCTCTGAGATGTTTACTCCAGAAAAGTGACATTTAACCGACTGATTTCTATGGACTGTTCTGTTAAATAAGTCACTTCTTTATCACATATTCATCTTAGCATAAAACTATTATCTCATCAAAATTAAACAGGTTTAAAGATGTCTGAGTTTTAAAAAGAAACCTTATATATATTAGAGTTATCATGGCAAATATGGCAGAGAATTACCAGAGTGAAAATTAAACCAGACTGGTGTTGTTCCTTGATTACTGTGAGTCACTGTAGCTCTGTAATAAGAGAATTATAGACACAAGTCCATTATCTGGTGCTACAAGAATATTTACAATTAGTTTCATCACATTTGTTTACATGCTATGTTGAACTCTGAAAGCTGACCAAAACACTACATGCAAGTTGTTACAGGGTAATTGCTTATACACTTGATTAGTTACAATTAAATGACAAGGGAAAACGTTGGAAAGTGTGTCACATTTTAACCATAGGTGAAGCAATGTTTGATTTCAGTGAAAACTTGATAACCATATTTTACAGCATCATGTAGACCATCCTAACAAATGAATTCATTGGGTACTAAGGAAGAACCTCCAAACACTGCAAGAATTTATAAAAAAAGCTCTCAGGGTCGTTCTGATGCTACCACCATCGCTTCCTCCTGAAGAGTGGAAGTTGGCAACCACAGTAAGGGAGCGACAGAGGGGATTGACTAAAAGTTTGTGACAACAGAAGAAAATAGTGTGATTTCACAGACATAAATATATACTATGCGTAGAAGTTGTGCACATTAACTGTACCAAGATTTGTGAAAAACAGTTCAGTTTTCACAGGCAAGCAGCTGGAATCAATACTCAGGTTAAGATTAGCAAGTGATGAATGAAAAAAAACAGCAAATTTCTTTACATCTAATTTTTCTTTTTTCCTTGTCATTCATATCACATCTCTCACATACACACTGCAATTATGGGTTTTCTTTTGTTGCCTCTGTAGATGAAGAAACAGTGATTCATGAAAACATGAAAATGCTCTCAGGAAAACCAGAGGCTTAACATTCTGAGTGTAGAGAATCGTATTCTTACCTGCAGATTTCTCTTCCTTTACACCACATTGTCCTAGATTTTTAGAGACTTTAAAAGGAAAACATTAAAATAAATAAATAAATGGATAGCTTTGACATGAACACTTACTGCAGGAGCTTGTGTTTATTTCCATTTCACCATTTTATGCCAGGGTTTATTACTTGCAGAATGAGTTAAATAAATAAATAAATAAAATATTGAGTCTTTGTTACATGTTTTCCACTACTAATGGCAAGGCGTAATGATTTCACCCTTTGGCTGTTTTGACCAAGCAAACACTTTGGATATATTGATCAATATTCAGGCAGAAAACCTTTACCCAGTTATATAACAGCTGAATGACAATTAGCAGAAATCTGTAAGCTATATAAACAAAGGTCAAATGTCTGTGGTCCAAGAGATTGTTCTGCCAATTCAAGAATTTGAAAATACAGCAATTATTAATTAAACAAATTATGATAAAAATAAAGAAAGGGATTTTTTTTCTTCTTTTTTTTTATCAATTCTCGCAAACTCCTGATGCTGCTCTTTTAAGATTTTAGTGGTCTGCATGAACTATCCATTCTGTGAAGATGAAGAGGAGAGGTTGTGTTTGCTGTAGATTTTGTGTAAAAATAGCCACAGAAAGGAAAGTGAACAATGTCGGAATCAAATGAACGAAAGGTGAAATGAGTTTCCGTTCAGTCGGCGCTGCCACAACAGATGAAGTCTCTGACAGACCTGTGTCTGAAATAGCACCAAGGCCAACAACTTAGCGTTTGCTTATTAATGCAGCACTTCTGTGGCCGACTTCCATCACACAAACCGACTCAACAGTCACACAAGCAACACATGCTGATGCAGTCCGCACGGCTCATTCACTGTTTTTACACAGTGGAATTATTTGCCAACATCCCGTCCGAAAACACACACACTCTCACCTATGCAGAGTCACACACACACACACACACACACACACACACACACACACACACACACACACACACACACACACACACACACACACACACATACACACACACACACACACACACACACACTCACTCATTGTCAGATCAATATTGCATTACTGCATGTTCTCCTCTGAGACGGTGTAGTGATGGGTGTAGGCTGTGGTTAGAAACCATCTCTTGAGCGTGTGGAGTGGTCAGGCACAAGGGGCAGATCTGAGGAGGCTTCACAGTTCTGACAGGCAGTTTCACCCCTCGACTTCTTCCCCTTTTGCTCCCTGGTTTCATCTGTGGCTCTGCCTATGATCATTAATAGAAATTTCAGATGTGAATGCTGCACATGTTCAGCCCCATTGTTCATCTTTGCATCTGTATTTGCTCAATAGTAATTATATAGAAACATCAACCCACCATGTTGTTTAATTAAAGTGTTTACACATTTTATTTAAAAAAAACTTATGTTTGCATAAGAAAAACAGCAACAAAATAAATCCCACGTCATGCTCATAATCAGGACAACTTGTGTGCGTGAGTGTGTGTATGCGTGTGCGTGTTTGTGTGCGTGTGTTTGAGTATGGCTTATATTTATGTTTTTCCCATCTGGGATTTTGTGCTGCATGAAGCAGAGCAAGCAAAGTCCTTGGTGCCGACCGAAGCTCCAGCTTTTCCATCTAAACTGTATCATTAAAACAGGCAGAGAGGCGAGGGAGACAGCCCCTCCACACCTCATAAAGTTGAGTGCCATACGAGGCGAAGTGCCACGCACCACTGCATTTACGGGCGAGTCTGACGTACTTTTTACACACCTTGTCCTCTCTCTCACTTTCATCGCTGTCTGTTTATGTGATATTACTCACATTCTGCAATTCCTATTTTTTCTAGTTTGCTCAGTATTAAGTATTGACCGATACTTCAACCGCCTCCTTTATCTCCCTCTGCTTTTTTTCCCCCCCTCTGTCAAAATTTTCCAACAAGTAGCTGGAGCGTAACATTGAAAGGGTATAATCAATGGAAAAGCACCACTTAGGGAACCCATTTGATGCATACTGTAGGGCAGAGTTGATTCAAGGGTGTAGATTGAGTCAAGCCTCATTTCATATCCTCCCCAATTAGTCATCCAGCTTGTGCCCTCTCTAACCTCCTATTCTCAAGAAGCGCCAGCCTCTCGTTTCACTCTAAACTATGGATGAATTCATCTTTTAAAAAAAAGATCTATGCCTTTTTTTTGTGAGATGAATGTACGATACATTTTTTTCCCTTTCTTTGATTTCCTTTTATCTTGGGGTTCCGTACCTGTTCTGGGATAAAACTAAAGCATTCGTCCAGAAACTCGCCTTATTTTTGCTTTCTCATTCACTCCTGCACCCAGTTCAACTTTTCTACCTGTCTGCCCATTTTCCTTTTCCTATAAATCTCTGCTTAAATCCCACTTAAATCAGCATCAGCAGCTGTCCTTAAAACTCCATTATCTACAATTACTCCAGCATTAGGGAGTCAGGGTACACCTGCCCCTCCAAAAAAGTGTCTCTATCTAAAACCATTAGATTCATACTCAAAAGGGATTGGTTATTTTCATTTTTTATAATAGTGGTGGAATGGTCATCATTGTGCAGCTTGTAGATGATACAGCTCACAGTCTGGATGAATAATTTTAATTTGTGTGGTGTATGCTACTATTAATGTGATATTCTAAAATAAAACACAATTTAACAGTTGACTTAAGTACAGTACACCTGCATGAAACGTGATCTCAGTGTAAATAACACAGTTCTGTAAATGGCTCAGAGTTCAGACCAAGGATCATGCCTGAGAGGTTGGAGATAATTGTTAAAGCAGAGTTTGGCTTTAAAACTAAGTCCACAGCTTGCTACATCTTTTTTTTGCCCCTGTTAAATGTGGCAAAAATCTAGTCAAAAAAAAAACATTGAAAAAAATCCTTGAGTTTTATCACAGTGTATGTGAGGGACTGACAATACACGGGGAGTTCTGGTAAGATGAGATCAACACTGCAAGACACTCAAAACAGTTTTTGCAGGGTGGCTGATGTGAAAATAGATGGGGCTAAAATTTGAGAGACACAGGCAGAAAAAGGCTTTAAAAGCTTTGGACACTAGGAACTCGGATTATTGAGAAACCTTGATGAGCCAACGGTTGGTACTCAGATTTTCTCCATCCAGTCTTCCTGAGCTTGAGTTATTTTCCAAAGAAGAAAGAGAAGAAATGTCTCCACTATCCAAAAACGACTTGCACCCACATCAAAATGTGGTCTGCAAAATATTGTCTCAGGAGAGCTGACCACAAAGATATCACACTTTCTAGAGTTTTATTGGTATATTATTCTTAAACTTTCTATCTACTCCTTTTTATTTTACAATTACAATTTAGTTTTATTTGTCTGTCATGTAAAATGTCCAATTCAAGGAGCATAGATACTTTTTGAGATGTACTGTGTGCCTTGGATTTAGTTTAATTTTGTCTGAAAAGTAAAATATTCAGCTCTACATATTTGGTAATTCATGTTTGCAAAGGAGAAATACAATTCAGAACAAAAACTAAGCCAAAATTAGGTTAAGTTTCTACTTTTTTATATCATGAACATTTCATGTTGTTTTTTCACACTTGCAATAAATAAATAATAATAATATTCCATGCACATGTCTGCAAAATACCTTAAAAGTAAACAGTGCACATTTCTGCAAAGATGAAGATTTTTTTTTCTGTCTTCATGCAGAACTCTAGGCTGAGTCACTGCTACTCTGTGGCTCTGTTCCCCTGAGGAAAGTTTAAATCAAAATTAAAGTTCCCCTTTGTTTGCGCTATGAGCTGGTACAAGAATAAATCTGCTAATTAGCTAAAACACACACAGAGTTCAAGCGGTCAAATCTGAAAATAAGACGCATGGGCAGCGCAGATGCCTGGAGAGTAAGCCAAACGCGGACAAGCTTGCACAGAGGGCATCCATTAAGACACTGGTGTTTATAGAGAAAGTTTGTGCTTCAAAATCATGTGTGTGAGTGTTAGGTGTATATGTTCCTTGCCACAGAGGGGAACGGGACATGTACGAGTTGCTGGGTAAGGGGAGAAGGAGGACTGGGGTGAACTCGGCTGTAGATAGCCCGATCTGCTCTGATTGACAGTGATGGCAGATAAGGTGCTCGCAGAGAAGGAACAGAGAACAGAGCTGCACACAAAGATAAGGGCCAAGATTAGCACCCTGTAACGTCACACAGAGAGAGGCAGAGTCCAGCAGAGAGGGAAAGATTGAGATGTTGATGCTGAAAGGTACTGGCTACCATGAAAATAACAGGTAAGAGTAAAAGTATCTCAGTGAAGAGTGTGTGTGTGTGTGTGTGTGTGTGTGTGTGTGTGTGTGTGTGTGTGTGTGTGTGTGTGTGTGTGCGTGCGTGTGTGTGTGTGTGCGCGTGTGTGTGCGTGTGTGTGCGTGTGTGCGTGTGTGTGTGTGTGTGTGTTTGTGTCTGTATTCAATTGTTCATCAGACCGTGCACCAAGGTAGCATGCACACACCCTGTTGATGGAGGAGGGCAACTAATCAGCTCATAATCCAAGCGGTTGCTGTTTCCTGGGCAACAGTGGTGTACGCTCATGCATGGCAAACAGATACACTCGCTCCATTATTTCTGTCTCTCTTTATATGTTTCTTCTCCCATCTTTTTTTTTTTTTAGCTTTCCCTTTTCTTCCCTTTCCTGACAACACAGCCTAATTTTCTTCTCTAATTCTGACATCCGGTTCTCTTTTTAATGTCTCCTTCCTTCATTTCTCTTTTATTCTAACACTTTTCTGTAAGAGTTAAAAGTCCCTCTTTCTTTTTTGCGCCCCTTTCTAATTTTCTTCTTCCTTGTCTCAAACCCATCAAAATAGCCCCACCTGTCTTTCCCATTCATATTTCTTCCCCATTTTACTGTAAGGAAATTGACAGTTCTTATTGTTTCATCTGTCTTTTCTTACATTAACTTTTTCCGCTTTCTTTGTACAATTTTGTTTTATATTACCTCACACCCTATCTCACCGAATTGTCTCCCTCCCATGTAAACACAGACACCACATTTCTCTTCTTGTGGCAATTTCCACTTTTTTAATTTCGTTTTCTCTCCCTCCTTTTCTTTTCATTCTGTTTCTCTCTCCACCCCTTTTCCAGAAAACAGTCTTTGTTTTTACCCCCCCTTCCTCTCTGCATGCCACGGGGTCCGGGGCTGGTGTATTTGCGCAGTGATGTTGAAGGCCTTGATGATCACTCTCCGGGAGATGATTATTTGGTCAGGGCCCGGCAGCCTCCTCTCTTGCCCTGCACGGCTGGAGCCCAGTCTCGACTATATGTGTCCACGTATGTGTGTGTGTGTGTGTGTGTGTGTGTGTGTGTGTGTGTGTGTGCGTGTGTGTGTGTGTGTGTGTGTGTGTGTGTGTGTGTGTGTGTGTGTGTGTGTGCATCACAATTTAGTCTGTGCAGATATGAGATTATAATTTTTTTGTGTGTCTTAGTGTTTATTCTTGACCCGTTTATTTAGACGGCTAATAAATATGCATAGTGTATGACTTGCTTTATGTGAAACTGGAATTTTTTATGAAAGCAAATATATTTAATGCAAAAAGAACAGAATAATCAAGGGCCATCAATTATTCATTCCATAAAACTATGAAATAAAACATATTTAATACATAAAATATTCATGTTTTCGCTAAAGCTTTTGCTTGGCGTTAGTTTTCCAGTTTCTTGTGTGCATGAGAGTGTAACGTATGTTTGTCACCTTTTGTACTCCTTAACATAATCCCTCTTCACCCTTTGTTTCTGAACCTTAACACTTTCTAAGAGGTAGGATGTCAAATTCCCCCACAGATTTAGATATTTTTATGTCACACTAACTCATCTGAAGTGTTCTGGTATTTAATGTTTGATATCACTGTCAATCATTATTGATTAATACCAAAAATGGCAAAAGAAAAATCTAATATTTCTTTATGTAAAATGTTTTAGAAACTAGCAACTGATATAATTAATGTTAAATGTGTGCCAAGTTCTTTTCAAGAAGTCTAAAAAAGAGGAAAAAATGAAAAATGTACAGGAGCACATGCTGCTTGTAATTTGTTCTACTGTAATGTATTGTAATTAACACGTATTTTCAGTGAGACTAATCATCAGTAGACCTGAAGAACATTTGCAGGTTGGTATATTTATAAAAATCAGCTGTTTTTGTATAGTTTAGTTGTATGTTATATGTTGGTGTAATGGCAATGAAGTACGAAGTTGCTTTGAATTCATTTTTGCTCTTGCTCAACAGGCGTACAAATAATGTAAGCGTCAGGAATGATAATTCGTCTTCACACAACAAATTTAAGTATAATTTGGTATTATACTAAAATTATAATTTGAGTATAAATTATACCCTAGGTCAAAAATGTTTACGTAATAAGAAGTGTAAAATATGTAATGTGTAAAAATTATCATACTTTTTAAAGGAGTATGATTTTTCAGTTCAATATATGAAATACCGTCTGACTGAGATGCCAAAACCAAAGGGTGAGGGGGACTGCTAGTGACCCTGGGAAGTGGGATTCAGTCAGTCTGAGACTGACACTTGTATTTCCAAAGATCTAAAGTCTACCGATCTTTTTTTTTTTTTGTCTCAGCAAATGTCACTTTTTCCCGTCCATTTTTCTCACTTTCTTGACCTCCTCTTTTCTTTATCTCATCTTTTGTGTCTCTCCAAACTACCTGACCCCATCTTCTGTGCAAACACAGATGCCCAGAGCCTTTGGCATTTTCACTAGCTGCTATATTTTTTCTTGAGCCGGCTGTCTGGTTAGTCTGGTGTAAATGTGAAAAAGGCGTCGGCTGTGGCGTTTCACCCAAATTACCCTCTCCCTCGCTCTCCGTCTTTCTCTTGCACACTGCTGCTCATCGCTTTTTCACCTAGGAGCACAAGCAGAGACTGGGCTTCGCCTCTATGCCACAGAGAGACAATCGATTGCTTTCATAAAATAAAATGGTGGACATGAAAGGAGCTTGATAAATGGCAGGCTATTTGGCCCTAATTGCAACCCTTTAAAATGTCTTGGTGATGATTTGAACAGGCTTCGACTGAAGTTAGTGCGATCAAAGAAGAGAGAAAAAAAGATTAAAACACACTGGCTGGCTGAGTCTTAACTGCACGTCTCCAACTCCTGACCCCACGTGGCCTCCAGCTCTGAGGAACGGCCGATATTCTGTGCTTTACTACCAAATAAATCAAAGACTTTGCAGAACGATGTCTTATCGCGCCTTATGCTAGTTCCTGGATCATCTTGCAGTTAATCATCATTCTTCAACTGCAGTCTCATTATAGCTTTCGAATTCGTGATAAACACAGAAGGACGGAAGTCGAAGAAAATATGGAGGGCTGGGCACTGAGTGTTTATGATCAGCATGCACAGTCTCTTGGCATAAATGTTGAAAAGAAAACCTCTAACTCTTATGCATGCAGTGTGGGCTGCAAACACATATGAGAACAAATGGTAATAAAGATTGATGACAGTCAAACAAAAGTAAGAATCACTGCTAGAGTAACACATCACCGTGCATGTCCGTGTGTGTGTGTTGTGTTTGTGGTGATGGAGATAAATGGGGTTAGATCAGAGGGAGCCATTAGAACAATGGAACGGAGCAAAGAGGGGAGAGAATGGAGAAGACCACGCTGGTCAGCCCGGCATCCCCTGAGCCGAGTCTGAGACGATGTTTAATCAGGCCTGTGAACCTACGAGACCGGGGTCACCCCGGCACACTCATTAGGCTTGATGGGAGCACTGTACCACGACAGATGAGTACAATCTTTACTCTGTTCATCCATCTCTAAAAACACACACACATATAATCACCTTGCGCACCTCCTTTGCCCCAAACGTCTCATTTCTCCACCTTGTTTTTGTGCACACATCATGCACTCAGCGGAAATGACTGTCTATAATTGTATGTCCTCAGTGATTTTGCAGACACAATGTTTGTACTTTTGACACTTGGCCTGATGACAGATGAGTCTAACGACTGATAAGTAGACAACAAGAGAATGACTTTTATTTATTGCAAAATGCTTGTAGGACCAAACAAGTACAACACTCCTAATGGGTAATCATATTAATAGCAGTCACTTGTCTAAAAGCTTCATTTGTCACGCACCAGCTTAAATACATAGTGCCTTGCACATGTATCTTTATCCCCAGAACTTTTTTGCACTTTGTGACATTATAACTGTAAACTTAAGTGTGCATTTTTCAAGTCACAGTTATTGCAGTAAAAAGTTGGAGCTACCAACCATTGCACGCAGCCCACATTGTTCTGATTATTTGTGAACAGCAAAGAAAAACAATGTTTTCTTCCACTATGTGCTGTTCTATCATATATAATTCTATTATAAAACAACTGATGTTTCTGCTTCTATTGAGATAAAATGTGAGCAAGTTAAAGAGGCACAGTTTATGACAGTAAAAACATTTAATCAAGATTGTCTGCCATCTGAAGCTGAATATAAACAATCTTTGACTGAACAGGTTGAGGCCGAAGGAGTTGACAAGGGGTTAAATGGGGTTATTTTCCAAAGCTAAGCACACAGTTCTGTTTGCTTCCCTCTACTACAGCAACGACTGGAGATTTATTACAATGCAAATGACAGCTCAGAGTATATGCCAAGGAGTTAATTACGTGCCAACCTATCAGAGGAGTTACATGACAAAATAGCTTTGGCATTGGCATTTTCACTCGAAGAAGAGGAAGAGAGACAAAAACACAGAGAGAAAAATGTTTGCATCAGTTGGGAATATTCCGCTACCATTCGCAAACAACCAGCGGTTATCTGGACACACATACACCCGAGCAAAAACACACCAGGCAGGTTGGTCTGCAGTACTCCTATTGCTGTTGTTACAAAGAAAGACAATAAGTACGATGCTGTGCTTTATTGCCTCTGTTCCTTTCCTTCCCTTCAGAACCCCAGCTGTTGGAAATATCCAAGCTGTTTATATCACTGCACTTCTTTTGCCGAATGTCAGTTATTGAAACTGGCAAGGGTGAGAAGTGTCGATATGAGACAATACACACTGTGTACACTCAGCATGCAATATGTAGAAACCTGGGTAAACATCCCAGAGCCAACAGGAGTTTTATTGTTGCTTTGCAAAAGGAAACTAACCTGAGCAAAAGGAAATAAGGGATAAAGCATTCTTTGAATTTCTTAGACACTAAGAGCAAAGGCATGGCAAAGAGATATCCTATAAATCCTGATTGTGACAACCATGTAAATATTTATGTTCACAAGTCAGACTGAGACTAGCAGCAGAGGACATTGTGGCTGGGGGACTGGGAATGTTGTCTTACCCTCCTCAGCACGTTAACTCAATATTCATCTTCTTCGCTCGCTCTGTTTCTCCTGGTATCATCTGTGCTGCAGACCACACATGTATATTCATTACTGACCTCCGACTGTCTCAACGGCGGAAGCCATGAGCCCTCTAGGCTGGTGTGACGGCACCATGAAGCTTGTTATAGGCGCACAGTGGTGGCTACATGATACATTTTGTGTGCTGCAAAAATGAGAGGTAATGAATGTAGATGTGAGTCGGAGCCATCCGGAGGAGCTGTTTGAATTTGTATGCCTTGGTGGCATTTCTTCAAGCCAACTAACTTGTGACATAGGTGGATGGAGGAGGGAGGTGGCAACATGGGGAAAAGCTTAGCTCCAAAGGGAATTTTGGCACTCACTACCCCAACATCTGCAGGAGATTCTTTTTTATTTTTTTAACTTGGAGAAGTTCTGTTTTTTATTTTAGCAGTTGCATTAGATTGGCAGAAGTGTTTCATCTGTTTAAACAGATGAAATAGCAGCTAATAAAAACGGCTAAGCACTTGAGTGCTGCACATATTTGAAAGCTATTAGTTGAATTTTAATAAATCAATGTAATCATCTGTTTCCCCAGATTAACTGCAAACTCAATTTTGAAGGCTTACCTAAACAGTTCTCTGAATCTTTTTGTTTGGAATTTATCTAAAGGCAAAGCAAAAAGTAGAAAATCCTGTTATATTTTAGTCAAAATCTAAACTTCTCATCATGCATCAGAGGGTCTTGTCCTACAGGTAAAATCTTTACCTTTTACTGGATTTATATTTAGTGATTGCATTTGGGGGTATTTGCAACTCTCTCAATAAAACAGCCTAATCACTTCAGCGACTGTGGCTGTGTGGGTAGTCGTCTTGCAATTGGAAGATTGTAGGTTCGATTCCAGCTTCTTCCTGCCTCATGTCGATGTGCCCTTGGGCAAGGCACTTAACCCCAAATTGCCCACTGATTGGTGTGTAAATGTGTGAGCGTTTGTGATAGTGAATGTGACTCTAGTGTACAGCACTTTGAGTGGTCAAAAATGATTGGAAAAGCTCTATATAAGTTCAGTCCATTTAGCATTCAATCGGGTTTTCTCTGGATACAGTGATACAGAAAGCAGGGGAAAATTATTTAGCAGGATTATCACACTCAATTCCACACTAATACTTAAAAATCAGAGGTGACCTGGCTTTCTGTTATCAAAGTTATGCTCTGAAATATTCTTTTAACTATTTCTGACATATTTCCCATAGTTTCTTATCTTACATTTAGCTCTATGCTGTTTTCAAAGTGAACTTTTCAGTAGACAGGTGGGAATGTGTTTTTTGAGGGAGTAGCTATATTTCTTTTTATCTCCAACAAGCTACTTTATAAACATTATTATCTACTTTGACCATTACCTGTGTACATAAAAGTGCATTAATGTCTAAACTTTTCATAGCCATAAGTCACTGATGAAGGAAGCTTTATCTTGGCGTCTAGTAATCAGTGATAAACATCATTAGGAATACTAACATTAAAAACACATTGGTTGCCACATGGCCTCAATAATAAAAGTATCACAGGCAGTTATATGAATTCTGAAACAAACTCATGAAAGTTTTAAACAGCTATGTTTATCTAATTATCTGTAGCAGCCAGTTGTTCTTGAGTGTTGAGGCCGACCTCTACATAAGCAGAAACAAATATCCTATTTGTTATATAAAAAAAGCATTAGTGTTTTATTAGTGTCTTTGCATAATTAAAAATATTAAATAAATTAACCTAGTCTATGTACTGCTCTCTCCATAAGGTTGTTGCTGAGATTAAGTAAAAACATACAGTTGAAGCACATGAGGAGGTCACTATCACTTTGTTCATCGTCTATGGAATGCCTTTAAAGTTAATGTTAAATTTTATAGATTTCTCATAGCTCTATTTTTGGTCTATGTAGAAAAAGATTTGTGGGTATATGTGAGAGTTCTTGAATGCCAGTGCAGGAAAAATGCTAAAAGTGTGGATGGTGTGGGGCGGAAAGTATGAGCAAGTGTTTGTGTGAAAGAAAACGTGAGCGCGTGTTAGTGTTGGAGATGAGGGGACTGTTTGGGCCGCTGGGAGACAGGGGGTCTAACGAGGATGTATGACTGTTTCAGCATCCATCTGCAGACATTTTTCTTCTGTCATTCACTCCTGCTGTCTGCCCACAACACACCTCATCCCACATGGCAATAAAACACACACACCTATGCACACACCCTCCCACAACAGGCCTCCTTTAGCCATTATGTCCAATATTATGGCATTCTCGCAGATCTAAAAAAAAAAAAGAAGAAGAAGAAAAGATGAGGCGTGTTTGGAATCCAGAGCTGTAGAGGCTTGAGAATTGTTTTAATCCTGTAAAGGAGATGAGAACTATTTTAAGACAGTGTGATTATGGATCTGAGGAGGGATCTGATTTTTTTGGGAAAGAAATGGTTCATCAGACACAAAGTCAAACTTGCTCTCTCTTAACCACCTGGCCTAAATCCTACAGAAGATCTGTGAGATGAGCTGATGAAAAGAGAGCATAGGTGAAGTACCAGTATCCTCTGTATTCCAAATTTGTGAAAGGAACTGGGTAATGTGCTGCCAAAGCTTTGTCAGCGGGGGTACAAATAATTATTCTAAAAGGAATTTTATGAAAACCAACAATTTATTCATAAAGAACCTTTTACACACTAATGTATTACCAAATTAAGGACTCAGTTTATCTAAAAGTTTTACTGTGACACTGATGAACTTGTTCTCTGACATTTTTTAACTTCTTTATCTGAATTCCCAACAAATTTATCTGCATCTGCACATAACAGAAACAGAATAAAATTCCCACCAAGCTGTGGGCTGAATACGTATCTGGGTAGCAGATGTGGTTTTAATAATCTGGAGTCTGATGGAATGTGGGTAGCAGGTGTTTGTATTTCTTATTGCCTTTTCCCTTTCAGGAAAGCTTTAAAGAGCGTATATGGATGTGTTCTGTTTTTGCTTTCGTTTTGGGGGTTTCCTGATGGCCCTGATAGTGGAAACCTCCAGGAATGATGTGATTGTGGGGTGGAGGGATTGCTCTGGTGATGGTGGTTACTCTGTGGCATTTGGTTGGGGTGTCAAAACCTAATCTTCCTCTGAAGAAACACAAACACAGGTAAGTTAAGATCCGAAATGATGTGACTAATTTTGAAATTTCACTTGTACTTTTCTATGGAATAATAAAATGTATCATAAAATGTATCAATTAAACAAGGATTGTTTGCTGAATGTTCTATAGCATTCAAAAGATTTTTTTCTGAAGGAAGGATTTTTTTGGTAATTTGTGTTCATAATGTCCAATGTTATAAAATAGATGTAAATAATCAAAGTATTTCTGGATTCAAAATGTAGCAAAATTAAATAAATAAATTTGTAATCGCCACATAGTGAGCTTGGTATGATTTAAGTCTTTCTTGTTTGTTTTGCTACTTGAGATGGAATTGTTTGTTTTCACAGCCGTGTTTTCACAAAATTTTGTTAACGTGCTCATTTTCGTTTGAACAGTGCTGATGAATACAACAGTTGACAATCCAACTTATCCTATATTTGATGATGTGAGGCCTGCTAAATGTTAAGTTGAAGTCCAGTGTTGGTATTCTTACATTGCAAGATTAAAAGTGGAATGGCTTTATCCTCAGCAGCGTTGTTATTAAAGGATGATTCTTGTCGATACACAACATGCAGAGGTGAAGTTCTGTCTGATCTGACCCATGTCACAATGGGAGTGAGTCCAATTAAAGAGCAGTTTAGGCTGGTCTCTCTGTTTTTATTGGATATAAGAGTAGTCATACCTAAATAGGAATTATAAGATGCTTTTAAACATATAAGCCAACTAGGAAGAGTAAACCTCAAACCCAGTAAGTTATGCAGGACAGTTTTCTGGTCAGTCTACCTATACCTCAGTCCCCCTCCATAGATGATAGAGACCTCTGCCTTGTCTCAGAGTCAAAGTAAAATGTATTTTATGCATCAATATCCATAAGATGGCATTGGCCCATCAAGTTTTATTGATCTTGAAGGTACTTCACTTCAAAAGGTAAACAGCAAACATTCAAATAAATACTCAAAGCTGTATATTTGTTTACTTGGTGTAAAGACTTGAGTGTAATACATCCTGTGGATCTACTTTGAGTGTATATTACCTATTGTAAAGTACTCTAACATGACTTTTGTTAGAAAATGATGTGATATAAATACGCTCAATTGGTGCCATTGTGAAAAAATGAGAGTTGGTACACTGCTTCTTACATATAGATTTTGTTAAGAATTTTTGTCATGCAAAGCTTTCTGTTTCTGAATTGGGACAGATGTATCATAATAATTCGTCAGTGCAGAGCAGATGTGCCAAAATTGCTTGGAACCATTCAGATTTCAGTTTCCAAACAAGATATTAATACAAATTCTAAATAAGCATCCAGTTTTGGGCATTTTTAGACAGAAACAGCTCTTGGCAAATCATCTTTGCACCACATTTTGCCCTAAAATTAACTTTAAAAAGAAAATAGAACACATTGCTAACCATGTGAGTCAAACATGTCCGTATTTGAACAATTTTAGGATGCTTAGACTAAATGAACTGATTTGAACTAATTTAGTCAATGAGTAGATGTTTTTAAATGTAGTGTAGACTGATTTGGAAAAGTGAAACAAAGGGCATTGAGTCTCATAATAAGTGTTAGAGTTGAGTAAAGCTCATTTCCTGATTTAGTTCCTCAAGATAAGCTGTTTTCATGCACTTTCATTTTGCCTTCCTGGCACCATTGCAAACACGAATTGACAGACTATTACCATGTAAATAGAAATTACACAGACGGCAAATTGGGTGATGTGTTTGCTCTGTGCAGCTTTATAGATTTGGTTTGCATATCCCAACTATAATTTCAGAGCAAAGTTCATGAAGATTTGTTTTTCTCAGCTAAAATAGAATAAAAATTGCATACATTCATATAAAGCATATTTGGTACCTATTCAGAGGTTGCTTATAAAAACATCCTTGGTTAGTTATTGGTGTAAGTGCATGCATATAAGGATCAATTTAATCACCCACTTTCTCTGCATGCATTGTTAACATTAACAGCTTGGGTTCACAGAGTGTGCTTTTCTGATATATACAGCACATCACTGAATACACAGCACTGCACATATGCAAAGGATTCTTCTTTGAAGGTGTCTTCAAAAAAGTGTTCATTGTGTATGTGCACCCAAAATGCCACTTAGAAATGGAGAGGATTATAGAAAAGCCTTGTAGTTGTTTACCTGTTCCTTTGTTATAGCAGAAAATATCAGCAAATTAAATTTCACAGTCTGCGCTTAAACCCCGACTAATCCAAATATTGAGCCGGCGAGTGCATTTTAATTAAAGTACAGGGATCACAGTACAGAACTCAGACGATTCAGGTGAAAGGTAGAAATCACACCAAGAGACAGCAACATCCACATCAAACAATGTCCTTCAAGTCAATAAACAGCAAGACAGGCTTATTTGCATGTACTATGCAAACACAATTGTTGTTTTTGCTGTTTGCAGAGAGCAACGCCACTCGGTATGTTCAGCACCACTCATTAGTCATAATAATGCAAGCTACACTGTTTTATTACCCGCCATCATAGTCTATGGTTAAATACAGATATCAAAGCACTGAAGACTAACTGACTAGCCCAACACTTTTAACTCAGTTACAGCATGCTGTATGTTTTAATTGGTTGGCTCATTAAAAGAACATTTTGGAAACCAAACTGAACCAAACAGAAGATGTTTAAATTATGACGCATAATAAGTTTTACTATTACCTTTACCCCTTGTATTAATGTAAAATACAAACAAATATGCATCCATTCCTACTATCCTCCTCACTGCCTTTGGGAAAAATAAATAAAAGGCCACAAAAGGCCCAATCGTTTTAACCACTGTAATTATTGCACTCATTCAGTAGCGGCTGGTCCATAGGGGGCGCTGTGGAGCCGCCCTCCCTGATGCACAAGGATGGGGATTCTAAAAATAATCTATAAACATAACCCCGCCTCTCGCCCGGAACGTTAGCTGGAGATCGGCACCGGCAACCCTCCCGACCCCACTAAGGGACAAGGGTGTAAAGAAAATGGATGGATGGATGGATCTATAAACATAATTAAAAAAATGTATTAGCCAGTTTTTCTTAATAATGTGTGCCGATCTAATCTGAATTATTTACATAACTTTACCACCAATTAATTTAACTGAATATTTCACGACAGACTCCTGTCAGTTCTCTACGGAAGCGCATTGCTATCACGCAGGAAAAAAAAAATTCGAGCGCTATCACGTTATAACGTGATACGTATCATGTTAAAACGTGATACATATCTTGTTAAAACGTGATATGTATCTTGTTAAAACGTGATACATATCTTGTTAAAACGTGATACGTATCATGTTAAAACGTGATACATATCTTGTTAAAACGTGATATGTATCTTGTTAAAACGTGATACATATCTTGTTAAAACGTGATATGTATCTTGTTAAAACGTGATACATATCTTGTTAAAACGTGATATGTATCTTGTTAAAACGTGATAGTTATCTTGTTAAAACGTGATATGTATCTTGTTAAAACGTGATATGTATCTTGTTAAAACGTGATAAGTATCTTGTTAAAACGTGATAATTCTATGTCCAGGAAGTGGCGGTATTATGCTAGGCTAGTACAGTGGCTGACATGAATTGGTCAGGTTTCCCTTCATGTTTGGTCTACACGGATATGGATGCTGTGGTTAAAACCATTAATAGCTACTCTTAGCAGGATCCTACACAGAACGGGGCTGCACAGAAGGAAACGTCAGTTTGGTTCTCTAGCTGTGGCGGCGTTCCTGACTGTCTGGATCGAAGCTGAAGTTGGCTTCCGTTTGTAGCTTCTGATTCGGGAAATGGCTAAAGAGCGATTAGAACGGAGGCTCAGATGTATTTGCTGAACATTTTCTGTAAAACATTTTATTGAACAGTACAATAGGTGCGTAACGGCAACGGCTGTTCGTAACCAAGCAACCAAAATAAACAAAAGGCTCGATAGTGGCAAAAGACAAAAAATTAGATCCTGTTAAGCATACTTCAAAATAAAAGACTTCCTCTCTCTTCCCTTTTGTCAAAATAAATAATTATTTTTCACATCACCTTTTTGTAATTATGTACAATCAAGTTACATTCAGTAAATAATAATAAGCATTTAAATTATACTTAACATATGACTGTAATTAAGTAACTCCGTCCATTTTCTTTACACCCTTGTATGTTAGTGGGCTCCGGAGGGGTGTTGGTGCCTATCTCCAGCTGACATTCTGGTCGAGAGACGAGGTACACCCTGGACAGGTTGCCAGTCTGTCGCAGGGCAACAAAGAGACACACACACACACACACACACACACACACACACACACACACACACACACACACACACACACACACACACACACACACACACACACCTAGGGACAATTTGGAGAGGCCAGTTAACCTGACAGTCATGTTTTTGGACTGTGGGAGGAAACCGGAGTACCCGGAGAAAACCCACGCATGCACAGGGAGAACATGCAAACTCCATACAGAAAGACCCGTGCCAGGAATCTAACCCAGAACCTTCTTGCTGCATGGCACCAGCTCTACCAACTACATCACTGTGCAGCCCTGTAATTAGGTAACTAATCATGGAATTAGATTTAACATGCAAGTGTTAAGAAATCACCTGATATGCTTTAAAAACAAACATACATACATCGACACTTCAAATCTGGAGTAGATTATTCTACGCCAATGGCAGAATATTTCAAACCTAGTTTGTGATTTGTGAAACCTTTATCTGAATTGTGAAACTTCAAACATGAGAGATTTAAAAACCTTTTTGTATCTGGAATGCATTATAAATGAACTATCACATTTACAATATTTGCTATTGTTGAGAAAATTATTATTTTGAGTGTTTAACACAGTTTAAACCTTTTAGAACGAATTTCTTAAGTTTGAACAGGTTTGTGTTAGTGATTTAAAACCCGAAGAACTATTGCTGGGTTAAGCATTTAAAGTACAAAGGAGAATAGAGATCTGCAGGAGAGCTTCGGCTCAGACCCCTGGGGTCTTATCATTAAAGACAGCAGGTCATAAATTAACATATGCAGGAAGGTGGAGGACAGTATCACTTGAATTACTGTGAGAAAGGGAACTTTGGTCGGTTCACGTAACCAGGATGAGAAGTCTTCCAGAACTAACATCTGACATGGTGCAAAAACTGAATATAACATAAAATGTTTTATATCACTAACATTTAATTTGTAAGACATTTTTCTTAGTTATTAATAACATGTTTTGACTAAAAATTGTATCATCTTGTTTTAGAATTAATTTAGTCAATGATGAATGTATTTGAAATTGTATTATTTCTGACTATATTAGAATCAAATGAAAATGTTTTGTTTAGTATTAGAAAATACTTGGGTTTATGGTGAATGAATGTCTTAATTCTTATTTGTTTCTAATTCCTAATTTGAAACAGGAATTGTACTTCATTATTTTCTGTTGATATTATCTATTGCTTTAGGTTTGATATCAGGACTAAACTTTGGAGATGCTGAGTGCAGAAGAACAAATTGGGTTTTTGGAGAACTTTTCATTGAATTAAAAGTACAGTATTAAAGGTTTGTTCCTGGCAGAGCAGAAGAGAAACCAGAATTTCACAGCTACCTGTGAGGTTCCTTCATTTGTTTCTGTTTGCCCAGATGGCTTGTAGAGCCGGATAGCGTTAAGAAAATAAATTTAAAATAAGTTAGTTTTAGAATTTATCATGACTTGATTGAAATACCATAATTATAGTTTTAAAATTTATAACATATTCTGACCTATTGATCTATATTTTACTGTAGTTAAAGCAGATTGTTTGCCAAGATCTTCTGATCTGCTCTTTGTCTGTCTGGGAAACAATCAGTAGGAAGTTCTAGCTTTTCACACTGATCTGTGAAAGCCATAAACCACCATGAATTCAGAGAGTCTGCTTACACCTTATTTAACAAAAGGTGTTTGATCTTGTGAACAAATTGCAGGGACTTTTTCTAAATTTAAAAAGGCCAGAGATGTCTTCCAATTGGTCAAGTAGAGATACGCCTTATTTGAATACATTAAAGAGGAAAACACACCTACAGGTATAAAAGTTTGTGCACAAGGGAAACAATTTAGAAAAAAGCTGATTTATTTTACTTCTGCACCAGCTCTTTCTCCAAGGACGTCCTTGATATTTCTTTGTCTTCTTGTCTCAGGTAACAATGTTTGTATCTGTGTTTCTTCAGTTTCCTGTACTATCTTATATTTTCTTCTGATTGGATTAAATTCTGTAATTCTGTGACGTCAACACGCATTGTTGTGTTTTTGTCCCCGCACGTGACCACTCGAGAGAACCCGGGATCAAAAGGAAGAATCAGAGCCAGAGTTTTGCTAAATTTAATTGTAATATAAAAATTCTTCCTTAACGCTATTATTTTAGCTTTCTGTTTTCTTTCATTTTTTTGTCCTAGAGCACCTGCCTTTCTGTTTGGCTGTTGTGGCTTACAGGGATGCATTTTAACTTGAGAGGAAGTCTTTTATTTTGAAGAATGCTTAACAGGATCTAGTTTTGTCTTTTGCCACTATCTAGCCTTCTGTTGATTTCGGTTGCTTGGTTACGAACAGCCGTTGCCGTTGTTCAGCAAGTGTACTGTTAAAAAAAATAAATCTGAACAGAAAATGTTCAGCAAATACATCTGAGCCTCCGTTCTAATCGCTCTTTAGCCATTTCCCGAATCAGAAGCTACAAACGGAAGCCAACTTCAGCTTCGATCCAGACAGTCAGGAACGCCGCCACAGCTAGAGAACCGAATTGACGTTTCCTTCTGTGCAGCCCCGTTCTATTTAGGATCCTGCTAAGAGTAGCATGCTATTAATGGTTTTAACCACAGTGCAAAGCAGCATCCGTATCCGTGTAGACCAAACATGAAGGGAAACCTGACCAATTCATGTTAGCCACTGTAAAAGCCTAGCATAATATCGCCACTTCCTGGACATAAAAGTATCACGTTTATACAAGATACGTATCACGTTTTAACAAGATACGTATCACGTTTTAACAAGATACGTATCACGTTTTAACAAGATAACTATCACGTTTTAACAAGATACATATCACGTTTTAACAAGATACATATCACGTTTTAACAAGATACTTATCACGTTTTAACAAGATACATATCACGTTTTAACAAGATAACTATCACGTTTTAACAAGATAGTATCACGTTATAACGTGATATGTATCACGTTTTAACAAGATACGTATCACGTTATAACGTGATAGCACTCGAATTTTTTTTTTTTCCTGCGTGATAGCAATGCGCTTCCGTAGTTCTCTTCTTGTGTAGTTACTAGGGAAAAATAAACATTTGGCCAATCAGCATCGCTGCATTTAATGTCATTGGGGCGCTCTGAATTTTGCCTCTGCATGTAAGATGCGGGTTAGCCAGTAGGCGGCGGTAATACGTATCAAACGTTTCTTGCCTACTGCCAGTAAAATCAAGAAGAGGAAGACGTGGGAAAGTTTTGGGTCGCTGTATCTGTAGAGATATTTTTGATGATTGAGGCAAAGGAAATCGAGTGACAATGCAGAGCATTTCAAAGATGGCCGGTAAGCTACAGCTTTTGTTCCTCTGCCTTCTTATAAGTTTTAGCTACCAAATGACTTTGCTCTTTTTTTGTTGTTTTACTTTTTCTGTTCATCAGCTGCTATCATTTGTTCTCTGCTGATAATCAGTTACGAATGTTGCTGTGTTTTTGATGCATATGTCTGGTTAGCATAATGTTAATGCGGGATAAATGTTCCTACGATTTCTTTTTAATTGTTAATAATGATAATGTTCTCCTGATGCCTTTTTGGGTTTGTGCTACTATTATAATGCTACTGTTTGGTTGATATCATGATGTTTGCTGGGTAAGATGATGGCCATTCTGATGTAATGTTGTACAGGGAGGAGCTAAAATCCTGTTTGCTGACTCAGCTCTATGACCATTTCTATCTATTATATTTTGTTGAGCTCCTTGTTGCAGGGGGGATTGCTTGTTGTTGTAGTTCCAGCTGAACATGGTTAAGTCCTTCTGATTTTTTGGTTAATTAGTAGCCATTATTATTTCATTATACACTGTTGTGTTTTAGCTGTTTTAGGAAGGAAGGCTTTTGTTGCCTGGTGTTACTAGTTTATTCTCTTCAGTTTTAATATAATTTAAGTCTGTTGTTTGTTCATAGTTAGACTTCTAGGCTAGAGCTGACTTGAATGCACCCTAAATGTAATCAAAAGTTGAATTTTTCAGAAGTTTTCATTGTGAGGTTAGGCAACTAAATTAAATATTATATCTTTTAAGGCATTTACACATCTGTAGTTTATGCCAGTATTTCACTGTATATTGTTTAGGTTATATAACTCATCTTGATTAGCCTTTAAAATGAGTAGTGATTGTCTTTTCGAGTCCAAAACAGAGCAGCAAGCATTTCCTTATTTTTTAAAATGAAAAATAAACATTATGGAAGATGCAGTAACATTGACATAAGTCCATTATCACATCGTGCGTTGCTTGCCCCCATTGTGTGGTAGTAATAGTGGATTTGTTTCCAGCTGTACCCCTTTGCCCCAAGCTGGGTGATGTCATTGTCACTGCTGTGCTCTGGGCACTCAAGTGTGGCAGGTCAGCATGTTGCCTCACTCTACTCCACCACTCTCCGCTTGTCTCATCTTTCCCTCTTCTCCAAATTTCTCTCTGATAGCTCCATTTAAACTGGAACCAATAAGGAAGGACACATTGAAAAAAATCAGGACAGAAGTCTTTCCTGAGGTCTTCACAGATGCCAAGTTGAATCAAATAAAATCTACATATAAGAAACATTGCAGACAATAATGCAATATTTACCACATGCTGTTAGTGCATTCACAATGACATATTCTTGCACAGTACACAGTTACACACTTGCAAACTGGAGTCTCTAAGCTTCTTGCGCCCCTGATGGGAGACAGTGCCTTGCTGGTAGTGGTGATAAAGCACTTCCTGGCTGTTCAGCCCAACCCTAACCTCCTGCCTGTGTCTCTTCCGGCGCCACAGACCCAAACTCCCGCTGGCAAAACCTATTGATCCTCACAGCCACACAGCAACACCCAAGACAAAGCTTCTATCATCCCTGCTCTCTCTCTGAGACAGAGCGAATTATATTGCCATGCTTTCTTTTGGTGTGTCACTGATGTTTCATTGATGCACATATAAAATGAGTTAAACACTTTTTGAGGGAGGGCCAAGGACATGTCTGCACCCACCCAGTCTGATTGCGGTTTAAGGACTTTGTTAAAATGGCACTTAAGGATCTGGGAGCTCAGCTGGCTGGACCCATTTCAGTTGGAGTGGCCGCTGACGACTCCCAATTCTCTTAACCAATTATCTGTGCACTCATCTATGCGCAGCGGGGCCACTCCCATCACTTGACCAATCAGAAATGTGAGAGCCTGAGGTTAGTTACTATGGCAAATTAGTGCAGTATTTTAATAGAAAGTTTAGTTACTATGGCAAATTAGTGCAGTATTTTAATAGAAAGTCAAATATAGTTCAGAGAGGGAACAAACTTTATCATATCTAAAATTGACACAATGGATGATAAAAAACAGTACCTTACAAAAGTATTCCTCAACTTCTTCACATTTGATCATGTTACAGCCATAAGCCTCAGTGTATTTAAGGAGCTATAATAATAAAATATATACATTGTAGTTACAAAATGTGTGTTTTCTAGCTTTTTTTCCCAGGTAGTCGTATACAATACTTATGTAATGGTACTTAATTACATGCATTTTCAACTGTACAGCACACAAGATATTTTTTTAGGAACACATACTTCATTGAAAATGTAAACAAAAAGATAAAGAAAACTAAAAGTGTTGCATCAACCAGAATCTTCATACAACTCCCATAGTTTTTTTTTTTTTAACCACAAGTTTATGTATTCTGCAATAATTAATTTGCACAATAATATCCAGAATGACAAATTTGCTATGGATTTGATATGTGTTTATTAGTTGGAAATATAACTGAATTTTATTATATAGACTTATAACTAGAATTGGATTGAAATGTAACTAAAGTGGATAAGAACGGTCTACTTTTCTGATAAAGTCCTTTGATATGACGTCTGCTGCGAATTAGCGCTACATAAAAAGTGCATACAAGGATTTATTTACATTTTAATGTTTAGAAATGTAAGATTTTCATTCATGCTGTCTTCGTTTTCAAGAACAGCAAGATCCCACCTTTCATTCATTTTTAAATCTGTTCTCGGAATCAGTTGCAATCTTCCAAATGCTGTACTCTTCAGAGATGTGAAGTATCTCTTAGAACTGTAAATTTCACTCTTTCAGAAGTGCTACATGTATTCAAAGAGATACACGTGTGATAAGGAAGTGTGCCTTGTAAATATTTAATAATTTTTGTGACATTTGTTGGCTTGTCAACCAGCAGGACGTTTGGATAAGTATGGTGGAACACAATCCTGGATTAGAGCTTTTGGCTAATCTTCAAGCATCTTCCAGCTTGACTGCGTGAATAAAGTGTCCCCTTTAAAACTAGCACTAGGGTTTATTACTAGATTTGTAGAATTTTAACCTGAAAAGATCAAATGAGTCCATCTTTAAACGATAGAAGCTTATAATAGAGACCCCTCTTGCACCTCTCTGGTCCTTGAGTCAAAGTAGTTCCCTCTGGTTTTACCCTGTGCCCACCCACCTGCCTTTGAAAGACCGACCCTTAGATATGATTGCCCTCATCTTGACCTATTTGAAGCACTTCTGATGTCCTACTTCAAAAAAAGAAGAAGAAAAAGAATCAAACAGACTAGGGTTTATAACAGCTTGTTTCAGTTTAATATAAATCTTCTATATCACCTTTTACTCAGTTACAGGATTAGAAAGCAGACTCCCCTATGCGTGTACTGGTTATATGTAGCAGTCCCATATTTAGTGGACTATCATGCAAATCCTGAAACACTGAGATGTTATTTCCATGTTAAACCTGGAGCATCCATTTTATCTTGGGCCCGGATTTAAAACTTCATCCGCTGGCAAGAGGGTTCTGTGAGTAGCAATAATTGAGGGAATATTGCCTGTCTTGAAGAGCGAGCCATGCTTTTACGTGAGGGCCCAGAAAGTCATTTCATTTTTCTGCCTATTATTTTTTTCCTTCGGTGTCTTCTTTTCCTTTTTTTTCTCCCACCGTTTTTTTGAATCAAAGCGATGTTGAGCTAGTGCTTTGAGACTGGCAGATTGAGATGTGCAGTTGAGGGGCAGTAGGAGGAATGGGGGAGTTAAACCGAGGAGAGATGAGTAGGCTCGATGTGACTGAAGGAATTGCTTCCAAAAAAATGTGAGGGAAAAGAAAGTGGAAGGGAACATTGATGGGAGTCAGCAAGTGTCAGCATCTGAAAGGTCAAGGGTGTTATATACAATATATCAAACTTGTGTAAGTTTCTTTGTCCATGTAAGTTTTGTGACTCTGTCCTCACCTGATGACTCACGCTCTGCTTTTAACCCTTCCTATTAAGTCTTCCTGCCTTTTCCTTCTCCCTGCCTCACTGATTATGCTGACAGTAATTTGACAGCCACCAGGTTGACAGACTTGAAGGCAGCAGGGTAAGCGATTGTCAGGCATGGTGTTGTTGGGCAGCTGCTGACTGGCTGAAGAGCTGCCAGTGAGATTGGGAAGCAGCGAGTGGTCAGGGGATTGATGGGGAGGCGAGGGAGAGCTGTCGCCACGGTGATGCGATGGAGTGGGATAGACGGTCCGTGAGAAAGTCAGAGGAGGTTGGCGGGTAATGTAACCTCAGCTCAGCCCAAGACATCCAAGCACAACCAAATTGGTCTTGTCTGCTCCTGGAAGGGAGAAAAAAACCTGATTGTTACAAGAATGTGCCACCTCTATGATTGCCACACAGCCATCTCCTACTGCCCGGAGTAAGACAGCTCTCGTAGAGTTCTCGTAATGTAAACATTTCCCCCCGTAGGTCAACTGTAGTATTTGTCCCAAAGAGTGAAGACCATCTGCAGTGCACTTTTGGTTTATTCACACCCTTTCAACTGCTGGTGGTGGTCACAGGGTAACTGTGGCTCCAGTGTATCTTGCCACCATCAGCATGGGGATGTGTGCATGAATAGGTGAATGACTGAATGTAGTAGTGCTGTAACAATTCCTCGAATGATTTGAGTACCTCGATTATTGAAATTCCTCGGGGTAAATCATCTGCCTCAAAGCTTTGTTAAATTATGTTTTGTTATTTAGCGCATCGTGTTCTGGCCAGGTGATTATATTGTGCAACGCTCTCACTTCCACCTCTGAGTTGTTGCTTAGTGCTAGCAGCATAACACCTAATTTTTAAGTTCGTTCCGGGGGGATTTTATTGATTGATAACAATGTCCAGGTTTTTATAATTTTTTGGAGAACAATAAGCATCTTTAAAGTGACTGACGCAATGCCTGGAGTACGGTAGCCTTTCTCGTTCTGGGCATACACACACATCTGATGCTAACCTTACTGGACTTCATACTCTAAATTCGCATAATACAAATGTGCATTCTAAATGCTCACTAAACATTCTTGACATCAAACTCAAAACAATTATAGACAATATCTTGGATTACAAGTAGGGATGCTCCAGTCAGGTTTTCTGCTTCCAATTCCGATCACCCAGGAGGGCCGATCATCTGGATTGGCTGCAAATGTTTTGTTTTAGGTATAAATGCTACTATGTGATCTGGCAAAATAAAAAAAAAATGATCTGGTAATAAATTCACCTAACTTGGACATAAACGTGCACAATGCAGCAGGCATTCAATCAAAAGGACAACTGAAAAACCTGCAATCAATAAAACAATATTTAACAGTAAGGTTCTCAGTATCCTAAATTATGCACAAGTCAAGTAAATCTGCCTATATCAAATAATATCAAGAAAAAGGAAAACATTAATTCAAAGTCAAATGCAGTTTGCATCAAAATAAATCAAAACTTCCTGAGAGCATGGCTAGCTGATTTGTGCTTGCTCTGATTGGTTGTTTCTGACCAAGCTGAGTAATTCTGCAGAACACAGGAAGGAGGCAAAAGAGAATTTTTTTTTTCAGATTATTTGAATTATGTTAGAACATAGTGGAAGTTTTAATACATATGAAAAATATATATATTTTTAAGTTACATTCAGTAGCTTTAACCGTTCGGTGTGAGAGTTCACTACCGGGTGGCGGTTGAGTGGCGCTACGTCTGAAATATTACCACCAGTAGCATGTAGTGGCAGTCCAACAGCGAGAGCAGAACCAGCGTCTTTCCCTCTGCAAGCTCGTTTACTTTAATTATTTTTGGGTTATTTGCTTAGCTTTCTGACTGCCATGCTCTTCCGTGTGAGAGTTTGTTGCGCTGCTTTACCTGCTCTCTGATTGCACTGGATGTCTTTTTTTCCTTCAGTGAGCGTCGTTATAGCCATACTCCTTCAAGAGCTTGTTTTTTAAATGTCATTTTAGACTTGTGTTGATGCATTTTGACGTGCTTCACCCCCCGAGGTATTTCTCCGTCGCAACATGCAAACTTCCCATTCACTCTGACCGTTAAAGTTCCTCAGCACATGGCTTAGGATTTGTTGCCGCACGCTTGCGCAGTGTGAAGGAAAGAGGACATAAGTTGCACACACAGGCTGGGATTGAGATACAGGTGATCGGTTTTTGTGATCGGCAACACGAGACGGTGATCGATGATCACCGATCATACACTTTTTCACGGAAATCGGCTGATTACGATCAGTGGCCGATCAATTGGCACACCTCTAATTAAAAGCCTTTATAGTTTTGAATAGTATGCATGAATATTGTATGTTCATTAGTGCTAATTTCTTTCTTTCATAATGATAAAAAGAATCATCCATCTTTTTATTGCCTAATTTTGGTTCATATTGTTTTTGGCTGTAAGGCAGCTTTTGTTCTTAAGGTCTTGTATTCATGAAAACTAGAAGGGTATTATTCAGGTCACACAATTCATGGAAACAACCCAAAATATAACATGAAAGGATAATGAAAAAAATAAAAAAATGGTTATGTGTTTTTTTTATCTATCATCAGCAATAACCTAGTACTGCTGTACCTGTGGACACATCAGAGGGGTTTATGGGATCTTTATTCCTGATTGCACCCTTGTGAGCTGACAACGGCATAAATCTCCGTGGTGCTTTAAGAAGCAGCATATGCAGCTATGAATTGCTTAGTGAGGTTGTTACACTGGAAAGAGAGAGGAGAGAAAAAAAATCTTCCCTACATAAGTTCAGACTATGTGCTCCTCGAGAGAATTCCCTCCAGCCTCCACACTGCACAAAATGTCTACATGAAATATTACTAAAATGCACTGGAGCATTAAATCTTATTGTTGTAAACAAATTGAATTGTTGGGTGACATAATTTTAAACTTTAAGCAAAACAACGCTCCGAGGTTTTTTACTTTGTTAAAACTGATGGACATATCGTGATTACACTGATTATTAAATTCACATTGAGGCAATTTTATTTTCTTCTGCTAGTAGAGAAGCAAAGTTTGGAAAGCCTCAGCAGAATTACTTTCTTATTTACAGACTTTAGTATGAGTGCTTTGAATTTGTATTTGTCATAAACTTTTATGAAGACAATATTTATCCATTTTTGGTGGTTGTGTCATGATTATTTTTCTGTAGAAGCTCCGATCATTCTTAACATTATTACCACCTGCCTAGTAATGAATGCTATGAGCATTCAGACTATTGAGTTCCTCTTTTCTTAAATTTCGCCACGCTTCTTCTCCTGTTTACTTTGTGCTATTTTCACCATTAAACTTTTATACTATTCAGCTTGCTCTCCTAATGCTGGCTATATCTCTTGGTATTCATAACCTTCATACTCTTTATAATATTCAGCTTTTTATGAATTTTTCAGCCAATAGAAATGGGGGAAACCGATTCATCCTGTGCCAGAATTGAGAATTACAATATAAAATGTCCATTGTGTGTTACAGTGAATGTTTTAGGTCTTGTCTATTAATGTCAATGAATCATCCAGTTTCAGAGCTAAGCAAAGGCATTAGCCATTTTGAAGTGGGGCAGTTAAACAGCCCAACTTTTTTCTAGGCACTGTGCTAAACGATGCCTCCAAACAAAATGTCGATGGATTTTACGAAATCCATACTTTCATAAAAGTATGGATTTTCTTCACCTTGAATGCAAAATGTTGTTAAACAATCGAGCTGCACGGACTTTGCACTGACTGCAGGATGATTTCTAGATATTGTTGGAGCAGAAGTTCAGTTGGTTGCCATTAGAAAAATGTCAGTTGTGTAAGAATCAGAATTTCCAAAATGGACATCGCACGGAAATAACAGTGACATAACAACCAGCTATATGGTTGTTTGTTTCATTTAAGACAAACAAATAACCATGTAATCACAACAATTCTTAAAGTAGCTGAATAATACATTTTGAAAGGCCATGATGTCATAAGATGCACATATCTTTTAAGATAACTTGGTCTAAAAGCATAGGGCTGGTAAAAGAGGGTTACAAGTTTGAGACATTAAAAAAAATACAAAGATAGAGATTTGTAAACATTTCAACTTGTTGATTTTTATACATAAAAGTAGCAGTTCTACTTCAGGCTCCTCTTGGATGAAGGACCTCCAGAGGCTGAACCCAGTTATAACATGAAAGAAATTAATTTCAGAAGCTTGTATTCAGGACTTTGTTCTTGTGGTCATAATCCATAATTCATGACCACAGATAAAGGACAGAATATAGATGGAACGAGAACTTTGGTTTTTGTTTCAGCTCTTTCTTTCACCTTGACAGACCAGAAGAATGTACTACATTGTTGCAAAGAAGGGCCTAGTCTGTTCAATCAGTGCAATTCTTGTTCCATCCTGTCATCACAAGACAGAGATTCTTGAACTGAATCACGTGAGACACTGACTGACCCTGTACCTGAAGAGAATATTCCATATTTTCCGGGTAAGCCTCAAATTTGAAGTAGTTTTCAATACTCTGACTGCTTCATATCTTGGTACTCCAGTTGCTGCTGAAGATCCAGCTCTGGAGATGCCAAACACATAACCAGAAAAAAAAGCAAACATCATTGGTCTATTGATCCGAAAAACATAATTAGGCATAAAAGCTGATGAACAAGCAAGATTAACCAGATGCAATCAAAGCTGGTTTATGTGTTCCAAGTTTAAAAATCTCTAGGATTTTACTCTTACTTAAATTGTATCTTTACATATGAATTCAACTTGCATAACAGCAACTCCTACGTCGGGTGATAATAAATTACCTACATTTTATACATTGATAGTCGTCTTTTTGTTACTTTAGTTTGTCTAAAACTTTAACCACTGTTCTAATGCTAAGCAGAGCTGAAACCTACTGCTATTCAATCACTTTACACTGAAATAACAAGAAAAGGTGACTCCCTTTGTTATGGATACCGGGGCACCATGTTAACATTCTCCATGTGCTCAGTTGAACAAGTTCCCTGCCTTACCTCACCACATCTTGCTGCTTGACTAACCAAAAGCACCTTTTAGAATGGGCCTGTCAGAAGGCAGAGGCAGGAGACCAAATCTAGGTGATATTTGGGAAAGGGACAGTGGATGGAGGCGAGTCTGGAACTGGGGCAATACAACTAACCAGCTTTCTGGCAAGACTGTTTCATTTATTTGGATTGAAAATGGTCCTTTTCTGGATTTTTATTTGAGGAAATAGAGACATGATCGTGCTGGAAATGCTACAGCTATTTGTTGATTATTTAATTAAATCTTTCCTTTCCATTATGGCTTATCTACCAGACACTTTCTCCTCACAATGGTGTTCCTTTAACGAGGACTTTACTGTAATGGACCCTTAACGAGGAGTGAGCCTCCCTGCCTGGCCCGGCATCTGTGCTGTGCCTGGCTGGGTAGATTACGGCGCGCTCCCACTAAAGTGCCCATCACCACTCCCTCGCAGCCTGTTACTCCTTCCCTAATCCAGCCTGCCGAGATGCTGCAGTTTGTCAAATCTCAGGCCATATGCTCACTCAAAGATCAATTGGGATGGGAGGGCGAGGAACCAAAGCTGGAGTTTTTCTCATTCTAACTGGGGGTGCAAGCTTCTCCAAAGAGAGTCAGCTCGTCTTCTGTCCTCTCATTGTGAATCACTTTAAGTGAAGCAGGTCAGCATCACTGATTCATGGCAGCAGATGGAAATGTCGACTCTTATTGTTCTCTTTTGCAAAGTCTGAACAGGATGGTGAGCCGCTGTTGCTAATCATGGCATAGCATATAGTGTAGTGCTGTTATGATTACAAAGAATATGGGGGTGTCTCACATTATGTATCATGCATGCACACACAGAGAGACCAAGTGAGCTTTTGGATAGTTGCTGGAAAGCATAATATGTTTTTAGAGTGTGACCCTGAAGAGGTCAGTGGGAGAGGTGGACAGGCTGAGACAAACAGCTAATGCATGACCTTTACATAGCATGTGCAGCTGGTATACTAGTGAGAAGCTCGGAGCTTAGGGCTATTACTGTTTTTAGTCAAAAGAGATGAAAATGCTAAATAGCTCATTATTTGAAGAAAATCATATCGTAGTTACTGTAACTTTATGTACACACCACAGTTCTAGGTTTAGATGCAAATCTTTGGTATTTGAACAAAGTCTTTATTATCAAATAGTTTTACATGCATGCATTCAAGTAACAGGTCAAGATTTTAGAATAAAAAAATATAGAACTACTGTTTCACTTTGGAACCTTAGTGAAGAGAATTGGTGGAATGTTTTTTATTGACTAAACTGTTTCTTCATTTTCTATATTTGCACAAGTTCTTTAAACAAGCTAAACACTGTTCAGTTCTAGTATTAAGATGCGTTTTCCCGGACTTGAGGCTCACTTCTATAAGCAACCAATTCAATTTGTTATTAAAATCTGACCTGGGTGATCATATCTGAGGTGTCTTTTTTTAAATATTTATACAAATAAGTTGTCAAATCAAAAAGTGGGCTGCCTCTTGACATCAACAGGTCTGCCTGTTAGTTAAGATAAATTGCCTGAACTATTGTTTACTCATTCATCAACGTGATTGAGAGTTAACTGAGTCATGTTTTGAATTGTTATTTTGGCTTGAAAACCACAAGCGTAATTGTGTAGCTTAACACAAAATGACAGTTATAGGGACGAGAAAAAAATATTGGTGTAATTTTAAGTCCTTTTGATTACACAATCAACAAACCCAGACTGCATTGTTTTGTCACCCTTGGTTGTAATAACTGCGAGCAAAGACTCACTACATGGTAGGCTTTGACCTCAGTCTAACCAAAGGCTTTATAATTTCCTAACAGTAAAAAAAAAAACCAATGTTACTCTTGAAAACAAAACACCAACATAGACTAACCTGGTTTGTGATTTTGTAAACATTAACATCTCATCTCTGGTCTTTATTCAAGATTTTGAGTTTATAGCAGCACAGATATTTGACTCATACGTGAAGTTTACTGACAGAACCACATAATATCAGCTACTTGCAATGTTTAAGTCAAAGGTCAGGTGACATACCAAAGAGAGACAGAATATAGTCTGGACATTCATTTCAAACAGTTCAGAATTAGTTAGCTGTAATTTATTCAGGAAAAAATATTGAAAAAAAGCTTAAACTCTGGTGTGCCTAATTTCTCAAAAGTAAGAAGAAAAAGCTTACGCTCAAGCCCTCAGACCTTTTAAGGTCATTACCATCCAGTTCGTTTTCTGCTTCAATGCTCTATACAAGGGTGACTGGGTTTGAGCAGCTACCTAGCACAGCTCATTAGCTCTTTGTGGTTCAAATTCTGTCTCCAAACAAACATAATACTGTGAGTGCGAGGTCAGTTCTGGAATTACAGGCAGTGTCAGCCTTCATTACGGCATACCTTTCCTTCACAGCACATCTGGTCACCTGGCAAGCATCTTTTTATTTAGCTGAAATTACTATGTTTTTTTGTTTCTATTCTAATGTCTCTCTTCCCCATCTTTGTCAGTCCCATTTAGTCCATTTGTGTCTTTCTTCCTTCGTTGTTATCACACTGTGTTCATCAAGGCGTATTGAGATGAAGAAGTCCTCTGATGATTGTAATACTTTGTGTTGTAGAAGAGAATTCAAAAGTATGTCTGTGGGGGCAGGGAGGGGAGAGATATGCAAAGCATTTTAAAGATTGAAAGGTCAGGTTGGTAAATTGCCTTTCTGTACATGAGTCTTACCAATCCTTTGACTATAATGTGCAGGATTAATCCATTCTCTTGTCCTTTGTGCCTTTTGTGATGAAGAGACCATGTAATATGTGAAGAGCAGAATTTTTTTTAAACATTCTTTCTTCCCCTCCCTTTTGTTTTCCCTTTTCTCTTAAGCACTGCTTGGAAAAGTAGGCCTTTGTAACATGAACCTAGAGAGAAGGTACTTTGATTTTTTTTTTTAAATCACTCTTTATTTATGTTGCTGTTTGAAAGCTGTAAAACATTGATGCAATTCTCATCCTAATATTATACAAGCATATTATACAGGAATGTGGACGTATTCGTGAATGTTTTTCTTTTTCTTCCCCTTCGAAAACTTTTCTGCAAACAGCCACACCGCTATCTCTGGTGGTCTTCATTTTCATATAATTGAATCGAGGCTCTTCCAACTGCGAGGCAGGATTTGGTTAAGCTGAAAGTCCTCCTTGACTGCTGCTACCTCTGTGCAGATTCGGTTACAGCTGTTACCGCGGCAGCAGCCTGCCAGGGCCTGTCTCCGTGGATACCTCCCCTAATTACTGTGTTTATTGGAAATTAAAGATATACTAGCTAATGAAACGCGGCAAACATTACCGCCGATGCAATGTCATTAATTCTAGCCTGGCTCCCGTCTCCCATGTGAAGCAGAAGCAGAAAGAGGTGCAGCATATTAGCATAAATATGATTTTAGTCAGCTGGAAAGTACTTAAATGAAAAAAAGAAAATAATGGAAGAAAGGTGTGTTTTCAATCCTCACTTTAGAAACAATAACAGCTCAAATGAATAGATGATTGCAGACTGGGGACAGTAAAGGCAGTGGACACAGATAAACCTGGAGAGATTCATTATATCTTGTATTGGTGTCTTGAGGATGGCCAGTACATTTTCTGCAAGAAAAGACATTTGTTATTTTACTCAAGGTAGAAAGAACAACAATGATTTTTTTATTTATTTATTTTTTGTGGGTCGGGACACTTCATACTTTACAAGAACTGAGCAACAGAACTCAAGGGAAGTTTTTATAGGTCCCTCCCACTGCAGCCTTTGTATAAAATAGTTGAATACAATGCAAGAAAAAATGTTCTGCACAGAAAATTTGTCAAAAACAAGCTGCAAAAACTCCCATACCAGGCTGCAAAAACAGAACGGTGTCCTTTTGTTCTTGCAGCTCTGGGAGGGAGAACAAATGCATCTGTTCTTTTGGGGTATGTACAAGCCTTTAGTTGTAACCACTTGGCTTATTCCCTGCTACCCCCATGCTCTCAAGTGCATTTTCACAGTCCCTGCACCTCAACCCAGACTAACAAAGGATTTACAGATTAAAATGCCTATATCATAAACAGCGTGGGTCTCTGGAGATTACACTCACTGGCACAGAGTGGCTGCCTATTTTAGTATCAATAAAGCATTTGCCCCTGAACAGTGTAATTAATTTTTTGATCATGTTTGCAGCCTATATGTGTTGGAAAATGCCAATGCCTTTTAAATTAATGTATAGATTTTCTTATCACATGTCAAAAATCTAATCTTTAGACTTGATCAAAAAGTCAAATGATCAATTTTGGTTGCATGTCTTTGTTTTTTTTTTTTCCCTGTTAAACTTGTTCCTCTTATGAAGCATTTGTATTTGAACTAATAGTAAACCACAGTTCATAGTCTTACCAAATTTTCTGTTGTCCCGATACGTTGCAATTCTTAATCTTTGTTCTCTAATTTGAATCTGCAGATGGGCAAGTCCATCCAGTCTCAGTCTTCACCTTTTCTTTGGGGGCATGGGGGACACTCAATTGAAGATCAACTGATAGTTATGTAGAAGTGACCTGAACACACAGCAGCATGCTGCTACATTGGTCAGTAATGACTGCCATCTTCAAAGGTTTTGGTTCATGGAGGAGATGAACATCTCGTTCTGCAATTTAGCCTTTCCAGGGTTAATTCGAATCACAAAATTCTGCAATGAGCGTTTATTTTATCAATAAGTGATTAAAACACAGGAAGTAAGCCAATTTTAGTATGGCACCTTGGCAAACATCTGCCTAAGATCCTTTCTATTTCATAAGAATTTTAGAAACTGTATGCAAGTCAAGTAAGAGAGACCTTTAGAAAAAAAGATTGAAGCTACTTGTGTTTTAGGTGAAGTTTTGTATGCAACAGCAAATTTCTAAAACAGAGTTCACTTATCCATGGAATCAAGAAATCTATTTGGAAACTGGTTGGAACAGACTATTGATTGCTTTAAAAAGTAAATAAAGATATAAAACATTAACATTAGTATGTCGAATTTGGTGGATTTAATTACTGCATTGCAGACCCTGTAATGATGACCAAATATAGTGTAAACCTTAATTTCACATGTGAATAGTTTTTTTTTATTTTACTGCATCAACTTTTATATAAAATAACTAAACGCAAAACTGCTTAAAAAGATAAAAAAATGAATTGGAAAAATGTGTTTATTTTAATGAGCCTGGAGAAATTAACAATGTCAGTAGTTATTTTTCTTGGGCAGATTTGTGGGTTTACTTTGTAAAACATGGAATTCTGACTAAATGAAAATGAGAAAAAAAGAACAAATTGAAAAAAGGTTTGTAAACTTGTTAAAAGCAGACACTTTCAGTTTCTACCCTATGCTTACTTGCACCTATTGTTATCTATGGGCATCTGGAACTTCTTTTGCCAAAACTCAGTTGTTTTACCATCAAAACATAAAGCAGCCTAGGTTCAACCAAAAACATTTTTATGTGTAATATTTGGTTTCTTTTGCTTGTAAGCTTTAGACAGATAAAAATCTTCATATTGTTCATAACATTTGATTTTGCCAGCTTGCATTTGCTTGATTTTGTGGTCAGAAACATTAATCAGAAGCAGATAAATTAAATAAAAGAAGGAAAAACCCAACTGCTCGGGACTTGTCTCTTCCTTGTAACACTTTACTGTTCTTAGTGACAGACAGACTTTGCAGCAGCAACAACCATCAAGTAGTCATAGCATTTCCAACAAAATGACCTTTGACTTCTGATCAAACCTTGAAATCTGTGTATACTATTGCATTATTTTATTTTACTTTTAGTGACTTCATTCTGTTTTTCATATGGAGACTTAAAAGTCACTTTCCCCTAATTGCACTTATTTGCAGGGAAATAAAAAGTATACTTGTATGACTTGTTTAAATTCCAAACCGTATGCTGACAAGTTGCTCCACTTTTTCTAGTTTAGCTGTTTATGTAAAAGGGGGAAAAAATCTCACCTTGCTCTCATGTTCACTCTCTGCTCTTCCTTTTCTCCGCAGGGTGTCTACTTTTTTCTTTTCTTTGCTTTGCCTGTTTCCAATTGCATTTAAAAGAGAGTAGCCACTTTTTTCCCTAACAAAGCAGCCTGAAAAAAGAGAGAACAGTTGGGAGCACAAGAGGGTTTCCACTTTTCTTTGGTTTATTTATATATTTCTTTTCTCATGCCTCCCTGGAGATCACGGCTGTTGGAGTATCAGTCAACGTGGACACAGGAACTCTGGGGACTGCCATTCTTTTTCTGCCTCCAGGGAAAACTTGTTCGGAACAATTTTATTGCACTAGCCCCACAGTGGATTCCTCCCCTCCCCCATCTCTCTTCCGCTGCCTTCATTTTTATTTTGAAAACATGTAGACGGTCCTGTAAGAAGGAGAGAGTAGAGGATGTGAAAAAAAACAAAGACGGGAACCCTTTGTCTTATGTAAGAATGTCAACTCTTCGTAGCGGGTGCAGGGTGTGCATGAGAGTCAGTTTAATGCTGTGCTTTGTTGTCTATTTGATGCTTCACAACTAATTATGCTCTCCGTACAAAGTTAGAGCTTCTCTGCATCTTTAAACATTAAGCACTGCCATCCAGCTCGTGTAGCGCTGGAAGCTCCCTGCTGTGGCTTGCCAGTTTTGTTCTAAACACATTTCTTTGTGTGCAAATGTCCTCCTCACACCTTGGAGCTGTGCTCTAATATGATTAACGCGAGAGTCATCCCAGCAGTTGTCCATGCTCCAGAGCACTGCGTCTGCCCTTTGGACCGTCTACAGCTGCAGTGATGAAACCAAACACATTTATCAGGAGCCCTGATATTAAACTGCACCATTTTCATCATCCCAGCACCAGACACCACACCCTGAAAAAATAAAAATAATAATGTCAGAATCCAATTTGATAAGGCAATAATTGGATTTACAAACAACTGAGGGGAGATGTGATCCCAGATTATTTATCTAATGAAGTCTTGTGATATTGGCCATATGCAGATTGTTAACTACGGGAAGTGTTTTTAATAAATCCCCTGGCACATTTGCAGGGAGGTGTGGAATGGAATACATTATTAGTCTTGTATTTGTGAAATCCTTTTGCAGTGAATGATGTTAGAGATGCTTGACAAAATTATGGGCTGATGGATGTTATGAAGGTGGGACAGCTCAAGCCGGGCACGTTTATGTGTAACCCAGGTGCGTTTAAAGCCCCCAGTCAGTCGGTCGGTGAATGAAAGGTGTCAATAAATAAGCAGGAGATGCTAGCTATCATGACAGCTCTCCTGGGTACAGACGGGGAGCAGCATGTAGAAATGGTCTTCTCCTTCCATCCATCTCTGCCATTTCGTCACAGTTTAATCCCTCCATCCCATCTGGGAGGAGCTGAGATTGCACGGCTCCTTCATTCTTATAAGTTAACTCCCAATAAAACTTGTCCCCAGTGACTCTTGGCTCCTCACAGGGTTTGATTAAAGCTATTCTGCCTTGGGACAGCAGGCGTCCATAAGGTGACGGCTCATTCGGAGGAGGCACATAATGGCATGAAGACTGTGGACTGTATGGAGCCCTTGGAGAAGTATGCATTAATCGCCCTGATGGCAGCGAACATAGACACCTCCCGCAATTTGTCTTTTGTGAGTGGCCTTGAGGGACTTCTCACACGCCCTCGATTGCATGCTGTCTTGAAGCTCAAAGCTCGTCAAAGAGCTCTAAAGTGAAATTTTAATGAGCTACAGTATGCATTGCCCCCCAGTGTGATTTTTCTGTTCGAATTTAAAGAAGTGGATGCCTGTGGATGGTGTCACTGAAATTATCAGCAGTACAGAGCGCTCATATGTTCAAGACAGTATGTGACCTCTGTGTAACAGCAAGAGCGAGACAGAAATGTCTTGTTTCCCTTCTTCTCCCCCACAACTCTCTTCTAATCTCCCAGCAGGCTGATAATGACGGACAGACAGGCACATTCTTCCATTCCCTATCCTGGACGTGGTAACCTCTCTGCCATCCTCTCAGACTACTTATTGGTAGGGTGACCTATTTTCATGAACACATTCCTTTCCCACCTCCATGCCAGATGCGGCTCAGCTCAAAGGGACCATGGAAGAAAAGCCTCCTGTTTACCGAGCTGCTGTCCTCGCCACATCTTTAGCAGAGGTCACAACAGCATGGGCTCTGCCTCAAACAAGCACACAGAAATACACTAAACAACATACATCTCTTGCGCAATGCTTGTTGCACACAAAAGCAACTGTTCAAATATATGTTGTACAGTGCACAGATAATTGAGAGAAATGTCAAACGTGCTTCAGGTGTGCTTCACCATTCAGAATTTGGTCCTGTCATCTGGTTCCTTAGTGCACAGATCAAGGCAGGCACAGAGACAGGCAGACAGATGAGTCTCACTTTGTTAACAGTCCCTGGCTACAGAACAGCCCCTGTCGCCTGCTTTCGGAGGGTGATTTTTCAGCCTCCAGGTGTTTACCTGCAGGATACACATCCCTCCTGAGAAACACATCAGTGTCACACACTAGCTGTGGGCAAGAACATCGCTCAGTGCTGAGTGAGAGAGCGAGCAACGCAACAAGGGTGGGGCTGGCGGTGGCAAACAAACAGAGAATTGAGGGCAGCGTTACTTTGTGTGCAGCTCTGCTGGAGCTCAGACTCATTAGGTATGAAGCCATCTCAGAACAGGCATCTGTATCCTGTAAGAGATCCCACCAGAGACTACATCGAGAGAGCCATCAGATCTTTTAAAGTGGGACCCTTTGAACACAAACTACCAGCCCCCTTTCCTTCCTTCATTCCAGCTGCTAAATAAACACTGGGTCTAGATGGAAATTTAATGAGATTTCTGTCCTGCTTAAGACTACTGCAGCTGTGTGGAGACAGGATGTTTTGTTCACTTACTTTACCTTCGATGTGCAGGCTGTGAGGTGAAAGTTGCAAATGGAAAGAGGAATAATAGATGAGTATCTGCTTGCATCTGATGAAAGGTCTAAGTGATACAAATGTGTCCTATTTCGGTGATCTATCCAGCCCCGTGTCAACAATGTGATTTGTGGGAAAGGTCGTGCAAGAAATGACTCTGGCTCAGGAGGCAAATCCTTGGTTTATGTTTGTTGTGCCTGGTGCAGCAGCCCACAGAGCGAGAGGCTGCCTGAGACCAGCGTCTGGTGCAGGTGGTGTTTTTTGGACGACAGAGCTGATATATCATTTGCCAAGGTCGTACTCAATTAGGCTATTTGTTGAGCATAGCTGCATGAGCTTGGCTTAATCAACCGAGGAATGGAGACAACAATGACAAAACAGGAAGTAAATTAGGCATGGCCAGGCCACACTTTCTAGCAGCATGCTGGAGAAATGCTCCATTTAGTTGACTAGCGTCTTTCCCCAGCAACCTCTGGTCCTGTCACGCTGGCACAAGTCCACACATGGCACAAACACAAACCTGACACTTTTTATGAGACTTTCCAATGCAATTGAAACAACCTTTCTGAATTATGACAGGACACACACAAAAGGTCAATTATGCCAGATGGGCACACTTAGTAAACAAATTGAAAAATTGAAAAAAGTGGGAACAAGTATAATTGTACCGTGTGGCATAAATCACACAAAGTGGCATTGCCATGACAAAGAAACAACATTTGTTTACCCTGATTATGCCAAGACCTTGAGGGGTGCTAAAGCATCTGTTGTAAGTGGGTACAACCCTGGAGGAAAGAAGTCAGACTGTGTTAATAGTGGAGCAATCAGTGGCCATTCAGGTTAATGGGCGTTCAGCAAGTCAGCCCTGGCTAATGTGTGATTTGGAGGGTCAGCCCGTTGCTCAGCGGCGAACACCGGTCACATTCACCCTCGCCACATGCTGCCAATGCAAGTCTTAGTTTTCCCACCACACCCTCAGGCTTCTTGACTGCTCATGACAGTAAATATTTGATTAAATAAATGAAGGTTGATTAGCTCTCAGAGGCCTGGCAGGTGACTTGTGTTTCAGCTTTATACTAAGGGACTGTTTTAAGATTACCGTCTACCCTGTCATCTCTTGTCCCAGTAAACTAATTTAAGGAGTGTGTGGGTGGCTTGGAGGGCGATGCCAGGTGATTCATTTAATTTTAGAGAACTGCACAGATAATGTGTCAGTCTTGCTTCATGCACAGGAAGTGAAAGTCTCGGTATCATCGCTGTGAATCCTCATTTTTACCTGTTCCTCTTTGGCTGCTTTTCTGTCTCTTTCTTCCTGACTCACTTTCTGTGAGACCTCTTAAGCTGTGACATTTCCGTTTCCCTGGAGACAGAGCGTGCCAGACGGTTGCCACAGCAACGCCCTGCTCTTTAAGGCGTGCACAGCATTAGTCCACCCCCTCCTCTACCCCATACCAGGGATGGGGGGAGGAGGAGAGTAAAAAAAAGAAATGGGAGGAGTGGGGGACAAAGGTGTGGGGCTCTAGAGAGAAAGCACACCTGCTGACTTCCTGCTAATTGGATGTTTCTCTTTCTCACTATAGCTCCCTGTTATACTTAAAGTTTTTACCCCACTCCATGGATTGCCCCTCTTTCTCTAACTCAGAGTTACTCTACATCTGTTCTATGATTTTGAAGCTCCCACTCAGTTTTTGTCTGTCTCTTCAGAGAGTGTAACAGACTCATTAGAAACTTTATAATGTACTCCTACTGGTTTGGCCGAGCTTTAATTTTCTGGTATCAGTAATCTTATCCAAAATTTCTGGTCCATATTGACCCATCACATGTAGTTGCAGGAGAGTTGTTTGCCATGATGCACGTCACCCATTGCACCAGATCTTAAAAATATTCTACTGGAATGAGAGCTGGTGACCAGAGGCCATTGAGGTTTAGTGAACTCATTATCGTGTTCAAGAAACAAATCTGTCGCAATCTGGGCTTTGTTACATGATTCATTATCCTGCGTCAGAAGATTGTGGTCATACTGTGGTCATCGGTAACAATACTCAAGAAGGTTGTGGATGGTAAAAATGCTAAACTAGTAAATAAGGGATACAAAGTGCCGAAAGAAATTATCCCCAACATTTTTATACCGCCACAATGATCCATAACTTTATGTTCTTTAAGTCAGATTCTGACCCGATTATATGAATGTAACGGCTGAATTAGCTTACCGTATTTTCCGCACTATAAGGCGCACCTAAAAACCTTCAATTTCCTCAAAAGCCGACAGTGCGCCTTATAATCCGGTGCGCCTTATTTATGGACCAATATTGAGCCACAACAGGTCTAGCAACTACGGTAAGCAGCCGCCGACTTTATTTTTGCCTATAGAAGAAGAAGCGCGCGGTGCATGCTGGGATAATTGTCAGAACGCTGGTTTGCTAATAAAGTTTGACTGACCTATCTACCTACCGACCGTCTAGAATCAGGTCATCTGCAGGTCATTTAGCACCACGTTCTCCACGAACATGCTGTGCGCAAACGGAGAAAGGTGATCATTGTCCGGCCACGCCTCGGCCCAGTCGCGGAAGGCTCTCCTCGCCGACCTGAGTCGGACTGTTTTGACATTCCGTTTAGTGCAGCTCCATCTAGTGGATTCATAGCGTAACTCCAGCCTCTACCGTAGCGTCTATTCTATGCGCCTTGTAATGTGGTGCGCCTTCTATATAAATTTTTTTTTAAAATAGGCCATTCATTGAAGGTGCGCCTTATAATCCGGTGCGCCTTATAGCTCGGAAAATACAGTATATTTATTTGAGCCAGGCAATGTTTTTACAAATTAAGTGAGTTTATGTAAATTATATTCTCAGTTTCTTGTTCTTAACTCACATGAGTAACAAATTCTGCTTATCATATTGATGTGACTCTTCTTAGTTCTTCCTTGTTCTTGATCCAAAGCTCTGTCCTAATATCTGGATGAAACGATTTATTTCCTTTAAATTATTTTGCATTTCATTCTTATGCAGAATCAGTCCTGGCATAGAGGAGTGTCAGTTACAAGTGGTTATTACACACTTTTTGTTTTCGTCCTTCTCTATATTTAGCACTGACTGTATTAGTGACTGTGTTAATGTTCAATGTTTTTGTTTTTTTCAGTTATTACCAGATGTAGTCACATTTGAAGAGCTCAAATTAAATTCAGCATTAACCTCTGTACTATACTCCGTTTTTAATTCTGAACCGAGGGTGTTTTTTTTTCTTTCTTGGTACTCATCTCGGGGAGCCTTGACAGGTGGCCAGACCAGCCTGTCACCCCATCGGCTGGTGACATTTGAGCGATATGAAAATTACCTTGTGTGCATCACACTGGGACTCAACTATTGCTGTTCAATTAAGTCCATGAACAAACTGTCTGTGTGTTTTTCTGGTGATAAAGTCATAGCTATTGACTTATGAGTGTCGTGAATGACAATTCTGAAATCTGTTTCCTGCCACACTGTGATTGCTGAGCAGTGTGTTTGTCTATTTGCCAGGAAGACGACAGGCAAATAGATGGTTCAATCACTGAAAAGGGACTAAGGAGATAACGCAATAATAGTAGAACCTAAAGGATACCCCAAACAATACACCTGCATGTCGCCTACCAGCTATGAGATATTGCTTTCCATAACATTTGTAACTACTGTCACTTTTCTGTATATTACACACAGTGCCTAAGGTATAAGCATCTACAGTAAATGGAATTTATTAGCTTTGAGTCATTCGCTCCCATAACAACAATTTTCTCAAGGTGCCAGATACATTTAAAACAAAAAGAATGTGAACATAAAAGGCCTTATGACTTCATATTGTTATCTTCGGCTCAGGCTCAGTCCACCTACCCTATTTAGCTCCAACAGCTAGAGCTCACAATCCCACTATTGATCCATTGACTATCTGGGCTTCATCTGTCCAACCCATCTACCTCTGAGCACTTCAATTATCAAAGCCATAACAGCCACACTGCCGTAAGTGGCAGCTTGTCGGACACTGTAATATGTCAGGGAATAGAATTCTGACCGCAGCATCATAGTGCCAAATGCTCCCCCATAAGTCACCTTGATCCTGAAGGGCCGTCAGGTGCTGACAGGTCTGTGAAAGGAACCAGCTAGCCTTGGAGAGCACCGCAACCCCACTCAGTCTAGGTGAACAATCTGCACACCCCTTCCTAAACTAGTAAAAATAAATCACCTATCGCAGCCACTGAAGATACAAGATTTGGGTGCACTGATGGATCAGTTTAAAAAACTATGTACATGTGGAATGTTATTATATGAAAAGCAGTGGCTGTTTATTTTGCATGCATCATTTATTGGATTTTTGATTTCCAAAGTATCCCAACCAGTTTTATGTTTACGGTGAATAGCTTTTGCTGCCAGTCTTTTCTTAGTCAGAGATTTGGCATTTAGCATGTGTACAGTTTGCGTAAAAGAAGAAAAACTAACCTCTGAAAAAATAGTGAAAATTGTGCAATATACCAAAAGTGTTGCATTAAAATATTACCAATGGATGCTTCCAAACATATTAAAATGCTACCAATGGAATTAGTGTTTACAACTTTCAAGCATGACATTTTAAAAAAGTATATTTCTGTGTTCTATATTGAGTGTTTATTTTGATTTCTGACTTCTTTGCATAAGAGTGCTCAAACTTGTGAAGGTTACTACATTCATTCATAGTTGTTTATCACTAAAACAACACATAAGCATGCACCTTACGATACAGTTCACTGGAAAATGTGCTGCGTGCATCAGAAAGTTAATAACATCCAGATTTTTTTCTTTTTATTTTGCGAAATGACAAGGACATGGTTTTTGAAGCAGTCCGTCTGGCCTGAGCGTGCTGGCTGCCAGGGGACAGGATATTGATCTGAGAGCCGGTCTGAGCTGGGTGAAACAGCACGACTGTATCTCTGCCTACGCCAACACACAGATGCTCTATAAAATGATCAGATTCTTGGAGATTAAAGATGTTTGTGTGTGCAGGAAGGAAAGATATGAGGGAAGAAAGGAAACTGCGCAAGACGAATATGTGAGGAAAAACGTCAGAATGGCTTTCTGTGCATGTGGGTACTTGTATGTGTGTATGTGCGTGTGTGGGTGTCTCCTTGTGTTTACACCAAACCCCTTTCAAAGGGACTCCTGCTGACAGCCTCAGGTCTGGTGGTTTGTGACTCAGAGCTGTAGTAATGGACTGAGGTGAGTTGGAAGTGATACCAAATGGACCGAATTCAAGATAGAAATTAGTCATCACACATCCCCCTTTGAACACTCACTGTAATAAACCTCTACTTTTGCAGTCACAAAAATTGTAATGCAACTGGTAAATTTATAACCCAATGTTTTTGAGCTATTTTAGGTTTCAGCAGCTCTTTGAAGCTGGTGGGATTTTCTGGATGCGTGAGAAAAGTGCACAGTGATAAAGGGTTTTTCTCATGTTCCATCTGGGGTTTCAGATATCCTTGGGAGGGATATTTAGTCTATTTTTTTGTTCCTTTATCTGTGAGGCTCACAGACATTGATTCCTCTAATATCACTAACTAGAAAATAAATAATTTTCCCTGGTGTAATACTCACAAAAACTTTTACCCATTCATTTGTTTCATCTGCATAATTTCACTGAGGAATAATCATCATAACAATGATTTGGGATCCTCTGGTGATATTGCTCAGTGAACAAATTTAAACTCACTGGTGCTCAAATAATATCTAACATTGGGGAAAAGTGACTGGGATTTTGACAGTTTTATGATTTGCGACAGATAAGATATAATATACCTTATCTGTATATGTATATATATCTGTATGATGATAAGGCATCATACAGACAAGGTATCTTAGACGTTATACAGCAAAAAATAAGGCTTTAATCTTTTTGTTGAGAAAATTAGAGCAATTTTCTTAACAAAATTCTCCAAGAACTTGGGAGAGCAAGGTGGTCACATGATCCTTACCCTCTGTTCCAGGTATAGCACATTAACTTTAAACATAGAAATTATAAACACTTTTCACATTGCTTTTTTTTCTTTTTTTCTTTTTTTTACATTTTTGGGATGTTGCACTTCAAGCCAGCACAAAACCAATATCCTTTCCCTTGTTCAAATAAAGTTTTTCTTTCCTAATCTATGGCCTACATTGACCTGTCACACTGACCAGCTTTCTAACATGTCCACAAATGGTAAAGCAAATATAGAAACAACTGTGAAAAATAACTTCTGATTGTCGTAAAGGATGATATTATCAAAGTAGCTGCACTTTCATATTTTTGAAATAGGGAGGAAGACCTGAAAAAGGCAGTTTCACATTAGCATATTCATCACTTTGCCAACATTTCTAAAATAAAAAATAAAAAAAAACATTTCTAAACTGACTTGTGATTTTCTCTACTTTACAATCTGCTACAAATACATCCATGTTGAATCAATACTTACGTGACAACTTTTTGTTGTTGAGAATATGGTTAGGGATGGAAAAGTTAGTTAATAACGATCATTAAATGACAACATATGGTTTTCTTTTTTAGATTGTTTTGTTTTGCTCGTACATTTACTTTCCAGTCTGTATTAAACCAAGTTGAACATTCTTTTTGAATTATTTAAACTTTGTAGAACATGCCCCAAGTCACTGTATTATTTATCTCTTCTTTATATTTTGATTTAAGTCTGATTTTTATTGAATTGCCTTTCGGTTAAACAGTAGCCTTGTGAAGGTTCAGGTCTTTGTTATTATAAATTCTTCTCACTAAAATTGGTCTTGGTTGTTGCACACTGTTTAGTACTGTTCCTCAGAGCTTTAATGTTTCCTCTTTCAATTCGACTCTTGCAAAGATCTCTTTGTGTTTTAAATCGAACCTCGGGGTACTCTGGCTTCCAGCAGGTTGAAGATGAGGATCTGTACGTATGCAGTAAAAATCTACCTGTGGTTTTATGAGCATTTGGTGCTCTCACATAACATTAAATAGTGTGCATTAATTTTATTTACTTCTCAAAAGCATGCTTTAAAAAATGTGTTCTTTCCTTGCTCCTGAAGGATGCCTGAGGGCTTTTTGTCATGGCGGTGCCAAGCCCTGCGCCCTGTTTCTGTCCATACTGTGCCCTGCTCAGGTGTTGCAACAGATTGTCCATGCTGTTTCACAGGAGGAAGGTTCCACCCTGCTCCTCTTCTCTGAAGTAATGCAGGGATTAGTATCTTTCCAGCCTTTTATCCAGAGCTAACACCTTTACCACGACACCAGCCGCACAAAACAAATGCTGCCTGAGCCTTGTAGCATGCATGCACGCACACAGCACGTTCCACAACATAGGCCCTCTGACTGCGCCTGGGTGTCAACACAACCCAACTCAATTACTTTAGTCTGTAGCGCACCACTAATCCCCTCCCCACTCCTCCTCTACCCTGCCACCATTATTCCTCTACATCAACAGATTTGCATGTACTTTCATGCTACTATTTAGTTTGCAAGTTATTTTTAGAAGCTCACGCCTAATTAGGGGGAGCTGGGGTAGAACACAAGCATAAACGGCAACATTAGTGCTGCCTCTAATGAGAGAAGATATTGTGGGTAAAGCTCAGTAATTTCATCCTGTACTCTATTATTATTCTTTCATTATCATCTCAGCGGATGGGTGACCCTTCCACTTCTCCTGCTCCTGCTCCCGCTCTGTCTCTCCTCTCTTCCTGCTCTTTGGAGTCTTAGGTCCCTTTCCTCCCTAAATGTATGGGTGCTCAGGTATGTAACCGTGTAACCACGAGAGCGGTTGACACAGCCCTTTTAAAAAGTGCAAACATCAATGTGTTGCTGGAAACTAAATAAGAAAGTCATGCAATTACAGACTAAAATTTGTTCATTTTATATGTCATGAATAATACAGGCCTCACTTTCCGTCTCACAGTGAATGGAATAAGAAATAATCGGTGTACGTCAAAAACAATACGAGTGTTGCAGCAACAATATCCTCAAACAGTAGTGGATTTGCGACACTCTCATATTAGTTGTAACCCCTGGGAAACCCATTCTGTTACCGTAATGCGCCTTGCACTGTCCCATTGCAAATGATTTTGGTGCATGGTGTGGCAACAAGAATGACTAATGAGACGGAAGGGAGAGGTATTACACAAATTATCTGTCACACTAGCAATGCTACGATCTGAACACTCACCTGTACTTTACTAAATGTCATATATATAATATTTATATCTGCTTCCTTAAGCTTTATTTGTAATGTATATAGTAATTAATGGGATGCTATGTATTAATAGGAGGCTAGGTATCATTTACATATTCAATATATGTATATATATTGAATATGTATATATATATAAGAACTCTTATATATATATAAGAGTTTTTATTTTTCAGCCAGATAACCACCTGCAACAACAGGTGGGTGAGGGGCTGCATTGTGTTATTCACTTTATCCAGTCAGAGTCACTCTGGAACTGTCTCTAGAATCTTGTTAGAAGAATGTTAAACTCTAAAGTATGACATTTCAAATTTTTAAAAGTTTCTACGCCATATTTTTTGTTACAATTTGGTACTGATAAATTGCCCATAACGTGTCTATCAAAGTGAACAATCTGATTCTGACTGCAGTGCTATATGGCTTTTAAAGCTTATGACGCATATTATATGCATATATGGAATACATTAGAACCAGAACAAAGCAGTTTAAATAACTGTTTGTGCACGGCTTGTGAGTTTTCATTGGTTACCTAGTCTTTGGAGGCAAGGAGCTGCAGGGGTGTATGCTGCCATGCCTATCTTCCCACTGTCCTTCTGTAGTCCCCCCCTGCTCCTCTGCCTAATCAGGCTGCTCAGTATGCAGAACAACCTCCCTGATGGCCCACTACTCAGGCCCCAGTTGCTGACCTCCCCTAAAGCTACAGAGCTGATCTGCGCTGAGCTTTACTCAGTCGGTGCCAGATGTCAGAGAGGATGAATGGCAAAGATAGTTTTGCAGTGACAGAAACAACTCTGAAAGAGGTAGTTTTGGCATTCACTTTTTAAACATTCGCTCCCCTGAATCTTATGACTTTCTCCAAATATTTTGTTGTGAATGTTTTTGATAAAATATATGCATTTTATAGATGCTTCTGCTCTGCAAATGTCTGGCAATTATGGCTATAGATGCTAAAAAAGCAAAGTTTTAGCATAAATACTAATGTACTTTTAGAACAATAGTGGCATTGTTTGGCCATATATTGAACACGCCCGTCCTCTTCTCATCTCCCTCCTCTACCCTCTTCTCAAGCGTGATGAAGGTATGGCTGATGTAATCTAAAGCAACATACGCTCATAACCACATAGGATGTTCAGTCACGCACTGTGTGTCAGCCAGTTTCACCAGAAAGTCACGTAAAAAAAAAAAAAAAAATCTCCTCTCTGGGAATTCAGAAGTAGAATTCCTTGTCAGCCTCTCAACGTGTCACACTTTAAAAGAAGTCTGGGTATTGATGTCTGGGAAGTGAGTCTGTCAGCCTTGCAGTGTGCCAGGCCACGGCTCCCGGCTCAGCCAGAACCCAGGGAGGATGCTAAACCCCCCGAGGCTGATTAGAGACATTTCACTGGGAGGATCCCAGGTCACTCTTTAAGCTCCTTTCTCACCCTGCAAGTCTGCCGTGTCAGAAAACCAAGACTAGGGGAGATGACTTTTAATGGAAAAAAAAACTAAATACAACTGTTAACCTTTCAGTTACTTTCATTTTCCTATTAGATTTTATGTCTCTGGTATATTTCAGTTTAAATACTCACAATAATTTGAGTGTGTACGTGCGTGTGTGTATGTTGGTAATCTTTTATCCACTGGTCCTTATTGTCACCACTGTGTCCTGATTGATCATATGGTCTGATTCTGTCACACACTGGTACCACCCCACTAACAGCTATAGGAGAGAGAATCAGAAAAAAAAAGAGAGGGGAGCATTTTGTTGATTTTATGGTGTCAGAGTGTTAATTCTTTTGTTGTTGTCCCATTATTATTTTCTTTTGTTACCTTGCAAGGTTCAAGTATGTATACTCTTTATAGTCATTTCTAGTTTTCAAAACATTAACTTGAGAAAGGAAGCGTAAGGGTTTGGGAGTGGCTATGTATCATCATACCAGTGGTGAGAATGAGGCATTGGCTACAATTCCAGCAAAGATTTTCAACCAATTCCTTAATTTTTGCACTATAATCTTAAAGCTGCAAAAGATTGAGTTATTTTAATACAAAGATTTTCTTAATGTAATTGTTTGAATTACTATGCAGTAGGCTGGAGCAGGTAACAGCATCTGGTCATCCTGAAAAGAATGCTAATGCCCAAACGAAATGTGTCTTTCTGCAGAAAGTGAATACAAAACGGTCTCCAAAGCAGTAAGAATGAAAACTGAGCCCTGAAGCGATGTATATCTAATTTTGTTTGCCTTTTGAATTTAATAATTTTTTGTTAAACCACATTTGTCTTTGAAAGTTGCTTTCTTTCTGGACTTAGTTCTCAAGGGAAGTATAGTCAAGTCATGTAAAATATTAGTAAAATATTTAAGTATAATTTGTAGCTGTGCATTGTGTTAAAAATTGTAAACAATAAAAAAACCAATATGAATAAAAATAAAAATCAGTCTATCTATTTAAAAATCAGCCAACAGCATGTAACCTGAGGACCTCTATGCTCTGACTGAGGTGAGATGATGCAAGTGATATGCAAGATGCCATGATGCAGTAGTACCAACTGCAAAACCTTAAAACAACAAACAAAATGTAAACCACATGGTATTTTCCACAGTCATGTAACTAATGAATGAGATTAGTGGAGAAACATTTTTTGCAAATAAAGTTTTTACCACGTAACCCCTTAACAGCCATAAGGACATCAGTGTCCTTATGGAAACACTCAACATGGGTAACATGTTTACATGTTATCTATGATTACATGGGTAACATGTAAACATTTTGTGGGTGATAATTAATTAAAGATTATCTTATTGTTTATTTATTTATGTATTATTTTATCTTTCATTCCAGGTCAAGTTAAAATGTTTTTTTTAGGCAAAATTTAAATCCTGTTGAAGCCTTTCAGAATGCATCGATAGTATTTTTAAGACACACCAAACTAAACTTTGTTTTTATACCATATCTTATTTTTCCTCTGTGTATCAAGGAGCACAGGTAGTATCCACCAGGAAGCTAATCAAGGTTTTAAGCAAGACTTGGAGCTCCAGCAGTGCTTGACTTCATAAAGGCAGCTTGTGAGATAGAAAAAGTTTTCCCTTCACAAAAAAAGACTCTAGAGGTAAATAAAGGTGAAAGGAGACTAGAAAAAGTTAGGTTGAAAATTATGCAAACACATACACATATTCATACTGATACAAGTTTCATTGTTTGTCTCCTAGAAGTGGTGCAGCAGTCGATGACTGATCCAAGAACTTTTGGAGTGCTTTATCTTAAACTTATTCATTCAAACATGTATTCCTACAGCACTGATAAGAATAACGACCTTCTACAAATGTTTTCTTGCATTCTTGTCTTGATGCAGAGCCAATCAGTGATCTTAACATCTTGTTGCCACAGTCTGTCTCTCATTAGGTCAATGCTGGGATAGAAGTCTTAGAGCAGAGTGACATTTATTTTATTGAGTTAAACATTCTGAGATTACAGAACTTCCTCACTTCCCAGGCCAATTGCCACCCCGTTCTCTGTCAGTGACCTCCAGCTGAAACTAAATGTATACTGTGCATGCATTCAGTCTGCACACAAACACAGCTCTACACTCAGAAAGGCAAGGTTGCATGCAGTAAACAACCTATTTAACCAGACAGAATATCACATGTGGAATCCACATGTGATATACAGCTTGATCTGGTGATTATCTGAAAGATTGTAGCGCACACACACACACACACACACACACACAACTGCCCTGGCACATTTAGGCAACCAGCTTCTCTATGGTATGCCTGAAATGCCAACACAGGGCATATGAAAAAAAAAAAAAGTTGGTACGGAAATGCAGTGCTTTAATGTACATATGATGCACCTGATGGCACCATTCGTACAAGTCTGTATTTATTGTTTAGTAGAGCTGGCATCCAGGACGATCGTGCTCCCTCCTTCTTTCGCCTTGTCGCATTTGTCTGTTCCTATCTGCCTCACAGCCTCCTCTACCTCCCCCACACTATGCCTGGGGAGTGATTAAATCTGTGTACGCCTGTCTACGAGCCAGAGAGATTGGCATGCATGCACACACAAATGCATACACAAACACAAACTCCTAAACAGCCGCCTTAACTGTGACACAGCACAGAACCAAAGACGCATGTATTTAACTGCATTTTATTGATCTCTAACATCCCCCAGTCTATTATAAGTGTAAACTGCCCGCTAATGCTCTGCCATACATAGATTGCTTGTAGCAGCTAACTTGCTTGTCAAAGCTAACTCTGAGTGACAAAGCTTCACATTTACCTTTCCAGGCAGTTTTCTACTGTTAAAAAGTTAACTTTTAAAGATCATCTATATGTATTCTCATGCTTTGAATGTTTATACTATGATTGCACAGCAGAAGGTTATTTTTTTTTCCTTTATATAAGCTTCACTGCAGGGATAACCCAATGTAAGCTAGTGGTGAAGCACCCCTAACTGTGCATATTTGTACACGTGCATACACGCATGGCAGCCCGTCTTCATGATGAGTGACTCCCAGGCTGATTAAAGAGAACTCTTTTTCTTCATAATGAACACAGGAGATCCATCAGCCATTGCCTTTGAGGAACATCAGCCGCATCAGGAGCTAAAGTGTCTGTGATCTCTCGGATTCCAACTAGTGTTGATTAACTTGGCAGCATATTAAGTGGAAAAGTATTGAGCTGAACTTAACAGCAAAACACACATCACAGAGAATTTGTCTTTTAGGCACTGCTATGAGGTAGGATTTGCATATCCGAGTTAAGTTAAAGTGCTTATTTCTGAAATCGAGGTAAATATGATTAAGGTTTTTCCGGTCAGCCTGTAAGGTCAGAGTATAATCAGGCTTATGCTTTCTCAGCTTTAATCATGCAAAAGTAATGTGCTCCTACTTTAACATTTGCTCTAAGTTTACCCAATTAATGAAAACGTGTCTATGGTTTTCATTTTTAGAGTTGAAAACACCAAGCTAATGCCATGTATGAGCCTTTAATCGTCATACTCTTATAATTAAATACAGTTGCTCGCAAGTGTTAGATGTTAGAAAATGAAAACAAAAAACCAAAAAAAAAAACCCAAAGTGGAATAAATATATTGCAAGAAAGCTATAATAAATTACATTTTTATCTCGTCAGACTTACATAGAATTTAGCCTACATGTAAAACACTGTTTGTGGCAGCGAGATAGCATAGCACATCACCATGAATGCAACATTTGCTCAGCAAAGCAATGGTGGCAGTAACATGCTGTGGGAATGTTTTTTTTTCCCCAACAGAAACAGGCAAAATGTTCAGAGTTTATATCCCAATAGACTGTGACTAATAGTGGGAAGCCTGGGGAAAAAGAAAAAAAACAAGCATTACCAGCAGGTGATGCTTTTGTTTAAAAACTCTACCTTCCAGGAAGACTATGATCCTGAGCATCCAGTCAGATATAGATGCAAGGGAAAGTTTAAAATGGAGGCAAATTAATGTGTTCACATGTTCAAGTCAAATCGTGTAACTAATTTAAATTGAGAATCTGGGGCAAGGTGAATTCCAATCTATACACAATAGTACAAGAAACAACACTGTATCCATTAAATTATATCCCATTCCCATGCCATACCTATAGCCATCTATGGGCCTCACCAGGGGGTATAAAAGCTTAATAACTGTATAATTAAACATTTTGCTCATCATAGCAATATGAGAAAGTTGTTTCATCTGCAAAAAAAATGGCCAATCTTATTTAATTAAAGATGATCCAGGGCCTTTAATCTTAGGCCAAGAGCCTGTAAAGTGTCTCTACGGAGGTTTCAGCTAAAACTGCCCCGTCAGATTTGAACACCAATTTCTCTTCAATATTTTGTAAATGCATAAGAGCTCGCTCAGTCTTCAGATAGTCATCTGAGGCACATGTTACAAACCCTTTTTGTTTTTTGCAGTACATTTCCTAAGCCTCAATTTAATCTCCTTTATCTTTGCTGATAAAGGCCAGACAGCTAAGAAATGTTCTAGATATGTCTGATGGTCCCCAGACTTCCAGAGGACCAATGTTATAAGCTTAAAAAAATGCAGGGATGGCAAATTGGGATTCGGTGTAAATGTACAAAGGTAAACTTCAATAAGGCAGCATGGGGACTAGTCCTGCTCTTTTATCATTTATTGGCCAGTGCTCTCACAGCCTGCTGGGAGATGTCCCACTTATTCCGCCATACACACCCTGCCACGTAGGTGAACCCTCCTAATACGGGATAGGCCCCTGCCTCTCCAGCAGGCTGCTGCCTGATCTGATATCAGGCCAGTGGGACGGATGGCTCGTATTTTCAATCCAACTTCATTTCTCTGAAGGTCCTCATCTTGCCTGCCCTGAACCCAGGGACACGTTGATAGAGAAAAGTTCCTCAAATCTGATTCAGAACTAAATGGAAAAGCATGAGGAGAAAATCAGTCTCTGTGCAGGCTCATATTTCATCTCCAAATAGAAGTGTGGCAAGCTGTCCTATTTTGAAGTTGAGAGAATTTTTGAGACGTAAAAGGCATTCAAATGTCTCCAAGTCAATTTCATCCGTCTTCTCCTCTAGTCAGTCATGGGTTGTCGCTCCCCTTCTATCGCAAGTAATTTGTTTCCTCATGTTTACAACATCAGACATGGCTTTTGATTACGCATTTTGTGTTTGGTTATGAACTCATCACTTCAGCTATAGATGGCATTGAACTGTTTTACGTGGTGACAACAGGCCTCTTGTCAAGATATTTCTGATCTTTAAGCAAAGTGAATGACTTAATCTGACCCATGGGACGGCGAATGGGACATTACATGTTGAATAGTGTATATCCAAATTCCCTTTTTCACTCTTGTCTTGATGTGCCTGAATTTGCCTTTGTTAGAAGGTTTTGCACTGACACTTTCACCCTGGATTAAAATCTTAATTAACTTGAGTGTCAGCCTATATTGCATTAGTTGAAAAGCCAAAACAGGGGGACTGAGAAAAAGAGCAGATTGCTTAACATGGGATCATACCGATTGGACCCAGGGTTACCGCAAAGGGCACCATAGTGTGGCTGTGCTGCTTTGTAAGTCTCTCATCTCGATGCTCTTTGTGTGTGTCTCTCCATCTTTGTGATAGGCCTTCATCAAGAACATGCTAAGGCTTTGAAAAGCTTTGCTTGAATACATGAGATCATGACCTCATGTTAAGAGGTTGACATGATCAGAAAGTTAAGATTTCCTCCAGTTTTGTTTTGAAGGTTGAATAGAGAAGATGAATGCTTTCCAACAACTGCTCTAAAACCAAAGACACCCAGGAGTCTTTGGGGTTGAGCTGTCTGGGTCACCTTCACAGCAGAAATGACAAGAAAGTCTGATCAAAGACTGACCATTCGCCACTGGGAAGCTTTAGTCTGGCCCTGTCCGATTCTTTTGACCTTAGCCATGGATCATGAGTGTTTATGTGCCAACAAAGGCAATAGATGCCTCCAATAGTCTTTTTCTTTGTTTCCCCTTCATTCATTGTTTCATGTTGGAATTCTACCGCCAGTCTTTCCAGTGAAGTTTGATGAGGTTTTGAAGGCACGGTTGATTTGGCGTTCGTAGCAATGGAAACCAAGATTTAAAGGCGATTTAGATGAAGAAACAAAAGCTTTTTGCTATTTTAACATTTTGGTTGCACATCTCTGGGGAACAGTCTAAAGCAGGTTGCCTTATGGGGGAACTATGCTGCAGCCATCTGCTAACGACAATTTGACGCGCTGTAGACACCGATGCCACAAAGTCAGTTCTCACACCAGATGCCTTTATCTCTACGGCTTTGTTTACTCATCAGTTTGAAATGCAATTTGAACTCCAAAAGCAGCATAAATAGTTCAATAATCTGAGGACAAAGCAAGTGTGTCTCCCATCCAAGTTTGACAGTTGTGTCAAATATTTTTCCTACTAGGGGCTTCAAACTAGCCTACTAAGCAAATGTATTTCAGTATGTAAAATATTTATTCCCTTGTAATAGTAATAATAATTGTATTTAATTGTTTCCTTTGCTTTATTTGCATTTAACTGCAATTAGCCCTTTGATGCCCAAATTAGGATAAACTCTTTTAAGATTGTTTTTATGTTATCTGTCAGTGTAACCAAGAAGCAAAAAATCCAGCTCCCAAACCAGAGCATGTTCTTTTTGAGCTTCCAGATATCTAACAGTTTGCTTTTATTTCCTCTTGAGTTTTGTTAGCTGGCAAATCTTTGCTTCCTCAACATCTTTAGCTGCTCCAGCATCCATAGCTCTACTGCCTTTGAGTTTTGTACATCCCAATTCGTACAACCCTGAGTGATATTCACAGAAATTTGACCTGCCATCATCCTCATTTGACTTACATTTCTGAATCCTACTTTACTTGTTCCTTTTTGTGCTTATACAGTAATTCTAAGAACAGTGGACATATTTTCAAGAACAATTTACATGTCTGGTGAAAATAAGCAGTGATGCCTATTGTCCACGATGATGATTATTGCAATATTGCCGAAACATTGTAACAGATGGAGTTGCTCTTAGTTGTTGACTAGTGATACCAACATTGTTTTTACTTGTGAGAATTTTACATTATAGAAAGACTGGCAAGATATTTTCAAGGTGCTGTGTATTTTTAACTGACTTTTGTATGTGCATTTGAATTTTTTATGCAGTAGAAGATGATGTATTAATTGGTTCACTACAGTTCAACGAAGTGCCTTGTATACAATCAACAGCGACACACAGAAGAAAATGGCTTTTGAATAGCTGTCCTCTATGGTGACTACCATGCATCAAAAAGCATAAATGAACAAATGAAAACTCATACCAGGATAGCCTTTATTTTGCATTTTACCCCATTCCCATTCTTTGTATTGCAATCAGCACCATGGTTGCTTCCACCTTTATTCTAATAAAAGTGAATGTCTTTGCATATGAAATCGCCATTAATGCACTTTTGAGGTCAACTTGGACTATTTGATAAAACAAGCTCCAGTGAGTTGGGTTTTTTTTTGGGTCCTCAAGCACAGGAAAGATTTATTGTCTGCTCTTTGCTTGCGCCACTGCTCCTCGTTACTGGCCAACTCTGACCCCATCTTGCCGACACCACAGAGAAGCTTATTCTCAATAGATAACAAGTGAGTGGATAGGTTTTATTCATTGTGGAGAGTTACAGTGCCCAGAGTGGTGCACTGGCCTGCCTTGACACAGAGTACTGCCGGGAGTGTTGGGTATGAGGGGCAGAGAGGGAAACGGAGAGACATCTGCTATGGTCACCCACCCAGCAATACCCTATTATACCAGACGCCAGTGCTACCCTGTAGTTTTGCTCATCCCATTTCCCTGTATGAGTGAGTGTGTGTTGAACGGAGTAGAGATGGGAGGTGGAGGAGCACACACGAGTAAGGGGTTGTTTGCCATATGGCCTCCTTGCACTGAGAGAGAGCAGAAAACGGACTGCAAACTCCAGCTAAAACACAAACCATTGTGAAAAAGGGACATTTTTCTGAGACAAACTGCTCATGTGTGATGATCTGACCTTATTCCATTCCACTTCAAGTTTTTTTTTCATAACATGCAGTTATTTTCCTGATAAATTGGAATCTGAAACAATATAAGGTGCTGCAAATTTGCATGATTGAATTTAAACCAAGTGGTAAACAGCTTAAATACATTCAGTGAGAAAATAATAAACAAAATAGTACTACACTGAGTTCTAGTCAGATTAAGGCATTTATGTGATTATTTACATTATAGACTCTAGTGGACATAGTTAATAGACACAAAACATTTTTAAGATCTCTTCTAATAAATGACATCTACAGATGCTCACCAAAGTCCTTGTCTTGTTCATTGTATAGTTCTATCAAGACAACAGTAAAATGTAATGACCTTCTCAAGTTACTTAAATGGCACTGTTCTTTTCTTGATTAAGGTTTTAAAGTGGATGTTTTGGCAAGATAGTAATCCTAAGTGGCAGGAAATGTGTCTAACATAAAGTAACTGAGAATGAAACAAGAAGAGGCAGAAAAAATAAAATGGGTGAATGGTAGTTTTGTAATTCTTTTTATCTTTAATTTCTTTTTTATTTTGGGGACTTTTATTTAAGGATCTCAAGATTCTCCCAAATTGGAGTAGAATATTTTTTTAGAGAGAGATGGCTATCTAGGAGGAGAAAGTATTGGATCCAAGTAATAGTAAGAGAGCATGCTTCTTGGTAAGCTTAACGGAAAATGATCCTTGCTATGGCAAATTTTAAATTTGACTCGGTGGAATCTGTGGTTTGCTGCATCCACATTTTTACTTGTGACATTTCAGGGCAGAGTATTAATCTTCTCACCAATACTGACATCTGGCATCTTACTTTTGCTTGTGTTGTGCATTATAGGAACATTTGGCAAAAGAATGGAAAAGTATACAGTAAACCTACCTTTGATGCGTGAAGCTTAACATAGGTGAAATTTGTTTGGGTCACGAATATCATGATTGAACTTAAACAGTGTTGTAAAAAAATTATTTAAACTATATTCTGCATTAGTCCTCTGAATACCAGAAGAGCTAAGTAGCTCTTCTGGTGGGTTTGTGTTTTTTTCCTAATAAGAACACATGTGAACAACTTCCAAAAGGATGTTTCTAGGAGGCACTTCGATCAGACACCTCAAATGACTCCTTTGATTTGAAGGAATACTGGCTCCATTTTGAGCTTCCTCAATTTGTCTCAAATGCTAAGTCCAATCATCTTGCCGAGGAAACTCATTGCTAACTCTTTTACCCAGGATGTTCGTTCAATTAGATCCATAATTCACCAACATAAGCAAGATTTGGACAATGTATTGGTAAACCAAGAATCTTACCATGGCTCTTTCCCATAACAGACCTGAGCAACACCTACACAGGAAAAATAGGAGAGTAATTTTTTCGGAGTTAACATTATTTTCATCTGAAAGTGTCATTTTTATACATTATAGAGTGAAATCATTTCAATTGGTCAATAGAGTCGGAACAAAAAAACAGAGTAAATCATATCGGAGTAAAACAAGAACACGCCCACTGAAGTTCCTTAAGTTTCGTTTCTTCCACCATCTTGTTATCCCGCATTGGAACGGAGGCGACGGTTAGCTGTGTGCCAGGTAAGTCCCCAAATGGGTTGTACATATATTTTACGTGGGGTTTTATGATTTATTTTTATTATTAAGACTAATTATCTCTAGTGGAAAGATGACGTGCTGCTGTGTGGTCGTGGGGGAAGAAGGGGTGCAGCGAATAATTAACATGGTTGGCTAACTAGTTAGCATGTGTGCTTCAGCTAACTTAATTTAGCAGTTTACAACAATGTAAGTAGAAAAAAAAACATCAATGTTGTACAATGCTACGTCCATTTTTTAATTTTCACAAGTCAAGGCTGTCGCTATTTTTAAGCTGAGGAACCGAGTTTAAAAGAGGAGTTAGCCGTACAGTCGAAGCTGGCTCTGCTAGCATGTGGAGCCAGGGTTCCGCCCAGAAAATGGCGCGAGAGGACTATGCTAGTAACTTTTCTTGAACGTAGAGCAGCGATAAAAAAAACAGGATTAAAGTTGTGCTTTGTAAGCAAACTATGCAAGTTGTCAGTAAAACATTTTTGACTATTTTGTCTATAAACCCCGTTTACATCGAATTGTATGGAGCTGATATGTTTTTTTTCCGTTTTAGCTGTGGTGATTGGCTAAATTCAAGTAAAGAGCCTAGCCCCATTAAGGTAGTTGTTAGCCACCCAGTGCTTTTTCCCCATGATTGTTTCAACCTTTTATCTTCATTTTTATTCACTTTGATAAGTATGTTTATATGATAATTGAAAAATATATTTTTACATAATGCAGGATGCAAGCTGTGCGTGTCAAATACAGGGATCGACAGAATTACATCTGTTTTGAAGGACAACTGTCTTGCAGTTCGTTTTTGGAATGTGGTGAGTGAAAACAAAACAAGTTTATAGCATTTTCACATATTAGGTTTATCAAAAACGTTTTGGGAATGGTGCCAAAATAGGTGCTTTACCAACTTTTCAGATTTATTTTTTTTACTTAATTTTACTTTTTATGTCTTGTTATTTACAAATGTTCAAATATAGAATAAATAAATAATTTGCTATGTTCACAGCTGCAAAAAAGTTCAGCATCCCAGCCTTGGACTTAAAAGTCTTTGATGACTCAAAGACTGAAGTGGATGAGGAGGTTTTTGAGCTCCTTTTGAAAAGTCCAAACCTTGGTGTGCTGGAAATTTGTGAAGCACAAGATCTCAATCCAGAAGGTAAGTTGTTTTGAAGTGTCATTTGTTTATTTTATTTTTTCTCAATTTTAGTGTGTTGGCTACTGTTAACTCTACCAACAAAATGTTTAGATAATGCTATGGATCAGCTAAGTTGTTCAGCAAGTGGCTCCTTTACCAGTTCCAGTGGAGAAACTGAAGTGGACTCTGATGACACCATTATATTGCAACCCAGTATTGCAACAAGACAGAGAACTGAAGACACCTCTCTTGCCCAAGTAAGCTATGCAGATAACTGTGCAGACTTCCATAGAGTTTTTACAAATTTGAATAAATTATATAAATTACTCTATAAAAAGCACTTTCTGTGTTTTTTCCTTCAGCATATCTCTGCACATTTTAGTCCAGATCCTTACCATAGAAGCCTCTGGACTTCACAAAATTTTTAAGTTCTTGAAGTTTTTGTTTGTGCTTTTTAACATAACTTGCTATTCTACTAATAACTATTATAGCTCTTCTAATACTGTCTCTCTTTTATTAAATAAAATAGGATTTGTAATTGTCTTGTGTACGGTATTTTTGTGATGTATTGATTTATATTTTTACCATCACTTAAGATGATTGAAAATGTTCTAAAGAACAAACCAGGAGGAGACAGGATCATCAATGAATATGCGCGGACAAAAAGCCTAACAGACAGCAGACGGCGTGACATGGTCAAGATATTGGTTGCACATATGACAAGTGAACATGGGTATGCTGAAATTACTTATTTTTTTGTATGCGCCGCTCACAATTACCAGTTTTGAAGGTGTTTTTTATTCCTTTAACAATGCTCATAGTTTTTTCTGTGTCTATAGGACAAGTCCTTCCAGATGTATCAAAGAGGACAATGCAAACGGTATTATTACCTCGTTCCCTTACCTGGCTGATCCTAAGAGCAGATTTGGCTATGTAAGTTCAAAACAGAAGTCCAACCTATTGGCTATGGTTTGAGTAGAACTGAAAAAGGTTTCTCTTTTGCATGCCCTGCATTTGTGCCACTTGTTTTTAACTTTCCAATTTTTAAACCTTTGTAGAGTTCATTGTTCGAGTGTTGGGCTACTGCAGCTTGAAGAATAAACATTGTGAATAGATTTTATCTATGTAATTCAAACAATGTGAACTAAAATCTGTAAATCACAGCTTCTAGCATTCACAGCTGTCTTTGCTTTCACAGCTTTAAAAACATTTATCATTCACTTACTTTTAAGGAGCATCATTACAATGCAGAAGATGGGAGTGGGTATCTGCTTGTAGACTGAAGTTTGTCCAGAGAGAAGCTTCTAATGGACAAAAGAAGGTCCCCAGACTGTCACAAACCCAAACAGGTATGTGTATTTATACTTGTACAATTCTCATCCTGCAACCAAACTGCACAATAAGTTCCCTAGCCTTATTTATTAAATCCTAAAATGGAGTGTCATATTCTTATAATTTTTTTAGGGGGACCAACAACTGACGGGGACTGTTTGAGAGAAGAAGACTGCCTTATGACAGATAGCTTGTCTTCTGAGGCCATTGCGCTGATGAAGGAACTGTTATGAGGAAGATGAAACAGACTTTCAACTATCACCAGAAGATGATTCATGACCCAGTGAAGTCATGTAGTATCTTTTTGGACTTCCCAAGATTCCTGGACATAGGAGGATTGGTATGTTTATCTTCACTTAAGCTTAACCTACTTTTAACAAAGTTTAAGTTAAGGTGGATGTGAGAAAGTTTAACAAAATGATTTTTAAAACCTTCACTTCATCTATTCTCCAGGTTGAGCAAGATTTTACATTGATGTTTGGGGAAACCATCGCTGCAAAGTTCCTGGAGAAGTGGCCCACTGTCTACAAGCAGAAAGTCCTTGAACAAAGCCGTGGTCTCACACAGTCTGAAGACCTTCAGAACCTTCTTCACAATGCTGAAGGCACAACAGAAGTGGAAAATGGTAAATTGGACTGGATTATAAAGAAAGTGTTTAATGTTACAGAATTTTATGTAAATTGATTCAATATAAGTGCACCTCCTCCTGCCGTCACTGTTTGGTAAGCTCACTCGAAGTGTTAACACTGTTGCAAATAAGAAGTATTGGTAGCTTATGTTTACTTTACTTTTTCTTCCAGGATGGGACAGTGACATGTCATCCATTTTGATCCTTGTTCACCTCCTGCCACCGTCACCTCACGGCCGCAAGAGACCAGGGAAACTCTCAGCCAGACAAGCCAGTGAACATCTTGTGAAGTTTGTCAAGGTAAGGTTACATTAAAGGGAAGATTTATGTTGATCAAAATTCTCTTTTCTTCACTTATTTTTATTTAATTTATTTGTATTTCTTGTGAAGTTGGTCTTAAATTTCATTTCAAGTGACCTTAAAGAGGTCCTGAAAAGTAATTTGCCTTATCTATAAGAACCTTGTCTTCTTTGAAGCCCAAGACTAATCGTGTTGTATTCTGTTTTTTCCAGAGACAGGAACCAGCATCCAGGAGCACCTTGATGGCATCTCAGAAAGGTGTCAACTGTACCTGCTTGCAGTAGGGACTCAGAGGAGCGTGATTCACAAGTACTTCATTGTGTTTGACAAACATGCCATACCTTGTAGATCACCAGGCTCTCTTGCCTGTTTTGATGAGCTTTTTAAAGCTCACTTTGTGTTCGGCACTTCATATGACCATGATCTGGTCAATGTGTACAATTTTCTGCACACCGCCATTTATGAGATAGATGTTGAGACAACCAAAGTGAATCCTAGGGTTGCAGAGTTGAGGGCTCGGATGCTGTGTTAAATTGTTGTTTTGCTATGATTGTTTCAGTATTAAGTTGAGTTGGAATGTTCTGTTTCATTTGTAAGAAGTACCAGGCAAATGTTCTCTGACCAAGCACTTAAAAGTGATCCACGGACTTTGCCCTGGTAAGACACTTCATCTTAAATGTGGTCAGGCAGGTTGTGCTCAAGTTTATGGCACGTTTTCTGGGTTCAGAAAGCATCTTAATAAAGCACATGATAAACACACTTCTAATCCTGGTGAAGGCCCATCTACAACTGAAGAGACATTTGAAAGTCAAGATTTTCCCTCTGAGTGTTGCTTCTGATACAGTCCTGCTTCAGAAATATCTTGTCTAGTTGTGCAACAGCAGTTGCTGAACTTAAAGTGGCAGGTGTAAGTGAAAGAACAATTAACTCTTTGGTCATTTCCCTGGAAGAAATAGTTAATGATCTTCAAAATCAAGCAAAAGAATCTGAGAAGCAGTATTTCTTTACAAGAACTTGTCAAAAGTGACTGAGTGCAAAATTGATCAATGTTTTGAGAAAATGGAAAATCCTTTGTGTCATACAGTCATGAAGATGCAAATGTTTATACTATTCAATACTGTTTTTTGTGAACAATAAAAATGGCTGTTCAAATACTGCTTTCTGGTCTATGCATTGTATTCTTACAAACTCTGCTGTGTATAATAGCTGTAAAACAATTGCTTAGTGAGTGAAATAAAGTTAAAGTTGGTTCTATTTTAGAATGTAATTTAATGTTTAACTGCACAATATGGAATAAAATTCAATTAAATTAGGAGTAAAATTTTATACTACTAAGAGCACAATTTGACACTATGTGGAATAAAATGTATTCTATTTTGTGTAAAATTTCCTTTTAGTCAGACTAAAAGTTATCTCTACTTGGAGTAGAATGCAATTCTATTTAGAGTAAATTATATTCCACTTAGAGTTAAAATACGGTGGAGTAGTTTTTCTTTTAAACAACTTAGAGTAAATTCTCTTGGCAGTGATTAAAATTTTTGCACTAAATTGAGTTGATTTTACTCTGTAATTTCAACTCTTCCATGAGAGTAAATTTTACTCTATTTAGAGTGGGACCAAATGTTGTCTTTTTTAGAGTAAAATTTTTTTCAAATTGAGTAAATTTTACTCTGGAAATTTTACTGTGTACATACTTTCAGATGAGACCTGTGTCGATTTTCTTCTCCATACTACCACCATTCATGAGCAAGATCCCAAAACCTTTTAAGTTCTCTGCTTGACTCCAATTCCCTGAGGGAGTAATTTACACTTTTCTGGTAGGGAACCATAGCCTCAGACTTGGAGTAACTGACCCTGACACTGGCCATTTTGCACTTGGGTTGTGAATTGCTACAATCTGTGGTGAAGTTCAAGGTCTGAAAACATCATCTAAACCACATCATCTGCACAACTTACAAGGGAACCCTGTCTGGTGTCCTTTCCCCTGAGATCCTGTCCACTAACACCATGAACAGAATCCTTTACATAAATTTTTCAGTGATTCAAAATCTTATATAGTTCAAGTCATTTATTCTACTTTGAATCTCTAAAGCAATCAAGTGGCCCTAATCATAATCTAAGAGCGAATTGAAAGTTAAGCAGAAGTTAGCTCTACAAGAGAAATATAACTTGTTCTTTGAAACATGAATTATATTGTAAAATTACATGACATGCCTTCAAGTCCTTTCACATATTTCTGACTGAGTTATTGCGCTGCAAAGTTGTTGATGTCATTGTACTTCATAAAAATCTCTAGATAATAGAAAGGATCAGAACAATTTTCAAAGTGATATTTCAAACATATTGTTAAAGCACTCACTCACCAGGACAGTCTTACAAGTGTGACAGAAGACTGAACTCAAATTTAAGCCTCAAACATCATGAAATGCAACACTTGGTGCCACAGTGCAACTGATAACACTTTGACTGTGGAAAGATCAAAGCAGAGGACAAACACACGAGGGATATTTCATCTTTTTTTGAAAGCAATAAGGTGAAAGAAGATGCAAGGAGATTCAGTGGGGAGAAAGTTGCAAACAAGGAGACAAGGAGAAAGAGATCCATTCAAAGTCGGAGAAACCAATGATGCTGCTCGTGCACAGGGATTGCCACACCCACTGAGCAGCTGGGGGCTCTGGAGTGAAGGAAGGTTTTCATCTGTTTTATCTCTTCCGCCGTCTTTTTGCTTCTTTCTCTTTTTGAGGTTACACAGAGCATGTCTCCTTTTTCCCCTTTCCCCCCTCTTCAGTGAGGCTGAGATCTTAATCGCCCCTGACCGTAATCTTCCAGAGTGAAATGCTTTTGTTCAATAGACAAAAAGGAGCTTATAGATGCTGCACCCTGCAAGGCTATATCACCATAGGGTTATCCTCTGGCAAAACGGGAGAGGTGTACTATATGTGTATATGTGTGAGTGTCGCATGTAGACTGTGAGAAAAACATCCTATTTTAGATAATGTGATCTGTTGCTGGACTATAAAAGCATGTTTGACACCTTAGGAAGTCAGTTTGTGGAGGTAGAAAACGTACCGTTTTACCAACGAAACACGTGAAAAGCTGTGATCTTAGATGAAGACTGCTGGCTTATCTTGAGGCAGTATGTGCTGTAGGTGGTGCTGCAATGTCCATTATTGTGTCTGCCTTGAAAAGCTAAATAGTTTGAAGGTTTGTAAACTATGATGAGTTGACATATGACAGTTTAGACCAATTGTAAAGCTGTGTCTTTTCTTTAAATTTGACAATTTTGTATTTATTTTTTTAATCTTTTTTTCTGCATCTATATTGTTCTTTTGTGGAAAAAACTATCCATCTCCTGAATGGAGCAAACTAAAAGTGACACTATATGTTATTTGGAAAGAGAACTGCAATCATAGAGAGATCATTTTTGTGGCCACAGCCAATCCCACTTAAATTCACCCTTTTATCTCTATCTGTAAGTCTTTCTTGCGCTTTTGTTTTTTTTCTTCCTCTTTTCCTCTATTATTTCACTTTCGACATGCCTTGGTTCTTTATTTTTTGCCTCTCTCTGTCATCTCATTTTATTCTGGTTGCATTTGTCACTTTCTCCTTCTCTGTCGCGGTCTTTTCTTGTTCTTTTGTCTCACTGTCACTTTCATTCCAAGCAACATGTTTTGTATTTTTTGTCGGTTCCCCCTTCTCTTTTTCTCCTCACATGCACACACAAACAGATAATAAGTATGTGCTTTTTAAAGTGAAAGGACTATATTTTTTCTGAAGTGCTCTGACACATATGTTGTGAATTGGTGGTCTTAAATAAACAGAATTGAATTCAATAATTTTTTAAATTACACAAAAGAGTGAAATGTACATTTTCATTGAAATGCATAACAATCTCAAAGCTGAGAGCTCAGAGTTAATGCATCAAGCTTAAGATATTTATACTTATCAGGCAAAACATTGTAACCACTGATAGTTCATATGAAAAATATGCATAACTTTTTCATAATGGCAACTACTGTTGGGTGTGATGTATTAAGCAGGAAGTAAATATTTTGACCTCCAAGTTGAATCATTTTAAACAGGAATAGACAAGTATAAAGATTTGATCAAGTTTGATAAGGCCTCATTTTTTGGGTGAGCATAGGATAAAAAAAACTTCTAAATTTGTGGGGTGTTTCCAGTCTGTGTGGTCAAGATATATAAAAGGTGGTTTGTGTTTTAGCAGATTAACGCACCCTTAAAACAAAAATGTTAATATAATTTGGGGAGTACAAGAAATCTAGAGGTGTTGAGGTGGTTTTCAAATTCCCCAGATATTGGTATCTGTAGAATGTGCAGGACAAACAAGTCTGTTCACATAAACTCAGGACTTAAAGGATCTGCTAATAACAGCCTAGTGCCAGATACCACTGCACAGCTTCAAGGCTTTAGTCTGGTAATGTCCATGTAGCCATACATTATTAGGCAGGGGGTCATAATGTTATATCTGCTCAGATGAGAAATCATCCCGAACAATTTGAGAACTCCTTATCTCAGTGTACATGTTGTGTCTTTAAACATGCGAAGATATGCAGGCTTGAACAATTTGGCTTAATGCTTATGGATTAGTATGAGATGAGTAACAGAGCAAAAACAATATACTTACTCCCGTTCTGAAATGAAATTCCTATATAAAATTGACAATTGGGAATATTCCCGCCTATGGATTGGCATTTGTTTAAATGTGAGCTTATTAGTGTCCGACACATTTTGCTTTGTCCACTGCTTTAAAATGTAAAGGGGAAAATTCATTCTTATACTCTCTTCCTCTTAAATGTACATCATCCCTCCGTGTTACTTCTTTGTTGCTCATTCTCGTTGTCCTTGTCCCTGAACACTGTGGATTGACAAATTAGATAGAATCTCATCAGGCGTAAATAATGACAGCTATCTGTAAATAGTGCTGGAGCAGGAGAGCAACAGATGCTGCTCCTGGTGAAGGAGAAAAAGACTGCTCTCCTCCACTGAGCCTGCTCTCCGCATGCTGCCACTCACGTATTTGGCTCCCATTAACACTGATCTATATTAATTCCTTAGAAAAAAACGGGGCTGAATAAGAAAGTTGATTAAGGAAATGAAAATCTATTCTGCTGCGCCAAAGCTCAATGTGTTCCAGTCTGCTTCACACTGTGGAATTTTTAAACCTTAAAGGCTATCCAGTTAGTCACAGACCAACGAAGCAAAGCCGGGTTACAATGTTTATTTATCCATCTACTTATTCTTTTTTTTAAACATTTCCCCTATCCCACCTAATATATTGGTAGACAGAGAGGCAAAGAGAGCGACACTTGTCTTTTTGCTGCGGCTGCAGATAAAAATTTCAAGCCTCTTATGTAAATTTCTAAAAGCAAGTCTTGTCTCAAATACAGGAAGTCTACAAAAACTCAGTGAGCTACAGTAGTTTGCTAAAATGTACCTGGCATTCATCAATACTTGGAATGAAAGCTAACGCCCTCCCATGTCCACTGAGGCTTGTATCCAGTCATTGATTTCTGGCCAGGCGTTTGCTCACCCCAGCCAAGGCCCAAATGTAATTTAAGTGCTGTGTGGCGACGTGTTTGTAGCATAAAACCTTACATGGTGTGGTCAACAGCCTCAGGCAATGAGTGAGCTCTAAAGTGGCAAACAGCAGTGAGACGTATTTCCTCTTCCAGCTCACCTTGCACCTCCTCGTCAAATTAAACGATAGAGACTGGAGGGCTTTCTGCGGGCCTTCAGCAAGCTTTCACCCCTCCAACTCTAAGAGGATGAGGCAGGCCGATGACAAACACTCACCGCACAGCTCACACATGACAGAGGAGGGAAAAAAATAAAAATAAAACACTTCAATTATTCCATATAAAATGGCATCAGCTCTCGACCCTGTACTCCAGGAAATTAAATTTCAAAATGGACCTCAGCTATGGCTGCAAAACAAAGCCATCTGATAATTAGGGGAGGATTTTAATAATGCCAGATTTTCTACATTGGTGTGCAGAAGTAGGGAAATTTGTGCATTACAATCTAAAAAATATAACAAAATGTGACAAAGAAAACATTAATTTTTTTTGCTTGGTGTTGAAACCTGATATTTACACACACCATATAAAAATACCATCTTTTTCCTCAATGTCATTTAAGTAACTGACTTGAGCTTTTCCTGTTAAGTCAGTTAAAATTGCCACCTTATTTTTATTTGATGAATGAGCATGAAGATATTTTTTTGGATGTTTTCTTAACTTTCTTGGCATTTCGGTAGTCATATATATTCCCTAAAATTTCCCCTTAAACAGCATGACTTGAGTCAAATATTTCTGTCATTATTTCACAATACTACTTACAATAACTTGAGGGTTGGTAGGCCCATTCCTCCTGACATAACTGATGGAACCAAATCAGGTTTGTACGCCACCTTGCTCACACAAAACATTTTCATCTTTCCTCACGGAACTGAGATGATGGTTGCACAATGATCCCTCCAAAACGCAAATTTTGTTGTCATCAAGCCATTTGTAACTAATTTGGTGACATTAGGATGGTTGTCTACTTGCAGGACGCACTTACTCAAGCTAGGCTGGCTGATGTCTCAAGATGTTGCATCAATTTTTTCACATAATGACTAAAAATGTAATTGTTTGTTAAGACAGACTCTTACCAGATTTTGCTAACATCTTCTAAAAGTCTTGTACTTTAATTCTGGGGGAAATATATACCTTCTGAGTAGATATTCTTATAGTGATTTTTTTTTTACTGATTGTTTGAACAGATGAACATGTTACTTTCAGACATCTGAATCCTCTGAACTTGTTGTCATGTTAAATATTTGATTTTGTGTTGTAGTGTATGAGTGCAAGACAAGATGCTGTTGTGTGATACGGCTACTTAAACACCCAAAATGTCACAACAGATTACAAAGCTTTTGGCGACAGACATTAATACTAAATGTATGCTGACATAAGCTGCAAAGACAATATGTTGTGTCAGAAAGCAACGCAGACACAGACATGATAAAAAATATTGCACTCTTTGTTCAAGTGCTTCGACATCCACCCAGAGAACATCGCCGGCTTCTGCATCCAGTGCCTCAGCTGGGAAAATAATTGCTCCGGGAGGTTGATGGACTGTCAGGAGTCACACGAGCTTGTTTCCTCTGTTCTCCTTTCTTTCCCTCTCGCCTGGCGACGCAGACAGACGCCACGGAAGCACCTTGTGTTCGCCATGTACGGAGATAAACTGCATATTGCATTCTGTTTCAAGTGTTACAAATCTCTTGCAATAATATAATAAAAGATGTATTATTCATTGCTTCTGCAGTGATTGAACTCAGGAATGAAATATGCATAGGGCGCGCATACTATTTCAAAAAGCCAACATTTGACGGCGGGCGATGAGCGAACATCACCTCGTGTCTCTGTTGTCATCAAATGCCGAAGACAGGAGATTAGTTGTGTGAGGACAGTGCGGGGTAGTTTTGGGGGCCACTTCATGGGCTGGCAAAATGGGTGAAATGTTTCGAGAGGAATATGAGAGAGGGATCCAGGTGAAAATAAGAATACATTTTCAATCTTCTGTGTGATGAGAATCCATTTGTGGTCCCCAGGTGTGACAAACAAAAGGCTGGATGTGTTGTTCCAAATCCACATTACTGGTTCTGCTTTATTTCCCGCTGAGATGGGGTGCATGGGGAGTGTGGGATTAGGGTGTTGGGGGTGCCAACTGAGTCATTTCGCTGCCTGTTCTCTGCAGAGGGTATAATTGCAGACCTTAAAACATACCAATTCTGTTTTGGTATGTGGGAAGAGCTCAAGGGGGGAGGTTAGAAATTATCAGTCACTTTGGTTTAAAAACATTTGCGTGCAGCATATTAGACTGAGATGTTTGTGACATCGTAGTATGATTGCATTATTTGCAAATAGTACATTAAAGAAAAGGGGAAAAATCTGTTGTTGCATTCCAGGAAACCTCATCACAACAGCGCATATTTACGAGGTGGTGCAAAATGTGGTATATTTTTAGAGAACATATTGTATTTTATGTTAGTGATTTCCAAGTGTTTTTCTATTGGCCTGGGGGCCTGTGTGACTGAGTAATAGACATAGTAATGGCTTCATCCTTGCCTGCCTAAATTTGTTTTCCATCTTCTTGACTTGCAAACACCAAAATGAAAAAAAAAAGGCAACAAATGATAAACAGCATCTGCCCAATTACTCTCACTTTGTGTTCAGAAATAGATATATTTTTGTTATCAAGATGTACCCCTGCTCTGCATTGACAACACCTTGCCACAGAAACAAAAGGCATTTACATTTCCTCAGGCTGGCAGTGAGGCACAAGTTTTCCCATTCATTTAGGTCGTTTCCTCCTGAAGCCATGGAAGGCCCTGACCCGGAGCTTCTCTGTTAGCACATTAGAAACTGTATAGCATTGCATCGGTGCCTGTCATTCACAAACACCCCGCACAATCAACACAAACAAGCCCTGAATCCTACCCCACACACAGACACGTGCAGGAAGCCAGGCAAGATGAAGCTGGGGCATTGATTTTATAATGATGCCCTGCCTGCTTCCAGCCATGGAGGAATTAGAGCTGGCTGTGTTGAACTCTTGGTGTGTGGAGAGTTTTTTGGATCAGAGCCCCATTGGATGGTGGGAGCGTCTAGTCCGGTGGAGAGGATGGGCTACAGACGTGTGCAGGCGGTCGATCCAAGGCATGTAGAACACAGAGAGGCAGCCGTGCCCAACTTTGCTGAGGCACCGGGAGCCAAACGTCCCTTCCTCAGCACACACAGACCTGCAACTGCCAATCAAAGCAGCCTCCGGCACTGCCACTGCCTTGTGCGCATAAATTAGCATGTATTTGCATAAGAATTCACTCGTTTAGCAGACCCACTTGGCTCTCCCCCAAATGGCATTTTCTAACTCCCCTTCCGTCTACCACTTTTCCTCTTCTTATCCTTTTACAAGCACCAATAAGAGATGGAAAATAATCTGTTAACCCTTTTCATACCTAACCCCTCTTGACACAAATTACACGTGCATATGCATGTTTGTTTTGGATTGCAAATTAGAACATTTAACCAACAAATGATTTAGAAAACAAGCAAATAAACACGGACAGACTTACTTCAGTATTGCTTTGTGTGAACCATTGTAGAACCAGCTCCCCAACGTTTGAGCTAGCACTCTGCATCAACCTAATGACCTGCAACTTCAAAATGAACTGCGCTTCAAATGTGCAGCACAGCTGACTTGTCACATGGTATTCATCAGCATAGCTACATTATTTAGGAACAAGTTTTAAAAGCCTATTTAATATGTTTCAGCCCAAAGGGGGAACTAGAACATGTGCATCTTTCTAAATTACATATCAAAATAGAACAATTCTTCTGGTCAGAAGTGGTTGTAAGGAAGCTTAGAGAGACAATAAAAAAGATTTTTTTTATTTATTTATTTTTTGTTCCATGATGATCCATCAGCCATAGCAAAAGAAAGAAGATACTGTAGCTATTAAAAAGAAAGAGTTACCAATTGTCCTTTCTATGAGTTACTGGAGTCAATGCTTGAGCATAATAACAATGTAAATTTCTGACAAAGTCTGCTTTTTCAATGTCTCAAGCATCCTTAACAGCTGGTATATTTGAAGGATAATCTGGAAAGTTGCCTATAGTTGCTAAGTTCTTTGCTTTTACATATGGTGCTGCTTTCAAGCTAGCAGGAGGCTCCTGGTGAGAGCATTCTAAAAAAATCATCTCACTTGCATGATTACAATCAGTTTATGTGTTTATTTAGGTCCGCATAGCAATCACCTCGCCTTAAACATGGCTCACATAAAAATGTCTGGGTACAGCTCTTTGCTCTAAAAATAAAGGAAGAGCAGCATCATGGCAATGTGGTACACACATATGTTTCAGAGGGATGAGCTCTTAAGCCACCCATGCAGTTTCACATTTAGGAGAGGATGAGCTTTCTGTACGCTCCTAGGTCTAACTAGTACCACAGACATACAGAGCTGTGCAATAGCTGTACAGTTTAAGTGTTTTTTTGCTGTGATTTTGTGTTACAGGGCAACATAAAGTCGTGCATTACTGGGAAGTGGAAGAGAAATGGTACACGGTTTTCAAATTATTTTTTACAAATTTGAGGAGTGAACAATGCGAATGTGTTCCACAACCCCCTGACTGACTCTGTGTGTAAGTACTTTTTGCAGCTGCAGGACCCTGGGGGGTATATCTCTACCTGATTTGTCTTTCCAAAGATTCTCATTGGGATTTAAGTCTGGACTTTGACAGAGCGATTTCTTTAAGCTAATCCTTTGCATTGCTCTATGTTTAGGGTCATTTTCATGGTAAAATGTAAAATGTTACCCAAGGCTAGCCTCTGACATTTTTCCTTTTTGATATGCGCAATATGTAACTCCACTCATCTTTCTTTCTTTACACTGATCAGTTAATTTGTCTTTGCTGATAAATTGTGTTCCTATCGCTTCGTGTCACCATGTGGTAACTCTGTGTTTCATTATGTTGTGGCATGAGGGTGCATTGCACTTTGCGGATTGACCAAAATGTTACAGTTTGTATCCGACTGGAGGACCTTTTTCTACATTTTTCAAATGTTCTTCAGATGAGGCCAGTCAGGTGGGCCATGACTGGCCTCATCTGGGCTGTGGATCTTCGCAGCTCCTCCAGCGTTACTATGGAGCTATGAGTTACCTTAGATTTACGACCATGTCTTGACAGGTTTCCAGCTGTTCTTTTCTGATTTCTGAAGCAATTGACTGTGGTCTATGACATGTTCAAAGCCTAGATCATTCTGCCATTCTTTGAATTTCTCCACAACGTTATTCCAGACATAACTGGTGGGTTCTTTGGTCTTTATGATGTTGCTTGTTCACTATTGTCCCTTAACAAACCTCTAAGGCCTTTTACAGCAGCTGTGTTTAAGAATGAAATACACATACGCAGGTGAATGGGTTTCATTTGGAAGTATCAAATTAAGAGTATTTGCAAGTTTGAGATTTTCTTTACAAATCAAAATCTGAAAGTGGGATTAGGAGATATATAAAACATTTTCTATATTCATTGGACTTCACAATCATGTCTGTCTCATAAAGTTCCAATAAAACACACTGGATTTTCTGCTTGCACTATGACAAAATATGGATTAATTCTAAGGGTACAAATGCTTTCGCAAGATACTGTATATGTGATTAAATGTGACAAGCAAGTAGTAACACACAATGGGCTTTTAAATTCATCATGTTTGTCCCTGAAGGATTACTGGCAGATTACGGCTCAGTTTGCATGTATGTATGCGTGTGTAATTTTACATCTAAATAACTCAAACTCCAGGAGGTTGTATAGTCGCTCTGGGGACTGTTCTCTCTCCTTATGATCCCCTGCTGGTCCAGGCGAACGACTGAGCTTCTTGTCACCATCTCCAACCTGTGCTTCCTTCCCTGCATCATATCTAACTCAAACACACACACACACACACAAAAAGAAGCACACATACCCGAGGGGCTAAGACTGCCCTGTCTCATCCCATTTCGTCAGTTCCTTTGATCCCTCACCCTCCCAAAAATACACTTTACCCCCTCCCCTCCTGTCAGCGTTAACTTCCTACCATGCTATTTAAGCTTCCTTGTCTGCCTGGAGCGTCCAGAGCTTTGACGCTAGCTACTGCTGTCTCCTAATGGCAGAACAGGCTGGGGGGTGTCAGGCAACAGGAGCACCACAGAAGGCCCTGAGGTACACTACGAGATAAGGATGGCTCATTACTGGCGAGGAAGGGTTAATGTTCACAAGCAGCTTCGAAAGGCCCCTCCCAGACCGTTGTTGCTTGTTATGAAAGTTAATGATGTCAGTGGAGGCCCTGGTTGTTGATTAGTCTAAATGGAGGACTAATAGAAGCACGTGAGCGTGATTAATGTAGGAAAGGGAGTATTTCAAAGATGAGGCCGTGCCACAGCGGTCCTGGGTGGTCCCAGGTGAAGCGTGTCTTCAGACAACACTGCAGGGCACCTTATCAGCTGGTCGCGCTATCCTCCATGCCACCCCGATAGCATGACCTGCCATGGCATGCCACAAAACCCACTTCAGCACCGAGACAGGCCAGCCATTGTGGACAGGCCTAATTAGCTGTCACAGCAGGTGGAGCAGGGAGCAGGGACACTCTGTGGTCTGCTCCCTGACAGCAAGGGTCCCCACAGATCTTCCACAGACGCTGGAGCACACATGCACATGTGTGCTTACATGTCTGTTTATGACTGTGGGGGCATGCTTTTAAATAGAGACAGAATTGTGAAGAGTATGTCAGGATGTAGTGCACATATAGTCCCTCACTGACAAGCAGAAAGGAGATTACTCCATTGACAATGTGATTAGGAAAAAAAAACAAACCCAAAAAAAACAGGTAGGTGTGAGTCTGCAAGTCTCTGTTCGGAAAACTTTAATTACCTTTCAGTTAACTTTTTGCCGGTGAGAGCTTTGGCAGAATGGAGAGGCACTGGACTACCACAATGAAGAACACAACATAAAAAAAACAAAAAAACAGGTCACAGGAGAGCAAAACTCAAAATGTATAATGCAGACATTGAAAACACACAGGTTTCCTGTGATCAAATAAGTCCTAATGCATACATAACTAAAAAACAAAGCTCCAAAGCAATCCTCCCTGCCAGAGATATAGCTTGAAGCAGATGTTTGTTTGATATAAAGAGCACTTGAATTCGATGTAATGTCTGTCGCAGGAACCACAAATAGTGAAGACGGAAAAGTAAATAAGCCATTTTGGCTGCAAAAATGTTTTCTTGGTAGATCTGTGACCATAAACAATCATTCAGCCTTTCTCTCTCCTAATAATGGGCCATTTACACGCGTTCCCTGCATCAACGGACCCCTGTCACCTCCCTCCCACCACAATACGTTGCTTAGTGTGTTTTCCTCCAAACCCCCATGGAGTTTGTCCCTCTTTTTTAGCTTTGTGCATGGAGGGAAGATACGGTGCATTCTGATGCTCTCCTATGCATGCTGTTTGAGCCGTTACTGATATCTACCCTGAACACACAATGCAAGCATGCACACACAGTAAAAGACACACACTTTAGCTCAACACACTCCCCTAGTTTAATCTATTACCATTTTTATGTGGCTCAAATATTCAGGCTGTTAACCAATGCATCATTATGAGGCTTATAACTGCAACAGCCAAAGGATTTATAGGCTTAAATAAATTATGTGATACAATAGTGCAAATTTTATGAGTTGAAACTTTGCAAATATTTTTAAGCAATACCAATAAAAGACAAATAACCCGAAAAGATGTGAGAAAGGGATTTCTCCCCTTCACTGTTAAAGGCTGGTTTTAACAGTGTCACACTCTTCATATTGTACTTTATGTTTACATTTATCTTACACACATTTAACTTGAATGGGATGCAATTTGTACATCATGTTTTATTTTTTTATGCCTTGATATATTTTTTTTTCCTGTTCATGTGTTTTAATGTGCCTTAAATCCTTTGCTCTTATACATACTAACGTGTGTTGATGGGAGTTGTTTCAGCAAAACTCATAAAACAACTCACCCAGTGATGTATAGAGCATTTTTAAACTCATACGTTTCACACTTGGTCACTATACATCATGTTTGATGTTATGTGAGTAGGTCTATTTGATCCCATTTGGCAGATGGATCCAATCGTCCACACTGATATTGGGTTCTGACACAAAGCAATCTGACGACAGGCTCATTGATGATGATGCGTTCTGTTCTATTGCACTGAGATCCAGTCCAATTTCAAAAGCAAATTCAGCCATTCATCTTACAAATAATTGTGGCACTTTATCAATTGCTCCCAGTCTTTTATCTATCACTTCGATTGATGTGATCATTTTCCCAAACAGCCTTCTTTGCTAACAGCATCTTGGAACACAATTGTAGGGCCTTTGTATGTGTGTGCGCGTGTGTGGGTGTGTGTGCGTGTGTGCGTGTGCGTGCGTGCGTGCGTGTGCGTGTGTGTGTGTGTGTGTGTGTGTGTGTGTGTGTGTGTGTGTGTGTGTGTGTGTGCTGGTATAGGTCTAAAGGCATTCAGATGCTGAGCTGCCACTATATCCACATTTGTGTGTATAAATGGTGTTGCATCGAAAGTAAGCAACGATTTTATAACATTTACATTTTCTTATTTGTACATTTGAGTGTAAAGTAGGAGTCTGCTGACATTAAAATAATTCATCTTCAATTTTAACATTAGCATTTGCTTTCGTTGTTTGTTGCACTTGGTTTATTCATGAGCTCCTTCTTTCCATTATTAAAGCGACTATAAGTTTGAGTATGAATGTCAGGAGGTTTATAAATCTGTTGTTTTTTTGTCTGTGTTTGATACAATCAGAGTCCACTGTTTTATATCTTAATATAAATGTATAACTACATTGTAAAATTTTATTACAGCTATTTATTAGTTTTTATGTCAGTGCTGAGAATCATTAAAGATGTATTTAATTTATTTCCTAACAGTAATATTTGAGTGACGCATTACATGGTAATGTTTTAGACAGTAAAAATTAATGATTTTCAATTCAAATAAAATAAATATATACAAAATATTGTTAAATGTGAACTTGGAGAGCACACTTTTGGTTCTGAACCTGTTACAGGTCACAAACCAATGATTGGCATTGTATCATTCGATCTGTTCAAATATTAAAGAAAATAAAATAGTATGAAATCACAATACTGTAACACTCCTTTCATACCTGGAGACAGTGTGTCAATGTGTTCTTGTAAGCACTGTACCATTTTTGCTGCTCGGTGTTTTAACAGAGCAGTATTTTTTTCCCCCCAATTGTTCTGTAATGTCTCTCAGCTGACTCCTCATCAGCACAGTATTGTGTATGAGCTGCAGCACAGACCCGACCGGCAGGTACGAGTGGAGCAAAGCGGGACACACATTCATAAATCTGACAGATGAATTGTGTCATTACCTTCCCACTTATTATTATTCTCTTGCATTTCTTTGCACTGCGTGCCACTTTAACTGTTTCCACATGCTGGGTCCAAAACATTTGTACTGTGGCCTTGCAGAAAGACAGGTGCTCCCGGGGAGGTGCTGAGTTATTGTTGCCTTTTCTGTTCTGGCTTTTTGTTTGTCTGCTTGAGCCCGAGCATTGGACTTGTTGTGCTTTGTTGCATGCACTGAAAGCAGTATGTGCACTATTATAAACTCAGACGGTTATGATTTTTCACAGGTTTCATTCACTGTAAGCAAAAATACATGTGATGTTACGGGGGAAACCTTGAATTATTAGGGACCGGAACAGTGGAGGCGGGGGTTGTCCTGCTGTTATGATGGTGTTTGTGTTGGGGCTTTGGTCGTGTCACGGGACGGTGGATGTTAGCTGGTGACCTACGGTTCTCAGGGACGTTATAGTTCTGGTGTCTATCTTTCTGTGGCTGCTGCAGCTTCCAGGAGCTAAGACTACCTGGCCTTTGCTGCTCTTCTCAACTCCAGGTGAAAAACTAGTACACACGCAACTACACTTCTGTAAAGTGACATCGTCTGTTAACTTCTTTTCTTTCTAGCTGCACATTAAGATCCGACTTACTTCAGAAGAGGTGGCACGTTGTGGATGCCAATCATTGTGTGCACTCTGTCCCATGATGGAGGCTAAACCGCTGCCACAAGTTGGCCCTGCTGCTCTCGTTAGTTTTCAGGGAGTTTTTTATTTTCCTAGGAACCGAAGAGCCTTCCAATTTAATTTAGTATATTTCAGAAGTGCAGCCTACAAAATTAATACTTTTAGAATCCAATAACTTTATGTCAGTGCATGTATTTAATATAGTGATTTTGGGCTACTGGGCCAAGTCCAAAAGATGATTTTTCCACTATTGGGTTAATGCTCAGATATTCCAGGTTTTCTTCTGCCTTGAATGCATAGTCTCATTTGTGAATCTCATGCGGTGAGAAAGTCTCAAATGTCGAATGCACAGGCAAGCTGATCCATGCGCCAATCCGTTCACAGCTGCTGTACGTATATTTGCTGATTTCGGCGTGTAGTATATTATTACTAGTGTATGTCATACACATTTCTGTATGCGGTATGTTTATAAATCCTATTATACGCGTTATGAACGTTTTAAATACTAATTTGACTCTGTATAGATGTCCCCAACTAATTTCAGTATTCACATTCATAATTTCTAACCAAGTAGTTTTTTGAAGAAGTTACATGAATGATCAGGGCTTTGTGAAACACTTGAAAGCTTGAACCAATCTAATATTTAGTCAATAGATTCGCACCAAAAAGGGTTATTGAATTAAAATTTTTCCTTTTTTGTTTGATAGACAGTTTTCGATTAAAATGTGATTAATTGTGATTAATACATTATATAGCCTGGAATTAATTAAAAAATTGAATCGAGTCCCACCACTAAGAATAATATAAAGCACATCAATCAGATCACCTACCTGTGCTGTCTAAGTCACTGTAGATGAAAGTGGCTGCCATAAACATAAGAATGTGTCAGACTAGTCACAGTTGATTGCTGTTCATTGTGAACACTTCTGCATCCAGTCACAGATGTCCTCTCTTCACTCAAACACTGTAGGTGCTGAAATGATCAAAGAGATGGCAAAGCATTTGTTTAGTTTTTGAACTACTGGTCCTGATCTGATGAGACATTCTTCAAAAGTTTAACATCTGACAGCTTGAATCATGTTGGAATGACATTTCTAAATCAATAAGGAATGCTGCAGATGGTAACGGATGGTAAGATACTGAAAAATGAGTCATTCCTTTAATGGATGGGTTAAGAGAGAAAAAAAAAAGCCTTACTGACGTTATAAATGTTTTAAGAATACACCAGATTAGAAATAATTTCCAAAATATATCCGGCAACCAGAAAGTGAAGCAATTATTATTATTTTTTCATATAAAATGTATACATTCTGTGGCATCATGAACCTGTGATTTATAAATAGCATAATTACATTTATAATTGCTTATTTAAAAGTTGACAAACTTTGTTAGAACAGAGTTGTAATATTTTAGGAGCAGATCCTCCTTTGCGTTTTATTTCAAATATACCAGGACGTGGAAGCACAGGTTTGCACACATGTGGTTCCCAAAAATACCCAATACAGAGTATCAGCCAGGCTAACTAGACCACACGTTAAAAATCTTACTGAGGTAATAGATAAGATTTAAATATTATTTTTAAGGATTTACAGTTTAACACAATTGGTTGGTTATCAGGATACACTCATGTTTGTTAAACTTGCATATCATTTCTTTGAAAATATGTTAGATTTAATTTGGTAAATTATGAAAGTGGAACTTTTTAAATTGGCAAAAAAAAAAATCAAAAAAAGATTCTTATTTTTATCAGAACAACCAAAATAAGAACAACAATTTGCAGACCGGGTCTTATTTCTCTTTTTCTCTGTCATTGTTTGTTGTTCCTTTACTCTCTTCAGATCTTTTCAACATTTCAAATGCACAAACAAACACATGCACACACACACACACACACACACACACACCCACACACGCGCGCACACACACGCACACACACGCACACACACACTGAATGCCCCGGTATAGTGTCCCTGCGGCCCATGAAAGAGAAAGAGAGGAGCTCTCGCCTCACAAGAACAGACCTCATAAAACTCCCTGTCACTTTGACTAATTTGTTAGTCTTGTCTCACTGTGTCGAATTGTCACCCCCTCCTTCCTCTAACCCACCTCTAGACTGATTCACCTTGCCTTTTTTTCACTTTCACAGGAAGAGGAAGGAGGGAAATAGGGAGGAAAAAATGGGGGGCAATAAATGTAATATAGTGCACTGGCCATTGGTTTCAGTGATCTACACAGCCGTCCATCCACAGTAAGAGGAAGAACAGAGGCTTTATGGAGCAGAAGATAAAACACGATGGCTCGATCTCTCATCAACTGTCTGTCTTTGTAAGGCCCGTGCTGTCTCCCCGCTGCAGGAGGCCTGTTAGGTACAGATTGGTAAGAAATAAATATAGAATCAGAGAATAAGACTGTTATTGATGCGGGTTGGGCTACAGTCCCCAAGACGTGATTGGGGTGGACCAGGCTAAGCAGGGTGCGGTGTTAAAAATTGATTCAGATGTTCGGCTGAGCCTCTCAGAGGACCAAGGAGTCAATACGAGATACATAGAGATAAATTTAATTAAAAAATGCTCCATGGGGGGATCAATTGCCAGGTAATTATGGAAAACGGGACGGAGATTAGAGACCAAACACAAACAGAGGAGCATCACTACGGGGATTACTCTGTCAGCTGGATATGAGCAACTTTTTATTCTATTAGTTTATTCGTTTAATGGTTTATTTTATTTTATTTTTTAAGTGTTTGCTACACCTCCCTCTTTTTCCAAGCCGACAATGAAAATGCAATCTTTAAATAGGAGCTCTGGCTTATAGAGCTAAAAATAGACTCCATCTCACTGTCAGCAACCCTCGGCTGAGCTGTCAGCACCCCTTCTCACTCTTCCTCACAGTGAGGCAGACACAGCACTCCTTCATGTGTTTTCGGGGGAGACAGGCAGCGTGTGATCACTCCAGCTCAAAGCCATCCCCACCAACACGCACAGCGGGCCCAACCTCTCCTGTCTCTGCAGTCTCATAGGGAGGCCGCTGTGAATTCGCACACCAATTTGAGGAGAAGACTGATTCCCACCATGCTGGCCCTGTTTCCCCTTCCAGACAGAAGTGATGGGCAGGATGTCCTGACGTGTGAGCATTGGGTGATGGAAACAGTAATTTGGCCTGCTACAGTGTGTGGGGATCTGAGAGCTACTTTTTCAGTGAACCATGAGATACTTGAGTTTCTAAAACTTTGTATTTTGTGTGTGAATCAAGAAAAAGAAAAAAAAAGACAAAAGTACAGTATTTTCTTTTGAATGTACATGCTAAATATCACACTTTAGCAAAGCAGTGTTGGAAGTTCTGTCACTTTTTTTATGAAGCTGGCGTTTTTTTCTTTAGAGGCACTTCACTGCAGAAATAGAGGTCAAAGGATGTATTACTGGCTTGAGAATGATTTCTGTGTTTCAAAACAGTTTATCCAGACACCCAGAAAGACAAACCCCTCTTCAAACTGCCTCTGGCCGATCATAAATCCTCAGTTGAGGTCGGCTTGTCCGGAACACGTTACCTTTCATAAATGAAACTGAAATCATCACATCTGAGTTAGACATCTGATGGGAATCCAGTTGTTAGGTCCAGTTCTGGATAAAACAAAATTTGAAGTTTATAGTTTACAAAAAATCAAATAAAAAAACCCAACAAAAAACCTATTTTTATTCACATCAACTAATTTATATTTAATTTGTTTTTTCTCTAAATGATGTAGATCACCGTTTTATAGCGGTTTGCCTTGCTCACATTAACTATATTTTAATTTGTTTTATTTCTCAAGAAATGTATTTTCATTGAGAGCACATTTCATGTTTTCTAAATGTCATCAAAAATCAAAGACCTTTCATAGAGAAATGTTCCTGTTAACTCCATGCTTTTAAATGACTGAAGGTTTATCTTTATCCTGAATCTCACACAGACACATTAAATACGTTTTTTTGTTGTTTTCTTTGTATAGAAACATCTGTCATCTGCTGCTGTCACTGTCTGCTTAAAACGGATGACACAAGTAATTTGTCTCATTGAGCAGATAATGATTCATAGCCCCATTTTTCCAAGAATACCACAATTAACCTATGATATTTTCAACCTCTAGTAAAATGTAAAACCACAGCTGTGCATGAAAAAAAAAACATGTCTTGGAGAACACGAGCATGATGCAAGAAAGCCTTGCTGATTTTTTTTTATTTTATTGCATTGTTTTATGCTGGATTCAGTCTACAACAATTAGCTTCTTATTACAGCATTGAAGAAACATAATTTGGAATTTTTATTCATTTTGTGGATTTTTCAATTCAATTACATTCACTTTGTTTATATCGTATCAATTCCCACATAATCCAGTTATGTCCCTTTTCTCCAGTTCCATCTATTTAGCCAAATTATACATTAATTTGATTCAATCTTGTTTATTATTTTAAAATCTGTTCAAACACAGTTTGATGCAGATTAAAATGACAAATTGTGCAAATCTATAGATTCATACAGTCAAATTCAAGTTAATCAAAACTTTCCGATTAGTAAAATGTCTGTCTGAGAGGAGCGACAGATTGCATTGAATCTTCACTTCGACCTGCTGCTTCATCCTCGGTAAGCATGCTGAAACATGCTTATTCATGTCACTCATGCTTACTCATGTTAGACTCCCTTTTAGCATAACCAGGCTCTGCTAACTGCATTGACAGGCTGCCAGATGAGAACAGTGAAAAGAAACGGGGAGAAACTTGAAAATTCTAGGAAGGTGTGCTTTCTGTGCAAAAGAAAACAACGAGCCAACAAAGCTAATTGCGGAAAATGACATGTGGAGAGCCGATAAGTCCAACCGAGGGGTTTGATCAATTCTTTGCAAAATCAGAAGAGAGGTGGAGCTGTTTTGAGTTCAACAATCTAGCACGTGGAGGAAATATTTATCTATTCAGGATCTTCAAAGGTGCAGACGGCGTGTTTGCATATGGTAGCGATATTGGGTATTCTTATTTTTAATGTTATTGCTTCCAGATTCAAGTCACATTTTTATAAATATAATAGCAGGAGAGCATACATTATGCACACTGTATATATAGTAGTTAAGACTTGTGAAACTAAAGCTGTACAATTTTCTGAAAATGTGCAAAAAATGTGTTGAAGACTGTTTTAGTTAATCAAATTATGTATGCCATAGTGTCATGTTTATGTGATGGCAGAATGCTATCTCTGTTTTTCCAAATATCATTGAAATAAATAAATGAGAAGGACATAGCTTCATCTAAGTAAAAGCTATTTAGTTAAGAAGAAAAATGTTGATTTGTATGCTGGATTACACAGGAAACAACTAAAAAGGCTGTTTGTGTTCTAGAAATCTAGTCACACTCAATGTTCTTCGTTGAGTGTTTAATCATGTGCTTTCTCTGCAAAATTCCACTCCAGAACATCCCATGTTTGCATGTTTTTGTTTTTTTTGTGGCGTTGATTTGCATATTCTTTTCCAGTTCCCACAATTGAACAGTTAATCATGGGTGTATTTTCTCAGTTTTCTAGTTGAGTTCACAGCAAGGAAGAATAAAAACAAAGAATTTCAAATTGTGGATCAAGTAATTTTTTAGAACTGAAGTTTGTGTTCAGCTCTTTCTTCTGTCACATGCTCGATAATTCTACCCATCCAGAAACAGCAAGCCATAAGAATTGCAGTCAGTTGAGGCATTAAGTGGATCAAAATCACTCATGCTTTTTGTGACAACTTTTTCTCTAATTTGAGTCGTTCATCTTGCTTGCTTTGTGAGCCGTGCTAGTCACAGATCACACTCAAACGCAGTCAAATAGTGTCCAATAGTGTCCTTGTCTACCTTTCACTTTGCTACTCTGTGTCAACCAGAGAGGCTAGACAAACGCTCAAAAGGGAAATATGTACAGAAAAACACCGGAGTTTTACCTCTGAAACTTGAACGCTGTCTTTTCTTGGCAAGTTCTTCTCTTCCACACTAGTGATTCTTTCTCCCTCCGTGACTGCTGCTGACTTTTATTCATCATAGTCGAATGAAAGATATAGATTTGCCCCTGGAGATTAGATGAAAGAAAAAAAATTGTATAGACATAAAGGAAACAGAGCATGAAGAGGGCGAAATATAGAGAGTTGGATATGGGGTAAAGAGAAAAAAATAAGAAAAAAAAAGAACAGGAAAAAGAGAAATGGCCTCTGTAAGTGCAGCAGCACAGACTTGAGAGTTGGCCTGCAAGACAGCATGAGCTGCCTATTTGTCAGCATTGATCAACCCATTAAGGGGCTGTGGTGGGAAGCATATTGGTTTTGGAGGCCAAAGGGACATTGAGACAAAGATAAAGCAAAAAAATTTGGTGTATGGGTGCTGGGTGGGGTTGGGGTGGTTGAACTTTCGGACAACACACATCTGCAGGATAATAAGAAGTCTGTTGTCTTCATCCACAACATTTCTGTTGTTAAATTTGCTGTGAGCAGTTGTAAGGTGGTTGATGTCATTTGTCTCAAAGCATCTCTGGAGGCCATGATGTATGTTGTCTCCGCTCCTTGTCAATGCAGTACTAATAAGAAGCTAGCTGGTGTCTCATAAATAGAATGTCACTTGTCATTTTCCTCAGTGCGTGTGATTGTGTGTGTGTGTGTGTGTGTGTGTGCGTAGGTTTCTGTGTGTGTGTGCGCACAAAGAGTGGGTGGTAGGTCTTGGCCCAAGGGGAAAGCAGGCAGCCTCTTCGCCCAGCCTCTGATGAATTCATATAATTAACTCTGCCTTGATCTGTTGGCTAATCCTGCACTCAGTAATAAGGGATTAAAATGTCACCTAAGCCACCTGCTGTTATTGAGCCCCAAGACTTTTGTGCCTCTGTGTGTGTTGCAGTACGTCGGAGAAAAAAAAAAAAAAGGAAGAGGGAAAGACGATAAAAGTAAAGTGAACTTAAAAATGTTTGTGCAGCAACCTCGCTTGTTAGAAGCATTCCAGCTGTCCGCTCAATAAAATGTTTGCAGAGGAGGCTACGGAGCTGCTCAAAGAAGCATCTGTACTCCAACCATATGCATGTGAGTGCTATTTACAGGTGCACAGTTGGGCCTAAAGCTCAACGCCATAATTTGGCAGGAAGCTGAAGTTGTAGTAGATTCGCTCTGAAAACGTCGACAGAATCTTGAAAAGGGGGCATAAAAGTAGGACAAACTGGATAGTGGGAGTTAAGTTTTTTTTTTTTTTTGCCTCCTTATCACCTCCTTGGACCAAGTAAAGAAAAAAATAGTGTGGAAGAGAATTGCCAATTGGTTGGCAAACAGCCTGCAGACCAACGACCTGGCTGCTATGTCTGCCTGCTGGCTACCTCCACTTTGTTGCTTAGCAACTCCAAGTGTACTTTTGGGTTAGTAAATGACTCTTGTTGCTGCAGTGGCTCAGGGGCTACTAATGAAGCCTTCTGACCAGTCACTGCCGTTTAAGACCTGGAAGCAGAATGATCAGAGGGCAGGGATTTTGGGAGCATCATAAATCTCTTATAATGTTCCTTTTCTGCCCCCACTTCAAACTGCTATGACTACATATAAAAATGTAAGCATGACATCTTGTAACCCCCCCAATAGTCTGTGATACTCACTCCGTTTCTGTTTGACTGCTTTGAATTCCTCCTCGGACCTTATCTTAAATTTACATGTAAGCATAATCAGTGCATTATTGAAAATAGACATAATAAAAGCCCCTTCAAAGAAACAGTAAGCACACATTTTTATTTTTTTATGTATCCATTTTTACAATAGCTTTCAGCTCATTAAGTGGCATAATTTAAGCAATTCTGTATTACAAAGATAAGGTCATTATTGTACAATTTCATGTTTTTAGTAAAGACGTAGCAGTCACACTGAACACAATAAAGAACGTGGCTGATTTTTTATGTCAATTAAAACTGAAGCTGTTTTTATATTGTCCTTTTTGCAATGAATGTTACATTTTAAAAGCATGTTTTAGGTTGATTTAAGAAATTGAATATTACATGTTCACTGCTGACCAAAGAATATCAATCAATCAATCAGATTTTATTTGTATAGCACATTTCAGCAGCAAGGCATTTCAAAGTGCTTTACATAATTAAAATAGAAACAGCATATGACATTGAATAAACAGTTAAAAAGACAGATTTTTTTTAAAGAAAAAGAAAAAAGGTTAAAAAAGATTAACATTAAACCCGCACCCCTTGTAGGACTTCAGTTAAACGTCTCACACCTCAGAGTTTTAGTTAAAACGCCATTTAACAAGAATAGAAAAAATACAAAATTTGTAAGTTATTTGCATTTTTATTGATACAAACCAAACAATTAAGAAAACATGACATTTATGTACCTTTACACCCCGGTACAGTAGCTTCAAACAAAGACACATTTTACATTCAGGTCTTCACTCTGTTTGTCTGAAGATGGAGACAATCATTCACCAAAAAAAAACATATCAGAATGGCTTAACTGCTGATCAAATTGTGAGAAGGGGTGTACAACATGAGGAAGTTTAATGAACTTTTCTGTTGAAAAGTTACGAATTGGTCCTTCTGTTGTCAACTCAGTTATTTATACATGTATGACCTACTTCAGCAGATATTAATACTACACAATACCATTTATCTGCACAACCCTTTCTTCACTAGTCTTTGATAATGTGTTTGTTTTTGTGACAAACTTTACTCTAGCGTTAATGCGTAACGCCAGGGTAGTGCAATACGTCACCATGTATAGAGCCATGTCCATGCATGTCTGGCATCCTCGGTCTATATTTTGCCATGTTTTCAGTTCATGTCAAGTGTTGTCAAATGCTGTGTTGCCTGAAGGCACAACATCCACAACGTTGCCCTGCAGCTGACTGATCTGAGTGGGCACTGTTACCGGCAGAAAACCTGGTCGAAATGTCTAGTTAGAAAGACAGACTCACTAAAGCCTGAAGTACAAAGAAAAACAATGCCAGATTTGATATGTGAAGGCACGCTTTGTAAGCTGCATCTTACGGCATGACTCTAAACTTTAAAATGGTTTTTGTCTTGAAACTATCGAGAAAGAACCTATCGAGGTTTTATTTTTAACAGGTTTTATTTTTTTATGTTAGCTTCCAAAGATTTTGCTCTCACTTCTACATCAAATTTTCTCAAAGCTTGTTGATCTCCTTCCCACTGTTAACCTTTCAGAAAGTGTTTTATAGCTGTGCTGCACCTAGGCTCTCAATAGCTCCAGGGAGAAAAAAGATGGCCACACCAGGTAGAATAGACTGACCATGCCGTTGCCTTAATGGGTGTGAGGTGCAGAAGGGCGTAGAGAGACAAGCCAGACTAAGTGCAGAAGAAATTGTAGAGGGTCAGGGATGAGCAGACTTTAGTTGGTGACTGTAAGTCTGGACCCAGTAGTGGACAGCAGAGCAAGGGCCAGTCAGAAAAGACCACTCCCAGTGAGGCTGGGAGGAGCTGATGTAATGATATTAATCTCCAAGTGCCATCTGATATCCAGCTTGGCTCTGTCATTGAAAAGTGCTAATTCTGCTGAACTGTGAGGGGGATTCAGGCTCTCTGGAGACTTTGTCCTGGATTAATTAAAGACACTGGCATTGAGCTTTGCGCAGATTTATCTTTTTTACATCATTGTCACCATTTAATTCCTGTGCTTAGCACACAATTTAGAGCAGACGTGGGACACTGACACCAGAAACGCTGCCATTTGATTATTTATATTTTGGCACTTTGTATATATTGTAAAGTTACCTCCTGTTGTGTGGTTAAACTGGAATTTCCTTTCTCTTCCTTTTTGCTTCTCCAGATGAACCGACCCATTCAGGTGAAGCCAGCCGACAGCGAAGGACGGGGAGGTAATTAACCTTCGTCTAGTCTCTGGTGAACAACCCCTAAAAAAAAAACACACTCACAGACAAACACACAAGTACTCTGCTATAGCACTCATGCAATCCTTAATATTCTGCTCTCACCTTAGACACACACTGGGAGTTAGTAGAGTTCCCCATAATATAGGTCACTTGCTTCTATTGACTTCCCATCTGCACCAGCAGAGGAGCTGTCTCAAGTTCACAGCCATAGAAAAAACTTCTGAGGCAAAGCAGAAAGGGACACAAAGTGAAAGCGAAAAGAAACAAAAGAATGGAGCAAAAAAAATGTCTGAAATGCAGGACCTCCTCAAGGCTGTGTCTACAGTCATAGCCTACTCCAGAGAGGGATAAATACTCAATCACTCTGAAAAGTATAAATGCATTCCTATGGAAGCTGCTCAGACACTATTGATTTGAGTGTGCTGTAGATATTGTGCTAGCACAACTAAGTGACCATCAGACCATCAGTGCTCAGTGTATCTATGCTTACTCTTTATGTGCATAAAAATTAAGTATGTGATCTACCTAGCAAGTAACAGTATAAGTGCAGACAACCACTGTAAACCTAAGAGGTTTAGGTTTCAAAACCATAAATTATACCAATTTCTTTTTCAATGTAAAACAATGTATGTTCTAAAAAAACATTCCAATTGTCATTCTCAATTTAAGCTAGTCTGAAATATGTTATGCTTGTGGAAAATATTGGCAGAAAAAATACAGTACCTTGCAAAAGTATTCATTCCATTTTTTCTGAATTTTGCAAATTATACATATTAATTTCAATTAGTTTTTCTGTGATTGTGGAGGGATTCCATCTGTAAAAAACATCTTTTAAACCTTGCCACAAATTCTCAATTAGAAGTTTCAACTATGTCCACGAAACTTTAAGACATGAAAATACTTTCATATAAAAGCTTAAATTTAACTCTTACTGGATATTTAGACTTTTTGTCTTGCAAGAATTTCAACATCTACCCATGACTTCTTACAGCCTCAAACATGTTATCATTCCAGATCTGCCCTGTTCCATACTTTGGTGAATAAAAAAGCACTAGCATGAGCTTTCCACCTCCGTGTTTCTCTGTAATAATGTGTGTGTGTGTGTGTGTGTGTGTGTGCGTGTGTGTGTGTGTGTGTGTGTGTGTGTGTGTGTGGGGAGGGGGGGGTGCATGTGTGTGCACGCATTAGGATTATGTGGCTTCCTGCGACGCATAGCGTTTTGCATGTGGACCAAAAGGTTACACTTTGGACTCATCTGACTGGAGCACTTTTTTTTCACTTGCTATCAACTATCAAGGACTGTTACAGATTTTCAAGTGGGTACTTTCACTAAATTGTTGTAACAACTGAATATGATCTAATCTAAACTATTCCATTGCAATTCTGGTTGTACATAGGATTGTACTGAGATTGGCATCTTCCATCTTAACTCTGACAGGCTTTCTTTTCCCTGCTGAAGAAAAACACAATGGCATGATGCTGCGAGTGCCATGTTTTACCACAGGAATTCTATGTTTAGAATGATGTGAAGTAAAAAAATTCAGATTTGAGTATATTCAAGAGAACTCCATCTTCATGTTCACTGTGTCTCCTATATGGCTTGTTGCAAACTAGAAACATGACTTGTTGAGGCTCTTTCAGTATTTTTTTTAATGTTGTCTCACCAGATTTGTGAAGTGTATGATTAATAATTTTCATGAGTCTGACTTAAGTCATTGATCTCTGCAGATCCTCTACAGATCACCCACTCTGTTTTCTGATTAATACTGTCCTTGGTAGACCTGTCTGTTTAGGTTGACAGTCATGCTGTTGTAGATGTGCTGTTTTGCAAACCTATTAAGTTCCCTTTTCTATTTCCAATGATGGACACAACATCCACGATGCTATGTGGATGTTGAGGATGAGCACTGTCAGATTTTTTTAATCATTTAATATTGTTTACAAACTAACCCTGCTTTAAACTTCTCCACAACTTTATCCCTGGCCTGTCTTGTGTGCTCCCTTGTCTTTATGGTGCTGTTCAGCAATGTTCTCCAACAAACACGATGATGCCTTCACAGAACAGCTGGATACTGCAACTTCTTGCTAAGCACATTCAACAAAACTGTGGTGGACCGCTATGTTATTTAAAGCTTCAATCTTGTTAAATTATGCAAGTCGACTTTGACTCTGTTCTGAATCGGTTGCATGGCCTCCTTCCTATATTTATAGTCTGACTGACATTGTGATTGACTTGATCATTCTGAAGCCATTTGTGACTAACATAACTGAGGTTAATCTGGATTAAACCTGCTAAAGATTCACATGGGTTGAATTGGATCTTATTGCATCGTTCTGTGTAAGCCCTGTGATTTCATTTTAAAATGGTGCTTTAGACTGCCTGGGTCATATTAGACTCAGCCACTTTGTTGATTTATGTGGTCAAGTGTGAATGAGATGGTTCATTTCCTTTGTCACACACACCCCAATGTAGATCTTATTTTTGTCATGGCGACACTTTAATTAACGGCCATCTAAAAACAGGCAAAGTCTGACCGACAAGGCCTGGGAGAGAGCCAATCAGCATTCTCACCAAGATAAATTGGATCTCTGGGCTTAAGAGGGGAGGATGGATTGGGTCCCAGTATCAATTACTGCCCCTTTTTTGAGAGAAAGAGAAAGGAGATGAACAGGCAGCGTGAATGAAATACAGAGGGTTCTTTCATTGGCACAACTCCTGCTAGTCTGTCAGATGAACTTTCTATATAGGAGGACAGGATAGGACAGAGCGCAGAATGAAATAAGACCGAGCAGACAGGCCCCAACAGAGATATTGAGCGTTAATGGCAACAGGAAGTCAGCAGACAAGGCAGAAGAGGTAAACCACAGTCACAGCTGACAATGAAATGAGATTTACTATGAAGGCTTGTGGTTAAAAGAAAATAGACAGCCCAGCAAGGTTTGACTAAGGGAGAAAAAGTATATCGGGATTCATCTTTGGAAAGCTGGTGACCAGTCAGGCACCAGTCCCAGTGGAGCCACAAGGCTGTCAAACCTGAGGCTGAACCAGGACATTTGCACCTCTAGAAGAGAGTCACATTTATCACTACAAAGACATCAGCAATTATCTGTCATGGAAAGCTGTGCAGGGTCTCGATTACGTGCCTGTGCAGGTATTAGGGCCCATTACTCCATTTCGACGCTCCAGTAGCCCCTCTTTTGTTCACTCTGCCCCTGCGAGACACCGTTTCTCTGGGGATATGGGAGTGTCAGGATAAGAAGTAAAACCGGTGCTCATAAAATGGTGGGGAGGATGGAGGGGAGAGCTGGCAGCTCACAATCCTGCTACTCGGCTGCCATTGTGGATCACAGGGCTGATTCTCCGGCTGTCTATTTCAATGACTCACGTCTTGCTTCATTTTTCTCCTTGGATTTACAAGACAGAATGGAGCACAGGAGAGAAGCCCTGCAGCTCTTAAATCTATTTCTGTCCCTTGAGTCAATTGACCTCTTCCCCACAAATACCATTTCTACCAGTTTTTCTGTATCACTCTGGCATTTTTATTTATAATTTCACCTGAGAGATACTTAGTGAAACGTACTAAAGTAGTCCTTTGATTGGTGCTCTAAGGGCATAGGAGAACCTGCGTCTTAAATCATGCTTGTTACTGTACAGAACAATCAGAAAAGATTGAAAGGGAACATTTCTTGTTCATTCACTAGCTTCCCCTAGTTTCCTTTCTTGCTGCCTTTTGTGCTTAATGTTTATCCCAGTTTAAACAGGGAAGGTAGACCAAGTGATACAGAAAGGAGTCAGGATTCAGCACAAGGGCCACGGAGCAATGCAAAAGAGTGAACGATGAAAGACAGAAAGAGCGAGAAGGCAAGAGACGACAGGATGAGAAAGTTAACGGAGGGTGATGGAGGCAGCTGAGTGAATCTCAGCAGTAAATCATCTCAGAGCCGCCCCATCCCTATCTCTACCTCGCCAGGAATCTTTTTCCCCCTGACCTTGTCTGCTGCTGTGTCTGAGAAGAAAAGATGGGGCAAGATTATCTATGATTGGAGATGGCCATTATCTAAACACAATCTTGGAGCCAGGTCCCACTCCTCATACCACTGCTATGCGACTGGAGACCACACTGATGAGAAAGATGATGGGTCAGCCAGCCACACTCTCCGTTTTTATTAACTTTGATAAGATGTTTTCAACACTGCCCTGAAATGCAATCCCTATCAAGATTGACTTTTTCCACAATGGACCTCTCAGCATATTTGTCTGTATGGTTTTCTTACCTTGTTTTATTAGTTAACCACTCTTTGATTTGATTTGGCACTCATACCCGGAACATTACAGTGTTTACATGTGATACCCCACAGCCCGAGGGAAGCCTTTTTAATAGCTCATTCTTGTCCTTTGGCTGACTGGCTGAAGGGAGTCTTTATGAGAGTGTCATGTTTGTCCCTGCCAACCTACTGCCCTTCAGAAAGTTGACCTCAGTTGGGCAGCGAAGAGATTGGCTGGACCTTAAGATGCAACGCACTGTGCTGCCATGCCATCCTTGAGCAGGCTGGGAGGAGTGAAGGCTGCTGGCTGTCTCACTTTGCAGGCCGCATGCAGGGGCTGACTGGGGGCATTTCACACCCCAAGAGAGGAGCACACCACTTTACATGCAAATGAGGCCAAAAGATCCCTCTGTGCCTCTGGACACAGTTGTGTAAAAATCATGAAGAACTCTGAAAGTTTTTGCCTATGCTGCAATTTTTGCCAAGTTAAGAAGAGACATGATGACAGAGAATGCATGAGCTTCCATAATGGTTTCAAAGGTTTTCACTTAAATATTTAAGCTCTATGATTGGGTTCTGCTTAAAAATAAAAATGTTTAATAAAATGTAATGAAGAAAGGAGTTAATACAGTGGTTCTTAACCTTTTTTGAGGTACCAAACCCCCCAGTTTCATATGCGCATTCACCGAACCCTTCTTATTTCCCTTCCCCCCGCCACACAAAAGACTTTGCGGTATTCTGACTTAGTAATGTAATTATTTCAGCTGTGTTACCACCCCCACGCCACTAGAGGCAGTAGCAACCCCGAAAAGATGCAACTAAGGAGCAGATTTAGACTATAGAATTTGGTAAAAACGGTGAGTTTTGCTGAAAGACACAAGCTTAAATCCATGCTGAGTGGAACTCCTTCAATCAGTGCTCCTCCGTAGCACTGATTGGCTAAGCAAAGTAACATGATCCTCTGCAGCAAGTGATGGCAAAGCAGGGCGCGTCATCACGACTTTACACAAGTGTGTTTTTATCTCCGCGGCAGAGGCTCCGCCGAACCCCTGAGACCGACTCACCGAACCCCTGGGGTTCGATCGAACCCAGGTTAAGAACCACTGAGTTAGTATATAGGTTTAACCTTTGAACACTGTCTTTGCTCCAATATTATTTCAGAGAATATAAATATTCTAAATACAAAGGCAGATTTGGATTTGACATCACATTTCCAACTTCAAACAACTTTCTAAGGTATTATTCGAAAGGGCTATTTAACCATTTTGTTAAATTAAAATTTGCCTTTTATTTTATTAATTCTGATGTGTTAGGTTCAGACAACAAACTTATCCATTTAGTTTTATGAATTAAAAGCACCTGACTAGGTCAAGGAAAACATTATAGTATGCCTTAATAAAATCCCATTTTTTTGTATTTCTGTTTTTTCTATTTTCTTTTTATTTGGCTAACAGAACTTTATTTATTGTGGATTGTTTCTGTGTATTTATTGATCATAACTTATGTATATTATGTGCAGTCAAACAGGACTTAACCTCCCGCCACACCCCTGAAAAAACAAAAAAAAAACTGGTGAAATTGATGTGCAAAAGTAAGATTATACTGTTAAATTTCTGCACTTTTTTAAGTAAAAAAAAAAACAACTAATTGTTCAAAATGTGGTGATGACCCCAGGGTAGAAACATCCTCCCATTGGACTGCAGTTTCATGGTTCCTTTCTGCTGGTGGCAGCACATAGCCTCAAATGTAACCTCTAGCAGATGGTGCAGGAAAGATACTAATGTACTGTAAACACCAGCAGCTAACATTTCTAACAGGACTAAGTCTAAAACATTGAAACAAGATGACTTTCTTGTTTGAATGTGAAGGAAATGCTGAGCTACTTCTGTAAATGTGGATTTGAGACAAAAAATAAGTGTGCCAGGTCCAAATTCTCTTTTGAATCTGTTTTGTAGTCAATTCCCATTGTGTTCCAGGATGCTTGGTAGATTTTTAATGCATATAATTACAATTAATTATTATTTATCTATGGATCTTCATCATGTCTATTTTTGTTCTTCTCTGGCTAATCTAATTACAAGTTTGTGTTAACAGATGTGACACGCTCACTGAATGGATTTTGTGGCTGTCAAAAAGGAGAAAGAAAATACAGCATACTTCTTGTAACACTACTGTTTGATATTTCTCTTTCTGTTGTTAAAACACTGATTTCTTGGGTAATGCCCAAATTCAGTCTTAAGTATGAATTGGGTCCCACCCACTTTTTGAAACTTTTCTTAAGCTCATCAAAGATGATCAATAATTAGACCATAACTTTAATGTTGTTTTTCTTCCCTTTCAGACATGGTTTATTATAGAGCCCCACAGAGTTGTGGCACAAGCTTCTGCTGTGTGATAAAATATTTTGAGAAGTCTTAACAGCTTGTAATATTGTGTAACGGTTTATAGTGCAAAGATGGAAGGAATTTGTGAAGCACAAGTGATAAAGCCTCATTTAGTGCTACAGAATTTATCTGGTGCATACAAATAACTGTAAGTAGCTATTAATTTAGAGAATTTACTGAAGAAGAAGAAAAAAAGCTCATTTGAAATAGGATAGCAAAGGAACCAGGATTACTGAAATTGACTGTCAATCTGGATGCACCCCTTGGTAAAAGTTATTTTACAAAATGCAGTGACTTTCACTAGCGTGCACCTTTTGAAGGAAATTTTGGAATTTTGAGATACTGACTTTATTATGGCAAATATTCTCTGCAATAAACAGACATAAAACAATTTTCGACAGCTTGGTACGACAATCTGGTTGTGTAAGTGTGTTAACTAGTGAACTAACTAAGTCAGCCTTAAATTATAAACTTCCACAGCAGATACTCAGATATTTATTAATATAGCTACAATTTCAAGAGGGCTCCCGAACGCCTATCTGGTGAGGTTTTCCGGGGGTCAAACAGTTTTTTGAAACAGGCCAGTAAACCAAGACAAAATTTTATTTAAAACAAATGGGTCATTAGGAAGATTTTGAGAACATTGCATCTCCAAATAACTTTGGAGAAAAGATTCACTTTTTATAGGAGCGTCCTACATCAGGGGTCTGCGACCTGTGGGTCAGAAGCCGCAGGTTGCACACAAAAGATGGATGCTTTTCTCACTAGAATTAAGTGCTACCACTTGTGTGCGTGCACATGTGTGCATGTGTGTGAGCTTGACTTTGACTTGTGGCAGGCCTTCCAGGCCTACCGGCATTGGGTATTCTAATGAGTCTTTCAGAAGCATAATATCTTTGTTGTGCTGCCTAGAACATTACTCCACATTTGAAATGTACCCAGCGGTCTAGTATGCATTTTCTATCATTGGATGCAGCTGTCCGTGCTTTGTGAACACTCGCTGCAACCAAGCTTCCCGACTATCCTGCCTGAGGCCAATAACTGATAGAACCATGTGGAAAAAAAGGAAGTAAATATTTACTGTGACGATGGGGCAGCAAAATTGCTCTTTAAAGAGAATATACCCATTATTGGCAAGCAGCAGCTGAAACTTTTTTTTTAGAATTTGCTTTACAGCAACTGATTCTTTTCTTGAAGAGACCGAAAAAAGGAAAAGTTTCCTAACAAAATTAAAAAGAAAGTTATAAAGAGAGCAAAAGAGAAACAAAAGGAAAATAAAGCAAAAATAAAAGAACAATCTATATGCATATACTGTAGTCTACAACACAAGTAGCACTTTATTCCATTGAGAGAAGCATCAATCTTGACAGCATATGGCGTCTGTGCAAAATCCATTAATTTTTAATATACCGGGTGCTGAAATGAAAAGGCTTCCTGAGACAAGCAATTGTCAGATGTCAGTAGTGTTTTGATAACTTTTTTGATCTCCCTTTTTATTTGCATTCATAAAATGGGGCTGTCCACATGACACCTCAGTTTGGACATGGCTGAAGACTGACACAGAACCATTTTCCACACAATTGCCTCCACCTTCAGTCTGGAGAATAGAGAGTGGGGGTGGAAAGAGGCAGAAGGAGACGTATAGATGACAGTGCCCGTGGATGTGTATTGGCTGCTGCCTGAAAATAAAAATCTACAGTTTCATCATCAACATTCTCTGGGCATTGTGGCACACTTTATCATTTTTATGGATAATATAAAAGTATTTGTTGACAGGAAACCTGATGTATGTGTATAATATCAATGTCATATTACTTTGAAAAGACGTATAATAGAATACACCCATCTAAACATCGATTCTTTAATGGAGTTTGAGTTTAAAAGACTCAAGCCAGGCTTTAACCACGTGCTCAGACATTATTGTTTTAAAGAAGTGTTATTGTTTGAAGAGCAGATTACAAAGGTCTCTTCAGTGCGGAGGACAAAAGTGCTATAAAGCTCAAATGTTCTCCAGCTCTGCGTTTAAGCTCTGTTTGAGGGATAAAATGAGCCCTCCTCAATGCGAGCCAAGCACGAAGAGGTCAAACAATCGACTCGATGAATTTTGTCTTGCTTCTGTATCCTCAGTGAGCTCCATAGGAAGGTCTTCACCCCTCTTAATGCAAATACATGACTCTACTTCAGAAAAGAGTCCTTTATTTCCCCACTTTTGATAGAATACTCGTTGGTCCTGTTTGAAGTCATCAAATCTTTTTTTTTTTTTTTTTGCTGGGGGCGTACTACAGAATATTTATTCATATTCATAAAATGGAAATTTAAAGCTTATGAATGACCACTGGAGACAAGAGGGAACATGGAAAATACTATACGAGCTTCTTAGGAGGCAGGTGCAAAGTGGACTAATTAATAGCAATCTATATACTGGCCAGGGCATGCAGAGGGCCAACTGAGACTCTCTCAGGTCCGGCAATGAAAAGATACCAGCTCCAAATTCATTTTCTCACTGTAGCTCTCCCAAAGGAAGGCGGCAAAGTACACTCACACTTCCTTTAATGCATTCACTGGGGTGTGATTTATTTCTGCGTTTGCCAGCGCATTTGGAAAGTTCATTACCTTGCTCATGGCTTGTTAATTAGCCTTGTAAAGCTGCCATTAGATCCTCTCAGGCCAGGACTCAGATGAGACTTTTGTCCCAAAACATTAACATTGTGCAGAAGCTGTGTAAAGGTGCAGTATGCCCATTTAGATTGTAATGTGTACATCTTGGTAAAAACATGAACAGTGGAGAGCAGAACTCTAGCAAACGCATGCACCTTTGAAACCATGGATGTTGCTCAGGGTTTTATTTTTAGTTTTTATTCCTCTCCCCACCCGTTTACTTTTTATCAGAGACTTTCCACTAACACATAAAAATGCTGCTAGGTATTAATTTTCTTGACAGTCTTTGCCGAATCCTGTTCAAAATGGCAGGCTGTCGAGATCTCCTTGGGGTTTCTTAAACACTGAGGTTCCAAAAGGAGAGCGGCAGTATTAGCCTCTGCTTGTGGGCTGGTGACATCATTTTGCGGGAGACAAAACGACAGGAATATACACTGACACTTTTGGAACAATCACAGTCTATGGAGAAGTTAATTTGTGCTGCCAAGTGGTGGATATGAGTTTTTATTAGAACATTATAGAAACGGAAAATGAGACAATTTCACTACAGAAAAAAATAGGAAGCCCTGGTTCTTTATTTTTAGAACAGCTGCATCTAATGGGGCCTGGCAGGTACAGGAGGTGTCACATCTGTTGAGGCCCAGGTGATGCTCCAGCCCTCTGCTCCTCCCCACTCCTTGCCCGCTTCCCACCAGTCAAATGACTCACGATGAAGATCAACAGTGTCATTTCTAATAAACTCTTCTTCCTCTTCCTGCCACTTTCACTCAGTCCTGTTCATAGGTTCTTGCTAGTAGCCATTTCGTTTCACAACACAGTGAAATAGGAGATGCATAATGTAAAAGATGTGAAGAAGATGAATGCTCTGTCTAATGCCAAGGCACTGGTAGGATTAATTGGAAAATTGCAGCTCCCTGACTGGTTGGGAATTTTGTGTTGTATAGTCCATAGGTCTAGGTAAGAGTTCAGCGCTCTAGAACTGGAGAAGGATTTGCTTTTCAAATAGATACTCATTTTACTCTCTCTAAGCATTTGTTGATGATACAAACAATTAAGTAAATTTCACTCTTTATTGCAGTTTTTTTTAAGTTATAATATACATTTCAAATTTAATACAACCGCGAAAAACAATTTGTTTGACAGAGATATGACTGTGTTGACCATTTTACCAGAAACTGCAAAGCATTTTAATGTCTAAGCGTGTTTTTCATATTTGTACTTTAATTTAATATTTTGCATTATGTGCAAAAATATGCACATATACTGTATTTAAAAAAAACAAAAAAAAACAAGCATATCTCAAGATAATATGGCCATTGATTAATTCACTTATGACTATCAAAAACATAAGGGTATCTAAGTGCAAACTGGCAAATTTTATCTGAGAGTGAGAGATCCATGAGGCCTTCCCAGGGCTGCATCTTGGTTCCTATCTTTGTGCTAGTTTGTTTGTTTTGACTGTATTTGTCCCTTATATGATTTAACCCAAACCATTTCACTGGCTGTATGTTTCACATCATTGTCCTTCTGCAAATTAACTTTTTCATTTGTCTTTTGCTGCTTCTAAAGGTTTCTTTCAAGATTGTCTTTTACTTAGCTTAGTCTTCCCATCAGCTTTGACCAGCTTCACTGTGGGAATTGTGTTTTTCATTTGATGAGCAGTGTTAGGTTTCCTTCACAGATTATGTCTTGCATGTAGGTTAAAAAGTTCAGTTTTTGGCCTATGTGACCAATTTTTTTTCATGTTTGCTGTGTCCTGAATATTGTTTGTGGTCACGCACCTAATTTTTAAAAAAAAAAATTATTTCAGCACAGAGAAACACTTCCATAAAGACCAGATTTGTGGCCTGCTGCTAATGCTTTTTTTCCCCAGCGTGTCAGTTTAGGTTGGAGGTCATGTTTTGTTAGGCCAGGTTCTTGTTCAGAGCTGCGTAAAACTTCCCCACAGTCTAGTCCCTGGACTGTCTGGTGTGTTTCTTTCACTTCACGGTGCTGATTGTTCACTGATGTTCTCTATCAAACATTTGAGGCCTTCACAGAGCACCTAAATTCGCAATGTGAACAAAATGCACAAAAATCCTTACTATATAACTTCTGAAGGCAATTGCTAGAGCTGGATTTTACTCAGAAGTTTAACAGTAAAAGGGTTTTACTACATGTACAATTTAAACATTTTATTTGGAAATTACTGTGAAACAATATATCCTTTTTCTTCAACTTTCATAATCATGCACTACTTTATGTTGATTTGTCAACAAGCTGAAAAAGCTCAAGCAGAATGAATACTTTTGCAAGGTATCCTACGCTTGTATGAAAGCCATACAGATGTTTGTTAGCTTTTATTTTACATAACAACCTCCAAAACATGGCAGACTTAAAAAAAAAATCTGTTGTTCACCTTGTACATGAAGTTTGCTGTTGTTTATTATAATGCTTACTATTTGGGTGATAAAAATGTACATGTTGTTGTTGGATGTTTCCTCACCGACAATCAAAGAGCTTGCCTGCTCCTGCAAAATATTACCCTTCTCACTTTTGGGAGGAATCCGCAGCTCTCCCAACTTTGTCTGGATCAGACATCAATACAGAAGACTTGAATAGATTAGTAGATGCAGGAATAAATCACCCCCATGCATAGATTGGGGGGGTTGGGAGAGAAAGTGAAACGCTCGACAACAGTGAGATCAACAACAGCTACAACAACAGCAGCAGCAGCAGCAACACAGCAGACGGCTGATAAAAAAAGCCTTTGCAGAATGGTGCCATCAGCTCTAGCATTTCTTTCTTCTCTTCTTTTCCATCCACCCTCCTTCCCTTCTCCCAATCCAGAAGACAGGAAGCTGTTTGTAGGAATGCTCGGCAAGCAACAGAGCGAGGACGATGTCCGGCGGCTGTTCGAGACCTTCGGCCAGATTGAGGAGTGCACCGTCCTTCGAGGGCCTGATGGGGCCAGTAAGGGTCAGAGCCCACACGACTCCCCCTCTTTCTCTCCCTCGCTTATCTTTCTTAATCTATATGTATTTATCTTTTTTTTATGTTCTTTGCATTTTCAGAGGTATTGTCTTCCTGTGTTGCATTCATCATCATTGTCTGCAATGCTCTCTGAATAACTCATCCTCCCCTTCAGCTACTCAGTTTTTTTTTCATATTCTGCCTTTTATGCGTCGCACTTGCATTTCTATCATATCTCGTTGTCACCACACTCTGACACCTTCTTTCCCCCACTTTCTTTCGTTTGCATTGTTTTTCTCCATTTCATTTTCTCGCCCCATCCCCTGCTCCTTTCTCCCTCTTTTGGTATTTCATTCGTCATCTTTTCCGTTTGTTGTCTCTTGATCACAGTCGCTCGTCTCATCCTGGGCTTACACTCGCGTAGCAGCTTGTTTCTCTGCACCACCTCTCTTCCTGCTCTTCGTGTTATCTGAAAAGTGGAGAGGTGTAATCATGTTTGTTTCCCACACTCCCATCATCCCTCCCCAGAGACTGTTATTGGACAATATTGTCCTACTGTAAATAAAGCACCGTTTCTGAGCTCTGCTGCTGTCACTCACTTCTTGACAGATTTGAGCTCATGTCTGTGGCCTACATTGCGTTTAGGTAGAGGGAATAGTCAAATTAAAGATAGTTTTAAAATATAGGATGAATTTGCTCTTCTTGTCGTGGCGCTCTGTTCCCAATTCTGACAAAATCTGAACTCCCATCTACAAAATCACTCCCATCTAGTGTTATTGCCAGTTCACCTTTAAAAAGATGTGTGGAAAGGTTTCTAACTGGTGAGGCACTGACTGCTCTGTAGTCAAATGTACAAATACACAAAATAAAAAAAAGCATATTTCAATTTTGACCATAATTTAGTTGATTTAAAAGCTTTCAATTCTTTAATCAATTCAAAACCCCTCTGCAATACGACTGCGAAAGTAGATTTTGTATCAGGTCAAATTTCGTTTTTCAAAAATGTAAATGTTTTTTTTTTTTTTGGCTGAGCTCTCAAGTTTTTTTTGTTGCTTTTTTTTACTATAATTTAAAATCATGTCTGTTCTTATTTTTATTTCTATGTAAAGTCCATCCTTCTCTGTGGATATCTTTGTGTCTCTGTTGTAAAAATCATCCTTGTTCACCTTCATTTGTAAAAATCTGGCTGTGTCGCTAGTAGCCAAGGAGGAGTCGTGTATGTTTTCATCCCTTTCATGTGTAGAAGAAGAGCAGCATGGTATTTTCTGCCTCACCCTGTGCATTATTTCTGTTTATTTTTTTACCGATCAGAGAGACTGAATATATCACACACATTCTTTGAATATATCAGACAGGCTGGAACATCAGAATGTGTAGTTCATGTGTAATTAAATATGTACATTGGCAACATAAAGTCAGACAACATCGGGTGTGCCCCAACTGCCTGCATCTGCCGGTGTGTGTGTGTGAGGCACAGCTCAGCCCTGCCTGAAATTATACAGAAAACAAATTTACAGAACAGTCAAGTGGACAAATTAATTTCCTGTCATTTTTAGCATTTTACTTGTCATAACAGATGAGGCCTTGACAAGCACACTACTGAGCAAAGACTAGCTCCGAGTTCATTTCAACCAGGTTAAGATGACTATTGATTTTCACCATCTAAATGTCTGTAGTTAACTTTAAAACTCCAGCAGGAACTAGTTCTCAATCACTGAACGTTCAGTATTTTGTCTCAAAGGAAGCTTAAAAATAAATATGCATGCCATGATGTCATTCACCAATTAACATCTTGATTTGTGACCTTGCCTCTATGAGAATATTTACATCTGATTAATTACTTTTCCTCTCTTTGCTCATTTAAACTTTTAGTATGGGTGAATTAAATAACAGCTGCTCTCATTCACATCTTTATTGCAGTGTCATAATTTTTCATTGAAAATGGTCTATTAAGACCACTTTTACAATTCAGTCTAATTCTAAATAATACTGTTAGCATTTCTCTTTGATGAAGTTCTAAATCTGTTAATGCACATCGGTTGACAAAGTCTTCACTCATGTAAGCTAAAGAAAAAGCTATGTGTGCTGTTCTTTTGACAGTGCTTACCTTCACAATGATTTAAGATAAAAGTGACAGAACACTTTAAGCTGCTGCTTCAGTCCTCTCCTTTTCTCCTCCAGAGTTGCAAGCTCATTTCCACCAAGAATCGGCAAACCTGAACAACAGAACATTATCTTTTAGGTTGGATTACTTGGACATGTGCCTTTTGCATATATTGTTAAATTTAACACATGGACAAAGGCATCATGGTTAAGTTTAAAGAGGAGGAGGGGCATGCAAGACTGCCTGTGTGCTTAACACAAGCTCTCATATCGCATCTGTTTTTTACGTAAAGTTTCAAACATTGTTTTATTCATTCACTCCTTTTTATGTCAAGGTTAGTTATGCTCACTTCAGATTTTTGTCATGTGAAAAACTGTCATTCAGTTAAAAGTTAGCATCACAAATAACCACATTTATGCACAACAATGGATTCTCAAGACACTGATCTGAATTTCCACCTGTTATTCTGTCTCCTAAATTAGATTTATGTATGTAGGTAGAGCCTCTGAAAATGAGGGAGGGTAAGGGCACTTGAGGTGATGCAGTGTAAGTTCTAGACGAAGCATGATTATACAAAACCGCACACCTGCATCGGTGCCTGCATCCGTTCATTTCACTGTTAATCCCAGGTCTGTTGCTCTCTTTAGCCCATCCAGCCCACCATTGTGGCTTGTTTCTGTTTTTGCCGTCTTTCTCCTGCTTCCCCCCCCCCAACTCCCTTTCTCTCTGTCTGTTTAGATGCCTCAAGCTGATTGACAGCATATAAACTAAAATAAAGCCCATGCGGCGGTGTCAGACAGGAACTAGTTTTCCTCCTTGTTTGTGCTTTCACTCATTTTCACCTTCCTGCACCTCACACCTCGACTCTTCTCTTCTTTCCTCACGTGCTGCGTTTTCCCTGGTTTAGTGTATGTTGATGTTATCACTGACTAGAGCACTCCTGCTTTTTCGAATTTCATTGTTATGAAACGAGGAGAGTAAAAGCTCGGTATTAACTACGAATGCCACAATCACACAAAGATTGCATACATAGGTATCTAGTTCTATCACTGCCCGTGCAACAGTCCCACGCAATCATTACCGGATGTTACGGCAAATTATTTTGCCAGCCGCCTCACTCAGGATGAGGTTCTCATAATTTGAGTGAGACAGACCTTGAAATTGACAGCGCTATCTGTTCCACGGCTGAGTCTTTGTCCCTGTTGATGTAAATTTATGCTACTCAGAGGCTTTTCAGCACCCCTCTTCACCCAGTAAAAAGGCCGAGAAGTTTAACATCCATCTCTCTATGGTGCTGCTCCTCAAAGTACTTTCAAAGTGCAACACTTGCTGCCAGAGTTGAATAGAGCTCTGAATTGTCAGCAATAATAGAGAGATGGCTTTTAGGTCTATAATTAAGTTGTGTTATAAATGTCAGCCATCCAGAGGGATGGAATTCATGCATACATATTATTACCCCGGGAATTCAAAAGGCAGCGCAGATCCTCTCGCTTGAAAGCAATACAATTTCTTTTTTTTTTCCCCCAACGCGCTCTGAACCACCAAATACCAAAACTTAAATGTGCACTATAATTTATGAGGTCATAGCACTTCTAGGTCTTTTGAAATAGTGCGCACTTTGTCCCCTAACATTGTTTATTTATTTAAATTTTAGCAGAAAAATGCATAGTTGTGGCACTGTCTTTTGATGAGAAATTGGAGGACATTATACATTCAACATGGTATTCCATTTATTGTGTGAGCCAAGCCTGGCAGTTCTGTTTGGCCTCAGTTGCTGGCATCACTTGAACATCAGCACAATATATAGTAGCCTTGTAAAGAAACCAAGAGCGAAGTTACTTTTCCTTTTAAAGGATCAGATATATATATATTTTTTTAGCTAAATCAAATCCCCATGTTTTATCTCTGCTGCAAAGGTTAAATGTGTTTGTTGGAGAAGGTCTTCAAAGAGAGCATTAAAGTCAAATGGTACACAGTAGCCTGATGCATTTCAGTTGGACAAATGAAGACCTTTCCTGCCTCTACCCGGAGGGGTGTTCGAGTGAAGTAAAAAGAGTGCTGGAGTGCTGTGACAGAATCAAAGGCTTCTTTGACTCTTCTGTTTGCCTCTGTAGATCTCTACAGCTTTGAGGGCATTTCCCAGCGTAGAAAACACATGGCCTTTACCACTCACCATGTTTCCACATGCAGTGATTTAAAAACGTTCACCAATAAATGCATGTCATTTGTGTTTTCACACAAAATTAATGATTTGTTGTGGTGTTTAGAAAATCAAAAGCTGACCCTATGATATAATATCTCAGAGTGATAATCCTGAATCCACCTAAGAATAAAGTAACTAAAATAAATTAGAACTCCTTCAGCTATGCAGAATATATATTTGAATATGTATATTGACATTTTGCAAGCATGGATATTTTTATATCAAACATGGACTGAACCCAGGGAAAGCCTTTGGTTCGAGATCACTGGCTCTAATTAAATTCATGCAAAGTAAAATCAAAACTTACTTTGATTTTACACATTTCATTTTCTCAGTGTTTCAAGTCATTAGTTGCTGTTGTTTTTAGTGTTCTCTCAGATTCAGGTGCATCTCTACATTAAATGAACAAAAACAAATATATTTTAGTCCTTTAATTAGAAAAGTGAAATTCTACTACAAAAGAGTCTGGGTGTTTGATGAAAAGTTCTTAAGGTCTCGACTGCAGCGGGACTCAGAACTCGAAGAGTCACTGCACACCGGCATGTTTGGAAAATGAGCAATAAGCTGCATTCCATGTGTTAAGCTACTAATGAACCAGAAATATCCGATTGCTTAACTTGAAAAAGGAAGAACTGTTCTTTTATTGTCAAACGTCTTCTCCTTTTTGGCTGAAAGTCCATTTTACATTTCATTTTTTATTCAAGATCCCTGAGCCCAGAGGGGCAGAGAGGTAGAGAATCCAACTTGCTTGAGGTCCAGGGTGAAGTTTCAGTCAGTGATGAAATGTCATTTCCTGGTGTTTGTCCAAAAGCCCAAATCCAGCCCAGCTGTCTTCCAGGAAATTTTAGAACACCTCATCCTTCCTTCTGCTGCCAGGCTCTATAGAGATGCTAATTTCATGTTCCAGCTGGGCTTGGCAAAAGTACCACTGGCAAAAGTACCAATATCTGATTTAGTGACCATGGTATAAGGTTGCTTGACAGGCCAGAAAACTAGTCTGACCTGAACTGGTCCAAAATCTATGAAGCATTTTAATAAGATCATAAGACATCAGAAGTAATGATGTAAATTTGCTGAAGTCCACCTTTAAACCCACCTGGACTTTTTAAAAACCTCATCACTGCCACAGGATAATCACACTGATGCTGCAAGTCAAGCATTTGAGACTTAACCAAGTACTGATACATCTTATATTAGCTATAAGCCAAAACCATCAATGTAAGAAAAGTAAACCCTAAGAATATGCAATTGCCAAGTGTTTAATTTTTTAATCGATTTACTGAAACCTTTATAATGCCATTCTAATTTATTGAGATCCATCTTCTGAATCATGCTGTCACAATGTATATTTATTCAGTCTTACCAAAGACTATAATCAACTTGAAATATACTTATATCATCTAACTACAGTCAAGAATTATTCAAAGCCTGCTCTCTTGTGGTCAACCACTTCTGTTCAGTTGTATTTTTCTGCCTCAGCTAAGCAACACCTTTAAGATGATTTGAATCCTCTATAAAACTCACCTAATTCTTTCCCCTGTGAGCAGAGAGACGATTAGAAAGGCAGATCCAAACAGTATGCCTTTGCATAATCTGTTTTATGAGTGACTGTGCACAAATCCCACAATTTAAATATTGAACAGATAAATAATGACAAACACGCTAAGACAGTAAATGCTCTGGCTTTAGTTTTTAAAGCCGACGGGGGTCAAAACAGAAATGGACAGGAAGAAGAATGTCCCAGGCAGCTAATGCCTTCTTTGTAGTAACACTGATTTAACACAAAACCCAAATGATAGAATATGTTAACAAGTCAAGAAAGCAAATGATAGCATAAAGTCAGTGGTGATGAATAGCTTTGAATAGCAATTCAAAGCCATTTTAATGACATGCTCATCTCTTTGTGTGTGTGTGTGTGTGTACAGGCTGTGCCTTTGTCAAGTTCTCGAGCCACGCAGAAGCGCAAGCCGCCATCAACAGTTTGCATGGTGGACAAACTATGCCTGTAAGTACCAGAGTCTTTGCTGGCTCTGCATTACAAACCTTCCACTTTTTACCCTAGATAATGCAATGTCACCAACCTGTCTGTGCTAATTGTTTTCTCTGTGGTTCTGAGGATAACACTTCCAAAAACCTAAGCCTACAGTCCATTCAATGCAAAAACAAATTGGCAATGGGCAAATTTCCCTCTGCCTGCACTCTCCCACAGCAGGTGGAATACATATTTTCAAAATGCAATAGAATCTTTGTCCTTCTATTCCTTTGGAAAGTCAAACCACTGTGGCAAGAAAAACATTCAAACGTGTAACAAATACCCTCTGCACACACATATTTGTGGTCACCATAGTTACTCAAACCACATCATGAGCCAAGATTCAAACACATTTTACCAATGTGTTATTGCCAGAGTCAGCATCTGGTGCTTTAAAATAAACAGCAGGAGGCCCTATATCTGTTTTCCTCCTGTGGTCCAAGATATTTTCTGGCAAAAAAAATAACATTTACATCAAAATCTTGAAGGAAGATGAGTGCTGCATGGTACAAAAGGATTTCTGAATGTGTTTTGGTTGTCACTGAGCAAATCATAGTTTGATTGCAAAGTCAGGACATGGGGTGATTTTGTAGAATGCTAGCAGGACAGAAATGATTTTTGGCAGACAATTAGTTCTGATATCAGAGATTTGTTTTATTTGTGGGGACAAAATAGATAATTATTTTAGCTAACCCTAAATTGTTAAAAAGCTTAAAAATGCCAATTTTCTTCTACTCATTATTGATGAAATTAGGTGTTCAGGAAAGGATTTTAGGTGGGATTCTGTTCAGCGAAATTGTGCAGTCAGTGTCTTACCAGCAGCAAATAAGCCTCAAGCGTCTGCTTGAAAATATACAAAATTTAATGATGACATGGGATTCTTTTCTAAGAATCATAAACAATTATAAGACATGAAATTTCAGAATATAGAACTAATAAACAAAACACACTGTACAATTATTAATTTAATGTGAAGTAATGTTTACAGTAGGACTAGGATGTTTTTTGTTTTTATTAATCAATAGAAGAATAAATATGCTTAAAAAATTGCCATTTAGTCGAACTGTGAAGTAGTAGATATCTTGTGTTTTACATGTAAGTGAATGCAGCACATAATGATGTATGTAGCGCTTATCTTCTCTCACTTGTTTGAGCAGTGACAGGAAGCAGGTAGAGAGAATAGAAGGCAAAACGTTTATGATGATGTTGTATAATTAAACGATGGATGACAGAATTGCAAGTCAAGTTGAATAATGGCTTTGAAAGTGGACAGAGGTAAATATTACAAAATCTAAAGTCAAAGGATATCTGAGGGGAAACAATACACCTGAGGAAGTGAGAGAAAAAAACAGCTGAAAATGGGTAGCTGTTGTTACTTTATTATGTTGTTTACTGTATTGCCTTTTTTGGTTAGTCATGCTAAATTCAGACTGGAGGGACATGATAATGACATTTCCACTAAAAGTCATTTACTGTTAAGAGTGGCAAAGACGGAGCTTAAATGCTTATTACTGTAGAACTAAATTACATCAATTATGTTCTGTTGAATTTGTGTTATTTTTTCCCCAACATACTTGCATGTCTTAGAAGTATTAAGTGTAAAGCTGCTGATTTTGTGGCACTTTGGCATTTTAAATTCTTTACAATTGGATGAACTATACAGGAACAGATGAGTTGGGCTGCTCTGCACACCTGCTGGCACAACTGCTGACAGGGGGCGACACCTGGGTCTATTGTCCCAGACCCCAGGTCTCCCTAACTATTAGTTCATGGGTGAGAATATATATATTTTTCAAAATAGGCATATTTGTGAAGAAAAACATAGGTCTGATACGTGAGCTATCAGACCTAAAAAAAAAAAAAAAGAAAACATTTTTCATTCAAATTTTCTCCCTGCAAGTGTCTTTGCAGCAATGGTCTGTGATAAACCCAAAAATCATTTGGCCTCTGACACAACTTTTGATGTTCAGTTCATTAAGCTGCTCCAGAAAGTATAAAATGCATGTTGCGGTAAAAGAAAATAATGTACTTCTACTTTAAATTTTTACTATATTTTGCAGAACTTGAAGTGAACTTTATTTTCTCTATAATGTTATCCTAATCACCTGACTGTTATCTCCGCGTTCTTTAGCTGTCAGCAAGTTCAGAGTAACATTTACAGACGTCTTTGTTTATGTGTGGATGGCTCACCTGTTTACGTGACCATGGTTTACAATACACAATATGTAGTTTGAGGATAAACAGAAACATTTTATTTATCAATATTTATATTGACAAACTTTAAAATGAATAGCTAGTTAGAGGGTCCAGGACAATGGCGCATTTCTTTTATTTTAACTCCAGATAACATTTCTCTTAGCTCTATAACTCCAAATTGCTGCTGTCATATTTGCATTAGTAATTTACAAGTAAGTGTGTTAATATTTTGAATGAAATGAAGTGTCAGAGAAACAAGTTAAAATTAAGTCAAAAAGAAAATATCATCATAACAATAAAAAAATAAAACTTTAATTCATATTCTTTATCATTTTTAATGTCGCCTCACATCGTCTACTCAGTGGATTTCATGAGTTTGTTGTTTCTCTGCTTTTCTAGACGAGTGGTTTTGGTGTTTTGAGGGGGTAGTTTATCCTGCAGTCCTACTGTTATTTTAACTCTACATTGCATAAAATCCTTTATTTTGTTCTGTTAAGCTGGGATAATAAACAGTCTCAATCTCATAAAGATGTCCAGATTTGCCATTGTACTTTGCATGGCTGCAATATTTTATACTTGACAATAAATATATGCTTATCACCTGTTGGGAGGTAATTAACCTGACAACTTATTTGCTGCTTCTGCATTACTACCAACCCACACAACCTGTCTACCCATTTTAAAACTGTTGTGGTTTATATATTGGCTTCTATTGCACATTCTGGGAATAATTTCAACCACACAGCATACAGCAATAAATATATAATCAAACACATCTGAATAGTTTGTAATAAAAAAAGAGAAGATAAAGGGCTTCACAGAAGTCAAAACTTCTTTCAGCTACATAGTAGAAATGTCTTGGTAACATCTCATCAAAGCCAAATTACTACCAGTGACAGTATGGCCCCTGTCACGGGGCCACTTTTTCTTAAAGAATATTAAAACATTTAAAACACTTAAAAGTACAGAGGCTTCATTACACAGACTACAGGGAGAGTTAACAAGGGAGTCAATAATGTTAAATAGCACCCTAGAGTTAGGATGAATCTCCAAAATGGGGTCAGATTAATAAGCCTCTTTGCTTCCTCAACTGCATTTTGATATTATAGTGTTGGGTCTCTGATGATAATGAGGGAGATTTGCACTTTATAAGCCCTTCAATACCTTTTGGTTATTCTACATTTATTCGTCAATGCAATCAATGCCACATTTAACCCACAGATAACTTTGGCTTGTATTCAGATGAACTTCATTCTAAATTCCTACTGAGAAACCGTTTTTGCTTTTTTTGTCTTTCAGAACATATTGTTACAATAGTGGAATTTGCTTCATAAACATAAGTTGAATTTGCATGGAAGTGGAGAAACTCCACTGACTTTGAACAAACCTTCATATATGAACTTGGGAACTTGCTCTCATATTACCACATTAAAATCAACTAACTGGACTGTATTTCATTGGGGTTTCATGTGATAGACCAATACAAAATTGTAGATGACTAATGTAGAAGAGATATGACACCTAGTTTAAAATTGGAAAATTAAATCTAAAACGTCTGGGTAGGTGTGTTCATCCCCCTACTCATAAATAAAAAACAGTCCAAGTTGCATTAAGAATTTGTGTAATTAGAAAGTAGAGCATTTTTATTTAAGCAACACATTGTCCTTTAAACATACCACCAGAGTTGCAATTAAATGGTTAACAGATCAAACCTTGGTAATGTGTTAGAGTTGATGTATTAATACAATTAAATCTACAAACATCATAAAGCCTAATGTTACACAGAAAGTATTGCTTTGTTAAACTTCTTTTTCTCCTTTTGCTTAATGAAGGCAGCAAAAATCACTTTCTATAATTTTCGTAATTTGCTGAGCACCTTTCTGCCAGTGCTGGGTGTCCATTGGTTACTATAGCACACAGCTGGACACACAGGAGCATCCACTTTTTCTGGCAAGCGTTTGCTCCTCCACACACTCCACTGATGTTCCCGAAATAAATATTTACGGATGCTTCCTGGCAGCCAGATAGGATCCTTGGAGCCAGATGTGCCGGAGTTTTCATCTCTTTTTGATGCTGCCTCACTTTGCATTACACTAAAACAGAGAGTGAAACATTTAAGTGGTACAGTCAAAAAGTGAACTATTAGCCATGGAAAAATTACTTTGCAAGAACTTCATCTAAAGACAGGTGTCTTTCCATTTAGATTTAAGCAAAGTCTAACTACATTTTTTTTATCAAATAAACTTGGCTTAATCCCTAGAAGGCAATTTGAATTGCATTTGGCAGAGTTACATTACTAATTTATAAGAGGCCACATTTTGCAGCCTTGCACAAGGAATTTGGCTAATGGTCATGGCTTACATCCACTTTTTATTTCTTAACTTGTATTGTAGCTAACACACAGTATTTTAAAGCACTGGGTCACCTAAAATGTTGAAGTTAACATATGGAGTCTCAAACAGACCCACACTGGATCAAGAGACAGCCAAAAGTTTATAAATAATCTACAGTAAATTATCCATAGCTCTCTCCATCTATCCTCGCACCTGTTATCTTCATCTCCCCAAATCCAACTTTCACTCAGATTAATTGGCAAGGTGGTCATTAGTATCCAGCGAAAGCTTTGGACGCAATGGGAGATGCAGTTAATTTGGATAATATCACTGCCACATGTCGTCAACAACAGACTAACAGGAGGCAGGATTCGAAGAGTGGGCTGCTCTGCACACCGCCTGGTGCCAGCTGCGAGGTCTGAATGAACCTTGAACAAAGAGTTGTCTCTCACTCTGTCTCTCTTTCCCTCTTAATGTTCTCACAGCAACATCTGTGTTACCTGGCTCACACACATACTATAAATAATGCTGAAAGTGAAACACAGTGGCCCTCTGTGTAAAGCTTTAATGAAGCTTAAGGGCACTGGAAGTCACCAATAGGGCACACACTGATAGATTGGGTCATAGCTTTAATTGAAGTTTATTGTGGGTTTCAGGTGCTTTGAAATGTAACCCAAAGGGTGATTGAGCACAGAGCAGGCCCTTTCATGAGTTCAACTGTTAAATTGCTGTAAGACTGCGAACACACAGGTGGCAGAACTCCAAAATGGCAAACCCAGGGGCAAGCACGCAGCAACCAGCAAATTGCACACATTGTCGTGTTTGGTGTTGCAGCGTGGCTGACAGGGCTTCAGGAGTTTGTTGGTGTTGGCTCGTGTGCTGTAGAGTTGTGTTGTAATGAGGGATGTATCAGAGATATATTTGGTCTGACTCAGTGTCCTGCACAGTGGTAGCCGTGGATGCAGCTTTCCCTCTGCTAATGAGAGATGTTCTTCCCATGAGGCTTTTAGAGATGCAGTGAGGGTCAAAGAGTTGAATATGAGGCCCTCATGGGGGGTTAGCTAATTACCAAACAAACTTGTTATAGTGTGTTCAATTATTTTTTTCATCTCAGTTGATGAATTTAGGTTCTTAGATCTGTAAAAAAGCAGATGAGTGACGAGGTCTTACGAGTTATTTAATTGTAGATTTTACATTGAATGCCACTGAGACAAAGTAAATGGGTGATATTTTGTGCTTTTGTATTCATTTCCCTTCATTGACCCAGCTTGTTATTGGTATTGTTGTAAGCCCCTGTGAAGGATGGAAAAAAGTGTCAGTTTACCTGTTTTTAGACACTCCACCACAGTGTCTTTCTATCACGGTAATGCAGAGATAAAAGCATTATCCCATTTCTCCGCTGCAGTTGAGTTCTAATCCCTCAATTACCATTGTGCATTTTCCCCTTCTGCGCATTATGTCCCCTATACAAAATCCAATATAGGAGATTTTCCGAAGTCAAGTGTGTTGTTCAAAAAATTTGATTAGTTTTTGAACCTGTGACAAATTCCTTAGTTGTACCTGTCAAAAGTGATGGCTCCCTGTTGGCCCTTATCAAATTTGGAGAATTCATTTTCTCTCCAGGTACTGGAGTCATGCTGCGGGAGGTTATTATTCTGTTTGTTTGTCAGCTCGTGATTTTCTGCAGCCAGCGAGGAGCGGCTGGTTTGTATCCATTGCTTGTTTGCCAGCACCTGTTCCTTCATTACCTGGCCACACACTTCTTTTTCTTTAAGTAGTTTGGGACGTTTGATCTTTTACAAGGTTCTGCAACCTGTGACTCGGGACCGCATGTGGCTCTTTGGGCTCTACACCGTGGTCAATTACTTCGGTCAGGAATTATTTTAATATCAGCATTGTTTTTTTTTTATACAGTGCAATAAAAAAAGCCTAATTTTTACGATTCTCAAGTGTGGTTTGATGAAACATCAAACTTCTATTTTCTAGGAAGCAAGGTCAAATTTACTCTGAAAAGGTTGCTGGCTGACCTTATAGCAAAAATGTTTGAATTATGCCAGTCTGATTCCACCTTCAGTCTAGTCTGTAGTCCTTATATGTGACATCTTTTTTGCCGTAGTTGAGGTGAAAGGCTAAAATCTGCAGAGACGATTGTACTAGTTTAGAATATTTGCCAAAAACATTCAGAGCAGGTCTGTTTCAGTGCTGACAGAGCTCTCTGCTGGAAGGAAGCAGGCTCAGCCAGACTTTCTTCATCTGGAGTCACGGTGCAGTGACTACAGACAGCCTCAGGCTTTCACTGTCACAATACTCATAATGCATTCTTCATGAGGTATTAAAAGAATATAAGAATACACAGATACACAAGGCAAAGAATGAGTGAATTTAAATGCCACGCCTCTGTGCTGTGGGCAGGCTTGAGCAACAACGCTGCAGGAAGATGTTTGCACACTGCCAACCTCATTAAATCTCACTGTCCAGTTCCTTAAACCACACCACAAAGCTGAGAAAGCACAGAAAAAAAGGTCAGGAGGTGGAATGAAATGAAATTAGAAGGGGAAAACCAGTGCCGTTAACACTGCCATATTCAAGTATTGATTTAACTAATTAAAATGGCACCAAGGGAGAAGCAGCAGATGGGTCTCCTCTGGCCTGAGGTGGGGTGCTGGCTGGCTCTGATATGTTCCCATCTGAGATGTGCTGTCCTGGGGGTCTCTGCCGATGCTTTCCATCATTCCCGACTCTTCTTCATAGTTATCTGCAGCCAAAACATTTTCTCTGTAATGCTGAACGACTGTTCGTGAGACTTAGTTTGGGTAACTTGCAAAAACTCTCAACAAGAGTTGGTTTTCTACATTAGCATATGCATATTTATCACTTTCATGCAGAATTTATTAGATTATGACAGCGGGAAATGTGGTGCATAGAGGGTTATGATGTAAACAAATCACTTTTATCAGAGAACTGTGAAAAGTCAATGTGTGGGGATGTATGTTTGCAGGATGTGTATGAATGCAAGGCCAGGTTTTGACTTGTTACTCATAGAAGATGCAAAAATGACAATTTTTAAAATACCATGACATTAATAATAATAATAAAGCAGTAACATCTTGAAATATTAAGGCTTAACCATCAGATTACATACTGTTTAGTGTACCTGTAGCATTTTGTCTAAACAAACTTTTATTTTAAGAATGTACTAATGGACTTCCATCAGTTTGGGTCTCTTTGCACTTTAGTGCTTGTATTCGGCAAAAGAAACGGGTGTACTCAACAAAAGTTGTCTTCTGTCCATCCTTATGTACCCTGCAGTTGTCTGACATTTTTAATTTCCAATCATCAAAAAATACTGAAATTTTAATCAAAACGAGAATTTGCTCTGACCTTGTCAGGATGAGGCTTTTTTTTGTAAATCAGACTTGTGGGGTCCTCTCCTCTTACAGTGCCTTTGCTTTTATGATCTTACTAATCATATCCTCACTGCCCCCCTAGCTGTTTCTGTCCTTCTGTCCTGGTGGTACTCCATGCTCTTTCCCAGCATGCATTGCCTGTAATTAAATAGAAGCCTGGTTCTCTTGACAGTGTCTGTAGCTGCTTTTTGTGCCTGGTAGCCTCATCATCCTCTCTTGTTCCTTCTATATCTGTCTTTCACTCACACGTAAACTCACTTCCCCCCGCTTTGTCCAAATGAGCAACTGATTCTGGTCTGTGTCTTTCAAATGATTTAATTGGATGCAAACTCAGGAGCACGGACATCAATACGGAACTATATCTGCCATAAGGAAGAGCCATTAGTCAATACTTCGCCCTCTACATGCCGAAGGCTTTTGTCAGACCTAATTACCCGATACTATATTCAGTGAAGCTTTACCAGTGGGGGACTGGCACTCCTGTGGGATCTGGTTAGGATCACAGTTCACTCCCAGTGTATACAGTGGAGTTGGAAAGTTCACAAAAGCGAAGAGCACTCACTGTTCTCTTCCGATGAAAGATGACAGCTAAGTGACTACACAGATACAAGGTGCATATTCATTTCCCTTTGTCCCTTTGCTTTAAAGATATTAGATCTTAAAGCTAGGCTGTAACGTAAACTGCAAATCAAATGAGAGATACCTATCCCAGCTGTCAGCTAATGAAAAACGAGATATACACCTTAATATGCAATGCACCACTTTTCCATTAAATCACCTATGTTTTGTCAATCTTGAGTATATTCATGTATTTACTAACTTTCGGATGCAGAAAAACACTTTAAATCTGATAACATGTACTTCATTAAGTTTGAAGTAGAAAAGATAGATTTCTAGTTAATCATCCTTATTAATACTGTCTGCGAAACTGATATTAGCTTTCTGAAGATGGCCAACAGTAGTATTTATACATTCATTAGACATAAAATACCTTGTGAAAGTATTCATACTCCTTGAAATGTGCAATTTATGATTTCATGTGACAGACCAATAAAACAACTAAAACAAGTGAAAGGGAACTTATATGTGGTTTTGACATTTGTTTTGCAAATCAACATTTGAAAAGTATTCTGAATATGTTTGTCTTTAATTTGACACACATTAAAAGCAAATTATTTTCATAAATAACCTAATTAGTAAATGATGTAGTGTGTATTTGCACTGATGTCCCTCTGAAATGAAAGATTGGAGAACAGCTTTCACAATAATACAGCAGGTATTTGGGGGATTTCTGCCAGCTTCCCACATTAAAAGGCATTTGATCCATTTGTCTTTAAAAAAAGGTGGTAAAGATTAAATAGATGGAGTCTGTCCGCATTGATTTCCAGGTCTTGAGTCAGATCTTTAGTTGAACTTCACCATGGAATTCAAGCACACAAATGTATAATTGAAACCTGAAATTTACAGCAAATAGACATACTTTTATGGTCTCACTGTCTGAAGTTGAAATGGACAAATCAGGTCAGCTGGAATCACCTTGAATTACTTCTGTTTTATTATATAAAACCCGTTGCTTTGGGTTTTAACAATGAGGGAAAGGCTAGATGATGATTTCATGGCTCTAGAAACTTCTAATAGAGTTAATTAGAGGCACACCTTTGAATATTTTCTAAGGCCAAACCTGGAACATGTCGCTCTCTTGTTTGACATAATGGGGAAGTCAAAAGAAATCAGCCGACTTATCAGAAAGAACTTATGTAGCTGCACAAGTCTGGATCATTTTTGAGAATAATTTCCAGATGCTTGAAGGCGCCACATTCACTTGTTCAAACCATCACACATTAGTATAGACATGAAGGGGACCATCATACAGCTCAGGTTCTGTGGTAAAAAAAAAGTTATATCAACCCCACTACAAGATGCTGGCAAAAGTGGGTAGGAAAGTGTCATTATCCACAGTAAAATGTGTGTTTTATAGAAGATATGCATCTCAATACACAGGTGAACTCTATTTACTACTTGGATCCATTCCGATGGCCATAAGTTTTATTTAAGACTAAACAGCATTGATTGCACACAACACATTTCTGACTTTTATCCATAAAAGCTATGCTATTTTTCTTCCTTTGCTTTGTGTTGGTCTATTGAATAAATTTCAATAAAATATCACGAAGTTTGTTGCTTCGACATGACAAAATCTGAAAATCATTCAATGAGATGGGCACTTTTGCAAGACACTGTGCCATTTGAATGAATTGAAGTGATACACATTTTTAATAGGATAGTCTTAAAAGCCTTAGTTACATATTTCATTTACCTTGTAAACTGTATGTGTGCCCACAGGGTGCCTCGTCCAGCCTGGTGGTCAAATTTGCAGACACTGATAAGGAGAGGACCCTGCGCAGAATGCACCAGATGGCGGGCCAGCTTGGCATCTTCAGTCCCATGACCATCCAGTTTGGGGCCTATGGCGCCTACTCTCATGCTGTAAGTCTCAGCCCAGCGGGAGAGGAGACGGTGAGCTTTAAAGAAAGACAAAAAAATGTTTTTGATCTGAGTTTTGAAATCATCCTCTTTCCCACTAGGCATGTGACACTCCCTATGAACCGTTTCATAGGATGTTAAAAGATTTCAAGATTTCTTTAACTTCGAAAGTAAAAAAAAAAAAAGAAGTGTTTACGTTTATGTTTATTTTCTCACTTTGTTCTTTACCTAATGAGTTTGATGTGTTTTTCTCTCCGTTTTAAATTACATGTGCCATGATTGCAAACCAATGCTGTGTATACTGTTCAATTTAAATTCATCTTTCACATTCCTGTGTTTACTGAACTGTTGGAGAATTTAAACTGCTAACTTCAGCCTGCCTCTTTTAGATACACTTTTCTGCTCAAGAAGAGGTGCATTTTATTACAGAGAAGAGACCCGTTCACCCCTTACGCCCTTTTCTGTCAGCCCAGCCCACCCCTATTTCATATTCACACATGAAAGTCACAGCCTGAGTTAGGAGTCTGTGAGATTTTACACTCACACAGTAGCTAACAACTCATGCTGACAGGTGAGAATCGCCCACTCGCACACTATCTCTCAAACTCTGCCGCTGCAACCACCCCCCTCTTTTTTTTTTCCATATACATTGCAATCATATATACATAGAATTCGGCATTCCTATCACTTTACATAACTTTTATCTTCTTTCCATGTAATGAGCAGAAAAGCCAGAATGGCCTTAAGGTAGCCAGCAAGCAAAGCTGCAAGGCAAAACAGATCATTCTGTTCAAGAACAAGGCATGGGCCAAGCAAACAGATATGTGAGAGTAAACATGCTCTGATCCTGCAGCGATTTCACCCTCCTTTTCTTTTCTGTCCTTCCCTTCATCCCTCTCACCACTCGCCTCTCCCCCTACTGCTCTTTAATCCTACAGCAGATGATGCAACAGCAAGCAGCCCTGATGGCAGCAACACAAGGGTCCTACCTGAACCCCATGGCAGCCATTGCTGCCGCGCAAATGCAGCAAATGGCAGCTTTCAATGTCAATGGCCTGGTGGCTACTCCTATGACACCGTCCTCAGGTATGCACCAACATTTAACATTACCTGGCACAGGTCATGCTCAGTCAGGGGGTCTTGTCCATATCTTGTGACTGCTGAGAAACATTTGTTGTTTGGATGATTTGCATAAGTTATACCTTTTATAATTCTTCAAGAACTTTAGCTGTTGTTCTTTTAATTCAGTTAGTTTCAGATTAGTTTATTTATTTAGCACTAAGCTACAAGAACTGTCATTTCAAGAGATGGGACTAACCAGGGGTGAAAGTAGGGGGGTACGGTCGGGTACTGCGTACCCCTAAAAGATTTAGTGGGGGTACGCAGTACCTGCAAGAGAGGGGAGCGGCAGTCTGATGTAAAAAAAAAAAAATCAGTCGGTTCTCTGTGCAGCCGTGATTAATTAGTTTTTCAAGAACAATCTAAAACAGGACTTAATCAGTTAATAAATAACTTTTTTCCCATTTCATATTGTTTCTGAACTGTTCGTGCATTATTAGAGCAGCGGTGCAATACGTCAATCGCGGAAGGTTTTGAGTCGATCTCGAAATTAGATGACAAACTGAACGTGATTCCTATGGAACCTGTTGGAAGAAAATTATCCCAACTTCAGAAGATGAGCTTTAACCTAACAGAGCTCTGTGGTTTCTCCTGTCAGTATGAGAGTCAGGGTGAGGAGGCACCATGTTAGGAAGAGAAGTGGAAGCTGCAGGATCTTCAGAACAAACAGGTCATGATGCTGGGCTACTGATTATCCCTCAGTCTGGACACAGGATCAATAGAACCAGTTTAAAAGCTAAAATGAATGGTTATATGCCAGACATGGAAAACTGGGATGCACTCCATGCCATGATGTTCAGAATTTAGGTCTCATGACATCTCAAGGTGTCAACATTGCAGTCGGTGGGCTGAAGGAAATACAGCTTTATTTTGTAGGAATTCAAGAGCTACCAGCTTTTATTGCTTCGCAAAAAAATTAATCAGCACAGAAACTCCAAAGCACACAAAGAAGCAATATATATATATATATATATATATATATATATATATATATAATTATTTTTTTTTTTTTATTAATTTTTTTTTTGTCATAGTACCCCCAAGAATTTAAAACTACTTTCACCCCTGGGACTAACTCATCCAGAAATATAAATTCAGGTCAAATCAGTACTCTCCAATCATACATTTAATTAACTTACATACATTACAATTGAATCTAAGTTTTAAAACAATGCAGTCAAATGCAACTTTGAATTTCTTCAGTGCTCTGTCCAATTAAGCTGGATTTTTTCTGGATGAATTTCCTCTGGGCCAATCAGCAAACGGAAGGAGTTGTGAATAATGACAGTGGTTTTTTGTGTTGTTTTACTTTGCTATTTGGCAGTAGCAGAGGAAGAAGGAATTAAGTTATTCAGTCCGAGCTGGTCACACTTCTAAATTTTGAACAATTAAAGTCACAGCAAGAGGAATGTTCAAGACATTTTATTGGTGGCAGAGAAGTCCTAGCCCTTCACCCCATGCAGTGTAGGATCCTTGTCTACACCACATGCAATTTCACCAGTTATTGTATGATCGAGTTGGAGCATTTTTGCATACATCGAAAACTTTGACCGTTGCGCACACATGTCTTCCAGATGTCTGCTCTGAGTATTCTTTGAGTAAGTGTGCAAATCTACGAAGTGAAGTACACCTGGGTGTCTGGAAGCCTTTAGGATTACCATAGTTAGTTGTGTCATTGATCTTGTCAGTTATACAGTTTTTTATTTATTGAAATTGTTATGATTTGAGACTGATTTAACGTCAGAAAATAAGAAATCAAAGGTTATGTATATTTTTTTGCATAGTGTATTTAAATAAATAGTTAAAGCTGTTTATCTGCAACAACTAGCTGCAGGTTGAGAGAATAGAGAACACACAAAAAAACACAGAAGCAGTGGTTCAGGGGTGCTTTCTGTGAGGAGGGAAAAAAAACTTTACTCACAGAAAAGTTCACAGAGCTAATGGCAGCAGTTGCTCAATTACTGGTTTCATCTAAGGGTGAAACACAGCTAAGCAAAGAAGAGCTGAGCCAGTAATAGTATCTATGAAATGAAAAATAAAGCACACATTGTTAGTTCTTTTTGGATCTAAGATCTGTTTTGCTGTAAAAACAGGCACTGCAAGTACCAAATTAAAGGAAGCAGAAGCTTGTGCTGAGAGAGGCTTGGTGATAGAAGATGTAGAGTAAACCCATACAGCATTGGCAGCCACCTTATAGCTTCTACTTCCTTTCCGTACACACATTATGTTTCCGTTCTTCCTCTGCCTGTCACGTTCTCGTCCCGTGTCTCTGATGTTGTGTGTTTTCTGGGAACACAGCCAATCCAATAACTTGGCATGCAGAGTCCTTGGCTTATACAATATAATAGCAAAGATTTGTGTGAGATAATCCCGGACCCCAGTCTGAACTATCTTTTTGGCCCTTGTCATAAGGAGCTTTGAAGGCTTGACACTAAGTAGGCAGGATGCCTGAAGGCAAGGCTGTTGCAAATGTATTATATAAAGTGGCTTGATGCTGTACCTGGCATTTGTAATCCACAAGGCCTACATATTCTTACTAATACCTATCAAAGATAATCCTACATGACTTAAATGCCCTTCACCTAGATAAGAGAAAAAATAAAATTTTGTCAGCACAAAAGGCCACTGGCAAGGTGACAGGCTGGGCTCAGAAGAAGAAAGCACAAACCCTTACTTTCAGCACTAAGGTGCATCGTAGCAAATTAGAGTGTTATGGAAAAGTTTATTTCAGTAACTTCATTCAAAAAGTGAAACTCATATATTACATAGATGTGTTACATGCATGTGTGCTTATTTCTTTTATTTTTAATGGTGATAATATGTAGCAAATGAAAACCCAAATTTACATTTCTAGGAAAATTACAAGATGACATACAAGTAAGAAGTATTTTATTACAAAAATGTGTTATTGCCATGCCTGGTGTTGACTGTTGATAGGGTATAATAAATCAATGCAAAACTCCATACATTATACTCAAAAGTATGGAGTTTCACTTGCAATATACATTTTGGCATCCTCTCAAAATAAAAACATCTTAGATTAGATTTCTGACAAATGTCATGTCTCCCCTTCCTTTGGCTCAACAGGCAAACATTTGTTCAAAAAAAAAAAATACAACACATCTTTATTGGGAATTTCAAGCAACACATTTAGAGACAGGTAGCAAAGTTGAGAAAATGTGCATTCACCCCACAGGCCTCTGCAGTCAACTTTTCATGATAACATCAGCATCTACTTGCAGGCACCAGCACACCCCCAGGCATTTCTGCTACAGCCGTGCCAAGCATAGCCACACCTATTGGGGTCAACGGATTCAGTGCTCTCCCGCCTCAAAGCAATGGCCAGCCTACATCGGAGCCCATCTACACCAACGGTATCCATCCTTACCCAGGTGAGTTATATCAGATTTATGTAAATAAAAAGAAAGGCATATTTACGTAGCTAATAATGCTGAAGTCTGCTGCTTCATTTGCCACAATGTTACCCGTTTCTTCTGATCCTTAAATGCTTCGATGTGATTGCATTGTACTTGATCTGATAAAAAGAATCACCTGTTTGCCCCAAAATAAAATCTACACGTAATGAGTGACGAATTGAATCTCTTCATTTTGACCCGATGGTAGAAGTCTCTTAATTTCACTTTTTTTTTCTTATTTGAACAAAAGTATTTAAGGCTCCATCAACTGTGTCTTTGGCATATTTCTGAGAAGTCTGGCCCAGTATCATGATAAATCCATCAGTTCATCCATCAGTCAATTATGGTTAATTTGATGTGCCTCAGCCTGTCCTCAGCCTCTTAATGTTGTCTGGGACGGATTTCTGAAGAACTGACAGACATTCACTCCCCATCTTTGCATTATGCAAAGGCAGCTGCAATCGTAATGAACTACAAAGTGGTTTGTTTGGCACATTGTTAATATTTGATGCAAACATCTGGGGCAAGCAGGCATTTTGAAGAACTCAAAGATATGACAACCCAAATTGCTGTCACTCCCTGTGTGATCCCACCTCCTGGCGGGTCTCTGGTTTGGCCGGTTTCTGTCTCACTCTTTAACGTGATCTCTGTGTCTTGCTGTCCTTCCTCTCTTTGACTGTTTTGCTTCTGTTTCCTTCGAAGTCACCCTTCACTCTCGCTCTCGCTTTTCATCTCTCTGCAGCACAGAGTCCAACGGTGACCGACCCTCTCCAACAGGCTTATGCTGGCGTCCAGCACTACGCAGGTGATCCAACTCTCCTACCTTCTCTACTTTCTCACTTTCTCCATCTGTCTGTTTCCCTCTCTTCGCTCCATTTTTTGGTTGGTCACTCCAGTTGGCGCCGTGACAGGAAGAGATGACCAGATGACTGAGTATTTTCCTCTTCAATTAGGATGATAGCAAAAGGATTTTATTTGACTTAAATTTGTGTCTCACATAATCTTTCATTTACATTGTCTCTCTTTTATTGTTCAACTCCACCTCACTCCCTCTTTTGCCATTTTTTTTTTATGTGGTGATCCACCAGACAAATGATCCCTAGCTCCCAGTCATAATGCAATTTATTTATGCAATGACTTGAGGACCCGAATGAACAATGGAATAATGATTTGAGTTTTGTTGTGTCAAATATGAAAATGGAGATGTGAAGAATTCCACTCTGGTTCTCCCTTTGCAACAGCAGCCTACCCTGCCGCCTATGCGCCAATCAGCCAAGCGTTCCCCCAGCAACCGACCATCATTCCCCAGCAACAGAGGGAAGGTAAGAGCGAGCAAGCGCGCCCACCCAAGATAAAAGGTGATAATTGCCATGTTCCATTCTAATGTAGCTTCACTGCTTTGAATTAGTGAGGGAGGGGAAAAAGCTGGCTGGGGAAAATGTGAGAAAAAGGCTCCCCATTTAAAGAGAAGAACATTAGCACTGAGATGGAAAGTTACTCTGTCATTATTCAAAAAACTGCACTAATTCAAACTCACAGTGTTGGGCTGCTTAATCAGTCCATTACAATGTGTTTAAGTGGTTATAAATATTCATCAGATTAATTAGCTGCATGCATAATCATTTATTACTATTCCTTGTGTAATGTGCACTCTTTTGCCACTGCATAAGACGTAATAAACCATAGGATATACTTTGATGGTAAATCACTCTTTTTGACGCCATTCGTCAGTCTTAATTATTCAACTGTATGATTAAATGAGACAGCATAGAGTGGGATGAATATTCATGGTGAGGAGAAATTGAGTGTTTTCAGGATTGCTTGAAGAAAAAGTTGTTAGTGGTGAGAATGTGTTCAAGGTTCACAGTTGTACATGAAGTGCATCGCTGTACTTGCTGCAGTAATTTCAGTTTTTTTTTTCATGAAAATTTCTCTGAAACTAAAACAGAGTTTTATACTTCAGCAAGAAAGGTAGAAGTCTGCTGGCCCTCACACAGACACAGCCACCGTCATGGCCTCACAGAGCGAGCTATTCTTGGCTTAGCCAGTGGCCTGTCTAAGTTCTAGCCTCCACTGGGTTTTGGCTGCTGTCCCAGCCTGTCTCAGTCCACTGCCACATCTTCCTCCCTGTCATTTAGCAAGATACATCTGAACCTGCACAGAAACACTCAAATCTCAGCTTCTGTCTTGCACTGAACAGTTACAGCTTCACATCAGTTTGTGTTTTTGCATGAATCAGCGAAGAGATCCTTCCAAGTCTAAAGCTCTGAATTTAACAACAAACCCCACTAAAAATATTTGCCAAAATGTCCTTGGTGTCATGTTGTTACAGATATATATTTTACATAGATTAATGTGTAAATAATGATTCATGCAGCAAAATAGTTTATTTTTATTTCAACATGGAAAGTTGCTTACAAGATACATGTTCTACATAGTTTCTATAGAACAGTTTCTATATATATGTATATATATATTATATATATATATATATATATATATATATATATATATGTATATGTATATATGTGTGTATGTATATATGTATATATATGTATATATGTATATGTATATATGTGTGTATGTATATATGTATATATATGTATATATGTGTGTATGTATGTGTATGTATATATGTGTGTATGTATGTATATGTATATGTATATATAAGGACATTCGTCCTTTTGTAAAGCACGAATGTCTCACTGAAGATGGTGGAATAGTGGTATATTCACAAAATGAAACAATTTCAATTGAAACCATTATCAGAAAAGTTGAAAGAAGAAAAATACTGGAACAATTACAGAGGTCAAGACAAAATCAAATTTAGGCAAATGTGAAAATGAAACCCAATGAAATTCATTACTAAAGAAGATGAAACAATCATTCTTCTTTCTGAGCAGATTTAAGAGGACCCTTGAAAATATAAAAGTGGAAAAACTCTGAAGGATAATGATATTTCTAAACATAATCCAAAGTATTAAAATATATAAATAATCTTATGTACAATTTTTTTAACACTAACAGTGCAACTTTATCTGGACCAAATGTTTGTTTTTCAGGGTTTTTTTTTTTAGCTACTCTGCATCTCTGAGTATATGCTCCTAGTACATGGTTATTCGTTTCATCTGTTCAGTCCTCATCTGATAAAATAGAAAATTGCTTTTTAAGACATTCAGTTACAAATTGTAAACACAACTAACGTTGCAGAAGGCATAAATGTTTAAGAAAAGACTGCGAGAAGTGGCCTTTCAATTTCAAAACAAAGTGTCTTATGTTTTCTAGGCTAATATAAAGACCTACACCTTAGAGGAAATAACTTCATCTTCTGTTAAAAAAAGCACAATTCTGCAAACTTCTCTTTCTTGCCGTGTGTGTGCGCGTGCGTGGATGCGTGTGTGTGCGTGTGTGCGCGCCCTTTATCATGCTGAGGCATAGCGGCACTAGAGCCAGCTACCACAGCAGCCCTCTTATCAGCCTTCTCACCAGACCCAGTCTCATCTCGTCATGCTATCACCCTGAGCAATGAGACAGGAGAGAAACTTAGACAAGCAGCCAGCTCCAAGCTTACTGTCCCTGAGTCCATCAAGTTGGTCTCGCTCCCTCCCTCCCCCCCCTCTGTGTCCATGGCTGGCTTTCGTGATCTTTCTCTCCCTCTCTCTGTTTCCCTCCAGTTCATTCCTGCCTTTATCCAGATTGGCCAGTACAAATGTGGCAGCTGGGTAGATGAGTGTGGAGGGATGGGGAGAGATTGGAAGACAGTCCTACTGTCACACAGTAATTGGAGCAAAAACTTGGCTTATGTCTTAATGTGTGCTCTGCCTCCTCTCTGTGTTTCTCCATGTCTCAGTGCTTCACTCTCCCAATAACTGTCTCAGCTTTTCTCTCTCAATCAACCCCTGGTGTTTCTGCTTTTTCTCCTTATTTCTCTTTTTGTGCTGTCATGCAGTGGCTTTCAGAAGTCGACATACTGCTGTTGAAAAATATTTTTTTGTGATTCATGTCAAAAATTCTTCCAAGTTTAATGTGACATGTATCCTAAATTATTCAAGAAAAAGAAAGAATCTGTGAGAAAAACAACATTAAAAAGCTGTAAAAACTTGCATAATACAAAGGTACCAGTCAGTAGAAGAATACAAACATCTGTGATTCACAACACATACTGTTTGAAAGCACTTGACAAAAAGAAAGTAAATTCAAAAGTTTTCTGTTTAAGGAAACCAAGCAGATTGCATCAAGTTTCTGAGTTGCAGCATTCACTCCTTCTGGCAGTTCCTCATTCTGAGGATACATATAGTGACAACGGAAAGGAAAAGGAAAACCAGCTTTTAAAGGAAGAAACCTCCAGCAGAACCAGGAGTTTGCTACCCCTTACCATGTCAAGAAAAACCATCCACAGTAGTCGGAGGTTTCCCCAAATATAAACTGCAGCCACATAAAATAGATGTTTTAACAGGCATGTATGTCAGATTAACCTAGATAAGTCACATAGATAAATTAGACCCAAGTCCAGAGAGTCTAAAATACCAGACAAACTATGGAAAACAGCACCATTTATATATAAACACTATTATACTATCATACTTGCATCACCATCCCTACAATATAACAAATCAGAAATAGAAAAGGTTTATCAGATGCAAAGTTGTGGAGTGACCTAACCAGTGACCAGAAATAACTCATTTTTGAGGGTTACCTGATAATTTGAAGGATTTGGAAAACTTTTGCATCTTAGACGTGGAATGGTTACACGCTAAATAATGTAATTGATTAAGCAGGTAATAATTACAGCTCACAGACAGAATCAGGTTAGTTGTGAACACAATATATTGTGGCATTTTTATTCATTTTTTTTTGTTTCCTTCTGACAAGACAGAAACAATAAAAGGTGGGAAGAAAGGTTATTTTTGTGGGGTAATATGTGCATTTTTATGTGCAGTCATAGTAAGCATGTTGGTGAAATTAAAAGATTACTTTAACTGTACTTGAATGTATGTATGAACACTTTTGGGCGTAGCTGATTGTCATTTTAAAAGCAGAGGAAGTTTGTATATAATTTATCGTGTTTTGTTGGGGGGGGGTTTACCTCACAAATCCCCAGAATTTTAGTAGAGGTATGTCCATTTTTAAGATGTAGCATATATTATCATTACCAGCATATTTCCTTATGAACTGACCAGATACACAGGAGGTGTATAGGTCACTTTAAGGAAATGCCATTGGCCATACTGTTATTAATCTATTGTGTTAAACAGCAGCCTTCTATATATTATTCAGCGGGATTACACATAAACATAATTGGAACATTATAATAAATTGACGTTTAACATGTAACCATTAAATTTTTGTCTTAGTCATTTTGCAGATATATTTTTCCCACCTGCGCTATTAGAATCAGTCCATTTCTCACTGGGCATCTCCTGTTTATGCCTCCGTATAATCCTCCTGCTGTAATTCTCTCATCACCAGGGCCGGAAGGTTGCAACCTGTTTATTTATCACCTGCCCCAGGAGTTTGGAGATGCTGAGCTCATGCAAATGTTCCTTCCTTTCGGCAACGTCATCTCTGCCAAAGTCTTCGTGGACCGAGCCACCAATCAGAGCAAATGCTTTGGTGAGTCAAAAAGACACAATGACTGGATGAAAATAATAAACCAGGGTTGTTGTTGTTGTTGTTTTCTTTTTTCATGAAATCACAGAGTTGCTGCATTTTGTGCTCTTTTCTAAAGATACATCCTATTGGTTTTATACAAGGCAGCCACAGAAGGGATGTCTGTAAGCATTAAGCTAAACTTTGATTCTATCAGTATCAAAGTTCAAACAACAGTTTAAAAGCAGTGCTATATGTGGATGTGTGCACAGATGGAGACTGGGAGAAATTTAAAGCAATGCTTACTAATGCATCACATGAAGGGAAACCAAACAGCAAACTGTGTGGTTGATAATTCAGATTAATAGCCACTAGCAGAAAATAAGATTGACTTAAAAATCGTGTAAATCCCTGCAGACTTCTGCAGTATGTGAATTGCTCAACATAGAATTTGGTTAACACTTGGAAGTGCTTCAAGCTATCAAAGCAAGGCAGCTCTAAGCCTCACTTAACACTTTAGTACATTATTAAGAGAAACCTCATCAAAACCATTGGTGACTCTGGATGAGCACCAGAGATCGCCAGCTCAGGTGGGACAATCTGTCATGGAGAGAGCTGTTTATTGACAAGCCAAGTGGCTGACACAGCAGCTCGGGTCAGACTAGACCAAAACTGGACACACCATCCCCACTAAAATGTGTCAGTGGTTGGGTCTTTCAATGGGGATGTTCTTTCTCCAGCAGCAACAGGGAACCTCCTCAGACTACATGGCATGATGGATGGAACTAAATAGAGAACAATCCATAGAGAAAACCTGTTAGTCTGAAAAAAGCCTTGACACTGGGACCTTTCAGTAGGACAAAAGCCCTAAACGGACAGCCAAAGCCACAAAGGAAGGGGGTAGATCATAGACGTGTAACAATAGCCTAGTCAAACTCCAAACAGCATTTTCAAAGAAAACTGGTGGCAAGACCTAATAAAATAAATGACAACAGACACTATCCATCTAGTTTGACTGAACTATTTTGCATGGAAGAACAGCCCACAATTTCAGTCCTAGACGTGCAAAGCTGATTGAGACATGTTGTGGTGAAAGGAAATGGCTTTCAAATTTTTATTGCAAGCAAAAGTCAGAAAAGTTTGCAGACATCTAGTTTCAACCCTCCCGAACCCCCTAAAGTTAAACCTTTGGGTTGGTGTATAAAGTCCAAGACAAAGGTTTGCATAACCTCAAAATGATACTACAGTTAGTGATTTTAACATGACAAGATGTGGAAAGATTTGAACTGTTAGGAAGATGGAGTTTCTGCTCAAATTTGTCAACTAAATTTTACTTTATGGAGCAAATATTTAAGATTTGAATTTTTTTTGTCCAATATTGTTGTTGTTGTTGTTGTTGTTATGCAATTTCAAAGACAAGCTAGACTGGATACCTTCTTAAAGTTTTCAGAGACTCTCCCCGGCAGCCTTCAGCTGGGGGCCTCAGCAGCATCCCATCCCCCTCCTCTTCTTTTGTTCACTCTCCCACTCACTAAACCAGTTCATCTGGGTGGAGGTGGCACAGGTGGGAATCCATGGACTTAAAGAGATAATAATAGACTGGTGGGGAACTTGCTGTTGATTCAGTTGGACAGCAGCACCCAGGAGACAACCAAAGGGAGAGAGAGTCTCCCATCATTGGCTTTCTATCAGTTTCTCTTCATCGTAGCATATCTGAAACTGTCTCTCTCTTCTTTCTCACCTTTCTCATCTGTCCATCTCAGGACAGGCTCTCTCTCTCATCCACTGCATGTGTTCTCCGCCGAACATATGCCTCTCACTTACACTATCTGTCAGTCAACAAGGAAAGGGGCAAACAGGAGGTGACCTCATCACTCCCACAATAGAGAGTAATTAAGATGTAAGCTGAAAAAACACTTATTTCAACTGGAATCTTCAATTCTCACATTTATTTCTTTGAATAACAGAACCTTTGGAATATCTCAATTGTTTCTTTGAATAAAATTGCTTAAATTCTCAAATGCTGAATTATTGCATTCAAATCTTTACTTGCAAAACCTAGTTTTTCTGAAGCAGACGTGAAATAATTTCAAGATTGTGCAAGATGCTAAAAGGTGTTTTATGAGAATGAGTGTTTAAATAAAAGCTGAGCAATCTGAACATGATTTTACAAAGAAATTTGGTGAAAGTTTTTAGGCTCTCAATACATGAGAAGCATCACAGTCTGTTTAGACATCTTTTTAGTTGAGTACATCTGTCTGTTTTGAGTACGAAGACTAAAATACGTGACATGTATTTGGAAATAAGCCCACTTGAGTCATTATTTCGTAAGCCCTTTATTACATTGAAAATAGCTCGAACTCACTCGGATAGGACTGAGAGCACTTGTGAAATGAAATGTTCAAGTCTTGACACATAATTGTTACTTGATTTAGGCCGTTCTTCAAGTGTGAATGTGCTTCAAACCTTCACGTTGTACCTCCAGCGGCATACGTCAAGTATCTGTCTTGCTGGAAGGTGATCTGCTCCCCAGTCTTGTTCCTCTAACACGGTTTCCACCAGATATCCCCTATTTTTAATGCAGTCCATCTTCCTAACATCTCCGGCCAGCTTCCTGATCTCTGCTGAAGAAAAGTATCCCACATAATGCGAGATACTTTGATGTGCCAGTTTTCCTCCACTCAAAAATAATTAAAAACTAAATATTAATATTAAAAAAGTAATTGGGACACCCTACGACATTTAACATTACTGAAAAATGTAAATAATATAAACAACACTCCAAAATTATGCATAGATTGTAAAGTTTTCTATAAAATATAAAACAAAGCAGTTTCTTTTCAGAAGTATTTAGGGTCCCACATTTAATTCTTCTTAAAATGGAAAAAAAACAAGAGGTTTGAAGATGCTTTGCTGTAGTAGAACCTAGTAAGCTCACCATCATATAGTCCATCATGGATTCTACATTTTTGTCGCACAAAATCCCTGGAAAATACTTTTTATTTACCCCCGTACACGCCAAGGTTACGTTGAATTTTTATAACAACTATGCTGATTTTGTTTGAGTTTGCAAAGGTATCGCATGCTGGATCTTTGACTGAAAAGAAAATGAAAATGGACAGATCAAGAGTTTAATACTGCCACTGCAATGTGCACGTACGTTAAAGTTTGCTTCCTGCCTTTTGACCTTCAGATTTCTATCATTATTTTGTCACAAGGATATAAATGTAAAGTCTGCACATTTATTAAATTCAGGGATTGCAGGAGTGGGTGTGTGTGCGTGTGTACGTGCGTGTGCCTGTGTGTGTGTAGGACTGGGATCGCTACCAACTGACACGCCCTTTCCCTGCTCAGTTTGTTTAAAGGGTTTGTAAAGCAGCAGCCTTATCTCACCTACACTGACAAAAGCCTGCCCTCTCCCCCCAAATTAAATTGGACCCATAGCGGTGTGATCAAATCAGCTGGCAGGCGGAAAATTCTGGCCGTCAATCACAGAGGTGTCTGATAAGAGGAGGCAAGGAGTCCCAGCGGGGGCAGCTGTTGGTTCACTCTGCCTCAGCACCTAAATGATAACTGCGAGCAGCAGGCACCTCCGTCCTACACACCTTGCTCCGAGCGTCTCATCACAACCCCGTGCCCTCTGCTCTTTACTCGGATAGATGCTCAGTCACACACGTAAAATGAAGACATATATTCACAGAGAGATGCTTTTCGTTTAAGGCTCAAACAATCCGGTTATAGCTGCTGCACATCTGGTTTGAGACATTTTTGTTGGTTCTAATCTATTAAATATATATATATATATATATATTTATTTTTTCACCTCCTGGTAACAAATACCTCTTTTTCATTTGATTTCTAATATATCTGCTATTAGCCTTTGAGTTATTTTATGCAATCTTTTAAATTCAAAGACTTTCAATTAATCTACTAAAAAGCAAATCAAAGACCTTTTGTTCTGTCATTGTTGAAAGTTCAAAAGGATTTTTATAGTTTTTTTTTTTTTTTTTTGCTTTTCTTTCATCTAACCTGTCCTGTGTTTTTTGTGTCTTCTCCCCTTCCTTTCTGTGTTCTCAATCCCCGTCCCTTGTCTCACCTTCTTTCTACTTTGTGGCCTTTTCTCAGGCTTTGTGAGTTTCGATAACCCATCCAGTGCTCAGGCCGCTATCCAGGCTATGAATGGCTTCCAGATAGGCATGAAGAGGCTGAAGGTGCAGCTAAAGCGGCCAAAGGACGCCAACCGACCTTACTGACTCGTCTGCTGTCCATAAACAGGTGCAGTACCACTTATGGCGTAGCATACTATGGTATTTCTTGATTTACAACAGTAGCTGTCTCAAATTATCATGGAAACCATTCATTGCAAAGGATCTTTGATTTACTTTTTTGAGGGAGAAATTTTTGTATTAGCATTTAGTAGTAAGATTTACCATTTTAATCATCTACATCTCATTGCCTCTAATCACTTGTTTCAGTTCACATCAGATGTGATAAAGTTTGGTAAAACTCAACTATTTCATTGAGATCTAACTTAGTCTCTGCACTGTTAAGATTCATGATATGACTGTTGTTACGGTAACAGTCTCATGTCATAAGTTTTCATTTTACAAAGATGCCAAAAATTCTTCAATTCTAAGAGGTTCATGTTTACACAAACACCTTCTAGAGATTTTTATCAGGTTACACAAAAAAGTGCTTTCTCTGTGGTTTATTAAATTAAATTTGTACCTGCATGGAGCTCTGGGGCAACATTGCTGTTCTTTCTCACTTGACTGATTGGCATAGCATTGGCAAGAGATTCAGAGTGTTTAGCTTTAGGTTACAAATCCCAATTGGCAAAAATGTTCCGCCTAAAATAGCTCGGCATTACATTTGAGTCAACTTCTAGACAAAGTTGATGCTGCGCCTTCACTCATGTCGATTTTCAGGTAGAAAATGCACGATAGCAAGAAACTGATCAAGAGAGGGGCAATAATAAATATTTATTTATTTATTAGGAGGGGCAAATTTTAATCTAACATTTAATATTTGCTTTTAACTAATAGTAAGATCTACTAAGCTAACCTGTAATGTTGATCAATTCTTAAGCTATACTTATGCAACATTTGCAATTTTATCAAAATAAATGCGCTAATAATGACCCACCCAACCATTTTCTATACTCACAGATCCTGTGGGGTCATGGGATGGGTGTGAGGTCACTTCCTGTGACCACAGGATCTCCTGTGGTCACTGGAAGTGGGAAGTGGGGTACTAGATGGACATGTCGCTAGCAATTTATTTTAATGCATAAGAATACTTATGAATAAGTAAACAGAATTTAATAACTCGAATAAATGTGTCAGTTTCTACTATTCTATTCTATATTGACTTAAACGTTACGGAGCAAAACGTAGTTTAAGATACTTCACATTGGCAGGGACACCCTCCAATGTAAGTATTGCAGTAATATTTTATGCATCACATTTATTTAAATTTTTTTTTCCTTTGGCCAGTTATGGCTTTAATTTATACACAGTGCATTTGTTGAATACTTCCCTAAATGTGTTTAAATATTACGTGAACATGTTTCTGGTACTCCTGTGAAGTGCAACAGCAACAAAGGAATCCTACTAAGCCTCACGGTTACCTTTCTGGGTGATCTTCTGGTTTACTTGCCTCCGAATATCTTGATTACTTCACATTTTGATCCCAGAACATATGAGCTTTCATATATACCAATATAGACGTGGCTTGCTCTTAGCACTAGGATCCCTGAATAGACTAATTTCACAGTGTCACAACTGATTCAAATAATCATCGCCCATCTGTTTACAAACCACAGCTGCCAAGCGCAAAAATAATATAGATGCATGCTCTCAAATCCCAACTGGCAGGACTACTTTTCATTACAATAACATAAGCCTGGATTCAATACCCCCATAAATGAATGCATGGCATTACCACTTGCTTGTTTTAGATGTGCCTCTTTAAAAGCCACAGGATGGCATATGCAGTACAAATGATAAATGCACCTTCTATCAGTTCCCTGACAGCATTTGAATGGAGCTATGGCCTGCTAATTGCGGAGAAGCTTTCAAAGCTGACACACAAAGAGGAAAAAAGATGGTAGGGTGAATTTGATTTATCACAGTCACAGGGACAAATGGTAAATATCCTGCGACTCTGCCGGATGACAGAGCAGTCATTAGGATATACTTTAAAAGTCACAAAGTAAATCCATTACCCACATTAACATTCCGTCACTTAATCAGGAAGTGTGTTTGTGCCTGTTGGTGTGTGTGTGTGTGTGTGTGTTTGAACGTTTCAACGTCCTCCTTTGTCTCTCGTCCGGCTCAGTCCATTTCACTTTCTCTGAAGTTACCAGACCATTTCTGTAGCTGTAGTTTAGAAAAGGAAAAAAAAAAAAAAACGCAGCAAAACTGGCAATAAGCCAAGAAAAACACTGAGTCCATTTTTTATTCATGTTTATTTTTTCAAAGTTTAAGGTTTTTAGTTTCTTAAAGAACAACAATGACACAGGAACATCTCAAAAAAGTGAAAATTGTTATAAGTTAATTATCTTTAAATATTAAAACTCACTATATATTATAATACACCAAGAAATACATTCTAAGTGGTCATTGTTAAGCTAATAAAAACCAGGAAATTTGTTTGTTAAATTTTAAAAAGTACATAAGACTAACAAAAAACATTTTAAGTACAGAAATACTATATATGTTCAATATAATCAAGGAAAAGACTGCTGTGCAGTTATTTAGCAGACAACCACTTAGATACTCCACAAGAAAAACACCAGAGAGATCACAAAAGCACCTTACTTGATCTAAGAGAAAGAAAGAGAGAAAGATTTCTGTCCCAAGGTCCTCTCAGATTGAAAATTGTGCATTTCATTTTAAAATAAATGTAACGTAAGAGAGGTTCATAGACCTCAAGTAAATTACTTGAGGTCCATTTTAAGGTTCCCACTGTCAGTGATGAGTTTGGAGCCATGTTCTTCTGGTGGCAGTTAATTGAATTTCACCCACTCCAAAGTCAGCACAGCTATCTACCAAGGAAAATTTAGAGGACTTCCTCCTTTCGTCTAATGAAAAGACTAACAGAGATGTTGATTTCCTTTTCCTGAAAGATATTGCACCTGTCCACACTGACAAAAACATCAATGCCTGATCTGATGACCTTAATATATCTGTGCTTGCCTGGTCAGCAAACTTCCCTGCCCTTAATCATGTAGCTTCTCTACGGGGTTTAGGTCAATAGGAAGAAAAGAGACACCAGATCCAACAATGCCGAAGAGCCGAAGGCTGTTAGAAAAACCTAAGCTTCCTTTACACTCACAGAGCCAAAGGTTGATCACCTCCAAACCACCAAATGATTAAGCAATTCATGCAAAAGAAGCTCCAACCAAGTATACTTGTAATACATTTCAGTTGTCTCATTTTTCTTTTAAAAACTTATTTTTTTATCAGTCTTGCATAATATTTTACTTTCCTGAAAAACTTAATTTTGGGTTTTCATTAACTGCATGCCACATTAATCAAAAGTAACAAAAACTTTTTAACATTCTGATTTACAGAGATGCACATCCACAAACAAAATATTACAGTAACAGTAACTTGTCTATATTTTTTAATTCTGTTATTCCATAATCTCAATTGCTACAAATGCAAACTGCAAAATGCTTCTTTTTAAATATATATATAAAAAAAACTTCCAATATGTAGATAAGTACAGAGGCTGCTGTTTTCTCTGACTCTGACAATGTTGCTTTGAAGTTGAATTAAAAACAAGATCAGACAGCATTCTTCTCTTCTGGTCTCAGGAGCCTCGCTACTCTAAAATTCCATTCTGTGTCTTAAAGATAAACTTAATGCAAAAAAGCAGTGAAGCACTCACTGTACAGCCATCCTCACAGCAAACAATGCAAGGCAAATCCAATTACTGAAGACAGGACAAGTTTCTGAAATATGCATTTCTGCCGTTAGGGTTATCTTTGTGAATATAAACGTAAATTCAACCTCTTAACCTGCAAATGTTGTCAGTTTGGGAATGTTTTACCACCAGACAGAAGAACAAATAAAGACCTTTGTGATGTTCTGTGCTGAGCCGAATATCATTTGCTCTGTTGTACTGTCTTTTTTTCTAGTTTAATGATCATAATGAATATATTTGATTTGACAGGCAAAATAAGTGAAATTGTGGCGCACAAACATACAGGGGGTTCTTTGAAATCTGACTCAAGGAAAAGAAAATCCCACTGTTTCTTTCTTTTTTTTTTTTTTTTCCACCCCCACCAACCTGGCAACCTGACATGGCCAATCACAGTGTGAGGTGGCCTTTCTCCGCTATAGCCACACACCCCACCGACACCTGTCATGGGGCCAAGTTCCCACAGCTGTAAGTTGAACCCATGGTGTCATTTTCTTCTGGATGACGTCATGTGGTGGGACTGTGACTGCGTTGCATGACGTGGCGTTGGTTGATATCTCTAAACTCTATCTCTTTATATTCTGCCCTCCTTTCATATATATATTATATATATACTTTATATTGTACATTGGCAGTTTGTGGAGTGCGGTAGTCGATGAATTTCTTGGCTGGTACCTGTAAAATGACATGCTGACTAGTTGGTTTGGTGATTATAACTGGAAGTGGCCTTTAGCTCTTTGTGCCATTGTACCGTGTACCTTGTCCTCTTGTGGGGTTTGTGTGTATGGATGTACTGTACTTTTTATTTTTCTATCTCTTTGCATTCATGTCCATAGTGTCCTTCTTTCACAAAACCCAAAATTTAATTTTGCAAAAAGGACCTTTTTTTTTCATCTACTTAACAGTTCTTTAGATGGGAAATACCCAAGGTGACCCTTTGTTCAAGTAACCGATTGCATTCCCTTTGTGTTTCGGTGAATGTTGACACTCCACCATTCTGTGCATTCCTTCTACACAGGGAATTCGTCTGCAAAACCATTTTGTTTAACATAAGAATCATTTTCTTTTTTTTTTTTATTCATGAGGATGCAAAGCCAAAGGAATAAAAGAGATGAAGCAGACCTGTAGACCCACATAAACAAAATCAGTCTCCTTAAGATACTCTAAATATTGACTGGTTATCATGCCACTTGAACTTTCATGTTGTCACTTTTCAACCACTGATCTCAAGGAATTTTTCTGCTAATCTACGTTGTATACCAACACAAATAAATAACATAATTGTGAAGTGGAAATGGAATAGCAGATGGTTTTCAATAGTTTTTTTAATTTTTTTAATTTTTATAAAAAACCTGGCCTTGTGACATACTTTTTGCTCAGCCTCCCTGTGAGAAAACCACCTTTACTCCAAACCGCTGACATTATCAGATTTCTTCAAGTGTCAGTGAACATCAGTTTTCAAGTCTTGCCACAGACTCGGCACAGTTTAAATCTGAACTTTGACTGAACCATTTCCAGCACGTACTACACACGTGTCCTTTGTGTGGATATGGTTTGATCAAAACCTCTCTATTGTAGCTGTAGTGACTTTACAGGGTGATTGTTCAAATGACAGATGTACCTCTGGCCTCCCAGGTCTTTTGGAACTACTAAAAGATTTCTTAGAGAATTGCCCTCTTTTGTCCTAACCGACCAGAGCATCTTCAGGTGCACCATGTTTTCGAAATGCTACATTTGAAGGCTGCGCATTGCGAGAATTTGATCAGATCTTGATCAATTTATGATAATCAATGATCGAACATGTAAAAAACTGAAATGTAGGAGGTAGAACTAAAAATGCATTAATCCCACTGTCATTTTGATAATATCTAAATCCTTTACATCCTAAATAAAACAAACATGGCCACCCTAAATTTATAAGATTTTTAATATTAAAGCAATGCTAAAAAGACTAATGCTAATCTGAGAGAATAAACTAAAATACACAGACGGAAGAACATAAAAAAATAGGTAAAATTTAACACAAAGAAATAAACTGGAGGCTGCACAGTGGCGCAGTTGGTAGAGCTGTTGCCTTGCAGCAAGAAGGTTCTGGGTTCGATTCCCGGCCCCGGTCTTTCTGCATGGAGTTTGCATGTTCTCCCTGTTGCGTGGGTTTTCTCCGGGTACTCCGGTTTCCTCCCACAGTCCAAAAAACATGACTGTCAGGTTAATTGGCCTCTCCAAATTGCCCCTAGGTGTGAGTGTGTGTGCATGGTTGTTTGTCCTGTGTGTCTCTGTGTTGCCCTGCGACAAACTGGCGACCTGTCCAGGGTGACCCCGCCTCTCGCCCAGAACGTTAGCTGGAGATGGGCACCGGCAACCCTCTCGACCCCACTAAGGGACAAGGGTGTAAGAAAATGGATGGATGGATGAAATAAACTGGAATTGCACAGTACAAATAACAATCATGAACAGAAAGAAATGAAGTGAATGTATCAAAACCTTACAAACATTAATAACAAACTAAGAAAACCAACACCAATCTAAACTGAAACACCCAAGTATGTGACACATTTCCTTCAATTTACACTTTACAACTTTTCAGTTTGTCCTTCGCATAAAACCTTTAATAAAATATATTCAAGTTTGTAGTCCCAACACAAAATATTACAGTTTCACGTGTATAAATTACATTGCGCTGTAGTTGTGTTTTTATTTTTTTTAGCATGTCGACAGTTTCCAAATTCCTATTTTCTGCTGTTCAAATGTCACACAACTTGATAGGTGGAAAACTGACAGCAAACAGATTCACAATGAAATAGATCCTTTCTTTGCAAGTTGGTTTGTTGATGCACCCAAGGCCATCCTGAAAGGAGTCATCAAATTTCCCTTGCCCTGTTTCAGAAGAGCTGCAGGCGACTCACCCTCCTGTAGTTTTTCTATTCACTGAACTCAGTGGGAGGGTGGGGAGAGGGGTGCGCAAACAGTGAGAAATAAAGTTTTTCTGGCCTCAACTCTGATTCTCAAGTATGAGGAGTCTTTTATGGTGCATTCTAAGAAGGTGGTAACGTTGGTTTTAATATACCTTCTAAAGAAATAAAGAATTATTGTTTATGATCTGACACACTTGGTGTTTGAAATAGCCTTCAAGGAAGCTATTTTCATGTGGAAAAATAGATCAATTTTAAAAGCCACTGTCTGTTTGATTTGTGCTACACATAAAGGAAGAAATGTCCTTATAACGTACAAAAGAATGCACCTGTAATTGGGATTGTTAGTGCCATATGTCACTAATGGCTGGGCTGGCTTTGTTACTCGCAACAAATAATTTTGAATCTAGGCCGTGTGTCTGCAAAAGCAGATCTATTATGAAACTGTAACAAGCTCATTTACAGAAATGGAAAGGTAGAACAAAGAGAGCACCCAGGCGTGTGTTCCCGTCAGAAAGTCAGACCCTTTCATGTTCATTCCCAAAGAGTGATTTGCTGTGATTTTGCTTCCTTTCTTCAAACTGCATCATAGTTCACAACATATTAGCCCTGATGGGCAGTAAACATATTCTTTTATATCCAAAGCTTAACAGCTCCAACACATTCAGTACCGGTGCATAATGTCAATCCAACACATAGACAGGGAAGGGTTTCCAAATTAGAGGCCATTTGTTGACATGTTCACATTTCTTTTCTAACCATCGGTTTTCTGTCACTTTAATTATTACGCAGTTTTAACTCTCTTTAACACTTGTTTTCTTCTTTTTATCTCTCATGTTCTTTTGTAGTTTTTTTTTGTTTGTTTGTAGGGAATTAACAAAGAGATGAATGACAGCAATGTCTCAAGCAGCTTTTCTCTTCCGAGCAGTAAAAACCCAGTCAGTTTAAATTAGGCCTTCCTTGGATTAGTGCTGTCACAGTGTAGATGTCTGTTCCATATGGTTTTAACACAGATCTCCCACCCCACCTCTAGCCCACTTATTTCTGGCTGTGATTGACACACTGTTTTTTTTCTTCTTCTTCTTCTTCTTCCCGTCTGTTCCTCTCGCTGTTGGCTGTGCCTGTCAGTCTGTGTGATAACCAGGAGCCAGCAACCCTGAGCATGTTTGCTACAGCCTTCCTGAATCCACTCACCTTATTCTTTCCTGTCTCTTTCTCTTTTCCTCTCTCTGTGTCACAGGATGAAGGGCCACAACACCTTATTTCCACAAGTGCAGTAAAAGTACAAAGACTCCTCGTTCTGCTACATATCATGAAGAAAGGGTGGTCCCTTGATCCTCCTGGAAAGCCGCTGAAAGATTGGGTGACTGAAAGAAGGATCCCAGAGTTGTTGTTTTTTATTATCATTTTAGTTTTTTCTTTCTTCGCAAATGCCTCTCTTTTCCCTTTTTTGCTTTGGCATCTGTGGAAGAAGATTTTTTGCAGAGACCAACTTTTTGCTGCTGTTTTTTAGACATGATGAAAAGAAAAAAAAACTTTATAGACTCATTATGCTCAAAGCATGCATACTGACACAGGATACAGATAAACTCACTTAAAAAAAATCTTTAAAAAAAATAAACCAAACATACAAGAAATTAAACAAGCTGCACTTAATGAATGAAAAACTTAAAAAAAAAAGACTCTGTACATGTATAAATACGTGCAAATGCCAACACAAGAACTGAAGCAAATTCATGCGTGTGCGCGCGCACACACACACTAATATACACAAACACACACACACCAGCCTGCTGCCATTTTGGTTTTTGTGCCTACACAGGTGTTGTGCTCTGTGACAGGGCAAGCTCTGCATCGAAGTGGAAAAACAAGAAGAAGAAGAAAAGGAGAGGAGTGGGGAAATCCAGGATAATTTACATGCATCATTCCTTAGGAAATAGGGACCAAAGGACTAAATGCTTTTTAAAAGATTATAAATATATAAATATATAAATATATATTTAAAAACTCATACCTTGTAGCTGCAAGTATTTACTCATAGTGGAAAAAAAGAATCATTAAATCAATATCCAGTGGCTTACTGTAAGAACGAATAAAAGAAAATGGAAATAATGTATTAAAAAAAGACATGGAGTCGTAGTATAGGGGCTGATCTTTTGCTCTGGATGCTGATTTTAGCAGCAGGTTGTATAATAGTGATGTAGACTAGAAAAAAAAAGTACATTTGCAAATTTTTGCTGTTGTTAAAAAAAAAAAAAAATTATTTCCCATTAAAAGTTGGTGAAAGAGGGAGTAACACGAACATTTATCCATGCCTTTGGACGGCACATGTTCATTTTTATTTATTTTTTCTTAGATGTAAAGGTAACAGCCACTGGATATCCCACTCATCATGATGTATAAGGCACTGCACTCTCTGACAGCTAAAGAGACTGATCTAGCAGACTAAAAAGGAAAACAAGAGACAACGAAGACTGAACTCCGTGATGTCTGTGCTGGACAGCGTGCAGATATTTAAGGCTTCTCACTGGCCTTTGTGTTCAAGCGACAATCCACTGAAAAGACCAAGTCAAATGGACATGGGGTGTCTTTTTCTTCCCGCTCTTTCTGTTCCTTCCCCTTGACCTTTTGTATTGCATCATAAAGTGTATATTTTGAAGCCACACATGACTGAAATGAGATGGATAAAAAGGCAGACAGATGACCATGAAGAGAACAGCGAAAAGGCACGAGAGGAGGAGTAGGGCAACAGCTACTGAAACTGCCAGCAGAATGAACTGTGTTTAGCAATGAACTAACCTTGTGCTTCTCTACTCAAGTCAACGCTGGAAAAAAAAAAAAAAGCAGGGACGTCTGAATGACAAGCCTAGGCTATCTGTGTCTAGCAGAGGCATTGCAGTTTAGAGTGACAAAAGTTTCATCTTATCTGTTAGCAGATAAAAATAAACACAAATTTAATCTAATACATTCAAGGAGATATAGGGTAGGCTTTTAAGGCTCATTTAGCTCAGCTGAACCTAAATTATACAAATCTTACTTTAAGCATATTCCCTGACCATTTTTCCCCCTTTATAAAACATGGAACTTATGAGAAAAAGCTACTACTTTAAACAGACTAAATCTATGAAATGTAGGGACCACTCATCGTCCTCGCTCAAGTCGTCCATAGCTTTTCAGAGTAAAGCACTCTAGTGCTGTCACTTTTTGATTTAGAGTCCTGTTGCCTTTTTTGACTGTTTTAGAGCTGTACATGTGGACTCCTCTGTATAGCCCGATCAATATGTTTGGAGTCGGGGAGGAGCGCTGGTTGTTTTCAGTCACTATGAGCACTTCCTAATTTGCTCTGCAGAACACCAGCTCGCATCCTTAAACCAGCCCTTCTGAGCACTGACAGCTGGCATTAAGAGGCAGGGCAAGGCAAGAAGGAGTCGAGCAGGAAGAGAGGAAATCAGCAGCTTATCACATTTACATCCTTCTTAAGTGATGCTTCATGGTTGTTGCAGCACAATGTTGCTGACAAAATTAGAAATGGTAGTCAAGACTTTGGCGACAAATATTATGGATTTGTGATGTATGCTTCCGAAGAACCTGTATTTATTTCCAAACAGATCGTACTTCCTGCTTGGACTCCTTCTTCTTGCCTTCTCTTTCCTCAAGATTTTGACACAACAACACGGAGAGGTTAACCAATAGAAGTGCCAGCATATTCCATTTTTCTAATGCTCCACCTCTACAATTTAAGTGGGCTGAAGGTCTGATGCAAGCTTTTGTCAACCACCTCGTCTTATTGCGACTTTTTTTAATGTTTGAACATTACGCATGCCCTTCCAAATCACAGCTGTTCACCATCACCCCACTGATTTAGATTTTTTTTTTTAACCTACTGAGCTACTGCCTGTGCTCACTACACTTCAATTATCTCTTGCACTATATTAAACATGCTTTTCACCATTCCCTAATCACACCGCAATCATAAGCCTCTATACATTAGCAGCAATGAAGTGAAAAATCACAGGGATAATCACCTGGACCCGATGACGGCAGAGATGGTTCCCAACATGCACATGGGTGACAGAAGGAAGATTAGGGAGAATTATGTCTGTGCCTACTCCTTGGCAAGGCTGCTGACAGCTGACCTGGCATCACTAACACAGCCACATTTACCGGGAGAGTGGATGGGGAATGCGAAACAAAACAATCCATATTGGCCTTAAAATCGCAGAGCAGATTGGCAGTGCCAAAAACTAAAATAGTAGTGCAACGTAAAGCAAAGCATTAGCCTTCCCCGCTCAGCAACTGTTCCAAAAACAGTTGCTTACAAAATGGGTCAAAACCAACAATTTTGTGGGAAATGTCCAATCCCGCTCTAGTAGCAGCTGAGAGTCCTGTGTATCCGCAACAAAATTGCTTCTCAGCGGTTGGCAATAGAGGTCAACCAATTTTACAAAACAACTTGCTCAGACTTGTTTCTTTTCCCTCCTTCTATTTCTGCTAAGAGACCTCCAAAGCACACTTTTGCTCAACTGTACCATAATATGCAGAAGCACAGCTCTTCAGAGAAGAATGATGTCCAACAAATTTTTTATTTTGTAATGGAATTATTACGTAAAATTTCTTCTTGTACTTTTTCCCTACGTAACCTTTGGTATAAATGCCGAAGAATGCATGAAGTGGGTTAGAAAAAGGCTGCATCCTCCGAACAGTTTGTGTTTATTATCTGTTTGAAGCAGAAGCCGTCAGTTGGCAGAGTAATGTTCAATGAGCAATTGAATGTTCCATGCTTGTCTTGGCAATCCCTAAAATACACTCAGTAACATAAATCTTGCATGCACGCTCCACTGAACTTTTCCGTCTTAAATCAGATGCTGTGGTGTTTCCTCTACTAATAGCAGGTTGAGTCCCCAGTGAGCCAAAATCCAGCCCAGCTTAGCCTCCTGCTGTCTAGCTTGGCTGATAGTGCAACGTTCATGTAGCATGTACCTGCTATGCCAGAGCTAAATTAGGAAATGTGAAACCAGCACTTGAACACTTTTAACAAGGGTGCTCCGATTACGTTTACACCCTGTGAAGGATGGCGCTGAAGTGTTGAGCATTGAAAGCAGAGACAGTGGCGTATGTGCACTAGAGCTACCAAAATGAGACAGAAAGTTTGTTTTTAGAGTTTTACATTTTGCTTGTTGAAATTTTAAGTCTGCTTCTCTTTCAGTCTCTGAACCCTAAAAAGTGGCAACTACTAAGTTACCAAATTGTGATTTTGCATATTCCCTGAAAGTTGATATTGGTAAAGGTTATTTGGGACTTTGTCTCTAATAATATAGAACTAAGTAAAAGTTTTCATACAGCTTGAACTTTATCAGAATTGCTATGCTATGACCACAAGCTTCAAAGTATTTTGTTAGCATTTTTCACATACAATGCCTTGCAGTGCATTCATTATGAAGTGGATGTAAAAGCACACATGATTTTCAATATTGTTCTACAAACTTAAAAACTCTAAAGTGTGGAGTACAGATGTATTCAGCCCCCCTCAAGTTAATACTTTGTAGAATCACTGTTTGATGCAGTCACATTCAGAGGTTTATTTCTAACAGCTTTGCACATCTGGCAGACTGTCTGCCTGAAATGGGTCATTCTGTCACATTAATATGCTTTGACCAAAACCACTGCATTGCAGCTCAGCCTGTATGTTCAAGTTTTTTGCCCTTTGGGATGTTGAGCCTTTGCCTCAGTTTCTTGCGACCCCTAACATGTCTTATCTTCTAGCCCCTGCCCTTAGATCCATCTGTCTTCCTATGAACTCCAACATATTACCCTGCCTAGTGAAGTAAAGAATTCCCTCAGCCTGATCCAGCCATCACCATGTTCTATGATGGAGACCATGGATTTCTTTTCTGATTAATTTTATCAGGCTTGTCAATTTAGGAAGATGCTTTAGGAGATTTGCATTTCTGACTTATTCTTTCCATTTTCTAGATAACTGATCAAACAGTGCTTTGTTGTATGACTTAACCCGACATCAAGCTTCTCCACAACTTTATCCCTGATCCGTTTGCTGTTCGTTAGTTTTCTTGATGTTTTTTTTTTTCTAACAAACCAATGGGGTCTTTGCAGAACAGTGTGATCAAATTACACACGGCATACTAAAATTTACACAGATTATCAATTATGTGGTTTTTTTGAATGAATGTGGTTGCATTGAATTTATGAGGTGTATCTTTATAATGGGGTTGAGTGCATTTGCACAGCTCACTTTTCACATTTAAGTTCACACACACACAAAAAAATCACAAATAATCCCGATAAACTTAAGTAAATTTGTAGCTGTTGGGTGAAAAAATGTAGAAACAATCAGGATTGCCATAGTACTTTTGCAGTTCACTGTGGTGTGTCATCATCTCTGAAATGAAATATTGCTTTAGCTCTGTTTTGCTCTCTTAACAAGAACTTAAAAGAGGGTTTCTAAATTGATGAGATGTTTTAGCAAGGAAATAAGAAAGATGCATGCATATTATTACTTACAAGACTTGTTGTTTAGCGTTGCATATATTCTATGAGGAGTAGAGTGGAATATGAATATCCAACCCACTGGGTGCATAACACTCTGAAATAGCGGTGATTGTCAAGGAAAGGAAGCAAAATGTAATTGACTGAAAGCAGAGAGATAATTAAAGGAACCTGTTGGACAGGAGGGAAGAAATTAATGCCTCTCATTTAATAGCTGCATTGGGAAAGAGCTGTTCCATCGTCTCATTTTGGCACCTAAAAGGGTTTTGCTCTGGAAATGGAATTTTGGATAGAAAAAGATGGTGGGTGGGAATAGCGGAAAATGGGTGGTGTCGGTGTGGGGGGGGGGGGTGCTGCGTGCTTAACTGAAACTCCACAAAATCGCTCCCAATGCTCAGGGCATCAGGCACAATGATGTCATGATTAGTGGAGAGGTTCAGAGCCTTGCCTTACCCCTGATCCTGAAAAGGTCGAGCAGACAAATAGGGAGACAGTGTGAGGCAGTAGAGGGGACTGATGTATCAACAAATTCTCAGTTTGGATCTAAATGGTCATAATTCAATTCCAAGAGTAACAAAAACACATCTTAATATCCAGCAGAATGCACAGAAAAAGACTGAAGGTGCGTGTGGCAACATTTAACAACACCAAGAAATAAAGGTCAAGACTTTTTTTCTGTATTAATGTAAATAGCCTTTGAAACACTAATAAGGGCAAGGCTCTATAGCAACTTGTGTTGAGAAGCTCAACTCTGTGGGACAATGATGTCACTATAAAATGTATCCACAGCAGTGCAGGGATTTAGGAGAGTTTAAGTCCTCTTAAGCCCCTTAGGTTTGGGCTGTGAACATGCATCCTACAACCGTAAGCGTCGGACCAAGGCTTAGAAATTATTTGACTTAGTGTCAGACCTAAGCCATGGCCCCAAAGTGATCCGTTAATTAAGATTCCGTGTACACCGTCATGTCATGATTTTTCTGACAGAAGAAAGATTGCCGGTGCAGTAATTGGATTAGTCCAATTGGAGCTGATGAACAGATATGGCAGTGACAGTAGAGTTCATCCGTCTGTATGAACGCTCCGCGCTTGACAGTTAGAGGCAAAAAAGGAGAAGAAAACATCAGCTACGAGTAGACTTTTAGAAATTAATCACAAGAAAAAGTTTAGGCTTTTGCAGCAGTTACAGAGGCTTTTCCTCTCCAGGTACCAGTTTGTTTAGCATGTACATAAACCATTTTGGATTCAAGCATTTATTACACAAGGTTTGAAACTATACATAAATGGTTAGGCTGACACTGGAGGAAGGGACAAACAACAAAGCAATCCCAGCAGAACCCCTTATTGCTTGATCCAGTCTGCCACTGTTCTCCTAACCAGACAGCTGCATTATACCTGTACATACAATATAGCTTATTTTTAAATTCTGTTTATCTTTCTTTATAGGTCGTACATTAGATCATGTTCAAGCGTAAAAAAAAAAAAAAGAAAAGAAAAAATAAAAGAATGGCTAATATATTTCAGTGAAACTGAGAAAAGGAACATATTGAATAATTTATCAAAAGCAGAAGATAAAATGGTTTTATTTCTTGTAAAGTGAAACACTGTTGTTTAAAAAAAGGGGGATTTTATACTCATATCAGTAAATGTTTCTTTATTTTTTTCACTCTGTTGTGTTATTAACCGCTGAAGCTGGGCAAACCCGTTGTCACAAGGTTTAATCGGATATCCTTTGATCGTTTTTCTTTATTTTTTGGGCCGTACAATCCCTGTGTGAAATCCCCTGTGGATGGACGAGTTCAAAGAGATTTTTCTCTCTGAAAGCTATTAAATCAATACAAGAATTAGCAAACTGCACTGTAAAAGGATGATTGATGGACCTGGTCTGTGGATTCAGAAAAAAAAAAAGTTTATTGCACAACTGAGTCCTAATGGTTCAGGGCTGTTGGAAAAAAGAAAAAAAAAATCTTATTTGAGACCTTGTGGTGTTTCAAAGCAAAGAAAATATAACCTCAAACAAAACAAAGAGAAAAGGAAAAAAACAGACAAAAAATATCAAATTTTGCCATCCTATTGGTTTTGGGACCTATGCTGTCATATCTTAATGTCTTTTAACCACTGTTGGTGTCCTGTAACAGTACCCTTTTTATGTCTTTATTCTTTTCAGGGTTATTTGTCATCATTGACATATCTCTGAGTTTCATATTCTCTGCTCCTTCCTAAGGGATGTTTCAACCACAGCTTCTTACTTAATGTGACTCAATCCACTAAAGACACTGTGCCAACAGTAGATCATGTGACACCGCTTTGCTCCAGTCGAGTCGGTTTGTAAAAGTGAGTTGGGAATTCTGCCTTAAACCCAGCACTACCTGTGAAGAGTGGTCAGACACTTTATTCTGAGGATGCCAAAAGCTCTTTAAAGCAAACATTTAGCCAGATTCAGTTATAGCCTCAAGCCCATTGTGAAACAAATAATGGACGTGGTTGTCCACCTCCATTTCCATTGGTTACAAGGACCAAAATGTAAACAAACTCAGCTAGCTGAGCAGTTTGCTTCAATCAAAAGCATTCATTGAGAACCTTTAAAGTGTTCATTATTCTACGTTCATATTTTTTTTGTATTATAAATCATTACATTCCCAGCTTCACTATGTAATTTCAGTTTTTATTAAATGTTCAAAATTTATTATAATTTTCTTAGGTATTTAAAAATATTCATGTTTTTTTTTTCTGTTGATTTGAAAGATTTTGAGCTAATGTTTCTGCTTTTTTTGTTTCAAACAGAAATGTAATTTAAATACCGCTGGCTGGGGCCCGTTTCCCTGGTTCGGGATGATATCTCCCATAGTGATCCTGAACTCTGTAGTTCTCTAGTTATTATATTCTGCTTAGACTAAAATAAAGCACAGTCCTGTAGAAGACGAAAACTCTTTTGTCTCTGTTATTTATTCAAGGCAGCCTGTTAAGAATGCATCTTTAAGGTATGGATTTATCATGTCTTGTGCAGAGGTTTAAATGAGTATGTGTCCTAATGTAACATGGATTGCAGAGGGCATGTCATTGTATTAATTGAGCTAACAGCTCTAACCATATCCGAATACCAAATTAGATAAGACGGTTAGTAGAGAATAGTTTAAAAAGGGCGAATAATGCATAATAAATGGGAGGGAGATTGAAAGAGGGAGGGGAATAAATTGTGAATTGATTAAAGGGAAATGGATATTCAGCTCTTGTCCTCAGAAGATTTTACAGTAGAAACAATATCAGATTCTATGAGTGCTGCTCGTTATCATCTGTAACTAAGTAGGAGGAAAACAGTTAATCAAAGCTTTGCCTCTTACTTCTCCAATGGAAAAGACTACACTAAAAATGCCATGTATAAGTGAGAAGAGTCGTTTGTCAGTGTTTTCTGGTTTCCTCCCACACACCATGCAAACTGTTAAGATAAGTTATTGCTCACTGATGATTCTGAATAGGCTAAAAGACGGTATTTTTATCCCTTAGCAATAATTAAAATCTCATTCTAGGAGACAAATGCTAACCTGAAACTAAATGAAAAAGTACTTGTCCCCTCAACCTAATGACTTAATGTTGATGGCTCCTGCCATGAAGTATTTTTTCTTTTCTTTTTCTTATTTAAGAGGTGGATTTGCTGCTATGCTTGTTATCATCCTATTGCTTAGTTAAAATAAGCTTGAGATTCAAGTCAGATTGCTGGGAATTCTCTTTCAGGATTTTCTGGTAGAAAGTGTAATTCAAACATCAACCAGGCCCGGAAGCACCAAAGCAGCTGCACACAATCATGCTACTGTCACCTTGTTTAAATGTCCTCTTAATGGCATTGTTCTGAGTTTGGTTTAATGTAATGGGTCGCACATCTTACAACATGTTTCACTTTTGTCTCAATATTCCATATATTTTAAAAAATCATAAAGATGCCACTTTTTGATTCTCTGTCTTATTGTTAACTTCTAAACATGAGCAATTAAGGCCTGAAGTGCTTTGTATGTTGTTCTTAGTTCTTTTGTGACTTCATTTTTACTACTCGAATCAATGCATTTTGGATTTACTCTGGTTATGTTTTCAGAACATTAACATTTGCTTAACAATTAAGTTTGACAGAAAAAAACAGTAATAGAAATCTACTTTTTCACTGCACTTATACTTTAGGTACAGAAAGGGAGTGAGAACTAAGCCTAAACACTAAAGGACAATGAAGAAAATGTCTTTTTTCCGCCCTGGTTTTAATCAATCGTGTTTTTGCTTTTCACCACATAGGGATGCACCCAATTTACATTGGTTGGGCAAAAGCAATAGAACATGATTTTATAAGAAGAAACTTAACTGGCTTGTTGTTTAAAACGTGCTACCCCCTTACGTATCTGCACCCTGAACGGTGTGCCATGTCACTAAGATCAGAAACCGCCACTGCCATCCGGAGGAAAACTGTCATACCATATGTTCCCAGATGGTGTGAATAGAGTGTAATACAATAGGAAACATATATGGCCAACCCATCCCAAGACACATAACATCGTTTCTCGTTGATGAGTCTCTTTTGTGTATCTGCGTAGCACCATTGGTGTGGAAACGGATTTATGGTTGCTAAATTTGCAGGTGATAAAAAGGTAATGAGTGGCCAGTTGGGGCACTAACTCTTACCCATTCACATGCTGACTTCTGAGCAGAGTCCTTGGAGACTGCCTCTCATTGTGCTGCAAGACAGTCCGTGATTCCACATGACAAACTGGATTGTTCCTGGAGCGAGTCCTGCTGAATTATTTTGGTCCTTTCGATTGCATCTCCTACTCCTGAGATTTTCCCCGACGGTTGCCTTTGAGCCATAAGCCTCGACAGCCACCGTTGTCGATACTCAATCTGTTCTGTAACCCCTAAAGCTGATGAAATGTGCTAACAGGCGTTTGTTTGTTTGTCTCTGGTAGGGGGGCCAGGGGAAAGAAAATGGAACAACAAGACTCTTTTGACAGTTCCATTTTTTGCGATGTTTTGGTGTAAGGGATAATCATGAAGTATGGATTGGATAGGGGAAAGTTATTACATTTTGTTGTCTTTATCCTTGTTTGAGCTGGATAAAAAAAAGGTCAGATTGTTCAAAACATGGTTCTTTGCCATTTTCAGGTTTATCCCCAATCGTCAGTGTAGAGTAAAAGCGCTGTTGTTCACACGTCTCTGTCTTGTATGACTCAAAATCTTCCCTGTAAATTTGTCAATTTGATGTAGAATCCTCTGTATAGTAAAGTGGTGTGAGTGCTTTGTTTATCGGTGATGTTGATTAAGATTGAATTGACAAAGCTCTGTTACTTAAGATGAAGTCAAGTAAAAAGCTCAGCATTAATACTTCTTCTGACTTTAGTGTCTATTTTTGACTTTAGTGCCATGCTATTCAATCCCATAAATGCATATTTTGTCTAAGAAATAAATTGATTAGAACATGGAGTAGAAACAACCTTTTATGTCCGTCAGTGAGTACATTTGAGTATGCAAGCAAAGTGAAAGACATGGAAGCATGCAAATTCATGCAAAACTGACATTATGAAATTAAATATGAATAGGAGGCAATACATTAAGGGCATATTTACAACGTAAGAAAAATTTGAAAAATATACATAGTCAATAAAATTAGCATTCTCAGATTAGAAGATGCCTGCAATTGTGTTTTTCTTTTTAGCACATAGTCTGCTCTGACCCTTTCTGTAAAAAGCATCTGTGTTGTGACTCCAGTCTAGTTTAATGTTCATGTGAACACCCAGTACTAATAAAAGTTCCATTCAATGTCTACAATGCCTTGATGTTCACCAGTCTCATTGTGGTGGATTTTCACCAGCTCCTTTGTTTTCCACATGATCAGATGATAACTCCACAGGTCACCATCAAAGTCTTGTGTCCACTGTCTGTACTGACTCTACTGCACTTGTGATGATTCAGACTATAGCAGAGTCATCAAATAACTTTTATAGATTGCAGCTTGGGGTCTTGATTGAGGGGTCTGTAGCATAAATGGTGAACAGGAAGGGTGTCAGCACACTTCCATGAGGGACTCCAATACTGCAGACTAGCTTGTTGGAGACACAGCCGCCGCTGTTATTATCTTGCAAACTATGGCTGGCCAAAATAGTAGTCAAGTTTCCACTAGAACAGGTGGTGATCCACCCGCTTTAGAACTGCATGATATTTAGAGTAATGAAGAAATCAAAGAACAAATCCTCAGTGTTTGCAGGTTTTTTCAGGTGGATAAGAAATCGGTGCAAGAGGTAAATGATGGCATCATCCCCCTTGTTGCAAAGATTGTACTATCCCAACTAAGTTGGATCCAACAAAGACTTCTCCACAGAGCAAAGATAGTTGAGGACCAACCTCACTAGAGTCTTCATCAAATTTTAGATTAGTGCTAGCAGCCTGTAGCTACAAAGATCCTTCAGATGAATGGTCTTCTCCATTGGTACCACACAGGAAATTTTCCATAGCTGTGGTATCATCTCCAGCTTCAGACTTGTTGAATAAGTATCCTATGATGGAGTCTGGAGCTGATGCCAACTGGACCTGCGACCTTTTGCACCTTGATCTTTTGCAGCTCGTTTCTCACCTTAGGTGTTGAAAGAGACAAGATGGTGCAGAGGGAGAGCAGGATGGAGTTCTCTAAAGCAGCGGGGGTGGGTGATGGCTGAGATCAGAGAGGTGTGATGTTTGGGGAAGAAAAGCAGGCAGCTATCAAAGATAAGGAGGCTTGCAGCAGGTGAGACTGGGCTGGGGGGTGCATGAGTGTCTGATCAAACCTGTTGAAAACTTGTTCACATCATTCACCCACCCTAAATCGCAGACAGTCCTTTGTCCTTGAGATGTAGATGGATCGTTGAGTCTTGATCTGATTAGATGACTCTTCTGTGAAGAGTCATCAACAGATAAGTCTCCAAAAGACACTCCTTTGAAGACAATAGTATGCACATTTTTGGACAAGGCAGGCAGTTTGACAGAGTAGTGAAAGAAGCCATCTGTGTGAAACATGAAAAGCGTACCTTGCACACAGGAGGTGGCCTCAAATTTAATCTAACATCTACTATACAACCTTAACTTATCTCCCCAGGAAGTTTCACAAAAACTCACACCATGGGACATATGACCAAAACAATGCACATGTTGATATTGTAGGGAACTTGCTGGGATTGTATGAACAGGGCAAAAGGAACAGGGAATTGATTAGAGAGTTCAAAGATTCATGTCACCTCAATGGCCTCATTAGTGATAATAGTGACCTCATTAGTGATCTCTAATGTCTTAGTGTGATTGTTTCCTATGACAACTTATAAGCTGGATACTTCCAAATTAAATTTCAGAACTGAAGAAACTTCCTGGATGAGATGAACCAACTTCAAGATAACAGGAGTTTTCCAGTTACCTTTGAATAAAACTTTGAAGACTTATAGGGAAGAAGACATCACGAGGGGGTGACTGGCCAATCACAGGTGGTCTTGAAAGATACGGTATTCAGCCATTAAGAAATCCACATTTTTTCTGCAGCATAGTCTTTAAAGTCAGATATACCTCATTAAGTTATGAAGACGTGTTGTCCATCATATGTGCTCATGTTATGTCATTACCACCTGTTCTCTTCCATGCTTGCTATAAGTTCCCACTCACCCTATCAACTCAAACATTAAGAATGAATCTTAACAAAACAACTGACAGGTTTTTATATTAAAATATAGTCTGAACTTAACTGCATCATAAAAGTGAAAATATATATTTTTGATCCAATTATATCTGACACTTCACCTGCATCATTTCTTTTTCCAGCCAGGATAAAGCAACAATATCTTATGTCATTTGACAGAATTTGGTAAAGCAATATGTTTACAAATAGATTAAATTGCACCATGTGTGCTACTGATTTCAGGTGAGTCACACTGAAAATTCCAACTAAAACTTGTATTCTTGCATTTATGACTGTTTCATTTGGGGTAATGCTATTAAACTTAGGTGTGGTTGAGAGGCCTCTGACTCCAAGCTTACTAGATTAGTAGTGAAGTGATGCCATTTTATCATAGTTTCCATTTTTTTATGATGATAGGAAAATACATGGACTACAGACGTCACTTTATGTGCTTTTAAATATCTGTCATTTGCCCTCTCCTATGTTGTTTGAAAGTAATTGTGAATAATTGGCCTTTCAGCTTCTTAACTATGTCCAACAGAAATATTTACCATATTCCTTCCACTTACCATGCATTTAGAATTTGAACGTTAGTATCCATTAATCTGTCAGTGCATCCATTAGGGACACTCAAGCACTTGGGAGCATCTGCACACTTCAACAGGCATGTTCTTTAATAGGAAACATTTTGCTGAGTAAAAGCCTAACTAACTTATGACACTCAAATTTAAAAGTGCAATTAATACATTTTAAAATTTTATTTCAAAATTTCCTTCATGTTCTTTTGAAGGTGTTATGGAAATTTTTTTTGTACACTGCCTTGAATAGAGTGTGAACGGGTATGATCGAGGGTAGAAAATTTCCATTCCAGCCACCTTAACATGTAAATTCTGAAATAACAAACAATTATAACTAAATTGAAAGTGTGAAGAAGACCTGGGTAAGCAAAGCTCTACAATCCCTTTGATCCTATTATGTATTACAAAAGCTTAATCAATATCCAATCAAGGGGAATACAGAGAGCCCTGTCTTACAGAGCTCTTTGTTGTCAGAGGTGAGGTTGCCATGGTGACTAGACAGGTGTCGAGAGCTTAGACTGCAGCTGTATTGATGAAAATTAAGAAGCATTGATGGGGCTTGAAGATGCCGGGATTGAAAAGGGAGATAATTAAAGCGAGGGATACAGCGGGAGATGTAGAAGCAGGAGACAAAAGAGATTTAGGCTGGAGGTAATGCAGACAGGTGGAACCTGAACATGTTGTTGTTTATCTGTCTGACCTCGTTCACCAGCACAACGGGAGGAAGTGTATTTTCCTTCATTGTGATGCCCCAAAACGCTTGAATGTTGTTAAATCAGAAATATATTTCAAGTCACAGTCAAACAAGGGAATAATTGTTAAAGGATTTTAAAACAAAGCATGGCTCATTATGCCATGTTTCTTTATAAGCCGTTTATTCCTAATCATTGACACTAGATAAAGCTTAATACTGCGCTGTGTAGTTTTTATCAATCATATGGATGTAAAATTCACCTATAATCTAAATCTCCAGTTACCTTGGTAAGAAAAGAGAACTCATCTTCACATTCAGTAGAGCCTTCTTTGACAACTCAGCCTCATTCAACCAATATATTAACACATAAAAACTGGAAATTTACCTCCTGAAAAATCTCTTTTTAAGTAATTGGCAAAATCTTATTTTGACATAAATATGTCACTTCTGTCTCACATAACATCCCACTTTGCTTCTTTTTTGGGGGGAAATAGTTACGAGACATAGAGCCAGGGGTAAAATTCAATAGGATTCATCAACCCCATATACTGTAAAATAAATATGCATGCAACAAGCATAAGAAGGCATAACCAAGTGTGTGTGTGAGAAATGTTTTTTCAAAAAACGATTTCTTTTACATGTCAACTTTTTTTGTACTTCACTTGTCATTGAAAAAGTGACATGCTGTGAGGTACAATCCTGGCCTTGTTTGTCAAAACACTATCTCCAGTACAGAAAAAGTAGGTGTTGCTTGCTACCATCAATACAAAGTCTTCTAAAAAAAAAACTTTTCATCTAGTGACACTTCTTAAAAACTGTATTTTTCTGACATGATGAAAATTGTATATATATTTATAATATGTCCCCTCAGTTTACAAAGCTTTTAGAATCATACGCCAGACAACTTGCAGCTATTTGCCGCAAAATGTGATCATACAAACAACTAACAGAGTAAGGTTCACTTCACAATTATGTGCTACTTTTTGTTGATCTATAACATGGAAAGTCAATAAAACACAGTGTGTGTAGACAAGTCCAATGTTAGCATTTATGTGTTAAAAGAAAAGACAAAGATGTAGATCGTTTTAGCTACAACCCTCTGAGAGGGTTAAATCCTTCACAAATCTATCACTCAACCTTGTGAAGTAACCTTGAGCTAAATATGATTACTGAAAGCTTTCCGTGATTATATTATCAAAACAAGCCAACAAAAAACCCATCTAACTTCACTTGTAGTATCACTTCAGTCGAACAAAAGGCACTGTCCTGGAACATAAAACTAGTTCCTGCTAAGTGTAAGTGTAAAGTCAAAAAAACGTTACTGAAACACCTGAGTCATTGCAGCAGACCTGGACAAAGTAAAGGCAGCATCACTGAAGGGCACAGACTTATGATTCTGAAAAAAAAGTGCCTGTAACATGTGTTTCTCACCCCTTGACTCATCTGAGCAGCAGGTGTCCAGCAGGTTCTGTCCATTTTGGCCATCAGCCCCGCTCAGTCCCACAGAGAGCTGTCTGTCAACACCTGGTTAACACTTGAGATAATAGGTCATTAAAGTTTCCCTTCAATCAATGAGTCCAATCGAGTAATCAAGGCCGAGATTGAATGAACCCAAAGCAGCGTGGTGCCCTGTGGGAGCCAACAGCCTTTAATCAGTATTGGATGGAGCCTTGCTTTCATCTGTGGATATACACAGAATTATTCTCCATGGCTTGGCAATACCAAACTGAAAATGTGGTTCCTGTGTTTATGCTTTGAGATGGAAAATCCTTCCTTAGTATCACAATTTTATGTTGCTTGAACTGTCAATTCTTTTTGACAAAGAACATTGCATTATAAAAAGTAAAAAATAAAATTAGCCATCACTAAGAAAATTGTATGTGAAGGTCTTTCTGAAAAGGCCTTTTTGATTTTATATAACTCCACTTTTCTACAAATACATCATAATCATTAACAAACATGTACAGTAGCATGGAAAGCATCAGTAATATTTATGTTGTAATCTTTTATTTTTATGTAAGTGTCTGGAACATAATGATTTCACAACAAGAAAGGCATAATTTATAATAATAGTAATAAGAACTACTTTTAAGCTTGTAAACAACCGTGCCCTGCATTGTTTGGATATGCATTGATGTGCACTGCACTCAGTTATTAGCCAAACTGTCTGACATCTCAGCTGAAGTGAAGTTGCAGATTTGTTTTGTTTATGTGGCTGCACAGTCTTTTCTTGAGTTGATGCACTCTTTATTATTTTATGCAAAAAGAGATGAGTATTCTGCTCTTCTTTTACTCTTTCACAGCCTTATAATGAATTACAGCTGTCTGGATAAGTCTCTCCCAATAATTCAACAGCAGCTTGGTCCTACAGGACAAGGCGTGCACAATGCCAGTGTGGTTCATAAAAAGACATATCACTGCAGGGAAGTGTGTCTAATTCTGCTCTGAGAGTAGCTCTCGTAAAGAGACATTGTGGCTAGCCTACTAATAGAGCTGTGAGGGGAGAATGATGCAACACGGAGGCAATGCTTTAATTTGCCCTTGGTTTTGCACAGGCATCTAGGAACAGCCACTCAGTTCCAAAGCTGATTGGCCCGTTTACCTTTAGTCATGGGCCAACCACTCGCCTCTAAGCTGTGAGGTAGCTGGATTTAGAAAGTGCTCAATTTTGTTCTGTTGTGCTCATTTTATGGGCCTGGCTAGGTCAAACCAAGTAGATGCAATCTCTATGACTGCGGGTGTAATACTGGAGGGGGGTTTCTTTACCTCTTCCAATACGTGCCGCAAAATGGCTCTTTGCCTTTTATATTAGTTATAAATGTTTGACGTTCATTCTTGTCAAGTGATGTTTACAGTTCAACCCAATGGGTCCAGAGTGCTATTTGTATCTTAGCAACCTGTGCAGCAACAGAAGTTCAGAGAAGCTGCTTATTAACCTGTTGCTATGACTACAGCTGTAGGCAATAACAGAAAGGACTTTATTAACCCTTTCAAACAACACCACCACCCCGTATCAACAGAGAGACAGATGATGCTCAGAATATTTGTTAAATGGAAGCTTCACAGGCTTTTTTAGTTCTATTTGTTCTTCAGCTACCCATGGAATTTTGCACGTTTCCTTCGATTGGCGCGTCCTCAGCCAAGAAAGTCAAATAATTGGACTGTCATCTCAAAGAAAACGGAACCAAAACAAAGACAATTACTTTTCCTTCACCGAGCGTTGAGAATACTTTATTGCATGAGCATAGATGGAGTGCATGCAGTGGGACACATTGCAAGCCCAGTCAATCAGGTGTGCATGTGTGAAAGGATGCAGATGTTCCCATTTTTCTGCACACCTCCGAACAGGAGCACTGAGCGGTGACAAATGCTTTCAACGAACAGGTCGGAGCTCGAGTGTGAGTTGATTTGAATTGATATTATTCCAGGCCAAATCAATGGATTTTTCTTTTTTTTTTTTTTTCACCAGCTGCAATTACGCCCCTCACGTCAATTCATCAAGAGATTTGCATGAGGTAATTGTTGCCGCCACATCTACTGATGCATTTTTATTACGTTTCAATTAGGAATTGAATCCAATTAGGGGAGTCATTCCAATCAACAAATAGGAGTATCTCCTACAGTGTGAAGAGGCTTCTAAACTGAAGGACAGACACTGTGTCAGAGGAGCATCAGCAGTTTAATTATTCACCATTTGCATTGCCTTTCATGTAAAATTGTTAAAATGAATAATAAGAAAACTGTTTCAAAAAGTAAAGTGTAATTTATTAATCTTTTTTTTATTTCTTGTCTCTAGTTTGGATCTTGTTTGGCTGCATTAATACTACAAAGGAGTCACAAAAGACAGTAAACAACTGAGATTTTGATTCAGTAGAACATTTTATTGAGCACTTCTGTCTCTGCTCATTTTTAGAGCTTTTAAGCATGCTTTATTTTTTAAAGTGAAAGTGTTCTTTCCCCCTATAAGCAATAATCCCCTTTGAAATCACAAAATATATAAATCCTGACAGCAAAACTCAGAGGAATATTAACCACTATTTATCTGCCTATGATTTTCCTTAATACAACGCTGTCTGCAATTGTTGTAGTGCAGCTTCTATGTATTTCAAAAGAGGCTGACAATTTTAATTTTAAACTCCCAGACCGCAGACTATGACTTCATGTTAATAGCCTTTTTTTAGATTCAGATGAAAACCTGTCCTGAGAAAGACAGAGAGGCGAACAGCAGCTGCAGAGGAACGGTGTGTTTGATCAGACCAGAGCAGAGTTAAGAGAGCCAAGAGTTTGTGTACACGCCGCTACTGCCCCCTAGGGGGGAGTGCAGGGATAATCTGTTCGAAGAGCGGCAGATGGCATTTTCAGCTTCAGCACCAAAGAGGACTGTTTCCATCCTCCAACAAGGAAACTCATGAAGAACAAGCACTCCTGTGGGCTTCTATCATCATCCCACTAATCAGATTTGTATTGGGTGGAAAAAAAAAAAAAAAGGAACTTGTGTAACTCGGCATGTTACATGGCCAAATGCATGAAAAAACAAATCTTAGTTTTCCGCAACAATATTTTTACAGTTTAAAATTCTTTAAAAGAGATACTCGTTATATAAACATTGAAACATTCTGATGGTATTATTTTTACATGGTCCATTACACATTTCTATACAAGCTCCAAATAACATTTTATGAAAACTCAAAATGTTTTCCTTGTAACATATCTGTAGTCTTTCCTTTTCCACTTCAAAAAAAAAAATCTCAGCAAGGATAGTAATCTAAGTCATCGTTTCTCTTTTTTATATTATGATGGCATGCTTTAAGAAAAAAAAAGTAGAAATTCCTCTTACTCACAAATAGAAGAGAAACACACGTAAGAGCACCGAAACTACATTGCAGCAAATAGATGTGTGCAGATTGCCCACTTAGCCTGTTGCATTGTACCTCCTGCATTTACTTTCCATCTCTGCTCCTATTTTCATCCTTTTTTGCGTGCCCTCTTTGTGCCTATCCTCACACAGTCTCTGTCAGGTGTGCACCTCTACTTCCTGTGCCCATTGTCCTGTCTCTTGTCATTCTTTCACCCGTCCCTCATCCCTCCGCCATCATCAAGGACCCGCTGGCCTCCTATGTAGAGCCGGTGGAGTGAAGGGTCTGTATCTCGGCAACGCACCTAGCAACCGCTCCTCGTAACTATGGATTATAACCTGTTGCCAAGGGAGACTGAGATAGAGGATTGATTTTTTTTTTTTTTTCTTCTGTGATAAAATTCAAAGTGAATTAGATTCAGGAATAAGCAATGTGTCACCAAGTATTATGAGTAATACTGACAATTTACTTTATATCTTATAAGCTACAAATCTACCACCTCTGTATCTTTACCGTCATCTTTGATACAGAGCAGCACCAGAGTGTTCACTTAATTTCATGTACTTATAAAAATTGTAATTTCTGATTTAAAACCAACATTCTGATCTGTCAGTACTGTAAATGTAAGACTGTAGGTTCAATTAAATATCAAATATAACCAAAATACACATTTGTTGAGATTGTATTATTTTTTGTGCTACTTCAACGTTTTTAAATTTTGTCATATTGCATCAAAAACATCCACTTATGTATATGTTATGTGATAGACCACTATAAATGAGTGCATAATTTGGAAGTGGAAATCTGAAAAGTGATGCATACCTCTGAGTCAATACGTTGTAGAAGCACCTTCTGGATCACTCAGTGCAGCAAGAGAATATTTTCTGCCATCTTTTCAGTCTTTAGATTAGATGGAGAGAAACACCTATGTTTCAAAATTACCAAAGATTTTTAATTACATTTGGTTCAAGAATTTGACCGGACAATTTTACACTTGATTATATTTTGATCTAACCCAATTTCATTCCAGCATGCACTATCTGTAAAATCTTTGTTTTGACAGAGGGAAATCTCTATATCTGGATTTATAAGTCTCATAGTAGCTTTCTTTCAGGATTGTCATGTGTATAGTGGCTCTATCCATCTTCAACCTTGACCAATTTCCATGTCCCTTGTGAAGTAAAGGATCCCCAAATCAAGATGCTGCCACAGTCACATCTCACCCAGTGTGAAGTGTTGATTGTCCGTCACACACAGTGGGACATGTGGGACAAAATAATTAACTTTGGTCTTATATGAAGAGAGTGCATCACATTCTTCCACTTTTTCTGTGTTCCCTACACAGCTTGCACAACTAAAATAAAAAAAAAACTTTTACGTTTGTTTCAACAATGCCTTTTTTCGGCCACACTTAAAAAGGTCACATGGTTGACTGCATGACAAATAGAGAGCCTACCTGCAGGTCCTTGAGTGACTGCAGGCCTCTTGGCACCGTCTCAGAATACGGCTCTCCTTGTCCTGTTGGCCCATTTAGGTGGAATGTCGGGTTTAGGTAGGTTTGAAGTTGTATCAGACTCATTCCAGGCTCAATTGAGAGACTGAACATTGCTCTAGGAGCTTTGCAACACTAGTTTGGATATTGTTTTACAACCTAACTGGACCTCAACTTTATGCCTGGTCTGTCTGCTGTGGCTGTGTTCCTTGGGGCTCGTAATGCTGTTTGCTCAGCAATGTTTTCTCACAGCACAGACTTTTGAAGCTTAAATACTTGCTCCCAGTGTGTGTTTGTGTGTGTGTCTGCGTGTGTGTTTTATAGTATTGTAGGTGGGCAACCCAGTAAGTTCATTTTCAGTAACAATCTCCCACCTTCTTTGGAAGATATCACATCTAACAAATTGAGTTAGTATTTTCAGCCACACTTCCTTGCCATCTGCAGTGCAAACACAGCATGTTTAAAATGTACTTACAGATTTGTTCCACTGTTCTTAACAGTTGGCGAGGCATTGCTTTTATTAAATGTTGCTCATTTTATTTTTATTTGGTGACTGTGGCCAACTATTGCTTTGTCTCTTTTTTATACAATACAGTTTTGCGTTGAGCTGTTTTCAGGTAGTTTTTCTTTGCTTTATGATATTTGAATTTTGTTTGAGCATTAGGACTAGATGGTGGAAGTATACAGAGGCACTGTGAGCTTTTTTTGCAGTTGCTCTAGTGTCAAAAGTTTTTTTTATTATTATTTTTATTTGCTTTTCTAGCACTGTGACAAGATCCAGTTTCTACAACTACCCTGAAACACTTTAAATAGAGGATATGGGGAGAAAAAATAAATCTGCCTTAAGGCTTATATTTAATCTTCTGTGCACACTGAAGACCAAGATTCATTGTTTTGGTCTTTACCATTATGTTCTGGTCAAATGTTTAATTTTACCTAAATAGTTTAAAAATGCATTAATAGCAGCTATTTCCTAGTCATTAAGCCCTCATTATCTAATCTTACAAGTTTTTTTAGTTGCTTAAGGAAGCATAATTTTACAGATTTTAACAATGTGAGTGAACAGACCACAGGGTTCTCCCAATGTCTGCGAGCTAAAATAAAGTGGAATATCAATGGATCACCAAACTAAGTCCAAACAAGAAAAGAGCACACTTATCCAGTCCCTTGTTTCCCTTTGTCATGGTGCCTTCTCTCTGATGAGTGCTTTTACATGGCTACACAAACTTGTCATTAAACTAACCCGCTATTTTCCATCACCTCTGAGCTAAATTACCACACTCTCCTTGGCATCCTGTGGACCAGCTTGTGGATGCGAAAGCCCACAATTCCCCTGCTATCACCTCTCTAGTCTCTCGCAAGTGCACTAATGATAGCCTGCCATCAGAGAGCTGGTGGAATGGAGCCGTAATGTCCTTGGAAAGTGTGGGCTGTGAGTGTGGTGCAGCAAAGAGGCCTGCTCTGTGTCAGGCTTGCTTGCTCTCTCCCGGTGTGAATAGCCTGCATCCCGCAGCCTCTGTGTTAATGGGCAGATAGGTTGAACCCTGTTGGCTGGATGCTTGTGATGGGGTCCTGAATCTGACAGGGGTCTGCACCATTAGCTCAGCAGTGTTCACTAGAGAGTGCTGATGCACACACACGTACAAGAGCTTGTATGCTCTCCCTTGTTCCCTCTGTTACACATACATGCACACACTATCTCGAGATTTGCTTTTGGCTTTTTATTTGTAGCTACTTGATGTTTATATGTTAGTCTCCAAAATATTTCAAATGAAAACGAAAATAATGCTAGAGATTTTTTTTTTTTTTTTTATTAAAGCAAATACTATTCTGATTTGAGGAACAAAATATTCAAACCCCTTGTAGTGTTTCACAAAGTTGTGCATAACTGGAAGGAATAGATGCTTGCTTTTTAAAGTTTTTTTTTAAAATAAAAAACCCAGAAGATTGTAATTGGGATATGATTTCATCCCATTTAAATCAGCTACTCTAAAACAAAAATATCCAAGTGTCTTAAAATACCACTTGCCATGCAAACAGGGACCATTTCTGTGGAATTCAGTCTTAGCACACATGCAGATGTTCTCTGAAGAAATCTGAACATGGGTTATGAAGGAGCAAACTGGTAGGTCAGTATAAATCTAGAAAAGGATTGGGATAAAGAGCAAAATCCCACACCTCAGATGTCACATGGAGTAGTGTTTAGTCCATCATGCAAAAATAGAAATAGTGAAGCATAAATATGAATCCATTAAGACGTGTCTGTCCACTTAAACTGACAGACCAAGCAATCAGAGAAGCAGCCAAGTGGCCCTTTGCACCTAGTGGAGCTGGATAGACTCACAGATCACGTCAGACAATCCATTAATATGGTATCAATGGTGCACTTAACAATTCTGGCCTTTTAAAGAAGACTGGCTAGAAGAAAACCATTTCCAAAATAAAGCTCAGTTCATTTTAGCATTTCTTTTTTATTACAAAGCCAATTCATGCAGTTGAGCATGTAGATTAAAGTAAAGAAAATAATACTACAAGCAAAAAATATAAAACACATTGACACAGTGGAAGTTTTCACACATTAGTAGTTGAAAAACAGCAGTGACAAACTGCTACAACAATAGGCTACAGATTACATCTCCCCTCAGTTTTCAGTGGCCTGATAGCCGAAGGAAAGAATCTGTGTGTTAGTTTTAAGTGGCATAATAGCGGCACCCACAGGGCAAAATGGAGAATTTCTTTGCCATAAATTGCCATAATGACTCCCCGATGACTTTTGCCTTCTGGATTAGTCTCTACTTCTACAAACAACTTAGTGCTCCATAAAGCTATTTAAAGACTTCCAAAGCAATCACGAGGAGGTATATGCTCTGCCAATGTAAATGTAAAAAAAAACTGTGTGGAGGAAAACTGACACCGCACATCACTGTGAACATAGCCTACCTTGTCTAAGTCATAGCATCATCATGCTGTGTGGGATGCTTTTCTCTAGGAGTGATGAGGAAGCAAGTAAGAGATTAAAGAAAAACAATTATGGAACTAAATACAGGACAAAAAAGTAAGAAAAAAATTTGTTACAGACTAAAGAACACTGAGATACGGATTGAGGTCAAAGTCCAGACAGGACATTTTAGTTGCTTTAATTCTAAGGTGTGTAATGTGTGCTAACCCATCCAACAAACCAATACAAATGTTGACTTTAAAGTCAAATAAATGTAGATAAACTTGGTCCAGATAATGTGCTTATATCCTTCATGTTTAATTTGCAATCTTTTTGAGGAGCCTGACATTTTTTGTTTACCAAGAATATGTGTTTATTTAAACACAAATGCTGTATTTAAAATAATTTAAGTCGTTTCACTTTATTATGGCAAATTAATAAAATAAAAACATAATTAAGCCTATTATTTTCTTCATATTGAGAAACTCTCCTAGAAATCTCCAATGCAAAACTAAATTTTTGGTCTAGCACAATATAGTGCATACAAAGTAGAATATTAAGTAACAAGTTCTCAGCTGCGAGTTAATATTTATGGAGCTATGGAAATGGAAAAGGAGTAGAAATACACGCCAAGCAATGATTTTATTTTATTATTTTTCTTGGCAAAGAGTAGAACTTTAATTACCACACTAAGACTTGCAAAGTCTTTACAAATTGTGATAAATCTTCCCTGGATAATTAAAAATAAAAGCCCTTTTTGATAGTTTTTTTTCCTATTGCTTTTAAGACAGTATTTCAAAAGGAAAACAAAACTATGCCTTAGTGGTTGAATAGAATAGATCAATAAAAAACAATGAAATGACCCACTGAGACTCAGTGATTTACTGCCACCTTGTGTTTGCTAAGGCTGCATTATGGAATAGATAAAACATGAATGGGATATTTGACATTTCTGAACATATATTAAGATTAGAAATAAAATAAACGTGATCTAGTACTTTAATAGGAAATGCATACAGGTACATCTGAAACATCTATAATACGGCATAAAAGTGCAATATTTCGTCATGGCCGTCTCAGAAAGTGAAACTGTCATTTTATATATTACAGATATATACACAGAGTACAATATTTCAAGCCTTTTTATTGCAATTTATTTGAATGATTATTCCTTAAAGGGGAAGAAAACCCTGAATTCAGTGTCTCAGAAAATTTGAATATCTCCTTAGACCAGCGGTCTCAAAGTCCAGTTGGCAAGGCCCCGTGGCCTGCAATGTTTAGATGTCTCTCTTCTTCAGCAAACCTGGCTCCAATATTAGCTCATTAGCAGAGCTCTGTGGAGCTTAACTACATACTAGTGAGGCAGTTTCACAACTTAATTCAAGTGTGTAGGACAAGGGACATGTCTAGTTGAAGGACTTGGACCCTTGAGGTACGTGCATATCTGTATACGTCTTGCATGAATTACTGCATCGATTTCGCTTTCTGTCACAAAATATTGCACTTTTACACAATATACTAACTTTCTGAGATCAACCTGAGTATCTTGGAATTTTTTACTTTACTACCTAATACAGTGCTACTCTAGACCACAAATTCCTAATTTTGACAGTTTGGGGAATTATTCTTTCCTTGTTGTTTTTGCAGTAACGTCTGGTTTACGCTCTTTATTTATTCTGGTGCAATCACAGCCACCAAGAATAAGCAAAAAAGAAGGATTTCTGTAATACAATGTAACACACATTCTTTTCCACTTGAGGGCAGTAGGAGTCCTTACCAGATTCACACTGGGCAGAGCTCCACACTCTTCTGGGAACAAAGGATTAGTGGGTGGTCCAGCACAATCAACAGAATGTTGTATGTAAATCATGTAAATCCACTGTGGAAGAGGAGGGTTATGCCATTCTGATTTTGTGCCCAGCCGACCCACTGAAAATGGACCACAGGCCAGAGGACTCCATGTTTGAATGGCTATGGAGGGAAAAATGCTCATTGTAAAAAATCAACCAATGGCACTAATTCTGTGTTACTGCAAATATGTTTGTTTCTGGGATAACCGTTGACCCTGGTTCCTTGCCTACATGTTCAGACTGCAGTACTCAAAAGAAACAACTAAAATATAAATGAATGCTCAAATATTAACCAATTGTTTTACTTAAGTCAGTTTAATTTTTGTTGTGTAGTTAGTAAAAGATGAGATGCAGGCATAAGCAACTATTTAAGCAAGATGGTTATTTGCCTTTAATGTAATTTCTCAGTCAAATATCAAATTATAATCAAAGCAACACATTGCCCATTCCAGTGTGGCCATCAGTCACTTAGGAACTTAGCAGTGAGGGAGAGGGAGCAAGTAAACAATTTGGGAAAGGAGATAGGGACACAATTAAAATGGCACATGCAAATGTAGACTAAATAGGATGCGGGGGTAGGGGGGGAGGAAACCTTCTCAAGCAGCTAATTGATCAATTAAGTAAGCACGGGACGCTCCTTCAGGGGTGGAAAGGTGCTGCAGGAGAATGGCAAGATAAGGTGCTAATGACTCATGTGTCTCTAAAATATGAGTCTGGAGATGATAATCCAACAAAGACATCCTAAAGAGATAGGACAACTTTGTTCTGATGTGTACTGGACCATGAGATAAAAGTGCTCAATAGTACAACAGGCAAATCATAAAATGTTTATGCAGTGTGAAAATCTGACATCCAGGATGGTATGAATCTAAGTTATCGTGTGCTTTGCCTCCCTAACTTCATTTTGTGTAATAACACAGTTCAATTTTAGGCCTTCGACATGTACAATGCTAAAGACCTACACATTTTAAATGAATGTCACAGTTAAGGTTTTACTATTTGAAATGTTACCCTTTGTGGTTACATTGCTAAGGACGCATTTCATTTCACTGATTAGACGGTGATAAAAAGTTTTCTCTTACTTCTGAAAAAAGTTTAAAATGCTGTACAGATTGAACTTAACGTCTTTTTATTCATAATTCTCTATACATTCTCCATTTAACACAGATCAGAGGTGTAGTTGGAATAATCCAGCATTTGCACAATATTCATAAAGTAATGTCATCAAGATTTCACTCCATGTAAAATACATATTACAAAGATCTGCTTGAACCTGCAAAAAATGCAGGAAAATTCTGAAAGTACATCCCCGACCTCTCTTTGCCCGTAATATGTTTGGTGACCAGAGTTGCACAATATTAGGGAAACGTAATTGTGATAATATTGCTGAATATTGAAAGAGCAATCGCTGCTTCTCCACATCCAGGAGCCAGTTGAGGTGGCTCGGGTTTCTGATTAGGATGCTTCCTGGATGCCTCCCCGGTGAGGCGTTCCGGGCATGGGAGACGCTGGAGAGTGTGTATGATATACACCAATTTGTTATTGCATGTCATATTGTTATCAATATCCCATATTCACAAACATTATTCAATGTTACATGTTCTCCAATTACCATACAAACTAATCTGCATCATTTTAGTCCAGAGGCATATGACTGTGTTCAAAAATATAAACAAAGATTTAATAAAATATATTATGTGCCTTTTGTTTAGCTATTGAAGAATTATGGTTTAAATAGCAAATGTGATAAGTACAGATCAAAATTTATAGATGTCCAAGCCTAAAGTGAACCATTTCACATCCTTAACTGTTTAATTGGGGTTTTATGTCACCAACATAAAGTATTGCATAATTGTGAGATGAAATGAAAAGAAGACAGTTTTTATTTTTAACAAAACCAAAAGACTAACCCGCCTCAGTCAATACTTTGCAGAACTATTTTTCACAGCAATTACAGGTGGGGTTTTTTTGTGAGTGTGAGTGTATGTCTGTACCAACTTTGCATATCATAAGACTTTCATCTTTTTCCATTTGTTCTTTGCAAAAAAAAGAAAAAAACTGATTTGTTGTGGAGCATCTCTGATTATCAATTATCAGGTCTTACTGCAGATTCTCATTTGATTCAGATTTGTTTTTTGTCTGGACTATTTTAAAACAAAAATATGCTCTGATGTATCATAACATTTCTGCTCTGGGTTAGTATTAAGGCTATCCTGCTGAAAAGGTGAACCTTCACTCCAGTCTCAGGTCTTTTGAAGCCTCCAGCAGTGTTTTCTTCCAACATTAATAAACATTATTTATTAGCAGCCTTAAATCAACTCTGGCCAGTTTCCCTCTATAGAAAAGGTTGACACTACTTAATTTATGTTTCAACAGGATGTATGTCCAGGATGATGGGCAGTCTAATTGTGTTATCCATACAGTGTATTCCTTGAAGACCAAAAATTTGGGAAACTTTAATTCTTATGGCTTTCTTTCAACAATGCTTTTTTTTTTTTTAAATCTTGACATTCTTTTAAAAATCCAGCTTTGTCTTCATGACAAATAGTCTTGACCTCACAGTCATGACTTGAAAGGTTTGCAGTTGTGTTATGCTCTTCCTATGTTCAGGAAATGGGTTGAATGGAGCTTCATAAAATGTTCTAAGATGGGATATGGTTCTATAATCTGGCTTTTAATTGATTCATTCACAAACTTCTGAGACCTTCACTGTAAAGCTGTGTTGATATTGAGAGAAAAATATTGATTACACACATATGAATTATATTTACTAATTTGGTGACTTTTAAAGGGAACTAGAATTTTAAATGATCAGAGTTAAGATACTGAATGACAGAGTAGGAGACACATTATCTCCTACTCTGTGACTCTGTGGCTATTGGCTATTTTATGTCAGTGTATCACATTAAATCTCATGAAACACACTGACATTTGTGGTTCTAATTTTATAAAATGGTAAAAAGTCCTTGGGCTAGGAATGTTTTTGAGCAGACTGACACTGTTGCCCTTTACACATTTGGCACTGTAGAGAAAAATGTGTACATAAACTACCTAATCTTTTTTTACATGATTTTAAACATAACTGCTTTAATAACTGAACTACACATCTGACGTACACCTGGATTTACACTTATTTGTTCCTCAGAGTTTTTCCCTTTAATCACTTCTTGACCTCAACACAGCCCACATTTATTGCCTCTATCACACTTTTTCAAGATGTGTTCATGCTGTCTAAAACAAGTTATGCATGTACTAATATTATGTATCAAATACTGCCCACACTTGTTTTTGCAGTGTTAAATGTGAATCTGTAAATGACAGAATTATTTATTCTTTTGTTGTGTAACAATCTTTGTCTTTTTCTTAAAGTAAGGATGTGCATCCTACAAAGATTCTAGTATTTTTGTTACAGTAGGATAAAAAGTATAACTTCAAAGCCTCCTTCTCAAAACATACAAGGGAGAGGCACAATATCAAGGCCTTTTTAACATATATAATCCCTTTAATGATCATCTTATTATGCTATAATATATTTTTATATGAAGACCTTTTCACTCGTGGGACACTGTTCAGCAAGAAGGTATTTTGTCAGATCAATTTGCTGACATTTCTGTGCAGAAAAATGACATAATTAGGCTTAAATATAAAAGTGTAACAACGGCATTTATTTTTCAGTCTGAAGATATTAAATAGCTTTGACTTTTTATTACTTCGATCGTATCTTGCCTCATAATGGGGACCTCTGAAGGTGTACTAAGCCAACGCTTCAGAGGAAGCTAATACATTGATGTGAGACACACTCTGATGTTCTAAATGTGTGAAACAAGTGGTGCTGAACGAGATTGGTCCCGAAGCTGACAACCAGGTGGACAGGTCCCCACCCTCATTCCCTCTGTCTTTCATTTGAATAATGCATGCTAATTACGTACTTGCCGAGAGAAGTGTCACCCCACAGGCCTCAATAGCCATTTAAATGAACGTACCAGCACGCGTCCTGGCGCGTACCCTCACTGAGATTCACACTCACACCATAACGCTCGCACTCAAAAACACAGTACGTGTCACTTCAGCAGTTCAACTTGCATCTGAAAAACTGGCACGTTTACAATGGAGACTTCAGAGAACCTTGTCAGTAGACTTGAGGAAATTCCTTTATCAAAAACGCTTGTCAAGACGGTGTAGGCTAATGATAGACCACATCTTCCATTGTACTGGAAGAGCTGAGCGTGGCACTTCCTAATGGTGCATCACTCAACAGTTGTTTCCAGTAAAGAGGCTCACAAAAAAAGACTGGTAGAACATCATCTCTTTAAAACCAATGCTGCAAGGACTCCTTAATGCAAAAATTCAGTTTAGTGATGAAGTAGCTTAATGGGACTCTTCAAATTCCGTTTTATAAACAGTATTCATTTGCTTGCATAGAAATTCAGAAACCTTTGGAATAGTAATTTAATTCAGTTACAGAGCCTTTTCAAAACACCTCAAGGAATTTCACTACACAATTCACATTTATATCTTTAAATCAGAGTCAGAAGCATTTTAGAAATCTGAAATTAATTTGCATATTTTCAATAACACAATAATGTCAATTGCTAAAAAGTTATGAAAGGAAGCCCAGCCTATTGTATCAAGTCATTGAAATTTCAGAGAACCCTCCACCTGAGCAGTTGTGTGGTGACAGTGGATGGTTGGCTGCATTTGCAGCAGTTCTTCATCCCAAGCAATTATTGTGGCAACTGTTGAAAGGAACACCTCGTAATAGCAAGAAGCCTTTAGCAAAATGCAACACCATTTGACTGGTAATGTTTCTCTACTGACTGGAAACTAAGAGTACAGAGGAGTCAAACAAACAACAAAAACAGGAGCACTTGTTCAGGAGTTCTAAAGAAAAAAAACAGCTCATCAGTCTCGGATATGTTGGTGAAAATTATAGATTGATACTTTTGAAACTCGGATGTTTAAATAATGCATATGGAAACAATATGACAAACATCATGCACAGACACCTTGCATGTATTATTCATTGCTGAGATGAATGCTATGAGTTGCAAGTCACAACCAATTATTTCAATTATTCCTACAAAATGAACTGATCTCAACAGACTGACTTGCATGATTTTAAAAGACCATGATGTCAAAGATCCTGGAATTTTATTTTTCCTCCACACATCTTAGGCATGTGCTCACCATCACTTAGTCATTTTCTTTAAGCACATTTCTCTTTGCATCAGCCTTCTTTAGGTAAAATAATGTGGGAAACCTCCAGACATCTAAAATCGTGGCACCAGTAGCCCCTCCCAGTCTCTAAGTGACCTTTAGCTTACAGAATCATCATTGTCTAGAAACTCGCCCATCGAGCTACTCAGACAGATTTAGGTGGGACCAATTTAGGCAGAAATGCAAGCTGGCTCTTTTAAGATTTTACAACCCATGTCCGACCTTTTCTGTTGTGGAAACTAGTGGTTAAACTAATAGATCAAGGCTTGTTTCTATACCCTCTTTAGGCTTCTGAGAGACTGAAAAACTCCTTTCATTTCAGCTTTGGAAAACCTCACAAGTTCCTGGCAAATAGACTGTTGTAGATGATTTATTTGCTTTTTACTTTGAGAATAAGAAAGCAAATAAGCAGCAGATGCATTGAAAATGGAAAAACTGAGCATGAAGTCTTTAGTGAGATAAAGAAAAACTAACAAGAACTGTGTAAACAGTCATAGACACACTTCAACAACCCAGTCTACACAATGTGGGGATATTCACCGATACACATGCACTCTAGATATCTCCCACACATAACCCGCCAATATTTTTCTTTTGCATAAGCCAAGCAATGAGACTAATGCCCTCACCCTCACAGAATCTCCCCATTAGCTTTATCATGGGAAGTCAGACATTTTCATTGCATTAATTTGAGGCTTGGTTACAAAGAAACCCACTAAGTTGGGCACACCTGCATTTACAGTGATGAGCTTCCTGTCTGCTCACCCAACACGGTAATAAAACTGTTCAAGTATGATCAAGAAATGTATTCACTGTGTGTGTGTGTTTGCATGCACATGTAATCGTCAATAAACAATGTAATCTGCCAGCCACTGCAATTCCAACTTTCATTCCCTAAACAAAAACTGTAGCAATCCAAGGATAATTTGACCGTTTTGCCTTGTCTGCCTGTGTCAATTGGTATGCAAGGCATAGTATGTCCTCAACAATATTTCGAGGATAAAATCAATGATGCCGCCAGTGCACGGCCCGTGAGTTTTACTGGCTCCATGAGTGACTTTGGGAGGTGTGTGTGGCTCTCTCGCACGGAGCTTTGACAGATCTTCAACAGCTGTATTGGTGGAGGGCCATGTGTGAGCAGGGGTGAGAATACTGACAGGACTCTCCATTACAGCTGCGGGTGACACATGTGCAGCTGTAAAACTGGTCTGTCCCATTCCCATAATCACTGTCACCAGTGTGCAACAGCAGAGGGTTCGGCCCCACATTAATGGATTTCTACTTGACGGATTCTGCTTGATCACATCTCAGTTGAATCTCCATTAAGATGTCAACGCAGTGGTTAATGTATTTGAGATTTTCCCCCTCGTCTTGCTAAACTGTTATTTATGATACTTATTAGGAAGCGTAACCCGGCCATCAATTAATGTCCTGCAGGCATGCTAAGCAATTGGGCACATTGGCATCAGACCAAATGTACTGGAACGTCCATTAATTTTGCAATCTACACACAAGAGCTCACATTCAAATGAGCAAACTGATGCAGTTCTTAAGGGGAAGTTTCACATACATACACATTTGCAATTTTCTCAGGCTGCACTTTAAGAAATGGTCTAATGTATCATAAAATGGAGGCAATTTTTGCTTATAGTGCCTCACAGAAATGAGACATGGTTTAACGTGTTTTCTCTCCTAGAAAAATGTTGATCTACCAAGTCATTTGATTACAGACCTCAAATGGAATTGGCCTGTGCTTTTAAAGACTGATTTCTGCTCTACTGATTTGTTACTTGGGAGCTATGGCTTCCCAAAACACTTAACCTGTTGATAAAGCAGTATTATTTGATAGATTTGTCTTCACAACTGATGATTTTACTCTTTTTTTTTTTTAAGCATTACAGGTTAAACATTGAAGGCTTGTGAAATGTATTAAATAAAACAGAAAACCGCAGACTTTCCAAATATTTAACAATGCATTTTTAAATAAATTATACAGTATTGCTTTCAAATACATTGCACTCCTAAGTGGATAAATCTGAGAAGAGCAAATAGTATTTTGGTCCCTGATGACATTTGTATGTAGTAACATATAAAAGGGATCAGAACATTTCACTGTACACTTCCCTTGCAGACTTATTTGAGGAATAGTTAATGTCAATGAAGTGTGTCTGGTGAGATCAAAATTATGTGTATTTTGTTTTTAGCTTGTTTTATCAGTGAAGAACTTTGTCATTTTTATCTGAGAAAGGTAAAATAGAATTTACTTGAGGTATTTTATGAGATGACACTTTTGGACTATGGCGCTTTGCTTCCTGTATTTTCATTGACATAATAATTGATTTCAGAGCTGAAATGCATGAAAATTACGATTCATTAGTCTTCACTTAATTGCAGAGTCGAGCATATTTTTATTTATTTATTTTACGGCAGATACCTGGAATTATACTTTGTTTGGATTCTATATAAAAACTGGATAAACTTTGCAAAGCAGCTGTATAAAAAGTCAACTACGCAGTTTCAGAATATAGAATATAATTTATCTCCACTCAGACAGGATAGCTGACATTACATTTGGGGGAATAAAAAAATGTCTTGGTTTACAAATTCTGCTGTATTTCAGTTGATCTTGCAGAGTTGAGTGGCAGGAGGCTTTAAGAAACTCAGAAGTGTGCTCTGACTTGAAATAGTAAGCAATATATTTACTCTTCCCACTTTAACAAAACTAAATTCTGGACGTAATATAAAGTAATTAGCCTTCATTTCAAAACCACTCTCTCATTTCTTTGTAAAACTGTTGGATTTTCTATCTTGGAAAAAACACAATCGGACTTTCTGGAGAAAGGGATTTTATTGCTCCTTGACTGGCGAATTTCCAACCCACCTCTCTTTTGTTCTTGTTTGTTAAAGCCTAAAAGTGTAAGTGTATGTGCATGTGTGAATCCATGGCCTGTAGGGCAGAGGGTCCTGTCAGGTCTGCGACTGAATGATGAATGTGCGTGCAGCGAGGGGAACCAGGTGCTGACTGCACTGCCTCCTCTTCTTCACTGACTGCGTGTGTGTGTGTGTGTGTGTCTCTGTCTATGTTTGACAGTGTGAACATGACGTGCATTCGTGCACGCTGGAAGTGTCTTTGTGCGGGCAAATTGATTCAAAAAATTTGTGGAGTGCACATGTTTGGAGACCAGAACATCACAAACAAATGCGTATAGCAATGCATGTGTGGGATTCTAAACGAACAGCGAGCTCCTGCTCCCTTTCTCATCTCCCTCATCCTCGCTCATCCTGACACATCCCATGCCCTCTTCGTCACACTGCTGCCTCTCATCACAAACCTAATCGTCTCACCCCTTCGGCAAGTACGTGCTGTGCGAATTAAAGCGCCCCTGCCCTCTTTTTTTGCTTCCTCTCTTCTTTGTCTTTTTCACCACCTCTCACCTCCCCCTCATCCACATAATAATTTTTGTCTCTTGTACAGAATGGGTGTCCAACTTTAAGTGGCCACTGCGTCAATAACGTGTTTACTTATCTCCATTTAGCTATTGAGCTTCTGACATTTTCAATTTGTGTTTACAAATTGCACACATTAACATGTAAATGTGGAGGACGCCTCACAGGGCTTCCATATTCATTGAAAGCAGTTATGAAAAAGGAAAACAAAGTATCGGTGCTGCTTGTTGTCTTGCATCTTTGTACATCAACAAAGTGTCAAGCAATGTTTGTTTGCTACAGGGCAAAGCTGTCCTTACAAAATACTTGTACAAGGTACAAAGGTTGTAGCTGGTTTTCTAACTTTTTGACTCAGGGGATTACTGATGACAGTTCTAGAAAGCTATTTTAATGAGATTTGAATTTGATTAGTGAAGTCTTTTGAGCTGGCCAAAAATTACAAGAAGGGTTTGAGTGCAGCAAATGCTTTGTGTGAGATTGAGATCATATATTATTCAAGTATGAATAAGAATTCAAACATAAACCACACATGTTGATTATCTTTACCTGGTCTAAAGTATCCTTTATTGATTAGAGATTATTTAAAGCAGTTAATACATGAAATCTTTATTTGGCTTTTTGTGAAAGCCAAAAAAGTGGATTCTTAGTTTTCTCCAAATTATTGCTAAAATCTCAGAATATTTGGTCTTTGTTGATGACAGAAGTGCTGGTATTAGTGAGAGTCTAATAGTTAATTATGTTTTTTAATAAATAACTAAGTCTAAAACTTAATGATATAAGACACAGAAACAAAAAACAAAACTGAGAACCACGGGTGGCAACAGAGAAGCCTGCAAGAAGAAGTGACCAAACAAATGTAAAGTAAGTAAGAAACTAGAATAACAGTAGAAAAGTCCAAGAAAAAACAGACTTAAAATAGGAACAAAGGTTTACAGTTCAAAACAAACTCATAACAAATGCATAAGGCCTGAATTAAACTGTGCCGCAACAAGATCATAGTACAAAATCAAAGTCTGAAAGATCAGAACTATCTCGTCTGATCATCTTGAACCCAATATCAAGAATCGTCTTGTTGACGTATCATCACATCCCTTCTGTTAACACATTTAACACACATTTAAATGATTTTCATTTGAGAGGGACTTTATTTAAACATCTTTCTGTACTAGAACACGATGCCTCAGGCACACATTTTGTCTAACCTCCCTAAAGACGGACAGAAAGTTCTTGGAATTTCAGCTTCTAAACCAGCATATTTTTGCAGCCCTCTTTGTGTGTTTCCAACACCCAGGCGCTAATGCGTCGAGTTTGAAACATTACAAGCTTGGCTTTGTACCGCTGAGCAGCAAACAATATAAAGCAAAAAGAAAGAGTGTATCATAACTCAGCTACTTAGCTCCTCTCAGAAGTCCTTTCAATCAAGCAGGGAGCCCTAATTCATTTTTTCCCCCCCTCCAAGCCGCAGTTGCTTGCAGTTGAAACTCCGATTACATGGACAGACAGAGTGACTTAATTCTCATGAAAGGAAAATGAAAAGGCAGAGCCTACATTCAGGGGTTCAAGCTGCGTTTGGTGGAAGCAGGCCTCTGAAGACTGTAACAGAGACTGCCTGTGGCTGGGGAGAGGAGTAAGGCAGGAGTAATCTATAACTCAGAGGCTAGTAATGAGAAAGATGTGCCAGCCGTCTGCTCACTGTGATAAGATGAGGAAGTTCCCTCAGGGCCTGAAACATCTTTGACCCAAACAACAACAAAGACAACAAATGGGTTAAAGCCCAAATATCCATTTTTTTCTCTTTTTTTTATTCACAAAATATATTTCTTTTCACTCTCCTTTCCCCATGTGATTTAACCTCTTTGTCTTCTGTTTTCTCTCGCTTATACTCTCCTTTTATCTATTGTTTTTTGCGTTCTTCTCTGCACCGTTCTCTCTCTCCATTTCGGCCTTAAATCCAACTTTATACAAAGCCCCGCTTCCATATAATCAGTTTCATCAGCGCTTTTTATTAGCTAAAGAAGAATACATGGTAATTAAGGGGAGTGCAGCCAAGCGTGATAGGAAGAGGCTTCACCCAGCTGCTGATGTGGAACAAGAGGGGAAGAAAGAGAAAGGAGAGGATGACGGGGAGAAAAGGGGGTGTGCAGGGGGCAAGGACAAGGGGAAAAAAAAATGAAACGCAGTGGAGAAAAGGGCAAGAATGAAAACGAGAGAACAGAGAAAGAAAAAGATAAGGAGGGGCTTGAATGGCCACAGGAAATGAAAGGCTGGAGTGTGAGGGTCACAATGATTTTGGTGGCACTCTCCACTGTTGTGTGAAAGCGCACGCAGTCAGAATGGAAATGAGACTAATGTTGTGTTAATGTGGTCCGAGTCACACTGCACCAATATGAGGACCTCGGCTGCCGTCATCTGCCTAATCCCCTGTGTCCCTGTAAATGGCCCATTCAGGACAAGTGCACCACGAGGGAGCTGTCAGAACGATGACTCTGCCGTTGGTTCATACTAGGTCGATTTTTATGATCTTCAAACTAGCTGAATAACACTTGTTAATGAAGTAGACAAGAGATGTTGAGCAACTTGATTTTGCAGAGAGGCAGTGGACCTGATCAAATTTGAAATCTTTTCTCAGTGCGATCTCTTTTGAAGCGTGCTCAGTCACAATAACTACTGCATATAGTGTGCGTGAGGTTGCTCTCATCACAAAATACAACTTAACTCAGCTTCAAATTCATGCAATCATTTACTTTGTCATGTGTGTTTGCATCCAAGCAATAAGACGACAGAGCAGCATATTCGTTTTACACAGAGAGAGAGAGTTAAAGCAGAAACCAGCAGACCAGAGAGACCCAACTCAAGAGTATATTTCCTAAAACATGCCGACCGTTCTGCCACCAAGCTGTGCTAACATTAATTTTCTGCTGAAACAGCCACTGGCCTATGAGAGTGAGTTTGCCCAGAGCTGAAATATCAATTATACTGTTCTCCCTGGCAGAGAGTGAAAAAGCTTTAATCTTCAAACAACCAATCAAAATGTTATGTGGATGGGAACTGCAAGGGGGAACTGTTGGCTACATTTAAAAAAGGGGGCACACTTTAACCCATCTACTTAAAAAGACATAAAGGTGGTTTGTCTGTATGCTGTTTGCAACGTTTTTCTTTGCTTCTTTTTGCCCGGCACTTTCTCTTTTGAAAATTCAACCCAAAGACAAAGAAATACACTGGCTGATACATCAAACTATCGATCCATTTTATAATAAATTATTCATCTGTAAACCTTTGAAGGCTGAGCTGGATTGTGGACTTTTCCCCCCAAACCTGGAAGTCTAAAATACTAGCCTCTCTAACAAGAAAGGCTCACAGATCCTTAACTCAAACATTGGACAAAAAAAGTAGTGGAAAGCACATGTCAAGTCACACAACATCACTCTACCACACACAAAGGCATTATACACAACGTCCTCCCATTCCCACTGTCTTTTTCACACAGCACTGGCCCCCACCGAACAGCAGCAGAGGCTGTCTTACTGGCTGGCATGTGAAGACTGTAATTTTCCGCCACACTTCCCCTGCTGTTTGCTGGCTCTTTTCTTGGTACCATGGAGATAGAAAGGGGAGAGAGCGAGCGGCGAACAAGGTGCGGGGCCACGGCAGCTCTCCCGACTCCCCCGATTATTAATGCAGCAGCAGCCAGCGTGGCCGCCAGGTTAAAGCGGCAATCAGCGTGCACTAAATAAGATCATTCACAGCCTCTTTAAGGGCAGGCAGTCAGTGCGGCAGTGATAAACACACACAAACATATGGCGAGAAGGAGGTGCGGTTGAAAGGGAGCCACAATGAACGCACACACAAAATTACTGCACAAAAGACATTAAGAGCTGAATAATTTAATAGCAATTTAAGTGAATCATATTTATTTGAACAAGATGGATTACACGTGTCATAAAAGACTTAGTAAAAGCTTTAGCAAAAGGTAATCACTATATCATATTGCTGCCTTCTCAAGATAAAGAGCCTCAAGGTTTGACTTTTGTAGTTTTTAGGTCTTTTTTTTTCTTGAGCTTAGATTATTTTTATTTTTTTCAGTCACAAAGAAGCCATCTTTAAGATACTGAACATAACTCAAATTACCTTTTAGCCCACGAATAGAAATACACCAATCACAGTCTTACATGTTTCCCTGGATTGCATACGCTCGACTCTTTTTATTAAATTTTTTATGTGCTGTTAGGTTTCCATAAATGCCAGACTTAAACACGTAAAATGCACCAATACACTTCATACGCAGTTATCTGTCATTGTTCAAATGCCTTTACTGATTCTAACTCTCAGAAGTCCTCTGGAAGGTGCTGCGTGCCTGTTTTTTTTTCACGGTATGAATGGAAATCAATGGAAAGGGGCTTGGAGTGTAAATATATTATTAACACCATGTTCTCTAACCGTTTCACCATGCTTCGTACACCTACGATTCCTCGCAGATGACCCGGAGCACAATGGATTTTCAGGTGTGAGTTCTACACAAATCCATTGGTAATTTCAACTTGATCAATTATCCACCCAAGCTCATCACATCCTCAGTTTTGTTTGTTTTAGTCTGCTGCTGTGTTGCAGCATTGACAATACGCAGCTAAGGACACTTTTGCAAATGTTCCTTCAGGTTTTTGTTTTTTACTTTTTATATTTTCCACCTCTTTGAATATGTCACTTAAATATTGAACATTTTTCTTCATTCTAGAAAACATTTTTCTATCAAGTACTTTTTAAAATAACTTTTGCTGACTGTCAATATATTGAGTAATTGCTCTACAGAAAATTTAAGAAAAATGTTTTTGAAGAGGTATAAAGAAAAAAAACCCTACAACTTCTGACTTTGAAAGTTGTGAAATTTTCTCAATAAGATTTTAATTTAGAGCTTACGTCTTGTCAGGATATATTTGAGTTTCTTTCAAGGTCAGGCTAAATTTAACGTTCTCCAACAGGAACCTTCAGATTGATTCCTTTTCCATATTTGTATTTTCACCAATATAGTTTTAAAATACATAATATAATGTCTCTTTCTCTGTCTGGGGATTGACACAAAAGTTATTTATATCAAGGCATGAGCAGGTATGACATTGTCATTGTGTAACAAACCTGGGAAAAAATATCACAATATCATTAACATTAATATTTAAAACAAAAACTGTAATTTGCAGCTTTCACTTTTCAATACTACCTTCTTAATTTTAATTAATTGAGAAAACCAACAATTGTTCTTCCTGCTGCTAAAATTATATATTATTAATTGTAATATTTATTACATTTTTACCTGTATTTATTATTTTGATAAATGCCACAAACACACAGAAAGAAAACACAATTGAGTGTCTGAAGCAAATTTGTTTAAAATAAAATTTTAGGTATTTGTAATAATGATTACTGATCAATTTTCTCTCCTAATATGTAGTTTGAATGATCGAGACTTAAGTTCTGCTTCAGTGGCAAGTAATGAGAAAAAGAGAAAGTCAGTATGGGCTAAAAACAAGTTGTTTAAAAATGTTGTAATTAAATAGCAAGTAATTAAAAGGTAATCAATTGTTTTTATCTTTTGTTGTGAAGCAGTCAATAGATCAGATTAAGTACTAGGAAAATTTAATTAACTTTGAGCATGCCCACTGAACAAAATGTTATTCCTGTTAAGAGTCATGATATAAGAATTTTTCTGTTTTGTTGCTCAGTTTGTTCTTGTATTTTGATTGTTTTGCACTATGATTATCTTATGGTTTTTCTCATTTCTCAAATTGTTAACTAAATTGAGTTCTTAGTTGTTTTCTGTTGTTGAATTTGATTCTTTTTGTAGTTGGTCTTTAGCTCAGAGGTGTTCAAATCTTGTCCTCTAGTGCTACCATGCTGCAGCTTTTAGATGCATCCTTCTCTAACATACCTCATATCAAATAAATGGCTCAATATCAGGCCGCTGCAGAGTTGAATGGCTGATGAGGGAATTCAGCCATTTCTATCAGGCGTCTTGGAGCAAAGGTGCACCCAGCTTTTGAAAGTCACTAGAACAAGGATTGGACCAGAGGACCAACTCAAGGAAGATCTAGAATTAAAGATAAAGGAGCAACAAGAGAGGACTAGAGAAAACAAATATCTCAGCAGCTATGGAGCCAGTTTACCACACGCAATTTGGCTTCTGAGCTGCCTCCTGATGAGCGACGAGCTGCAGCTGTGGGTAATCGCACCTGCCTACTGTTTCTTCAGAGGTGTGAGAGTCAGCAACTCATATTAGATCTGCACTCAGGCCTGAAGTTGTTACACAAAGTAACATTTTTAGATGAAGAATGTGGTCTAAATATTATGTCAAGTAAAAGCAAAGACAAGTCAGGTCTTCAGTCAGTTATGACAAAAGCTACACAAGTGTTGAATCTCATCGTGAAAGAAATCCACACACTCTTGAGTTTAAAATCCTAGCACTCTCTTTATTAAGTCTTTTAAGTAACTAGGCATGGTATGGTGTTTACACCCAGACCGGGTGTTAAGTGAAAAGTTGGAAATGGAGTGCATAGAGGAGGTGAAGCGTAGCAATTTTTCAGCTCTCTGCACAAATATGAAGGCATTGAGCAATGGAAAAAAGGCGAAAAAGCATTTAGACAAAGAGTGATCTTAAGTGAAATGATAGCTGGGTAGGTGGAAGGGGTAAAAAAAAAAAAAAAAAGTTGTTGATTGTGTTGAGCCAGCCATGGTAGGAGACCAAGTGTTTTTGCCTGCTCTGAGAGGGTGGAAGAGTAGTCACTGGGCAGATAGATGGGAGGAAAATGCTCTGCTGTGGCACTGATAAAGTGAGTGAGGACCACTACTGCTACACTTGGACAATTCCAGACACAATCTTCCTTGCTCCTTTCTTCTCTTTTCTCCGCTGCCAACCACTGTTGTTGCAGGCATAATAATGGCTTCTTCTATCCTTTGCCCCCTTTCTGTCTCTCTCTCTCATCTCGCACACGCACACATACAAACACTTGTGTTTAGAAAATGTAAGAGCAAAGCCATTTTGGTATATAGTATAGTCCTGACAACCTTTCATTAAAGAGGCCAAATTAGAGGTTTGTAAACTGTCTCCCTGCTCAGCCACCCAAGCACATCCTCCACCATTTTATCTTTTATATGTAGGCCCACGGATCCCATATCTCAGGTCTGTCACATGAGGGTATCTCTTAAAGCTTGTGCGATAGAGTTTCTGATTTGCACTTCCGTATTTTCACTGGAATGTAAAATACTTTTACTCTGTATGCCACAAGCTTAGCTGAAGTTGGGCTGGGTGGGAGTTGTGGGGGGACGGAGGGGGGAGCATAACCACAAGGGTTTGTAGATGACAGCATGCAGATTTGCTGACGCCCATAATAAAATATGGCCAGCCGGGTGTGGAAGAGTTGACATTGCGTGTAGGTGTACGAGTCAGGCCCCCGCATAAAAGAAAACCAACAAAAAAACCTGTGCTTCTGCTGGTTTCCATCACAGCATTCGACAGATTAGAAATTGTATGTGTAAGGATTCACCGCAAATAATGAGAAATGAGTTTTAAATTGTAGTTCGGGCGCAGTGGAAAAATGGGCCCCGTCAGTATGTGGTGAGTGTGATGCAGAAAAACAGAGAGGAAAAAGGACTGTGAGAGAGAGTGAGAGGATTTAGGGCTGAGAGAGATACAGAGACAGTACGGGCAAGAGAGAGAGAATGAGGGATCAGGGGATGACTTTGTTTTGGTTTACTGCTTATTACCATCATAATCCTTTGTCCTGTTTTCCACTCTGCAGTCCAGGCACACCTCTTGCCTCATCTCCACGTTAGACACTGTGATTGCCTTGTATTTAAGAAGCCTTCTGTGAGCCTCTGTTCCGACAAATGCTTTTCCAATACCAATCACAGCTGAGTGCACCTCATTTGAATCTGTGAAAGGGGTTTTGATTCCATCAGCAGAATGCTCCTCTGAGCGCAGCACCGTCCATTCAATACTGCGGTGACGTGTGAAAGGCTCAGAATATTCTCACCTAGTATATGCATACAGTTTAGGGGGTTTGGACGAGCCCTGTCTCTTCAGACTGTGTTGCTCATTAATCCCCCTTTTATTCTCAACACAGGGCCTCATTAGCTCTTCCGGTTCTTGGGATTTGGAATTTTTAAGCTGTGAGATTTTTGACTGTATGATGGAGTAGAACCATTTTACCTATTACAAACTTTCCTGGAGTGTAAAAACAGTTATAGCGCACTCATTTTAAATGTTTAAAAGTGTTTGTATCACTTAGCCACCCCCTAATCTGTACATGCATTTTACTTCAGAACATATTTTATTGTAAGCAAAGTGTAGTGCAACACACCAGCTGCTGATATCTCAGCTGGAGCAGCTTGCTGACCTTCAAACTTATCAGTGCGTATCTTTTGTCAAAGCAATTGCCTGCCTTTTGGTCGGTAAGGACTCTGGATAATGCATTCAAATTAAAATCTTTTGTAAACCCCATTGCTTGATTGCCTGAGAGCCGCAGAGACTTGTTCACCCTTAATGGCGAAGGACTTCCTGATTCTCAAAGTCATTTTCTCTTCATTATTCAGCTGAGTATTAGCCCCTTTTTGTTTTCCACTCAGAGATAATACCCTGCTACTAAACTGCCTCATCTAATGCAGTTAGCTCAGTAAACAAACAGGTCATGCAAACGATCTGCATCACTGTGGTGCTTCCATGAGAGATTTAAAATTGTGCATTGTGCAGTTGAGAATGGTAAAAATTGCTCTAATAAGTTTTGTGTTTTGCCTCCTTTCTGTCTTCTTTCAAATGTCAAATGTTTTATACTGCAAAATGAAAGACTTTCAGCAAATCAGTTTTATTAATGTGGATTTCATAACTCAATTCGCTCTACTGTCTGTTTAATCAAGCCATGTGTGACAAGTTTCAACATTTGTACATTGGCGTGCAAGAAATCCCTGCAAATTTTGGCAACATGCCCAAAGGTTTTATGACAATGCTGAATATGTACAACTCACATTCGAAGTGTGGTGCTAAGCATTGAAAAGATTCAGAAAACTGCAAATTAGCTTGCAAGCAAAATTTTTAAAAGCCCCATTTTTCTTATGATGGAACACAAAACTGCATTGATGTTTTTTCTTTTCTTGCTTTTGATTTGTATGTCTTGTTTTTAATCTCATTGTAAAAAAAAAACTGTGGTTTCGAATAAGATATTCCTGTATTGAGTAGGCTTAGACTGAAAATTATTGAAACTCTCATAAAATTTAGTTTATCCACTACAAAATAGCATGTCACAGTCAGTTTCCAATTGGTTTTCCTATTTTGTTGTAAATTGTAAGTCAATAATTTCCAAATTGGTTGACTTGCATCCAATCAAAGGATGAAGCCTCTAGTTCATATTTGTTCTTCATTAGGTTTACTTGTGGTGTGTGGTTGCAGAAAACACTATGTGTCATGAACACGGCTAGAAACATTTGCCAAATCCTGTTATTATAAGTGACTTCAGGCTTTTTTTGTGTGAAAGTTTACTTCAAAATATTGACAGCCACAACTATTTGGACTTGTTTAGAATGTGTAGTTTCCCATTTAGGGTGTCCGGCCATTGTATATTAAGCAAATATGCATACCATGTCTGGTTTGTGGCATATGACAACCATGCATGACCTGCCCCACTCTTCGTCTGATTTTAAAATAAATATTCTGCTTACTCTAGTACATTCCCTTTTGTGAACACTGCTCATTCTTCTGCCAGTCAATAAACTGACTCGTTGGACCAATGAGTGAAAATGTTTGCTTATCTTGCAAAGAGAAAAATGTGCAACATCGATAAAAGTACAAGACAGACTGTGAGAAATACATCTTTGTTGTACTGCAGTTAGCTGGACAGTACAATACATGACATTTTTCAATTGAAGAGATTATCCTGAGAGAACTACAAATAAAATTTGTTTTTAAGAGCAGCTGATGCTGAGTAAGGTGGCGAGGGGGCATTTAATATTTAATAAATATTTTTCACTACAAAAATATTTATTAAATTACCAAACTCATTCTGCAGTTAAGACGACGCAAACTGATGCATGTACACTGCAAGACAGCCAGTGTTCAGGGGGCAAAGAAAAAAAAGTAAATATATGATGCATGTGTTCAAATTGGGACCTAAAATTAGTAAAATATTGATTTTTGGAAACTGCTCATAACCAGACTCACCTAAGGCATCATTACAGATTATGCCATTTACAGACATCCATAGGAGCTGACTCAAAAGTAGTTTATATAACATGTCAGTTAGAACAAGCAATCCTCGACTGACTGCCATGAGAGATTCAAGAGTTTTCCAAACATTTATGAAAGAATCAAAACCAACACTCCAGGTATATGTTTGATGAGAGAATAAGATTATAACATGAATTAAAGCTAAAAAAAAGTAGATTTTACATGAGTCCCAAAAAGAACAAACAACAGAAACTTGGAAGGGAACAAACTGCATTTTTTATAATATCAATCAATCAATCAATGAAATTTTATTTGTATAGCACATTTCAGCAGCAATGCATTTCAAAGTGCTTTACATAATTAAAATAAAAACAGCATGTGATTATTACATTATTACACATTATTATTACACAAAAAGCATGATTACACAAAAAGAAGCTGCTTTAGTTGTAATTAGGAAAGCAGCTTCAAGAACTAAAAAAAAAAAAATGATTTAGCTTTTGAGATTCCAGAAAGTAGTGTGAAGATATAGTATTTCAGTCACAAAAATGTTTTGGGTTGAATTTTAGCCTCTTAGACAGATGAGACTGTTAGAATCTCATTGAATTCTAACAGTTTCATGAGTGAGTAAATTATGTAAATGGACCCTGGCTGTAAGATACATGAAGCTATATAAAATAGTACTTCTAAATTAGCAAAATCTGAACCACATTGTACTTTGCTCAATCACAATGTAAGACCAGTGTGAGGCAAATAAAGTTCCTGTCAACTGTGTTATTTTTTCAGTTAAATCAAACACAATTTCATGGTTGACAAGGCAGAAGAGGATTAACACCCAATTTATATACCTTTAAATGAAAGTGTTAATGCTCAACTTCTAATCCTCCCAGCCCTCCAGGCACGGATGTGTTCAGTCTGCTAGTTTGACTCAAAATGTACCAACTGGCCCGAATAGCTGATGAATAAAATTAAGACTGGGGGAGTGCAAAGGCTACAGGGAAATCAAGAGTTGTTGTACCCAGCAGCCAGAAGAGGAACTTGACAGTGTCAAAGGATTATGTACTGTGGGACTAACAATACTAATGGCACTTCTTTTGCATTATGATAATTGCCAAGACAAAATTGCCACGTAATTCCTCCCTGTTTCTAATTATTGGGCTCTTCAATGCAAGCAGGCAGTGGGAGCAGAGCATTGGCAGGCAATTAAACTCCTGCAATTATGGTTCTATTGTAAAGCAGAGCTTTACCAAAGATTTGTAGGGCAGAGAATGATTGCTCACTGATGCAATTAAATGCAGAATAAAACTTCCACAGACCTCTGAACATATCCTGTAAAGTTAACCGCTGTGTTTTCTAACATCAGTCATCAAGCAAGAGACCTGAACAGGATCTTTATACAGGTCGACTCAACGAGTGACTCTGTGACACACCATACCTGATCTGCATGTATCCCTTTACTATGTTTTCTTAGCCAAATCACTCTCTTGGTTTTTCTTTATATAAATAAATTAGTAAATAAAGTAAAAACAGGGATTTGAATAGAGTATTTTCATGGCATGCTGGGTTGGATTAGTTCTTCCTCCCCTAGCGTGTCAGATTGTGCTTTGACCTGATGCAAATGTGTGCACTAGGAAGTTTAGGGCTATGAACAGTTGAATACAGAGGAGCATGGCCATCTGGAAACTCGGTGACAGAGAGAGCAAGGGAAATAAACAGACACACTCTTTCCTCATGTTCCTGTTGAAAAGCTAATAAATAAGTTACAGAAACCAATTTGCCCCCTTGTTAAATTAAAGGTGATTTAACTATAATTTACCACATTTTTGGTGGCCTTTTACAAGTCAAACCCAGATCTGACTACTTTTCTCCAATCAGTAAATAACTTCGATATAATCTGTCAGCTAATATGAAGCATGTTAAACAATGTCAAAAAGCAAAATCTAAATACATTTAAAAACAGACAAGGCACAAATTAATTGATACTCGTCAGTCTGGAAAACATTGCATGGTGTTATTTCTAAAACAAAAAAGAAAAAAACAAAGAATTGAACAGTTTACACAAGTTATGTAAGCTTACCTTGTATTCAGACCTTGAATGCAAGCTGGCCTTACAGACTGCTGTTCAACATAAACCTCATTTATGTTTTCCTGAAATTGATTACACTTTGGATATACACTGAACGTTTTGGAAACAAAGGCTCTTTTGATTAAATTTTTTTTTAGATCTTCTAGGGCAGTTTCAATTAAAACATTTGACACGATTATCTTATCCTGCAGACTTAATGAAAGCAATGTTATTGCACTCACTAACGGAAAAGAAAAAAAAAACTATCAACTTAATCTCCAGCTTTAGTATTGGGTCTTCTGCACCAATTGGATAGATAAGAAAATTTTTAATTACTTTACGGTTGGGACAGTGTTGGTCTTATTAAGATTAGCTTAAAATGTAGCAAACAGAATAGTCACAAGCTAATATCATTGCCATCACACTATGCATACCTGCCTTGCATTTCAATGATGTACGAAGATACATTACTTTAAGAAAAAAATTACTTAATTTTCTTTCTATATTTTTAGACATGTTAAAATATTCCGTTGCATGAGCATTGGGACTTATAAGCACCACATATATTGCACAAATGTGACACTGATACAAAATCTGCATTCACTTGGTAAGGCAGAAAATTCAGAAAACAATCCAATCTAAACTTGAAGGTCAGTCCTCACTTCTGGTTTCTGTTAGAAAATCACAAAGTCTCAAAATTCAGATCTCAGGAATTCAGAGTTTATGGGGAAGAACTCACCATGAAAGAAACAAACAAAACAAAAATATTTTTTACAATACATTTCATAGTGTATTCAAGATGTACATCAAAAAGTCACCAAACTATCATTGAAGCTAAAATATATTTCTTGACTGCAGTGTCAAGGTTTCAAACATGTTTATGGATTACAATATTTCTCAAATGACTCAAAAGATTACACATTTTACAAATCCTCAATTCCCTAAAAACAATTTTCCAGGAAGTGATGTATTCACAAGATATTTTATAATTGCACAACATAGTTGTGTTTACATTAACTGTGATGGAAAAAGAGAAGAGATAATAAACACAAAATGTAAAATACCCAAAGTATTTGAAGTTAAGGTAGCTGCTGGATTTCCTTTAAGATAAATCATGTTTGCTTAGCTAACAAAAGCATTAAGAAGAAGTTTTCAGGTTAATTTTAAAAAACAGCATTTTCAAAGCAACAAGTAGATTATTACTATGTTTTAACTGCAAGGCTGTGTTTTTACTCCACTCAAACTAACAATAAAAGCAAACCTGTTATAGTGAAACAAAGATGGAGGGAAAAGAACATGAAGAGAAATTTATAATGAAATTCAATGTATCAGAGAGCAGCACGGAGGTTGTGATGAAACTCTCCTTCCACACTGATTTCTCTTTGTTCAGACTAGAGCAATTTAGTAGATATCTTGAATCTCTGAGCTCCATTTTTATCTATAACATCACAGATTTCAACAAATTTTGTCTCTGAGCCAGGCGCATTCCGGTGTTGTGGAAATTGCATGCTATGGAAATGTGTTTATTTTAAAGTTAAGTGGATTCGGTGCCACATTTGGTATGGACGCCCTCAAAATATCTTTACCCAAAGACATAATCAATCTATTGTTGGTAACGGATCAGTCTGAATTGCCATGAACAAACCTGAGTCCTGATGTAAGAGAAGCTTAAAATGATCAGTTGTAATAATCGAGATGAAACCTCTTGGCTCTGAACATTTTTACGCACAAATTTACAACTCAGATGAAAGAGAAAACAAGTTATATGTTAACAAAACTCAGGTATTTTTCATAATTGGGTGGAATTTCACATTTTCATCTTAGTCCAAGTTAAATTTGACTGTAATGATTTTGCTGTCAAATCTTTTATGCAGAAGAAAGATTTAGATACGAGATCTCCTTAGATCTGAATAGAGTGAGCTATTTAGACAGTCATATAAAATAAAACTGTGTTTCTTGCCAACCAATGTGTAATATTAAACCAGACAGTCTGTCAAGCTATATAGATTTAATCATTACAACTTGGATCATTTTATTTACCTCAAATACAATAAAAATCGACAATGTTCCAAACAGAGCTTCCTAATAATAAGGTTAATCAAAATAAAAAAATACATTGACAGCGTACAGAACTCTTGATTAGACAATAAGTTTAAACCCGCAATGAAAACACAACACAATTATTGAGTAGCCTCTCTCTATATGCAAACAGTTCTGGTTGCTATGGAATCCTTATGAGCAACCCACATTTAATGTATTATGGTATGTTTAGTGGCTCATCTATAAATACACAGAAATTGGTTTAAATCTGCAGCATTCAGGAAGACCTCCGAGGCTTTCATTAGCTTTTTGCATTCATTATAACACGGCAAATTAATTCTTAATGTAATTGATCAAAACATTTTTTATCAAGTCCATTAACTTTCACCCTGAGGCCAGACAAAACACGAGCAATAAACACATGCTGTTTTTAAATGCCACCGCCACCGGAAATTAAAGATAGTACAATTAATCAAAAATGTCTGTGAATCAAACAAACCTAAAAGCAGGAGCCAATATGGTTAAACGTCTCCTATTTCAATTAAATGTGCAGGCAGAAATTCTCCCGTTTATAACGGAGTGAGCCTATAAAAAAAAACCATTTGCTTTAAGGTGCCACTACTTTGAAACACTATTACAGCTAAGTTCAAATGCTTCCTTCATTTTCTTCTCTTTTTTGCTACTTTCTATCTATTTTTTCAGGTAGCACTATTTATTTATAAATTAATATTTTTCCTGTATAATCGCATCATTTTCTGCTGCCTCCTACCTGTGGCTCTTTCATGCCCCCTCCCTTGTGTCTGTCATGTTTTTTCCAAAAACATCTTCAGTGAAAGTTTCCTGGCCCTATGTGTGACACATCTGCATTGCAGCACTGACTGTATAAAGCAGCAGCTGGAGGACAAGAGATGGAGACGCATGAGTGGCTTGAGACGGAGGATTAGAGAGACTTATCAGTCATTTACCCAAATAACAGGAGTCTGAGTGACAGGAAAAACGCCAATTTATGCATTGTTTGTTTGCCAGTGTTCTTTCTTTTGACGTGAAAAACATGCCAATTTAAACGTTAACAGACTAATACAAACATAACCATTTGCACCTCAAATGTGCTGTCACAGGAAAATCAAAGAGAGGGTCATCCACCCCCTCTTTCCCGCGAGCCTCTGAGCTCCGCCGTTATTAATGGCGTCATCATTTTTCCTCCGCTCACTCTATTTCCTTTTTGATAGTGGGGCCTGCTTCATCGTGTTCTGTCATGTTTCTGTAATTGCTCCAACAGCTTGCCTTATGCTGAGTATAAAGTTTGTGTGAGAGCGCGTGCATGCGTGAGCGTGCATGCGTGAGCGTGCATATGTGTGTGTGTGTGTGTGGATGTTCCACAGTCCCCTACCCCACAAGGGCCGGCTGTGAGTTTGTGGGGCAGAACCGAGCTGCGGGCGAGCTCCACACAGAGTGAAATGACAGCCTCCAGGCCACCATTGGTTGATGACCGTGAAAACACTTGCAGTTAACGTAAAGTGAGAGACCGGCTGTCACAGTGAGACACTGTGGTTACGTGCAGCACAACAAGCTGCTACGATTCGACTCTGCAGCGATGCTACAAATAGTTTGAAGCCTAATAATTTACAACATCATCCATTTCAGACGCCCGAAATACAAAGTCAGGAGGCATGGGAGAAAAAAAAAAAAAAAAAAAAAGCCATTCGTATTTGTCATATCTTTTCCGAACAAATGGTTTTCTTTACTTAAATCCTAGAGGGGTAAAAGGAAAAAGCCGAAGGTGGTTGATGAACGACGACGGTGGAGTCAGCGTGCTGGAGAGAATTCCAAGATTGTCACAAATGCCAACCAAGGTCAGATAAAGTGAAGAGTAAGTGCTTAGAGAGCTACGGGGGCAGAGGCCAGAAATGTGGAGGAGGTGTAAAAACTTGGGTGACCAAGCATGAGCACCATCTCAACCCATCATTAAACGAAGGCACTTAAAGGAAAAAGGCTCCTCTTACAAAGGTCGATACGCTGCACTTTCACATGTTTCGGCTTCGAAGAGTTTCACAATTATTTCATCGAAACGGAAGAAAACATATTTTCTGCAGCAGAAACCACCATGTGATTCATCCCATTCCCACAAGAAAACAGTTTCCTAAGCCTAATCCGTGAAATAATACCCAAACGTCATGTAATAGGGAAAAAAAAGCAATAATTAGAGGGCATCATTTTTAACCTCTCTGTGTTTAAATTAGATTTCTTTTGCCCGTTGTCTTTTTCCACGGCTTTCATGCCTTCTTTCTGTCATTTTGAACATACACATATGTGTGCACACATAAACACAGTTTATTATGCAGTAACATTACCAGATCCCCTTAGGCAGCTGTGCATCTCTGTATGACTGATGAGGGTAATTTCTCCCAAACAACAGAATGATCACTTTAGTGGTGAGTGCAACAGACACCCCCTCCTCCCCTTGTCTTCTTTCTGCCTCTTTCCTTTTAGCTTACAAAAAGGCAAGAAAAAGACAGACATTTGTTACCCTGTCTCATGCAGAGCCTGGAATGCTTTCAGAGATGAATAGCACCGCTGTCTTACATAAATGAATTTACCAACAACAGAAAAACAGTAAATCATTCAAACAGATCTAACAAATCTACACATCTTCTGGTTAAATTCAGGCTCCGCTAATAAAAGAGGTTTCCACTTTAGCTGTGGGACTTGGGAGGTTTCCTTATTTTTTCCTTGATTACCATAGAGATCCAATATAATACACATGCCAGTGCGAATTAGGCTCATATTATGGACCTAGAAAGTCACAGTGAGTTTATACTGTGCGTGCACTACTGCACACCAGGGGATGTACAGAGCAGAGAGTAGTTAGGACTTGTCTGTTTCTCTCTCTCAGACTTATAGGTTCAGCCTCAGTGGGCTGTCTTTACTCATTCTTTTAACTGTCAGTCACACACAAAAACAAATCCACCTGTCGACCGGGAGACTGGGCTGAACAGGGCAGCGGCACAGCTGTCGAGGCTCGACTCGGAACAGTAGGGTGCGAGCCAGCGCCCTCCACTGGTGGCAGAAAGTCCATTAGGACACTTATTACTTCACCTGTCAGCGCTATCTTTTCACTTGCACCCATAAGACAGCCTAATGATAACGGTTACGATTACAGCACCTTGAGCATGGCAGTCATGCTTCCATGCTTTTTGTGGTCCTTGTGTCCTTGATCACAAGGGCTCCCCCCAGCTTGTGACAATATAACAATCCATGCGTTAAGAGACAGACATTTTTACCGCGCCACTTGATTGCCCCAACAATGAAGCTATTAATGTTGCATTATGTAAATTGAAATGGCCACAAACATCTAACAGGATAACGCCTAAGTACAGTGCAATTTAATGCTGCTGACTTTCAGCAGCCCTTTGAAGGATGTTTTCAATTATAACACAGCTAATTTAATTCATTGTTTCGCAGCTGAAAATGCATTTTTAAAGCTTGACTGACTCTCTATTTCAGAACTCAGGTTTAATCAGTCATGTACATTAAACACTGGAACGTCCTCTAAAGAGATTGACAAAGTTGCCGGGGATCTGCATTCCAGGTTTTAAAGGGACGCAGTAGCCCTTCCCTTTTCTTTTCCCTCAGATGGCAGGCTTCAGTTGTGGAGGGGAGGGTGTTCGTCTAAAAGATGAAAAGACCTGCGCCTTTAAGAGGGCTGTCTCCCCTTTCCCTCTTGCTCCCCCTCAGCCACACAGACACTCCTCCTGTGAGCATTTGTGAGGCAGCTCCTGTCACTTATGTCTCTTTGTAGGGAACAGAGCAGACTTCCCAGAGCATCACTGAAGACAAGATACAACTCTGGGGACTACACCCGAGCTGCACACCCCTGTGCAGCCCTGGTCTCAGTTGCAGCGGATTCCAGAGTGGGCACGTGGAGAGGAAAGACAGACCAACTTGAGCTGGAGGAGCATAATTCAGAAGTCTTGAGGAATAAGTGGAAAATAAAAATACAAACTATCCCAGAGGTCACTTCTGAAATGATGAGAAGATGATCAGCAGGGCAGACTCATCAGCGCTGGATTGGACCGCGAAAGAAAAAGGTGGAGTCCTGATAAGAGCTTTGAGTTTCTCTTTTAAAAAGTTTTGTTAAAGAAGACTCGAAGAACACTGTAGTATGTGCAGAAATTAAGATACAATTGCTAGTAATACATGCAGCAGAAGGAAAGGCTAATTTTACCTTCCAGTGTTTTTTTTTTTTCTTTGTCTTTTCATAGGAATCTGGAACACATTCCGAAAAGACATTGATGGTTTGAAAATGAGCAGCTCTTTGAAGAACATCTTGAAAGGTCCCAACAGTGCTTTTAATTCATCAGTCAGGCGTTTATCTTATTTCTCCAGCTTCCTCTGAGAGGGGACATTAAAGACTTTGTTGATAGAGCTCTTGGGGAGTGAGTAATATTTCTTATATGAAGTCTTAAAACTTTACAGCTGTTGACTGGAAGGAGACAGAACTGCCAAGTGCGTAAGAAAATTATGTTATGGTGTACTCTATGGGGGAGACGCGTGTGTCTGGACTAATAATTCGTTGACGCACCAGGGACTGCAGAAATGTTTACGGGATGTGGAGTGTTCAGTGGCCATAACCAGTGCTTGGCTAACAACAATGTCAAACCCCAACCAGGACTGGAGGTAAAGAGACCAAACCAAACTGCCAATGGAGTAAACCAGGGGACGTGCCCCTTTTATCAGGGTCAAACTTACACAAACGCTGTAATGCAGCCTGCAGTGTTCAACAGTGGTTCTAATCCGCTAAAACCTTCAGTGTTGCCAGCTTCTCCAACAGCAGTTAAACTAGGCCAGGAAGGTTTCAAAAAAGTTGGCCGCGTTGAGGAGGACAGCCCCTGTCCCTTTCCAGGTCTGGCTTCTGGGGTGCTGGAGATGCGTGTCAAGGAGGGCAGCAAGATTCGCAACCTAATGGGATTTGCTATGGCTCGGATGCAAGGAGAAAAGACTGGAAGTGCGGCGGGCGGAACCGTTGCCGGGCTCAGGCAGGTCATCTTTACTGGGTCAGGTCGCGCAGTCACAAAGACAATCACCTGTGCTGAGATTATGAAACGAAAAGTGGGCTGCCTGCATCAGATGACCAAGCTAAGGTACAAAGTGGTGAAAGAAGTGTGGGAGAGCAACCAGGGGGCGGCATCTGAGATGACAGTGCATAGGACTGTACCTTCCATCAGCATCCTTCTTTCTAAGGATCCTCTGGATCCGCAAGAGCCAGGCTATCAGCCTCCAGAGGCTCTAAGTGCATTGTGGGAGGACAGAGCAGGGACTGAGCCTTCAGCACAAACAACATACAAGAGACCTCTTGGACAATTGCCATACAGCGGCTTCCCTCACTGTAAGAAGCTGTGCTTGGAGGAAGGAGTCTCAGTCCTTCCTCCTAACTGACTGGCTAAACCCTTGTCACAGTGGAGAGGATTGAATCAGCAAAGTTCATTTGGCGCTGCACTCCAGTCTAGCACAATGCTGAGACAATCAGAACATTCACTCAGTCAGAACAGTGCTTTCTTAGAAGAACTGAATCCCAAATTCAAGCCTCAGTAGGTCAGTTTGACTCAGATTGAAAAGCTTGCTTCTGTACAAAGAGCACTCACAGAACAGATTTATGGCCTCCGACATCACAACCGTGATAATGTGTGCTTTTACTGTGTGATGACGAACAGAAAGAAATCATATCCCACAATGACAACAACATCAAAATGAAGCCATTGATTGCCCAAGTCAACTATGTTTGAGTTGTGGATAAAACTACTTCTTGGTATGAAAACCTTTTGTTCATAAGTACTCTGAAACTGAGCTTTTCAAATGAAGAAATAAATAAATACAATTTTGTAAAAGAAATAAACCGAAAATATTGGTGGTATAACAAATGAAAAGATGTACCATTTTAGTTTGTCTGACTATCAATCTTCCCACAAAAATAAACATTTCCTTTCCAAATTAAGTTTTCTTTTGCATTTTATCTTTTTATTCATACATCACTATGCAAAGCTCTAATGGAACAAAAAAAATCACAGCGTGCTGATGTTTTGATAAGAGTACCAGCAGTGAAATTTGTCTGTAGAAAAGCTGATTTAATGACAAAGCTGTTGATAAGGACCAAACCAACCCAGCCTGACAGAAATGCCAGGGGGAGAAATACAGGCAGAGATTATCATTAAGATAACTACATAACATCACACAACACAGAGGAGAAAAGGATTTAAACTAGGCTTGACGGAGCTTTACACTGCACTGTTGCTGCAAAATATGAAACCGAGGCAATAAGGTACACTTCTTTTCATTTCGGCCTGCAGGCCTTCCTGTACAGCAGCAGTGCATCTTTTGTCATCTTTTTTTCTCCTCTCCATCATCTTCTATTTCTCAAGAAAATATCACACAGAAAACTCAGGTGTATACAGAGGCAAATTTTAAAACGGCGACATGCGGCTTCTGAGACGAAAATAAATGGAATAGATGCTGACTTTTCAAGTTGCTTTTTTATGCATCGCTTTTCTGCTTTTATTCTATTTGGATGGTATTACGGTGGCAACAGCGATATTGCAAAAGTTTCAACAGAAAGTGCTGATATTTGCAGCAATGACGGAGAATGGCCTGCAGAGAAAAAGCCAACGCTAAAAGGAAATTAAAATAAATGCATTAAATTGTGTTGTGATCATTTTAAATGTCATTTTACAGCCTTTTTCTACTTTTTTCATAATTTCCCCTTTGCAATATTCTTCAAATGCAGTAGCAATCACAGTAAAAATAAAATGTTTGTTGAGGTAATACTATTTCATTTAAATATGTGAAAAAAACAGCTTTGGACCCTTAAATCACATTTATTTTACAGAACAATAAAGAATCTAAAATATATCAAAGTGACTACAAAGTCGTTAACTGTTTTTGGTGGCAAAAAACGTGACCACTTGCTCGCTCAATCCCATTACATGAATTGGAGCAAAGCAGAACGACCAAGGTTGAAGAAATGCTGCGACTGCAAAACAGCTCACATGAAGCAAACTGTGTGTCCTCAAGACTGCCGGAAGGTTATCATTTTAGGTCACCGTTATCACAGAGTTAACAGCTTTCACCCAGGAGCCTATGGGCCAGCCAGTCTGAAGTCCGGGTCAAAATAAAAAAAAAAAAGATAATCCCTACAAGTAAATTTCAAATCGACCTGCATTTGTTATCATGCATTGAGGATTCAGGGCCAAATGTGAAATGCAGACGGGTAATTAGGGATAACGGCAAAGCGTTACCTGAGTGAGAGAACAGATAAAACACACTGACAAAAACATCCCAGAGCTAAATCCAATGTGGCTGCCGCGAAATAGGTTGGTGGAGGAGTCAAATAGGTGCATTATAGGATTGTGGACAAGGTTATTCACAGACTGTGAGTCTGTTTGCCGGTATTGTTTGTTTTCAAAGATCCATTCAAAGTGTGTATAAGGCAATACAGACATAAATAGAAAAAGAAAATGCAATTCAGTGTGACCTTAAAGTATTTAAACAGAGAGGAGAAAATACTTTAATCATTCATTTTGATTTTGAAATAAAATGAAGAAAATTAACAGATTATTGGAAACTGAATTTGGACTGAACCAGATTATACAGCTGCCCATAAATCTGACCTGTTTGGATAGATATTCACTTTAATTCAGCAATTTAAATAAACTGAAAAAAATTCTTATGAAATTGTTAGTGAAACACAGAAGAAAGGTGGTGTTTCCATTATCTTTGTTTACTTTCAAGAGTATAATTCAAGTTAAACATATTATGCAGCTTTAATATGCACCAAACTGTATGACAGATAGCATTATTAAAAAAAGATAGGTGGACACAGCAGTAACATTTTGTTGACCAAAGTCAGTAAGTAACTGCGTGCCCTGAATGTGAATAAATTTGTTGTGAAGTTAACATAAAGAAAGTGTTGGCACTCCATTTCTTCCCTCTCTGCCTCTGCAGCAGATGAGAGTGAGGTCTTTGGGATGGCGTGGGAGTTCGCTATCTCCCAGCCTCCAGATGGCTCCGTCTTCTCTTATCTAGAAGAATGGGTGCCGCCTCAATTTTTCAACTCGCCTTATCTGGGAATCCTTTAAATTGAATATTTACTGGGCCTGTGTTTTCTGCCGGCGTTAGCCCTCAGGAGTCGACATTCCTTTTGCTTGTTCAGACAGGGCAAAAGGTTTTTCTCGCTCACACACTTCCATTGTCCGTTTTGTCAAGCAATAGGACAGTGATTGATTATGTGATTGCTGGAAGAGAATGGAAGGTTAAGCAGTTAGGCTGAGAGCTGGAGGGGGGGGGGGAGGGCATTGTAACAAATAGCCAGAGAGGGAATATGAGGAACAATGGAGAAATGTACATTACCCAAACATGACATCAGGCACCTTCAGTTTATGTCAGGGGCAAAATAAAATATATTAATCATTTTCTAAACAGTCTATTGTTTCATGCACAGCATACACAAGAGGATAAGAGAACCCTTAAGCAGCCATTGAAAACATCTTATTGCCATTTGACTGGCTGTGGTCTATCTGCATAAACAAGCTGTGCCACAGCTACTCCCTGGTAAGTGTCTGGAAATGTCTTTTCAAAACCATTTTGCAGAATGTCTCCATGTTGGATTAATCAGTGCAGCTGAGGATGTAATTGCTGTGCTGAAGTGAAAGCTGTAAGAACAGATAATGAACACCAACTCCATGGCTGCCAGAATCCAGGGCAAAAAAAAATAGAAAATGGCAAATTTGAACATAAGAATGTCTTGAGCATTATTTAAACAGAAACAATATAAAGGTCCACTATATTTACACACATAAAGACCATTTAAAAAGCTATCAGTAGGTCTAAAAATGCATCTTATTACACCATGCAACAACTTTAAAATAATTCCTTGTGCTTTGAGGCTTTTCCTAAACTTTTAAAATGATCTGATAGTTTGTTTATATATTTAGTAGATGCCTGTTCTGCGATCAAGCCATGGTGCTTGGCTAATTTATATGTACATGAATCTGAAACTCTTGGTACGCTAAGAAAATGAAATGTAGAAGCTGAGTGTTGCTGCCCTCTAGTGAAGAAAGACGCTGAGTCAAGAGGGCACCATTCAACTACAACGTGTTCATAGCAAACCTCTGAAAGCTTAAACTGCAGCAGGTTTCCGTATAGTGCACATATTTGTCTTTATGTACTATAGATATAAAAATGACAAAAAAAAGTTTTGAATTTTATTTCACCTATAAAAAGTATTTAAACAATATGTATACATTTCCAGTTCACAACATATTATTTAAATTCACTTTACAGAAAAACCAAATTTGAGTAATAATATATAGACTTTTTTGTTTTTACAAAGATTGTATATTTATAATCATTATATTTTGCTACATTTGCACTCAAATGTTGCAATGGCTAAAACTGACTTTTTATTGGATATGTTGTACTCTTTCACCCTTGAACAGTTATTTCAGAGAGAAAATGTGAAACAAAAACAGTTCTTAAATGACAATGACATTCTGGAGGTTTTCCAGTCAGGTTTTAAAACTCTTCATAGTACAGAATCTGCTTGAATAAGAGTTTTTAATGACATCCTTCTTGCATGTGATTCTGGTAACCATGTTGTTCTGATTTTACTTGATCTAACTGCTGCCTTTGATACAGTAGACCACAACATTTTAATATCGAGATTACACCACATTGTAGGTATTGATGGCACTGTTCTTAAATGGTTCCAGTCCTACCTGGATGAGAGAACATTTTCAGTGAAAATTTGTGACTCTGAATCATCTGCTGCTTCAATGTCTTATGGTGTCCGCAGGGCTCAATTCTGGGCCCTCTGCTTTTCTCTCTTTATTTACTGCCTCTGGCTTTCATACTTAGGAAACATGGGATTTATTTTCATTGTTATGCTGATGATTGTCAGATTTATTTGCCCATGAAGCAGAAGGATGTCCACTCCATCACACATCTCCTGGCATGTCTAGGTGATATTAAAGCTTGGTGGCCTTGAACTTTTTAAATTTTAATGAAAACAAAACAGAGGTGATGGTGTTTGGACCCAGTGGCTCCTGTGAGTCGTCCTCTGTTGACCTGGGACCTTTGGAGGTATATTTTAAACCTGTTTTTACAGATCTTGGTTTAAGGTGGACAGTGATTTTAAATTGTCAGCCAAATCAGAGCTGTGGTTAAGTTCAGCTTTTATCATTTAAGGCGATTGGTGTCAGTGAAATCTTTTCTTTCCAGGCAGCATTTTGAAATGGTGATCCACGCTTTTATTTTCACTCGATTGGATTACCTTAACGCACTTTATCTGGGAGTCAGTCAGTCGCTGCTCTCACGTCTGCAGCTAGTACAGAATGCAGCTGCACGACTTCTGACAGGAACTCAAAGGAGGGAGCATGTGACCCCTGTCCTGGCCTCACTTCACTGGCTGCCTGTTTATTTTAGGATTCATTTTAAAATTCTTATGTTTGTTTTTAAATCACTACATAATCTTGCCCCGGCTTGCCTCTCTGAGCTTCTTCACCCCTATGTACCCTATCGGTCTCTCAGGTCAGCAGATCAGCTGCTCTTGGAGATACTGAGATTCAGAAGGAAGCTCAGAGGGGACAGGGCTTTCTGTCATTGGCCCAAAGTTATGGAACGACTTGCCTTTGCAGGTCAGAGAGGCCCCTTCACTGTCCACTTTTAAAGTTTGTCTTAAAACCCATTTATTTCTCTTGGCTTTCAACACCAGCGGGATCTAGTTTTAAATTGTATGTTTTTGTTTTTAAACTGTAAGTTTTATTTTATTTTTTATTATGTTGTGTTTTAATGTACAGCACTTTGTATCAGCTGTGGTTGTTTTAAAGTGCTTTATAAATAAAGTTGGTTTGGTTTGAACCTCAGCAGTGTTGAAGTAGAAGACTTTACAGGAACCATCGTGTTCTGATTGTGCATTTATGAAGTAATGTCAGAGTTTATTTCTCATCCATCTAACAGATAGTACTTCTCATAGTAACTCATCTAATCTGCAATGATCTCTGGCAGTATTTCAATTCAATTAAAACTTACGTTTTGGTTAAGACGAGTGCAAACACACACATTGGATGCTACGAGTAATGATATAATATCTCAATATTCAGTTCATTGTTTTCTGTTGTCATCAGTTTTTTTCTACCAGTTTGTTAATTGATGCAGAGGAGCCTCGTTTGAATCTGTTTATACAATATTCTCATGTACTCATTAGATAAAAAGTTAATTGTTTGCAATGAGTATCTATGCTCACAATCAGAGGAAACGTTTAATCCTTGTTGTTTTTCTTGAATATCAGAAACAGAGTCAACCATAAAGAAAGGGAGACACATACTGTGTCACTTTCACACAGTGAATAAGTTATGTAGTTTGGGCAGAGTCACTGTTTGTTTATTTTTTTTATTTTTTTTTCAAAATATAAATACATAAATAAAATTATCACTCAGAATGTGTGTCTTTTAAAATTGTATTGACCTTCTTGTTAGAAGATGTTTACTTTTAAGAATATAAAGTTTAATTAACTGGATAAACAATTTAAAAATTGTATATTCAAATGTCAAGGTCTCAAATCACACATCTAGGCATAGGTAATAGGACGAAGAATGCGTCTGTCATGTTTCTAGTTACAACCCACACCAAGGTCGACAATATTACTAAATGGTTTGGTTAATTTCAATTCAAACAGTCTCTGCTGGGTTTCCACTCCGCACAGCAGGTGGACTGGTCGAGTAATTTCAACACAGTTGTGATTACTCCATTGAAGCAGTGGGTTGCTCCAATCAGAGCCGAATCACTCTCCTCATTATAGTTTGCAAGGCCAAATCACAGTGGGTGGACCACTGAGTAAGACTTCACATTTTCTCTCTGAAATAATTTCAATTCATTTTTGGCACTCTGATGTTACCCCATCAACACCAGACTCTTTCACATTTGCACAACTACCCATCATGCACTTGCTATTCAAGTTCAAGGATGTGTAAAAGCAGAGAAGACGATTTGTAACCTTGACTTTTGTAATCAAACACAGTGGCTACGATAAGCTATGTTCCTTGTTAGGAATGAAAAATGAATGTCTTTAAAAGAAAGAGAGGTTCTTAACAACGAATACTGTACAATAATCTAGATATGCTGCACACAAACTATGCTTGATAATCTCTTTTTCAGAGAATTGCCAGAAATACTTTGTATGGTCAAGGTATCCACGAAAAAGAGATGTTTATCTCAAGAGAAATTAAGACTAAAATATAACAATTACATTGCCATCAAAAATATCAATTTAACTCTTTACATTTTGTCAATAAAATGTCAAATCTTTCTTGCACAACCTTAATAATATTTTATGGGACATAATGTGACAGTAAGACAATGTGGTGGACAAATGTTGGGTTCAAACAAAATGAGCCATTGGTTTTTACAGATTTTGACATCTACTGTTGAACACATTTGTATTCAGCTCCCTTAACTTGGATACCCTTAAACAAAATCCACTGCTACTAAAAATACTTCTTATTGATTTTATTCAACATTCTATCTTTCTGAGAAGCTGAATTTATTTATTTTTTCCTTTTTATTTTTTTTTTGCAACTAAGCCATAATGATAAAAATTTACTGAATTACAAAAAAAAAAAAAAAGTCAGTGTATAATGTAAGGGTTCCTCTTTCTGAACTTAATTACTGTAGCAAAGTAACGTTTTGATAATATTCTGATTTGGGAAAAGCTTTTATTCCTCAGAACTATTTGCATTCCTTAGATATTTATAACCAGCCTTTTCCTATAAATATTAATAATTTCTCTTCAAACTTTGACGTCAATGCAAATAATATTCTATGAGTTTCCATTTCATTGTGGTTCTCTGTCGATTTCCGAAGACTTTACATGTTGGATGCCATTTGTTTTTGTCATAGAGTCAGGCTTCTTTAGAGTGGACCGCGTATGCAAAATGTTTCGTATTTTTTAAAATTTATTTATAAAATTTTTTTTAGCTTGGACATTATGGTAGTTTAAGATTTGAGAGCCAAGTTCGCTTTTCTTGATTCTCGCAGCAGATGGCGCTTAAATGTCCTATTATTCAGTGTTAATTTCTTACTTCATGAAAATTGGTGAAAGATTTTCGACTGCGAAAATTTTATACTTAATTTTTTTTTAACATTACTCCAACTAACGGTGCTTTCTAATAACCGTAAACAAACATAGATGTTTCTACCGGAATAAAGTAAAGCCGGACCCGATAGTATTGGACTTTTTCAGATCGCATTTGAACGCACCAGACTAACAGCTGTTTTCTCCTGGGCTGTGTCCTCTTCATTTACGGAGCTGAGAGGTAGGAAGATCCAACGGTTTGTCAACAAAACTGTCAACACGTTTACTGTTGCCGGTCTGGTAAGATACTTTGCGCAGTTTAAATGAACTTTTCTTATATTTAACTGATCATGTAAATACATTTACTTACTGCTCTCTTAAAAAGGAGTTTTTTTTTACTCTTTACGGTTTGCCATCGTAATTGCTTTGCGATGAATGTGGTAACCTAAACAAGGATAAGTTTAAGTGTTTTGACTTGTTTGTTTTATAAGATCCATAAATTAACATTTTATAAACTAAAAAGTGGATTCAGCTTTAAGGCTATGCGTTATAGATTAGAGTTAATTATTTGATGTTGATGTTTTTAATCTGTTTTTTTAAATATATCTTTCATTCTAATGTTTTTCTCTTTTCAGAAATGTCTTATAGGATAACTTTATTAGGTGCTTCATGCAGCCTTTGTGTGCACTCTCTCAGAGCTCTGTTAGCTTTCTCTCTGTGCTGCTTCATATCTGGATACTCCGAAAGAGACAGAGCACATGATTTGTTGTCCAAATATCCTATCATCGATGGGTAATGGATCCATATTGCTTAATCCTGTACATAAGTGTACAATCTTCGAAATTAAGATCAAAAGGCTTAATGTTGCTTTTCTCGCTCCTTCTTCTTCTTGCTACAGTCATAACGATCTAGCTCTAAGACTGAGGATCCATCACAGCAACCAGCTGAGTAAGATCAATCTGACTCATCTCACCAGAGTGGCCACCGATATCTCCCGCCTCAGAGCAGGCCATGTGCAGACACAGGTACTGTAGAGTCTGACTGAGTAAGCATCAAGGCACTGTTTTGGTATGTCCATTTACTGGTCACTTTATAAGTATTTGTTAACACAAATTACAAAATAACTTTGGAAATGGCAACATTTTTTAGAGTGGTCTGAATATTTCAGAAACCGCTCTTTTGCTGTGATTTTCAATGCAAAACCATTTCTTAGATAGCCCTAAAAATGGGCTATATGAGAAATACTGTACATAAACTGTATGTACAGAAATGCCTTTCTGAAGTTGGGATCAGAGGTCAATAAGGAGACTGGTAGAAAGGTAACAGTGTCTAAAATGACCACTCGGTTGCTTGCAGAGTATTTTCTGTTAATGCAGAACCTTGAAGCAGATGGTTTATGGCAGCAGAAGACCATAATGGGTGGTGCTTCTGTCCGCCAAGAACAGGAAATTGAGACCACAGTTTACACTGTCACGGCAGATTTACATAACATATTGAGAAAACGTTGCTTGATCTGAGTCACCCTAAAAATTCTAATGCCATGTTGAGAATTTGGTTTAAACAACATAAAGATGTAAGTCTTTTCTTCGTTCTATCAATTGAGAGGTTGTGTTATGGTGAGGAGGATATTTTTTGGCCACATTAGTACCTTTAGTACCAATTAAGCATCAATAAACATTGTGTGAGTATTATTACTAATGATGTCCATCACTTTATGATTAGGTTTCCCATCTTCTGAAGGCTTGTCGCTGCAGGATAATGCATTATATGAAATGTTAAAATCATCAGTTGGTTTCTATAACATGACACACTTGGTTAACTGTACTCCAAAGATCTCCACAATCACCAGGTCTCAACCCAATAGAGCCATCATGGCAGCATAAGCCAATATAACATTATATGTTGTTAATATATGTGATTTTTTTTATTATTAATTTGACATTCATCTCCGTTTGTCAGATGTTTGCAGTCTATGTTTTGTGTGGGGCCCAGCACATGGATGCGGTGCGACTGACTTTGGAGCAAATAGATGTAATCAGACGAATATGCACAGAATACCCTGACTTTGAACTGGTCACTTCCACTCAGGGTATGGTACTCATCGTCTTGTTACCAAGCCCAGTGACTAGTACATTGACTGCTACGCTTCCAAATTAATAAGGGAACAGGTGCAATGCCAGCTTTTTTGAATCATGAAAGTGTGTCTGTGTTTGCAGAACTGAGGGATTCCATGACGAAGGGTAAAATTGCTTGCCTGATAAGTATTGAAGGGGGCCACTCCATTGATAGCAGCCTTCCTGCGCTGCGCATGTTTTATCAGCTTGGAGTCCGCTCCATGTCCCTCACTCATTCCTGCAATACTCCCTGGTATTCTAAAGAGCATGCCGTTTCAAAACATCATATTTATTATCTGTAGGATGTAAATCCCATATTAGAAACAAGCTCAGTCTGAACATATTTTGAATAAAGATTATGCTTAACTTTTTGTTCTGCATCTTCTGACTAATATACATTTACGTTTTGGTGCAGGGCTGAATCTTCTACAAACTATTACAAAGTCTTTGTAAGGCACAATAACAGCCTGACGACATTTGGAAAGGTAAGGTTAAACTTTGGTGGCAGTAACCATAGAAGTTACTGCCACATCTCATCACAGCTCACAAACTGTTCATGCATTTTAGGAGGAAATTGTGGAATTGTGGAAATTTTACTGCCTAAAAATAATAAGGAAGAGTGAAAGCAGTTGTAGATGGTTGGTATCTTTATTTTCGGACCTCTGTCCGTAGGACTTCCTTGATAGTTATCAGTACCAGAGTATTTACTTGTGTATGCCTCACAATCTCCTGTTTCTGGTTAATTTATTCTCCTTCCTTTTCCTGATTCGCAAATGTCCACTTAAATGGTTATCACATTTGTATCCCTTCTTTTTTTAATAGGCTGTGGTGGATGAGATGAACAGACTGGGAATGATAGTGGATCTTTCCCACACATCTTTTGAGACGGCGTCAGCCGTTCTGAGCCATTCCAAAGCTCCAGTCATTTTCAGTCATTCGTCCTCCTACATGATCTGTAACAACAGTCGTAATGTACCTGACCGGTTGCTTAAGGAACTGGTGAGAAAACCTGCTTGCTGAATCATCTCTGGTTTGTTGCTTTCATGCTAATGTAATGACACATCTGTATGCAAATTTCCAGCTTAGAAATGAAAGCCTGTTAACGTTTATGATCATTTTTCTAAATGATAAAATGTGTGTTTATAAAAAAGGTCCTTACTGACTCTTCATAATAATATTGGACATTTTGGAAAAATATATGTCAATGTATATTAACCAAAATGATCTACTCCAAGCCAGCATAATCATTCATCTGGATAAACAAATTAAGTTTAATTCTTATACTGTGTAAAAAAAAATTTAGCCTTAATTTGTGGAATAATAAAGAAACGTATTTTTGATACTTTTTTCATAAATACCATGATAAACTCAGACATACACTAATAAGAGGTTTAATCCATGATGAAGAACTCTCATGTAAATGTGCCTCCCATGTGCTTTTGGCACTCACCCCCTGCGCCACCTACACACAAGCGCACACACACGCGCACATGCACACACTTTTACAGGAACCTCATTATTTATTCCAGCATATACCAACCCTGGTCCTTGGGGCACACAGCTCTGAATCAGCACACGTTTGAGTTACTAACATGTTTCTGCCAAACTGATGTATTGTTTTTTAATCTGTGTATTATGTTCATCATTAAATGGAATATTTGAGTATGCATTATGCAAACACAATGAGCCAAAGCAAATTAAACAGTTTTAGCCATTTCTTTCCCTTGTCTTTAAAACTGCATCTGGTCACAGTTTGATCTGAAAAAAGTGAACTAGGCGTGAGTAGTACCTCATACACATCTTGATTTGGCATGTTTCTCATCATTTCACATTATTGTGTTTGCTTAAGCACAGCCTGGAGCAACACACAGACTTCTACTTTTGACCTTATTTCTCTCCACAAGCATAGTTTAATTGTAAATAACCTGACAAACATATCCATCTTAGCTTAGTTGGTGATGCGCCTTCATACTATTTGTTTGTGTTTCAGCAAAAGAACGGAGGGCTGATCATGGTGAATTTCTACAGCCCTTTTATTTCCTGCCAGAACAAAGCTACTGTTTCTCATTTGGCTGGTAAACCTTTCTTCTTGAATAGTAGTGCATTTGAATGTGGCATTAAATCTTTTAATACCTGAGTCTTATGTGTATTTTCAACTGTTTCAACAGACCACTTTCATTACATTAAGGGTGTTATTGGAGCTAAGTCAATAGGAATTGGAGGAGATTTTGATGGTGGCACTAGGTGAGACATGTACCTGGAGGCCTTCCATCCATCCATCCGTCTGTCCGTTAGTCCATCCATTTCCATCTATCTATCTGTCCTCCTTTTCTCCTTCCATCCACCCTTTTGTTTTAATTTTTGTTGGAAGAATAGTGATCATTTACTCATATGTGTTTCAATTACAGCTTTCCTGTGGGGTTAGAAGATGTCTCAAAGTATCCCGTAATAGTCCAGGAGCTCCTGAAGAGGAACTGGACAGAGGAGGACTTGGCTGATGTCCTTAGAAATAATTTCCTGCGAGTGTTTGAGGAAGTTGAGAAGGTAAGCTGGGAAAATAACTCACTTCCTGACTAAGGAATCCCACTATACACTGTGTACACAATTATCAGTCATGTGAGTGTTTTGACCATACTACCACTATTAGGGTTATTTTTCTAACTCCAAGCTGGATAAAATTGAATACATTATGTATTTAATTATATGCAGGACTCTTGAAATTGTTAAGATATTCGAGAATGATCACAGACCATTCCAATTTATGACTTCTTCCTCAGCTGATCTGAACCCAGCTGAGAACAGTTCAGTACAGTGAAGGAAAACGGTATGCCTCTCTGAACAGTCGGAGAGCTATACTTCTGAATGCTGAGCGGTCATTCCTGTAAAACTAACTGTCCTAATTTTATTGTCTTGTCATCACACACCAAAGTATTGAACTAGTTTTTGAAATCTGTCAGTTTGATGCTTTTCTTTATCGTTCTTTCTGGAAATACTCTCCTAAATTAAACAATTTCTCTTAGGTGAGCAAAACGTCATGCCTCAGCAATCAGTGAAAACACATGATTTCCCCCAGTCAAATACTTTTTAATATTATTTACAAATATTTTGCATGTTTCTAGTTCTGTTTTTGATGAGTTATCTGATAATCCGATGTGCTCCAAGTCTTTAGGGTTTTCATATTCATTTGTGCAATATTTTCTACTTGTTTTCTACTCTGTCTTTTAGGTTCGCAATGAGCTAAGCTGGAAGAAGCCAAGTGAAGAAGAGATACCTCTAACAGAGGTGGCGAACAAATGTAGATTGGAACTCAAACAACCTAGCCTGCGAGAATTGCTCTCCAACCAGAGCCCAGCCTTAAAAGCAAAAGGACAGAATTTATTATTCCTGGCCTTTGCACTGGTTTTTTACTTCTTTCCTTGACTGACTAAATCCTGTCCTTTTCTTTAGTTCAGCTTTTTGTTATCTATTTGAAGGATGAGTGCAGATGTCCATTATAAACTCATATTTCATAGGTGCATATGTACCCATGCTTATAGCATATAGTTACAGTAGTTATTCACATTTTTTTTACAACAATTTTTTACTAGGGGTGCACTGATTGATCGATCTGAATTCCATAATTTTGGGTGATCGGCAATCGACTGATACTTTTGGGTGAAACTGATCGTAACCACAAATCTTATCTACCTCTGTAAAAGTCTGAAAATCAGTCACTGACCTCTTTTGCTCTGCTGTGCAAGAGGGCTGACTGACAGATCCACTCACCAGGTCACATCTGCAGGTATCTGGTTAACGATAGTCAACCAAATACTAATACTAATACAGTCCTCCCTATTGATTTTCTCTTCACAAAAGTAGCTTGCGACAAATGTAGTCATTGGAAACTTTGGCAACAGTACCATTTATAAAGAAAAAATAGAGATGATCTGCCAAAGAATTGCAGTCAGTGCATACCTACTTCTTACCTGTATTTGTTAAAATTCTGCTATATAGGATGCACTTTAATAACCAATGTATGAATGTATTTATAAGAACCTATATTTTGTTGCTGATGTATGCAGTTCAGAATCGGTATAGAAAAAAAATAAAAAATTTAAAATGGAGCTTCTGATTTAATGAATGTTGTTGACCAGTGGGTTAAAATATATTAAATATATATATTTGGTTTAAATATAGGAATTAAACCAAATAATCGGAGTAGTTGCTGTGGCAGGACTTGAATCAACAGATGAAAAGATCCATTGGTTAGATTAATTATAGTGATTATATCTACCTTTATATAACCTCAGCTACATGTTCAGAAGTCTGGGTAGCACACACATGCATTCATACATCCATACAATCCCAATTTACCCAAAAGAATACAATCTCTCTCTTTGTGTGTTTTATGAAAAAAAAGAATCTTATTTTGAGAATTGGAAAAGAAGAAACAAACTAAGACTTCTTTAATACAAATGTTTATTTATCATTGAAATAACGGTTCTGTTGTGCATATAGCAGGAAACAAAAAGATTATTGTTAGAGAAACTCTTTAAATAAGCAAAGTTGTGTTTCTGAGAATAACTGAGTATCCCAAAAGTTATTTTCTAATTTTAGGTTATTTTGTTATCAGTTATGAAGAAAAACATAATAAAATGATCATATCACACCTAAGCAGAGTATCTCGTTTGTAATGAACTGAAATATTTTGGACTATACTTGCTGTGAAACAGGAACAACATGTTGGTATGTATATAAAGCAAATTCACTTTAGTTGCAAAACAGAAATTGTAATATAAATACAACGAAAACCTATTACACCAACTCTTGAAAATAATCTTTAACTTAAGCCACACTTCTTATCATAGTTTCCAAATTTGCTAAATAAAAACATTCATAAAACATCGACAAATAGCTTTTTATGTTTTCTATTCAACAGCAGAAATATATGAATCATATTTCTTAAAAACTTGTCTGTAGTCAAAATCAGGCGATGTCTCATAAAGTGTATCTGTAGTGATAGAGGGGAATATTCCGAAAATAAATAATATAAATACTTCTATTCTTGAAAAGAATAAATAAGAATATTCTTTCAAAAGAAAATACTTTTAAGTTTTTGCTGCTAGTTTTTCTAGCTGTTTTTCTTCTACCTGCACTGACTCCCATCTTAAAGTGAAACGGATACCAACAGTCAAACACAGATTTGGAATTTTATTCTAAGGCTTTCCAAATAATTAAAAAACCTCAGTCATGTAAACAATGACTTTACATTTTTTTATTATGTCATCTTACCATGATTGGGTTGCCTGGAGGCAGCAGTGCCCTTTAAGAAAACAATTTGCTAAAAGATCTTCTGACGATCTAATTTAGTATTCATATTATCCACCTTATTCCTGGCAGTATTGCTGGAATGGATTGTGGGAACAACATCCAATATGTTACTGAAAAGCAGATTTGTTTTGGTAGCTGTTCAGATGTAACAAACTACTTTTGAAGGAATTCAGTGCAGTGCAGATACATTTAGGTGTTTTTTAGTGTTTTTATAACCACACTTACTGGCATGAACCTTTAGACCTCCACTAGTTGTCTCATTGCAGAAAGAGCATCAGGTGTGAATTTAGGTATATGATAAAGTTTTAGGTTCTATAATGTTGCAGCTGCATGACTGTAAAATTACCTTGGTCTTACAAACACAATGTTCCATCTTTATTTCCCCCTGCAGTGACACTGGAACCCAGGCTGATTTAGGTAACTTAGGATGTGCCTGGCCTTCATCAAACAAGTAGAATGAACCTTTTTACTGCAAATAATGATTGGCCTCAGAACATTTTTAGTTTTTTAAAGCTTCTCCAATCGGAACAATAAAGTAACCATATGCTTGTGTATGTGCGTAGTCATTTAAAAGATGAATCGATTGAAATCATATTACCACTCTTAAGGTGTAAAATTGTGCATCCTTATATGTTCTTAATATGTATTTGTCTGTGAGAAGGAATTTATTGATGTGAAAGACTACAGATTGAGATTTTTATAGCTTCATGGGGGTAAAGAAATACATTTTTGTCTAGTAGACAAAAGTTGCTACAACAAGCTCTGACATGAGATCTGGCAGCTCTTGCTTCTGTTTGATTTGCAGGCCAAACAGTAAAATACAGGTTCATGACAAGACACTGTTTGATGTACAGCCCACGCAAATGACGAAGGTTTGTCAACTGAAAGTGAATTCTAAGGAAACTAATGACTGCTTTCATTCGTAATGAAAGAACAGGATGACAGGTTTCAGCATTTATAAATATTCTACAAGAATAGAATCAACCTCTTTTGCTCCCAAAAGTTTAACTCAACCCCCTCTCTGTGCCTAACCCTCATCTCAAAGCTTAAAAGCAAAGCATGCGTCTCTTTCTGTCCCATGTTGGAATGTATTTGTATGTCACTGCCCATAACAACCATCCTAGCTGGTTATGAGTAGATGGTGATGACCTCTCGCCCTCCTCCTCTCACCAACATGACTCTTTCCAAACCCTCGGTTAGCACCTCCAGGAACTCCATATCTGAGCAGTAAATTAAGGAGTTAAAAACAAAAGCATAGGATTTTCACACCCCTGGTAATTACTGAGGCCTCATGTGTTGTTGTTTTTGATAGGAATGGCAAAGGATACAGTTTTCGTCTCCATCTGTGTTGCGCGGTGGGCCTGGCATGTTGAGCAGCACTAATCGGGCATCGTGAGACCTGTTAACTATTACTTCATTAAGCTTCACAGCTGTATGCATGCGGCGCACATTGGACTGATCCCTAAAAAGCCAGCAAGGGAGAGTTTTATTAGCGCTACAGTAAAACTGTTGAGATAATTAAAATCAGCACAAAAATAGTAAGGAAAAAAAGTGTAATTAGTCGTTATAAAATGTCCGGAGATGTTTGAAAATAAAAATGTCTCACGGTTTGAGGCTCATGAGTTCTCTGAAGTTCTCAGGAGCATTGTTTCGGTTTCGCCTTTCAGCCTCACACTTCTCTTTGGTCCAGGTCATCTGGACTTTCTCAGGAGGAACCTCCATCACATCCTCCTCTTCGTCGGAGTACAGACTGCCCATACGCACCAGTGAGTGTCTGTCTTTAACCAGCTGGGCCTGTAGGTTCCACGAGAATGTTAAAACTATTAAAACAAATTCTAGAAGAGGGATATATCTCTCTCTTTCAGTCCCAACATACCTCTCTTTGTCTTTCTGCACTGGATAGCCTCATTTGCCGTAACATCTGGGACCTCTGCTCCATCATTAGTGTTCTTTCGTAAGTGTAAGCTGAGATGTCACTGTCGTGCTGAAATCCCATTTAAGAAGCATGAGTTGGTAATGCAGATGAAACATAATGTTTACATTTTTCCATATTTTTTGGGAGACGTGAAAACTGCATAAACTGCATCAAACAATGACAGACTCAAGGTTCCCACAAAATGTGTTTTCTGCAGCTGCTTTCAGATATATGGCTACAAGTTTCTTTTTCCCCAGTGGAATTGCATTTGCATGTTTAAGTCATTTTATTTTGTTTATGATCCATGTTTTTTCTTATCTTGCTGAAAGCAACCACTCTGTGTTAGTCTGAAGCATATCTGCTTTGTTGCACCAAGGTGATCTAACGTCCTGTTTGGCGGTATCATAAAATGTATTTCATTGGACTATTTTCTATCTCTAATGAGTTACTGTGTGAGAGGAGCCCTCACCATCTCCACCACCTCCACCTCTGCCTCTATTCTCAGCTGGTACAGGAATGTGGCCAGGTCTTTCTTCATCTGGATGCTGTTGTCGTCCATCTGGGCCACAGTGAAGATGCGCATCTTGCATTTTCTCCACACCTAAAATGCAAAGTCTTGTGATCTTTTCGGCGCATTATTGTGAAAGTTGGTTATACGCGCTGAAATAATTTGCCAGAAAGCTGGCATTAAAACTCAATTTAAGATCAGAATTTGAAAGACGCTGATCACCTATACTGTATGTCACACACACAAAATGAAGATGGTTTGCGAGCATTGAAAAAAATCTCCCCATAAAACTACAGTTAAATAAATGAATAGGAAGTGTTGTTCACTGACCTTGTGCTGTTTGAGCAGGAAAGGCAGCAGCATCAGCATTCCTCCGTCATGAACAATCCACCACACATCAATGTTCCCATCTGTGAAGCGTTCATGGTTGCTTGGATAAAATGACACATTTTTGGGGACCATCAGGGCCAGGTGGGCAGCTGTTGTGCAACGGACTGTGTCTGGGGCAGAGAAGGCAACACACAGGCTGTGATATTTACATATGTCATTACCATTACTGCACATAGGGCAATACAGTCTCTGCAGAGTCTCACCGCACACCACATTTTATCATGGAAGTGCTGAAATGCATCATAATTTAGTGTGGTAGATTAAATTAGGAAAGCGAAAGGAATGTTATACTGGCTGAAAACTGAACACCCATACTGTTGGAAAACTCTGCTCTAGATCATTTTTAAAATTTAGTTTCTCTTTAGCTTGGTGGAGAAGACTTTTTTGTCTACTAATTTATATATACATGGGGTGAAAAATAATACTTTTTAATGACTTCAGAAAAAATAAAAATATCCAATTTAGTGTTTGTTCTCATTATAACACTGCCAATAAGACCAAGCTAAAAGCTCCACAAAATTGCTTACAGTGGATAAAATAAATAAAACAACCAAAAACTTTTTGTTCAAGGCATTAACATGCTGAAGAAGGAGCATAGTGTTTTGCAGAATGGACTGCTAAACTGTGGGAATCCTCTTACTGATAAAGGTTTTCCAGGCTCGAGGGTCTTCGCTCTGTCTCCAGCCGTATGGCCAACCCATCACCACAGTGTTGTGTTTCATCCCACCCAGACCACAGGACTGGATCAGGTGGGCTATGCCTTCTCGTACCTTAGTTGCCACAACAACTTGACAGAAACCTTTGACCCGCTCAATCTCCATCATGTTCTTAATGGCCTAGGAGGACAGTTGCACTTATATTCAATTTTAGCTCATTTTAGCCATTGCTAATTGATATCCAAGCTCAAATCTTTCAAAAGTAACATTTTCAAAAAAAATCTAACCAAAAACAATAATTTGAGGTGATTAATGACTTGCATTGGCATACATGCTTATAATTATAAATAATATAAGAATAATGAAACTATCTATACAGAGAGAGAAAAAACATCCTATGGACATACCAGAAAATGTTAACTTCTCCACTGTGACATACAATCCAGAAACGTTTCCACCTTTTACCTGTTCAGCTGCTTGCATTTCCCCATAGCTGTCCAAAAAGTTTCCCTGGATGACAGAGCCAACAATGGTCAGGCCCTTTCCTGCCTTTAGCTGGGAGGCGAAGGTGAGCATTCGTGGATATTTCACATGGAGGTCCTCATCTAGCTTCAACAGAACCAGTAACTGTGGCCTGGAGAGCACAAATCACTCACAGTTGATGAATCAATTTACCAATATCATCCCCACTGGACACAACTAGAAATTGTTAATTGTAATGCGATTAGCCAATCGGTGCTATGAGAGAGCCAACATACAGAAAGCTTGTTAATCAGTTTGGATTACTGAACCACAGGTTTTAGGTGATATGTTGTTGTTCAACATGCTTATAAACGATTTACATGACAGACTGATTTCAACATAGGCATTTCTACATATTTGGTTGAATCTAGCATGTTTCCAAACTAAGATGCAGAGAAGGTATTCTGATCCTATGCCTGAACCACTTCGACTCTTTTTAATGTGAAGCAGCAACAGCTGTACTCCAGACTTCCCTGGATGATAGAGCAACTATAAAACGGGAGCTCATTTCAGCCGTTTGTACCTGGGATGACGTCCTTTCTGTGGCTGGACTGCAGATAGGCCAGTAAATTGAAAGCTTTGGCTTTATCATTTCACTCTTTCTTCACCACAACAGAGAGGAGCAGTGCTATAGATAAAGCCCTGATGCTTCTATTCATCTCCACTTCATCCTACCACCACTCAAAGTACCGAGATACTTTGAATCCCTCCACTTAAGATGAAGAATGACCTGTGACCTGAAGGAAACAGTCCACCCTTTTCGGGTGGAGAACCATTTCCTCAGACCTGGAGGAGCTTATTCGAATCTTGGCCACTTCAGACTTGGCTGCAAATTGTGCCACTTTCACACTGAAGATCAAAGGCTTCCTCTCTGAGATCCTGTCCATGAACACCACAAAGAAGGCCGGTGAGCAGGAGTGGCCATAGAGTCCAAACCACACTGAAAATCTTACTTAGAAGAATCTCACCTTTTTGTCAAGGTCATGAGATTTTCACAGATTCAAAAAAAAACAAGTGCTGGGTTGCATGAATACACATTTTCTGTCCCTTTCTTTGCTTTTAAACATGCCAGGAAAATTTGACTGTTGTGTTGCTTGTGGAAGAGAACTGCTTCTGTGAGGTTATTGTGAGATGGGATGTAAATTTTCTGAGTGAAGCTGTTTAGACTAAACCTATATGGCACTTTCTTTACAAACGGCGGTTTTAAATGCTCTTTTTCTAGCTGCACTCAAAACATACATTCATATTCTGGCACACAGATTGGTAGTTAATTGAATCTAGGGTCTTGCCCATGAGCACATCAGGAAGGAAGCTGGAAGAAAACTCACAAATGTCTGATTGCAAAATGGCAGCTCTTCTCATTGATCCACAGTTTACTGGCACATGTTGTGGTCGAAAATTAGAGATGAATTTTATACAGCTGTTCTTGTGGGTGGCAACTTGTTTGAAAAGCCAGTTGTTATTTGGGCATGCATCTGAGTTCCTACTAACACTTTCCTACATACTTAACATAGACAGACAGACAAAACAAAAAGCACAGAAATAAAACTGATGCTTGTAGTTTCCCAGAATCTGAACACAAACTTAGCAGACTATTTCACTAGGACATACAGGTACTTCTTTTTTATATAAATATCATGAAATTGTCGGTTTCTAATCATGAATCACTCCTGTTCTCTCCTGCTGTTGTGATAATACCTCCAGTTCTTGGTGTGGGGAGGTCCAGCTTCCAGCCTCAGCAGGGCATAACGTGCACCACTGAGAGACAGTCCTCTTATTCCATCTCCCCACTCCTTCTCTGCCCTAATTTCATTTCATTATTGAAATGCAAAAAAAAAAAGATTGAGGAAATAAGTTGTCAGCTAGAGATATGTTGCAGTCAAACAGAAAAAAACCATTTTAATAATTCAATTTAGTAGAACACTTTTTACATACCCTTGGTATTCAATGTATTTGTAGATCATTCCTGCAATGCCCATGGCCACTATGGCATAGTACCAGGAGGATATGAACATGAGAGCCAGACACATACTCATGCCAAGGAACGATAACGCCCTGCGGGGGTGATACATATTTGGTTATATTATAATGGGTGTCCTTTACTGAAAGTGTGAAGAAACTTCTGCTTGTAATACAAAATGTGATTGTTACACAGATCAAAACATTGCTAAATAAACTAACCAGTGGTAATATTTGAATCTTGGCCTCCAGTTGGGTGTCCGTAATAGAGTTTGCACTGCACAAGCCAAGTTTACAAAGAGATAGCACATCAAGAAGAACCTGGAGAAAAAGAAAATATTGTCAAAACAAACATTTAAATGAAGTAATTCACTGGTGCGTCTTAATAAATTGGGATATTATTGAAAATTTATGTATTTTACATTTCCTTCCATTCAGTGTTGGATTGATGTGATTGCATGTAGCCTTATAGGAATAGCTACATTCTTCAGTAAAACCATTTGTGATTAAACCTTTTTGAGGATGGTGTCAAGCACAACTGTCAAGACAGCCTCTTGCTTGCATGTGGTGCAACAAAGGCCTTTCCGTAACTTTATATCAGTATTAACATCTTTTGTGTGTGTGCTATGTCATCATAACACTTTCTGAGAAATTTGCTGCACAAGCCACAATGGCAGAGATGGACGGAGTTACCTAACTATATCATCGTGTGTATTAACCTTAGAGCATAAAAACAATAAAGCAATGTTTTTGATGATATTCTTATTCATTGAGCAGCTGTACCTGGTTAAAAATATAGAAAAATGTGACTGATGAGGGGCTGGTTTGTGAGGAATCAGCCAAACGTTTCATGTTTGCTTACATGGACAGGATGGGAGCAACCATGTCCAGCGAGGCAATCAGTATCCCCAGCTCAGCTATAAGGCCAGTGAGCAGCAGAGCCCACGTTGGCTCTCCATTAGCCTTTCCATGGCCAAACACCTAGGCAAAAGTCAACACATTTACACGCAGTAATGCAAATCACTTCTTGTTTGGTTCTTTAACATATTCAAATACATTTACAGATAACCTTTTCCCAATGCAAATGTTTGTCTCAACACATTGACAGACATTGGGAGATTTTTTTTTTTTAAAGCAGAATATGAAATAGGAAGTAAATAATTTTCCGCACCCTAAGGAAGGGAATAATGTTGTCCTTGGCAATAGCTTGTAAAAGCCGTGGCGCACCAGTGAGGGACTGCAGGCCCGCTCCAACAGTAGAGAAGAAAGAGCCAATGACAATAACCCAAGGAGATGGCCAGGAGAGAGTGCCAACAACAAGGTTCTGTTTGACAGCATTTCCAAATCTGCAAGGAAGCGATAACCGAGTATGATTGCCAATAATGACCTGGCCATTTCTGCCGTTTCTATTTTCCTATTTAATTGCAAGCAATCACATATTGCACTGAAACTATTAGTACTTAAATAAACTTACTTGTCCCTCAGGACTACTCCTTCTATACAGGACCCAAACAGGACTACAGAACTTAAATCTAAACAACATGATCAAGGAGTGTAAAGTGGCACGAGTCTTTTTACAACTTTATCAAGTCAGCTTTCTCCTTAAGAGTAAATATCAAGTGTCTGATAACCTCAAGGATACAAACAAGAGAAGTAGTCGTAATGGCTAAAATTGTTCCCACGGGAATGGACTTCTGAGCGTCCCTGAGATCACCGGATCTGTTGGAGCCTGCCATGATACCTGCAGAACAAGAACATGTAACATTAGGAAATTTAAAACATGCTACACAATGCCCTCTAATGGCTGATGCCAACATTTCTGTGTCTTCTCAGTGAACTCTGCAAACAAGAAAATAATGTGTCTTACCTGTGGCAGATGGGAAAAAGATCCCCACCAAAAGTGTAAAGGATGTAGCAATGTCCGCCGACACGTAGTTGACAAAGTTCTCTAAGGGACTATGAGCATCCACTGACCGCAGCCCTGCCTTTTCCAAAATCTCGCCCTTCTGTAAGTAGTTGCTCCACATGTTTTCTATCACAGCAAAAATATATTTTAGGGAAAAATCTTGTCACATTAGATCAACACATAAAGTATATATCTTTATACAGAGGAAATTAAAATTTTTTATTATGGTTAGATCTTCAAATTCGATTGCACTTAATATAGAAAACAAAATTCAGTTGCATTTATACATTTCAAAATGCTTTACAACACAACAAAATTCAATAACACAAGCAAACAGTGAAACAATTCATATAATAATGGAAAAAATAAAACAAATAAAAAGCATGTCCAAACCAAATATAGAATATTTTAAAAATGAAATTGTGCAATACTCAATAAGCTAAATCAATTCTTTTTCAAAACAGTATGTTTTACAATTGGTCTTGTTAGAAAAAGAATGTTATCAACCCCAGGAACAAAGAGGAGTTATCTAGACATCTAGATAGAATCAGATCACAATACTACTATATTTTCCTACTATACTACTATATTTTTCATTCAGATGAAGAATGAAAACAGCGCATCGAAGTCCAGAACCGTGAGGAACACCCTTCTTGACTTGTGAATGTATAGATGATTTATTTGTCCAAACCAAAATTTCTAAGTGAAATACTAACTGGGCCACTTCAAAGCAGCAACTGCACATATGCCTCAGTTGCATGTTGGATTTACCTCTGATAATCCCACTGCCCAGTCCAGGGATGCCCTGTATCTCTGTCACGTTGTTCTGGATGAAATAGTCATCACACTGAGCACTGCTCAAGTTCCCACCAACGCAGAACCGATTCCACAGTTGACTGGGCTCTGTAATGTTCCCCTTCACCTCAGTTTTAGCACATACATCAAAGCCATCTCTCACCAAAGTCCTGTTGCCCAACATGCATATCCTGCAGCAAGAGAATACGCAGAGGATAATTACTTGCACATTCTAAAAAAAGAAGGGAACAATACTGACACTAAAAGACCTAAAATTTTTATTCTATTTCATGGTTTTCATGTAGAAAAGTGCAAGAAACGCACTTGCTTTTCTCATTACAAACACATGTTAAACAAATGTTAAGTCGCATAACAAATCCCTCAACCTCCTTGTCATACATGTCTGTTTTCACAGCACTTACGGGAATTTTGGTGGATGAGTCATGGATTTTATTGCCCCAGCATAGATGGAGACAATTGAGATAATAACACAAGCCAGGAAAAGGGAGGCCAACTTGTTGACATATTTGACCCCAACAAAAACCACCACAGCCATGAGACTGAGGCACAGCGTTCCATACACTCGCATGTTGTTTAGCAGGGCACTGTCACGGCCAAGGTGATCGGTGGAGTGAAAAATAGCTGCCTGAGGAACCAGATATTTCTGAAACAAAATAGCAGCAGATAGGTTAGTACGCACAGCTTACACAGGATTTGTAAAAATTAACAGTATAAAACAGACAAAATTGAATCACTGCACAGTATCTTTTAAATTCTAACTTTTTTCCCACTCCAAAGAAAAAAAATGCATCACCAGCAACATGTTTAAGTATGTGTTAACAATTATTATTCAATGGAAATACAAAACTTGCAAATCACCTTCATTCAAGCATATAAAATTCTGCAATATTTGCTCCAGATTTTTTGGGAATGAGCGATATGACCCTTTGCGCACAACAAGTTATCCTGATTCATCAGATCACTTGTTGGATGTTTTTGAAAACAAAGATGCAGATCCAGGGAATTCCCCCATATATCCAGGAGTTCCGGCAGCATTTAGCACAAGGAAGCATATGGCAACAATTTTATCTTGTTGGCATTAACTTCGAGGGAAGTAAACAAACAGCATGCATTTCTACAGGCTAGTAGCGAACCACTCTCTGACCATTAACTAACTTATGTTAATGCTTTAAAAAGTAGCCTTTTTATCAATCTCTTCCCAAAATGAAGTCCTTTCTATTATAGACGCCAGCTTCAAACACTCTGCTGATGGAAGCCTTTCATTATGGGATTTTTAAATTGTATTTATGTCTCGACCACCTTTTCTTTATTCTTTTTTTCTTTTTTGTAGACAAGAGACTGGTAGAAGACATGTCATTACTAATTTCCCACCCAAGTTAGTATGAAACATTAGTGGAAATATAACAGAGGAAATATATTGTAACAAACTAACCAAGAAGATTTCAATGGCTCCAAGAATGTACATTGCAGAGGCAAAGGTGGTGCCTAAGTAGAAGCAGAGCCCCACTGCTCCTCCAAACTCAGGGCCAAGTGAGCGTGAGATCATGAAATATGCCCCTCCAGCTGTGAAAGAGAAGAACAACTGTCAGTCTCCAAAAGTCCTTCTACTTTACTTGATCTTGCTGATAGAAAGTCTTTTGTCCTAAAGTACTAGAACATGCAAAAAACATTTTAACTGGCATTTAGTAGTTTACCACAACATCAAAGGAGGCAGGACTCAGCAGTCTCCCCTCCATGTGGTGCTGTTCATCACCACCTCTTCCTCTACTTTGCTTTCTGCTAAGCTGCAGCTAGCACAGCCTGTCATGAATGCTCAGGCTAATTAACATGTCCATCAATGTCTGCAGATAAACGTTATTTTTCTGCAAGTTGTTTCTCCACCATTAGCACATTTCGCAGCGAGTGTATGAGATTGATTAACCCTGCTAAGATAATCCTCCTGGCCTGGCTGTGATCGGTGGTTTTTGGTAGGAATAAATCCGGTGTGGTGCATTTCTTGAGACGGTAACAGTAGCTCAGGGAGCGGGTGGCGGAGATCAATATTTTCACAGAATTTATGCCTCGTAACCAGGGGTGAAAGTAGTTTTAAATTCTTGGGGGTACTATCACAAAAAAATAATATCTATCTATCTATCTATATATATATATATATATATATATATATATATATAATTTCCTCCCTCAGCCCACTGCATGGCTGTAATGTTGAAACATTGAGATGCCATGAGACCTAAATTCTGAACATAATGGCATGGAGTGCATCCCAGTTTTCCATGTCTGGCATATATAACCATTCATTTTAGCTTTTAAACTGGTTCTATTGATCCTGTGTCCAGACTGAGGGAAAATCAGTAGCCCAGCATCATGACCTGTTTGTTCTGAAGATCCTGCAGCTTCCACTTCTCTTCCTAACATGGTGCCTCCTCACCCTGACTCATACTGATAGGAGGAACCACAGAGCTCTGTTAAGTTAAAATCACATCTTCTGAAGTTGGGATATTTTCCCCCAACAGGTTCCAGAGAATCACCTCAGAGATGTTGGACTGGATTTTATTTCAATGTCATTTGTGAATGTTAAATTCTCATTTTCAACAGTGGAGCTATAAAGGTTGAAAAATGTTATCATATTGGAGAAAGTATCAACAACATCAATATTTCCACTAAATAAGAGACAAAAAAAAGTTTGATAGAGGAAAAGCCTCTCAGACTCTGAGCCCGACAGCACCAAACTATTTTTTATTTTAGACAATTAATTTAATTTCACATAATTATCGCGGTAGAAGCCATTTGTTTGTTAAATACTCAAGGAAACATATTTACCATGTTTGATGCTTGTTGTAAATGACGTATAGTCACAAAGAACGAGGTAATTAGTCCAAGTTTGTCGTTTATTGAACGTTCAGAAACTACAGCGGCTGTGATGCGCCAAGACAAAAGTAAAACAACCTGAACAGCTGATCAACTCTAAACCACTCACACCTTTTTACTCTCTCTCTCTGTCATTTAAGCACACCCGTTGCCGTGGCAACCGCGTGCGCTCCGCAAGTCGACCTGAGATTACGTTAAAAACATAACATTCAGTCTGTTACGATATGAGGTTTGGAAGCTTGATATTTATTTTGCGATCATTAAGAAGCCTCTCATGAACACAGCGGTGGTTGATTAGTTCATTTTAAATTCCTGTTCTGCTCGTTATTTTTGTAATGGAACCGAAACGCACAGAATTGCGCAACACCTTGTTGAAACAATAATCACTGAGACTATTAATGTTGTTGGGTCATTAATTTGAACACGTTTTGTTGATTTTTTGTTGTTGTTGTTTGTTGTTGTTCTTTAATAAAGTTACAAACGTTTTAAGCCAGTCAGAGGAGGACGTGCTGGTCTCAGCGTTCTGGCGGCGTTTCAGTTTGTCATCTAATGCCGAGATCGACTCAAAACCTTCCGCGATCGACGTATCGCACCACTGCTCTAGCAAAGCACAAACAGTTCAGAAACAATATGAAATGGGAAAAAAGTTATTTATTAACTGATTAAGTCGTGTTTTAGATTGTTCTTGAAAAACTAATCAGTCACGGCTGATTAGTGGGCGCACTCACGGCTGCACAGTGAACCCGTTGATTTTTTACAGCATACAGCAGCTCCCCTCTCTTGCAGGTACTGTGTACCCCCTCTAAATCTTTTAGGGGTACGCAGTACCCTGCCGTACCCCCTTACTTTCACCCCTGCTCGTAACATACTGTCAGGACATTTAGATTTATTCGTCTCCCATTCCTTGGCTACATTGACTTTATCTTCACTTTATATGCAAGGATAATAACTGAAGGCTTAAGCTACAACTCTCAAAACTATAAAATGATCTGTTGTTTTTTTTATTATTTGTTTACTTGTTACTTGTTTATTGATTGGAGAGAGGACAGAAGCTGTTGCTTTAAACTTCAGCAGGAGATAAAAGAAAAATATGCTAGGCAATGGCATAGACCATATGCATAGACCATATCATATTGTGAATGATGTCATAACCAACATGTATTTTTTTTATTTTATTTCACACAAATTATAGGAAGTTAATGAGAATTAGTCCAAGTCGAAATATTTAGGTGGAAAACTATGACCATGAGTCAAAACATTTAAACCCAGCTGAACTGAGTTTAGCTATTTTTAAGGATATCAAACAGTTCTCCATCAAACAACTGCCAAGAAGTAAGCAAAGTTGCACTTACAAAATATGCAAAACATTAGGATAGTATAAATCTATTACTGTAGACTTTTACAAGAAGGTAAATAGATTGGGAATGTCTGTGTCGTACGCTTTACCTGGAACTACACCATTAGTAGCAATAGCGCTCATAGATATGGCTGTTAGCATTGTCTGTAAGAGAAAGAAGAAAATGTTACATTCAACATAATTTGGTGTAACTTCAAATCCTGATAGCTTTTCAAGGAAAATGTAAAAGTTGAAAACACACTTCTATGAAAGTGGTGACAGCAATGGCCAACATAATACACATTTACGTGCTATGGACTGAGAGAGAGGATGATGGTCAAAAAAGTACAGGAAATGTCAAAGTAACAGTTTGCTTTACACACATAACTGCATGTCAGTGCACTCATGAATCTTCAGTAGTTGATGACACCATTGTCATTGGATGGTTAATGAGTCTGCGAACACACAGGAGGTTGATATGCAGGACCAATGGTCCAAGACTATGGGTATTACAGTGGATGTCTAGGAAATCACCTTCAGTCAACTGTTTTACATAACAGCATGTCTACCGTGAATTGCTTCTGGTTCCTAAGACTCACCCTCAGAATATACCTGAGATGCTCATCATATATACTGTAGGCATTGCTCAGAAAAAGGGCCAATAGAGATTGTACTTCCTTCTTTAAAGAAGTACAACCTGCAACATTAGGTTGTGCTCATCTCCGACACTGTGTTCATTTATCACCACCTGAGTTAGTTAGATGAGCCACAAAATAGCACAAGTCCAAAATACACCAACAATCCAGAATGCAGAACAGAACATCAGAGGTGATCTTCCCCATAGCCCAGGACTTTTACAGGTCTTAGGGGAGGAAAGAGAGTTAAGGGTCTGCAGACACCAACACACTGGATCCAAAGAAGTTTTTACTTTTGGGTTCGTGCTAAAGGTTGTTAGTTACACAAAAAAGAGAGTTAAGGGTCTGCAGACACCAACACACTGGACCCAAAGAAGTTTTTACTTTTGGGTTCGTGCTAAAGGTTGTTAGTTACACAAACAGGACGTCACAGAGACAGTTCCTTCCTACAGACTGTTTCTCTGATAAACATTTAACTTTCAAAGTGCTTTTCAATAATATTTGCACTCATTCATTCTTGCACTATTATTTTGTAATAACACTGTATATGCACATTTGCTTAAAAATATTGATATTTTTTAGTTCCCATATATAAATTTGCATTTTGAATGTCTTTATACCAAGATCAAAGTGGAACCAAAGTCGAAGTCTGTGTTTGCATGCATGACCTTGACCACATTCTTATTCTCAGTTTGTTTGGTTGTGGTGAACTTTCTAGGTAACGGTAACTGTGTGTAGACATTGCACATGTTCATACTAACACATGAGCAGCACATCAGGACGATCAGAAGGGACTGTATGATGCCGGCCATTCCCACAATCCAAGTGAGTCGAAGGAAGAGAATGACCCCAAAGATGTTCTGGAGACACGGCAGGTAGACGCCCATCAGAGTTCCCATGTTGGGGGACTAGCAGGGAGACAGAGAGGGGAGAAGGCTGTGTTGAGCATGACATTACAGAAAACAAGTGTAGTGATCATTAATATTGACTGATGTACTTTTTAAAGGTCATTCAATCATGTTATCAGCACTTTGCGTGTATTTAGGTCTTACATTGACCCTGTCTAACTGCAAACTGCCCTGTTTCATAAGCAATCCATCAACAAAACTTAATAACTTGAACGAGAAAGCACAAAGTGAGCCATCAAGAAAGGATCATGTTTCAGAGCCTAAAAGTTCTCCCTGTACACATAACGCAAAAACAAAACTTGCTTCCTGACTCCTGACCTTGGGGGTCTTCCTCCGTGAGGCCTCAGCACTTTCTTCCTCTTCATGCTCCTTGGCTCCCTGTGTGATATTAGTGTAGTTGACCAAGCGGCTGAGCAGAGAGGAAACCTTCGGCCGGATGTCAAGCTCTTCCTGGAACGAGAGGTTGTCTGAAGCTAATTTCCTGGTAGATTAGATTTTTTTTTCTTTAAATAATGGATGTGCTGCATGGAAAAAGCAACAGACCTCAAATAATGCCAGGTTTCTGTCATAGAAGTCATTTCTCCTGCCAGAGGTATCAGCACTGCTAAGGAAAGGGCTGTCCTCTTTATGATTCCCATGTCCTGTCAGAGTGCAAGATAAAAGTGAAGCTTTTAGACTGAAAATAAATGATTTTGGTAGAAGGAAAACAAACAAAGTATAACAACAATTATTGACATAAATACTGCAACAGTTAAAAAGAAAACTTGATCAGTTGCTTAAAAGCTGCACAAATACTGATATGATGCAATACTCAATACAGAGGAAGCTTCACATGACAATCACTTAAAATTTTAAAGTCCAGTCCATCAAATTACAACAATGTTTACAACTCTGGCATTTCTTAAATTCTAAATTCTGCATCTCTAGTTGGGCAAAAGTCTCACATTTCATCTACAGCTGTACTGTGTGCTTTTGCATGCTAAAAGACAGATGCCATTAAACTATTTTGTTTGTTTCAGTCTGAAGGCAGACATACAATTAAAACTTTAAAAAAAACATCAGTTAGGCAATTTTGCTTTGAAAACATGAGCTCCCAAAACAGAAAGACGGCTTTACAACTTTGTCTTTAAATCACAAACAATTAGAAAAAACATTTAGCTTGCACTTACTGAAATTTTAGGGGAAAAAATGGCATTACAGAGATAAAATCCAAATGGAAAAAATTAGGCTAAAAAAACACAAGCAGGTTTCTTTGGTTAGTAATTAAAAATGGAAAACAAATCTCTTTTAATAGTCTTCTCTTCCAGCTTTTAACTGTCACTGTTCATTTTAATTGAAAGATCTTAACAATGTCCGTGTAGCAGAAACACAATTCACACAGCGAAATAGAAAATAACGACCAATAGCACAGAAAGTCCAGGTGATAAACAGGCAACTAATTAGATTCCACTTTCCTTTTTTTTTGCTTTTGAGGAAAGAATCAAACAGAGATAAGCACCACTGCTGGGCCAATTATTGTACACAAAGCATTACGCCAAACTTCACTCACACACACACTCACACTCACAGGCATGCACCTCATTACCAAGAAATTACCTAACCTCTAAATTATTAGAGCATGTAAACTTCAACAGGCTCCGTCTTGAAGCCTGAATTAATCCTGCAACTAAAAACTGGCCAACTTACCGAGGGGGCACGAAATGGAAAAAACAAGTATTCTCAACTGTGCCACATGACCTTCAAGGCCGGTCCTCACTCACCTGTGCTCTGTGTCCCACTGCTGACAAGAATGCTGTGGGGAAGCATAGCTATGTGCTGTATGCAGAGTGCAGGAGAGTACCCTGTGCTCTAGCCTGGGGAATTGTCGATTTCTATCCAGGACACCCGGTCACCCATAGCGAAAACTCACTCAGAGGCTTGATCTAACACATGGTGTGCAGACAGTGGGGAGCAGTAGGGGGGTAGAGATGTGTTCTAATTCACATGAATGTTCAGGAACAGAAATAGTTGTGTATCGTCACTTTAGTCATTCCATTCAATTCAGTTTATTTATATGGCTCCAATTAACAACACATGTGTCTGACGGAAGTTTACAAAAAACTAAACAAAACAAAAGAGAAAACAGTCACACCACGACAGATACACAGCTTACAATTTTGTTACGGGGCATAAACCGGAGATTTAAAGCAGTTTTTTTTTTGTGTAAAAGAACAACCAACTCCCACGATGTTGAGTTACTTTTTGTTTGCATGAAACAGAAACATTATCTCCTCTTTTCATATTTGTCTCTTGACAACACAATAATAAAAGGTTACTCAAAGAGCGTAACCTTATACGCTCTTTCCTAAGAGCGTATAAGGTTACGCTCTTATAGATGCATGCAAACAATATCAGACTCATCTTATGAGAGTACCTTCTTGTATAAGTTGTTGTAGTGTTGACTAGATTCCATATGCAAAACTGTAAATGTGACATGTTATGGGGTTTTTTTCCAACAGTATTTCTGCTCTCGTGTAAAGGCAAGACTTTTGGTTTAAAAATTTGTCCTTCCAACTTATTCTTAGTTGTGGATCTCTGCAGCTCCCAAAAGTTACTGGAGGTTTTCCTCTCCGATTGATGCCTTATCTTGTCTGTAAAATGTTTTGGTAGGTTTGTCATTTTCCTTTAATCTTTTTGTTTTTAAGACAACAGATTAAACTGCCTAACATATGCAGAGTTTTGGATATCATGTTATCAGCCATCTTTCTTCTTTTCATCTGAACTTTAAGCTATATTTGGTATGTTTGACTCCATGTGTTCACTAATGTTCTCCTCCTCTACAAGACCTTCCCAAACCAAAACTTTTTTATTGAGTTAAAATTACAAAAATGATCACATTTACAACTTGAGTAACTTCAGACAGCAATAGGTTGCAGTTAACTTTATCAACTATTGGCTGTCAAACAGAGATGAATACATAATAAAAATAAAAGTTCACAAGGAAAAAAGTATATGCAATTTCTTTTTGTCTGATAATTATTTTTAGCTCTCACATAAAGGAAAGATTTTTTGTTGTTTTTAGATTGAACTTTAGTCTTTGCATTCAATATGGGAGGAAAACAAATACTCTTCTGCAAACACAGATAACTAGTGCCCTCTAGTGTAGTTTGACGGTATTGCGTTGTAGACAAAAATAGGATGGGGCATGATCTTTCTCTTTCTTTATGCAAATGAATAAAGGAGAAAAGAAAAAAAGGACCAGGAAATAAAATGTGTCCACACCCTTCCTACCACAGCGTCCTATCCATTCACGGCTTTACAAAACATGACCTTGTTCGATACTCAACCAGCCTTATGTTTTATGGGCTAAGGAGGCAGCAGGGTTCTCTAGCTAACACACTAAAGGTCTAATTGGAAAGATTAAGTGCCCTTTTATGAATGCATATAGTAGTTATGCTCGGTGCACAGAACAACAACCTCTACTCAACATGTGTCTATGTGTCTTACACAGCTTGCCCAAAATATTTAACAACCCCAACATGGAGATCAAACCCCTTCTGGGAATTTAATCATAGCTTCTTTGCATGTATACTAGCATCTGGGAAGAGGATTTTAAAAATTCAAGGGAAATATGCATATTTCTTTTACTTAATCATAGCCCCACAGCCTGTGTTTACTGTTAGTGCTATAGAATAGAATAGAATAGAATAGAATAGAATAGAATAGAATAGACTTTGTTGATCTCCCATTGGAATTTGCTTGGTGAGAGATAATTCAAGCAACTAGAGCACAACAAAGTCCTTTAATGTTCAAGATGCTAGGAGTTTATATATGTTTCTAAAATAAGAAAAAAAGTTTTGGTTCCAAAAGGTCCAACATACAGCTGAAAACCAGTTAACATACACCATATAAAAATACATATGTTCAGTTCTAATAAAATACATAGAGATTTTTGGTGATAAAAATTTTGCAAGGCACTTTCAGAAAATAACAATGAGGTAAGTTACCCTAAATCCATAACCTCTCTAGCTTTTCTGATCAGGTGTGACATTTGTTGATTAAACACTAAAAAGTGGAAATTACTTTTACAAACTTTGTTTGCAAACTCTTGCAAATAATGGAAAAGTTGTTTTTTAAAGATATAATCAACCCCTTATTGTGTGCATTACAGTTCCAACCAAAAGTTGAACAAAATCAGCAGATATTATGGCCTAAAAACAATTTAATAACGTATCAGTGCTTTACAAAGGTCAAGGTGAACAACTTTCAAAGAACATTACAGCTTCATCTTACAGTAATCTATTGGCACTGCTTAAAGTGGATTAGGAAACAATATCATTTTCATAAGCTCTAAGAGTTAAAAGAAAAAGAATTCTCTTTGCTAAATCTTCAGTATTTAACACTTTAACAACATGAGGGAAAAATGTCAAAGCTCAGAATACTTCATGTGGATTGGTAATACTTACACACCCTCAGAAGAGGCACATTTATGTAAGTGTGCACACACACATGTGTGAGCACGCTTTGCTCTGACTGAAATGTTCCTGAAGAAAAGACAGCGCTCATGTAGACTTATGTAACACTCATTTGCTATGATTAAGGAAAATTGTAAATGACACGACGCATTCATAATTACGTCAATTCCAAGTAAAGAAATTAAGTACTAGATACATTTATTTGAATGCCTCGTAAAGACGTGCAAAAGGTCCTTAAAGAAATAAAACTTGTATCAGACTTGAATTTAGAAAATCCAAATTAATGTTTGTGCTCAACCAGCAACTGATTAAACACATTCAGGGTGGGATCTTCCAAAACATCTCAGCGTTAGAAAGGTTTCTTATGTAATCAAATAAATAAATAGTTAAAAGGGGAACCAATAAATGTGTCAGACAGAGAAGGAGCAGAATGGGCTGGCTGGAAGAAAAATCTGTTTGCTCTCATTCTGCTACATGTTCACTAAGGAGGAATTTGTGACTGTGACATTGGACCGAGAAAACATAGTTAAAAGCTACGGGTCTTTTACGCATGCAGTTATGAGTACACTTTTTTTAGATAGTGTGAAGTTTGCTCCATCAGGATATCAGTCCAAAATCTGGAAAGGGTGCGTTCATTTAATTACATTTTGGAAAATACTCTACATATAGTCACAATTATCAACCATTCTCATTGATTTATTACTTTTGAGAAGGAACATAGCCAAAGCACACAATGTTTATATTTTTTTTTAAAGTAATATGCTGAAGAGCTGAAATACTTTTAAGACCTGTTCAGACATATTAAATGGGATTTATGTATTAGGTATATTGTTGTGTGCAGGCAGGTCTGTATATGTGGATACAGGCGTTCACTTTGGGTATATAGTTTTATTCTTGTGTGCATTCCATTAAAGTAGATGTATTGATTGATCTAAATTTATTTTACAAGGATTTATTTTTCTCTTTTTCTTGTTCAAATGTGTGTGTATGCACATGTGTATGTGTGTATACATGAATAGATGCACAGATTCATACTAGTGTTAATGTGGACACGCTCGATGCAATGGTTGTGACATGTCTGGATTGAATCAATCAAATCAACCTTATCTATCAAAACATCTATAATCAGAAAAAAACATCTATAATCAGAAAAAAACAACACAGAGATCTAAGACTATCAAACACACACTGCAAAAGTACAAGCAGTTTTTTTCTAAGTACATTAATATTCAAAACAAAAATGAAAAAAAAAATGGCTTTGTTCTTGAATTGATTTTAGTATTCTTCCCACCTTAGCCTGTGGCAAAAAAAGCAAAACAAAATAACTCTGTTTCAGCAGTACACCCGTATTAGCTGTAATCACTGTTTCATGCAGGGTAAAACCTAAGCTGAACAGAGGAACGCTAACCTGCTGTGCCTTAAAGCAAATCATATCAGCTTTGATGTGCTCTAATGATGAAAAAGGGATGGCAGCTCCATCTGATCACCTCAGGGGGTGAAGGTGGGCGGAAAGGCGAGCATGGTGCTCCAGCACAGACTTCTAAAAAGACAAAAATGAACTAAATGAGGATGTCAGTGTGTGTAGATCTAGCAGATAAACAAATTGTGACCTGTTCATGAAAATGTAATGTATTTGGAAATTGTTCAGGGTTTAAGATTTTTATGCTTAATTTGAATTTTATTTGTGAATACCGCTGTCACAAACAGCACGATTTACATGAGGAATACACTAAAATAATGTTTTTACTTTTGATTTTTTTACTTTTGATGAATAATCAGCAAAACAAAATATGTACATGGACCAAGTATCAGAATTTTCAAGTATGTCATCAATTTAAACTTTAGACAAAGAAAGAGAAAGAAAGAAAGAAAGAAAGAAAGAAAGAAAGAAAGAAAGAAAGAAAGAAAGAAAGAAGAAAGAAAGAAAGAAAGAAAGAAAGAAAGAAAGAAGTGAAGATGGGAGAAAGCCAAAGTCAACTCCAACTTCTATTTCTCTCATGATGGAAAAAAAGGCAAAAAATTGAAAGATAATAGTGAGAGGACAGCACCCTGAGGTGCCCCTTTGTTCCCAACCACCTTTAGTCTCATAAATTGTGTTCTGTTTTTCATGCAGTCATTAATTCAAGTTCTTGTGTGGAAGACACGGGAAGCCAATTTACCCAGCTAAGCAGGCTATCCATCCATCCATCCATTTTCTTCCGCTTATCCGGGGTCGGGTCGCGGGGGCAGCAGCTTCAGAAGGGAGGCCCAGACTTCCCTCTCCCCAGCCACTTCTTCCAGCTCCTCCGGGGGAATCCCAAGGCGTTCCCAGGCCAGCCGAGAGACGTAATCCCTCCAGCGTGTCCTGGGTCTTCCCCGAGGCCTCCTCCCGGTGGGACGTGCCCGGAACACCTCACCAGGGAGGCGTCCAGGAGGCATCCTTACCAGATGCCCGAGCCACCTCAACTGGCTCCTCTCGACGTGGAGGAGCAGCGGCTCTACTCTGAGTCCCTCCCGGATGACCGAGCTTCTCACCCTATCTCTAAGGGAGAGCCCAGCCACCCTGCGGAGGAAACCCATTTCGGCCGCTTGTACCCGTGATCTCGTTCTTTCGGTCATGACCCAAAGCTCATGACCATAGATGAGGGTGGGAACGTAGATCGACCGGTAAATCGAGAGCTTCGCTTTTTGGCTCAGCTCTCTCTTCACCACGACGGACCGGTACAGCGCCCGCTTCACGGCAGACGCTGCCCCAATCCGCCTGTCGATCTCCCGCTCCCTTCTTCCCTCATTCGTGAACAAGATCCCCAGATACTTAAACTCCTCCACTTGAGGCAGGACGACCCCCCTGACCCGGAGAAGGCACTCTACCCTTTTCCGGCTCAAGACCATGGCCTCGGATTTGGAGGCACTGAGCCTCATCCCGGCCGCTTCACACTCGGCTGCGAACCGCTCCAGTGAGAGCTGCAGATCACGTTCCGATGAAGCCAACAGGACCACATCATCCGCAAAAAGCAGAGATGCGATCCTAAGGCCACCAAAACGGATTCCCTCAACACCTCGGCTGCGCCTAGAAATTCTGTCCATAAAAGTAATGAACAGAATCGGTGACAAAGGGCAGCCTTGGCGGAGTCCAACTCTCACCGGAAACGAGCCCGACTTACTGCCGGCAATGCGGACCAGACTCTGACACCGGTCATACAGGGACCTGACAGCCCGTATCAAAGGGCCCGGTACCCCATACTCCCGGAGTACTCCCCACAGGGCCCCCGAGGGACACGGTCGAACGCCTTCTCCAAGTCCACAAAACACATGTAGACTGGTTGGGCGAACTCCCATGCACCCTCCAGGACCCCGCTGAGGGTGTAGAGCTGGTCCAGTGTTCCACGACCAGGACGAAAACCACACTGCTCTTCCTGAATCCGAGGTTCGACTATCCGACGGACCCTCCTCTCCCCGACCCCTGAATAGACCTTACCAGGGAGGCTTAAGAGTGTGATCCCCCTGTAACTGGAGCACACCCTCCGGTCCACTTTTTTAAACAGGGGGACCACCACCCCAGTCTGCCAGTCCAGGGGAACTGCCCCCGATGTCCATGCGATATTGCAGAGTCGCGTTAGCCAACACAACCCCGCAACATCCAGAGCCTTAAGGAACTCCGGGCGGATCTCATCCACCCCGGGGCCCTGCCACCGAGGAGCTTTTTGACCACCTCGGCGACCTCGTCCCCAGAGATAGGAGAGCCCAGCCCAGAGTCCCCATGCTCAGCTTCCTCAACAGAAGGCATGTTGGTGGGATTGAGGAGGTCTTCGAAGTATTCCGCCCACCGGCCCACAACGTCCCGAGTTGAGGTCAGCAGCGCACCATCCCCACTATAAACAGTGTTGGTGCTGCACTGCTTCCCCTCCTGAGACGCCGGATGGTGGACCAGAATCGCCTCGAAGCCGTACGGAAGTCTGTCTCCATGGCCTCTCCAAACTCCTCCCACGCCCGAGTTTTTGCCTCAGCGACAACCCGAGCCGCATGCCGCTTCGCCTGCCGGTACCTATCAGCTGCTTCTGGAGTCCCACAGGCCAAAAAGGCCCGGTAGGACTCCTTCTTCAGCTTGACAGCATCCCTCACCGAAGGTGTCCACCAACGGGTTCGAGGGTTGCCGCCGCGACAGGCACCAACAACCTTGCGGCCGCAGCTCCGATAGGCCGCCTCGGCAATGGAGGTACGGAACATGGTCCACTCAGACTCAATGTCCCCCACCTCCCCCGGAACGTGTTCGAAGTTCTGCCGGAGATGAGAGTTGAAGCTCCGTCTCACAGGGGACTCCGCCAGACGTTCCCAGCAGACCCTCACTACACGTTTGGGCCTGCCAGGTCTGACCGGCTTCCTCCCCCACCACCGGAGCCAACTCGTCACCAGGTAGTGGTCAGTGGACAGCTCCGCACCTCTCTTCACCCGAGTGTCCAAGACATACGGCCGCAAATCCGATGAGACGATGACAAAGTCAATCATCGAACTGCGGCCTAGGGCGTCCTGGTGCCAAGTGCACATATGGACGCCCTTATGCCTGAACATGGTGTTCGTGATGGACAATCCGTGACGAGCACAGAAGTCCAACAACAGAACACCGCTTGGGTTCAGATCGGGGGGGCCGTTCCTCCCAACCACGCCCCTCCAGGTCTCACTGTCATTGCCCACGTGAGCGTTGAAGTCTCCCAGTAGAACAAGGGAGTCCCCAGGAGGGGCACTCTCCAGTACCCCCTCTAAGGACTCCAAGAAGGGTGGGTAATCTGAACTGCCGTTCGGCCCGTAAGCACAAACAACAGTCAGAACCCGTCCCCCACCCGTAGGCGGAGGGAGGCTACCCTCTCGTTCACCGGGGTGAACCCCAACGTACAGGCGCCCAAATGGGGGGCAACAAGTATGCCCACTCCAGCCCGGCGCCTCTCACCGTGGGCAACTCCAGAGTGGAAGTACGTCCAGCCCCTCTCAAGGAGACTGGTTCCAGAACCAGAGCCATGCGTCGAGGTGAGGCCGACTATTTCTAGCCGGAACCTCTCAGCCTCGCACACTAGCTCCGGCTCCTTCCCCACCAGAGAGGTGACGTTCCACGTCCCAAGAGCCAGCTTCTGCAGCCGAGGATCAGACCGCCAGGGTCCCCTCCCTTGGCTGCCGCCCATAGCACAATGCACCCGACCCCTTTGGCCCCTCGGACAGGTGGTGAGCCCATCGGAAGGGGGACCCACGTCTCCTCTTCGGGCTGAGCCCGGCCGGGCTCCGTGGGTAAAAGCCCGGCCACCAGGCGCTCGCCATCGTGCCCCACCTCCAGGCCTGGCTCCAGAGTGGGGCCCCGGTGACCCGCGTCCGGGCGAGGGAAAACGCAGTCCAAAGTTCGTATTCATCATAGGGGTCTTCGGGCTGCACTTTGTCTGGTTCCTCACCTAGGACCTGTCTGCCTTGGGTGACCCTACCAGGGGCATAAAGCCCCAGACAGCATAGCTCCTAGGATCATTGGGACACTCAAACCCCTCCACCACGATAAGGTGGCAGCCCAAGGAGGAGCTAAGCAGGCTAAATTGTGTTAAAAGCATTTGAGAAATCAATAATCATCAGTCAGACAAGGCTGCCAGCTTTGTGCAGGTGACAGTAGGTACTAAATGAATAATCTAACTTATGGCTAGGTACAATGAATCAACTATACATCCTAATTAATGGAATCAATTCATAATATTCAGTTAGCATAACATGGATGTTTTAGGCTGTGGGAGAAAGTTGTACCCTGCAAGATGGTACATCCCTCCATCCATAGAGGAATGGATGGAGGGATGGATGGATGAAGGTGAGAATAACAGTTCCTGGTACTGCTATTTCTTTACTTTACCAACATTCACAAAAACATCTGAGGTCTTCATAGAAGAGGTGTACATAACTACATTCAATTGCACACAAGATGACTATATTTACATAAGTTTTTAAAGTCATTTTTAGGGTCATCAGAATAAAGAGGCCTGAATAATATAGCACAGTTCAGATTCCTGTTCAAAAAAATTTGAAAAACAACACAATTCACTTCCATCACACAATTGTGCACCTCTTTGTGTTGGTGTATCAAATACAATACATTTTGGAAAACCTTAGACAAACAAGCAAAAGAAAATAATGTCAAAAAGTTTCAAAGCAAACAAATGTACCTCCACAGAAAATATGGGAAAATTGTGTAGCTGCAACAGAAAAGATTTTAACTAAAGGTGTCACACCACCATGAGTCATAATGAGGGAAGACAGTTTTCAGATCAAACACTGCAGTAGCAAGATGTTTGAGAATCCCTTATAGAAAACTCGTAACTTAAATTAAATTTCAAACTCATTTAATCCGTTTTTAAAACTTTATTTCCTTTAGTTTACAAATCTGAACATTAAGGCTTGATTGAAGTAAAAACTGAAAAATTCTGCTTTATATTCTATCATATGGAACTTTTACTGTACTCTGACTCATTGCTAAACTTTCACCTACCATCTCTACACCTTACGTAAACAAGAAACTTAAAGTATTGTATTAATTAGCATTATGTTATGGAGGCTATTCATTTTTTAATTAGACTGAGATGTTTGCCTACAGAATTAGCTGTATGATTGATCAATTATTTAGCTTCACTGTAGGAGTTCTTTTATAAGTCTTTTTTTATATACTCCCAAAATATGTTGACCAAAATCTAACATTTTACTACAATATTCATTTGCAGTAATATTTATAAAGAGTCCTCTTGAGGATATGAGATTTTTAAATTATCAACCATTGAATTTCATATAGAAGATGATGGTGTAGGACAAGAAACAAACTTTTAGTTCACAAAGTTGTTTCCTGGCAACAGAATTAAAAGGAAGCTAGAACTACTCAGACATTTTAAAACATAAATGCTACTGAATGTTAAAAACTGCAAAACCGTTTTGATAATCAGTTCATTTATCTCTGCCATCTTTACTATAAACAGTGACAACATTTTTTAAGGCCTGCTACCCACGTCTTTCTGTGTGCTCTGCTTTCTACACATGACAACGGAGCAGGAAAGACCAGTACAAAAACAAATAGTTTCCAGTCCTGGTGCTATTTCAAGGGATGCAGTTCGGCAGAGCAATAACCACAATGTCGGTACTGCCCTTTGCTCACAGAGCTGAGTTCAGTGCCTGGAACAGACTCTGCACTGTGTCACTTCCTCCATGAATTGCACGTCACACTTTGGACGACTCATAGCATCTAACACGGTCAGCCGCCTACTCCTGTTGGGATTCATGCAGTATGTTCTCCTACGTTATGCTGACTTTAATCATCTGACCACATCCCCACCCATTTTTCCACACTTTTAGGAAAAAGTAAGAAGTGAATATTGTGATCATGCATACAACTACTCCATGTGCAAGTTCCAAACAGATGCTTTGTTTGTGTTAACGTCCACAAAAATAGAAAGCGTAATAACATGTTTCAATTCAAGCAATACACAAACATGATGCCTTAAGATTATTTCTAGAAACTCTGACAGTGCAGGAAATTTCCCATAACTCGGTTAGAATGCATTATGACATCAGGTTTGCGTATTTTGTGTACTACAATGTTTTACACAAAGACTAGAAGGCAGTTGTCTCTCTGTGCTGTTTGCAGTGGGAGGCTTTCATGCATTCCAGAAATATGCAAGCCAACAGCTGAAGCAACAAGACCTTACATGCTAAGGTCTTAGAATTCAAATACCACCTAAAATACTTGGATATCTTCAAATCTACATATTTATTAAAAGCTTAGAAAAACATGTGACTAGTTATGTTTTTAAATTTCATTTCTGCTCCATTTCATGTTTTCAGTGGAAAACAGTTCATAACCAAATCAACATTACTATAACTTCAACTTTATGCTACATGTCAGTGAGACAGCTTGTGCTCAGCCCATCCTTAAGGTAGCTGGTTGCCTTATTTAAAGGCCACGCCTTTGTGAGTCTTTCACTTGGAGAGACAGAAAAAAGTTAGGTTTCTGTGGTTTTAGCCCACATAAACAGACGCTGCTTTCACACAAAAAATGAAGCAAAGTAAAATAACCGTCTCCAGAAGCTATCGTCTGCACTTCTTTCTGCTCGTCTTTCATCTGTTGTGGATAACTTATGTCCTGGCCCTGCTTCTTCTGGGTTGATTCAAGTGAATGACAGCCGAGACATGCAGAGAGGCAGAGAAGTGAGGAGGGGAGAAATTTGCTCGTGTGTTGTGAGCAACCAATCTTTTCTTGTGAAAAGAGATCCTCTACTGGCACAAAGAAAGCCCCATCTTTTGTTTGAAGATTCAGGCCCACCCCCAATGTGTGTGTGTTTTTTTTCCCTGAACAGTTCTCACCACTTTTGTTTTTCCTTTGTCAGAGCTATAGGCTTGCATTTCTGTTTAAGTCCAGGACTATGTGGGGAAAAGGGAAGAACAGAACATTAAAAATGTTCTTTCCAACTTTACTTTAGGTAATTTGTGCAAGATAGATCTGATTATTTTAGAAAAACATTTTCCGGTCATAGACTATTGCCATGGTAACCATTCAACCAGATGTTCACAAAGCTCCCAAGACAAGAGTTGACTTGCTTGTGCTGTGGTTTGAGCAAGTAAAAAGGTATACATTTAAAGATGGATCTTCAAGCTGACTTTCCATCTGGGTTAAAAATAGACTATAAAAGTTATGAGACTTACCATCAGCACCATCTTGATTGTCAGGGCAGTCCTGTCCAGTGTCCCTGTAATCAACCCAGTTAATCCCTTCCAAACTGTCATAGCTGGACTGAGCCTGATCCTTTACTGGTACGACTGTGAAGTGAGGCATGTTTTCATTCCTCTTCTTCTTTTCTTCAGCTCAAACTCAACTTAGTGTGGCTAACTGTTAGCCAGCCACACTTCAACTCCCACTAATGGCAACTACATTCCACTACACTGCGCTCACTTCCTCTGAAGAGCATTATCATACTCCCCGCCCCCGAGCCAGCCTCTGATGGGGTTTTTTTTGTCTGTGCTCAGCGGCTCTGGAGGTCTAGGGAGAGGTGCCTGTTAAAAGAAACCCCTTCAACCAGAAGGAGTGACATGGCACTCAGGTTTGCTCTGAGAAGTCAGGGATACATTTTCACTCCCGAATCATGCAGGACAATGCACTCATCAGAGAAATAGTAGAGTGACCCCTTCATATGTCTGTGTCATAAGGACAGCTAACAGGCTGGCCTCTGTCTGTTCAAAGGTACACATCGATATTTTTCTGGGGGGTTTTCCCCCAAAACACAGGCTGACGCATTGTAGCAGCAAGGAATGACGGTTAAAAGTGAAAAAGAAATATTTAGACAGCTATTTAGTAGAGAAAACAAACAACGACTCCTGGTGCCCATGTTTAATAGGTAAACAATTAGACGTCATTGCAGTCTTTGAACTCAGGGATATTCTGCTTCTTCACACAAAGTTGCCAAATTCTGTGCTAAATAAGACAGACTGTATGTTAGCTGTATGTTATTTAATGTCATGATCCAGAGCTGTTGAAACAGAGTGTAATGCACAGTCTTTCCAAAAATAGGAGCTTGCCTGTAAACATTAAAATAGCCAATCAAGGGCATGCTTTAGAAAACCTGTTATTAGTAAGCTGACAGCTACCAATCTTGCTGCTGTGCTCTTTAGTTAAAAAGTCTTTCCATTTATTTTTTTTCTGTAATTACCATTTTCTAATGTTAAACTTTCAAAAGGAGATGGTCTGTATTTTACTTTACTATTTTACAGAAAAAATAGAAGAACCACTTGACTGGAACTCAGAAGTGCAGACTTGATTACTTGACTTTTTTCATGATGTAACACAGCAAACGTAAAGTTTAGATTATGTTGTAAAACTGCTTCGTCAGTATGGTGGTAAATTAAACACACATTTTCAGACATAATAAATGTAAGTTATCTAGATTAGTTCCCATAAAGAAAAATAAAAGACTATTCACTTGCTGTCTTTATGTGAAACCTGATGCTTTCAAATGACTAAAGTGATTTCTTTCCATGACTTTTTACATAGCAGTAATTATGAAATGCTGTCCACCAAGGTCAGTCTGTAACTCATGTGGTGCTTTGTGCAGGTCAGTGAGCAGCAGGAAGTCAGAGACTGCCACACTCATTTCTTCCATCATGATTACTCAGTGAGGCACAAAGAAGCGCAGGCAGGAGGGGAATGTCCATGGAAACACAAGACCCAGAATGGTCAACTTGGGATGAAAAACTTATGGTAGAGGCTTCAGAACCTCCTTCAAACTTGTAAGTCCAAAGGTATCATATAAAGATGTCAACTGCAGGATGTTTAACAACCTCTTTCCAATGACAGAAAATCTAATAGGTCATTTTTTTTCTTCCTATGCTTGTATGGCAATTAATAGTAGAACAAGAATTTAGCTTTTGATACAACCAGTTTACCCTTCCGACTTGCAATTGAAAATATATTCCACTAGATGGCAGCCTTTGAATGTGTCATAAACATAACTGTGAAGGTCTTAGATTTTCAGTTTTAAAGAGAGATTACAAATAGATCTCCCTCTAGCGGTAAGACATCACATTACAGGCTTAACTAATCCACTAATAGTCAATGAATAACAAATAATTATCACTAGATATTAGATAATAAAATGTTGGATGTTGAAAATATAGAACAGCAAAAATATTTTTTCGCTGTTCCATAAATATTTCCTAAACTATTTAAGACAATAGCAGTGAATTCTTTATTCCACTTTGTTCCATAATTATATATCTTATATCTAACAATTGGGCTGGGCAGACTGTATTTATTTTATATTATAATGATGTGTTTACATTATATCTGAGACTGGCTGTAAGTTGCAGTACAGTTGAGAATAACTTTACTGAGAAAGGTGAGTTGGTGTCCCAATGGGCATAGACAGAAAATGGTAAGATACTATTTAAAAGCACTCCTCCCGACCCCACTGAGGGACAAGGGTGCAAGAAAATGGATGGGTGGACTATTTAAAAGCACAAAAAATAAATTATGTTGCTAAAATGTGATTCGATGTGATTTGCATTCGATTTCTTCAAATACTAGTCCTCAAAGAATATTGACTTTTATTTAAAACATTTTTGCAACCCTATTACATCTAAACTCCACACATTTTAAACTGTCTTTTAAATATTATATGATACATTTTAAAGCTACTGCCTGAATTGGTTTATACAGTATCTACGCATTATGGATGAATTCTTCTTAGTGGGTTTGCAAACTAATTGTATGTGAAAGCCAAGAGCCCCTTTGTCTTTCTACCACTGACACTGATTAGGATTTTCTAATACTCTGCCTGTGGGGATTTAAGTCAATCCAATTACCTTTGGATACCATGATTAGCTCGACATAAACCCAGGGGCCTTTTCAGTTTGTGTCCGGGACTAAAGATTTGGATTTGAAGAAATAAAAAAGAAACTTCAAAGTGTGATTGGTCAAGCAAAACCTTGGCGACATTAATTCTTTGGCAGAAAAAAAACATCAAACCTTCTGTAGCAGAGCTTAAACCATTTATTAGTGTTACAGTTTTGTCATTGAGTTAGTATACAAGAGGACCATAGAAAAACAATTTTGGATGTTAGAAACTTTAACATTTTATGGGTAAATTGTTTTGTTCTGAAAGGAAGAGGAAAGATCAGGAGAAAATTTACTGTCCAGACCCAAAAAAATTTACTCAGATTGACTTTGGTATCAAGTATTTGCAAGATGAACGTAAAGCAAATAACTGCAATATAAAGTGACAAAGTCAAAATGATAAGTGGCTTAAGTAGACTGATCTCTGTGCCGAATAGAGAACACCCAGATACGGAGGACAGTTCACCCTCCTAAAAATCCAGCGAGATACAAACTACTAGAAGTCCAAAGAAACAGTTACTGCTTCCATCGTCACTATTTTTTAATCAACAGCAGCCAATGTAGATTTCAAAGTTGTAACTGACAATCTTGATTTGGGGGGGAGAGTTCTCATTTGTTTGTTTTTTTTTTATTTAAAAATGTAAATTTTTACTTAAAACATACAGTAAAAATGGACGAGTTTCATGCTCTTGGGTTGTTTGAGTTGTTTTTGAGGTTGGATTATTCTCTGTTCCTTCGTCTCTTTCTGTGATTAGATCAGTTTGTCTTCAGTTTTACTTTAGCTAAGTTCTTCTTAGTGTTTCGAGTGATGTTTATTTCTTGCATAGTTACCCTAGTTTCATTATATTTTTAGGTCTAGTTATTCTTTAGTATTAGAGTAATTTCATATTCTCTTGGGTACTCTTCATCGCCCCCTTGAAACTTTTTCTCTCTCTCCCTCTCCTCAGTCTGTCTTCAGCTTCCTCCCCTCATACCTGCAATCAGTTAGCTAATCAGTGCAGGTCCTTTTGTTCTGGATTCCTGATTTTTGTTTTGGCTCTGGCTCCCCGTCTTCCTTGTGGTTCTTGTAAGGTTTTTCATAATTTTTTTTATTAAAGCATTCTTCAGAGATGCCTCTGCCTCTCTGCAATTCATCATTCACCAACCAATGTACAACATGACAGATGATAATGTCTTTTTGTTTTTGTAATAAAACACAAAAAAGTTCCACTTGCTGTGACAAAGACACAGCTAGCGGAACTGCTGCTGTAGCTCCTTTTTTAAAATCTCTTGACAGCATTCTGACACTTGGAAATATTCAGTGAGGCGGTTCTTGATCCAAGACTCTGAAAACTGCATTTTAGGCAATTCTTTGATCTCTAAGGTGATCACTTTGCAGCCTTTATCATACAGAGCAAACTTATGTGTTCTATCTCTGTCATTATGAAACCATAAAGGATCTATTTCAGATTAAATCTGAATTATTCATTGGTAAACCACTAAGCAAAACTTAAGCAATTTCGCTTAAGTTAATGAAAGTAAGGGTTTTGGTCCTCTGTGTTTCAGATGGACCACATATTGCATTAGCAGAGACATTTTCTCTCAAAGGCAAAGTCAGATGGTCACTCTGATAACAAAAACATGCAACAGTAATGTCAAGAAAGCATGCTACTTTTTCAATGCATCAGTCTCTGGTTTTCCTTTTGCAACATTGTCCCTCAGTCTGTGCGCTAAAAGATTGCATTGTACTACAGCAAAGCCATGTGAAGCTAGTTTCCTTTGATTAGTTACTTCAGGATACTGAGATGTTTTTCTATGAACGAGCCCAGCTGTAATTAATTGGATTTAAGATGGCTGAATTTCATTTAGGTGAAATCCTTTTAGGGTCCTTAACTTGAGTGTTCAGTCACTTGCATGCTTCAGAAGCTGCTTTTTACAAGCCACGATTGGTAAAACAACTAATGTTCGTCACTTATAAGGAAATAAGCATTCAAATATTTGGTTCCTTTTTTTTTCCGAAGCACCGAAGCTAAGTTGACTTCAGATGAAGAGTCTGTCTTTTTGGAAGGAGTGTTGTGAATAAATAAATCAACCGGATGAATTTCAGGTGGGGGTGGAGAACCATTCCCCTTTTTCTGTGTTGGCTAATCTACCACTGAGACACAGCGGCCCTTTGTGCTTACTGCTAGACTGAGAGAGCCACTGAAAGGAGCCATGCCAGTTTTCAACAGCAAGACCTAACTGACTGAGAGAGGCTGTGGTCTCAAACCCCCACAAATATGTATAAAATAAAGTGTAAAAGAAGTCAGAAGAATGATTTCCTAGATATTTGTGGATTTTTTCCATATGCTTTGTTTAAAAGCTCAACAATTTAAACAAATTTTAGGTTCTCTAAATAAACCTCCCATTATCTACTAAATAATGCTTTGGTTAGGTAGATGAATGTCTAAACAAATACTTTCCATTACTTTCTCGTAGTGAAGAAAACAAAATTCAACTAAAATTAACTAAATTCTGTAAACAAAATAACCTGTTTTGTGCATAATTTGAGTTTTCTGGATCTCTTTGGTAAAAGAGTTTACATCTATATACAATACTATCTGAAAAACTGACAGTTCCTCCTATTTTATCTTCTTGGAAAAAGCAGTTTTGTCACTTGGTTGCCACTAGTCAACGTGACGTGTAAAAGTCATTGCAGAGCAAAGAATCGATTAGTCTAATCGAAAAAGTTGACTAGTTTCTACAACCTCTCGTATTTCAGTGCTGCTCAAGCCAAACGTTGCTGGATAAAGGTTTTCTTGTTCTTACCTCAAACATTGTTTCTTATAGTTCAGTTAGCTACCACCTATGAAGCCCTTTGCATTGACTGGTATTATTTGCCAAAAGTAAGGGTTCAAAGTTTGGTCAAACATCGGGTGATCAGGAAATAACCCAAACAGAGGCCTTGTCCTTGATGAGAAATCCACATGGTCTTTAATTTCTTTTATTTAACCTTTTTGCCCTTTAAGGTATTCGAGAAACTCCTATCAAATGATTTGCAGCAGTTTTTTGATGGAGCGGCAACCTTTGACAGCAAACTTCCCTGAATACAAATTATTATTCTTGGATTCTTGACACAGGGCCATTCTGCTATGTTGCTCTGATCTTAGAGGGCAACTTCTATTTTCTTTGCCTTATCTAATACTGCAGCAAGGGACTGTAGAGAGAGGTATTGGTGGTATTGGTGGTAATGTCTGCAATCATATCAATAACAGTGGCAGTGGAGAAACCAATAAATAGCAAAACGACCAAATAACCTACTAAATGTAAAACACAAAATAAAAACTATATAAACCAAATACAAAGTAAACACTGTAGGACAATCACAGAACTCAAGCTAAAGATGAAAATCAAAGAGAATGACTAAACTTGGAGTCCATCACATAAGTTACATGGTAATGTGAATGTAATATGGTGTGTAATGAAGGAATTCCTTCTTCTGTGAAGAACTCTATTATTTCTAGAAACTACAGTTATAATGATACTGGAGACTAATTTGCAAAGGCAGTTCCACAACTGACATAACAGATAAAACTTGAGTGACAGCTGACGCCATCAAAAAAGCAAGTGCAAAGAACACAGAGTTTCCTCTTTCTTAAGAACCATTTTGCCAAATGTGCTTATCTACCAACCCAGCTATCTATGTGTCCCTCTGTGTGCCACTCAGTTTCTCTAAAACATCTGCGGATCACATCTCCGAGACCAGATGCCCTGGCTGAGACTATAAATCTCTCTGATAAGAAAACAGCTCAGATAACATAGCACCATGTCTCCTCTCACACACCTAAATGCACATTACGTGTCTTATCACAGAGATACAGTCTCAGACCAGAATAAGTTACACTGATTCACCATAGACAACACATTTAATCACATTTGCAAAGGAGAATCAATGTCAAATACAATCAGTCCTAAAGTTAGAAAGAATTTCATACAAATCAGTAAATGTCTTTTCTGTCCACAGGAACATTCAATATTTCAGTAGTTGACAGCTTAACATGCAGATAGTTTTCAATATAAATTAGATGTTTTGGAATGTTTTGATGCTAGTGCATGACACAAAGAACTTATTACAATCATCTGTTTTCCTTAGGGGATTACACATGCAGAAGCACACCCAAACATTTCAGCCAAACATGCAAACTATCCTTTGCAGATATCAGCTGCTGATAGGTTTGACAACATCAGGGCAATACTCCTTCTTTGAAAAACTGCTCACCAGGAACCAGCTCAAACAGGATTTTAAATGAGAGTAAAAGTCATGTGGACTGAGGAAGAAGTAAAAAAAAAAAAAAAGGGAAATTAGAGTGTGGAAAAGAGAAAGTGAACTGCGAAAAAACTCATGGCCCAGATATCCGGAGTCGTAGAGACATTAACCCAAGGTTAGGAGAAAACAAACAAACATAGTGTTCTATCTCATGCCAGGGTATTAATGTTTGCCCTGTCCTGCTCTGCTTTGTGTCTGTAGGCATCCATTCAGGCCAGTGCAGAGACCACTAAAGGGGCAGGTGCTCAAAAAAAGAAAGGGCACATCTAACCGCATTCTAGGACCAAATATTAACAAAGCCTCTCAGCTTTCAGAGTTTAATAAACAATGATAAATTACAAAAATGTGAGATATACAATCAAAGCTAACGAACATCTTAATATATAGCGCATCACACTATGCCTATGTAAGATATTTTATTAGTAATTTCTTTCTGCAGGTCTATTTTGTTATAGGAAAGTATTTCAATATTCAAACCTGCAGTTTAGCAAGATATGTAAATCAGAGCTGGACCACCAGACATATTTTGTCTTTAATTAGTGTAACAGAATTACACTATTAAAAATATAAACAAGGGCACAATAAACAAGGGCACAATATAAACAAGGGCACAATGTGCCCTTGTTTATATGTGCCCTTGTAATCTGTAATCTAGATTACAGATTAGTGGACTGTAATCTATAAAAAAAAAAAAAAAAGACCTGCCTTTTTGCTGCAGTGGAGATGAAGATGGTCCATTCAGGAAAGCAGAGCTGCATCAAACTTTAACCATGAACTGCAGAAAAAAGCAAAAAACAAAAGCAAAAATTGAATTGTTAATGCATGCCACCATGAGAAAAGCCTACTTGCTTAAAAAAACTTTTTTAAACATTTAAATCACATTCATCTCATGAAGTGCATTTTTTTTTTGCAAAACAAACTTATTTTGCATGTCAGAAATCTTTTCTTAATATTCTAAGTTTTTGTTGGAGTCAAAGTTTTGCTTGTGATTCTCATATGATGTCTTGAGCAGGGCCTAAAATCGCAACAAAAGATTTATGATGTGTGCAAATAAATGTTTATGTTTGGCAAATAACTTTAAGTTCACAAGACAAAAATTAGTTATTTAATTTAAAAAAGTTTTTTAAACAAAACTATTTGTTTTTTTAAAAAAGAAATCATTACAATTCCAAAAGTTTTAGTTGCAATTTTATTTTACTTAACTGAGCTTAGGTTTTTCCCCCCATTGAATAATTGGGAAAACAAATTTAAGTTCATACTCTGCGAACCAGATCCTAAACTTAAAGTCTGGGTTGAGTTTTTTCCCCTTCATTAATACCACGGTAAAGCTAGCCGGCTCTGCGTCCCGCCGGCCCAGCACACGATATACAAGTGCGCGGTAGCTCAAGACATTATGGTACACCCATTTACGTGCTGCTTTCACAATAAAAGCGCACATCCGGTCCATGTTTGAGCTACTCAATATAGGTTTCCAGCCGCTACATTTGCAAACAGAAAATATATGCTGAAAAACTAATGCAAAATAAAAACTAATCTCTCTCTCTCTCTCATATATATATCAGAAAGTTGCAACTAGATCTGATGTATAATTTCAAAATAAAAGCTTTTTTAAAAAGTCATTTTTTATCTTTTCTCCCTAATTTGCCATGCCCATTGCTGAGAAACTCTGTTTCCAAAGACTACTACCACTTCTGGATGACAGAGGAACACCTCTAGAACAGAACTTGAAAGTGGCAACTAGATCTGATGTGTAATTTCAAAATAAAAGCCTGTCAAAAAAGTAATTATTTTATCTTTTCCCCTAAGTTGCCGTGCCCATTGCTGAGAAACTCTCTGTTTCCAAAGACTGCTACCACTTCAGAGTGACATGGGGACACCTCTAGAACAGAACCTGAAAGTGGCAACTAGATCTGATGTGTAATTTCAAAATAAAACACCATTAAAATAGTACTTTGTATCTTTTCTCTCTAAGTTGCCATGCCCATTGCTGAGAAACACTCTGTTTCCAATGACTGCTACCACTTCTGGGTGACAGAGGGACCCCTCTAGAACAGAACCAGAAAGTGGCCATCTGCCATGTATGTTCTATTGAGAATAAAATATTAGATGTTGGCACCTCCACATAATTGCATTCAGTTTTTATTCACAATTTGTTTAGTGTCCCAACTTTTTTGGAATCTGGTTTGTATATATGTAGTGTTTATATATAGCAATAGAAAGATGGATAGATACATAGATAGATAGAGATGGATATAACAGAAAAAATTGTATATAAATAAGATGATCGAGGTAAACCCGAAATGACGAGTGAGGCAGCTCTTCACTACATTTTCTACTTATTTTTGAATATAAAAGTAAAAATGTCTTATTTTAAAAGGTTTTAATTTTTAAATTATATATCATATGTGTTTGATATTTTCTGGTTGTCTTCTAGAGGTCTCCCTCTGTCATCCAGAAGTGAGAGAAGTCACTGGTAACAAGGTTTTTCAGCAATGAGCATTGGAAATTAGGGGAAAAAGATAAAAAATGACTTTTTTGACAGGCTTTTATTTTGAAATTAGAAATCAGATCTTGTTGCCACTTTCTGGTTATATTCTAGAGGTGTCCCTCTGACACCCAGAAGTGGTAGCAGTCTTTGGAAACAGAGAGTTTCTCAGCAATGGGCACCGCAACTTAGAGAGAAAGGATACAATGTACGATTTAAATAGTGTTTTATTTTGAAATTACACATCAGATCTAGTTGCCACTTTCAGGTTCTGTTCTAGAGGTGTCACTCTGAAGTCGTAGCAGAGAGATGAGCGAGAGAGATATTAGTTTTTATTTTGCATTAGTTTTTCAATGCAAAGTTTAGTTTAGTTAGTTTTTGAGTAGCTCAAATATGGACCGGATGTGCGCTTTTATTGTGAAAGCAGCACGTAAATGGGTGTACCATAATGTCTTGAGCTACCACGCACTTGTATATCGTGTGCTGGGCCGGCTGGACGCAGAGCCGGTGTTATGTCAATTCGAGTTTCCCCATCAGATACGGTTCCCCCTGCGTCTCCTTACCACTCCGCCCCGCCCACGCGGCAAAATACGCGCGTGCTCGTGATGAGCACTGAGAAAGCACGCGCGTAGAGAACTACGGACACCGTGAAAGCTCAATCAACATGTTTCGGCAAAGTTGTTACTTTCTTCACGTTTTTGCGGGAAACAAATAGTAATAATACTAATAACAATAATAATAAAAAATAATAGTAATGATAAATACATTATATATATATATATATATATATATATACATACATATAAACAGCGCAATGCATTTTAATACTCAATACTACCCATCAGATACCGTTCCCCTTGTTTTACAGTGGGGGAACCCTATCTGATGGCCATATTTCGCACTTCAGATACCGTTCCCCTTATTAAACAGTGGGGGAACCCTATCTGATGGCCATATTTTGTCCATCAGATACCGTTCCCCCACTGTAAAACAAGGGGAACGGTATCTGATGGCCATATTTCGCCCATAAGATACCGTTCCCCCCACTGTAAAACAACGGGAACGGTATCTGATGGGTGATTTTAACATAGGGGGAACGATAACTGATGGGTGAAATATGACCATCAGATACCGTTCCCCCACTGTAAAACAAGGGGAACGGTATTTCATGGGTAATATCGAGCATTAAAATACATTGTCCTGTTTTTATTTCATAAATATATATATGTATGACTAAACATATATATATATACATTTATAATAATTATAATATCTATGTGACATTTATGTATTTATCATCACTATTTATTATTATTCTTACTAGTATTATTATTGTTGTTATTGTTATTATTGTTAAGGTTATTATTATAATTAGTTTCCCGCTAAAACGTGAAGAACGTGACAACTTTGCCGAAACATGTTTGAGCTTTCACTGTGGCCGCAGTTCCCTATGCGCGTGCTTTCTCAGTGCTCACCACGAGCACGCGCGTATTTTGCCGCGTGGGCGGGGCTCAGCGGCAAGAAGACGCAGGGGGAACCGTATCTGATGGGGAAACGCGGACTGACGTAACACCGGTTCATTACCGCCACACTTTTATATATCCATCATGGTAATTCAGGGTGAGTTATTTTTAATTCTAAATGAATAAATATCCTTGTTGGACTTTTATTTAAGTGTTATTCTCCTTCAAGATACATTTACCTAACGCCAGAATAAATGAAATGTACATTATGTAGCAAAGGAAATTAGAAGATTGGACATATATCCATTATGGAGATGATCGGTTTTGGATGGGCGATGTGCCCTTATTGCATGAGCGAAACTGAAGAATGACTGATATCATTAACGATACAGGGAAGAAGCTTTTTAGTTATCTTGCTTTGCTAGCAAAGCCGTTAGCTAGCAGCTAGCTAATAGGACACCAACAACAGCCTAATATCTGTATGATAAAAATACTGAATCGATAGATAAGAACAGTTTTTCCTCACCTGGCTGTCTTCTCCCGCTCAGTAGTTCTTCAGAGAAAGGCAGACGCAGAGGCCTGTCAGTGGCTGTTGTATTTCATTACCTCTCTGCTAAGCCGCGACTCCGAGCTGAGGCAGAAACGATACTTCAATGTTTTCTGTCATCTGACAAGTAGCAAGTCTACTGCACTTTATTCACCAAAAACTGTTCTGTAATCTGGAACGTTCGCTACGTTCAGCTCGTTAGCCGCCTTATTGCACTGCGCGAGAGGCAACTGCGTCATGCGTCACGAGCAAAAGGTCAAAGGTAACAAGGTGACCCGAGGCCTTATGTTGTACAAAAAATTATAAAAATAATTTTAGTACATGTTATGTGTCCGAAGATGGCTTAGAAAATAATAATACAAAAAATAAAATAAAATAGAAATAAATTTTGACCAAAAGGGCACTTTTTGCAGGATTTAACAAAAATTAATATTAATTCTTAATTAATTCTTATAATATCAAATAATTTCTATTTTTGGCTCAACTGGGAGCTGCAGCAGATATATTGTTTTTGAGATTATATTTTTTGCTAAGTTAAAAAAATTTAATGCATTCCTTAGTTTTGTTTACTTTGATTAACTTAACCTGTCATTTAACCTCAGGTTTTTATAACTTGTGCCATGTGAATGTGACAGATCATCTACACAAAATAATATTACTAGCAAATTAACTGTGATTTTTTTTTTAGGAACGAGAAAAAACATAATAAATATAAATTGAACATCCTTTTTATATTTAACTTTTTACTTGTTTTAAAGATTATTGAAAGGAGTTTGATGAGTTTAGAGTCATTTACAAATTTGCAAAATCTTTTCATCCAGTTTGAACTCAAACAAAATAAAAAGTCAAATTATTCCTCATAAACCATATTAGTGTAAGTAAATAATGTTAGAATTATGAGATGGGTTATTGTAAGGTGATTGTCTACTTATAGGGTAGAGACAATCAGCTATAGGGTCTCTAAACTAAATAAAAATAAAGTAATAGACATCAACATCAAAACGAGTTCATGTGGGGAAAATAGTTAAAAGATGCATTCTAAGATTAAGGATATTTGTTGACTGGCCACGTGAACATGTTAGAGTGGCCTAAACTGAGAAGACTTTTATCCTCAAAGAGTTTAGAACTTTGGTTGAATTTGTCGTGACGTGATTTTGTCTGATGTTTAAATGCCCTCAAAGTCTGTTTTATCCAAGAGCATGTTGGTTTACAGTGTAGCTGATGTTTGTCTTTTTTACACAAACCACTCATTTACTCAGCTTCCTGTCATTTAATGTAAGGTTGCAAAGTCACGCACTGGCGCAGGCGGGCTTGATGAGATAGTGACTCAGCTAATGGTGGAAATGGCTGTCCTGTGTATAAGGCAGTCCTGTTGTTTGCTCTCAAAATTACATTTCTATCAGAAAATTAAATGAACAAAAATGAAAGTTACCAAGGTCTAACATAACACTGCTGGAAACTTCTCCAAAACTTTATCTCTGATCTGTGTGATGTGTTTCTTGGTCATCTGAGTTATTCACTAAACTTAGTTGGATTTACACTATAGCTGTGTCCAAATTCAAGGTCTGCATCCTTCGAAGGACCCTGTCTATGTAGACCGGGTCTTTCCAAGGCCGGGAATAAACTAAGACTGGAAGGGAAACGTTGCTTTTCTCTTCCAGTCTTAGTTTATTCACGACCTTGGAAGGTCTCCGAACTCAGCATGGAGAACGGTTAATTCTCCACAGTTGTCAACAGGGGTTTCCGTTGAAAATATTTGTGGCAACACTATATCTATTTTTAAGCATATTTGTAATTGTATTCCTCCCTAAAGGAGGTTTATCAGATTTCTGTGGTCTGCATGTGTGGTATGCAAATGAGGGTCCGTGAGTCAGTTTTATTTATGATTGGGTTTTTAGTCATTTGGAATGCTCAAAATTGCTCAAAAGATTGTTCAAATTGTTCAAAAGAGTTTCTGGAAAGTTCAGTAAAATGTTACAAAACTAACTTTGATGATTAAACCAATGGGGTGCAACGTTCTTCTTTGTTTTACATAATCCAATTTTAAATAATACTAAATACAATTTAGTATCTACATGTTTTAGGCAACAGTTTTAAAGGCAGAGCTCTGACCAAGAGAAGATGCAGTGCTGGACAGGACAATCTGGGTCTTTAGAGACTAATAAATAACACGTGTTCAATTCTATGTCCCTTTGATGTAATATGTTTCAGTGATTCTTGAGAATAGGGGCAAAATAGGTCCTATGGATAAAACACAAAATTTGAATAAAATATACACAAAATATAATTTTTTCAAATATCTGACTAAACTCACCTGGGTCATGTAAGCACAACAATGTATATTTTCCTGGTGTTTGCTGAATATTTTTTTATTTTAAACATTGTAGTCAGTGGATGATGCCTGTAAAATCCCTCGTCCCTGAGCAGAACTCAATACATTATAATAGTTTAAAACTATTAAAGAAATACTAAAATTATATATTATGACAATTAAGTATAAGTAGTCATATAAATAATTATAAAAGTATCAATAAATTGAATTGAAAATAATTTTTATATATTTTCCAACTCCATTAAAATTTGTCCCTTGTTTTTGTCAACACCGTCAGACATGAAAAGAATGTTAAAAAAAAATCAGGCATTATTCGGGGCACCAGAACTTCTGAGGACAGCATGACCTCTTCCTTTCTCTTCCTTTGCTAGGAGGGCTAGTTAGCTCTGGTTAGCTTTAGTTTTTTCTTCTTTTTATTCCTAAGTTGTTTCTCACAACCATGATGTGTCAACACCATAACTGACAATTTACAAAACTTTCATGAAATGTTGTGAAATAAAAGCTTAATTTTGATAAAATGTAAAGATTTCATGGACCTGAGGTGCTACAATATGGCCTCCTTCAGAATAACATCATATAAATTGAGGTAGTTTGGCTTTTTGTCAATTTCGTCAGAGTTTTTCAGACTCTTTTAGTGAAATGGTTGACAAATCTCACTTAAATGTGCAATTAATTCATTTTAATGTATTTTACATAAATTGCATTACTTCACATGTATTAAGTTTTTCTTTTTACTCACTAGTTTGTCACCACCTTCAGTACTGTGTCAACTCTCATGTACTGTCAACTCCGTCAGATGGACTTTTTGTTGTTTTTGTTTTAAAATAATATTTATTTTGTTTCTTGAGAAGCATTTGTCTGTAAAATGAGTAAAAACATCACTAATAAGGTATTATAAAAATTATTTTACATTTCCTTTTGTCAGATGGTGATGACAAAGTTCTGGGTCAGGTCGATTAAAAATGTAATTTAAAAAAAAAATTTTGCAACTGGGAGCCTGCACCTTAGCATCTTTACATTTCCAAAACATTATTTGTCATATTTGCATACATAAGGTTGAGAAATAATAAAAAAATATGGGAAAATGAAAACCCATTTTGTCCCTATTCTCAAGAATCACTGGTTTATCTGGAGTACAAAAATTATATTTTTTAAGTATTTTCTTAGTTTAAAGACAAATTTATGCTACAAAGATTTCCTTATCTTTAAATGACCTCTATTGATTTCCAAATGGTTTAATTTGATTCATACGTTCAGGGACACAAAAACACCAGACAAATGTAGAAAAAGGTTCTCGCATGACTTTGTGACACAACAAAACTAACAATGTGCTTTCACCTCTTGACTAATCTGTAAGCTTAGATGTTGGTTTTCATTATTTTACTGATCTAAAAGTTTTTAAACTCTTTCATTGACAAATGTTTTGAAATCCCAACATAGCATGACCCCAAGTTAAACACGTCATGCACCTCCTTCAAGCTTCAGTTTCCATGTAAAGTACCTGGCATTTCAGCTACTCACAGATGCATTGCTGGAGAGTTCTAAGAAATTGTTAACATATCTTTTGCTGGAATCTGGGTTTGGCATCGATTAGATTCATGTCTGCTTTGGCTTGGGATACAGGAAACAGGCAGTTCTTCATGGACAACCTTGTGACCGTGAACACAGAGGATGCACTTAAACCACAGACATGGAAAAAGGGGTCATATAATTTTTAGAGTTATCTCCTTTTTGTGAAGACTATTTGGACTGTGTCCAATATCTTAATGGTATTCACAGTTGTGGGGGTGGTTTTAAAATCAACAGGATATATATCATCTGAATGTGCCTATGGGAGGGGTTTCCTGCCTTCAGGAATCCTAGAAATCATGTAATGGCACAGCTGCTCCATGTGAAGTGTGTAAGCAACATATTAGTAGTGATACATATAAAACAGCAACAAGAGCAGCAAACCAGCAACTATTTTTCAATGTGATTATATTGACTGTGATGGCATACACATGGATAGACTTGTGTTATATTAATGTAGCATAATACAGCTACAGCTGATAATAATTTTCTTTTGGCTTTCAGAAAAGGAAAATATGCAATGGAGCCTGAAATGAAAAACAATCATGACATGATTATAGCCAATATATTTACGTTTAATTTTCACATTGTGTTGGGTAAGAAGAATATATATATATATATATATATATATATATATATATATATATATATATATATATATATATATACACATGAGCTGTACTCGTAAGAAAGAAAGCTCAAGAGGGGCCACGATCAGTCACCTCCTCTACATGGATGACATCAAGCTGTACGCCAAGAGCGAGCGAGCGAGACATCGACTCACTGATCCACACCACCAGGATCTACAGCACTGACATTGGGATGTCATTCGGACTAGAGAAGTGTGGTCGGATGGTTACAAAGAGAGGGAAGGTCGCCCACACAGAAGGGGTCTCACTCCCAGAAGGAACAATAGCAGACATAGAGCACAGCTACAAGTACCTGGGAATACCACAAGCAAATGGCAACCTCGATGAGGTCACAAGGAAAGGAGCCACAGCCAAATACCTCCAACGAATAAGGCAAGTCCTGAGAAGCCAGCTCAATGGCAAGAACAAGATTCGTGCAATAAACAGCTATGCCTTACCAGTAATCAGATACCCTGCCGGAATAATTAGCTGGCCAATGGAAGAGATGAAGGCCACGGATGTTAAGACTAGGAAGCTACTAACCATGCATGGAGGGTTCCACCCCAAATCCAGCACCCTGAGACTGTACACGAGCCGTAAGGAAGGAGGCAGAGGACTAGTGAGTGTGAGAGCCACTGTCCAGGATGAAACATCCAAGATCCATAAATACATCAAGGACAAAGCCTCAACGGACGATGTGCTCAGCGAATGTCTCAGGCAATGGGGAACAGAAGACAAGGTGCTGGAAGTACCATCATGGGAGGACAAGCCCCTACATGGGATGTACCACCGACAAATAACTGAAGTGGCTGATGTCAGGAAAATGACTACTGATGTGGTTGAACGTGGGGGAAGCCGGAGCCCCCGGAGTGAACCCACACCTGCACGGCGAGACGTGTCCCACCGTGCAGTCCTGTCTTTTCAATATTAAAATGTCCAATTAAAAATCACAGTAGCTTTTTTTCAAATTACCGCCAATCACCAAAACACACGTGGCCCCGCCCCCTTTTAAATCTACTTTAGACATCAGTTGATGTCTAAGCTGGATGGACTTTGCATCTGTTTTTGAACAGGCGTAGAGGAGGTGGAGTCAGAGCCTTTTTGATTCGCTTCCACAGCGATTTCTTTTTCTTGGGGTTCTCTTCTCCTTCAGAAATATTCTTCTCCTCAGCTGACTCATCAGCTGATTGCGGCTCCAATTCCTGAGGTGGTGTTTGGACTTCATCTTTGTTTAACGTAACAATTGTTTGTGGAAGCGATGTCTGATTTTCCTTTGGACCACACTCCTCCTCTGTGGAAACTGCCTCAACTTTACATGCTACGTCTTCTGAAACTGTCCCTACTAATGTCTCAGCTGGTTCAGGAGCATTCTGGGGGATGTCAGGTAGTTTTTCTGGATCAGGATTTGCTGTCTCACTCATTGGGACCAAGTGTTGATCGGACTCAATCAAGTTTACAACAGTTTCAAGTTCAGTTTTTTCTCCAGCGACCTGCTGTTCTTTAGAGATTTCTGTTTCTATTGTCTGAATATCGTTTTTAACCAAGGTGGTTTGATCCCCAGTTGTTTTTATTGTAGAAACTTCTTGGTCTATGTTTGTTCCAGAAACGTTTCCCCTACAGAGGCTGTCCGGTTCAGACGCATCTCTTGTCGCTGCCTTTCTCTTGACCTTGCGTTTACGTTTCTTTGAACGCCTTTTCTCAACCTTCGCGTCTCCATTTTGTGGTGTCATGGAGACCGTGCCTTCTTCTATCACTGGTAGTACTTCACCCATGGCTGATTCATTCATGTGAATATCTTTTTCAATGCTCTCTGTCTGGTCTCCAGCTATTTCAAGTACTGAAACTCCTTTTTCATTGTTGTCACCTGAAACGTTTCCCTTACAGAGGCTGTCCGGTTCAGACGCATCTCTTGTCGCTGCCTTTCTCTTGACCTTGCGTTTACGTTTCTTTGAACGCCTTTTCTCAACCTTCGCGTCTCCATTTTGTGGTGTCATGGAGACCGTGCCTTCTTCTATCACTGGTAGTACTTCACCCATGGCTGATTCATTCATGTGAATATCTTTATCGATGCTCTCTGTCTGGTCTCCAGCTATTTCTAGTACTGAAACTCCTTTTTCATTGTTGTCAAAAGAAACGTTTCCCTTACAGAGGCTGTCCAGTTCAGACGCATCTCTTGTCGATGCCTTTCTCTTGACCTTGCGTTTACATTTCTTTGAACGTTTTTGATCCTTCGTATCTCCATTTTGTGGTGTCATGGAGACCGTGCCTTTTTCTATCACCGGTAGTACTTCGTCAATGGCTGATTCATTCAGGCGAATATCATTTTCGATGCTCTCTGTCTGGTCTCCAACCATTTCCGGTACTGTAACTCCTTTTTCATTGTTGTCACCAGAAACGTTTCCCTTACAGAGGATGTCCAGTTCAGACGCATCTCTTGTCGCTGCCTTTCTCTTGACCTTACGTTTATATTTCTTTGATCGTTTTTGATCCTTCGGGTCTCCATTTTGTGGTGTCATGGAGACCGTGCCTTCTTCTATCACCGGTAGTACTTCACCAATGGCTGTTTCTTTTATGTGAATCTCATTTTTTATGGCCTCTGTCTGGTCTCCAACCATTTCCGGTACTGTAACTCCTTTTTCATTGTTGTCAAAAGAAACGTTTCCCTTACAGAGGCTTTCCAGTTCAGACGCATCTCTTGTCGCTGCCTTTCTCTTGACCTTGCGTTTACATTTTTTTGATCGTTTTTGATCCTTCGTATCTCCATTTTGTGGTGTCATGGAGACCGTGCCTTCTTCTATCACCGGTAGTACTTCGTCGATGGCTGATTCATTCAGGCGAATATCATTTTCGATGCTCTCTGTCTGGTCTCCAACTATTTCTAGGACTGAAAGTTCTTTTTCAATGTTCTCACCAGAAATGGTTTCATTACAGACAATTTTCAGGTCAGATGCATCTCTCCTTGCTGACTCTCTGCTGTTCTCACCTGTTGAGCTCTTGAATACTTTTGTCTGCCGATCCTGATGTCTGTTCCTTTGTGTTTCAGTGGATTGCCTTCTAAGCAATAAGAAAAGCTCAGTTTGGGTTGGAATGCTTTTATAAACTGGTTCCAAGTGACATCGGTTCTCCAGCACATCCATCTCCGTTTGCGTTGATACTGATTGTCGGATTTGTTTCAAGCTACATATGGTTTCAGGCACATCCATCTCCGTTTGGACTGAAACACATTGGGAAACTTGTGAGGTGCCTTGTGATTCGCTTTGAGTTTGAACAGAAACCGTAGTCTTCTTCCTCTGTCTTGTCTCTGAGAGTAATTTCCTCATCAGTTCTTTTTGCTGTTTAAGTTTAGCGTTTAGTTTCTCATTTACTTTGAACATGTCATCGAGCTGTTTCAGTAAGTACTTTTGTACGTCCATATGTTCCAATTCAGACTCCTTACATTCGGCAGGCATTGAAACATTTTTGGTTTCAATAGTCTCAGCAAAAAAACTTACATCTATGCAAGGTTCTGACTTTGGGAGCATTTTCCACAAGGTCTTCTTTTTGCTGCTGGAAAAAGCTCCCTGATTATTTTGGTTTTCTGGCAGAGGACCATCATCAATTTCACTGTTTTCAGTGAAAAATGTCAGATCGATGCAAGCATCAGTCTCGGGGAAAGATTTCCACAATAGAGGTTTCTTCTTGTTGCGCTTAGTCTTTGACTGTTTTTCCCCTTTCTGGTTGACTTTCTTCTGCGTTTCTGTGACGGGTTTCTTTTCGGTCATCGGCTCTGATGTGAAACTAACAAGTTCCTCTTTGCAAATCTTTGTCTTTGGTGGCCTTTCCTCAGACTTAAGTAAGTAAGTAAGTAAGCTTTATTTCTATAGCACTTTTCACAGACCAGGATCACAAAGTGCTGCACAAAGTATAAAAAATAAAACAATTTAAAACAACATACAAACAATAAAACACAGTAGTACACTAAAAAGCAAGTTTAAAAAAGTGGGTCTTAAGTTGTTTCCTGAAAGTGTCTATACAATGTAGAGATCGAATGGTGCAAGGTAGCTCATTCCATAGGCGGGGCGCCACAGCTTTAAAAGATCTGTCTCCACGAGTCTTAAAAAAGGTCCGAGGAACCGTCAACAAGTTCAGATTCGACGACCTGAGGCTCCTAGTCGAAACATAAGGCTGTATGAGGTTCTTAATGTAGTCTGGAACTTAGAATGTTCTTTCTCTATTGTGTCGACTTTCTCCTGCACTCCAGCGATGGACTCTTCTACAATGGCCAGTGAATCCTTCTGCTTTTTGATATTTCCAGCAGAAACCTCTTTGTCAGTGGGGATGTCTTCCTCCGAACAGGTTTTAAATGCTACCTGGTTGTTTTCGTTGGACTCACTCTGAGGTTCCTGTCCATCCCCTTTTAGATCTACTTTTTGCGGTGCTTTGGCGCTCGATCCATTGTCAATAACCAACGAAGAGTCTTGCTGTTCCATGTTTTCAGTTGACATTGTAAGCTCCTCAGATCCATGCAGCGCCCACCAGACTGAAAATGACATCTTCTTCTTGCGCTTGGGTGGCGTGGGTGGCTGTACTTCCCTCTTGACGATGTTGTTGGATGCTACGTCTTGGTTGGACTCCATTTTAACTTTTGCTTGTGGTTCTAAGATAGATCACTTCTCTAGAAATTCAGTAGATCTCAAAGTTGAAAATCCTACTACGTACTGCTAAGTAACTTCTCACGAGACACTATCGACAACGGCTGCTAACAGGTTGCGATGAAGGTAGATGGATGTGACGAGCTTATATAAACGCTGGTGATGTCAGAATTCTGCCTTTGGAGTTCTATTGTGATGTCACATTGTGACGTCACAGTTTTGTTTGACTGTGACGTCACGGATTTTATTAACACAGCGGATGCGTGCGCAACCTAACTGCAGAAAGAGTAGGCGGGCTTTTAAACTGTCACTGGTTGCCATAGTTACCCACTGTTGCGGAAAGTGCCTCCACTGTATGTGATGATTAGCTCAGTGAGTTGTGTGTATGCTGTGTGTGGGTGAATGAGATGTGTGGCAGTCGTCCTCCGGTCTAAAGGGGGCGCTGCGTACTAAGAAAACCCTGCATTCTTCAGGAGCGTGAGAGAGACGGTGTGTGTGGCGGAGTGAGTGTAGACGACGAGCAGCGGCTGAAAGAAAAGTCTGTGCAGCTTTCACTTGTTAGCTGGAGTTATTAAAAAGTTAACCTCCAACCATCTCCGTGCCACCGCGTGGTTCATGTTCAAGGCGTGTGAGGGAGTTAACCCCGAAGTAGAGACTTAACTTCGGCCCTGGAGAAAGATCTCCCCTTTGTCTTCAGACCACGGTCAGCAGACTGAGCAGGAACGGTTAACACCACCATTACCTTGTTGTTTGAGAAGGACTTTGCTGCTGTAAACAAAAAGGGTCGGGGACAGACCACTGTCAGTCTCACACCTTATTTGGAAATGGCACCATTGCACTCCGGAATTGAAGGGGGCGCCATTTCCTACATTATCTGCGGTCTCCCGTTTTTATTTTCTTTTGAAATCTAGGATATAGCTTCATCTTTAAGAAGGAGTTTCACTCTCAGCTTGTATTTGAACTTCTGTCTTTATTATTTTATTATTAATTCTGACATTACCTCTTGTGCATACCCGTTTTTTGCGCCACTGCCTATGAATAAAAACAAAAGGAAATATGTCATTATTAATAATTGTCCAACGAAAAGTCCATAATTAGGCGATCAAAAATAAGGTGCAGTGCGCACCTTATATATATATATATATATATATATATATATATATATATATATATATATATATGAAGGTCGCCCACACAGAAGGGGTCTCTCACTCCCAGAAGGAACAATAGCAGACATAGAGCACAGCTACAAGTACCTGGGAATACCACAAGCAAATGGCAACCTCGATGAGGTCACAAGGAAAGGAGCCACAGCCAAATACCTCCAACGAATAAGGCAAGTCCTGAGAAGCCAGCTCAATGGCAAGAACAAGATCCGTGCAATAAACAGCTATGCCTTACCAGTAATCAGATACCCTGCCGGAATAATTAGCTGGCCAATGGAAGAGATGAAGGCCACGGATGTTAAGACTAGGAAGCTACTAACCATGCATGGAGGGTTCCACCCCAAATCCAGCACCCTGAGACTGTACACGAGCCGTAAGGAAGGAGGCAGAGGACTAGTGAGTGTGAGAGCCAATGTCCAGGATGAAACATCCAAGATCCATACATACATCAAGGACAAAGCCTCAACGAACGATGTGCTCAGCGAATGTCTCAGGCAATGGGGAACAGAAGACAAGGTGCTGGAAGTACCATCATGGGAGGACAAGCCCCTACATGGGATGTACCACCGACAAATAACTGAAGTGGCTGATGTCAGGAAAACCTACCAATGGCTGGAGAAAGCTGGACTCAAGGACAGCACAGAGGCTCTCATCCTGGCCGCCCAGGAACAGGCCCTAAACACCAGAGCAATAGAGGCTCAGATCTACCACACCAGACAAGACCCAAGGTGTAGGTTGTGCAAGAAGGCCCCTGAGACAGTCCAGCACATAATAGCAGGGTGCAAGATGCTGGCAGGGAAAGCGTACATGGAACGACATAACCAAGTGGCGGGCATAGTGTACAGGAACATCTGTGCAGAATATGGACTGGAAGCCCCGAGATCAAAGTGGGGAACACCCCCAAAAGTGGTGGAGAATGACCGAGCTAAGATCCTGTGGGACTTCCAGATCCAGACAGACAAGATGGTAATGGCGAACCAACCGGACATTGTGGTGGTGGATAAAGAACAGAGGAAAGCCGTTGTGGTGGATGTAGCAATACCAAGTGACTACAACATCAGGAAAAAGGAGCATGAGAAATTGGAGAAATACCAGGGCCTCAGGGAGGAACTGGAAAAGACCTGGAAGGTGAAGACCACAGTGGTGCCTGTGGTCATTGGGGCCCTCGGGGCAGTCACCCCCAAACTTGAGCAGTGGGTCAAACAGATCCCAGGAACAACATCAGACATCTCAGTCCAGAAATGTGCAGTTCTAGGCACAGCCAAGATAATGCGCAGAACCCTCAAGCTCCCAGGCCTCTGGTAGAGGACCCGAGCTCAGAGGATGAAACAGACCACCCGCGGAGGGTGAGAAGGGAATTTTTTTTTATTTTTATATACACATGAGCTGTACTCGTAAGAAAGCTACAGTCTTTATCACACTCATTCCATTCCAACAGCTTCACAAATGGTGTAATTTACTGTAATATTTTAGGAACTGGGTTTGCTATGCACTTGGGGGTCATGCCACTGTTTGGCCCAAATCAGCATGTGCTGTTCTTCTGGTGGATAAAGGCACCCATATGTGAACAAGCTAACACACATCTATATTGTGTGTACAGACATGTTCTTGACACATCATATGGAGATGTGAGTTTTGCAGCCTGTAGATACAAGAAAAAAAAACACAGATTGGAATGCTGTCTGAAGCAATCCTAAATTACTTTAGCATTGTATATATGAAGAATATATTCCGCATGGCTTTATTTCAGATCCAGTCTTTTGTAGTTTATTTATGTTTTGCTTTGTTTATGTCTGTAAAGTTAATCAAAACCCCAATACACAGATGATGAGATATAAGGAAATTAAATTATACATTTACTTAATGATTTACATTTTGCTTGATTTACAGTTTTCTTTCATGGCCAGAGGATCTTAACTGCAATGTTCTGTGTGATATAGTGCACTATAAAGGTAAACCAAAACATCAAAATAATTAAGTTATTTTTAAAGATTAGCCTATATAAGCAGTACAGACGATACACTGTAAGCTAAGTCGAGTTGTGTACAGTCAGAACGAAAATATCAGACTCTCTGTCTTGCATAGGACAATTATAGTGCAGACAACATCTGCAAAAACACACATTTCTCTAAAAGGTGAAGAGGTTGTGCCAATGTCTTCAGTTACTGTTTGGAGCCATATGATTAGTTTTAGCAGTACACATTTCTTTTTTTCTCCAGTGTTTACAGTTTTTTTACTAAAATCTCATTCAGAAAGTTGGAATACTATGGAGAAGCATTTTTTAACTTATCTCAGACAAATGAAAGCAATTTTTAAAATCAAAAATGTTGGTTTACTTAAAGGTAAATATCTGTTTAAAGGCTATTTTCACAATACACTTAGTCTTACAAACACGCCTCATCTGAACACATATTTTAATTTTAATGGACAATACCGTAAGATGGTGATCACAGAAAAATTATATGATTGCAATGCCAAAATAAAAATTGTCTGAAAACTGTTTTGTTGTAACAAAATCTGTCAATCTGAAGGAGTACATTAAAATATTTTCACCTATATCCAACTACATTATTACATCACAGACAGGCAATTACAAAGGAGTCCATGGGGATCTGGATTGGCTTTTATTGACTGAACAAATCCGATGAAACATTGTGGATCTGACCTTTTAGCTAATTTACAGATACAATGAGGACTGAGAATGAGGAAACACATGTAAAGTCACTCTACTCCCACATAAAATTAACATTCATATTCAAAGCATAGTGACTGATTTCTATTATTAACTGTTATGATAATAATTGAGCTATGTTTTATGTAGCATAGCCATGATAAAAGAGCATTAAAAACTTACTTTCTGAAGAACTACTACTGCATTGGTGCAATTTACCTGTGTCTCTCCACTACAATAAATAATAGTTGAAAATATATTATCCAATAAGATATTCAATTAGATACAACATAGAAAAAAAAGACAAAAAACCCTTTTTTTAGTTATTAGGTTGAGTACTATTAGCCTGGTGCTCTGTCTGGGTTTTCTCCCATTGAGCTTGAGTTCTACAGCCTATGAATTAATTTAATCTGGGCAAATCAGTGAACAGAAACGTTGTTAATGATGACGTGGTTGTACTTTGATTATGGCAGCTGAGGAAGTGAATGAAGTCATCGAGTCCCTGTTGGTCACGCTTCCAAATATTGAGCAATCAAAATCAGAGCAAGAGAAATCTTCGAGACAATTTAATGCTGGCAAAGGTGTCGTGGTCCCTTTCACTAACAGCTCGTTAGGCTTGGAAGTTCTTTTTGTCAGTGGGGGATGAGCGTTTAAAGCTTCACAGTCGAGCTTGTTCATTACACACGAGAAAATGTTAGCGATTGGGTAAAATCTGTTTCTCTTTTTTGATAAATCAGTTAACAACACACACATACATACACAAGATCAATGCCCTTACGATGTAATTTCTTGCTTTTACACTTGGGTAATTTTTAACAAGACATTCTGTTTTATGCTTCTTTCTATAAAATGAGTTGTATAGCATATTTCGTACCTATAGCTTAATTTCATGGTAGATCAAGAAAGTTTATCCATCACGTTTAGTGACAGGAGGCTCCCCTCATGAGTGTCATGATCGTGTTTCTGTGTGTTTATTTTTGGAGTTTTTTTGTGTTCAGTTTCCTTCCTGTGAGTCTCGGTCTCTGCGTCTTCCCCGTTGATTGTTTCCCAGGTGTGTCTTGTTCCCTTGATTACCCCTGTGTGTATTTAGTCCAATACACACCTGTTGTCTGTATTCTTCGTCGGGTTCTTGTCTTCGCCTATGTCTTTGTCTACGTCTTAGTCCCTGTTTATGTGCGCATATCCAGTAGAACTGCGAAGTCCTGGATAGCGTAAGCTCCTATTTGCAGTCCTGCGTATCAGTTGCTACCGGTGTTTAGCTGTGTGCTAGTCTCTCCGCCGTGCTGCCTGTATTGGACTGTTCCGAGCGTCATTATTATTAAACATATCATCTTCACCATAACCTGGGTCTCTGCGTCAATCCTCACCACTACCAACCACCATTCCTGACAATGAGGTGTCACATTTTTAAAGCATTTCTTACTTTCCATCACTTGCTGCCAAATCGGCAGGTTTGTTCCAATGAGAAATAAACATAAGAAGAATATTATGCGTAGGATCAAGGTACATTCAGGATGAAGTTGGCAGAGGAAAGGTTGCAACCCTCAGCTAAACCTTATCTTTTTTCCACACAAAAGCCCAAGAAAACCCTGTAAGAATGATAATCCTAATCACAAGACTTTAGAATAGCGGTTCTCAAAGTGGGCGGTACCGCCCCCCAGGGGGCGTTCAGAGGACGGCAGGGGGCGCTGGCGGACATTTTTACAAAAGGGGGTCGCTGGGATGCCTTTGGGGTGCGTTTGGTCGAAGGTAAACTTTACACCTTAAATCCACAACAATACCAGTTTAGACTTTGAGCAACTTGGAAAAACTATTATGTAACATTAAATCATGCTTGGCTGCAACGGTATCGATGGCAGCTCTTCTTCTATTTAGTGTTTGTAGCTTCATGGCGCTGCTCCGCTCCGCGTCAGTTCAGCGTTACACCGGCTGATGACGCTGCTGTGATTCACTTTGTCTGGTATTATAGGCTACATATGTTTTGACAGTTCTGTGATCATGTCAAAGCAGAAATTTATATTAAAAAGTGTTTTATTTCCGTTTGAAAGCTGCCCGCTTCCATGGAAGGACAACAGAAAATCGCTGTTATAAACATGTAATTACTAAAATCACGATACCCTCACTGTGTATCCCTCTGAAAAATGAACCCATTTAAATAAAGAAATCCCTCCATGGGTGATACCTCGATAGAGAGCGTTCATTTTATAGCGTTAACACGGTGCTGTAAGTGGTCCGACATGAAACGGGGGTGATAGAACAACACAGCACTTTTAAATTTCAATAATCAGAATACCGAAATTGTTTCCGTTGTTTTAAAAGGTTTATGTCAGTCTGCCTTTTCACCATCGATACGGTTCCCGACCGCCCTGCATCTTAGGGAGTTAAAAAAAAAAAAAAAAAAGACGCGCACATTGCAAACTCTGAAACATGAGAAGCGGGCAAAACAGAGCGACGAACTAGATGTGAATTATGGCATAAAACACAGAATCCGACGCTGAACAGTGAAAAAAATCAACACATGATGTGAAACACATGACGATTAGGAGGCGCAGCAGGTGATGAGTGAAAATTACTGATGGTCAATAAACGATAAAATAAATCTAGCAACAGCAAAGAAACTAAAGTGGACATAGCAATAAACCAAGCGAGGATAAAACTAATCAAAGGAAACTAAATGGAAATGAATGAAGAACAAAATGCAAGAATAAACTAAGAAACTAAAGTAAATACAGAGGAATAAACTGGTATGGCAAGACCTTTCGAGCAATAATTAATACAGAGGACTGTATGGCAAGAATAAACAGACACTATTTCCAGATAAAAGGTAAAATAATATTATTGAAGTGCCATGGGCAGGAGCGCAACTACACATTATTCAGGTGGATACGGAAACATAAATTGTCAGTGCAAAGGAGCCTACCAATTCTTTGGTGGGGGGCGGTGAGGGACCTGGATAAAGGCTAGGGGAGCGCTGGCCTGAAAAAGGTTGAGAAACACTGCTTTAGAACAAAAAACATGGAAAATACAGTTGTAACCATAGCAATAGTCAAACTTGTTCCAAGCATGGAATTATAATCATTCAAGGACAGCTTATTTAAAAATGTGACGTAATTAGTATTTATAATCAGAACTGCTTAATAATCATGTGAAAGGATGCAACTATTAAGATTTCTCAATTAGGAAGGAAAAGCGATGCACACAGTCTTCTCCTTTGGTATTGCAGCGACTAACTGTTCTTTATTATGTGATCTTTATCAACTCAAGGCCTCAGCTGCTTGCCTCACTGTAACAAAATATTCTCTCCAAAATGGCATTTGAAATGTCAGTCTGGTGTCCTGAGGAGATAACGAAAAGGTAAAAATGTCACATGTTGTGCATCACATAATGCTACATCCAGACAGTTTGGCCCATCTGGACAGAGCATTGTTCAAAGACGTAAAGTTAAATGCTACAGTGAGTCCTGTGTCATGCCTGATGTGTTCTAAACCATCATGTGTTGGGTTGACTCCTGTCCAATTTTGCCTTGGTAAAACATGGATAATAAAAGTACATAAACATTTCCTGGGAATAATTTGGCCAATGATTCAGGAGCAATTTGCAAAATAGCAGCATGTAAATAACTCTGGCTGCATTTCTCCTGTTGTTTTTCTGCTGGAAGGAAACCCCAAGTGTATTACAGCCCCTAACTAGTTTTTTGCCAGGATTGCCCTCTATTTACCTCCATTCTTCTTACCATCATCTCTGACTACCTTCTCTGTCCTGCTTAAGAAAACCTTCCTCACAACCTTGAAGATGCCACCACCATGTGTTTTGTGGCAGCGGTGTGTTCATTTTGATAAGTTGCTCCAGGTGCTGTTTTAAAAGCAGGTAAAAAGTTTAGATTTGGTCATGTCTGTCCTGTCACTTGGAATATAGGAAACAACTTTCTCTATGCTTAGTAGGCATAAAATTGGATGCACATGCAACAAGATTGCAATATTTATTTATTTCTGTTTTTGAATTAACTACCTCATATCACTGAAGGCTGTTCCAATGCTGCTCCTCAGCAGTGGCGTAGCCAGAGGGAGGGCCAGGGGGGCCAGTGCCCCCCCTGTCATCTGATTGGCCCCCCCAGTGGCCCCCCTGATGATTGACATGTAACGGCACCAGATTATTCCTGTACATTATTTGGAATCATTCTAAGTCAATCTATCTAAAGAAGAAAAACAATAATAAATATATGAAAAGAAAATGTATAAAACTTTATATAAGTCCATGTGATGACATAAATAAATTGATTTTTATCAGGCGCGATACCAGCCTCCTTTATACTCATAACAACAAGCTGATATTCTTCTCCTGGATGTTTCAGTTGTGCTGCGCTGTGGTGCAACTCAAAGGCTAAAGCACTTCATACCTGGTGGTTGTAAAACACCAATAAGTTATTTATTGATCCTCCGCAAAAAAGAGAAAAAACCGAAGAGGGGCCGACAATGTTCCTAGTTTGGAGCAGAGGTGGCGCTAGAGTTTTTTTGTTGTCCGTCAAAGAAAAAAATCATTTTATTTCCAATTTGTAGTCATCAAACGAAACATTTATTAACATTTATTTTTTTTAACATTTATTTTAAAAACGTTCTCTGTGAGAACGTTTTTAAAATCAGGTAACATTTCACGAAATGACGTGATTAGAAGACGACAGAACTCTGATCGTTTCCTGATCCCGCATCACTTCCCTCTGCGGGAGAAAAACCCAGCAGAAGCGGATCAGCTGCGCTAGGCGCTTCAAAGCCTCTGGTCCGTTAAAGCGTCTAGATCAGAGATGATCCTCTGACTGATATTGTTCTTAGTTTGATTAATAATGAGCTCCACGATGTTCTCTGTGCGTAAAGTTGAAACTGTCTGCGCCCCAAGTGGTCAGCTGCGCTTGATCACAGTCTGGACAGAAACCAGCGAACTGCTCACTGTTCTTATCAAAATGAGGCTGAGGAGGTAATCTGACATATTAACTCAGTTAAGTTTTTACTGGTTTTGTTTTTAAAACACCATTAACTAAGCAGTGTAACTATATATTGTATATTTGGCGTTTGTCATCTCATGTGTGATTAATTGGAGCATTTATGCGCATTTATTGCCCAGCGCTCTGCGCTTGTTTCTGTCTAACGGATCTGCACTTTAATTTCTTTCCTCTCTCAACAGTCAGCTGTTATTCCTCTACTTAAACTATAATAAGTAGATCCTAACATTCTATTTAGGTTTTCTCTGTGTGCTCCAAACTCATTAAATGTAAACTCATCAGAAGCCCGAACCACCATCAGGCAAATAGTTCTGGTCCGACCCGAACTATTGTTACCTGTCCAAACAGAGCTTCCTAACCAAGGTGTCCATAACTCTTCAACACGCTGTCAGCTCCCGGTCAGAAAGACGCATTTAGTTCAGTGTCCATGAGATGATATTCAGAAAGGATCTTTTATTTGATTGATTTTAGTTTCCTCTGTGATGAACTCTTTGCATAAAGTCTATCATGTCTCAATGTGCGCCAGTCAAAGGTGTTAATTATAACATGTCAAATGACAGAGGGGCTTAAAAAATAATCAAATATTCAGTTTGGTTATTTTTTTAAATTATATATATATATATGCACACACACATTTAAAATTTGCCCCCCGGCCCCCCCAACTTTAAAAGTCTAGCTCCGCCACTGCTCCTCAGGACTTCTGCCTCTGCAAGTTCAACACACCTGATGAATGAATGAGTCTCATTTCAATCAGGTGTGCCATCAAAACTCAACAGAAACCTTTTAATGAGTCATAGATTGAAGTCAGGCATGGATCATGCAGGTGTAATGCATTCAGGCAGTGAATACTTGGAACCAAGATTGGGAAACACATCGAATACTTAGAGAAAAAAGGGGGAAGGGGGAAAAAGGAGGAGGTTTGCTGTGAATTGGAACACCTGTTTTACTCAAAGTGTTTTTGCATCAAGTGTTTAGGTTCCACCCAACTCCCTGCTCACAATATTTGTGAGCAGGGAAATTCTGTGATAAAGAAGATAACTCATGTCTGAGAAAGTTGTTTTAAAGAATGTCTGTGAAAAAGTGAGTGTAATAGCTTCCAGCTGTTCTGACTGTTATTTAGTAACTTGCTTTTCTGCACTTACGCGTTAAAAAATTTGACAATTTCTAGCTCCAACCATTTAGCAGTGACTTTTCACTGCTTACATCCAGTGAAAAAAATCTATTTCCTGCTACAGAAGCCAAGATTTGTTGTTGCCTTTTTGTTAGTTTTCTTCTTTTCATGGAATAATTAGCTTGTTACATTGGGATAACATAATTTATCTGGTTCAGATTAAAGCATATTCAGGGTTAGGGTCAGGCCAGAACCATTGTCTGTCGAGAGGTAGATAGATACTTCTAAATGCTGCTCAAGTTTTTCTCAGAATATTGAATAAAAACACAAAGCTCAATTTTCAAGTGTGTAGAATAATTTTTTTTATTTTTATATTGTGAATACTTTAGACTTCTTCATAGACAGTTGTCACTCACGTTCAACCGGACATAGGTATTGTACACAACAGTTCTGTAAACATGGTCCAGGAGATCCAGGGTGTATTTGATCACATTCATTAGACAAAGTAGCCCAGTGTACATTGAAGAATATCTTTTTTTCTAAATAGTTCCTCTCAGTTATACATCAAACAACATGTTAGGACTATAGACAGTTACATTTAAAATACTTTACTTTCACAATTTGCTATAAACAAGTTGATAAATACAAGATTAGATATAACAAAAGAATATATTTATATATCTATGTATTCTCACATACTCCACATATATTTGCTTTTTTGTGTGGCTTAATTCCTTTTCAGTTATAATATTTTCTCATCAACGTAAAATTTCACTTCATTCCCATAGTTAAAAAAGAAGCAGAAGAATCAAATCAATACAAGAATATGACTTCAAAAATAAGTTGTTGGCACTTTAATAGGGATGAAAAATACAAAAGTTTATATGTGTTTCAAATAAAAACATGAAAGTTGCTGCTACGCAATTATCATGAAATTTAATACATAGTAGAGAGAAGCGTTTTTAAGTTTTCAGTCCTCCATTTTAGGTACGTTTGACCAGAGCAAACCATTAAAGAGTAAAAAAATATCAACAGTCATAATACACATGCACTCTCTGTTTTTTTCTCTTCAACACTCTGTATTTCTACTTTCTCTCATTGTTCAGTTGGAGATTAAGTCACACATAGTCCTTACAGTTGCACATAAAAGACAAAGGATAATAAAAAGCCCAAGTTTCATAATACAAAACTATCAGTAAAAGGAATTCCATTTGTTTTGGTGAATTTTCCTCCTGCACCCTAAGTTATCAGCTAGGCACTGACAAAGTCCCAGCTTAATCTTCGAGACAAAGACTTGGTACTAAGATTGTTTTCAGTTCCCAGTAATCCCTAAAGCCTGCAATGGTTCCACACAGTCTTTGGTCTGGTGCATCTATTATTCCCTTTTTCACTCTAACGCATAAACATTTTTTCTGTCCTGTTTTTGTTTCCTTTCCTAATTAGGTTAAACTTGATGCAGTTCCTCGATGTCAATGTCCAACAGCTAAGTCAAAACCAAGAAGTTACTATTAACAAACTGTTATGATTTCTGTGTGTTCCTGAGTTAACACAGTTGACTCTTTTTGTTTGTGGACAGACTGTAGAAAACATGAAGTGTCTCACTTAATAAGGCACTGACAGAGTTCAGCCTCTGTTCTAAAAGAATGGAAAGAAGAAAATGTTTCTTACTGTAGTGAATTAGTAGTGAGTAACCAGACACATCAAACAGAAAATTATGGTTCCCTTTGTGCTAATACAAAGGGATGATTAGATTGTTTGATGTCAAACTGTCATTTGTGCCCTTTCCAAGAAGTAATAGCAAGATTTAAGACTGTGCATAACGGCAGAGAAAGCTATGATTAATTAGGACTATGTATCAAATCTTAACATTGATAACGGTTAATTACCCCAGTGGCTACCCCTACTTCAAAACCTGTAGTGGTAGAAATCTTTCAGAATGCTAACAGGCTTAACCCTGAAATCAAAGTGCTTGAAACCCTTGAAGGCATTGTGTGGTAAATGCATGGGGAGAAGAAAGAAGCTGCTGATAGATACTGGAGCCGACTGCTCCCCGTTTTGGTCCAACCACTAGTGGCACACAGGAAATCCAAATGATGGATGATGGAGTTCTGGGTATTTGTGATCAAATGGCCAGCCAGTGTCTGAGCTAGAAAACAGAACAAAGATTTTATTGAATTTATGACATGATGTCATGCTGTTTTATGTTTTCTTTTTATTTATTTATTTTTCTTGTTTACATGCAACCTGTGGCTAAAAAGTCATTTGTAATTCTGAATGTAACCCTGTCTGTTTCTGTGTTGTTGAGAGTTGATCTTTAAAGGACTCCTGCCAAAATGTGTTATAACAATTCTAAGACCCCTCCACACTAGATTAAGACTCCCCTATCATCTCTGGGATTTCTAAAACAGTTCGAACATAACAAGGTCAACACCAATTCGTAATTTTAGAAAGAAGGAAAACATGACTGTAGTGTTCTTTGTACTCTACACATATGCTTTTCTTTTTGGTGATTTCTTAGTGATCTAAGCACAGTGATATCACATATGTTACTACATATGATACATTTCCCTTTAAATAATTGGAGCTCTATTTCTGAATGTATCTTGGATTTGAATTGCAGCATTGAGAACTTGCTTCTCTTGCATGTCCCAACAAGAAATCTATCCATAATTCTGAGGGGTGTGCACCTCTTCCCTGCTGGGACACCAATGAACCAGGAATGCAATCCATGCCGATTTGGATTTACAAAGAGTCTGAGCATAGAATGATTTATCGGTTTTAAAAAATTTCTTGGGAGTGGTTGATTTTTTTGTTGACACGTGTTGATGGAGGGCCCCATAGCTCAATAAATAGGGCTCCTTTGAGGAATGCCAATCAAGTATGGGTGTGACGAGTTTGTTTTAAAGGTGGCCAATCCCACCTCAAATTTTCTGATGACCAAACCACACAAGCGGGTGTTTGTCACCCTGCATAGTAAGGCAACACTGATCCTACTCATTTCCTCCAAATTGCACCCGGGACCTGGTGCATGCTGTCAAAATTATGATTAACAACCATGATCCCACAATGGACATTTTGTGCAACCTCAAAACAGTTGGAAAAACTTCACTACATATCTAATAGTTGCTCCAACGGTCTCTTACTGCAGCACAGGAGGCCTCTCCAGGGCTCCCTTTGACTACTTTACATCTAAAAATAATAGAGAAAGTTAAGGAAGTTGCCCTTACTGTGAATTGCCGCACATTTCCATTGGCTACCAAGTGATGTTCATGTTCTGGAGTGATGCAGTAGGCTATTTTCTGCAAAACAGGTGATAAGAAAACATCATATGGAATCCTAAAGCATGGTCTCTAAGAGATATAAAAAAATTAATTAATTGAAATATACTGGACCTTTTACACCTCAAGAACCTTTCAGACCAAAAAATTCTTTAAAAAGATATATATAAAACTTATTTTTCTTATTTATTTTATTTTTTTGTGTATGTGTGAATTTGAGAAATAAAATGTTTGGATGACAAAGCACCAAGAGGGAATAAAACTTTGAGACAAATTTTGAAAAATTTTTCAACCAAAACCTAGTAAGTAATTTTGCTGTTTTTAAGTTAAAAAAAACATACACACGCACACACACACACACACACACACACACATATATATATATATATATATATATATATATATATATATATATATATATATATATATATTCTGAAAACATGAGAAAATCCAAAACTCAACTGGAAATACCAATGGGATTTGGTAATTGCTTCAACAGATTGCAGATGATACTAGTAGATTGCCACTGATTAAACATAGCTCTTCTCTGACTTGATCATTGTGACCAGAAATTCTCAGCGCTTTGAGGAGACGCACTGTATATTTCCATGTGCTTAAGCCAGGTTCTGTCCCCGATCACATATCAAAAAAATATAGAGTTAAGTTTTGAGTATTCAATTACATATGTTTTCTCAATGTCTTTAGTTAGTGTAAATTCTCACTCATTATCACTATATAAATATGCTTGCATACAAACCTCTTTCAAAGTTCCAGGTACACTGAAGAATTTGTAGATTGCGTAAAAGGGAACAAACAGCATGGACGACATGGCTACTCCCCAGCCCAAAATGTTGGCCCAATAAGGGAAGGTGTAGTCATCATATTTCAGGCCTCCTGACGTCAACGTACTGGCTATGACAACAAACTGTAAAAGTAAATGTAAAAAGGTTTTTACAAAAGCAAAAGTGGTCGATAACATAATAATATCAATGATTTATGTATTACAAAGCCTCTAAGAATTATACTTGTGAACTTGGCTGCTCATATTGACTGTATGAACTTTCTAATTATCTAAAACCTAAAAAAATCTTAGTATTTTTTAATGCATGTTGTCGTCCTTCATCTGCACAATACTTTTCCTCTCTTGCTCTCTGTGAAGGTGGACGCTTTTTTCCTCTGCTCCCTCTCTGCCCTGCTTGCTCTGTTTTTGTCCTGTCTTTTTCTATATTTTTGGAGCCTTTCTTTGCACATCCTCCAAATCTACAAATTATGGATCTGGTCAACCGATCTCTCAATGCAATTGATCAAATTTTCTCGACAAGAACACTGGGCACAGAAGAGCCCTCTTGTCCTGCAGGGACACACCCACCGGGATTCACCCCGGATTTATTCATGATAACAGGATTTCTGCTGTTTGAAGTTTGTGGATACCTGGATTATCAACAAATTTGTGATGGACTTGGCCGAACTAGTGAACACTCAGACTGTTGGTGTGTACAGAGACGCAAGTTGGATGTGAGTCTTGCTGAGACTCGCAGTCTAGCTGAGGACTCTAAAACTCACTAACAGAATGGAATCGATCTTGGAGAAGCTGCTAGTTTCGGCTCAGTGGAACAACCAAATTAATTTGGATAACTGGGAACTGAGCTGTATTGCAAAGACTTTAGGGAAGATTGAAATTTATAATCTACCTGACCTAAGACATTCTGTATCTGAATTTCCTTTCCCCATGTTGTCTTGGAAGGGCTGCGTGTTTCCAATCTCCTTGAAGATATGTAAACATAACGCTCTTCCTCCTCACCTCCTCCTGTTATCCATGCAGCTGTGGAGCTGAGCGCTCCCAATTCCCTGATAACAACATCTTTATCTGACTTCTGCCGGGAGGCTGAGCAACGTGGTTTCATGGCCTTGTGATCTCACCGCCTTCACTCATGTCTTTGTTTTGCCCTTTGTTTTGTCTGAATGTTGCCATTTGGCCTAATGTGTCCTTTCCTCTTTTTTGTTTTATTTTGTTAGAAACTGTGGAGTACTCACTTTGACAGTGTCATGTCAGTCTTATTCACCCCCCTTCAAATAAAGTGTTGCCCTCACTTTTAACTCAGAAAAGGAATAAGAACAAACTTGGAATCCAGAGACTCTAGTTTATTAGTCACTCTTTAGCTTATATTTTAGAAACTGCAGAGTACTCACTATTTAGATGCAGAGAGACTCCTATTATTGCAACCCAGAAAAGGAATTGGAACGAAGTTAGAATCCAGAAAAAATTCTTCCAGAACAGGAAGATTTAGTTTTTATTATTACTTAGAAACTGTGGAGTTTATTACTTTTACAAATTTAGAGCACACTTAGAAAGTCCAGAGAGTCCTTATACTTATCTAGTATCCCAGAAGTCCAGAAGATATTTACTTACTTACACTGATTTAGCAACCCAGAACAGGGATTAGAGCTTAGAATCCAGATAAACTACCATAGCAACTACTTTTTAGACTCCTATTCTTCCGAATCAGAAAAGGAATTACACCCAAGGATACTTACTTATCTACCAACCCTGAATAGGACTACCTAGTTTATTTACTTTGGATCAACATTATTAGCTTTTTCTTCTTTTGCTCTTTCCTTTGGTTTTTTATTTTGCTTGTATTTCCTTTTAAATCCTGTAAAGCACTTTGTATTGCCTTGTTGCTGAAAATGTGCTATATAACTGAAATTACCTTTACCTTTTACCTTTACATAAGCAGCTCATGCACAAGCTTTGTGTAAATTCATTTGGCATTTTAATCCATTTCTTCCTAAAAATAGATGAGACATTTGATCAACATTATATCTCTTTTTACATCCTGCAAACATTAGGCATAAAAATCTGAAAGAAATGGGGAACATTAGTTGTAAACTAAAGAGGAACGCTAAAGTCGATTTTAAAACATTGTTTTTTATTTACATACCACAACTTAAGCCGGTGCTTTGACAAAAATAGAAAATAGTTACTCTAGAAAAGTGCTTTTTTTATTGTTGTTTACTGCAGTTGAATGAGCAAGAACAGGAATTGTAATTGTGCCAATGCAATATCTGCGCAATATCAATTTAACCATGATGCCTGGTGTGACATTCTTGTTTAAATTCTTGGATAGTGTTTGCTTTAACTTTTTTTTTTAAGTGTTGTGACATGTTTATTTTTTTTGTATCTGTAATTCAAGCTAAAGCTGCAACAAAACTATTTCCTATCTTGCTATGCACGCTGGCATTTTGACAGGATAAAAAAAATCAATGCTACATGGACCTGAGTGTAAGGAAAAATGGAAGATTTTATGGGCCATCAAGTCCTGTCAGGTCTTCGAAGTATGTGTGTCAGTTTTGATGCAATCCAATTCTATATTTACAGCGTTCTGCTTCATCAACATTGGGTATGTTACTTTTCTGTTACATTATTGTCTCATTTTATTTATTTATTTATTTTTAAGATCAAGTGGACATCTGGAAACGAAACCCTGGTGCTCTACCAGTGCCCTCAAGTGGTCAGGCAATCAAGAGTTGAATGAATCAAACAGTAAGTGATGAGGCTCAATTTCAAACATCCCACATCCTGAAGTCAAAACACCATCTTTATAAATTATGAGACATTAATATTGGGTCACTGCTGTGATATGTTAATCACCCAGATATGGATTCTGTAGCATTATTGCAAATGTGAAGTATCCATGATGTACATGAACTGCAGTACTTTTGTGGCTGAATGGTGGTAAGAGAGACTTATTTTGCTACGGCATTGTTTCTTTAAAAGTCATTGAAATAAAAGTCTGATGTGCAAAAGTATGACAGATTCCCTTTTTTTCTAACCACCGGATTTTAAAGTATTTTGAAGAGAAAATCTAATTAGCAAGCATGTCTCTATCGTCCACTGGGTTTATGTGGGTGATTTTGTGATGTTTTTTTTTTTTTACATTTTAAAAAGGTTTCGAAAGCTTAAACTGTGTTTTCTAAACATATTTTACATGTATAACTTGGTGTCTGGACACAAACGTTTGAACAAGTCATGATGTTCTGTCATTCAAGGCTTCATATGCACAGTGTAAGTGTATGTACAGTGTAGGATATAATATGGTGTTAATTATCTGCAGTAAAAGAAGCGGCAAAGTCCGGATATTTTTTCCGTTGGGCTAAATCTTATTGCAAACCAAATTACTTATTTGTCACAATGAAAAAGAGCAGGAACTGAATTTTAAGTTATTGCCACAGTCCCCCAACCTACCATTTGGGGTGGGACTTTTGGGCTTCAACCCCCTGCTGACAAATACCTAAAACTCTGGAAAGCAGAATAGACGTTGCTAAATATTTATTTAGCAACCAAGGGTTTGTGGTTCTTGGGGTCCCTGAAATTCACACAAAGCAGCTGTCTAGGACTTTATAGTCATATTCTGAGTCTGGAGAAAGTTACAGGGCTGAGTAAGACATCCTGACTGAAAAATTGCAAACATGCTCTTAATGTGTTTTTCATTATGTATATACACACACATATGGCACATGTGGGCAGCTGTGGCTCTGTAGGAAAAAAGGAAAAGGTAAACTCAAAAAGTTTCCCCCCTGCCACTTCACACATTACAAGGCAAGTCAGTCACAAGTTACCCTACTTTTCTGTATATTAGGCTATTGGCAAATGAGACATTTAATGTAACAGGGCTGAGTGGTTGGTATGAATAGAAAAGTGCTAAACATAAATGTGCTCTGCCCATTTGCTACAGGCCATATACTAAATGGTATAAGTACGTTTTTTGATGATGAGTCTATTTTAAGTTTGTCCTTTTTCTCACGATATCAGAGTACAAAATGACAACACCCATTAATTTAGATATGTGGTGTATTTGTCAGCACATCATTTTTTTACTTTTCCTTTACCAATTTTTTTTTTTTTTAAATAAATGAATTTGTGTTGACATACTCAGAGGAGGGTGTAGAAATCAGTTGTATTAAAGGAAGCCCATAGTTGTCTACGCCTGTAGCTGAATTGTTGCGGACAGAGAAATGTGCTTCCTCGACAACCCATGCAGATTTAAAAAAAAAGCTAAAACTGACAGGCTCAAACCACGTCCCTCTTTTTCCAACATATCTCAGGCTTTTCGTTTTGTATTTGATTCTTAGTGAGAGCTTTTGACTTGTGTCTCAATCTTAATACATTATTTAAATCAACTTTAGATGGCGATTCTGATGCAGATATAAGTCAAATTATCCTAAAAATGCTGAAAATGAGGCAGAAACGCCACCGATGTAGGCTGCATTTTCTCAGAGTGAGTTATGCAGTTGATTATAATCTGGGGGAAAAAGGTTGAATCTTTCTGTATTTTTCTTACCAGAAGAAAAGCTGGGCTGACAAATTTCCAGCACAGCCTCCAGTAAAGCCCTGGCTTGAAGCCCATCATTCGCTCAATATCTTCACTAAAGCGGTCCACACCTGCACAGAGCATGAAAGGTTAAATGGTTTCAGCAGAGGTGAAGCAATATGTTGTCACGCTAAAGACTCGACGTGTGTTTTTGTTCCAAGGGAATCTATTTCATTTCTAACTGGAAACAGAAATTCACAAACATCTAAATTTCTTACTCAATTATTTCCTCAAGAGCACAATAATATTGCCCATGTTTCTCAGGCTGATTCCCAGAACATTGTCTTTATGTCCATGTCTTAAGTTTACAAGGCCAAAAAAAAAAAGTTAATTTAAGACTTTCTGTTATAGTGAACTCTAACTTACCATAAAACCATGCCACTCCAATGGCCTCAATCAGCACACCAAAAAGTATGGCAGTCCCTGCTGCATACTTATCTAACAATGTCAGAACATAGATCCCACCCTACAGAGAAAGATACAAAAGAAAATGTGTGAGTCTCAGTGTCAAAGTACTTTAGCACTTTGAGATTTTTGCTAATGAAAAGTGCGGTACAAATTAAATTGATTATTATTATTATTATTATTATTATTATTATTATTATTATTATTATTATTATTGTCAAAATGCATCTTAATAAATTAGATTACCATCACAGTTAATTGATTTCTTCTGTTGAATATATAGATTCATATATAGAATCATTGCACACAGGGTGATACATTTCAAGCACTTTTTTCTGTTAATTGTGATGTTTAATAGTTTGCATCAATTGTTTGTCTTTGAAAATTATAATTTTACATAAACCCTCTAAAAACGTTGGCGTACCTTTTAGTCAATGTCAGAAAATAAATATGTGGACATGTTCTATGTTCAGTCGAGCTTTTTCATGTTTTATTGATATCATCTCAACATTTTAATCTATTAAAAAAAATTGCAAGCAAAAAAGTTGTTCCCTTTTCTAACATTTAAATTTATATAATAAACAAACCACATGAATCCTTTATGAAATCTTTCCCAAGTCTTTCTGTGTTTGAGTTTTACATGCCACAAAACTGTTTTATTTTTCTGGCTGCTAATTAATGAATTGGAATGCAAGGGGAAATTTAATTGTTGACTTCCTGGATGCAGTTTAATTGAATCCAGTGTCATCAGATCGTGATGCAATAGTTCATGAAAACTGACTTGAATTGAGTGCAGTTCAGATAGACTCTTTCATAATGAGTCAGTAAAGCTTGACTTGTATTAACGAAAGAATTTTTATAAAATCTTTGCAATATTTTTGAGGAGTTTATAAATAAACTTGAAAGAGCATCATAAATGTTGATACTGACATTAGTAATGCAAAACAGGGCAACAAGGAAGGTTCCAAAAGCTGTGGCGAATGTAAAGAGCTTTCTGTTTCTCTTAAGAATCTTGAAGTCGTCTGTCAGGCCTGTGATGACAGCCTCCATGCCGCCCATCTGAAGCAAACAGACAAACATGAAAACCAGAAATGTCTCCAAACCATACATGCCTACATACATTGAAACGTTCACTTTTTATTTGGTTTGTAAGACCAAACATTATTATATCATCACTTTAATTAAACAAGTTTCTATCCACACATATTTCTAACCTCTATATGTGCAAAAATACAGTTTGGCTTCAGTTACTGACACTTTAATAAACTGATTATAGTAAGTAAATAAGTGCTGGTACATTAATATCTATTAAGATGTCTTAAACTCTTGATTTGATTATGTGAATAAAACAGTGAAAATTATTTTACAAAGGTGTTTGTGCTTCTCCTAAAATATTACGTTTATTTGACATAGGACTCTAATTACTATAAAGTTTGTTGCTGTTGAAAATTAGATTAGCTTTGGCAGATTCAATATTATATCACTGCGCCGTGACAGATTAGAATGTTCTTCTTCAGATCAAAATCTTTCCTAATATACAATAAAATAAAATAAATTCATTCAAGGTATTGTTGATGTGATTTATTTTACTAATCATCCAAAGTTACATTTTTCCTTGAGGAAAAAAATGTATATTAGATGAACATGTGTGTTCATTTAATATGTATAATATAAATTTTTTACAAGTAAACTCAATCTGCGATAAAGGGTCTAGTTTAGTTATTTTCAGTTTTAATCTTCTATATGCAGGATCTGTGGTTTTTATTACTTTATTTAAATGTATTGATATTATTCACACTAATGTTGAAAAGCAATAACAATTCTTATTTTACTATTCGGATAACCTTTTCTCATAGCTGATGGTTTTGATCGTCGCTATAGTGTAAATGTAAAAACTGAACCCCCCCCCGTACTCTGAAAGATTACGACACTTTCAGAACTCTGAAAGTGTCGTAATCTAAATATGCAATGAATTCACCATGTTGAGTTGAACAACTGAAATCCAAAATCTTAGGAAAACATTAAATAGAACTGGCTTTTCTTGACTATTGGCCTGGAACTAAAACAGCTCTGGGATGAATTCCTTCAACAAACAGCAGAAATGAAATGTTTTTGCAGATGTTAAACAAAAAGAAAAGAAAAGAGGAAAAAGAGACAACTTAATTGTATTCACCCTTAAAGTCAATATTTTTTGGCAATTACAGCTGCAAGTCTCATTTGATATGTCTTTGTAGTTTTAGCTCATGTAGCCAATGGAATTTTTCCCCATTTCTCAAAAAAAGCTGCTTTGCTGCAAAAGTTCAGCCATTACCATACTGAAAGCTGAAAATCTGCCCCCCATAAGGCTTCCCTCAAGAAATCTGTCATCACCATATTTCTCTAAAACAGTGTGTTAGAATAAATATCTGAGGCTTGCGTTTTCCCATAAATGTTGAAAGAGGTATGTTTCCAGGGACCTACAGTGTGTTTTACAGCATAGCAAAGAAATGGAGGATGTCTTAAGTTATTGTTGTAATAAAATCTTAAATTTCCCCTCTAAAGGAAAACACAAAGCTGGTCGGACAAGTAGCATACGATCTGGTGAGATTAAACTCTACATTATTTATCTTCAAACTGAACGTCGTCTTGCAAGTGCTGTCAAGTTGCAGTAAGTAAAGACATTACAAAAGCACTACAGAAATCTCTTTTCTATTGTTTATGAGGCAGCATTTTAGTTGAATGTGTTGAAAGGTTTTGCTCTTTTTTTCCCATGTTAACAGCCGTTATTTATGTGTAGCAGTTTGTAGGTGATCTCCAACTACAACGATTATTGGATAGTTTATGCCTCTATACCTGCTTGGTGAGTGGCAAACTTTACAGCAAAATACATCAAATTATTGGAAATAAACATTCAGAAGCACACAGCAGGTTATATAGATCTGCCTTCACATCCTGGATTAAATTTCTGAACCCCTCCAATAGTCACTGTATAATTCACATCCTGCATCTTTTTGACAGTTTTAACCTCCAGCATACAGTGGTAAAGGCTACTCACCGAGCTATCAATGCCCAAAGTCAGCAGCATGATGAAAAATACAATAGCCCAAAATGTTGAACCAGGTAGTGTTGCAATTGCCTCTGGATAGATGATAAACACCAAACCTGCCCCTGTAAGCAACCAATAATATGAAACACTTTTATTTACATTCAAATTGTTATGTAGAAGTAATGTAAACCATAGCATTGCATGTGTTTTACTTACCTTCTGTTGCTACATCTTGCACTCTCACATTATGCTTTTGGGCCATGTATCCAAGAACAGAGAATATTGCAAACCCTGAGAAGAAACTAGTGACGCAATTGACTGTGCTGGTCAAGAGAGCATCCCTGGGTTAAAAAACACACAGTGATGAGAAGTTAGAAATATATTTTCTCAACATGAATAGTTAAACATTTTCACATATCTGAAGTTCTACAGTCTGGTAAAGGGATCATTAGGAAACTTTTGTGTATGTTTAACTTTGAGTATAATTATCGAGTTGAATTTAAATACATTTTTTTAAATTAAGTCAATTTAGTTCAATTTTAATAGTTTTATCTTCTGGCAAAAACTGAAGATTAACAGGAAATTTCAAATCTGCTGGTTAGGTGGCTTAATGGATAATTAGAGAGCGGTTCTGTGACCACTGACAGAATGAATAAGGTCGCAGTGACCTCAGCCACCTCCTGGGTTTAAGGAGCAGAAGCCTCTGAATGAGCAATTTCCTTCCATTTGACTTCCCTTTCACTTTCCTTTTGTTCCTATTTTTATGGGCTGTGAACAATTTAAAGATGTTTTCACTGAACACCGCTGTCCTGTCTGCTTATTCGGGTCATTAGACAAGTACATGAAAAGAATCAGGCAAATCTTTAGTAGATAAGAAGAAAAAGCACATGACTCTGACAGGCCTTCAAAATATGTCAGTTACTTTATTTTAGATAAATGGGGGGAAAACATGAAAAACTACATTTAAAAACATGTTTAAAAAAGATTTATCATTGAGGTTAACAACATAACAATATCAGAATGTGAGGAATTTGAACATGACGCTGATGAGCCAAAGCAGTCCTATGTTTTTACAGGGACATAGTTTTAGCATTTTGAAATGAAAATATTATATTTGTTACTCTGTCAATAGAAAATGTATTTTAACCACAAAATTCAAATTCTAGACATATTGCTGACATCCTAGGTGTTAAAGCAAGGATTTGTGAAAATGCTTATGTCTGTTTAATGCAAAATGAAAAAAGAAGAGTAGTCCCTTAATTGTTAGCCTGGTTTTGTCTGGTTTGTCTGTCTCACCAATTTCTCAGATGCCTTGAACTGCCTGGTTTGAAGCCAAAGCTTGTTTATACTCAGCTAGACAACCAAAATAATAACTTAAGGCATTTCAACAAAAATCTATTGCGTCAATACAGTTGATTAGTTGAAACACAGCTTCCTTCAAGCCTTGGAGCCTTATGCCGTCTTCTAAATTTCAAACAGTGCTTATTAAGATATCTTAGCTCAACTCATAAAAACAAAACAGTTTCAGTTTTGCTTGGAGGGACCGATACAATGTAACGCAGACATACACATTTGGATATTCTCCGTCTAACAAAGAGTTTTCTCCACACTTCTGTCTGTGCCTGCACTCTGTTTCTACCCTGTCACACTTAACAGTATCTGACGAGTGAACAGCACACTTATGGACTGTTAATGTAGGAAAAGACAAGCTCAAACCCTTTTGTCTGCTGTGAGTTTATTGTTAGCTTTGATGTTGACTGCATTGTCATTTACAAGCTGATTTGAATTTAAGGGTTTGCCAAATGTATAAGCATAAATTAACACAAAGAAATACAAAAAAAACATTACTATTATAAATTGTAGTAGTCGTAGTAGAAGTCAGAAACAATTCATGTAGTTTACTAGTAGTTAACTTGTTTTCTCTACTTGCTTTTTATCGTTATTCCAGTCTTTTCCTTTTCAATTAGTTAAATCTTGTTCATTTGTTTTTGTTTATATACTCTCAACCTCTAGCAAGACTTACTTGCTATACTGAACAGCACACTTATGGACTGTTAATGTAGGAAAAGATAAGCTCAAAACCTTTTGTCTGCTGTGATCTGAAGAACAGCAGCTCTCTGAGAAAAAAACAACTAAACATGCAGCCTTCGGCTATTATCTGGCCACCCTTCCTGGTCTGTACTTTATCTGTCCTCAAACACTAGGACACTCAAGTAAGCTGGACAGATTAGCATCACCTACGTCTTGTTGTCTAGTTGCAATATGGAAAGCGAGGCTGCTTAGAAACAGCAGGATGCTGCTGTGGGCTTGTTTGGGATTATCACTGTGAGCCTCCTTACCTGTAGCAGTTGTTGTTAAACTTGTTGTAGCTGGAAAACGCAATGAGGACACCAAAGCCTGCTCCCAGTGAGTAGAATATTTGTGTAGCAGCATCGATCCACACCTAGAGGTTAAATAAGGCAGTTTTTGTTCATCATACATGTAGTTAGAATGAATGTTATTTATTTTTCAATCAAATGTATTTTAGTTTTCTTATTTATTTTCCTTCCTCAATTGTATCCAGGATACAGTTGGATTGTAGCCTCTTGTTTCACAAAGAAAAGCTGCTTATTCTGGCTTTCATATTAACTGTGTTTAAAGATAACATTCACAGTGTTCTTATAGCAAAAACTTAATCTTCTTAACCCTTTTATATATTTGTTTACCCAGTTGGTGGAATGTTCATTCACTTTCCTCCTTACCTGCATTTAATATCTGCAGAACCAATTGAGTCTAGCTTTTAAGTTTGGGGAAACCAATTGTCTGCCTAGTAGTGAGTAGTGTTAGAGAAACAATCTTACATAAGATAGCAGAGTTCAATTAAAATAAAATCATGCATTCAATAATAAGACAAGAAAGGTTAAAGCTAGCATTAAAAAAGTCTGCTCAAAAATGAAACTTGGATTTTATCTTTTTTGTGTGCCACTTTCTACAAGTGTGGCAGGGCTCATAAGTTTGTAACCTCTCTCTCTGACCTCTAGGTTGTTTAGTCGGTTGAAATCAATGTTGAGGTAAGCTTTGATCCCGTCCATGGACCCTGGCAGAGTTATGCCTCTGATGAGCAACACAAACAGGACAATATACGGCATAGTCGCTGTGATGTACACGACCTGAAAATATGCACAGAACAAATAGCACACAGGTTATCCAAATCACCATCGCACTCCCCAGAATAATCCAACATTTTTCAAATAAATACAAAAAGACTTCTTTTTTCTCAAATTAAAAAAAAATTGTAGGTATCTTAGAACCTTAACACACAACAGCAATAATTGTAATATCACTTTTCAAATTCAGTGTTTGTAAAAAAAATAAATAAATAAAACATTGACAGTGGGCTGTCTTGCTCAAAGAAAACTCATTTTTTATTAGCAAAGTTCCAGTTGGAGATAGCGGTGGGTCAGCACCTGACAGCTTTTTGTCCAGATGATCAAGCACTGAGTTTACTGCAAGACATAAACCCTCTGATGATGCTGTGAATATCAGATTTATAGCTCAGTTTAGTAATGAAAGTATTAGACACTACCATACCATATGCTTCTGTCAGCAGTTAGCTTATGAATAATATGTCAAAAAATAAGTACAGGTGGCCCATACCTTCCCTGAAGACTTGACACCTTTCCACAAGCTGAAGTAGAGGATAAATACAACCACAACCAAGCACAGCGTTAACTCCCACCGAGGCAAGCCCAGGTCCTGAATACCTTTACTTTCATGGAGATGCAACACACCCCGTCTGCATAGGAGAGACAAATCCAAATACACACTGTCATGATACCCAGAAGCCATTGCTAGTTTTGACATACCCTTATTTATAGATGATGTTAGTTTTTGATTCAGTAATCTGGACAAGACTCAAAAGGTGCACTTAATTTTTTTTTTTATGGATTATTGCCCCAAAAATATTTTCTGAGCATGAAAAAGAAATAAGCAACTGTTTTTTTCACAACAAGATACTTAATCTAAGTTGTCTATTGACGTGGAATGGAACATACTTACAGGGATAGCATTAGGGTTTCTAAGTATCTTAACTGTAGTCTTAGATCTCAGTTTGTAGAATCTAGCTGACTGTCATACTAACATACACACATCTAAAACTGCTGTCACCGTTGCAATCAAAGCCATAGCTATTTACAATGACTAGTTTGTTACTAGAAATCCTTATGTTGCACAACAAAAAGTAATAAACCCAATTAAAGCCAAGCACACTTTTTGAAGCAGGTATATTCAAATGCTTAAATGCAATGTTCAAAATTAGTTGCAAGAACTTTTAGTTGAACAGATTTTCTGTGTCCGTAGACTAAAACTCAGTCGTTTAAGATTTAGCTGTTGTTGAACTATGATTCTTTGATATATGTTGATATGTCTTTTTGTTGAACTGCCCAGTCTATTGGGCCGCCAAGGGAGTTTTAAAACAAGTTTTAAATAGCTATCAGAGGTTAAGATGGGAGGAAAAGAGCAGGGGTGACAGCACTCCACCCTCAGCTAACATATCCAACCTGTTGATTTCACTTCATCTTAATTTACCATGGACAATATGCTGGATGAGATACATTTTAATAACTCCACTTCATTGATATTCAATATTGAAATACAATTTATCTCAAGCTTGTTGACACTGTGTACAAAGGCAAAAGAAAATGTGTTCATTGATTTTCACAGAAAAGTACCTACTTTTGTTTCAACACCTTGCAGATTCACACAAGTAGATCAAAACTGTCATGATTAAATTGCTAATATTGAATGTTTTCTTCTGTCAAGCTGTCAGCTCAAGATGGACTTCCAAATTTACTGATATCTTTAGTTACTGTGTGAATTTAAATAAGCAAGGAATACTCCAGAAAGCTTTATAAGCACTAATCTTATCTTCATAAACTGTTAATTCTACAGTTTTTTAAGAATGCCGCAGGATAAAATCTTTATACATCCTTCTGATCATGACTTCTTTGTTTTTACACCATACATGTTCTTTTAAAGGAAGGCTCCGCCACCACCCTATTCAAAATTTAAAAAAAAAATATATATATATATATGCCTGACACCTGGTACTACTCAACCTAGAAGGTATGTAACATTTGTTGTGTTTATCTGATGCCTAAATTGGGTGGATATGCAGCTGGGAATTTTTCAGGCAAGTGGAAAAAACATAAGATACATTGGTTTTAGGCTGTCATTTTTGGGGTAATTTGTAGTTTTTAATAAGGTGAATATAATATTGCTGTTGATTTTTGCTTTATAAAAAGAGGGGATCCTTTATTTCAGCTTCACTTTTTTCATTCAAGCTTTTTTATTTAGATCCTACAATTTTGCAGCTGTTGGTAACTATATTTAGAGAATATATTTCACAAGGACATTTTGAAGAACAGCGTAAAACACATATTCTAGGTATCACATGGAATCTCACCACATACCAATCAAAACAGCCAAGTATCACCAATCTTCAGTTTAGTAACAGGGTTAATCGGAGATTTACATGAAATTAGCTGCTATAATAAAGAGTCCAAGATACCATGCACAGCAAGATACCAATATACCAGGCTCACAGCATCAAATATTTTCCACCATATTAAAGAGGGCACATGAAGTACTTGTTCAAATCTTTTACACCATACCCAGATGAAGAGTTCAATGCCAAACAACTCAATGTTAGTCCCACATAAAAGTCCCAGTGGTGTTTCTTGAATTCCACATTTGTGAGAAAAGAACAGAGAAGGCTTTTCTTCAGTCACTCACAAACAATAAGACTCAAATCCTAAAATAACTTTTTCCTGCAACTTTTGGATATGTTTCCATCTCAACACACCTGAAATTAATAATTAGGTAATTAGCAGGACTCTGTTGGAGGAGGATTTCATCTGGGTGTGTTGAACCAGGGAAATTTCTAAAAGTTTCAGGAAAAATGCTCTTTAAGGATTGGAATTTAAGTCTCCTGGTTCAATAGTTGTTATGGACGATTGGAGACCTAAAAATGTAACTTCTGCTGCAATTCTGACTGTGCATAGTGGAGTGGTAAACACTGGTCCTCCTTAAATAGAATATTGACCAACACATTTGATGTGTAAATCTTTGGGAGAATCTTTCAAACATCTCAAAAATCAAACGTGTTACATTACTATAAAAAGTTATCATTACTATTTTTTTTATTAAGTCTGAAAGAAAAGATCTTTGAAAAACTTCAGCAGTTTTTTTTTTTTTTGTAAGGGAAGGGAAATGATACATTTAAAGATTTATGGTCCTGGGAGGCAGAAAGCAGCATGAAGACATCAGTTTATGTGTTAAAAAAATGTATACTGTGCTCTGATCTGAGGGTCTCGTGTTAGAGTTGTGTTGCAATGCCCCAAAGGCCTCTCACCCATCTGATTGCATTGATAATGTACTTCTAGTAAATGCAGACTGTAACATCAGCACAGTTCCCTTTGGCCCTGCTACTCTAAACACATTTAGTCTTATCATCACTCAGGAAGCTGGTTGCCCTGCCATCCTAACACCCGCTGCTACCATTTGTTGATCTTGGTGTGTTTGAGTTGCGTGCTGTCAGGTCTTAAATAACAAAAACTAAACATCATGAGGCAGCTGGGCGGTCTTGTTTCAATCAGCTACATTTCATTCATTACAAAAGATTTTGTCCTTGAGGTTTTAGAAAACAGATTTTGAAAACCAATGTATCTCTGTTATTACACTTTCAAAATTACAATAACATTGATTTATAGAGTGTTGTTTCCACAGCTTTAAACCAGATGTGGCTGCTGCCGACTACAACTAAAGAGAATCGCTGTTCTTTACATAAATTAGTTTGTATTGCATTGCTTTCAAGAGAATCATATGTTTGGGGGGCAGTATTGTGGAAAATTGACTTTGGTTTTCAGTCTGCACATTGCATTATTATGTTAGACCCTGCATAAACATTGTGTGTATATAAAAAATAATTTAAGACATTTGACTTCACATCACAGCAGTATCTGATGACTAGAAATTGGCCTCTGTCTCTTTAAGGAGCTCCCGCTCTTTCCAACACTTTGCCTTTAACACTTCGTCTCAACAATGCTTCTCCATGATGCTGTTTACAACAGTTCTTAGGAGCATTGGTTGAAACTCAAAACCTTTTCGCTTTCAAGTTTCAAACATGAATTTATTCTATAAACTAAAGTTCATCGTCCACTTTTACTTATCAATCAATCAATCAAATTTTATTTGTATAGCACATTTCAGCAGCAAGGAATGTCAAAGTGCTTTACATAATTAAAATAAAAACAGAATGTGACATTGAATAAACAGTGAGAAAGAGAAAGAGATTTACAAAATAATAAAAAATGGTCTTACAGGTCATAAAGGACAATCTTCTTATTGTTAAAATACTCTTATAGTTTCAAATAGTATTTATTTTTCTTGACATTAACAGCCTTCTGTAGTGCATTTTGACTAAGGCAATAAGTCAGATAAACCATAAACTTTGTAGGTGTGTTTTATATGTATTAATAAGCCCAGCTGGAAAGCCTAAACTCCCCTCAAAATAAAAGTGTAAGATTAGGTGTGACGTCAATGTGAAGGAATGTTTCATTCGAAAGTTTGTTTTACTAATCAGGTTTGCTGCAAATGATGGCTAGCCTACAAACTAAGCTCATGAATGTTGGTGGATGCAGAGGAGTGTGAGATGTGAAGCAACTGAATTGTTGACTCAGTTGTCCTCCCTCATGCTGTGCTTTGGCTTTGCTCCTGTTCTCAAAGCCAAAGCAGGAGGATTTATTATCCCCTACAGTCGCTAGCCCCATGGAAGATCTGTCTCAAAGTGCCTTATTGTTTTCAGTCTGCACATGTTCCTGTCCTTTAATGTAAATACAGCTTGAAAACAAAACGAAAAGATATATTTTCAGTTTGGGTTTTATGGACCATGTCTTGTGTCTGTCTGTAATCCCATCATTGTTTTGAAGACCTGCTGTAATTTACAACCGTGTACCTTCCATGTGAGCGTTGAATCCACGTGGTTAATAAAAGTGTTTACATACCACCAATAGATCAGGTTTGGAGTTTCGTGGAAAATGGAATATTACCCAGGGATGTTTAAACAAACACCGAAAGCTGGGATGTGTTGCTCAGCAGAATGGGATCAGGTCTTTATTAATCCGTCTCTTATTGGCCCTCATAGTGTTCTATGTTTTCTGCACTTCAAACCTTGCATGTGTCCATTGTATTGTCCAAGTCCAAGTCATCTCACAGACTTCCTTTGGGCTACGCAGTCTTCACAGAAGCTGAGGAAGAACTGGCTGTCTTTGAAGTATAAACAGATGGGACTCATTTCAAGCACTTCAAAGAGAGCATTTGAACTTTTTATGTATACACTTTTTGTAGTGCAAACACTTACAGCTAGACAGTTTTAGGTTGTAAACTCACATTGCACTGACCGGTTGCCCAATTGATACTGACAGGAGCTGTTTTATATGGGTTTGGATGTTAGTATAATGCAGAGACAGATAATAAAAAAATATTCCACAGCAGGTTGTGATACCCTACCTATCTATGTATGGGCTTAGAGGGCGGTGTAGTTATTACCACTGTTGCCTTGAAGAAAACCAGTTTATTTTTTTCTCCTTGTACATGCGTGGGATGACTGTGGGTGGATTTTATCTTACAATCGAAAAATATGCATCTTCGCTTAATTAACCACTTTAAATTGCCTTTAGGTGTGAGTGTATATGTGCAGAGCTGTTTGACCCATCTGGGTGATTCCCAGTGACTGCTGGAGGTAAGCACCAGTTCATCCTGATGGCACTGGTTATATTACTACAAAAATATTAAGGAGGATTCCTACTCCCCTTATTAAAAACATGTACAGTGTGTCTTCCTGTTACTGCAATAACAGATGACATTATATTAGGATTACTTTACACATCTTGGCCAGGCATGCAAATAAATGTGGGCTCCACAATAAGTCATATTTTGTGATAATATAGTTACAGTGGGAAGATTTCACTTACTCGTAGTACTCAGCTGCAGGGGTGATCTTGTACTTGGCATAGGTGCCATTGCCGAGGACAGACCCATTGATGTGCTCAGGGTCAGTGCAGTTTGCGCTGTTCCAGGCATTGTGACATCTGAGCCATGGGAGCTCGCGTGTCATGGAGGAGAACAGGTAGTGAAGTGACCAGGCAATGATGACGTTGTAGTAAAAGCCAACATACAAGGCTATGACAATCACAGTGTAGCCCACACCTGACAGAAACGGGAATAGTTATAAAACAAGAAAAATATAATTTCACATATTTACACTATTCAAATCATATGCATTTGTAACTGTTTAACAGGTAAGGTGGAAAGTACAGATATGTAAAAGATTCCCTTTGCAGATTATTATGTCCATATGCAAATTACTCTCAACATGCACATTCTTTAGTGGCAATCATTTAATGTCTGGTTTAAATGTGAAGTTTTTTTTTTTTTTTTCTGGTCTTATTTTCATAAAGTATCAATTAGAGATTAAGCAGCAGGTGGATGTAAAACCGCCCTTATCCATTGAAAACTCAAAACCTAAATTAGTGCCATCTACAGTAGTAACTGTTCATCATTTTGAGTTCTTTTAGGGGAGAACATGATGCCTGTGTTGTGTTATTTTATCTCCACTGGAATGTGACGTCTTCGCATGAAACAGAGGAGCCTCATAAACCCTTCACCTGCTCATTCTGCTCAGGAAAATAACAAACCCTCCCACCTTGTTGCTGAAGCCAACAAAAGCACCAACTCATCTGAGAGCGCCTGAAAATCTACTTTTTAGATCTCCTTCTTAATGCATCAAATCTCCTTTTTGTAAATCTGTTTTGTAGGTACATTTCTCAAAAATGTGCCACAATGTCAATGCTCAGTTAGATTTCATATGTGATTTATAGACAGTTAATGTGTCTGAGTAAAAATTACAGACAATGACTCATTTTCTATATTTTTTCAAACAAGTTGCTAGCGCTGGTATGCAGGATAATTTCCATTCCCTCACTTAAGTGAAACAAAATGTAGCAAGGAGCCAGAATGTTGCGAGTTCAATGAGAGCGAATGAATGACCTGCTGTGACAGGTTTTAGTTACAAGGGACTCTTTTCTACCTTTGAGGGGGGTAAAGGAGAAGAGCAAAACGATGAAATTAAAGGGCAAGGACACATGAGAGGCCGATAAGAAAAAAACATGCTGATCTGTAAGTTTAAAAGGTTACAAAGAGACTGAAGTCGATACGTTGTGTGTGTTTGAATCTGAATGTGAGTCTTGTAAATCTGTGTATGTTAAACCAAAAATACCTTTAAAGATTGGGCATATTTTCCAAACTGTAGCTGCTCCCTCCCTGTTGTATTGGCCCAAGGCAAGTTCCATGTAGAACAGTGGCATCCCAGCAATGACCAGGAAAAGAGTATATGGGATTAAAAAGGCACCTGAAAAGACACAAATCATCAAAACAAAGTGCTTTTCTACATTTTTTCCTTGAGTTTTACTTTTTGTGATAGAAAAACGTTGACAAGTGGCGGTGTTATGGATTAAGAAGGGAAACAGGATGGCCAGGGGGCTTGACATTCTTAGAAAAATAGTGGGAATGATCAAAGCTATTTTCATGCTGTGCTTCAGAGGCACATCCACCCCAACGTAGGAAACAAGCTTTGATAATTGAATTGCTCTTGACACTGTCCATCACAGGTGACACATTATCTCCAGTAATGAATAAATATTCGCCAAAGGCCAGTCTGATTGACAGTTTCGTGCTGGGGTTGGACCACTGAGGGTGCAGAGTAAGAACATGTTGATTTTAGTTTTACATTTGAATAGAATATAAAAACAAACAGAGGACAGGGCACAGCTTCCAGTGAGCCCTCTGTTGTCATTGACATGGGAGGTTAAAGAAAAGCAGCACTATTTTAAGCAATCCTTTGTTGGTTTAGCTACACAAACTTCACCACACTGCAGATTCAGCATTCAACTGTTTTTTTCAATCAGTTGTCATAAACGCAAACACCACTTACATTCAAGGTTCAAATATCAGAGGATGACCTTAAACATCACCGATTGAGGCATTTCAAAGAGCAAAAAAAAAAAAAAACAACTAAAAAGACTGCTGTCTGCAGAATAATTTCAGATTCATGCAAATGAACTAAAAAGAAATCATAATAATACATGTCCAACAACCTGTAACAGCACACCTGACATTTTGCTTGATGATCTTGGTAGTTGTTTAAAAATGTTATCAGACACAGTCAAATTATACACTTCACTTGCGCATGAGGAAATTTAAAATGGGGCATTTCCTCGATCATGAAAGCAAAAACCCGCCTCCCCGTTTATACTCCTGGGACTATTATCGGAGATTAAAGGCGCTAAAATTAGAAACAAAATGATTAACTTTGAACATCAAAATCACAAACATGTTTTAGCCTTCTAATGAATCCAGGAATTGTAAATGTTGCAAATAATAATAATAATAATAATAATAATAATAATAATAATAATAATAATAATAATCTGTGTATTAAAACAGACAACATCAGTACAGAAACACAAAAATCTTCTCTATTATATTTTCGCAGCATTAGCACTTATTTTATTTAAATGCTCTTATATGAAAACCGCAGCCTAAGAGCTTATTGCTTATTTTTGCTTTTTTTTTTTTTAGCTATTTTACGCACATTAGTGACGAAACACATTGCTCACTCACCTCCTCCGTTTTTGTAGCACAAGTATGGAAATCTCCAAACATTGGCCAAGTCCACAGCGAAGCCAATAACGGACAAGAGAAAGTCTATTTTCTTGCCCCAAGTTTCTCGGTCGCTCTCAGGAGACGCTCCGGGTAAACCTACGCGGTTCCCAGGGGTGGAAATAATGGAGGAGCTGGTGTACTGGACACCATTCTGGTCCTTGACCAGGATCAGTTCTACCTCTTTTTTCTCCACATCGCACTGTTTCAGCGGTGCGACCGATGACAGTTTGTGCTCTGGCAGGATCTGGATGTTCATCTTCTCCGCGATGAATGTACGAAGCCCTCGCCGGTGCGATGGTCTCACAGCTCCCTGTGGGTCCTGGTAGAGCTGGCTTTCTGAGTTGATGCGCTTGGCAAAAACAGTAACAAGGGACTGTTCCCCACCGTAACTACAGGTGACACCTCCGTGTTCATCGGCTAGAGAGAAGAAGAAAGTGGGAAAGAGTTTGGAAAGGTTAGGGATTCGTGCGTAAAGTTTACGCATCTAGGAAATCACGGTTTAGAGCCTCAACAGGGGAATAAGTGGTATAACCATGTCTACAGCAGACAGACCTGATGTCCATGTGCTTCTGCTACAACTACAGCATTAAGATGAATTATTATCTCAAATTCACAGCAATACAAAGTGTCAAGGGTATTCTACTCCAGTACGTCACCAAACGTGCTGAGGACATTACGCAAGATTGAGGCATATCTCATCGAAATTAAGTCCAAGATAAAAGAATATTATAATATGAGTCAAGTTACTAAAGCAGTGCAAAGACAGCTCTTCAGCTGCTATCCCGTACTTGATAAAACTAAGGACACCTCTCCATGACCCGATGCTGCTGCGCTCCGGATGCGTCTGAGGGAAGACTGCCCATTCTGAAGGAACTTTGAGACTCGCCTTCTCAAGCTGAGACGATAAAAAAAAAATGCGAGCTTTGAAATCTGTTTCCTCTCTCTCTTCCACGTGATATTTTATAATTAAACATTTTCGTTTCTTCTGTTGAATGTTAGTGTTGCATGACCGCCAAGTAATAAACTTTCAGCTTACGACTGCGCATGATCAAGGCGGTTTAAAAGAAGCATGTGAGACTATCTTTACTTTGTTTTCAAGTGGGAAAAAAATATGAATAAAAACTTCAAAGACTTTTTGGAGTTTTACATTAGAGCAAACATGTAAGATGATGTATTTCTGTCTATGTGTGATTTTAGACATTTTTGTTGTGCAATTTAACTTCACCTTATCCTACGGTTCCAATAAGCACTTGAATTTAACATGCAGGAAAACTTTTTTAATGTTTTCATTTGGACTTATCTGTTTCTTCTCTTCTCTAGACATATTGAATTACTGTTTTCTAAGAAGCAGTAAAAGCTTTGTGTCCCACGTGTAATTTAATCCCACAGCAGCTTTGGCCAGGGGCAATGATTTCTATTAGATATGGTTGATCAGTTCATCCCATTAAAGTCAATGAATGTCCTGTTTGCTTTCCAGTGCTTGTTTTATAAAGCCCTAATAGGGCTGGGGTTTTTTGGCGTTTTGTTTGTGGAGACTGAACAACCACAGCGCGGTCAAAGCACAGGACCAGGCAAAAAGGGATGACAACGGTGTTACTGATGCTTTCTCTTGAATTTGCGTTTCTTTCCATTTACCTCAAATTAAACATTACAACTTCCTCACACTAACAAAAACTTGTGTTAATGTTTTTTTTTATTCAACAAGTTGACTCTTCACATTTAAACAGTAACATCTTGACAAACACTGCACAGTTCACATTTTTATTACAAATGACACACAGAGAACTGACCCTGCAGGTAGGAGCTGGACCCATGACTCTTTACCTTTTTCTTGCTACATCAAATGGGAGCTCTGCACAAAAGAAAATCATGGCTTTATTCACCTTTTACCTTGATGATGTTTCACCCCTTGAGTTGCTTATAAATAGTTCTTGGGAAGATGTTTCTTTGTTTCTGTGAAGGTCTGAGCTTTGACATGTTGACCTCCAAATGAGATTTTAATGAAAGATGACAAAGCCACACGACAACCCTACAAGGATTTAACCTGAGCATTTGCTTAGGGTCACATTCAAAGATTCCTTTTGTCTTTATTGATGTGCCTCATTATTAACACATGTTAGTGTTGTAGTGATTTGCAGAAATCCCATCTTAGATGCACACAGATATGTTATGGTCCAAAATACTCAAAAGAAAAAATGATTAAATACGAGCAGTGTCTGATTGTTTGTGGAAAGGCGTTTCAAGAGGAATGGAAAAAGCTACACAAGGACTCACTTCCCCAGGGTTTGAGATTCGTCTTCTGTGGCAATTGTAGGAGACTAGTGTTGACCGCAGGCAGTGTGATAAAATATAGCGGTGAAGAAGTTTTGTAAGAAAGGAGGAGCCAGGTTATGCAGTTTAAATTGAATGTGTTGAGCGATGGAATGTCAGTGAAGGTTTCTAACAGAAAGGATCGCGCAATCTTTACTGTAAGAGAGAGCGAGAAGAAGTCTACCTGAGTTAGATGTTCTAAAGTATAATTAATAAGCAACAAAAGATAAGCTGTAAAAAGATTGCAGTAGGGAAAATGTGGATTAAAGTTCCAGTGGCAGCAAAGGGAAGACAAGGGCAGAGGCTAGCAATATTTTCAGATGGTTGAAGATAAGTTTAGAGATATTTGCTGATGTGTTTCATGAAAGTCATGGGCCTGTTGAAGATGTCTTCCAGAAGAACTGGTTCAGTGGGAGGCAGGAGATACAATGAGAACTTTAGGTCCAAATATTAGTTGTTGAGCAAAAGAGAGTAGAGATGCGTCCATGGTTTTATTTCTGTGAGGAATTTTGTGAAAATGGAGAGTGTTGTGGAGGAGGTGGATATGGTAGAGATGTATAGTAAGCTCAAAATGGTTAACAACCATGGTAGATTTAGATTTAACAAAATATTTTAATATTGCCAACATGTTTCTTCTGACTAAAAGTAAGATCAATATTTTGGAGAAGCTCAGAGTATTCTCTTAAATCTGATAGAGAATCTTTGAAGGAATCTTAAGGTTAGGGAGTGGCAAAACTTCTTCCAACCTCAAAGACGTATCATTGTTTGCTTTTTCATATGCATTGTCAAAGTAGCAATGAGAACATGTGCAAAAGTCAGAAATTACAAGTATATTTCTGCAATGCTAAATATTTTCTCATAAGTTACTGAAAGGGTATAATTTTTTTTTTTTGCATCCAGTTTTTAATATACTATTTTGTGAATTGTTGCATCATGTTGTAAAATGTTCCTTTAATTGCTTATCAGAAACAAACTTTATGAATGAATGAAGATATTTTAAAATCTGCCTCTGGCAGAGTTCAGGATCATTTTAACTGCACAACTTTAAGTTGTAGGAATATCAGTGGAAGTGATGTCTGTGGTGGTAAATGGCCAAAAAAAAAAAGATTAACTAATAGAAGAAAAGGTGAGAATCAAGCACACAACCTTGAAGAACACCATGTGAGTTGCCAGGGAGAAGATGAACTTATTAAGGTGAAAACTATTTTTTGTAAGACATGCGCTGAACCAGGTCAGGACACTAGTGATGACAAAGCTTTGGATTTGAGATGGACACAGCTTTATTAAAAATTAGAGTTTGACAATGCCCTATAACAGTGTTATAAATATGCAGTATTTTTGTTATTGGGCACAAGGAGATTCCCATAAGACATTTGGGTTAAACTATTAGAATTAAATGCCTTTGAGCTAGCTGTGCATCCTATTCAAATTCCTTGGTATAAATCACAGGTCTTACTAAAGAAACACTTTTCCATGAGTTTTTAGCATAAGAGATTTTTCAGTATTCCAGAAATGTCAGGCCTTTTCCCCTGAATGCTTTATACATTTAGAGAGAAAAGTCAGAGTCATTTGTCTGGTGACAGATATATTTATCTGGGCACTAGACAGCACATCTGGGGAATCTGGGTAAAACGGCAATATTTAATGGTAAAGTAATGCGAGCTTCACCTCAGGTCTAGCACAGAAGAGGAAATAAAACAGAGACAAATTCAGTGACTGTCCAATAAAGTCACTGTTGTTTGGATTTGTATCAAGGGACTTTTACATTTATATATTTTTTATTACATTAATATATAAAATAACATAGTGCACACAAAATTCAAGCTAAGCACAAGAGCAAAGCGTAATCAAAGGACCCAAACAGAAAACCTGTCAGTTTGCAAGAAAAAATGTGTTTAAACATCAAGAAATTAGTTTTCAAACCTTCAGCTCATAAAGTTCTTTTTTCAACCATTCAAAAAATTATTGTAGCTAAACTCAGTAAAATGCAGGATTCTTTGCTTTATTCTCAGAAGTACTGGGACAAACAGCAGGCACATTCACTGAACATGTTTTTTCCTTGCCCCACAAAGTGCAAAGAGTTGAACTTGAGTTTGTTTAAAGTTTGTTTAAAAACTATAAACCATTCTACACTTGATTTGGCAAGTACAAGACAAATAGTTTTTTCTTTTTTTTTTATCAACCTCAGGCTGACCCATCCTTGAAAATTACACAGGAAAAGTCTTTGCCCAGGGCCCAAAGAGACCATCTGGAAAAGAATCAAATGCTGAGATGTGAAACACCCAAAACACTGAGCAAGAAAACAAACCCCCACTGTGGACAGTGGTGCTGATATTGCTGTCGGACATCCCATTTTTTGTACAGTATCTCCAGCCTTGCCCTCTTCAGGACCTTCACTGTTTCTATAAACCATCGCATGGGAAATTAGGAACAATCACTTTCCTGAGACAATAATGGGAGAGAGAAAATCAACAAGGTGTCATCTGGTGCAGCAAGGAAACCTAACAATGAGGTTTGGAGGAACTCCCCGAGGAGCTGAAGCCGACCGGCTGCCAGGCTCAGGCCTGCAGGAGTCAGATGTGTGAGGTGTGGAGATGAATGCTTATTAAGTCAGCACAAATGTCTACTCAACAGACATCAATCAAAAGTACACGTGTTCCTCTAACAGAGCAGCTGGACGATCAATTTTCAGCAGTTTTTTAACTTGAAAATGCATCAATTCTTTGTCAAGTGCTTTTGTTTTTCACACATTGCTGTACAAAAACATACATAATAGTATATCCCAGGCAGTGCTGAGTTACAGGAACAATTTAGGTGAAAGTCAAAACTTGCAACTTGATCCATTATATAGGTTTTAAAATGTAGTTTACATATGTGAGGGAGCACAGTTTTACTGTTTTAATCATTCAGCATGTCACTTCCAGTATTTACAATAACATACCTTGCTCTGAAGTTGCAGCCAGGAACATTTTTGGACTTCTCTAACCTGTAGACAGTGTCGGCACAGTGTGCTGACCTTTTGAATCCCTGCATCCACGTTCGTCAAGCAGGATAAAGGCAAGGTCAAAGGAGTGTGTATACACACCCAGCTATCCTGTTGTTATAGGCGGGAAAGTCCATTATATAGAAGCACAAGGCACAACTTACTTTGAATTTATGCTCTTATGCAACATTCTTAAAATATTAACACTTATATTGACTTAGCCACTAAAATAAATCTGTTTATGACAGTTTTGTGCTTCTGGGTAATTATGCACACACTAGAAATATAGTGTCTTGTTAAGGTATTATTTTGTCACATTTTGTCATCTTAGAACCTCAAACCTCAATGTATTTTATTAGGACATCTCACTAAGTACTGATGATCACTAAAAAATGCAAAAAGTATGGCACAGCTGCAAACGACCTAAGAAAGTGTTGTGCACCGAACCTAACAGGCCAGATAAGGTGTGCAATAATGACAGAAGCAACCAGAAAGTTTAATGAAACTCTAGAAAAGATGCATTGATCCATAATTCAGGCGGAAGAATCTGTGGATACAAAAGGAACTAGATGTTGACTCCAAAACCCCAACCTTTATAAAGAACTATCAAGAGTGAAGCCATTTTTAAAAGGAAGTTCGACTTACAGTTTGCTATAAGCCATTACAGCAACCACATCAAATGAGAAGTTAAAGTTAATTAAATTAAAGTTAAACTCTTTGGCCAACATGGAAAATGTTATTTGTGGCAAAAAGCTAACACTGTACATCAACCACATCGTAAAATACAGCGGTGGTTGCATCATGCTGTTACTTGTTACTTGTAAAGGTAACTGTTTGACTTGTGTTGTTAGAAAACGAATGAACGGAATGACATACAGAACAATCGTAGAAAACATGTTAGAGGTGACAAAAGACCTCAAACGCTGAGGTTCACGTTTGAGAGGGTCAAAACCTGTAAACATAAAATGGAATAGTTTAAGTCAGGGGTCCTCAAATCCAGGCCTCGAGGACCAATGTCTTCAACTTTTAGGAGTGTTGGACCAGTAACACATCTAAAAGCTGCAGGACACAAACTGTATCTGTAAAATTGTGTAAAGCATTAAAATTACAACAACAAAAGAGCTGTACATGCAGACATTTCCCATTGCACTGGCTTGTCAGTTCTACATGAAATAGAAAATGGTTAGTTCTTGACCTTATTTTACTTGAAGTAGACAACAAGCTTTTGGTGAAATTGATGCACCAAGTTGTGCCGCATCAGTTTAATGATGAGGCCTGTTGGTTCTGACCTTTTCCTCCAGCCTGACACAGTGATCCTCCCAACCATATAGGGGGCCTGAGTCCCCATATGGTTGTGTGTTTGTGTTCACAAACACAAGCTGCTCATTCATTCGGGTCCTGAGGAGACCAAATCAAATTACGAACACATATCTCCCACAATCTAGTGCGACAGGATCACCCTCTAGGCAGGGCTGAAATGGATACAGCAATATACAGCCAAAGGAAAAGCGGCAGGATGGAGCGGTGCGGGGGACAGAGAGGAGAGCAAGCACTGTGGGTGGGGAAGAATCCAAACTGTTGTAAATGTGGCGACAAAAGGCAGTTTAATTGATTCCATGGCATCTCATCAATTTTGATCAAAATGAAATGAGCCTCTGTACGTCTGAAAAGGTTAAAACAAATTGAACGAGGAAATCACAGCTGGTAATCACAGTTAGTCTAACAGGGAGCATTTAATGAGGAGATCGTCTCTCCACACTTCATTTCAGCCTCCTTTATGCCGTACATACATTTTTGTGTTTCCATTAATATTGGCATGCATATTAACGTGATGCTCACAACCACCTACAGAAATCAGAGTTGGTTCAAGTGGCTTCATGACTGAGAAACATTTGAGTGCTTTGCTTTATAAAAAAAGAAACTACCATAAAAATGGTTGTTTGAAAATAATAAAGACAAAATATGTTTAAAACGTGTAATTGTGTACCCAAGTTGAGAAAGCAAATACATTTGTCGATAAATTCTTCTTTTTACACAATGAGCATAAATGATGGGTCGTACAGACGTTTATTTAGGAAAATGAACCCCATAGAAACACGTAATATCATTCTGAAGGGACGGATAACACTGTCATTTTAAAGCAAAATTGACATTTTTGTAATGTTTCAAGAATAAAAATAATACAACTAAAGTGACACACAGAGCTTAATGACTCAACTGCACCCACAGCCAGACAAACAGGAAATATTTAATATACTCAACATCTGAGATTCTCCTGGTACATGCAGAAGAAAGAAAAAAAATTTTTTTTTAGCCTATTTCTTAAATATCTATTTGTCTTAACTAATTTTATTTGTTTTGATCAAATGTATCATTGGCTTGTTATTTTAAGCAGGATGCATTTTTACCAAATTATTATAATTACATTAGAGTTCAACATAAATAAAATATAATGCTTTTTTGTTTTAGGCTTTTAAATGTTTGTGTTAACAATCAGTTTTTATGCTCCAGTGCATCTCTGATGTTTCATTTATTATATTTTCTTTATTTATTCTTTTCAGCTGTAAAATTGTAAAAATAATTATTTGTCGATGGTCGTTATCATTTGTTGTTCTCACATCTGCAAAGCTCTTTGTGTTTTACTGTATGAAAAGTTCTGTAGAAATAAAATCAGACTCTTTGACACATTTCTGTATGAGTGTGCATGCAAAATGTGCACAGAAGTGAAGCCAGAGGCTCCGTGTTGTAAAATCATTGGAGAAACCTGAGAGGGAAACACAGGGCACCCCTAAAATCCCAGGAGAAGCCTCCTCCAAGGTTACAAGCAGGACAAAAAAACACACAGTTTCTCATATTAATCTCAGCTGGGCTTTTCTTTTTAGTTTGCAAGTTTCCCCCATGAATCCATGAGTTTTCTTTAAGTATCCCAACTTCCTTCCACAGTTAAAAAATATGTACCGGTATGTCAGAATAATTGGTCCCTATAAAATTTCAAGTAGGTTAGAGTGTTTTGAAGTGGAACCCACTGGGCTGGTATCCAGCTCCACTGTTGGGCCTGGACATCCAGCTGCCATGTCGTGGATGAAGGGATATTTTAGACTTATATTCTCACACCAGTAAAATATTGAGCTGAAAAATCATTGCTATGATTTTGCTTTGCTTTCTGTACGTACATTTGATTGAATTATTCTGCTAAAAATGTAATATTTTCTCACCGATTGCTCAAGAGTTAGAATTCACCAGAGATGCATTTATTTCTTTTACCCAAATGCATCTGGCTTCATAAGGAACATCCCTAATTTCTACGTATTAGGAAAACACCAGACAATGAGACACTAATTCTCATTTAACAAATGTATGTGTCAACCTAAATCTAATTTTGTTATCTAGGGTCCAAATGACACATTTTATTAAAACCCACAGGGCTGGATGGGCTCACACTAGACAGAGAGCAGCTAACTGCTGGCACCTTGTGGCTGTTTTAGAGAAACATCATTACAGCTGCTGAAAAAGTAATTAGATTTCTTGATGAATAATAAAAAAAAAAAGTTAAAAGGAAAAAAATAAATAAGGGAAACAAAGAGCAAGTATTCTGTTATTGTTTTATTCTAAAAAGCAAACTTTGCAATTTTCCAAAAACAAAACAAAACAAAAAAAAAAAACAATAATAACACAGCTCACGTAATTGCAATACGCTCCGCTAAATAAATAACAATGCGGCTTGTTACCCCTATGGAATATGCTGCTGTGAAGAAGCACTGTTGGCTTTTTGCTCACAAATTGCCCTATTTTCAATGCTTGATTTGCTTTAGTCAACTTAAAGCAGCACAGGCACTCTGCTGTCTCAGCAACAACTATCATCAGTAGAAATGCAAATAGGTACACATGCAAAGCAAACTTCTGGCTAATTACACGGCCGTCTTACAAGGTTTTTGTCCCTGAGCGCTGCAAAAAAGTGTAAGGCGCAGCATCTATGTTCATTGTAAACATAGCTTTTGTACAGAATATAACTCTGGCTCACCAGACTGGAAAGCTCTTACTGCAGCTTACTGAACACTAATTATACAGCAACACAGAAGCACAGGGATCCTTTGCTTATGATTAAAGATACGGTGGTTTGGCATTTTTGTTTCTTATGTAAATGCAAACCACAAAGACAAAGAATAAGGTGCACAGGGTCGTGTTAATCTCAGTGCAACAGAGTGGTTCTACAAAAAAATTAAAAATAGGATTCAAGTCTTACTATGTAAGACTGACCATGTCCTGCTAGGCTAAGATGATTCTGAACAGAAGATTAATCTTATTTTACTTTTTTTTTTATCCTACGACAAATACTCCTTATGTGATTATTAATTTCAAAATCTATAAGGCACTACTTTTTAAATAAAAAAGCACTCTAAAATCAAATTCTTTTATTGTTCGTCTTATATGGCAACAAGTTGGCCTTGAATTTCTTTGTTTTTTTGTTTTTGTTTTTTTTCTTGCCAGTGCAATCAAGCAAAGTTTACAGCCATTGGTAGTCTCAGTCATCCTTTTTGTCAGAGATGCTGTCCTCAGTCGCTTCTTCGCTACGGATTTGCCCGGCCAATTCCAGATCGCCCGGCAACTCTTGGATCGCTTGGTATCTCTGGAGCTCCAGGTAGGTTGTGAAGAGTTTGGCATACTCTGGGTGGCTTGAGGCAAACATCTGAAATTCATCTGAAAAAACATAGAATAACCATTAATATCCAGTGGAACTACAGGCATACCTGGAAGTTAAAGTAATGATAAATGTATTCAATTAGTCACTGCACACATTCCAGTGTCTGTGCAGAAACACTTGTACAAACAACCTCGGCGCATCTAAATGCCAAGATGTAGCTTGACGTGAAAGAGCTAGCACAATTAACTTACTGAAAGTGATAAAACCAGAACCATCTGCATTAATCTCGTTGAAGAGCTTCGTCACATCCATGTCTGGCACTCCCAGAGCAGAACGCAGCAGAGAGTTAAACTCGCTGAGGGAGATTTTCCCATCGTCATCTACGTCAAACAGCTGCAGCAGAGAAAGGAGAAAGTTAAGAGTTAAATTTTATGTTTCCTTTAAAGGCTGGCAGGCAGGGAAGGAAATTATTATTAAAGAACAGAAAGGGTGTTGGGAGACAAAATACAGCGACTTAAATTCTGTTGTAATAATTGGCAGAGGAAAAGCCTTCAGTTATTGTAAATAAATGCAAAAACTGTTTGTTCAAAATTATATTTGGTTTCATGTCCGGCAAAATGACTCCAGCAGACACTCTTTGTTAACTTGATGTTGTCCATGCCTTTCTGTCTCTGGTCTCTAGCTGCTTCTGACTGCTGTGCACAGACAGTAAAGGCAGATCTGGGAGCAGAATCTTTGTTCCTCATTATTTACTTAAAAAATCGAATGAAAAAATAACAGCAGCAGGAAACGCTGCCCAAATAGAATAAGTCTGATGAATAAAGAATTGCTAAAAAAAAAAAAAAAAAAAACCCACCAGTTTTGAAGGGCTCTTCCTACTCAAATACATAGGTTACCATCAATGTGACTATTTCCCCCCATCCTACCTGGAAAGCCATTTTTAGAACATCTTTGGTGTTTGCTGGTCGGCACAAGATGTTGACACCGATGACATATTCCCTGAAGTCAATTGTGCCATTCCCATCCTGCAGAGTGCAACACAAGCAAAGCTGACTATGTCAGGAATTCACTTTGTTTATCCTTCATCTGGAATTCATTAAATATATACCAGATTTTATCAACAGTTCTGACAGTGACACAAGAACAGCTGATGAGAAACAGAAGTTATTCTTATTTTTGAAACAAAGTACAGTTTAAACATCAAATGCGATACTGGAAGTTGCTTTTGCATTTAGTTCTGTTCATCAACTCAAAACTACACGCTCATTGGCTCCAATAAGAAAGATGTGCAATAGTTAAAGTAAACTAATTTCTGATCTCACACAAAATAAGTCCATCCATCTATTTTCTTGACACCCTTGTCCCTTATTGGGGTCGGGAGGGTTGCTGGTGCCTATCTCCAGCTACAAAATAAGTCATTTTTCATAATTTGTAGTAAATTTTAAGTTGATCATAGCATCTGTGCAATAGCACTAGTAGCTTTTATTCAACAGTAATCTGACAAGAAGGGGGCTGAGAGAAGAGGGTAAAGACATGAGGCAATTGCATTGAGGACGAGACTCGAAATCAGGAAGTAGCGCAGCTTTACACAGTACAGTGCAGATGGTACTCACACTGACATCTTGTTAAATTATTTTAAACCATAGAAACAATATGGAAGAAAACTAATTTCCAAAACAATTTGGTCCACTTTGATATTGAAACCCACCCGGTGCCTAAATACAAGACAGTGCAGGTTTTTAGCAAGAGTATTATTCAGCAGTCAAAGCTGCAATGAGACATAAAAGGATTTTGGAAACAAACTAAGCACATGTCCTCACCCTGTCAAACAAGGCAAACAGCTCAGCAAGAGCAGGGTTTACAGGAAGCTTTAGGATCCTCGCAAACTCTTCAATGGTTATGTTCCCTCCCTTGCAGGAAGAGGCCATGGCTGCAAAACTCTCAAGTTCCTTCTTCAAACAGTCCCACTTCAGACTACATGAACAAAGACAAAAGTGATTACCCTCCCCCCCCAACTTCTACTAAATTGGCATTGAAAAAAAAAGATACAGTCTGAAGAGGTGCAAGTGATGTTCTTACTTGAGTTTTCGACTGATTTTAGTGAACTCCACCAGGCCAGTCTCCATGGGAAGTGTCAGCTCTCCAGCTGAGATCATGAGGCGGCAGTCTTCATAAGTGTGGTCTGTCACTGGAACGCCCAAAGCCCTGAAGGTAAAAATCTCAGCAGTTATCCTAAATGCTTTTAGATGTGGATGCAAACAAAATGTAGGTATTCAAATATCATTGGTGCAGTGACCAAACTCAGCATGCTCCAGTGTTTCACACCAAAAAACATCATAATCCTCCATTTACTTTATAAATATATACTTCCAGTTTTCTATTGAGTCTTGTTCCTTTATGTACTCAAGGGGGGAAAAAAGTAAAATGGGTGATTCAAAGCAAGGGAGCTGTTTTGTATACCAGCTTTCAACAACAGACAAATGATTTCCATGAGACTTAACAGACACATGAACAATGAGCACTCACTTGGCCATGGTGTCTCTCACTCTGCTGGCAAAAAGAGGGGGGCATTTCTTCTCGTCCTCTTTGGGGACGTATGGTGGCATGAACTGGAAAACAGAACAAATAGGAGAAAAGGGTTGCAGAGAAGGTCAGGCAGAAAGCAAACTTCTAAGCCAGACACAGCGTTACCTCAACCTCCACGGTGGTGTAGAGCTGGCACAATGTCAGCAGCAGCACCCTAATCCTGTGTGTAAAACAAGGAGGAAGGTTCATTTAAAGTTGCAAAAAATACTGTTAATCTTTAAAATACTCCTAGATGTATAAAACATAAACACAGATTTCATGCAGGCATGGTGCGCCGACAAATCAAAAGTGAAACTCAAACACTATGAAGCCCACAGATTAAATTTGATCAATTAAACAAGATGGTAAATCATACTCACGCAGTACGACCTTGCCACGTCCAGGTCACTGTATCCTAAAGAGCAAACATTAGATATAAAAAGGTCTGAAATGTTTAAAAACATATTGTAATATGGAATGTGGAAAAGGCAAATCAGACGATAATTATCCAACACTGAGATTCCATGTATTTTGTTAAAGTAGTTAAGTGATGAGTGCTCGTTTATATCACTAAAGGATCATGAATCAAAAATGTTAGTTATTTTTGAGAAAGTTCCTTATTGCCTTCTAGTTGTGACTACAGCATGGGGGGATGCAAGCACATCATCATTAAATTGGGAAGTATACATCTTTATCATAATCAAAATCCCTGCATGATTATAACAAAATGTGAGTTATTGTACAGCAATCATAACACTCACCATTTTGTTGGGATATCTAAGAAGAACAGGCTGCACAGGAACCCCTGGGATAAAGGCGCCTGCACAAGACATGAGGCTATCATTATAGAAGAATTACAAATATGTAGCCTTAGTTGTTTTATTCATTATTTATTTTTATTGGAATGACATTCCTATTTTCTGACCTAACTCGGAACAAATCAGCCACACACTTGAGCAGAATCTACATTAAATATCGATGATTGGAGGTCACACATGAAGACGTTTTCTGGGTGAGTTTTAAGCTGAACACACAAGCAGAAGAAGAAACCATGCAACAAAAAGCTATGTTTTTGCTTAGCAGTATTTAATTTTATGAAAAGAAGAAAACAAATCACAAGACTGAGTAGTGGAAACTAAAACTAAAACAGCCAACAAATTAAAACTGTTAGCATTTGCAACTAAGACCAACTATACAGTTGTGTAAATATATATCAATAATTGCCTTCTAATACTTCTATTTGAATTATTAGTCAAATTTATACAATTATATATTTTACCATTTTTTATATCAAACAACGACAACATGACTGAATACATAATGCACCTTTCAAATTGTTATGTTTCTTATTAAGGGGAAAACGTCAGTCAAATCAAACTTTAAACAATTATTTTTAGTAACTGGTACCGAGTCGATCAAAGCGCAGTGAAGATTTTTAGCCCACTCTTTTTTGCAGAATTGTATGACATTAGCCAAAGTTGGATGGTTTTTGAGAATGCTCCTGCTAAGCCACACTAAAACGTTTTGTCTGGATTTAAGTCCAGACTTTGGCTATGCCACTCCAAAACCTGTCCATTTTACTACAGTCAAACCCTTCACTTTGGTAAGTTAGATTCTTTCTTTAATGGTTACTTGTCAAAGCATCAAATCTACCAAAGTAAAGTTAACCAAATTGGTGTGTTATGAAACTTTCACAGTTCAGGTTTTCACAGAAAAATGAAAGTGTCAGTCAAATTTCAAGTTTATGTGTATAACACATTTCATCAACTTTATACTGATATAAAGAAGGTAATTTAACTTGCAGCTTAAAAAAACAACAACTGGAAATTTGATTTAAGAAAGTCACAAGTCATTGAAGTTTACCTTGTTTAAAAGTGATAAGGCATGAGCGATTTGTGCATGTTCCCTCTGGAAATATCAGCACCTAAAGGACAAAACATTACTTTTATTTTAAAACTACTTTTTCCAGGTTATTCTAGTCATTTAGAAGTAATATAAACCTATTATGAGTACATTATGTAAAGTTATTTTGAAAAGTTTATTTGTTTAAATTATGCAATTTGCTAAGTAAATTACATTGTTTGCAAACAGATATTTTCATGGCAATGTTTCCACTAATTATAATGACACTAATTAAAATATAACATTTGGGATTATAAAATTAGATCAGACCAACAAAAAACACATATTCATTACAGAAACATGGGCTAAATAAAAAGTATGCTTACTAATTGCTTAAAGATTCTTTTATTCTAACAAACAAGCCTCAGAATGAGCTGTGGTTTCTTTCAGTTTCTGTCCTTGTGTTGTTTACGAACCTGTGGCCAACGGCCCTCAGATTTAGCCCGACTTTCGATCGCCAGGATTGTGTGCTTCCTGGAGTCTGGGTCAGTTCTAGAGACCAGAACTGGTTGGAAACAACGAATAATTCCTGCAGAGACAGTCAAACGTCCTTGATGTTGAAACATACAGGAAGAAAAAATGCAACACATTTCCCACTCTCTCTTTATGTTTCCATTGTATTATAGTATTTTAAGGAAGCAAGATATTTGTAACAGTTAACAGTTCAATCTTTACAAGAATCTTCACTAAAAACAATGTACCAGTGGTGTTTTTATTGATATTATGCTGGATATCGACACCAGAAATGTCACCACATATCATACATGCCTCCTACAATTAAAACACTGTAAAAGAGAGTGTGAAATTTTGCTGTCAGATGAAGACAGAAAAAAAACACATCTTAAAATAGTTTCACACTTTTGTCACTTCACAAGTTCACAAATACACACTTCATTCCCTCAAGCACACAAGCCTCAACGTTGTTTTCTTCAAGACGCAGCATGATTGAGAAATGTCTTACTGCCAAAGAGGGGCGTAGCCAGGTTCTCGACCCGAGAGACAGTGGAGGGCAGGCCGGATACAAGGCATGCAATCCCATCGAAAAAGGCGGAGTGGGGGGCCACCGCCAGAATGGGGGCCTCGAGGCTGCTGACCTGTTTACCCTTCACCACAACTCTGAATCCCATGGCAAAGTAGTAGGCCATCCCCAAGGCAGTCATCACTCTTTCACACATGAACCTATAAATGGTGCAGAAGAAAGTATACAGAACGAGCGTTTTATTAGCAATTTTCAGGGTTTCCTGTTGGCAGCTATTTTAGTTGTTCTTTAAGTAAAATAACAGAACTAAAATACTTGTGAAACAGGCTGGGTTTCCAAACTGAGCCTCTAACAAATGTCACTTCTGTAGACAAGGGAAAAGGCAGGAAGTGACACTGCAGAGTGAGTTACTTAGGCTAAATATTAACCAATGAAACTTTGAGCTCTAATAATTGGACTCCGTGTGGGAGGAAGCTTAAAATAATGCGATGCTAATTTCAGCTTAACATTAATACAGGCTACTGTATTGTGTACAGGGCACAAATTACTTTACTGCCCTGGAACAACAAATGGCTTTTACATCTAACAGGCATAAAGGTTGTAGATTAGGTGTTGATAGAACAAACTGCGTAGTAACGAATATTTAAACCTCAGAGATAATGTGATCAGAAACAAAGTTTAGAGTAAGAATTTGAGTGAGTCTGAGACTGTCCAAATTATGATGTTAGAGCAGTGAATAAGCTATCGTGCCATGTGGAGAGAATGGCTTGTTGGTGGATAAAGAAGACTGTGCTATGATCTGATCTATAAAATAAGCTTCTGTAGCTCAAACAGCTGAAAAGGTATTACTGTTTCTGACAAAGAGATGTCAGAATACAAAGGTTTACTTCACCTTTTTGCATTAAGTTAGTCACTTGATGCAATTTGCTGGGCTTTCTTTGATAAAAACATTTCAACCAGTTCGAAAAGCAAACAAAACTTGACTGCATTGTTTGATAATTATAATAAATTTGCAATGTATGTCACTGACTTGGGAATCTGTATGTCTGATTGAATTGTAATTTTTTTGTAAATTGCCTTGAGACAACAATTGTTGTGAATTGGAGTATAAATAAACTGAACTGAAGTGTCTTTCGGCGGGCAAATGCTCACTGTCACGGAGCCAAAAACTGTTTAGCAATCGTTTGAGGAACAGAGCAGTTAGTTAGAGGTGTTGACTTGGCCCTGCATTCCCCAGATCTCAAACAAATCCAGCATTTGTGGAATGTGCTGGAAGAATAAATCAAACACACACAGACCGCACCTTGCAGTTTGCACAACTTAAAGATATGCTGCTAACATTTTGGTGCCAGTCCGATACCTCACTGAATCACAATGTTTTGACTGCAAAACATATGGAGAAGAACATACTGAAAACATGCTGTCAAACTCATTTTTTAGGCACTTGAAAAGGAACACTTATGTAAAAGCAAGAATTGCTTCCCCTAATGCACCCTGATAATACTACTGACAATTTCCTTCCTGAGAGCTGTGGGGAGCTGAGGTAATGCTTGTGGGTTAGATATGATCTTGCAAGAAATGATTCAGCAGAAGAGCATGCACCAATCCTTAAGCCATGTCAGCTGCTATTATTTTGAGAAAGTGCAGACTTTTGCTGAGTCCATTTTATGACTCTGTAAAAGCTACTTCTCCTTGTTTTAGGTAAATTCTCTCATGGTGAAACCAAAGATGTTCTGTAGTTTTAAGTTATTTCTTCAGTGGTACGTTTTGGTAAGTTGACAATTTCCTATCTGCCCACTGAAGCATCGCTGGTGAAAAACCAGTGGGTTGGGAATCACTGATGGTCTATATTTCCCTAAGTATGACGGGAAATCTTATGCAAAAGACTTGGTATACGTCAATTCAAAAGTTTTATTTAATAATATTATAACTTGCCATGTTTTTAGTTTCATTTTATACAAAACGTTTTTTTGCCAGGGCAAAACGTCTGGAAACATTTTGGGTTGTGAAAAACAAAGAGTGTTTTTCTAGGGTAACACCCCAGTTATGATGAACAGAAAAAAATGGAAACATTATTAAAAATAGTTGGTCATATAACTGTTTACCTGTAGGGCAGCCGGTGGATGAATTTGCATATACAAATGTTAATCCACACAACCCTGATCGCAATCAAATAAACAAGATCATATCAATGTTAGCGTGTGGGCTTTTTACATATGTTTTTTTTTTCCAAGTTCTGTATTTGGTTTCTATTTTTGAATGGGTTTTAGAGTCAAAATAGTGATATGTAGTTAGTCAGTCATATACGTGGTTGGTTTCAGATATAAAAGTACACCACGGTATTAAAAAGCTATGGTTTCAAAACTGCTAAGCATTTCCGTCACACCGTTCATACACTTTTATCAAATGAATGCATGACAAAGTGCAAGCAAAACCAGAGAGATTTTTTCTGACTATATAGAGCATAAAGTAGTGCAGTGCTACACATCCTACACCACTAGTCAGATTGCTCAAAGAAGCCTGCTCTACTTTTTTGTGACACCGCAAAATTCTGATATCTGGAAACATTTTGGGTGGTGAAAAACAAAAAGGGTGTGAAAACTAGGGGATCACCACCAATCATCTGTTAAGCAATAAGCAGTACCCCACTAATAAACCAGATATTAACAGCAAATTATACTCTCCTTAATTTTGGCTGTCTAAAAAGCTGAAGCTGCCAACAGAAATACATCTGCATTGGCTATGTGCAATTTTTCTTCAACAAGGAAAGTACTCCAGTACCACAGCTTCTATCTTTTTCTTAGTGTCTTCTCCGTCCTCTCAAAGCCCAGTCGATCACAGCGGTCTCTTACTGAGAGAGATTCTGTTAGAGTTTCTTCAGGTTACAACACTATTGTTCCTTTCCACTGTCAACACATGTTATGCACTAGCAGAAATTGCTGTAAAGTCAATGACTCAATGCAATGAGGTGGGTTTCATTTGATAATGTTTTACCAACAAGCATTCGATTCTGAATCTACTGTATATCATTACAACTTTGAATTTATATCTTTAGAACAAGACTCTGTCTATATGATTGTAATGTGACAGACACATTTTATTATATGTTTTGAATATTAATTTGATATATTTGTCTGTTTGTAAAGAGATTGTGGTATGACATTTGTTGGGAATATATTGTGCTATATAAATAAAACAGAATTGAATTAAAGAGCAGAAGGATAAAAAAAGTTTAACATTTTGTGTAAAAAGAACTGCAAAACTAATACTAACTTAATGGGTGTTTATTCAATATAGCTACAAAAAGCTTCAGTCTATGTTAAATTACTGGAATGATAAATAAAATAAATGTTACATTTCACAAAACTGTAATAATCAATACTCAATACGTCATATTATAAAACATTATACTGGCAATGACAATGGAGGATGTATAAGTAGAAATATATTTAAGTACTTAAACTTAAACTGAAGTACTCCATACCTCTGACTGCAGGGTGTTTTTCTAAGCATTGGATGTTTTAAATGCTGACGTTTACCTTGATTTTTTTTTTTTTTTTTGATTTTGATTTTGAATGTCTAATTAAATCCTATGCGTGAAAATTAATGCCATTCCATTTTTTTTTGTTATTAAATATTTACTGATGTCTCACATGTGCATACAGTATCATTACTTTTTCCTACGTAGCCTTCAGTACCATTAATAGAGGTCATCGTGACGCTTGGCGAACGTTGTCTGCAAACGTCTAATTAACGTTTGCAGTCAACGTTCGCCAAACGTTCATAAAACGTTAAGAGGACGTTGTCTGAATGTTCAATGCTAACCGGGTAACTGTTTATGTATATCATCCAACATGACTCTTTTTTTTTCGTCCTTTTTCTCTAAGTTAGACAAATATGGAGAGAGTGTCATGGTTGGGGTCACTCGAAGCAGACATTGAAGCAGGATATGTTGAATCCATAGTTACCGTCTCCAGCCTGTCATTGGTTCCACTGCTCCTTTTAAAGGTTGTTTGAAGGTGATTATAAAAGCCACAGGCCAGGTCAACGTCAGAACAAGAGACATGAGGATGACCCGAAGAGGCACCAGGAAAATTCCCAACAGGACACACTGCAGGAAAAGGAGAGTGGGAATCATAAACACACAAGAATCAAATACAGCTACAGAACGAACAACGCCTGACAATCACGCGTTCCATTGTATAAACTCCCGTAGACCGAGAGCTCGTGAAAGTTCACAATCACCGTCATTGTTGGTGCTGCAAGCAGATTATCAAAGGCGATTAAAGGCCCTGGTTACACAGTGTGTGTCTTTCTGTGCGTGCTTTCACACAGCTGAAACGCAACATGAGCGCCGCGTTGCAAAATCAGCTACAACTTCAGAGCTTGCTTTAATAAGAGCACTAAAACAACCACCGTATACTCACTTTTATTAGTGTAGCCTTGGATATGTTGGTGTCTTGAACGAACGGGTTGATGACCGCAGGAAGGAGCAGAGATTGTTGTCTCGGCAGGGCGAACACTCGCTGTTGCGGCATCGTGTACAGTCTTCGGTAAAGCAGGCAGTCACTGCGCCGTTATGTTGTGTTATCATCACACTTCCTTTAACTGGGGTTTGTTCTCTTTTCTTCCCGCATCATGCGACCGGTGCAGCTTACACTTACACAGACCTACAGGGTCTGACAACGGCGAAGCTCCACCTCCAAAGTGATTGAAACCGCTGCCACTGAATATTTTTTGCACTCATGGTTTTTTTTATTATTATTATTTTGCTTTACCTTAAAACAGTATCTGCTCTCCCGCTCTATTTCAATTCTAATGAAATTTATGTCACAAACAGGCTAAAGGCCACAGCACTAATCTATAGTGTATGTGAGATTAATACATGTAGGTAAATGTGTCCCTACATTTCTCCACAAGATGGCGCAATTTCACATTAAACTTTAGGAATGAAAGTCTTCCGTTGACCGTTTATGGCAAGCCGTTTGTGTTTGTATTCAAAATTCCGCTTGCCATACACTTTAAAGTTGGATGAGTTTTAACCACGTGAGTACTATAAATAAATACTTACAAATATACAAATTATCAAACCCATCTGGTTTTTGGTTTGGTTTATTAGGTAAATTGGAAACAGTAAATATAGTAAAGATGTAAGGATTGGCCAAAATATTTAACAAAGTTTTCTGAGAATTATTACAGGTTGCCAAAGTACCACCAGATGTATTTGTGAACAAGTTTTAGCGACTTACTTTTGTGGTTAGACTTTGGGCACTATCTGCAAACCAGATCAAATTAATATGTTGTCAGTCAAATATTAAAAATGTTTTCTTTTCCAGGAAACAAAATAGGATTTACATGTATATATGTTCGTTTTTTAATGCATGGTGGCAAACAAAATGTAGCTTTTAAACATCAAGATTGCTGTGCTTTACTCTTTTTTTGGTCATTTTTCTTTTTCATTAAAATTACAAAAAAAAAGTTTCGTTTTTAAGTGAGAGCTAAATTCCCTATTTTATATCCAAATATAAAATGGATATAAGATGTGGATGTGGTTATTTTCTCGAAAAGAACCGCCTATTCTAATTTCATCCCTATTTTTCACAAAATAGGACTCATTTTGTGGCTCAAGCCAGAAACCTTTCACATTATTTTATATAAAGCAGTTCGTCTTCTGTTTTGCCAAAGGCTCTTTAAGATAACAAGCATGATTTTATCTCTCAGATTTTCCTTTTGGTGCACATTCAAAATGTGCCTATTGTTTGGTGAAAAACCTTAATCGGATAAAGATTATGAACAAGATCCTTAGCAGTGTGCAAATATCTCTGTCTGTACAACTTCTTTGTTGCTGAATTTCTAAGCTTGATGGTAATGAATCCCAATTATGTCTATATATTTCTATAAAATATTAGGGCTGTATAATAATATCGATTTTGCGATATATATCGATATTTTCTTTCCTAGAAAAAAATCAATATTCATCCGCAAGTATCGTAACATCTAACTGTCACCTTGCTCACTCACTGCTTGCTTCGCCGGGAGAGTGATTAGGTCATCAGGCTTTGAGTGATTCCTTCAGATTTTAAGTGTCAAGGTTAAAAAGGTGTAAAACTATTCAGAGCACGGAACTTGTTGCACTTTATTTACTTTACAAATGCATGTAAGCTACAGTTTGTACTGTTTCAATTAAAAGAAACATGTTTCCTCACCACTTCTTTGATTCGTTTTGTCCAGCTGTCGACTTTAAGTCCGTGTCCATGTCCAACCAGAGCCAGGTATTGTGTAGTTGGTGCTTTTAATCAGTTTTCAGTTAAATTAATTCAATCCAACTCTATAACAGGCACAAAATGTCACCAAAATCACTCTGTCCCTCTAAAATCTTTCAGAAAATCGCAAAGGTGTATCGAATTGTACCGTTTGCTGAATATCGCAATATATATCATATCATGAGCAGAATATCATGTATCATATCGTGAGATTATTGTATCACTACAGCCCTATAAAATATAGTTAAAATAACCACATTTATTGATGACAGTGACAAAGTGCACAAGCTTTAGAAAAAAAACAAAATACAAGATATAATGACTATGTTGTTAAAACCTAACAAAGAATCTTAATATAAAAATACAAGTAGACAAAACTACTGCAATGTTCTTGTTATTGGTCCATCATGGCGCAAACCTATATAGCATCTAGAGGCAACCTGTGCCTTTTTCTACCAAATAAATCTGTCTGCACCATAAGAGAACCGCAACAGAGAGATCCCAACAAGATCTGGTCCCTCTTTTGTGCAGTTCCCCTGTATGTAATATACAAAGTGCTAACCATACAAAGAATAACAAGCCTTTGAATGCTACTTTCTAACATCCAGATTGTACTAAGTACTCCCATCACACAAAATAACAATGTGTAGAATATTCACTATATATGCAGAACTAAATGTAAGAAGCAAATTCTGAAAGCACCATTCTCGGTCACATTGTGCGTGTACATTTTTTGCACATGGAGACAATTAATACAACTGATACATTTATGCAAAGCTGTGCTTTTTACACTGGATACAGAAGTAATGCCTGGCCAGTATCTATTCATATGGCGTAAAACTGAATTTGTAGAATCAAAATTTGCAACAAAAAAAAAGCCAATATCTCTTGGCACTGTATAACACTGCGATGCAATGTAGACATACCTGATGTCGGTCTTCCTCAAAAAAATAAAAAATAAAATAAAAAAAGGGGTTCATTTTTTTTTTTTAAATGTGCATCAGTCATACAATTAGAAAAATCACACAGAAATAAAGCAATTTGCCAGGTGCATACATTTAGCCTGTGTAAAAGGCATTGAAATGTCATTCTACCAGCTGAGATCGGTTATACAGGCTGGAGGTACATGTGTCCCATAGAAGCTTGCAGAGTGGCCAACGATAAAAACTTGTAACAGTGTGCACTGCAACAACCTCAAGTTGTGTGTGATTAACACTGATGACCTCATAAGACCATCATCACCTGCTGTGAAACATTTTGGTCGATGTTCAGCAACCAAGCCAGTCCTTTGTGATTTCTCCCAACTTGACGATCTTCAAACTGCTGTCTTCAAGTTTAAAATAGTGGCTTCCTTTGAAGAAGTAGCTGTAATCTGCAAAGAGACGAGCATAACATTCACATTCATGTTTCAGGGTTTAAACATTATGAAGTTTTATTTTAAATTGCTTGTGTTAAACAAGAGGAAATCTGGATGAATATTGCAACACATTTATGGGCCTATAAAATTATTAAAACAGAGTAATCTTTTTCAACTGTGAATGAATTATGAAAAAGAAATACCCAGTCCATCTCAGTTGAAGTAAAAATTTGAGAAACATCCCCTGTGAAATATGTTAAGTGGTGCACAGAAGCACCTCTGTGGACGGTTACAGACTTGCCTTATATAAATGTGTGTATGTGATGCTTGTGGGCATGGTAGCAGAGCAGTAATGGAAAACTCCAGGAAAATAATTTGCATAGCCTCTAAAACCCCGTGGACAAATAGCTGACTGTAAGGAAAACGTTTCCTCGCATTTCTGAAAATTCCCCTTTAAGTAGAGTTGATATTAGATATCTGCTGTCTAAACAAATGTCTTATCTAATTAACACTATCATGATTCTAAAGGCGTCATATTTTCTGTTCAATTATACACAAGTGTCAATACCATGCCAAGTCCAGAGGTGGCAGCATTGCGCTCTGTGTCTTGCTGTAGAAATAACTGATGGGACTTAACAAAATGCATGCCATAATGAACACTATGTGGAAATATTAAAGCAACATCTCACAGAATCAGGTAAGTTGCCCAAGGAAGTTGACACTTGGGCAAAAATTGGGCTCTCAAATGGACAGTAGCTTAAGAATAAATGTAGTTGTAAATTGGTTTTAGGAAAACAAAGACAATGTTTGGAGTGGCCATCACAAGCTCAGAACAATTAAAGTTTCATTACCAGAGCTGAACATGTGTTTGAAAACCAGGTAGCCTACAAACCTGACTCAGACACGGCAGTTCTGTGAGGAAGAATTGGTCAAAATTCCTCAAACTATGAGATGCTTGTGGAAAGATACTAAAACTTTTTGGTAAGGCATACAACAAAGAACATGCTTTAGAATGTAAATAATTTTTTTCAAAAACTCCCTAAAAACTCTATCACAGAAATATGTGTAGTATTCCTATTTGATTTAAAAGAGGAAAAGCTCAGTCTGACTTAATATCAAAGTGAGATAAATGGTTATGTCTTTGTAAGCAATCTATCTAAATGTCTGTTTTCACCTGGTTTTAATAGCACACACTAAAGACAATGTGATCAAAAACCATTTCAAATCACAGAGTGAACAACGTAAAGCATCTCCTCTGTCTTCCATAATAATAAACAGATCACAGCTTGACTTCAGGTCTGTTGCTTTTATGCATCCTTGAAGATTACTGCAATCTGTTCCATTAAAACACGGTTGCCAACTTCTGAATGGAGCTTCAAACGAAACAAAGCCCTGGTCAAGATCAACATAAAAAAGGAAGATCAACAAATTTAAACCAAAATTGTATATGTCATACAAGAAAAGAGAAAACTACTAAAGTCTTTGCGCTGATGTTTAAGGTGCCTTCGGGTTTCAAAAAGTTGACATCTATTTTAAAAAGCTGCTCACAAGTTGACAACCATTTGACTGTCAAAGGATCTGTAGTCTACATGTCAAGAAATGTTCTATATATGACCATGTAAGTGTTATCTGTGTTATCAGAGGATTGTAGCTTGGTTTGTAGAAAATAGGTCTTTTCCACACTATTATGAGATTACAGAAGTTCTCAACAAACTGCTATATTACTATCGTTGTTGTTTACATAGTTTATAATCAAATTAAATGACCCTGAAAAAGATTCACAAATAGCACAACCAGGTAGGCAGATGTTGAAGCTCTTGGTTGAACTGATAAATTAGTTTTTGGTTGATGTCCAAACCCTAAAGAACAGCCTTGTTCCTTTGATGATGTAAAGTGACATAATTGTAAATCTCTGGTTAGTTTGAAACAAACGTTACCACATCTAGTAGTGACAAGTATGTAAAGCTTGTAACTTTGGTACAGGCAATGTATCATAGATGTTGATAAACCAAAAGGGAAAATTTTCTAGAATGGCCAGCCACATATGGCAGTGCAACCATTTTGTTTTGACTGCAGAAAATGTCTTATTTGGACAGAGCTTCTTTATTTATATGACTAGAGGAACAGTGTGACAAATAGAGACAAATTCTTGAGACAAATTCTTACGCCAGAGGAGAAGCAAATGTTTAAAAAAAATTGGATCTCTGGTTAACATGTACAACTTCTAACATATTATGAGCTGAGCTGTGTTAGGAGCCATAGTTTTAGACTTGCAGATGAGTTATTTCTGCAACCTTACAATAACTAAATGCCTTTTTAAGTGCCAAGCTTGCACACTTTGACTTTGAAATTAACACTCAACAGTTAAAATGATGGGGACAGATAACATAAATTCCTATGAAATGTCATCAAAATGCTATGTTTCTTTGCAAACTTCTGAACACGTTTTAATAATTCTTGTATTATGAAACCAAGACATTTGTTATCCAGACACCACACAATAGGCATTATTTTCTGCCTAGTTACAAAGATTACAATTAACTTTGGTACAGCTGGTCAGATGTACCTGGCATACCACACCATGGCTTTATGTTAAGAACTTATTAGCTTAAAGCAGGGCAATATCAGCAGAACAGTAATAATAATAAACAGGCTAACATGCTAATTCAGAAGGCACTGCTTCACTTTGCAAAGTTTCTAACTTAGCAGTAACCTACAGCTAAGCGAGGCTCTGAGCTGCATACTGTTTGTTAAAGCATTTGATTACAAAAGTAGTTTTTCATTAAGGACAGGTGTGTCTATATCCTGCCAGAAGTACCAAACCAGAAAACAAAACTGCCACACAGAGATTTGCATGTATTTAATATGACTTAAAAATGTAATTTTACCAATGCCGTTCAGACTGAAAGCAGAGTCAATGTCATCAGGAATGCCATTCCAAGATTCAGCAATAAGCTTGGGGAAGCCAGGGTCCATTGCCTGACTACTTTCATCAAATCTGTAAAATAAAAAAAAAACCCAAAGCAGTCAGAAATTAAAATGCATCCTTTTGGAAGGGCATAATAAGCATACCGTCACATTTTCCTTCGAGATTGCTGATAAAACAGTGAGTCAACACTCCAAATTTCCATGCTATGTAAGCATTAACAGATGTGGGGTGGTTTACAGTGTAGTTTAAGTCTTACCAAAACACAAACCTAATCCAGATGCAGCACTAGTACTGCTTTAAAAGGTTTTGATATAACCTATAGTGTTAACTTAGGAGGTAGGATGCGTTTTGCAGCTTTGCAAATAGCTGAATAACGTTTCCCTGTCCTCACCTCCAGAATTTGTCTGTAGAAAATAAGTAAGTCTTCCTGTTCTTCCTGAAGTTGAAGGCAGCATCGATTTGCTGCACATCTGTGGGGAGGCCAAGACTGGAGAGCCTCTTCGGGTAACCTCTTTCCAGCTCATCCGCTTTGTAAACCCACATCTCATCACCTGGGATCAAAGGAAACAGCCAAATGGAAGAATTTGTCATACACAGCTTGTCACTGAGTTTTACTAAACAGAAGATATAACTTTATGTTGATCTTATGAGCAAAACATTTCAATCAAGCAATTAATCTAAACACACGTAATGAAATTATTGGACAACTATTCTTAAATAAAGTCAAAGTCTTCAAGGCTAAACAATATTTTGTGCAATGCTTCCCAATTTTCTGGGATATTTTCATATTAATGTAATGCTGAGAATGTTTCTAAAACCACTAATGACTATGGTGGAATATCTTAAGAGAACACCACAAACAAGTACTCAGCCAACATTCCTGCAACTCCTTGGCTTAAAAATTTGGTGATCAAATGGTAAAATGGTGGCTCACATTAAAGAAAACATGCGAAAAAGAATCTTGTCACAGAAAATCTGCTCATATGGATCACAGATTAAGATTCGGTACGATCCAGATTAATTGTTTCTTAAATATCTTTTGTTTTCCAGCAAACCTGAGAAGAAGACCGTTTTCTCCTCCAATGGGTTTTCATAGGCAGCGTCTATCTTCGCAGGGAGGTCAGGCCAGTAGGTGGCCACTAGCATAGGGCCACTGGGTTTGCTCCTGAAGTTCACTGACCTGAACAGGAACCTGGCAGAAAGAGAACGAGTGAGTGATCGTGCAACGGACGAACCAGGGAAATAAATTAGCCTGATAGGCAAACCGACACGGAGAGGGGTTGATCTGAAGGTGGGGGAAGAGCATGTGTACTTTGAGTTCTGCAGTTTAGTGCAAGTGCTTCACTGGGCCAGCCAGCTACAATGGCCTGATTCATGAGCATCTGGTTCTCATTAGAACTGAGGCTGCAGACGCCAGCAGAACAAGACCCATCTTGCCTGGATTTCCAATACGCAGCTGCAAAATAACAGCAGCAGCTCCCCAAACTGTTTTCCACTGACCTATTTTCTAAATGGAAAAAAAAGAAGTTGCCAATAGCAAAAATTAGCCAGATCATTTTGAAGTGAAGACGGACATAGCAGAAGTTTTATGGATCTGTCAAAGTTTACTTTGCCTTCCTTTTCAATAAAAGGCAAAGTTGACAACAAAGAGAGTTTTCTACAACACCCCTTTATATACATTTCTATTATTTTTATAATACTTTTAGTTTGGTGCAGTATGAACTGTTATTTTTTTGCTTCACTTACATTCTCACAACAGGCTCTGCTGGAGGGTTAACCTAAAGCAGTGCATGTTCTTGTGCCTCTAAAATGCAGGACAGTTATACAATAGTATGATTTGGGCGTAAGGACTTTGACAAAAACAAATTCTTTGGTGTAAACATTTTTTAAATTCAATAGGCAAATTTAACAGACAATGACCATGGTCTTATGGATGCATCACTACGTTTCACAGTAATATCCGTGCATATTACAGACAGAAAATAATGCGATGGTAGCTTTATAATTTTGAGTTCTCAAATACCTCAGTGCCCAATAATTATTGGTGCAGTAAGCTTGGAGCACAGCCTTTAAATAGTAATGTCTTTGCAACAGGCTAGTTGTATTGATGGCTAAGAAAATCCTCTAACAATGCACAATATGAACGTGTGTAGATCAGTATTATGTGAGTTTATTTAAAACAGAAAGAAGTTCTTCAGCTGATATTTGTCCACCTTTCTCTTGTGAAATGTTTTCAAAGTCTGTCAGTCACAGTGCAACCATTAGTGTTATTAATAAAGTAGAACAGAAATGTCACAGATTTTTCATCCTGAAACCAGTCACGTGTGCTTGTATACCAAGTGCATGAGCAGATGTTACTGGTAGGGAGTCTAATCAGTAGGTTTCTCAAACTGTTTCTATGCAACAGAGTTTATAATAGTGTTTTCCTTAAGTCTCCAGACAGACAGTTTTATGCTGACCTCAGGGAGAGCTGGGAGCATTACTCACTGCACTGTTAAGATTTGTGGGACATCACACAGGTGCTGATTCAGCATAACGACAGACTCCAGTTTTACAATCCAAGAGTCAACAAAGCTACAGTACTACAGACATATCAGTGTCAGTCGCTTTTTAAAGCTACAGAATTTTGCTTGTACTAAAGGCATAAGCATTATCTGGGAACCCCATGTAATAAATTAATTACTCCCTAATGTCTGCTTTTTATGTGGCGCATTGGTTGAGGATTCCTGAGATTTTGCTGAAATTTACGGACATCTCCCGGATATGATGATAACTCACCATTTCGCGTCGACTTGAGGAATGACGTGAGTTGATGTTAGAACAACTTTTCAGGCTACGGCCACAGCTCAGTGCTGCGTTACTGCTAGCAAGAGCTAGCAAGCTGTAAAACAGACGGCTACTAACAGAAGAAAAGGATTCTTATGGTGGCTCATGATGCAAACCACCATTTGCATCTGATTCTGCTCCTTCTCTTCAGTCGTTCCTGTTTGGTGTTGCACTTTGCTGATCTATAGGGTTTTTCTGATTCAGGTCCCAAAAGGTTTTCAATACACTCCAACGCAGCCTCCATTATTTGCCCTAAAGCAAATAAAAATTTGCCCAGGAAACAAAAAAAAACGCCCAATTACGTGTTGAATCCCGCCCATTTCCGTCCAAATTACGGCGATGCCTATTCGCCCAGGACCTTGGAGTTCAGTAAAATATAGTAGGTAATTTGCGAGGGAATTTTTACTTTACAAATCACTGACATGGCCGATTTGCACAAGCTTAAGAACCCAGACAACCTCTGCAATTATTACAAATAGCATGTGGTCCCCAGGTAAAACTAATTCCCTGCGAATAGGGCTTAAGACTCTATAAAACACAAACAACTTCAAGGCATCTCATTAGGTGAGACTGGTTTGAGACAGCTTATTGTTTTCTCTCACACACATTCACCTCAAATTTAGGTCTTTTGGTGCATGATCACATTCTAACACAAAAACAACATTCACATAACAGAATGGGGCTAAAACATTACGCCTGCTGTGTGATTCAACAAAACAAAATGTCTTTGCCTGCCCAAATATTCAGCAAGAAAGTAAGTAACTCTCACATACTGAACTCAAAACTCTTGCCTTTCTTCCACTGCTTAAATTTTCAGCCCTCTAAAGCTTTGAATGGATTTAGGTTTCAACTCAGCTTGATTTCAAACAACCTAGCCAAAGTTTCATGGTCCGAAGAGCACTCTTTGAGCTTCTGTGCTGCTCTGGTGCTCACTTTAAATGTGAGGATAAGACCCACTGTGAAATGAAAAGTTTTTTGGGGGGTTATTTTTGCAATAAAGTAGGATCTGCGAGATATGTGGTTTCTAACCCACGGGTTACAAACTGAAAGAAACAAGAGATCCTCTGCTGACAAAGTCTGTCTTTCTACCCATTAATCAAATGTTGACAGCTGTGCAACATAAACCTTCATATTTCCTACACATTCCCATTAAAATCAGGCTAAAGCAAACAACTGCTCATATACAAATGCTCTGCTTGGTGAACTTTGCAAAGCAATAAGATGCATCAGCGCCGATGAAGGACAGGATTGCAGACTGTGTTGGTGACTAATGAATTATTTGTTTGCCTCTGTACGGGAAAGGGAATTAGCTTGTTTTTCCCTTTCTGCTAAGTTTTACTTTCATGCTCACCACAGGATATCGATATATCATTTCAGTCTGATTTTGATGATTGTTTCTCTGAAACCAAAGCTCAAATATCTAGTGAGTTTTGATTATTTCAGTGGGGTTTTTATAACCAGTGCAGACTTGGCATGCCTGTATGTTGAGTTGGAGTCTACTGCTTGTAGTTAAGAACTGGGAGATCAGGCTCCGTTTCCTGTCAACCACACAGAACACATGGGGTGTGAGACACTGGTCACCCCTTGATTTCTTATCTTGTAGCTGGACTATCAGGCTGCAACCTTTAGGTACCCAGACAGAGATATTTGAGGAAGTTATTTTTTTCACAAAATATCCTGTGATGGGGTTTGGGGTACACTAAGGTTGTCATTCTTGCAAGAACAGCTATTGATAAAGACCATGAAACCCCAAATCCAGTCTTTACAGACTTTTAACTCTCTCCTCTAACTACCTTAAAAACACCCTTGCTAGATTCTTACATTTAGCCCACAAAGTTCCCTCAACCCACACTAATTTCATGCTGACTCTTAAAAAAAAAATGCAGGAATGTTAATACGAACCTGTGTTATGTTCAAAACATGTCTGAATGAGTATCACTATGCGTAAGTATCTCTGTCATACTTTTACTGTTAATGTTAGATATTTAGAATTGTTTTAAGTTTTATAATTGTTAACTATAAATTGTGAAAAATGCATTAAAATATAACTGGAGATAGTGTATTATCAAAATGTAAATTTTTTGTCTCTTCCTGAGTTAAAAACATGAGGTAAAAAAAAATAAATACTAGAATGCCATTTTTCTTTTTGCTGTGGAAATGTGATTTGTTCACCATCTACTGAAATGCACATGTGATGTTTTTATTTGGCATGTAATACCAGAAGCTGCCAAGAAATTGAGTGCTGGCAGAAAAGAAACACTGAAAACCCAAGAAACAATGTTTTTGCCTAGCCAAAGTGGAAACCAATCCTGATCAACCTGCAACATCTTAGTTGCTATATATATATATATATATATATATATATATATATATATATATATATATATATATATATATATATATATATATATATATATATATATATTTGCAGCACTGTATTCTTTGTCGTGTAAACTTCCTGCAGAGTTTGTTTTGTGTTTCTCCATGCCTTTGACATATTCAGCACCACCGACTTTCATCAAGACTGTTTGGTCTACATATTTAATCTAGTTAAGATGTAATAAGAGTGGGGAACCATCTGAACAGCCAATGCCCTCTTCCAGCCACTGCCTCCCAGTCATAGGAATCTCTGTAACTGTCCGAACAGTTGATGTTCTGTTAGCTGAGCATAAAAAAAGTAACTGTGGGAACCACAAACTTACAGTGATATATTCAATTTTTAAGTGAGCCAACATTCTGACTGTAAAGTTTAGTTTTCATAGTGTAGAAGAACTATCAGCATCTATGTTTTATTTTGTTTATTTTTGTGGCGCAACTGAAAAACCACCACAAAGTGTGAAATTTACCTTAGTGCAATTATTATTAAAACCAGGCCTTAATAAGGTGTAATTACTTAAATTTATACATTTTATTCAAGTTTTGATATATCCAGAATCAACTTATAAATAAGTAAATAGATCGTCATTTAGAACTGATTTTTAAGAGTATTTTTTTATACATTTTATGAGACAAAATATGTGACTCATTTATCTATGATATTATTGATTAAATGAACTATCAAATTTACATAAATATCCCCAACATTAATCTAAACAACAACGTCTATAAATGAAAATGTTATAGACGCTGTTTCCTCATTTGCACACACACAGGCTAAAGCCCCCTTAATACAGCATGTTATATTTTAATCTTTTACCTGTCTTTGAAGAAAAACGTCTCTCCTCTGATTTGTGCAACAGCATCAAAGATAACTGGATCTTTACAAAGGTCCATTGGCGTGACAGGACCCTGGGTTGGAGGCAAAGGCTTGTCGGTTGGCACACCTGTTGTCACATATACCAGGAAATTTTACTCTCATTCTTCTCTGCTTCCCAGTTAAGATAATCATGCTGTTTAGAAAATGGTACGACATTTCTTCTCACCATAGAGCTCTTGGATGCCTTGGATGTCATCATGAGAAAGTCTGAAGTCTTTCATAAAAGTATAGACAGGAGCCATCAGAGCTCCTGGGTCCTGAGAATGCTCCAAACCAAGGGCGTGACCAAACTCATGGGCCGCCACCAGGAACAAGCTGTAGCCTGAAAACAATCCAATCAAGTGGTATTTGCGAGTCGTTTTTTCATTTGGTTTCAAGTTAAAGGAGGAAGGTTTATGACTGGAATTTCCACAGTTTCCTTTTAGTAGTCCACATTTATGCGGAGTGTGGGTTTTGTGTAGCTTAAAGCTAAATAAAATATAAGTAATTCTATTTTTATATGTGGTCTTTATACTTGGGTGATTTCTCAAAAATACACCAACATCGGTCTGTAAGTGTCAAAGCTATCGCACCTTGGTCAGGACAGAAACCCCATTTCCGGTCATCGTCGTAGTTCTTAGTGGTGGCACACCACATTTTCCCATCACTGCGTCCAGAAGAAGTGCAGGAGTCATAGCTGTCTCCAAGAAAGGTGAAAGGAAAGACACAGGGGCTTCCCTCTGCATTTCCTCCCACTGTTGACATTGCTGAAAACCACAGTAGATTATTTTAGAGGTTTGTGTGCAGTAAAGTTTAGACTGATTCAAATGCCAAAATGTTTTTTTTTTTCAAGCAAAGTTAGGTTTTACGGGGTGTTCTTTGAAACAAGTGTGGATGAAGTGAAAATTAACCAGCACAACACAAATATTAGCTGACCCACAGCAGGAGCAGAGTCAGAAAGCACAACCAAAATTGATGTGGTTTCAAGGTAACATTTTCTGTTTGACATTTTTGTCCTTATTGTTATTTGTTTCTAACTTCTCACCTACTTCTCTATCTAAACCCAAAACACATCTTACTGACTGAATGGAAAGAAATGCAGTGCACATTAAAATAGTTTAGCGGTAATTAAGCTAACCACAGCAAGGCTGAAAAGCCCCAGTTGGAGAATTCCTGCCAGCAACAATGGAAAAGCATTGCACAATAGGGATAAACACACAAGAAACTTGAACTACATCTACTTTAACAATCTCAAAGTGGGGACTTCTAAACAGCATACAAATACATGCAATTGTTATCGCTTCCTATAAAGTGTTATAAAATGTTAGATTATTCAATATTGGGGTGACGTATAGTGCTCATGTCGGGGAGCAGATGAAAACACCTACCAGTTTCAGGGCAGAAGCCATAGGATTTGTCACGGTCGTAGTCCTCAGTGGTGGCACACCAGCGGTATCCATCATCCCTGCCCTGCGTGGTGCAGCTGTCGTAGCTTTCTCCCTGAAAGCTGAAGGGGAATTTACAAGGCGCGCCCTCTCCGTTACCACCAAGGGTGAAAAGTACTGTAAAAACAGAAAAACAAGCATGTGCAATGCTATAAAGACATGACACGCTGTAACTTTTACTGACAACAAGATAGAAACGCCAGCATAAAATGCCGTGAGTGATGATGTAAGACAAAGAGCCAGAGAAAAGACAAAAAGCAAACATTTTCCACATCAATATTAGCCAGAGCTTAACAGAATAAGCAGCTCTGGTAAAAACAATTCTCAAACATGTTCACATTATCTGAAACATCTTAGTACACATGTACTTTGGTAGATGCTTGGACCAGGTATGCATCAATGCTTGTACCATGAACACCAGAGATAAACAAAGTGGTTAGTAAAGCCCAGTGTTCTGAACATGGAAAAGAAATGTTCCATAATTCACTCCAAAGCAAGGAAACAACATGCTTTCCTGGCATACAGTTCAACCTACTTTCTTCCTGTCCAAAAACACAGAAGGGTTTTGAGTGTAGAAATAATTGTATAATACTGTTATAAAGTCTGAAATGAAGCTGGAATACAACATCAGTGTTCCTGAGATAAAGAGGCCAGAAAGTAATTGATTGTTCAGAGAATTTAAGCTGATATGTGCCAGGAGGCTCTGCCAAGCCTTTCTGACTTCCAAATTTGAGAAGTGTGCGACAAGCTTACACTCGTGAGGGCAGAAGCCATATTTGCCCTCTTCATCAAAGTTGTAGGTGGTGGAGCACCACAGGAATCCATCATCTCGACCCTGAGATGTACAGCTGTTGTACTCGGTCCCCATGAACAGGAAGGGGAATTTGCAGAACTCTCCATCGGCATTGCCAAACTTCACTTTCACCACTGTGGAAACAAAAGTTGTCTTGTTGATGACGCATTAACTGTAGATGCTTATTCACATAACATCAATGATTAGATTAATGTCAGTGTCTTAAAAATCTTAAATTTGTGTACAAGCAAATGCAGAAAGCAATAATAAAATGATTTAATAGCAATACTAGAAGTAGTTGGCACAAATAATATTTAAACAGCTTAGAACACGTGATTACAATGAAACATCAAGACAGAAAAGCACATTTAAAATTTAGACTTTTTGTAAATCAGGATCAGATCAACACAAAATTAATTTATTAATGAATAAAACTTGGAGCAAATCTATCTGGGTCATGTAGAGCAATTCCAAAAGTTTATTTTTTTCTAATCAGCCTCCAGATGGCTTCAACTTCATATACTGAGTGCCAGTAACTTCAGACAAAGATTAAAAAAATCAAAACAAAGTAGGTTAAAGCTGCCTTACCAATTTAAAAATATCAACTAATATGCTACAGCAATTAAATGTACAAAAATACTTTTTTTCTGTATGCAGACTGAGTACCTATACACCAAAATGTGTATCCGCTACATAAGGGTTAAGTCAGATTAGCTGAATATTCTCAGCATGTTATTTCAGTTGTCTCCCAGTTTAAATTACACTGCAGCTCATATTTTCCATCAGCTTTAAACTTAATAACAAAAGTATTTAGTGCTGCTGTTAACACGACATTAGTCATACTTAATGTTAAACTGCTTTACACTTGGAATACATTAATGAAATGGGCTTGGAGAAAATGAGGGACAAACATCTGACTTCAGCTATTTCAGGCAAGAAAATGAGAAGTCTTTTTTTTATCACATTTTCAGACCATTTCATTAAGTTTTACAGTGTCTAAGTTGTGAAATACAAACTAAAGCAATCACAAGCCCAGAGAAGTGTGTGACTGTGTTTAACTTCTCTGGCAGCAATGATTGTGTCGGTTTCAAAGTTTAACCACTGTGAAATAAACTGAAGTTACGACAGTGGAACACCACATTCCTTAGGTTGCTGTCATCTTTCTCCAAACGCAAATTGTTACAGAAGTTTACCATAGAAAGTCTAATTTACAGTTTGCTACAGAGACACATTTCCATAAAGTGACTGCAAACATTATAAAGTTTTGATTCTAGTTTTTGATTGTCATTTTAGATCTGGATAATTTATGCATTGGAATATATATATATTTTAAAAATCAACTGTTTATCTTATAAACTGTTGTCATTTGCTAAAAAAAAGCTGCAGTTTTGAACAAGCACACCTCACAGGTTCCTCCCCCTTCTCTCTTCTGTGCTATAATTCACCCTCCACAATTCCTCCCACACAGTGGAGTCTGCCAAAAACTTGATAAATTATTAGTTTTCCTATAACATTATGTTGACATTAGCACAGCTGTGTTAGGATGTGAGCAGCGCGTGCAAAAGCATGATTAACACTGCTAAGATACTCCTCTTGGATCTTATTGGCTGGTTCTTAGTGGGAGTGTTGTATTGCTGCAGCTGCTGGAGGAGTTAGATTTTCTACTCATTTTCTACTGTCATGACATAGAGATAGTTTTAATAAATATGTAAATAATACATTTTTATAAAAGTTACCTACTGCGGTTTTTCAGTAAAACATGTAGTAAACCATCAAAATATATTAAATGTCCAGTTCAAGCTCAAAAGTGCACATATAATCTGCATCCCTCAATCACTGCTGTGGTAGAAGGATCCTCTCATGACCTACGGAAACAGCCCAGTTTTGGACCCTACACTGAAAATACACTCAACACCTAGTCAGGTTATCATAAAAGATAAAAAAGAACATGGAATTCTGGGGGATAACATTCAGGCTCACAAAATCAAAACACCCTTAATGGCATCTAAACCAACCGAGGAACTTCTGAAATACATTTAAAAAAAATTAAAAAGTAGAAATATGCTGGGGGCATTTAGTGCTTTTCACAGTACAAAAAACTATATTTTTCCCATGTGCTTTTCATAGCGTAGAGTATGGAATCAGCGCTCATTTACCTTGGCCCTCTCCTAAGGTCCACTGCTCATCATCATCAAAATGGGAATCACCTCCAATTCCTGGTCCTGGGGCAAAGGCATGAGCCAGGAGACCGTCTTTGCCATCAAAAGGATAACCGTCTCCATGTTCTGTTGACACACATCCACACAAAGTTTAAACCTTTTTCTTTTCTTACAACAATATTACTATTATAGTGCCCATAACAATAATTTTATGTCCTCTGGAGAAGCTCTGTTTGCCCTTCACTGCAATTACCAGATTCTTTCTCAAAGCGGTTGGCTGTGGCCAGACGCCGTGATATTATAGCACTTTAAGTAAATATCAAGTGCTTATTTTAGTTGGAATGACTGGAATGGCCTTTGCAAAGACCACAGTTCCCACTGTTTTATTATGTGCTCCTTAAATATAGGATGGTCATGTGCAGAGTTGCCATAAAAACGTTTGTGTTATTGGTCCTTTGCAAACAGCCCGTAGACGTCTGAACTTTTGCTCAGCTGTTTTCTGGGTAGGGAGGTGCTTAAGGGAGGGAGACAAAAATCAATGCTGTATGTTAGGAATCTTAAACATAATTCACATTCAGAAACGTAGCATACCATTGCGGCCAAAATTAACCATGATGTCAGCTTCTCCATCCATGATGCGATTAAAAGAAAGCGGCGTGACATCACTCCACACTTTAAAGGCTCTGTAGAAAGCATCATTTATGACTTCCTCGTCCAGGTCAGGAGTGTAGCCCAGGATTCTACAAAGAAATACCAACGTGTTTGTTTAAAATGAGACTGCAAATGCGCACATCCTCCCTGAAAAGATCAGACGTCTTGTGAAAGTGTCACGTAGCTCTCCTCTCTTCTCAAGATAATGGAAAAAAAGCTGGACAGTATGAGTCATCTATGAAAGCGTTTCCCGAAACTCTTGAAATTAACCAATAAGTCCTAAACTGTTGGCCCAGACTACTTTGTGCTTTTCTTTAAAGCCATGCATGACCTTGTTGTTGTTTTTGTCTAACAGTTTTGTGGAAAACATACTAGCAGGCAGGCTGTAATGACTATGACACATAAATCCACTATGTTGTGATCCTAAAACAGCATCATAACAAAATTCTTGATCCATACTCCATAGCTATGCTGGTTAAAGAAGTAAAAAAAACAAACATCCAAGCACTTAAAACCGTTTGGAAAGGGGAGGGGGTGAAGAACGGAGGCTTAGGGGAGTTTTTTAAGTGCCAGTTGGGAGTAAGCACAATGTTACATCTGGAATGCTTTGATTTATTGAAAGCTTTTTAATTAGATTAAGACAAGTAAATAATACATGGTATCAATGGATGACATTAAATTAACCAAATACACCCAACATGTGTATTTTAATAGGTCCCTTTAGAGTTGACCAGCACTTTGATGTTCAAATATTTGACAAGTTCCAAGTTAAAAAGTAGGAGGTAGGAATAGTAGGTGTTGCCAAGACCAAGTTACTGGAACATTACACAAAAGTCCCTACGGGTCTGACCTGTAGGTAATCTCCTTCTTCTGCCACTTGGGTCTCCTGTGGAAGAAGTTGTAATTGGCCACATCCGGGACACCACAGCGAGGTTTTTTCATGATCTCCACCGTCCTGGCATCTATTTCTCCGGTTTCTTGCAAGGCGAAGAACTTCTGCATTTTCTTCAAAGTGTCTTTGAGCACCATAAGGTTGCATCTGTCTTGTGGGCATCCATAAAACTTATTCAGATAGTGCTACAGGAGATGTGCAGAATAAAAATTTAAAAAAAGATGGAAATGAATTTCTCTCATTTTTATGTATATAAAAACAATAGCTTTTTGTTCTGAGTATCACACAACGGTTTTTTACGTACACAATCTAAGCTTTTACAGCAGTTTTTAGATGCTGTAGATTCAATATAGATTCAACAACAAACTCACCAGAGCAACTTCTTTGTCTGTTCTCGGGGTATCGTCTCCGGGAAACCTGATTATAGGAGATGGGCGAGCATTTGTTGCTTGAAAAGCGATAAATTGAAGCAAAAACACTTTTAAAATAACCCGATGACACCTAGATATCGTCGGAAAGCCCATTTTCGCAGGGCAATACTCTCTTAAGTTTGGTTTAAAAGCTGCTTCGGAGTGGCTGCTGCTCTCAGTCCGTCAGCTTGTGGTGCCTTTGCTCTTCTGCAGATTTTTTTTTTCCCCCTTCAGGACGTCCTGCACAGCGGCTGCATAAACTTTCAAAGTTGTGCTTGTTCGTGCACTTTTTCTCTCCGACGCTTTCTGCGCAGCCTCCAGGCTGAGTTAGAGCGGGGGAGTCATGCATTTTTGGTGGAGTGTATCACTCAGTATTATTCTAAGAAGACCAAAACAAGTGATATGTGGAGGGAAAGGTTTCATTTCAGACAATGGAAAAGTGGTTAATGCAATCCGCACGCAAAACTGTGCACCGTTGACCAAACAGCTGAGAAAATGTTTTACCCTTTATTAAACACAGCCCGGATGAAAACGATTTATTTTTTCCAACGCGGAGTTAACGAAATTCAACTATTCCAGCATAATATGTTTTCAGTCTGACCCCATAAATCAAATATTATACACTTGTGTGTCTCCTCTACAGTTACAGTCACAAACAGTTTGTGTTTTAAATTGCCGGAATTGGTTGGTGCCAATATCCTGCACATCTGTTTATTTCAGCATCTCCCTCCCTCTTCAATGCTTTTCAATGTTTTCACACCATCTGGGAAACTGTTTTTCACCTACAGGGAGGCATTGTATCCATACAGTAAAGTAGTAAAACAATGATTCAATATTCAGGCTCATCTCAATAAATCTGAATAATTAAAATATGTAATTTATTTTGGTAGACAATGGTAATTGATTCACTACACACAAACGAAACTATCCTAAGCATTTATATCTTATTTCTTCACACAGAGGGAAAGTCAGCTGCTGAAATAGTGTTTTATTAATGCATATTAAACAAAGGTTAGTTGGAATGATACAGTTTGACAGAAGAAGGTGCTGAAATAGTCTAGATAAAGACAGGAGAAGCGCTGATTTGGTTTATATGAGTCATCTACTGGTGTTGGTTTGCTGTGTTTTGTCAGTCCAACGTTTACACAGCTTTCTGCCAGTAAAATGTGACATGCCACAGAGAAGAACACAAAAAAGACTGTGAAAATAGTGATTTTTGTTTTTTGCTAAATATACTAGTTGATGTCATGAAAAAAACAGTCTAGCTTAAATAGCAGCTTGAGGATTAAAATGGTAAACTTTGTGTTTGAAGTTATCTTATTTACACTAGTAAATCCGAGTTGTATCAGGTGTAGGGGAAGCTCAGCTGATTAAGGGGTTTATTTGCTATTCACACAATGTTGTTATTGGCTTCAACCAATAAGATAAAAGTTTGAAACAAACATGACTCCTTCATATTTCCACCCACAACAGTAACAACCCAATTTATGGGTCCAGGCGGCGCACTTGAATTTGATCCAGATAACTTTTATTGTCGGGATAAATGCTCCGAGACAAGAAAAGAGAATTCTCAACACTGCAACACACACCAACCAATTTCGTTGGTTGGTGTGTTAACCAGTGTTTTGGTGCTTTGGTGTGAGTGTCATCACACCAAAGTTAACTCACCAGTGTTAACTCCCACTGGTTAACACACCAGTGTTAACAATGGTGTGTTAACACTGGTGAGTTGAGAAATTCTGCCTAACCATTCAAGACCAAACTTAAACAAAGGTTAAAAATACATTTTTAATTCAACAACATACATTGTTAATTCAACAACATGAGTATTAGATTCTCTTAGTGTTCCAAAGAGTTAGTTCAGACCAGTTTTGACTTCTAACTCAACACTCAGTCTGGTGTTGATTTAGATAGCTTATATTGTTGACTCATGGTTGCTAAAAACTTTACAAGACTGACTAATTTTAGTGACATAGTGGGTGTCAAATATTGAATAAAATGTTGTGCCACATGACTGGCTTTATTTTCACTCTTATATTTGACTTTATGGCACACAAAACTACAAATTAATCGTCCTTATTTTCTCCAGGTGCATTCTGGGTAAAGCTTGTCACCAACGTCATCACCAGTCACTTGGCAACAAATATCAAACTAGGTAGATTGGGTGCTGTGGTGGCGCAGGGGCAAAGCACAACCCATGTACTGAGGCCTTAGTCCCCATGCTGGTGGTCACAGGCTCAATTCCTGGAGTGAATTGACAGAAAAGTGGGGAAGGGGAAGACCAGGAAGCAAACCCATGACAGCCACATTGAAAACTAGAGCCTTCATACATGGGAAGTGCCTAACTACAGCATACCATGCCAGTAGTATTTTAAAACTCCAATTTCTATGTTGTTCTATTCTTTACAGTGTTCTGTGTTAGATTAACACATTTATAGTGTAACCTTTGACAATATACACTAGTTCTGGGGTAAATTAACACTGAAGTGTATTTGATTTCAACTACTGTGAGTGTTGAATTAACTCTAACCCATTCAAAAGTGTAACTTCTACACCATCCAGTGTGGACCTATATAGACACCTTAAAAGTGTAAAATTTAACTCTGTAGGAGTTGATGGAACACTTCCAAATTTTCTGTGTGGCCGACTGAGAAAAAGCAGTGGTGGTAGTTTGAGGACTATGCTTAATAGAAAAAAACAAAAATGATGTCTCTGTTGTGCCATGATTTTTTTTTAATCTTCTGTATTTTACATTCTAGTCTGCGTTTCCGTCACCTCAGGACATAATCAATGATGATATCGAGTGTCCAGAAGTATTTAGTCCTGTGGTGTTACCAAAGTTTGCATTCCTTTGGGTTACTGTAGTGTATGCAATTTCTTCAGACTGAAACATTAGATTCTAGGAAGCCTATCTGGAAAGTTTGAAAATGAAAGAGTGAGCTCCTTATAAACTGAGCCAAACATTTCCTGCTGATCATTTGGAAGAGTATATTGTCGTTTTTATGAGGAGGACATAAATGCTCTGCAAAAATATTTAATTTGTACAAAGATTCAAATGCAAAACCTGCGCAAATGTCAGGTTGCAGGTTTTCCCAGAATAATCGTGTAGTAAGAAAGATGAGAGGCGATAATTTGATTTCCAGCCTCTGGACAGAACTGATTTGTAGTTGCTGGCTGCGTGAAAAGCAGCAACATTTGGCTGCAGTCAATTCACTCTTAGAAATAGTGTTATGTTGACATCTGCTGGCACAATGTTAAAACTTGTTTTTAAAGTCGAGAATGCTCACTCAACATAACAGTATGGTAGACATTAAAACTGAAATATCCATCATCAATAAATACACTCTATCTGTCTCATTAAAAAAATACGCGTCTGTGGACAAAACCAAAATAAAAAAAAGAAAAGTGGCAGCCTAACCAGCACTCTCTCTAACTTGAAACTTACAAATATGTAAGTTTTCAAGTTCATGGTTGATTTCATTTTTAACACAAATCAGACTTTTCTTTAAAAAATTTTTTTAGGTGTTATCAAACGGCATTAATAAGAAATATGTTTTTTTGTTGATTTTATTTATTTATTTATTAAGGTTTAGCTTTTATTCTCTAAATATGAAGTTGCCCAAACAGTTCCAGTGTTCTAAAATTCTCATAGAAACTTTGGGGCTTGTCAACATTCCTACTGGAGAGTGGGACATCAGAGTATCATCCATAAAACAGTAGTTTTTGTTTTGTTTTGGGTTTTTTTGCCAATAGTGGAATCCTCCTGGGCCTTCTTCTATAGAGCCCACCATGGTTGAAAAACCAATGGATGGATCAATGGAGTGTTAGGAAAAGTGAATTAACTTGACCTTGAGGTTCAGATTCAGTGGTCTTGGATTTGTTCCCTCTTCTTTTTCTATTATTCCCACCGTCCATGTGATCAACATAAGGTTAAATTTTATATAGTTAAAAATTGCTTTGAACTGATAAACTTTTGACGAGAAATTACGTATTGTTTCGTTTGCTAGAAAGACACAAATAAATTTAGCTGGTCTAGTATTGAAGGTTTTAAATCAAAAGATCTAGTGCACTCTAGTGTTTGTTACTGGCATAGCACCATTTTGTTTTCTGTGGCCTGTTCCTGCTGCTCTCTTTGATGAGCTGCAGACTACAGCAAAGCAAGGGTCTTTTCTGTAACTCTTCTTGACATCTGTTTGTGTATGTTCTCATATTGGATTAGACTAAACAACAAAAAAGAACCGACCTTAACAGAAACAGCCAAATAACATAATTCTTTCTTCGTCTCTTCTTTGTTCTTTTCTCCACAAAACAAGATCTGTCAGATGGATTGCTCACAATTGTGGTATATCTAGCAGAGCAATTTCCCTCCCCTTAGTCAGAGTACAGTTAATTTTTCATAGCTGGGACTGCTGTTGGTGGTTCCTGGATGGATTTAACATCCATTTGCCAACAATATCCAGGGCCTGTCACTTCGGAGCAGAAGCTTGATTTTATGCAATGATACATGCTGCCATCTCCTCCAAGTGACACACTCACAGTGATCTCTTGCAGAGCTGGGGGAGCAGAATGCCTGCCTATTATATGTACACGGGGACTGCCTCTCCAAATAGAAAATGCTGTGAGATGTGAAAAGTTGAGCCACAGCTACAGTAATTGAATGTCTTTGTGCATATAAATGCAATTTTGCAGGAAGGAGTGGAATAAAGAGATTGAGATGATAACATTTGATATGCATGTAAATTGTTTTCGGTTTTTTTCTCAATGCTGCTGTTTTTAAAGTGGGTTTCTTGCTGGTGATTGTTGCTGCATCTCCCCCATTTGTATTTATTAATGGCTGAAATGGAGGATTTAAATATAATTGACATGACACCGCATTCCCCAATGCGGAAGTAGAGCAAACACGAGACAAAAAAATAATGTTAATGGAACTCAGTGCGCTTTTTTGGTTTTAAAATTTGTGTCAAGTGTATTTAGCATCCCGAGCTACTCTCCATTCCAGTAGATGGCGGTAATGCACATCTAAACGTTGCTTGCCAACCGCCATTAAAAAAACAAGAAGAACTCAACACGCTGTCCGAGAAATCTTTTGAGTAATTTTTGCCTTATATGCCAACACAGAGGCAAAGACGACTATCAAGAAAATTCCCCAAGGAGTTGTACATCAGCTCTGTAAGGTTATTTGCGGGGGGGAAACGGAGAAATCAACGTTAAAACCCAAGTTTTTCGCAGCCAGAGGACGAATGGGGCGCAGAAAGTCTCATTATGTGAGAGTGAAAGCTCTGTCGGGTGCATTTTGTACTTGGAAAAACGGGCGAGTAATGACTTAGATGATACAAGCTTGTGCAAATCTCCCTTCAGGAACATGCTTAAAAATAAACATTAGCATTAAAAGGTGCTTTGTAAATACCGCAGTGACTACAGCACATGTTTTTACGTTGTCATAGACCTATTGTAATTTACAACCATAAAAATCAAGCACAATTCTCTTCACTTGTTGATCTTTGATTTGACATCAAGTGTCATTATGACAAAAAATTGGATGTTTACCACTAGTCACGTTCCTGCAGACGAACGTGGTAGTTGTTGATCACGGTTTAATTGAACTGAACACGTGGTCGGCTGCAGGCCTTCAGCCATTCCTTGCAGTCTTTCAGACTTTGTTTGGGTTTTGGAAATGGAATAAATTGTATTCCGCCTCTATACGCTCTGGGTAAGGTTGTCAGGATTAGCATTAAATGTTCCCCACTGACAACTTTGGACCTTGATCTATTATTTTCCTGAAATCTATATGACCGCAGCCTCTTAGCGATGGTGAACCATGGCAATGTTCATGGAGGTTCAGTTCCTCCAGATAAAGGGCGTGTACGTCAGGACAATTTGACCGCCATTGGTCAGTTGCCGTCAAACCCCCTAGAATGATTGACAGGTGGCCAATCAATCAAGTTTATTTGTATAGCACATTTCAGCAGCAAGGCTCTTCAATGCACGTTACATAATAAAAACACAAAATTCTAAAAGAATGTCAATTATGGTGCTTCACATTCATACATGTAGTCTATACTGCCTCTCTGTTTTTGTTATTGAGTACCTTATCACTTAACACTCTGACAACTTCATTTGATGCACCTTGTAAGTACAGAATTGGGCCTCATTTAGTCTTCAGAACTGTCTTTATTCTTTGTAGCGTAGGTCCTAAAGAATGTTGGAAACATTCCTCGGATATGTTTTTCTTATTTTTGACATCAGACTATCATGCTGCAGATTTGCTGTGCTGATTGAGATCCAGTAACTGTGGAGGTTATTTGAGTTCAGTGAGTGTTGTTGTCATTAAGTAGACCAGTAAAAGACCATCTGAGCTTTGTGACACGATGCTCTACTCTGCTGGAAGTAGCCAACCGAAGATCAACACCCTGTGGTCATAAAAGGAATGGACATGTTTAAACAAAGATCAATTGAAACTAAGTTGTCAAAAAAGTGTCTCCCCACATGATTACAATCAATCAATCAATCAATCAAATTTTATTTGTATAGCACATTTCAGCAGCAAGGCATTTCAAAGTGCTTTACACAACCAAAACAAAAACAGAAATAAACAGTGAGAAAGAGAGAAAATTAAAAAATAAATAAAAATAAATAAAAAAAAAAAACAAACTCCCTTACCAGAGGACGCCGCCGTCCCACACAGAATTTAACTAACTTATAGTTAGAGGAGTCTGCCCTCCCGCGGACTTTAACTGGTTCCATTCCATTTCCATTCCACTTTAATTTTCATCGTTTTCCACCCTCATTTTTCACTTTCTTCCCCATACATAAAAAAAAAAAAAAAAAAAAAAAAATTAAAAATTAAAAACATTAAAGACATAAAAACATGGAAGACATCAAAACCCGCACTCTAACCCTAATTTAGCCATAAGCAACTCTAAACAGGTGGGTTTTAAGTTGAGATTTAAAGGCACCCAGTGTTTCAGCTGTTTTACAGTTTTCTGGAAGTTTGTTCCAAATCTGTGGTGCGTAGAAACTGAATGCTGCTTCTCCTCGTCTGGTTCTGGTTCTGGGGATGCAGAGCAGACCAGAACCAGAAGATCTGAGGGGTCTAGATGGTTGGTACAGTAATAACAGATCTTTAAGGTATTGTGGTGCTAAACCGTTCAGAGATTTATAAACTAACATCAGTATTTTAAAGTCTATTCTCTGAGCTACAGGGAGCCAGTGTAGGGACTTTAAAACTGGTGTTATGTGCTCTATCTTCCTGGTTTTAGTGAGAACCCGAGCAGCAGCATTCTGGATCAGCTGCAGCTGTTTGATTGATTTATTAGTCAGACCTGTGAAGACGCTGTTGCAGTAATCAATGCGGCTAAAGATAAATGCATGGATGAGTTTCTCTAGATCGTGCTGAGACATAAGTCCTCTAATCCTAGAGATGTTCTTCAGGTGATAGAAGGCCGACTTTGTGACTGTCTTAATGTGGCTCTGAAGGTTCAGGTCAGAGTCCATCACTACTCCCAGGTTTCGGGCCTGATCGCTGGTTTTTAGTTGTAATAACTGAAGCTGTGCATTGATTCTAGTTCGTTCCTCTTTAGGTCCAAAGATAATAACTTCTGTTTTGTTTCTGTTTAGCTGGAGAAAATTCTACTACAACCTGCCTGAATTGTAAAACAAAGTAGTTTGGATTCATGTTGACCCTTCCATTTAAATGTCACAGCTGATATGGAAAGTATTCGGACCAGTTAGCATTTTTCCAAACAGTTGTCATTCTATTTTAGCTGACAGAAGCAGCACATGGAGCGGTCTTCAGTCACTGCAGCTTCAAAGTTTGATATGTTCTGCATTCCTTGGTTATAGTGACTGGTTATTTGAGCAACTGAGGGATTTTTTTGTTATGTTGAACCATCCAATCAGTTCTCTTCTGACCAATACATTTATATCCACTTAGCTGCTGCTCAGTGGACCATTTTTCTCTGTCAGTAGAAAACAGAGAAATATTGCCAAGAACTATCCAACGTTTAAAAAGTCACCTAAATCTCCTTTCTTCTCCATGCAATGCTTTGTTTGAACTTTCTCAAGTTGCATTTACAACACCATGAGACATAAAAGCATTGAGTTGCTGGCATATTATTTACTGAGTTGCTGTTTTTGATAACAAGCAGTTCAACAGGTATACCACATAAAATGACATTCCTAATCAACTAGCTTCAAATTTTCTCCCAACACCAACTCTGTGCACAGCTGGAATATGTTTGCTCCTGTCCTACACAAAATAAACTCATGTCATAATTATGAGGCAAGCTGCTTCCTCTGACTTGCCAGTGAGACCTTCTCTTGTGACAGGGAATGGAACATTCTGGACACGAAGGCCAGTCTTATAATGATTTTCCAGCTGGCTCTGGAACTTCAAGCCAAGCGATTGACCCCCATCCAGCTGAACAGACTGCAGACCTAGATGTCACCCTTTACCCCCCCTCACCATTAGGTCCTCTGGCTCTTGCAAGACCCCTGCAGATTCTCTGATGGGTCATCAAACCAAATTCCCTCTATGGAGAAGAGGTCATGAATGACAGATATCACAACCCCCCCACTGCTCCTCTCAGTCCCCACCCAAAGCTACTTGATGCTTTTGAGAAGAGAGTGTTTTTTTGTTTTTTTTTTGCTATGTTGTTTCGATATATAGTGAACCTGAATGCGTAGTTAACACTGACGCTGAGTGGTTTAGAATCAGCCCATTGGCATTGTTTGCTTTATTGCTTTGCAGAAGTAATTAACCAATGGTTGCTGAGTAAATGAATGCAGTAACAGCCCTGTCAATAAATCTGATTCAAGATAACTTAATTTGGCTAAGCACTGTGTTACAGAAATTGTGACACATATTATATCACTCAGATTGAAACATTCTGATGATGAATTATTAAACATAAATCCATTATCTCGAACATATTTTATTTATGAGTGCACCAAGACACTAGAGGACTTTAACACTGCGGGGTAATTATTGTTCCACATTGTGTCACCACTCCTTTCACAGATGCATCAGCCAGAGAAAACTGCAATGAATCAAAGAATTGCGAGTTCTGACTGACGTTTTTTGTGTGCGCAGAAGGCCCAAAGCGACATTAGCTGAATTGCCTTATTTTAATGCTTTCTTACACATTCTGTTTCTCTTTTAGCACGCCTTGTAAACACTGATTCAATAATGCATTCCATTATACCGAGGAGAGGAGATGAGTGTCTCGGGTGGCTCCTCTCCATCTCAATAATAGGTCAACAGCTGTATTTAAAAAATTAATCACATTCTTGGCAGTTGCAAAGGTTAGTCGCACCACTCTGAGATGCAATATTGGAAGCTCAGATCCGAGCGAGTCTCGGAGGAGATGGGGAAGACTCGCCTTTGATGAGTACAGCATGTAAATGATTTGTGTGTGTTTATAGGACACGGGGCTGGCCCTGCCTCACTCCAATAACAGCAGCGTCGGCACCACTCTGTGGCAGAGGCTGGCAACAGCAGATGGAAATAAGCAAGAGGGAAGGGTTGACCTCGCTGCAGTGCTGCAGTTTGTGTTCTCTTTCAAAAGACTGTTCATGTTTTTTCAGTTGCCTCACCGAAGCTACAATCTGCATAAGCAGCCTTTGCCTAGGCTCTTTCTTAGGATAGATAATGCAAAGATGCAAGCCGGCAAATCCTTCATGACTGTTTATCTGAGTCGAGTTCTCACACTAAGGCCTTCAAACCAAGTCATTTGTTAATTCAGTTACTTATCAAACTGTTTGTGAGATCTTTTAGGAAATTAAAATATTGATGCCTCCCTTACGTCAAAGACAAATTACTTTCAAGGATATCTGGAGGTGCGAGGACACAGTTATGAAATATAAATGTCTACCTTGGTTTGCTCTTAGTTATTCTGAAATATTTACAGTGGTATTCTGGTGTGCCGTGGCTCTTGGCTTGTTGCGCGTAGGATGACACTTGGACTAAAATTTTCATTAAGGCTCTGATTTAGCCAACATAGCAAATCCATAGTCAGGAATAATTCTACCTGAATTAATAAAGGAAAGGGAAATGCTGCGCGACGTAAATGAGCAAAAACATTTTAACACTGCAGTGTGCAGGGTGCTTTTCACAGTTATGAGAGCTGTGAATTACCTGCTGTGCTTCAGAAGATTTTCATTATTTTATGTATTACGAAACCAATGGAATATTATTTTAAATATTTATTACATCCAACAACACAATCATTTATTTGTTAACATTTTGGCTCATAATCTGAGGATGCCACCTGGGCCAGAGTTCACATATTATATACAGTTTTTTTTATGCAAATGGGAATTTCCAGTTATTTATTTATTTTATCCTTCGAGTGTAATTAGTACTAAAAAACAATCACCAGTTAAGTAATTATCCATTAAATGAGAATGAGAATAGTGTTTCCAAAACAAAAGAAACCCTTTGGGAAATCATATTCATCAGCTCTGATTTCTTTTCACTGATTAAAGGAAGGAGACGAGTAGGCCTGGCAGCAACATTCCTGGCTCTGTTAAAAGAGCTTAGCCGCCTTTTAACACGCTGTGTTCATATTTGCCAAAAAACAAACAAACAAACAAAAAAAAAACCTTAGCGTTGTGAATTATAGCATTGGGTCTTATTATTTGGAAAATGCCACAAAAAAAAAATCACTGTCACCTTTTTTCTATTTTATGGTCAGAAGAGTTTTAAAATACACTTTCCTGAAACTGAAAAGGCATTTTGAGCCACCTGCATAAGTGGATGACGACAAAGCATGTGCAATGGCACCATATAAAAATCTCTGAAGGTAATCACACAACAGATTGACCTTTAAAACAGAAAAATGTGGAAAGGATGTGTGAACGTTTAGTGACAACACAGGAAAGAGTTTGGTGTTTTAGAACTAGATCTTCCGTGCAGGAAACATGAGTGAGTTCTGTGGCAGTAAAGAGGTCGGGAAGATGGATTCCTGCTCATCAACAGAAAACGTCTCTTCAATTTTAACAATGAGCTTTTGAGTTTAATTATGGGCAGGATAGGCTCACAAAAGAGTGCTTTGAAAACTTTCCATAGAGTACCAGTTTGTTAAGTCTCCAAACTGTTGCACTCAGACAACATGACCTCCTCCTCCCAGATGGATAAATCACCAAATACATTCTTCACTTTCTGAACTGAAATCCAATCTGGAGATTTTATTTTACTGTCACTACTTTTGTATTGATTATATATCGTGTTATGGATTCATGTCCAAGTTTATCGTTCCAAGTATTTCGTTTCACAGTTTTTTTACATATTTCTCTATCTCAGTCATACAACTGAATGTTATTGTTGTTAGATACATGCCTGAATACAATTAAAGATGTTAGGAAACAGGAAATATTGTAAACATTATGTTAACTTCCCCTTTAAATAACAAAATGTGTTACAAGACCAAAACTGACACTCAAACGGCCAAACAGTCTGAGTTTGATTTAACGCGTATCTCGCAATGGGTCTCAACAACTGGATCTAATTTAACTTTTTTCTTTTGACCTTTGACCCCAAAATCAGTCATCAGTCACTTTTGAAGCAGATCAAACAAATCCCCACAGTCACCTTATCGAACTTGACTCCTGAAAGATAGCAGTAATGACCTTAAAGATCCAGAGGTCATTCATTATTATGGTATGGACAATCCCTTCACAAATTCCAGACCAAACTAAATTTCCTATTCCTCACCAATAACAAGCTCTATGTCACCTCTGAATGCAAGCAAGCATGATTCAATTAAATGTTGTTTTTGTCCTCCCTTTTTTTTCTAGTTTGACCCTATGTCACCTTGTTAGCAGCAGAGACTTGGATTACAGTTTTCCTGGTAATACCCCACGGGCCTCATGGAAACACGCAACAGACAGACTACACTGCATGAAGCCTTTGAAGATTTCTTTAAGGGATCTAAGGTAAAAAGGAAAGAGAATTGGGGAAAAAAAATTAGCTGAAGTAACAAAGGTGTCCAAAGAGTTTCTGGAGCACCCTGAAAAATGAGCTTGTTGTGTCGTTTGACAGCGGAGTTGTGTTAGTGCATAAGCTCTACGGAAACAGTGCCTCCTCCTGTTGCCACTACCTGTGATCTGAGTCGTGTTGTTGGGTCGTGTCTGCACCTAACAGCTGTCCTGTGTTTTAAATACCGGACAGTATGCGTGCCACTTCTGTCCGTGTTTGCAGGATATTGAAAAAGACCCTTGGCAGGAAGGTGAGGCCGACAGGCCGTTTGGGAGTTGCACTATGGCTGTTCCCTGTGACCGTATCGCATTTCTGTCCACATCCCAATAAACAACCAAGGCAGTGTTACAATATGTGACATTCAATAGACTATTTTGCTCTAGGAGATCATATCCCTGAATAGGCTGAAGTTAAACACTGTCCTTGTTTCATTCTTTTAATAATAATAATAACAATTTTAATCACATATATTTGTATGAGAATGCTACTGGTAGAATTAAAGCACAGCTCAAAATGAATTAATGCAAACTATAGCCCAGTTGAAATTACTATGCAAACCAGATAGATGGCTTACATTTAATTTATATAATACTCCCAGAAGAACGATTTTTATTACAAAGGGATCTTGGTGGTTATATTTGGCCTATAAAGAAATTAACTTTGTCTCTTTTCTAAGTACACCAATGCATCAAGCCATTATCTCTGTGATAGATGAATTATATTTGATATTACACCAGACAAATGTATTCATATTGCATATTTTTCTAATTTTTCCTGTCTGACCATCTGTGTGCATTACGTCTTACCAAGATTAATCCGCTGATCCTACAGGGATAGAGGGCAGGTAATTTTTTTTTCTCCTCTCACACACAATAATAAGTGAGAATTGATATCAAAGCATAATCCACCATATTATATTTCAAGTCTTTGTAATGTATCAGGGACAGTGATTTCCATAACTGGGCCATACTGTGAGCTGTTTTTATCCTGTATTTAATTTGTGAGCGTGTGAATGTTTTGAAACTGGACATATTGGGACACACTATGGCCAGATAAGTCATGTGTAGAGCATTTAGAAGATGACTGGCTCATGAAATCGTACTTTGTGTCCTTGGACCAGAGTAGTAAATCAGTTGAGGGAAACGACTCTTCTTGGGATTGGAGGAAGAATAAATAACCGGGCAATATGGAGATTCTGGGACCCGACTGATCCGTAAAACAAAGGGCAAAAGTCTCACTGACAGTTATTCTCTTTTTAAAACATCTGCTAATAAAAGGCAGCTTAAGAATGTGATTTCAAATAATTTATTTTCTCCACTTTAATGCCTCAGGGTCATAGTGGTGCTTTAAATAACATGTAAAGAACTCACTCAACACAGCATTTGGCCCTTAATAGTTACTGTCCAACATGTGCCATCCTAAATTCACTTATGTAGAACACTCGTCTTTCTCAAGGCGTTAAGCAGGATGAATGGATGCACAGACAGATTGCAAACTAGCGTTAATGATCGGCCTGTCAAGCAGAATCTTTATTACTTAATCTCCAGGTCGTGCCGTACACGATCAAAGCTCAGCAAATGCAAAGCTGTATTGATTTCTGCATCCTCACTCTCACACTTACACTGCTCCTTTTAGGACAAACCACTTTTTTAATCACACATTCATTGTCTTTGAAATAACCTGAGTGAAAATTATCATCTTGCAGTTTTCATATGAGCGTAATTAAAATGGAAACGTGTTCTCTTGGCTTATTAATTTTAAAGTTGCCAAAATATGATTTATTCTTTATATTTGAAAAAATAATAATTCTATGTATCTTGTGTTATTTGAAATGGTTTGATTAAAGATTATAGGATTAAAAGGACACTAAGCTGTAACAGATGGTTCTTGTCTATGATGAGTCCCATATCCTTATCCTTTCGAAATCCATCCACATATTTGATATTCTATAATATAACGAGAAAGTTACTCTTACTGTACTCTGTACTGTCTGCAATTTAAATTTTGTAATCAAAAAGTTTTTCCCCACTAATAGGCTGTTTCTGAAAAAATACAAATTCTTGTTACAGTAACTGGTGCAGCTTTAATCAAGAGGACTGCATTAATTTGAATAAAATACCTGTTATTATTCATAAAACACAGTGTCGTACAGCAGTGAAATCAATTTACAATAGCATTCTAGTTATGCCACACCAAGCTCTTTGTCACATTGAAACATGATGATTAAGACAGCCACTGGGAAATGAAAATGAATGTCTTCAGCTCTAGAGAAATGTTGTATAGAATTGTCACAGGCCAACCCCCACAGGTATGGGCACTGCAATTCATGCAATGCATTATCTATATAATGATGTATTTCAAGAATTAAGAAAAGGGATAATTTGCTGAAAGATTATTCAAACTGTACTGGAATAAAGGCAAAAAAACAGAGAGACCAGTATTATACAGAATAAGGATTATGTTTGTGTGCATATATACACTGTTCTATAATAAAGAGATGTACTGCTTATTTTCTTTTTAGAGGTTTTTGTAAAGTATTTTATCACACCTCTTAATGATGGCAATGAATTTTAAATGTGCTATTCTATTTAAATCCATTTTTGGCCACTCAGGGGCAGCAGACACAAGGCAACATACAACAGTCAGGTTTGTGAATTATACTAGACAAAAAAAAGGTGTTTGCAGAAAAGAACTGCATGGATCCAGGTAGAAGCAAATAAATAAACTATACTTTACACGTTTCGAATAAGATTCAGATGCAGGTTATCTACAATAGAGCCCGAAAAGACATGTGGGCATGAAACCGAAGCAGCACAGTTGAGTAAAACAATCTAGAGGTTCGGTGGACAAGAGATCACTCCATAGACTGCCTGGGCAGATCTAGCTAGACCTTGCAAGAGGCTGGGGCAACTGTAGATACAGCAGTCTCTCTAAAGACTAGCATAAACTTACTGGCCTATGACCTCTGGTAAAGCATTATTTACTGACTGCAGAAATTAGGAGAGAGAAAACTTTGCTGATTCCAGGTCTTGCTTTGACAGGTAATCAACAAATGTATGGTTCTGATTGTCAGAGAGTTGAGAGAACACCTTACAAGAATTCTCGCAGAATCACTGAAAGACGTGGTGAGAGATTTCCCCACTCAAATACTGGATTAACACTGTCCTCACATAGGCTGTGCGTCACCTGGGACTGTGGGGGCTCAGGAGGTAAGCGTTCATCCTGTAACTGTTGTGTTGCCAGTTTGAACATCCACTCAATCTAACTCAGTCATTGTGTCCTTGAGCAAGACACTTCACTCGCCTTGCTTGCTAGTGGTCATCAGAGGGCCTGGTGGCACCAATTGTTTGGTTCCTGCCACACAGCAACTGTGACTACAATGTCACCATCATCAGTGTGTGAGTGTGTGTGTAAATGAGTGAATGACTGAATGTGGTGCAAAGCACTGTGTGGTCCTATGGACTAGATAAAGAACTATGCAAGTACAGGTCATTTACCATTTAGCTTAGATCTTCTTGGATTCGTACATAAGAGTTAATTTCACTCTTTTGGAGACCAGCTGATTTGTATCTTAAAGCTCCTGGGGCATTAGCTAAGACAGTGGTTCTTAACCTTTTTTGAGGTACCGAACCCACCAGTTTCATATGCGCATTCACTGAACCCTTCTGTAGTGATAAAATATGATCCACCCCCCCAAATTCAAGACATAGGGGTGATCCAACTAGAGTCTAGTTGAGTCACCCCAAGATCACTAAGTCTTCTTAAAAGGTAGAGTCTCTGAGAACAGTTCTTCAAAATATAGTCAGTGTTTTCTGCAAAGTTGAGCTGACTGTCCAGGAACGACTCAAGGTATTTAAAATTTGCCACAGTTTCAACAGGTTGGCCATCGAGAGAAACTGTAACTACTTTAAGGTCTTGTTTAGATCATTTAATTAGCTCTACATTCTTAGGAGAATGAAAAATTAATAATAAAAAATAAAGACTTTGTGTTATTCTGATTTAGTAATGTAATTATATTAGCTGTGTTACCACCCCCACGCCACTAGAGGCAGTAGCAACCCCGAAAAGATGCGACTAAGGAGCAGATTTAGAAGTACACCGAAAGCTACAGAATTTGGTAAAAACGGTGAGCTTTGCTGAAGTAAATAAAGACACAAGTTCAAATCAATGCTGAGAGTGGAACTCCTTCAATCGGTGCTCCTCCGCAGCACTGACTGGCTAAGCAATGTAACGTGATCCTCTGCAGCAAGTGATGGCAAACCGGGGCGCGTCATCACGACTTTTCACAAGTGTGTCTTTACCTCCGCAGCAGAGGCTCCGCCGAACCCCTGAGACCGACTCACCAAACTCCTGGGGTTCGATCGAACCCAGGTTAAGAACCACTGAGCTAAGAGCTGTCCAGGATATCCACAGGCATCTACTTGGGGGCATATCTATCAAGATTTGCAAAGGCTAAGTTAAGGATTTTCACAAAGTAGGAAGCAAATATTCTGATGACGACTAGGACGAGGGAAATGTGTCATGAACTTCAATTGCCTGATCTCATTCAATCATCAGGTAAAGCAAACAATTTTCTTAACATGTTTTTGTTGGCCTTTCTACAGTAAATATATATATATATATATATATATATATATATATATATATATATATATATATATATATATATATACACCCACAGTCTGTGTGAATGGCACCCTTCCGCTTTCTAATTGATGACCATTGGGTGCAATCTGAAGGAAGCAGAGCTGGAAAACCCATGGGAGGAAACCACTGCCAAGACAGATTTTCTATCAGATTGCTCTTTGAACTTAAAGCTTATGAGCTGTTGACAAACTCAGACCCTGCATGGCAGCTTACCACAGTACCCCTCACCTTCCTTCCTTGGCTCAATCCCTGAGAGCTTGTGGAATATACAAAGTAAACACTGAAGTCCAAAGAAAGGAAATATCCTGCTGTTTTCCTTCTCAAATGTGTACAATCTGAAGTACTCAGTGATTCCGCCCTTAACTCTAAATGGAAACAGTGTTGCTTCTTTTCTTTCATGCCAACACCTAGCAGCAGAACAGCGTGTCAGAACACTTTTCCCTGGATAATTCTGGACATGAGAGCCTCACTTTCTTTTTTGCCTGCACGCCATTGGACTTCATTAGACAAACTTATTGGTTGCACATGGCCAAACCAGACTATGTGTTTTCCTTGTGGAAAAAGTGCAAAGGAAATTGCTGTATCTTCTGTCATAAGACAAGAGCTGAAGGCTATTTCCTCAACTTGCTTTGCACGCGTGGCCTGGCGTCAGCCCAGTGGGGTGGGGAATAATGCAGCTTAGTGGGAGCAGGACCTGAGCCTGGTAGGTCCTCATCCTTTACTGAAAACTGATACCTACAATGAGCCGGACACTAAACCCTGAGGGGTTTAGTGTCCGGAAGTCATCCTTTGGGAGGATGACTCCGAAGTCATCCTTTGGGAGTTGAGAACTGTGACCCTTGCCGTGTAGTAACCTTGTCTTTATGTACTAAACTAATAATATCATTACAAATCAGGAAGAGAAAAATAGGATTAAACATTTGCAGAACCTGGCTACTGTGAAGGTTAGATGTATGGCAAGACATTTTCTCTTTCAATTTAATAGTTTAAACTTTTTGTCTTTTGTGGTAATAACTTGAAGTGGCCATTTCCTAAAATACTTTACTCATACTTTTGTAGAAAGGACAGTGACTCTTATATATACAACACTTTTTTATTTCCTGAATGACATGGCTTAAGACAGCTGCCATAACATTTGAGTCCAGAATGCTTCGATATACGTTGCTTGTGATTAGCTTCATGAATACAAGTCGTCTATTTTCTGAGGTCCAACCACAATGCTTGGCAGTTGGTTTGAGATATTTGTGTTTGAAATTGTATTTGCTTATTGAAGTGTAACTTTGCAAAGTTAGGTTTACAATTTTCTTTTATTGAGAATAGACTTTATGAAAACCTTTTTTAATAACCCATACTTTTTCAAACCTTTTCAATCTTTTTTTGCTATATACTAGGCACTTAATATGCTGACTGAAGCATTTAAAGTCTTAGAAGGAGCTCTTGATTTATTAAAAATCTTTTTTTATAATTTTTCGGATGAAACTTGAGTTGAATTTGCTTAACTTATTGGCATCTATTTTAAAAGGTTTGTCTTGTCAATATTTTTTATTGTAGAATGATGGACATTAAATAGGAAATAGCTTTATAACCCTTTTCAACTCTGCTGTTAAAATATCTGTTATAAACCAAATAACTGCAAAACCTTTGCTTTTTTTTTTAGATAGGGTCACACTTAGACTTAAGATCAATTAATAAATTTGATTGTGTTTCACTTGGCTGCTTTCTTTGAATTCTATGAAAGCATGAAGGGTTTCCCCACTTAGTTGAGGTTAGTTGTCAGCAGTTTTAAAACCAGGTAAACCAACAAATCATTTTCATTATTTTCTACTATTTAAATCCCAGAAGCAGGAAGGACTTCCTTTTAATCATACGGCTGTGGGACGAGCTTTCATTTGGAATATAAAAAGAAGGTTAAAAGAAACAAAATGAAACCATGTAAATAGCTGTTTTAACAAAAAGGTGCATTAATTTGAGAAAATATCAACTCACTCCTGAAGATGAAAACCAAAAAATAAATTTTAGTTTGATTCCAAATCAGTAGATTTTGAGGAGTAGTTTTTATTCCAGGAGTACTCAAATTTAACTGTCATTCAGCTCTGCTTCAACAACAGTAGGCTGACATGGAGTGTTATTTAGAGATTTACGTTTGATTCCATCTTCCCCTAATAATAATTAATTACATGTAATTAAAGAAAATTCTAAAATACATAAGGTAGGGTTTAGATGATTCCCTCCAACAGCAACATACAAAAGTAATTGTCCAAATCCAATCTTGATTAATAATGAACAGTACAAGGAATTTAGCTTTGCAGCCATTAGGCAACTGTGTTTGAGGTTGCAGATGTATTGAAATTAATAAAAACATTTTTAAATGTAATTATATCAGTTTTGTCTTTAAATTTTACTGAAGTGAAATTTTATTTGTGCATTACTTCCTCTGACATATTGTCATATATCTTCAGGAATAAACTCACCTGGAGACTTTATTTAACAGACATGTATACAAGGTATATTATTAAACATTTGCAAGTCGTTTTATGTCACTTACCATGTACCCCAGGTGATGATAAAAAGTTTTTTTGGCCTTGTAACCCCACTTCCCCTACCGGTAATCACCCCAGAGCCCTGTAATCCCCGGAGCATGCAGATGCCGCCGGGGGAATATTACTGTTCATAATATTAATCTGCTCTCAAATTCCTTTCTGTTACCAAGATGAGGGGCCTTGTGCACCATGTTCCTAAGGGTATTAAGTGTGCTACATGAGATTCATTGAGAGGTAGATTCTGACTCGTCGGGGATCAGGACCAGCCTGCGGTTGTATCGCCTCTTTAAGGAACACCCACGAGCATGCAAAACCCATCTCCATATTGCCATACACACACCGAACATGAAAGATGTTGTGCTAGAGCAGGGAGTCAAATCCAAATCCAGCCCACATGAATCATGTCAGCCTCATCCAGAGGCGGGTTAAAGCCTCTTTAAGGTGCTCTGTCCCTGTCTGTGATACCTGTCTTAGCAGCAGGTAAACCCTCGTGCCACAGGGCAACGAAAGCACCATGGTCTCTATTACCTGATCAAAGGCTCACCACCACTACATACTTCTACATCCACAGGAAGACAAATAAATCTGAAGCCACCAGATGAATTTGAGCCCTTTTCACTTCAGCTGTTACCCTTCCCACAGTACCTGGAATTATTGTGTTGTACCATTTGTTATATTCAGCTTTGCACCAGTGTGGATTCATGGCTTTTTAAATTGCCAGAGCACAAAATGTAATCATACCAAGCCTCTGGGAATTTATTATTAAAAATTCAAGGCTAATGACAATGATTACATTAATCACACAGTGGTTGTCTTTGAGGTATTGAGACAGAATATTTAGCTAATATGAGCTATTAGCCAACTCTGATGACCGTTTTCCCAAATGATTAATTTCCAGGCTTTTCTCATTTCACACTGATGAGGTTCATCATCACTTGAGTATGTATTTTTACCAAAACACGAAGCGTGAGTTTAATATGTAGAAAACCTGACTGTGTCCTTGCTCTGTGCTTTGTGGTCACTGTTTGGGTTGTCTGAGTATGGGATTGAATGCAGCCCACTGTGTAACTAGAAACACTTATACAATCAGGGAGTGAGTTAGCGGCATGTGAAATCTGGTCACGGGATTGACACTTACATATACCTGCAGATGCCTCAGAGACGGATGTACCTTTCGTCTATACGCCACTCAGAAGCTCCAGCTCCCCTCCCTATAACTAAACTTAGGATGACATGAAATTAAGGTCTCCATAAAAACACACACACACAGATCCTTTTGATATCTCTGAAATGCACTTTCAATTATATAGGCAGTGTTGCATGTAAAGCTGTTTGTTCAGTTCCCCGAACTGAATCACCAAGCTTAGAACTTGCAGCAGAAATCCATTCTCCTGAAGCACTGAGGCTTTACATGCCAGGTGCTTACGCACTACCTTCACGGCGGATTGGAGGGAAATCTACATTATTTTCACATTAGATGTCTCCGTGTTTGATCTTGTACAGAGGAACAAAGAAAAATGAAAGAATATGTAATGCACCGTATTGATCAGTGTTAGCTACTGTTTCATTGTCATTCCACCAAGTGTGGTTTGGACTGACCCTTAGCTACCCTCTACAGGGGTATTAGTCACCATTAGCCAGACTGAGGTCACCTTGCAATGAGCCCGTTGTCCCTGTGGAGGTGACACTGTCATGGTGCTAGTTGGCATATCCAGACTTGTATCGTAACCTTGACAAAAGAAAATGTATTTTGCGGTGGTTAAAGATTTCCAATGGGGCCATACAGTATAAGGCCGTGGGGATTTTGCTGTCCAATCCCCTCTGCTTGTCCTGCAGGTTGCCCTGTTAGCTATCAGTATGAATGCAGACCACCAGCCATGCATTAAGTGCATAATTATTCCATTTTCAAGATAAATCTGGTGTATAGTGTCATATCCATCATGACTGTCATCCCCTACATGGAGAGTAGGGCACTAAATGAAAGCCTTTTTGCTCATATGCACTTCTATATAGTCATCAATTCTGAGCAGTCTATTCATTGTTTGCTTTGACAGACGTGAGCTAATAATGAATGATCAAGCAGTGTCCCTCAAACAAGAACAGTCACGATGAGCATCCACCGGCGGGAAGGAGGAGGAGACGGGGAGTGTTCGAGGTGTCATTCCAAAACACACAAACTACAACTGCAGCTGGACAGGCAATCGTTTTTTGCATTAGCCCTCATTTTTTACAAGGTTGCTATCCTGCCAATGAGGACAATGTCAGAAATTTGTCGCGATCAATATTTGAGAGTATGTCTGATCAAGAAAGCGACCAGTGTACAAGTGTTAACAAAGGGCCTAGGCCGTACCGAGGCGGGTTTAAAGCTTGTATACACTGGAATGTGATGTGAAAACATTGGTTCTGTCGTCAGATGGTGCTCAAAGTGGAGCTGTGATCCTTGTCCCCGCCTTGTTTCACAATAAATAACCTTGCTTGTCCACTCAGACAGACATGAAAAAGAGATTTAGGCCTTTGCCAGGGGATGATGTTTTTGCCTCCATTTATTATATGTTATTCCATTTAACATGGGATTAAGCATGTTAGTGCTGATTTAAAGCTGAAGTAGGCCTTCTGGGCTGATTGGAAGCAAAGAGGGTTATGTGACGCACATAATAAGAATATTCCAGCAATATTGGGGTTATTTTGAAAGGCTTAGTTGAGAACGCTACACCTAGAGCCTTACACTACTTTAAACTCGGGAGACTTTGATTTAAATAGATTTTAAGATACTTCTGTATAGTCTACTGTTGTGAATTACAATATTTGACTTGTGAATCTTATTTTTTGGTGATTCTTTGGGGTGATCAACACTTTCACCACCGTTGATTTAAAATGACCTACAATCATTTTTCAGTACATTTCTGTTGCAAAAACAATTTCACTGTCTTTCATGTTTAATATATGGATTATAAATAAGAATTTAAACATATATATAACATTGTAAACTGAATGTATGTGCCATATCCTCAGATGTGTGGTAAACAAACACAGGCACCACAAAAAAATAAATAAATAAAAAAAATACATAAAAGACTGTCCAAAAGCTACTTCAGGTTACTGAGAGATATGCCATGTATTACATGCTTGACTGCCACTGTTGCATTAACAGTAATTGATTCTTTTCAATGATTTTATATTCTGGGACGCCTGCTGCCATTGCATGTTTAAAGGGAGTGCGGGCATGTCACGCATGGCTAACCTCAACAGATACGCTGTTTTCCTGAAATTCAATCTAGCCTTTCTGCACCTACCCAAGGTGATTAACTTCCTCGGACACAGGTCCTGCTGGGTTTTGCTCCCCAGGATTATGGGCGATGACTTATCTTATTTTTTTCTTTTCTTTTCTTTCCACGTAATCTAACACGTAATAAAACATATTCTGTTCTCACATATGCTCTCATCAGGTATTTGACTTGGATGTGATAATGTAGATAGAAATTTAATATCACATCTTTTTTAAGACTCTTTGATGGAAACCGATGCTTTTTGGCAGATTTCTTCACAATAAAATAAAAATTCAAATTGCACCTATTTGAGTTACTGGACTTAGTCAAGGCATTTTTTTATTGTAAAAGGAAAGTAAATACACTTAAAATCCTAGGATTTTATGTATTTTGTACATAAAGATATTACACATGCATATAGTTTTTGAATGTTAAGTTTTCTGAAATGTTTTCATGTTCTCATGTGAGTTATGTAAAGTAGTCAACAAATCATACAAATTACATAAACTGCTCAAAAAAGGAAGTTGCCATGGCTCACAGGCTCAACTAAAAAACTACAAGTATGATTAAAATTTTCCAGTTTTTTTTTTTTCATGCAGTGTCATGTAAAATCTGCAGAGTATTTTCTCATTATTTAATGTTACAGTTGTATTGTGTTTTATTGGGAATAATATGATAATACATGCATGGTTTGTTTTGTTGTAGTGTATTTTTGCATATGAAAATCTACTCAATAAGTGCATCAACTCCCATCATTACAATGATCACCTTAAAGAAAATGTAAAGCTCGGGAATAAAGTTGTGGAGAAGTTTAAATCCAGGTTAGGTTATAAAAAAATATCCCAAACTTTAAACTTTGTGAAACACTCCATCTGTCATTTGAAAACAGAAAGTATGACACAACTCTAAAACTAATATGACTTAGCAAAGACTGCATATCTCCTTTATTCCATTTATCATCCAACTTGGTGGCATTATACAGTGGGGGTTCACTTCTTCATGGGACGATGGATGAAGCTGAATGCAGGATAGACTGAAGAAAACCTGTTGGAGGCTGTGCAAGTATTGGGAGTGGGAAACAATGACATCTAAAACATAAACTGCTACATTTGAATGGTTGAGAGAAATGCATATTCCTGGATCACATTGACTCAGAGTCTGTATGTAATTGGGGCCTTAAAAATTGATGTTCAAAGAAATTCTCTATCCAATCTGACTGTTTTTGAACTATTGTGCAAAAAGAACTCGGCACAAATTTCAGTCTAACTTTAAAAGGTTGTTAGAGGCATAACTGGAAGTATTTGCACCTGGAACTGTTGAAAGGCACCACATTTTGAGAGGTAAAGAGGACTTTTTCATCGAACTTTAGTTTCAAAAGGCAGGGTGGTATTAGTTTATGATTACAAAACTGACCAGACCACGAAAGAATTAACACTTCTCCAGAAATTGAAGAATGTTGGAATTGTGCTGCAGCTCCCTTACACACAGCCCTTATCTATATTGTGCTAGTAAACAACTAAGAAGTTATTTTGGAAATGAAGCAATTAAGCAGATCCAAAATGAACACAACCCCCTTGTAAACCAGCACATGGCAATGTCATTTGCATGCCTTTGAATAAGTAATCTCTGAGGGGAGTTCCTTCAGCTGCAATCCTCAATGCTATGCTCTCTTTGTTTTAAACACAGCAAACAAACAAAACAAAAGCATCTTGGGCCCACGGTTGCTTCAAAATCCCCCTCACTCTCCGTCACACCTCTCTCTGCAGTCACTCAGCTGTCAGATGACCTACAGCTGACAGGCAGCGACTCCAAAGGGCCGTCAGTCACCACCAACAAAGAGTAAAAATCAGTTTAAGAGGTGCCCCTTTTTAGGTAAATAAAAATAAAAAAATCTAGTAGCATCCTGAACTGAGCCAAGATCTATTTTTTTCCTTTTTCTTTTTGAAGGAGGAGGGTCTTAATTACAATCACTATCCATCATGGTCATGGCTTTTCTATTCATCCAGCTGATTAGGGACATGACAAATGAATGTGGGAATAAACGGAGTGTCAGGCTACGAAGGGAGATGGATGTTCTCTCAGCAGGGAGGAGTGGGGACAAGTACAGTTAGCGTTGGCAAGTGGCCAGAGTTTCCGAGCTGAATGTGTTTCCACTCGTCACCCCGGGGGCAATCGACAGCAAGACTCCCGCCGGCTCTGGTCCGTCTGTCACACTCCCTTTTTACTATTTATTAGTTAATGAACAACATGTCACATCGGTCCACCTTCATCCCCTCCAGCACATGCCTCTGCAACCCCAGCTCACCTCCCTGACCCGGAGTACCTGGACGTCAGTCAAAGTCAATTTTAAATTTATGAAAGGCCTCTTTGCTGAGATTTGTCTTTTCAGCTTTCACAGCGAGGACGAGCCAACGATGAATAGGAAGAGTTGTACTGGCTGTTGTCTGTGTGTAATTATAAAACGGACAAGCTGCACATTAGCTGAGCCTTAACAGTGAATATATTAAACACCATTTAGCATGATGCTGTGTTTTCTCCTGCTCTGCTGTGCTCTCGGCAGGAGATGGAGGGTTGCTGTGCCCACTGATGTGTGAAGCAGAATTAGCACAGGGAAGCCTTGTTGAGATAGACAACATTAGACAGTGTTTGACTGACACATTGTAAGCCCTTTCCCTCTCAGACATTATTAGCAAACTCACTTTGATCCCATTATGCAGCACACAATTGATATCCTAGAAATGAAGGAAAAATAAAAATGCCATCAAGATTAACAACCCCTCCACACGCTTTATTTCTTCCTCCGCACTCCTACTTTTGCGCCGAAGTGGCTTTCATATAAATCTGAATTGCTTTTTAAATGATTGGAGTGGCTCTGCTCACTCTGCCTAAACAATGAGTTTCCATTGGATCTATTGAGATGAAGTTAGCTTATAAATTACTCCAATATCCAATTTAATAACTCTGATTTTCCCGTTATTGTTTTCTCTGTTTGCATTGTACTCTTATAAACGATTTAACAAGGCTGAGCAGCCGGCTGACACAGACAGGAGTTCTGCAACCTTTCCCGACAAAGGAACAAAAATGGCTGACGTTGGTGACTGAAAGCCAGAGTGGAACAGACTAAGAAAAATATGAGCAGTATTACAGGGTAATGTACCATTTGTTTCAACACAAGAGATTATATTGGCTTAAAATCTCAGGGGAAAGGTTGTAATTTTTCGACCATTACGGTGATTTCACGTCGAGAAACCTGTTACTCTAAGAAAGCTTTTACACTTATTGACATTGTAGGCAAGTTTAGTCTATGTTAATTATGTCTATGAATCAATCGGTCTCTTAATCTGTTCGAATCAATCTGAAGGGTGAGCATATTTCCCTTTCACTGAACTATTTGAAGCATGACAATCTTTCCGCATATTGCTGAGGATTGAGAATTGATTTAAAATCAACACAAACACCAACTTTAAGTGAGGGAAAAATTGTTAAAAGCAGTGAAATCAAGATTTAAAGTTGAGCATAAATCAACCAATATATTCACAAGGTCTGCACACTGCTTATTACTGCAAGACACTCAGAACTAAAACAGTTTTAGTTCTGTGTGCTTTGTCTAGATAGATGGATAGATATGGCTACATCGCTTTAAATATGAAGCCCTCTTCTCTAAAAGCAGCAATGTCAACGATGTCATTTCAAATTTCATGCCATGCGGTGATTGAGCTGCATAAACAACCTGCAGTGGAAGTTGGATTCACTGTCACATCCAGATGCTTTAGTTTGGGAAACAAAGAGACTGGAAAAAGGGATTGTGATCGCGGCTTCATGGCATATTGGAACAAAAGCCTGAGCTGAATGATTTATCTTTTTCCCCCTCTTTGAAGCAAAGAAGCGCTGTCTCCCCACAGCCTGTGTTTGAGCTGCGCTAGCGCAGTACCTGGGGAGGGCAGCGGCATGCAAGACAGTAGGCTATGAAGCTCGTGTCCCCATATTTAGGCTGCGCAGAGACAATGTGCATACAAAAGGGAAAGCAAGTACAGCAGCTCTGGCCTGAGGCTATCTTGTGTAGGGCTCCCTGGGCTTGAACAAAGTGCGTCAGACATTTTTCGAAACACAGATACATTTTGTTACAGAAGAAAAGAATAGTTGGGAAGTAATGGCAAGTCATAAAAATTAAAAAAAAGAAAGAAGTGCTCTGCAGCATACCATGTTTTACCACGCTCCCTGGGTGATTACTTTCCATTGAAACAGAGTATGTGTGTTTGGTTTGCTAGGATTGAAACTGAAAGGCAGTGTTAAATAAGGCCATTTGATAAAAAATATATATATTTCACATGGCACCCCTCTGATAAGCTACAATGCATGAAACCTTAGATGAGCTCTTCAACTTTTAGGTGCCATCTTTGCTAGACATTTTATAAATTAATCTTGTTTTGAATGAAAAATTTGATCTCACTTATTTATTCGGGAGTTGTTGTATTCGGATGACATGTGTTATTTTACAAATTTCACATAAATCTTGAGCTTTTCTATGTTTGAGATGTGGCTTCATTCAAGCTGAATTAATGAAACATGATTGTAATTCCCTCACGTCGAAAAGGCTGTCATACAAAATTGAGGTGCTTATAGTCGCTGTGTAATCTCACTGTCTGCCAGGGGAGGGCGGCGAGAAATCCCACCATAAAACAATGTGCTGATGAGATGAGAAGCCTTTGCAAGATCTGGCAGGTTAAGATGGAATGAAAAAAAAAATCACTTTTCCTCAGCAGAGAAGAGCTGCAGATTTATGTTGTGTACATATACATACAATTCATTTAGTTTGCATTAACTAGAATCAAAATGACTATGCTAGTTGCTTAATTAAAATTCACTGACCTAAAACAGACTTCCGAATCAGAAAACTTAGCTATTTGTTCTAGAACTTACTTTATTTCCGATTCAGTTATTTTTAATCTGGGGACCCGACAATGTAGAGGATCTGAGGCTCAGCAGTTTCACAAGCTGATTGCCTCCAAGCCACAGTAACTCATACAACAGGAGGTCTAACCAAATATTAAGTGCACAGTATTTAACATTCAGAGATGTTTATCTATTTTAAAATATTAATTATTTTTAGTTTAGCTGCATGGAAAAGTCTAAGAGTTGAAGTCTCATGTAGCAGCTGAAGAGTGCAACAGGACTTTGTTCAGTGTATGTATTATATTGCTTCTGTTTTGTTTTCTCTTGTATTTTTGTTCCCTGAAACTTTCTTGCAACTCAAAGGAATTCCTGGATCAATAAAGGTTAGATTGTATAAAATTAAGCATTTCAGTCGTTGCAATGAAATCTCTTGTTGCCAGGGGTCCCTAGCCACTTCACATTGAATGCTTTTCTTAAACTAGTTTTTTTGCTCACCTCCACTACAGTGTAATCTCATCACCTGGCTCGGTTGTTACACACCTGCCATGCTTACAAGTCTGCAAAATGAAGTCATTTTGTAAAGTCATTTTGCTGTGCCAAAGCCTCACACAGCATTTACTCTAAGGTAATACTCAGTGACAAATAATGCACTCTATCAGTTAGGAGCTGCTGGAGTTTATCCACAAAGTCACATCCAGCACTGCTACTCCAACCGAGCCTAATTATTTCCTCTTGCTGAGCATCACAAGAGGAGTGAATGACACAAAAATGCAACCAAAACTGGGATAGACCTAATCATTGTTTGGCTGCGCCTACGACTTAATTAATATTCGCTTGGAGCCTGGCTCCTTTGTTCCCTCTGTATTGCAGCAATGTTCATCAGAAGTGAGCAAGAGTATAGATAATGGAGTGCAAACACTTCCTCTGGTGAAGCTAGCCCTTTCTCTAGAGGTTTACCCTACTTTACTTTTCAAACTGACAGAAATGGGTTGTATCAAATCTGCCACAGCATCACTTCATTAGAAAGGAAGCCCACTTTAAAAACAAACAAACAATGAACCCACCCCTCCCTAGCCCCACTCCCACCCTAGGAAAATCAGGCTCACACACTTGCCACCCCACCCTATCGAAATGTGTCACATCCCAGGCAATCTGTAATTTTGGACTCCAGGGGTTAATTGCCTGCCATGGCATCAAAGGATAGTTTTGATGTGCTTTTTGAGGGCTGTCTTTAACCAACCTAGGGAGTAAAAGAGAGATGGGAGTGAAAAGATGTGGTGAGAGCAGAAGGAGAGGAGGGCACATGAGATTTCACTTGCGGCATAGCAGCGCAGGCATCTCCTCAGGTAATCCTGCCTCTCAAAGGCATTATTGAATTTTCTTGTTTTTCTTCTTCTCTTTGTCAAGGCAGGGAGGAGGGAGTGTGTGCACAGGGAGGAGTGGGGAGGAGGGTTAAACAGAGTGAGCCTGACTTCTGAAGGGTCTGCAGCGGGTGCTTGATTCTCATTCACCTCTGCAGATCCACGTCAAAACACAGCCAGACCTTTTAAGGCGCCCGGCTTTGAAGTGAGAGGAGAGCCTCAAATCCATGCTCTCCGCCACATATGCCCAGTCTGAAAAATTAGCAGCCATGTGCGTCTCCCTGCCCCTTTGAAGTTCCACGGGCTGCTCGTCTATCCATGTTCTAACAGAAAAATCACAAGGTATGCAGCCTGACTCCAAGATTAAGGGTAGTGATCGTACTGAATTGTAGGGGAGGCAAAGTGCCTCATCTCTGGCTTTTGTTCAGTCAGACCGTGAAAACCTCTGCCTTGTTAACACTGTTTACCTAACTCTTCAGAAAATCTCTGTTCTGTTTTAAGGCTGAAACAACCACTTCGAGAGCCGATTGTGACAAAACCCTTCTGTGATCTGCCTGACATCCGTCTAAAGAGGGGCAAGTGACTTGAACCAGCAGCTGCACATGCCTAAGATGTTAACTCATTTTCTTTTTTAAATAATGTTTGCAGGGTTTGATCTTCCCAGTACCTGAATGTTGTTTGTTAGCTGTGACAAACATTTGGGATTTAAAGTTACTTCTAGTGAGCAGAGAAGTGTTGTGTGAGCAGCATTAAAGGGCACAGCATGTGTCCTGGGGGACAGTTGTATAAAAAGATCTAGGGAAATTTGGGGTGCAAAGGTTTCAGAAAATGTCATGTAAGCCTACAAGAAAAAGGATTTAACAAATTGCTACTTATAGATCATGATGTGTATGGACAATAACTATAGAAACAAGTGTAGTTGTTAATGATAAGGATTCAGACATTCTCTTTTACTGAAATGGTAAATTTAGGGAGATTCTTAAAGTTACCATTAACCAAACACTGTTTTGAATCTGCTTATCCTGTTTTAATCTGACCTGATTGGAAGGGTTTGATTAAAAGTGAAGGGTGCCACACGCCACCTAATCCCGGCTGAGCAATGTATTATGACCTCGTCTAACCTTCTCAAATGCCATACGTATCCCTCCTGTCAAGATAGCTCAGCGCACAGTACCAGACGGTTGTGCATGCTGTGCAGGAGTTCAGGGCCGCTAATCCCCAAGCTTGTCTTGTCCCTTTTCCCTCTTATCCTTATCAATGGGACTATCTCTCCTCACAAGAAGATTTGGGAGATGACTGCTATTTTGGTGCTCAAAAGTGAAATAGCCCAGAGGGGCTGTGTAAACATTGTGGCTTAGCACTAACTGTCATAAGTGAGGCTTGGAGACAAGTCTCCTTACTTCTAAGGTAAGCAAATCCGCATGTTGTTACGAGGGAATCGACTGCGCTAAAGCCTTGCTTAGTGACACATCCTGTTGTCAGAGGGTTTGTCTAAACAGGTATCACAGCTGTAAGCTGTCGTATCACTGCACATCATCAGCATCTTCTGAACTTACTGTCAACACATCATCCACCCAGTTTATGAAGGAAACATCAGTATCCAGGATTTTAGTGGAAGAAGAAAAATCACTTAAGTGTCAGTAACACAGGAATAACTTCAGGGATCCAGGACACATAGGCGCCTTCAAACAAACATGCGTTTAAGTAAACCCCCCATCCTCAAGAGCATCTTTAAGTTGCTGGGAGCTTCAGAAGTCAGCTGTAAAACTTGCCTGACTCCCTGCCGCTTGGCATATGACTACAATAATCTACATCTTCTGGTAGAAATGTTTTTTTGTGTGTGTGTTAATGTTAGGGGGGTGATGTTTACTGTCAAAATGACTCCCACATAGTTTTATGTTAGTGAGCAAAGAAGGGGTGTATGCTTGCGTGAGTGTGTACGGTATTTTTTACAAGGTACATATGTGTTCATACAAGTTTGGGAGAAGAATCCTATTGCAGGAGCCCTGCAGGAGGCCTGCCACGTGGCTCTGATCGGATGTTATCGAAGCCAAAGAGGAAGCTGTTGTGAGCAACCGGATGCTGGGTGTGTCTGGTTCAGGTGTCAAAAAGAGAAGGGTAGAAAGATTAATGGCTTCCCTGAAATGAATGCCTCCCTCCAGTTGCCCGAACCCTGCCTATCAGGGGAGGGTTAGCTAACTAACTAGGGACAGGTAGAGTGACTTTTTTAGAAAGGTCTTTTTACTGATTGGTTTGTTGTGCCCTGTTGACGGGTCACTGAGTGATGGAGTGGCAAGGACAGCAACCTTCTTTTAGCTGAGCTTTTGGAACAGCTCCCTCATTCATAGCTGTGTCTCTAGTAAATCTCAAGAGACTTGCTGCATATTGAAAGGACCCAATATCTTGTCAATGGGTCCTAACATTCAGCTAGACTTCTTATCTAGTGAGGATATGAAAGGAGGATGAAATACAAGCTTACGAAGGACCAAACCTAAAGTTCTGGAATGATTTTTGGGTTGCACAAAACATGTCTGGAACATTTCAGAAAGGCCTGCATTTGTTGAAGAATAGACACAGCTTGTCTTTGCAGTGTTTTTATTATACTCTACTGACCAGTGTAAAGTAGAACAATTTCTGGAAAGAAAAATTTAAAAATCTCTACTCACTATTGATTAGCTAAAGAAAATTAACATAAACTGCTAACAGACTAAATTAAAACAACAAACTTTTAACCTACATACCATAGATTTAAGAAATAATTCATAGCAAGGAAATTAAAAGTTGAAACTAGGGGTGACTGGTGTTCAGTGGACAGAGAAGTTGTGTTGCCATTTAAAAGTTGTGTGTTCAACTCTAGCTTAGTACAGCCACATGTGGCTGTGTCCCAGGTCAAGGCACTTGACCCCATGCATGTGTATTTCTTTCCTGTGCCACTGGCTATATATAGGTTTTGTGTACAGCAATTTGAATAGTTATTATTTAGTCAGTCATATTAAAGCAAGAATACTTAAAAGTGTAAAAAAAAAAAAGCAGCAGCTTTGTGAGCCATTGATTTCAAGGTGCATGATTGTTAGAGTGGCAGTAAGGGTAGAAGGCCAGTAGAACACAACACCCAAAGCACCAAAGGACAGAAGACAGACACAAGGCTAAACAGACCCAAAGTACTACTACTCTGCACACAAGTAAATCATCAGAAAAGCAAGGGTCTGTCTGTTCCCAGACCAAAGATGCAGAGGCTGAGATTCAGGGCACCAATTCCCTCCAGCTCTCCAGCCAGCCACACTGTCATCCAAGCCCAGGATCAGTCCCTTCAAAAGCACAAGACCCTTGGCAACAAGGCTGCCCAGTACCAAGCAGGGAAGAGCCCCCATTATGGCAGGCAGGCACTAGCCCACCATGGCAGAAGTACCAAGGCAGAGAGATCACAATACCCCAACTGGAGGTCAAGAAGGATGGACACCCACCAGAGCCTCGTACAGCCCTTTCAACCTGGGGCCACCCAGCGGAAGCCCCTGAGAGAACCTTTCAGATGCACTGTCAGGAATTCAGAAAAATAAACAGAATAGCAAATCATAAAACCTCTATGCTTTGAGATTCTTGGATGAAAAGAAGTGGATAGGATTTTGTTTTGCCTTCATCTACAGTCCTTTAAGGTGATTTTAAGTGACATGTAAAAGGACATGAGGATACAATTCATATCCCATATATCTGTTTTGCTACAATATTTTGTACTTTTTATACACTAACTGTAAAATCCTTTGATTGGTGCCAAACTTGCATGCAATTTAAGAATGCCTTTGAAGGAAAAAAATCTAGTAATTATAAATAGAGCAATTTAAAACTAAATTATTATGCTTCTGTGTGCCTGCCCATACCTTTGGGGTCTATAAAGGAGGATAAAAAATTAAGCACTGCCAGCTTTGCAAAACACTTATGAATTGCAAATTCAGTGTGTGTTTTAGTTATGTTTAATTAGCAAAAGCAGCCCAGGGACACTTTCATTTTTATCATTCGTGGTGGCAGGCACATACTCAGACCTTGGGTAGGATTATTTAAGTCATAGACATTGTTGTACTCAGTAACTTCAATCATCTCACCTTACAGGTTCACTCTGGAGCAAGCATTCAAGCACTTTGTGTTCAGTTCAAAAAGTTATCTGCCAAAAGTCAGCGGGATTCTTTTAAAATTGAATGTGAGCAGTAATGTCCCATAATTAACTGGCTCGGACAATTTTTTTTCTTCTTCTTCTTTTTCATCACAAATATCAAAAGGCCTTTATTAGATAAACATGTTGACAATTGGGGTATTGTCAACTTTGCTGCTGGTGACATTTATCTGTAACAAAGAAGTTACTTGAGCTGCACTCCCTGGACTTGCTTTCCATTCAGACTAGTTCTCAGTTGTCTGCAGACAAGTTGCCCCTTGGCTGCCAGCCCACCCATGACGGGGGGGTTCCATGAAGGAACTTATTTGTAATTGCAACTGAGGAAAGGCTTCCTAAAAGCATTTTTTCACTTTAATGAAGTTACTGGCACCGGAAGGTTGGTGAGAAGCCAAAAGGTTTTAGTATTCTTTAGTAGAGAGCTAATATGATTTGTCTTGGCAACCAACAAAAAAAAGCGTAATTGGCACAGAAAATAGCCATGAGGTGGAATCCCAATGCCAAATTTGTCATCTATGTTTTTTACTTTAAGCTGGGTTTGTAAGAAAAAATGTAATTAAGGCCATTGTTGCCATTCTCTGTGGGAGAGCATTTACTTAAGCTAAGCCTTGTAATTATGAATGATATCCTCTTTGGCCTGCTTTACTTTCTGTCCCAGTAGCAAAAATTGGATTTGTTCCACACACCCCTGCAAGACATAAGATAATCTTTGACCTGAATTGTCATCACCTGCATTTGCTGTGCAGAACTGCGCTTATCCTTTCATTTAGCCTATTCACTTAAAAGCGTGCTGTTCCATAAAAGGACTGTGCTAACATGATGATCACAACAATTTGCCGCCCTGCCTACTGAGAGGCTGAGTGATTCCATCAGCGTCAGGTTACCTGGCTGCCCCCGCTGCTCACTGTACCTGTTGAGAAAGGCATTAGTTCATTGACACAGTAGGGCAAAAGAGGGTGGGATCAGTAGCAAAGCTTTAGTCAGGGGTGTGAGGCTCTTACAGGGCGGAGAGCACTCTCTCTCTCTCTCTATGGGTGTCTTACCTGACCTGGCAAGTTGGGCTAAACAGACGAGGCTTTCATTCCTACTGACCCATTGGCTTCAGTGACTAATAAAGCTGCCATTTGATCCCCTTGAATTTCTAAATTGCTTTCCATTTGATTCCTTTTATACGCTACTTGTTTTTCCACTTGGTGGGAGCAAGTTTCCACTTTTAGGCATTCGGTATTTTGTGATGACGAAGTTGTCAAAAATAACATAGTTCACTTATTTTCCCAGGTTTGTCCTTGGGAAGAAGAGATTGCTATACTAATATTCTTATTTGCCTTGTTATGAATGTTGCTATCAATAGCCTTTTATTTGTTTGACAGTGTGGAATGTGAGAGAGAACAGATTATTGTACATGACAGAATTTACTAATAATACGAATGATAATAGAGATCTTTTGCACACACTATCATATGTGGAACCTTTCAAAGTAGCTTTGCTCAATATTGCAGTGACTATTTTCTCAGTGCAAAAACGTGTAATAGTTTAGAAAATAGCTTACACAAAAGTGCCGGCACACAACGATGTGTGTATTTTAACATCGTATTGAGTTTAGAAATGAAAGAGATTAGTGGCCAAGGAAATTAATAAATTTTAACACATGCTTTTGTGCAGTCATCTGAAGTGCATCTATGAAATGAGCTTGAAAAAAGGAGATTGACCAATTTAGTCAGATTGTGAAGCTGAACATAGCTTGTGCTAGCTTGTGCTAGGCTAATGTTATTCTAAAAAGCCAAATTCATACTGACAAGTCGGCTTTTGCCCCACAGCAAACCCAGTGTGACATAAGTGTCATCATATTTAGCTCTCTTGGCTCTGGCTCTGATGTGTTCCCACTGTGGATAATCTATCTATCTATCTATCTATCTATCTATCTATCTATCTATCTATCTATCTATCTATCTATCTATCTATCTATCTATCTATCTATCTATCTATCTATCTATCTATCTATCTATCTATCTATCTATCTATCTATCTATCTATCTATCTATCTATCTATCTATCTATCTATCTATCTATCTATCTATCTATCTATCTATCTATCTATCTTTTCTTCTTCTCCTATAAAATGTGGCACATTATCGCCCCCAGGAGGCTCTGAGGAGAACTGTTTATGTTGATTAGAGGACCTTAAAATAGTTTGAATAGCAATACCTTCTTGTTTTCTAGGTTCAAGCAAATCACGAAGAGGGAAAAACGTGTCAAGTCCTCAAGTAAATAAATTTGTTTCCTATTGTGAATTAAAGTTGTTACTATAACCAACCAACAGAAGCTTAATTATTAAGCATTGTGTTTTCTTTCTTTTTTTTTTTACCATGTAGTTGAGGTTTTGTGAGGTAATCTGTTAAAATGCCAGTGCTCCCTCTTGACTCCTCTCAAACCCACCAAACTGGGTCACAATTTTTAACCAATGCTAATCAAAAGCAATTGGAATAAAATGTTACTGATATTTTTGTGCCATATCCTCCCATCTACATATTATTTTTCAAGTAATAAAGATACCATGTACATCTAAAAAAAAACATATTTTATAAATATGGTTTGTGTTGGGGCAAAGAATGGATTTCATTCAAATATTAGACTTAAATGGATGAGACAGTAGTTTATTTTATGGTTCTGTTTTATTTTAAAACTAATTTTGTCTGTTTTTTTAAAAAGTGAAAGCTGGTAATCATATTCTTTAACTCATGAATGTTACATTTTCAAGCTGTGGGAAGACGACTCTTATGCTGGTGCCTTTGTCAAAATCAAATGCCATTCACCAGTGTCATCTTTTTACTAAGCATACTTTATTGTATGCTTAGTAAAATACAATAAAACATGTTTTATTGTATGCTTAGTAAAAGCATACAAACAAAATCTGTAACAATTTAGATTTTGTTTTCACAGTAGTGCAATGTGCTTTGTAAATCATTCCTATTGTTTTTTAAGATTACCATAACTCAAGCAGGGTTGTGGTACCAGGATTATGGTAGGGAAGGACACACTATAATTTTATAACAAATTCGTACAACATTTTAAGTATATCTAGCACATGAAATAATTAAATGTAAAACGCGTTTTTTTTTTTTTTTCTAAACGAAAGTGGTTCCCTTGTTTTTTAGTTCCCGTATGATCTGTCTTTTCTTTTTTTTTCTTTCTTTTTTTTAATTGTCTGCTGCTTCACTACGCCGTCCAAATGTCAGGGAAGCATTAACTCTGGCTGTGCTCACTCAGATCACAGAGAAAGTATTTCCTGACATGTGTTGATGCCCTGGTCTGAACCGGTGCCTGGCTCTGTGAGTGTGCCCATGGCACTCAGCAGAACAGGAGGGGAATGAAAGAGCTCTTATGCTGGTGCCAGTCACATATGCCCTGCACCACCTCCCACCCATTTCACCGCCTGCTCTGTCTGCATTCCCCTCTGACACTGTCCGGGCTGGGCCCAGTGCAGACCTGCAGGTGGCCCCATTAGCAGGGAAAGTATGTCAGTGGTGCTGTGCAGGAAGTGTGAATGGAGCCGGCTGTTGCTAAATTGTGGCTCTTCTATATCACTATTTAATGGAAGTAAAGCTGTCTGAATGCGTTCATTTATAGCCGTAGAACTAGACATTTGGTTCTTGGTGTAAAAAAAAAACAAAGTTTTGTTTTATTCACAATGTGTTTCTTTTAGTCAAATTGTGGCATTTGCATTTTGAGGGGGAAAAAAAAAATTAAGGTCCAGCAAGTTTAAGAACTCTGATTTCCAAAACTATCCTGGGTGGGGGAAAAAAATCCTGATATAAAATATGAGAGTTTGTGGGAAATTCTGAAGTCATGGTGATGAGTAAAGGTGAAGGGGGCCCACAGGAAAGAAACTCCCACGTGTGCACCGTACACTACAGAATCCAGGTTCCAACCTGGCCCGGTTCTGGTCCAGCCTCACAGCTATCTGTTCCACAAGCTGAGATCAAAGCCGTAACGTTGGCAAATACGCCCGGGCTCCGGCACTGCTTTTGCTCCAGCAGCTGCTCAGCAGGAACAGCCCCAGAATGCCATGCTGAAGTTGGTGTAAAGGGCTGAAAGATTCATGGGCTGGATGTGTCATTAACTCACTGCATGATTGATGTACCACTTGACTAATAATGTCATGACTCAAAAGCAGACAAGAAAAATGCAAAAATGTTCAAACATATCATTTCTTGTTTGTTTGGGGTTTTTTTTTCCTGTGCCAGAGGAAAGAACTCAGCCTGTCTCTCTTTTGAGCTTAATCCAAAGGACTTGTTTGGTTCTTGTGAAGTCAAATAGAGAGAGAGGAAAATATTGATGTGAGATTTTTTTTTTTCATCTGGGTGGCTAGTTGGATGGCTTTGCATCACCCATAGCCTTACATCTTTTACTTATTCATCCAATCATTTCCTAGCATACAAAACAACTGGCAAACCTCAAAGAGAAACCTCCCTTTCTGTTTCCAGTACAGAGTACAATTTACATGTTTATTTCAGTCATTCAATTAAAAAAAAAAGCTTCTACTCTTAGATTGATATATTTTAAGCAGTTTATTTTGATAATTATTTCTTACACCTCAAGATAACCTACAACTGAAAATTACTACGGTGTGAATAGAGGAACAGTGTTATTTTATGTTGCGTTATGTTGAAATCCACAATCTATAGTTTTCTCTGTATTTAACCAAAATATTTAACTTTTCAACAAAATTACTAAATCTAATAATATTTTTAACAATGTTCTACATCACTAGTACTTATTAATAATGTAGAATCTAGGCAAATGAGTAATTATTATTTAGATATGCATGTATGAAAAGAAAAATATCGAGTTTTGCTTCTCCCAACAATACCTCAGCATGCATAAAAAATGTACAGCTCGGAATTGATCATACATTTCTGTGGTTGGTTTCCCATCTGAGATCATCCGTTCACCATTCAGTCAAAATCTCTGCATGACACGTCTTGTTGTTGGCTTGTACAGTCTGTCCAGTAGATCTAATTTATTTCCCTTTTCAATAAAGGGCCTCCCGAGGCAAGGTGGTGCACAGAGACAGACATGCGAGCCCTTGACCGTCTGTGAGTGTCTACTCATTAATTAGGCCAGGGAATTCCACCGGCCCTCATTCTGAGGGGGAGCAAAAGGTACCAGATGGACTCTGGGAGGGGTGTTGAGATGGGGAAAAAAAACAACAACAATATGGACAGAAAAACAGAAAGACATAGGAAAATACCAGGAAGAGACATTCACAACAATTTGCACAAAAAAAAAAAATAGGAAAAAAAGTTTCTCCATAGATAAACCATTAAGATCTTAAATTCCAATTTTTGAAACCAAATTAGCAAGTAAATATCAGAAGCTATTCCCAGCCTGAAACATAATTTGTGTTCTTCTATAGAAAAAGGTTCATAATCTGCTATTAAGCCAAGTAGGCCGCACTTGACCCATTAATACCCTGTTTGCATTTTTCCACAGTAAATCCTCCACCCTCTTTGAGTAAATGCCAAGTCAAAGAAGCTTAAGAAAAGATAGAGCAATAAATATGTCATTCATGAATACAGCAAATGTTGTTTTTTCATGTTTGCCTTGATTTTTATTTTCTGTTATTGTTATTTTGCTTCCTAATCTGTTTGGATTGTGAGTCTGCAGGGGAATGCATATTTCAGTCAGGCTCTTATGGTGCATATGGAGATGTTTTCTGTTTTGATAACGCAAAATTGATCACTAGAAAATGTGAGATTGAAAACAGAACAGTCTCCATTTTGCCACAAAATGAGAATCAAAACAATGAATTCACAACATAAGGATTATTTTTGGATGTAATAAATTTTATATCTAAAAACCATGAAGATTGTTTTTTTTTTCCTATTACTGATTTTCCAATTATGTTTTACATTTACAACAAAAGAGTAGTACAAAAAACATGAGATCCACTTTGATGATATTGATCGAATATAGAAAAACGCATACATTTTTATTTTGGTAAAAAAAAAAAAACTGATAAAGGAGGATAGCCCTGAAATTTGACCAACAGATTAATGGGATGAACTCCCAGATTGAGATGAAATCAAAAGAGAGGCTGAGGAAAAAGAATACGAGTGAAAAGAAGAAATGGAAAAGATTTATGAACAGAAACTGAGCACAGATAACATATGGAGGAGAGATGTAAAAGATGAATGGGAGAGAGCAACTGAGGAAGAAAGAGTCTCTTGATTGTTGGTTTCAGGCAGTTTGACTGCCCGGTGACAGCATGCTCCTGCTGCAGCCATACGGCCTGTCTCCTTAGCTAACAGCCCAGCTGCATGGGGAATGTCCCCAGACCTGACATTTTGACACGGGCGCCACGTTGACAAATAGCTGGAGTTTTCACCTCCTGCTACACTGTCTGCTTTACTTGCTGTATGAAGTGTGGGGGCGAGGCTAACAGATTTGCTGTCAGAAAATGGGTGGTGGTGGGGGTTGGGAGGGGTTGCTGATCGAGGTCTCTTTGGGTGGCAGGCTCCTACATAGGGAGGACTGGTCATTGACAGAATGCTTATCCTAGTTTTTGAAGCCCATTGCACACTGGAGTGCCTAGCCTCCCCCACCCCCCAGTATTTAGCTCTAAGTAAGGGGGTGGTCATATTTTCCTTATCATGTCAGTGGTGCACACAGTATCCGTATATAATACGGATAATATGCGCTGTCATGTTGCCCCATGACAAAGCAAGGAAAGCCTATTTTTATTCCATCTTTCATACAAAACATCGTTCAGTGCTTTATAAGAAGAAGAAAAAAGACATAAAGGTAATCAAAAAACTGTCAAGAGCAATAAATAAATAAAAGGTAAATTAACAAGAACTCTACAAAGAACAAGACATATCTTAACAACATAAAAAAAACATAACATTAGAAGAAAAATACTGTCAAATCTACATGTCCTGTGTTCTGATTTAACACTTTATTATTGTAATAGATTTAAGGTGGTAACAAGCCAACGGTGCTGGCTCTGATTGGTTGTTTCTGATCAAGAAGTGTCTTTCTGTAGATGGCAGTAGGACCACAGGGAAGAGGAATAGAAGTTTGATTTATTTCATAGATTATCTGTCTCATGTTATAATCTCACTACATGGTGACACTTTTACAAATATGTAAAAAAAAAAAAAAAATCATTAAAGCTACATGCAGCTTTAAGGTGGAAGAAATTTTATCCACTTACTCATTCTGTAAAAAACTAAATCTTACTCAGCAAGGGATTGTTTTCATATAGTAACACAGAAATGTAAAGTTTTATGCCATCTGTATACATATGGTAAGAGATGATGCGGTAAAACAAAACTATTAAAGTGGCCCAAGACCAAAACCTTGAGAGACCCCACATTAAATTTTTGTCGCCTTAAAATAGCCAGATGACATAATGCAAAGTTACCTGCCTCCTTTATTTGACACTTTGATTATCATATTAGCATTTTTGCAGAACTTTTTATCATTACATGAATCCATCAAAGAATTGGCAACCCATGTATGGGTGCCCAACATAGCAAAGATAGATTTAGACTCCAGAAACAGGTGAAGAGTATAATTCAAGAAAATAACTCCTCTTTTACTTAAGTTACCCTCAAAAAAGATCCACTATGTTTGTGCTCTAATGGTAACATTATAAGTCTATAGAAATGACTTTCAAGCAGCACATGTTCCTATCAACCCAACCGTTACTTTCCCTTTTTGCTTTCAGCACGAGCTCCCGCTGACAAAAGTTTTACATTGACTATGTTGAATTTATGCCTCCTGAGTCCCTGAGGCTCCTAAATGCTCATGTATCTGCATTGAGCTCTGACTACAGAATAACTTTCACTGTGTTGAATAGAAAAGTACATGTGCGCAAGCTTCTGCCTGAATGTGTCTTTGAGTTAGTGTCGGAGCCAGTTGGCCCGGTGACTGTTGCCATACCTTGGTACCGGTGGGGCTTTAAGTGCTTGTGGTTGGCTGTTATTATGGGTCTGTATTGATTAATCCCTTCGCCTGTATAACCTCCAGCTCACTTTGAGGCGTCCCCAGTGTGCTTGTGTTCTCAGCCGAGCACACGCTGTGATTAATGCCCATCTCTCGAGTCTAGCCACCACTGAGCACCGTGTCAGGCCAGATTTGTCAGCTCACAACTATAGATTAGTCTACGCCTCTTCTTCAACTTTGGAGCCACCAGTGCCCTGTTGTGTAAATCTGTCCCCTCTTTCTCCTCTCACTTGGGTCTAATCCCAAGGGTTGGGAGATGGTAGATGCATTAAACAATTCACTTAATAGATAAGCTACAATCTGAGTGAATTTCTTTGCTCACGCCTCCCCTCCATTCCCGTGCGTCCTTCCTCCCTCTCATCTCTCGTATCTCCCGCTGCTGAAATAGAATTGGATCAAAGCAGGAAAGAAGGGGGTTGGAGAAGAGGGAGGGATCCTCATTGGGTTTTGTTGAAATATTTATAGGTCAGGGTTGACTGGTTAAATTGAATATCTATGCTGATCTCACTTTCCTGTTTAACTTGTGCCTAGGCAAATATGTTTCCTTGGTGATAACCTTTTATGTACTAGTCTGACTTCATTGAAATGCATAAAGATAAAAATGTGTCACACTTCACAGTCAAGCCAGGCAGCCTCAGATGCTCGATTATTCAAATGATAATTGACCCCCACCTGTAGCTTGCTTATATTCAGTAGTCAATCACTCCATCCCCTGTTAAGATATGGGGGAAATAGGTTCTGTCATTTACATTACAAACCAGAACCGAATGTCAAGTACCTCAGGCGAGCCACTTGTGTGGAGAAGAATGGGGAAAAATATATGGCCAATTATGATTTCCAATCTTTTTAATAATTTAACCACTGTTGATATGTGAATTACTGGCAGCACAGCTCTCAGTTCTGCACCCTGTTTATTTCCAGCAGTATTTTCTCGAACAAATGACTAGATGTTAATCTTCATATATAATTTTCGTTTGTCTGAAATAATAGCTTCTAGTGGCTTGCTGTCACAGGCTGATAAATTGACAAGCAGTGTCGTAGCACACAAGTCAACAATGCCGAAATGTTTTTTTTCTCTTTTTAGTCAAGGCAGGGACTTCTTTTTTATCTCGGGGCACTCATAGTAATGAATGAATGCATATTCATGTATGGACAAACACACATACACACGTGCATGGGAGCATATTTCACCATCTGATACTGCTGCTGTGCGGTCTTTGATCCTCATTGTGCAGAACATCACACCTGCGTTGGGTAATTCCTTCAAACTGAAAATCCCGTGTTAGCTTCCCCTCAGCATCACCCTCTGTGTCTTTCTGATCTTTGTGAGCACGAGCAACGTGTCCTAATGTTGTCAGTTTCATCTTAGAAAACACACAGTATGGGCGCTATTTGCATAAATTTTCAGAGTGAAAGCATGCAAGAGTGCTCGGCACATGTGCCTGTTTGCTTAAAGTCAGCCAAAGCTCTATAATTAGCAGTGTTTAATTATGGAAATGGCTTCTGAGAAGAATTTCAAACGCGCCCCTTCCCTGGATCATTAGTCACAGGGGCAAAAAAATGAAATGCTTTCAGCAATGAAGGGTTCATATTTCAAGCTTATAGCTGCTAAAAGGGTGTACTCAGAAAATCAATTTTATGAAAGTCCGTTCAGCACTAAAGGGAGTTTCATGCAACTAAGCAATTTTGAAATAATGTCGGTGGGGACCTGATTCATGGATGCTAACAGGACTTTGCTCTCCTTGCCTGGGACATTATCCTCTAAGCTAGGGTCAGAGTTCAACCTCTGGTTTAAATCACCCTCTGTTTAGCATAACTCGATTCTTAAAGGGCTGCTGGCAACTCCACGCTGAATAGATAAGTAGTTGTCGGTGGGCAAAGAGCATGCAGTGTGGCAGATCAAAGCGCCTGAGTGCTGCCTGAGGACTATCAGGGCCAAAGTTCAGGTAAACTGTAGCGTGAAACCTAACCTTGACCCCAAGAAGTGCTAGTTACTTTAAACCACAACAATGATGTCTTAATTTGAGCCACAACCTCACACACTGACAGTAAACATACAATTTGCACATACCTCCCAGAGCACAGGCGCCCTTCCAAGCTATAAATCCAGTCCCTGTTGCTTCTTTGATTGCCACACCCCCACTGCTCTCCCCCACATCAAGCTGGGTGTCATTCCCTGGTTGGAAGGATATGGACGACACATGTGCAGGGGATGTTCGGAGATAAATGAGAATGTCAGGTCTCCCAGTCTTTGGTTCGGGAAACCACATCGCCATCGTGTAGCACCCACATGCTCTGTGGGAGGCCCTGCGCTAATAGCTTTTTGTGGGGATTAGTGTCTTTTGGTGTGCGTCCTGGGTTCTGTAGTGGAGGCAGCAACGGTGGCGCTGGGGACACTTTGGTGTGCCGTTTAAGCTGGGAGGTCACATATAAAAGCTGCTACAGCTGCATTGGGATGGCTGGCCCACGCTCCTCACAGGGGATTCCCATTAGGCAGATTGATTGTTTCCTCTCCTCTCCTCCTTTGATTCATGCCTTCCATCTGAGTTTTAATGAGCCATCGGCCGTATGGCACCACTCAGGGCATCTGTGCATCGCCCCACACTGTACTGTACACGGCTAATGGGAAGCACAGCCTGCACTGTAAATGAACACATGCAGTATTGGTCACAGTGATACCTGGAGCATGTGTTGTCTACAAGCTACTGTAGCTTTTCCTTTTGTTTGAGAGGAATTGTCCTCTTTTGTTAGACCTTAAACAGCTTATGATATCAAAGCAAAACCATGTTGTTTATTTCACTACGGTGTCCATTAAAAATCATTTCTACCACTTGAATATTATTATGTTATGTTATGTTACAACTTCAATTTTAAGTGGACCAATGCAAAGTGGTGAATCGTAAAAAAAAAATGGAAGAAAAAGGCAGCATAGCTTTCAAAATGCTTTATAAATAAAAATCTGACAAGTGTGGAGTGCATGTTTTCAGCCTCTTTAAACCTGAAACCCCTAAGTAAAAATGCTATTAACTTCAAATGAGAAGACATTTAGTTTTGCACTTAACAAGTCTGGCTTTTATGGAACAATAATATATATATATATAATAATTCCCTTCTCACCCTCCGCGGGTGGTCTGTTTCATCCTCTGAGCTCGGGTCCTCTACCAGAGGCCTGGGAGCTTGAGGGTTCTGCGCAGTATCTTGGCTGTGCCTAGAACTGCACATTTCTGGACTGAGATGTCTGATGTTGTTCCTGGGATCTGTTTGAGCCACTGCTCCAGTTTGGGGGTGACTGCCCCGAGGGCCCCGATGACCACAGGCACCACTGTGGTCTTCACCTTCCAGGTCTTTTCCAGTTCCTCCCTGAGGCCCTGGTATTTCTCCAATTTCTCATGCTGATTAATATATATATATATATATATATATATATATATATATATATATATATATATATATATATATATATCTGTAGAAAAATATAAGATGTCCCATTTAAAATCCACCCTGCAAGCATGTGGAAGTAGATGCTCTGGATAAATAAGATCAAAACATAGTAGTTTAGAGAGAAAACTATAACACCACATGTTAGGCTTGACACATCAAGTTCATGGTTACATGTGGTGGTGGTGGCAGCAACATGCTGTGGGGGACCATTTCTTCAGCAGGGACAGGGAAGTTGGTATGAGTTGATGGGAATATAGATGGACAACCCATGTTTACAAAACAGTAGGGAATGGGGAAGAAATTGAGATTCCTTCAGGAAATGCAGCTGGAGCTTCAATGGAATGGATTACTAGTTTGTTTGAATGTCCCTGCAACCGACTGAAAACAAATTGGTAATCCTCTTAAAGGCCACAGAATTGTTGCTTCCAGAAAACTTCCATGCAGTCTGACTGAGCCTAAACTGTTTTGCAAAAAAGAACAGCTAACTATTATACTTAGAGATGTTGTTCCAGGAAAAAGGTGTTTATTCACAATATTAGATAGTTCTTTCCAAGTGTGGCATGAAGTAAAGTAAAGTGAATCACATCTCAAAGCACTGTGTACTGCTTTGTCATATCTTGTTGATATACAAAGCGTGCTAATATTTGTGGCATAATAAGTACATTTATTTAACCTTTCATGCACTTTTGAGTATGAATGTTCTCTATTCTATACTAGAGTCTCTGTGTTCCATAGCAGAATGTAAAATCAAGTAATCTCTCAAATGAAACTTAGCAGGCATCTGATATTGATTCAAGCCTACATTTGAGAACATTCCATTCTGGATAATTTTCTACCTTGGGAATTTAAGAGTGTAAAGGCTCCGCAGCAAATCATTAAGCATGTTCGGAGACGCAGTAAAATCATTTTTATTAAGCTGCAGCCCCCCCCCCCCCCCTTTTCCATAGTGCAGCTGAAGGTTACAGACTCCCTTTCTTGGTGTGTGGCAGTTTTGCACATCAAAATGCGTTGAAAATTTGCAGATCTCTGTCTGCCTCCTTCTAAAGAAAACACCATTTGCAAAGAGGAAGCATAAAATACTATTTGGCATCTATCCCCACTGCCGGAGTCATGTCAAGAGATTTTACCTCACCGATTTAGACAGGCATATTTGTTCTGAAAATATGATATTAAATAACATTCCCACCATCAATTTGTGAGGGAAAGATAAATGATAAACTAGTCAGTGACTGAAGCAGGCTAGAGGGTAGAGCTCCTTCAATGAACTGTAGATGAACTGAGTGAGTTAAGGCAGAGTCATAAACACATGCTTCTCTGTGTTATTGATTGGGGGAGAATAAATGACTGTTTGCTAAACATATTAGATCAGAGAAGATGAGGCTCTCACACTGATCAGGGTGATCTGCAGGGTGGCCCTGGGTCTTGTCTTTTTGAGTTTGTTTAACTATGCGTGTGCACGTGAGCGCCGCTATACACTGTGGATCGTGTGTGTCTGTGTCTGCCTGCATTATCTGGCGAGTGCAGTGTTTGGCGTCTCCGTGAGCACGGGTTGCGTTTAACGGAACGGTAAGCCAGACTTCTCAAACTCGAGTCGTCTTCAGCCTTTGTTGACACACACAAACATAGAGAACACGAACCTCAGCTAATTTGTGCTCACACACCTTGGGCTGCTTCTGCACTGTATGTGGAGAAAACTGTCTCTAGAGGTCACTGCAGTTCCATGGGGAACAAACGCAGCTGGGCTCACAACTGCATCCTGTTTGACAGAGTCACTCTGAGCACAGCCGTAAAGGGGAAGAAGAAAAATGGAAAAGAAAAACCTGGAGAATATCACAAACTTTCAGAGTTCTAAACAGCCACATGCAGACCACTGCGGTAAGACAAACCCTGCTTCCAACTGGCAGTAAACATTAAAAAAAAAATTTAATCCAAAAGAAGCTGTTTTAAAATTGAATAGTGAGTATTTCATACACACTGCTGTTCAACAAACATACATATCCTACCACAGCTGTTTTATAATTGGTGTAAACTACTCAAGTATGCACACAGTGAATTAAGTTAATGCATTTTGATATCCAGATCTGAAGCCGTCTCCTGGGCAGTGATGTTAAATTGATGAAATAAGATGCCAAACTTTTCCCTGCCACAGGCAGCTCATAAGAATAAGTGGGGAAAAAATAATAAAACAGGATCCTAATGTTTTTTTTCTTTTGCTCTGGATTTGCTTCTAAAAACATCATTTCGATGTGTAGAAGTCAGAATGGGAGGAAAACATGTTGGCAGGCACCTCTCCCTTCACTAATTCTATTACGCTGGGTTATTTTTAAAGGTTCCTTTCCTAAACATTTACTGTCAGTAGAACACTAAAAACTGCTGTTCCATATGCTTTGTTTGCACTGTGGTTGTGGTCGAAGTCAGGCTGAACTCGGCTGCTTCCAGCTTCGTAGTCCACCATGCCAAGTTCAAAATTAGTAACAAATTTAATATGTGCTCTGCCGGCGTCCGCTGTTTTTATGCTGAGTGCAAAATGCTCTTATAGTTTGTTGCAGGGTCTCTCTCTCTGTGGAAGACCACAGCCAGGCCCAATATGGAAACTCCAGTTGGAGGAGACACAAAAAAATAGTAAAAGCAAAATCCAGAGCAGATGCTGACAACTTCTGCAGCTTTCAGGCAAAGAAAAGCTGAAGCACTAAAGCAAGACCACCAAGACAAACTCAGCTTTCACAGTGACTCCCTTCTGCTGACAAATGCGATCGTGCATGGCCGCAACCTCAAACTATTAGCATGACCTAAACGACAAAACCATGCTCCTGTTAATGGTATAATCACAGAGGGAAATGATTTATGGCTTTCGTTTTTAGGTAACACTTTCCCCATAACTTCCAATATGGGGGAAACTATCTGTTTTCACCATGTGCAGCCCCTCACACCACCTTATAGGCTGTTAAAGCACAGTAAGGAACAGATTGCTGTTGTAAATTTTGGTTTCAAACTAGAAACCATGAAATCTGCTGCAGGATTTCAGAAGGTGACAACAGTTGGAAAGTTAACTCATAAAAAAGTGATTGGGATTTTGACTGGCTTGGATTTGACGGTAGAAACTTTGAAGTAATTTCCAATAATGTACTTTTATCAGTGTATCTCTACTTGGCTTCCTTTGCCATCCATCACGTCCTTGAAATACAGGAGGCCTTCAGTGCATTTCAAAAATGGATGAGGCTCGTCTGCTGCCAGCTATTTCATGTTCTGTAGAAGTTAAGGATATTTGGGTTCACATAGGGACATTAGGCCTTCGTGGAATCATTTCAGGAATTTTAGTTTGTTTAACTGAAGAACATGACTGTAATATTTTAAGGGGCTGATTATTAGCTAAATTATTCTTGGTGTGCTCAGTTTTTTTCCTGTGGCCATAAAAGCGGAGGAGCTGGTAATTCACTTTAATGTAGTTTGCCCTCTGACCAGTAGAGGGAGGTCACTGATTTATTTCTGCTACATTTTGTCAGGAATCTGCAATTGCCTCCTTGGGCTACTTGATTAAGAGTGATTCCACAGAAATGTGTCAGTTAATATTTTTAGTCAACCACATCATACAGGCACAGTTGACTCTTTGAAGGCTTATTCATTACAGAGGAGATAAGCATGTTGCAACAGCCAGCCTTCTCTGGAGCAGGTCAGGAGTCCCCTATTAAAAGTGACTCTACGTCAGGTCATAAATATTTTGTCAGGCCTACCTTTGAGAGGCAGGCGAGCCGGGGCTTCTCTTCACTGCTCGGTTTTGCCACATGAAAGTGCAAATGGAAACACTTTAGGGCTGGGAGCTGCATCAGTCATGGCTGGAATAAGATGGCCAATAAAAGGGGCGTAATTATTACGCTCCATCATTTGACACAGCTCGAGGGTTTTGGGCTGTTTGCCTGCTTGCTGTAAGATTGAGAAAGAGAAATCCCACCCATGAATAATGGGACCTGCACTTTTTACAACCCCACAGTGTTTGAGAGAGAGAACTTTGAAGATGTGTGGTCTCTGTGTCACCTCCGTCTCTCTCTCACTTCCTCCCTGTCCCCTCGTTCATTGCCTCAGCCGTCTACCTTGCTGCACTGCTGATGTGTAACCCCAAAGACTTTTTTTTTTTTTTTTAGCCTTTTCTTCCAATTCCACCACAATTTATGGCTTCTGCATTCATGTAGATTGATAAGAGCTACTTTGGCTTGTTGGTGACAAACAAAGCCAATTTCTGCATTTCATTTGGTTCAAGCGGCAAACTCCAAACTTTAATTTGGGTTCATAAACTATAGGCTTGCTTTCATTGTCGTAAATCTTTAGCTTTTTGATTTTTCATGATTTTAAAGTGCCTCGCTGTAAATTCTTTGAACTCGGTACGCATAGGTTTTGAGGTGAGCACCATCACAGTAATGATACATTCTGTAATCACGAGGATGCTATTCCGTGAAATGCCTCTGCATTCCTTGGTGTGTCTGTTTGATATACGAGAGCCATGAGTAACAGTAAACTGAGCTGATGTAGACATCATGCAGGTGTGTAGACTGTGTTAGCAGGAAACCATTTGACTTGCACAACCACTGTATTATCTGTCACCGAAGCTCCACACAGAGAAGCAGGATCCAACTATAATCCAGTGGAGACATTTTTCGGTTGACGCCATATGGTTACACAGCTATGCTGTTAGTCTGCTTGATGGTTTTGCAAGTAATATGGAGGGGGAAATACTTTGGTATTCGGGTGAAAGAGGCTGTTCGTTATACTGTAGGAGCTGCTAGGCACTGTGCTGCCTGTCTGTAAGAGAAAATAACTAAGAGTGGGGCTGAAAATACAAGATAGATGAGCTGCTGGTTTGACGTGTTGGTCTACTTGGGTTAGAGCCTCAGTGTTACTGGCACAAGCTGAATTTGGGATGTTTGACATATAAATTGAAGAAAATTGATAGTTCTGCCACCAACAGAGTTTCTGTGTGCTGTCCAAATGACTGGCTTTGCAGCTTGTCACCTGCACAGCTCCATATAAAATGAATGGTTCACGACATGGTGTTGAATGTAATTTGTGTCCATGTCATATGACATGACAAAAGAGTGAGTTTGTGAGTTTCAGGCAAGTTTAAGGATTGTCTTTAACACCTAAACAAGTAAACCAAGTTATTGAAATGTTGATTTTCTAAATAATCACCTGAATGTTGACACAAAGTTATTTTTCTCAATCCCAGTGATGAAAACATGTTTTACATGTTGTGAAAATTCACCTGCTCCAACTTAAAGGCATGACAAACTTGGTTTTAATTGTAGATGGTGGGAAGATTTAGTAGAATGTCTTCTTTGAGTTCATTGGGTTTTGGGGTCCTTTGGAAGAAAAGGTGGTGTTGGGATTTGCAGAGTAGATGTGTTGGGTTCGTGTCGTAGCCCACGTGTACTTTGTGTACGGAAAGCAATTTGAAGATAGTGACACATTTCACTGTTGTTCATTTTTGCTTAGGCCACAAATCTGTAGAAACATTGATCCATGTGATTTTTGTAGTTTGAAACTGCCATGTCAGCTATGTGTCCAGCTGTGGGGGTTCCTTTCCGATCAATTTTTTTTTTCTAGTTTTTATTTTGAACAGAATAACCACAGTAAAATACTGAATAATCCAAACAGATGGATAAGGACAGACCAAACAACACAGAGATAATTGCAAATATATACATACATATTACTGAAGACTTAAGGGAAAATTAATATTATTTTACATTTGCTGTAAATTCATGATTTTAAAGAGATGCAGTCGGTGTAAAAAGATCATTTTTTGCCAACTGTCAGATCAAATTATCTGGGCTTTACCGCTCTAAAATTATTTAAATTGTACTTGTCGGGTACAAAACTACACACCACCAATTCCACCATGTCATTATTTATTAAACAACAAATTAAAGAATTTATGAGAAATTAATGACAGACCCAAAGTCAAGATACATGAAGAGAATATGTTAAACTTTATACTCAGTGTGTGGTCATCCTATGGCACAACTTACCCTATTTAAGAACCAACCAGAGCATCAGGAGCAAGCACCAAAAGCCAACAGATGCCCAATGTGAAGGCGAAGAAAAACAGAAGGAAAGCCCGAGATTAAAAAATGAGATTCTGGGGATTAGTAAAGGGCATTAAAATGGCACAGAAGATTATTCTGATGTTGGTGACGCTAACTTAAGGTCAGTAAGCAAAATACATCATCGTAACAAACAGAATGCAACACTGGAAATAACTGAAGCAAAATACTCTCACTGTTTTTGTTTTCTGATTTTATATTCTTTACACGTTTGCTTCCAAATAAATGAAAGGGTATGATTGTACATCATGTTTTCAGTTTGAATCGTTGAATAATAACAGATGTCATCTGGTTAAGGCATGTGCATGTGTATTTAGCAGTGTAGTGACAATGGAGAAAACAACAAAAGGCCATTTAAGAGCTTTGACAATGTATTAATACCCCTTTAACTTTTCACAATGATGGACCAACGCAAAACAGTGTACAACTGTCAGTTTGATGGACAATTACACTTTTTATTGCAAATTGCTTTACAAGAAAAAGTGTTGCATAGATTTGCATTCAGCATTCTCCTACTCTAAGTGATACCACTTAACAAAATCAATACTTTTCAATCTATCTTCTGAAAATGAAATAGTATGGCAAAACTGTAAGACTGTAAGCCACCCAAGATATTACCACAGCATCAATTAACAAAACCAATCAGGAAAGCCGTGATAACTCTGAAGGAACTGCAGTGTTCCACAGCGCAGCGGGGAAGCCTGTCAGCTAGTAGACTTGCTGTCCACAAATCAGAAGTTAGGAAACAGTGGCATTAGGAAACGCATTGTTAAAAGAAAGCCAAAATAAGTCTGACTGGCAGTTTCTCAAAAGTCACATCAAACACATGGAAGAAGAAGCTCTGGCAAAATGAGACCAGATTTCAATCTTTTGGGCTTTCATGTTATGTGTGGCAGAAAGGTAACCCCACACATTCCTATGAATACACTATTTCTTTGGTAAAGGATGGTGACTGATGGCAGCATCCGATGCTAAACATACACCCAAAGCTACAATAAAATGGTCTACATCAAAGCATGTTCATGTGTTAGAATAGTCTAGTCAAATCCAGTTCTAGCTCTGTTCATAAATGCTTTCCATCCAATCTGACAAAGAAGGAAGGGTAAAAATGTGAGATCTAGATCCGTTAATCTGATTGAGACCTGCAGTGGGAACTGCATGAAGTATTGCCTGAATTCTAGGCCACATATTTTTGTTAGTGAGAATAATTTGAGAACTATTGATCTGTTTTCTCCTTATCTTGCACAATTTTGTGCTAAACTACCTTGTAAAATCTCAACAAAACTACATAGAAATTTGTGGCTGAAATAAGCCAATATGTAAAAAAAGTTTTGAATAGCTACTTTAAGCTTCTTACTGTGATAACACTTGAACTAGTCAAAGTGATCAAATGGAGTTTGATATAAGCTGAAACGGAAACCTTTAGATCTCACTATGATTTTAGTGAAAAGTCTTCACTCCCACTCTTGGCAGATGAGAGCAGTCACCAGGCACAAGCTAAAGGGAATAAGGTCCACAGAAGAAGCTCTGCCCTGGGAAAACGGCAGCTCTAACGTTACTGTGTGCCATGCTCCACATCTGGTGCACTGGAATCACGTTGAGGACATGTATGGACTGATAAAGGGAGCAGGAGTGGCTCTTGCTTACAAGCATGTCACTGATGATGGAACTGAGACCTGGATTTTTGGACACAGAGCAGAGGTCAAACCCAGGTTAGAGATAGAAGCAGGGGTCGCAGTGCAACATCTACCCAGAGCGCACAAAGCCAGCTTTTCATCCCCTCTCTGTCCATTTCACCAAGTCTGTAATTGTCTTTGACAAAACTCATTAGCAGAGACCTTGTAGCAACATCGACAATCAGAAATTCCATGGAGAGAGACATGCACAGAAACAATGTCCCACACAAATTTCATTGCGCCTTTTGACAAAATGTAATGAACTGTGTATATTGTCCCCCTCATGTGAACTCTGAGCAATTGGTACAAAGACTTTGTTTTATGAGCCTTAGCTGCCCAGCGTGGGACACATCAAATGGCACCTCCATGCTGGCTCTTTTGTCAGACCAGAGGGCAAATTATTGTTTGTAATGCTGTTGTTGTTATTATGGCTCCTATTTATACAAAGAGGCCATTGATATAGTGTCATAATAATTCATATTCTTTTACATTGCAGGGACATACTCATTAAGTGGGGGCATAAATGAAAAGTGCACATGAGGATGGATGTTCCTGATGCCGCCTTGTCAGAAGTTAACCTCTCTTTGACCTTTAGCTTAATATTCTACAACTGACTCAATGTGATATTGGTGTAAGGTCATTCCTGGGCATGCTTCATAGAGGAAAAACGCAAATATGTTTCTGTGCTCTTTTCTGTATTGTTGAACCTTCATATTACTGTACATTTTTTTTGTATATTTAAGATTTGTTTTAAAAGTAAAGTTTATTCACTTTCCATCTGTTTGCATTTTGATTTTAAGAAAGCATAAAATTGAAAATGTGTATTCACTTATGCAGCTCAAAGAAATATCAAGTGTAAATGCTCAAATGTATGTATTGAATTATTTCGGGCCCTATGCTTAATTCATACTTAATTACATATATCCTTACATAAGTTTTGTAAAGATGTTTTGCTTGTCATGATAAAACCACACTCTTTTGGGGAGGGGGATTTTGTGTTATTGACCATCTCAAAGTATCACTTATTGTGAATTAGTAGGACAAGACTACAGTAACGCTGGTTATACTGGTTATAATGATAAATCAAAGGCTTGCTGCCTTTGCTGAAAATGGTTTCCAGTTTTTAATGTGTCGCATCTCTTTTTGAAGTTTGCCGGGGTGGGAGTGGATGTAAATCTCAGTCTCAGTCTCAGTCATAGATGACCATAATCACAGTTAATCAAGTCATCTTCTCTGTATTCGTGTCATGTGTTCACAACACTGACTTAGCAGACCACCTGTCATTTGTAGCAGTTAGCTGGAATGTAGAGCTAAAAAGAGCAAGGGGTGCAAAGCTGCAACTTGGCCCAAAAAAGACTAATGATGTGTGACAATATAAGAAGGACAGTGGGGGGTCTGGAGAGGTCAACAGACGATGTATGTGTGTGAGGGTGAGAGGAGGCTTATGTGTACAGGTGCGAAGGGATATACTTAACTTAGTATAAATTTATGGGATATTTTGATGGAAAAATTCAATGTTGGTTTAGAAACGCCCTCTGATTTCATACAAGGGATGGTCGCAGATTAAAGTTGTCAAACCAATTTAAGGTTTCATGTTTACCACAGCTTGTTTTCCTTCATTCCTTTCTGCATATTTGTGCCTCATTCACAGATTATCTAAAATCTGTTTTGGATTATGCAAACACGCTTTCACAAGCACCCCGTTAAGCCCCCCTCTCCAAAATAAAAAAAAAATGTAATTTACCAAGAGGAAGGAGTGTATTAGGGAGATTTCGCTGTGCATATACTCTACCTTAACAACTTATTTTCCTGTAATGCTGTAGTTTGTCACAGATTTCATGTCTCATCTCAGATTAAAAGATGTCAGAAAAACAGAAAATCTTCTGCTTAGCCCCTCCCCCATTATAGCAAAAATGGCAAAATGCCTATTCACTCATTGTCATTAGACTTGATTTTGAATACACATTCTTCTTTATGCTTTATTTATAGACATTCTCCTCTCTCTCTTTTTTTGTCTCTTTATGTCTCTTGTGTTCTCTCTCTCTGTGTCTTTACTGTCTTTACTTTTTCAACATTTTCCTATGTTACGATCTTATTGCGCACAATTATCCCATTATGACAATAATGAGCTATTGACTAGGAAGAAGTTTTAGATGTTTGAAAATTTATTAAAAATAGAAAAAGTAAAGTAACAAAATGTGGAAAAGTGAAACACTATGTATGGCATGCGTCTATATAAAGCATAGTATGTATGTGACAAGGCACAAGTCAGAGCCGACTGATATGCCATAATGGTTCAGTGTTTTCACATCTGGTCTATACTGTCTATAAAAGGATGCATATTGGACATGCTAATTGCTTCAGGGACATCAGCGCCATCAACTAGCCCCTGCTGTACCCAAGGTACATCACCATGGTGGTAATCCCATTGTACATGCACCATTACCTTCAGCATAAGGCAGCTTTTCTTTACTGCCTGCTGTTTAATCAAAATTGGTGTTAAATATTTGATACATGCCATCGCAACATATTAATGGATGCATCACGGATGATTATTATAGAGGGGGACAAAGAACACTCTGGCTCTCCATTAGCAGCATGTCATTACCACTCCGGCAGTAAAAGTTATGATCCGTCCAGATGCAGGACATTTCATATCATTTCTGCCTCCAGATACACTTGTTCCCCTTTGCTCATCTTCAGACCGCTTTGCTTGATCTGTTTGATGTCTTGAACATACTTCACTGTTAGGGTTTGTTGCGACAAGTTCCCAGCTGTTTGAGTCCTTTTATCTCTCGCAGGTGGCTTTATGTACACAGATGCGTCTTAATAAATCAGAACATGATTAATTATTCAGTCTGTGTCTTAATTCCATATAAACATTTAAAGTCATATTATGTGGGTTTCTTGCAAGACATTACATTTTTTGAGACTGAGTTGCAGCTTACTAAAACACTTGAACCAAAATAAGAATATGGCATAAAAGAAATAAGTAAAGGATTTCTATCACAGATATGTCAGCACACTGAGAACTGATGTAAAGTTCATGCACTCACCACTTAGTTGTGGCCCTTTTTCATGTTATACTGCATGTGTTTCATGAAGGCCATCAGCCTGTGGCTCTCCTGAAGTGTTGTGTAAGCCCAGGTTGTTTTATTAACATTTAGCTTGTCTTGTTAGGTCTGATGTCCCTCTCTTGACAATATACTCTTTATGGGGTTTAGGTCAAGCAGGTTTTCTAGCCAGTCCAGCACTTTGCCACCACGGTCATTAAACCAGGTATCGGTGCTTTTATCAGTGTGGGCAAGTGCCAAGTCCTGCTGTATTTTTAAAAGAACATCTCCATTAAGCTTGTCAGCTGAGGCAAGAATGAAGTGCTCCCATTTCCTGATAGAATGGTGCACTGACTCTGGACTTGATGAAGTACAGTGGACCAACACCAGCATTGAAGCACCTCCTCCCTATCCATCACTTGTAATAGAAACTCCCCACTGGACCTCAAGCAACTTTGATTCAGATCCTCTCGACTCTTCTTCCAGACGCCAGGATTTTTTTTTTTTCTAATTATATGTGAAATGTACTTGCATGTAAAGGGGGAAAAAAACTAGATCAACAACACTTCAGTCTCCTTTTTCCTTAGGCCAAGTGAGATGATTCTGATGTCGACTCTGTGTCGGGAGCAGCTTAACCGTGCAGTAGTTGTGTGTGTGGAAGCCCTGATTCCAGCAGCACTCCACGCCACGTAAATCTCGCCTAAAACTACTGAATGGACTTTGCTTCACAATCCTTTCCAGGTTGTGGTTAACCCTGTTTCTCATTCATCTTTTTCTTACGACACTTTTTCCTTCTGCTTAACCTCGCTTCAATATTTTTGGACTTAGTTCTGTGTAAAAAAGTACATTTGTTTTATAATGACTTTTTGTGGCTTACCCTCTTTATGGAGGGGATCAATAAGTTTCTGCTGGACAAGAGGCAACACTTATCCGTCTCCTCTATGACTGTTTTGGTCGTTATGAAAATCTTTTTTTTTCTATTGAGTTATATAATATTCCATTTTGTTGAAAGACTGAATTTGGAGTTTTAATAAGTAAATGCCACAATTATCAAAAGTAACAGGAAAACACATACAAGCATGTGCTGAATCATTTTAAACTAACTAAATAAATTCCTTTTGTTGTTTTAATTTCACATCAAATTTTTAGCTGTCAAGTGGTAAATGCATTTGTACCCTGACGTTTGAATCTCTTGTTTGTATTTTCAAAGATGTGGAATTAACATTTTTATTATTTGCCTTTTATCTCGAGGGTTTTTCACCGGACAGAAAAACGTAATCTGAGTAGGCCTAAGTTATTATTCCTGTCCGTCCTCTTCCTCACTGTGTAGCTTTTCACGGATTAATCTACGAGCCAAGGACGCGCAGAATGACCACAGCTTCACGGAATTGAGTCCGAATCGCCCTAATACGAAAAAATAAAAATAAAAACTTTTTATTACAAGCATAATCCCTCTCAGACGATCTGAAATGAGGTTTGTGGAAGCTCTCGAATATTTGCAGGTAATGTTTCTGATAGTGGTCCAGATTCAGATTTAATCTTTCCTGGTGTGGTAATAAGTCCGAGACGGACAGGAGTTCAAAATAAAAAAAAGGGAAAAATAGAAAACGGTAGTGAGTGATTTATAACGCCATTGTGACAGTAATCAAGTTTCTTCTTTTTTTTTTCAAACTGTAGAAATTATTGAGTGGCGTTATTAGCAAAGGTTTATTGACTTATGATCATTTTTCTTTTCTTTTCTTTTTTTTCTTTAAATCTTTCAAGTATAGCTATAAACTCTTCAGGTGGATTCGTGCCTCACAATCATAAGGACTTTATCCGACATCTTTTCGGAACTATTTGATTTTAAAAGTTTGGATGTTATTGGCGTCTTTTTTTTTTTTTTTTCTGTCGACCGTCAACATGGATCACACACTACAGTGATCAGCTTATTAGGCTACGTCTGTCTGTAGGAGAGAAAAGAGTTGGTCCATAACGAGATGCTCCACGAGCAAACCGGCGCAATCAAAGGGGTTTTATGATCGACCATGTGAACCTTTCTGTCGGGTTTGATCCTACAAATGACCTTTTAAATTAACACAATATTAAGTTAGTGCAGCGGCTCGCTACACAGGGGACAAAGCAGCATTCATCTTCCGCCCCTGCCTCGTTGCTCGGTCTGAACAGCAAAAAAGTGTTTGATGCCACTCCTGATTAGATGCTGACAATACAGAGAGGATGTCCCCTTTCTTCTGCGACTTGTGGATTTTACGCACGTCTCTCCTCTGAATTATGACCTTCCATTAGTGCTGAGGCTTCCGGCGTTGTGTCAAGATTCCAAATAAAATGAAATAAACTTTGATCAAATGCGCAAACGCAAATGTTGTGTAATTGGCTGAATGAGTGCTCATATCTCATGTAAATAATAACAAAAGACATGGTCTGTTAGGGGAAAAAAACCAGCAATGTATTAGAAATGTCCCGAAAGGCAAACAGAGGGAGGGCGTACAGTTCGACACAATGACAAAAGTAGATAATAAAAAACAATACATCCAAATTAAGCGCAAAACAGCAGATCCAATCCTAATCACTAATTCCAGGAAGATTTCCTCTGTTACATCAGGCAAAAAAAAAAAAAAAAATCACACAATACACACAATAAACACAATTAAAAAAAGGGAAAAAAATAAGACACATCTGACCCATAAACATAATAAATAATAATCCAAAAATGTTGACATAACAAAAATGTTAAATACACAGAGAAATGAATAAATTATGCTGCACTACACGATTGCCTTACACAAATTCAGCCCGTTTCATTTTGGGCCATTGCTCTTACACTTTGCATCTAGAAATATTTTTTGCATAAAATCTTTTTATCGCCATAAAAAAACAATGTTGTGCAAAATGATAGTCGAGTCCACAGCTTGATAGTTCTCACTGCAACAGAACCAGGCAGCTCACACTCAGGCCGCCACATGGTCAGTGTGTCTTTTAGTGCATATTAAATGTCCCATTTAGCTGCTGTTAGACAAGCCCCAGAAATCTGAGAGAGGAAAAGGAAACAGAGGAAAAAATACATGAAAAGCTGTAAATATCTCTTCTTATAATCAGGAATAAAGCTGACTATTCTACAATTAATATTTCAATTTTTATAAGATTTTCATCCTACAGTTCTTATTATGTAAAGTGTTGTTTTTTTGCTCTCTTCTTAATGTGAGGAGGAAAAAACACTTGAAACACAGCATATTTGGTGAGTCCTTCGTGCCTCATCCTCCTGTGTGTGTGCGTGTGTGTGTGTGTGTGTGTGTGCGTGTGTGTGTGTGTGTGTGTGTGTGTGTGTGTGTGTGTGTGTGTGTGTGTGTGTGCGCGTGGGGTGTGCGTGTGTGTGTGTGTGTGTGTGTGTGTGTGCGTGTGTGTGTGTGTGTGTGTGTGTGTGTGTGTGTGTGTGTGTGTGTGTGTGTGTGTGTGTGTGTGTGCGTGTGTGTTTACTTCACTGGTTTCTTCCAGATCAGTGCAGCTGGCACTCACCTGCTTCACCTCTTCATGACTGGTCTGAATGCAGTGACCTTGTCGTTCTGCACAGTCCCACAGGCTTCGCTGAGGTCAGATGACTGAATCTCTACCTTGCCACTGGAGAATCCTGCGTGTCCAAGTAAAAGCACACCTCAAGAAAGTTGCTTCAGGTTGGGAACGTGTTGTTTTCTATCATAAAATCAAATGCATTTTCACATTTGAAAAAAAAATAAATTGGATAGCAAATGCGGTGTTATTTGAATGCTGTGGAAATGAACTTTTGCAGACATACCTTCGATCGTTGTGTACTGACAGGTATCTGGAAGGGCAGCATAAGACGAGCTGTGAAGTTGGAGGCCCTTGTGGCTGTAGCTGCCTGTGCCGTAAACTTTTGAGTGCAAGGATGAGCCCTCAGGGAAAGAGCTTTCTGAATTTGTGACACTGTTAGACTCAAGCAGGCCTCTTGTGGCTCCACATTGTCCAGTAGGAGCCCTAGGAAGTCTGCTGCTCTGTAGTTGACAGTCCCCAGTTAGGCTTCCTGTCCTTAGCTCCGAACCAGGCTGCTGAGGGTTTAATATAACCCCTGAAGCTGCGGTACGGGCCAACGACCAAATGCGTGGCTTTTCTGATGATTCAAAATGAGACAGGGACACCGCTCCTGCTGACGGGACGCTTGCAGGAGCCGCCTTGGACACAATTGGATCTATGAAATCCGACGGGAGATGAGGGAGGGCGGCGACACCTTTGATGCTGCAGGGGAAAGTGTGGAAGCTGTTTGTCAAGCTCAAGTGAAGGTCAGAGCTGCAGTCTCTTTTCAGGGGAGCTCCAGGTGCGACCATGGATCTCTGGAGGTCCTGCTCGTCAGCTGCCACCTTTTCACAGTCGCTGTCCAGCTTGTCACAGTCGTCCTCATCCATGTCCTCCAGGTCACTCAGGTGCAGCTCTTTCTCTTCCTTGCAGTCACTGGAATCTAGATGAGGGAAATAAACGTGTGCTGTATAAAACTTCGTGAAATACTGGGAAACTGTCTGTAGACTGTGTTGTGATATCAAAGTATTTACCTTTGGTGGCACAGTCCTGGTCGCTCTTACTAAAGTCCTCCTTTCTATCATCGTTAGCCTTATTCTTTGGTGACCAGGTCATCTTGTTCTCCTTCTTTAGCCGTCTCCTGGCATTGGCGAACCACGTGGACACCTGGGTGAGGGTCATCTTGGTGATGATGGCCAGCATGATCTTCTCTCCCTTCGTAGGGTAGGGGTTCTTGCGGTGCTCATAGAGCCATGTTTTTAGTGTGCTGGTGGTTTCACGCGTGGCATTCTTTCTGCGAGCTGTGCCATTAAAGTCCACCGTCCCGTATCTGCAAAGTGAAGCAGGCACAAACACACCCAGTCAGTCTCTTTACTGCATCCTTTAATAATTAGATTTCCATCTCCAGGAGCATCAGTATGTGGTGTGACGCTGATTTCTGTATCAAAGTAAAAGGTGAAGGTGGAAAATGTAGCTTTTAATGTTTAGGTCTTGCTGTATGAACATGGAAAAACATAAATGTAGAACTCACCTGTCATATTGATACTGTCCCAGTGAGTGATCGTAAGGATAGTAAGCAGCGGTTTGAGTGATGCCAGAGTGTAAAGTGCCTGTGCTGTCCTTAATGTCATACTGTGGATTCTGTTAAAAAAGGAAGAGTTTGTAGTAAGTTTGATTGCCTTTGAGAAATTGTTTTAATGCTTTAAAAAAAAAAGATCATCTTAAAGATTTTCTTTTTGTTTTTCTTTTACTAAACCGACTTGTTTTTAGCTCATATAAAAACAAGCATGAACAACATTTAACTCAAACGGGAATTAGAGCTACAATTCATGGGTTTCAGAAATAGTTTACTGCTGTGACTCTGATTTTTACTGTAAAGCACTCTTGCAGACATTAATAGTAGTTTGACCAAAACTGTTAAAGAAACAAGGAATTTAAAGTTTAAGCAAGACTTTTGCTTCCTTTTCTCCCCCCCCCCCCCCCACCCCAAGTATTTTTTTTTCGGTCAAATTATGAACAAATTTCAATTTAAAAAAAAAAGATCTACAAACAAACAGTAACTTTTTTTTTCAATCTCTGAAGCAAAGCAGAAAAAGTACATTTCGAGTCTAGACTGAGTTGTATTTCTTAACTTCTTCACCTCATTTCATTGATGCTATTTTCACACTGACAATTGTAAGGAGATGCTAATGTTGCAGCTGGATTCAACTGCCTTTCAAGACCTAATTGTTTGCAGTGTGAGATAAATTGATAAACCTCCTGATCGATCAGCCAGAGCTCCCTCATCTCTCCCCTCCCCGCCCCCCCACACCTCTCAACCCGCTTTTGCGCGCCTGTGAAGCCCACCAGAGTGGAGTAGATAGCGGATGGGTCGGTGCTGTAGGGGAAGTAGTTGGCGTAGTTCTGGCTGGCTGCGGCCGCAGCGGCGTAAGGAGAGCCGTACATCCCCAGCGCTGCGTTCAGCTCCGTCCGGCTGCTCGCCAGGAGCCGGTTCTCGTAGGAGGGGCAGCAGAAGGAGGCGGCGGCTGCGGCTGCGGCGGTCTGAGAGCTGCCTGTCCCGTCAGAGACCGACCTGGAAATCGAATCGCAGCAAGTCGTACTGGGGTTTGCCGACACGAAAAACTGCATGAAGAGAGTCGTGGATAAATAATGGTCATTAATGGATTCAGCTCTGAAGTGGATATCTGTGACAACTCTGAACTGATTGTGGACTTTGCGCTGCAAAAAAAAAATATATATATACTTGTGCTGGGATGATGAAGCGGAAAAAAGCAAAATGCTTGTCTAAAAATAAAAGGTTTAATTGTCATGTGCAACCTGCCTTAGTTCAAGGTAAGTCAGCATTCAGAAGATTTCGGAAAAGAGAAACTAGTATTTTAACTCAAAAATAATGCACTTTTATTTATGAAATAGTTAATATTAAATAACATATTGTATAGTAAGTGAATGTCAGTGTTAATTGTTTTTAAATGATGTTGAAACAATAAAAAGTTCTGCGCTTAAAAAGTGACCTGTTTTATTTAATTTTTTTTTTTACTTTAAAATAACGAACGTGATTCCGATAAATATAAAATACAGAATGCAGTTAAGCAGTAATAATCCTACAATTTAATTCCACGAGTTTGTCATTCATCTTGATAAAAGTTAAAAATATAACAAAAATCCACCTAAAAGTTGCTCCATAACTTTTTCTGGAGAGCAACGACTGTCCCCTGATCACCTAGTTTGTCATTCAGAGCAGAAACAGCTTGTGGAAATTTCAAAATGACTTTTATTAGTAGGGAAAAAAAATATTTTTCCTAAACAAGCTTAACCGCGCATCAATGTGTTCAATCGGTGACATTCATCTGTATTGTCATTTGAAAAGCACGTGAGTTCATTCATAATTCAGTGTAATTGGACATGGGTGTGTGTGTGTGTATATTGATATTTGGTTTAACAACAAAACCACATGGCGAAAATAGCTGTCAGTGCCGTCTGAGCAGTGGCAGAATGATAAATGATTCGCATTAAAATTAGATCTCAGTTACGTGTAATCAGAGAAAATATGCAAAACTCCCGAATTCCTATTTATTTAAACTTAAGAGAAATGAAACGAGAGACGACTTACTTGTGAAGTTGCATTGTAAGGATATCCAAACTGCGAGAAAGACATTGCTGCTTCCTTTGTTACCATCAGGAATATTCTTCACCCTTGATCGATTGCAACCAATTCTACTTCAAATCCATCGTCTTGCACACACTTTCCACGCACGGCCTTTCGCTCAATAATAGATGACTTCAGTCAAAAGGAGGGAGAGTTTGGAGTGGCAGCAGCTGCAGATTGTTTTATATGAATGAATAATCCCCCACAGGATCCGATAAGAAATGAAATTAAGCGTCATTAAGTGGAGAAAAAAAAAATGTTGTTGTGTTGGCTGAAGGAGGCTTAAAGGATAAGTAAGTCTTCCAAGTTATGGACTCTGCTTGTGCTATTATTTGTGGCTCTATAGTTCTTTAGCATTCACCCATGCAAGGGTATCAGCGTGACGTCACTGTAATCCCGGAACGGCAGGGGTACCAAGGATAGAATAATGTCTATGCCAATCACATCCAGCGCAGGGTTTTCTTAAGGTGCACTGTACACTTTCTTGTCCTGATTTCTTTTCTTTTGCCCATTTCCCCCCCCACCGTGACATACTTTTTGGAATAAGTCCACCACCTTTATTGAACCGCTGAACGCCAAACCTTATCCAAAGTTAGAGAAAGAAACATTTAATTTAAAAAAATTGTTTGGCACGAAAACATATTTTCACACTCCAGATGTTTAGAACCGTTGTTTTATTTGTAGTCAATTACTTATAAATGAAGCTAATATATAATGTTGAGCTTTGTTATTATTATTTTTTAATTCCACCCTCTGCTCGCTTCTGGCACTTTGGCCAGAGGTCCATCACGGAGTTAATGACAATGATGTTTCTATCTTTCTCTATTAGAGAGAGCGGCCAGTCCCAGCCTGAGCCGTTAGAAGCGTTTTTGGCAGGTCAATAGACCGGTGATTGATGCGCGCCTGGAGACCTACGTGACCATTACGCGTAATGCGTAATTGTATCAATTAACAAATGGATACATGCCCTTGTTTAACCAACGAGTAACAGAGTGAAAATATGCCTTAGAGGTGAAATCCGAAGCGCTGCGCAGGAAAGAAAAAAAGAAGAAGACATTGGAAGCCGAGCTCCCCAATGTAATTAAATATCCGTGCATGGGGGTGACGAGAATTGCATTTTAATTGAATGATGCTCTCTTGAAAGATGGGTAAGGAATGATGCTGCCTCACGGTAAATGAAACTAGAGATAATTTTAAGCCTTATTAGATAAGCAGCTCAACCATGCTGTGCTCTCACTCTCTCCTGTAAACACCAACGTGCTGCATCCTCTCCTGAGCTGAGCAGCAGAAACAAGGAGGACTGATCACTTCCCCTGTAGGACATTTATTTGTACTCAAAATGACAGTTGGGTCCGTTTCACTGAGTCACATGACCTGTCTGTTTCAGACCGTCTTCAATGGATAAGTTCTCAGTTTTCACTACTGATGCGCTGCGCCTGAATTTCCCAGTGTCCTGATTTATCCTTCTGATAAATTGTTCTCAGCTCCCAGGAGACCCGTCTGCGATTGCGCCTTTTCTCTCAAAGGGGCGCTAAAGAGCCGCGTGTGCCAGATGGAGATCTCCCTTCAGAGATTCTGTACGGAGATGAAGTGGACACAGCGTGGCCATTTTAAAAAGACACAACTTTAAGCACAGCACACAGTTGTTGCAGTCGAGCTCTTCAGTCAGGCAAGTGAAAGTAAGCAGAAGACTTGTTGAACAGAGTTTATTTCATGGCTATTTCTAATGTTTTCAAATAGCAATAAACACCTTATAAACTTATAAAATAAAAATATAAAAGTGTCAGCAGCTTTGCTATAATATTTTCTGTAAGTCATAGGCTTGAAATCTTCAGTCTTTTTCGGAAACGAAATTTCTACTCTGATATAGATACACATATTGGCTGACTTATAACCTCATTTGGACGTGTATATAAATGTTTTCTTAAATTGTGTGCTATGGGGCATGATAAAATAATAAAACCAGATTTATGTTGCAAACTCATATGTGCAATCAATACTTTGCATAGTCCTTTAGTCATCTTTTATTCTGTTGAAATACATCACATTTGCACAAGTGGGCAATTTCACTGGGGCAAAGCAGATATACTCTAGCTATGATCCTTGGTGTAAAAGATCTCACAAAACCAAGCCCCAGGATAGGACTAAATATGTGAAGGAAAAAAGTATTTCTAAACAGTTTTCACCAAAAAAGGAGATGAAAAAAGAGCAAAGTTCTCTTTGAAAACCATATTAACTGGTGATGCTATATTAAGTGCTTAATTCTTATTGGATGTTCATAAAAATCTGAAATCGAAGGTATGTATGACACTCTTTAAAACTCCCCAAAAGCCATTAGAGAAAACTACAGCACTTAACAGGAGAATCCACATATTGAGCTAAAACGATTATTGCAGGCAAATGTGCACATAAAGGAGGTTGAAACAAGTTAAATGTAATTGCACGCCAGGGTTCAGTGCATTTCTACAAGGGCACGCATGATGGCCCAAGTGCATATGGACACACTCATGCATAATGCATGTGCAGTAGTCAGTGCAGATCCCACTGAATAAGGCAGAAATGAACACTAATTGTAATAGTACACTGACCACATTGCCCTTCCCTCTAACATGTTTGACAAGCCAACATTGAGCCATTTCTTTACAGAGCCGTTTCAGTTGTTACAGTATTACAAGGTTAAACTTTTTGCAATCTGGGTGTCTGATACAATGGGTTAATGTTATTCTATGTGTTGGTACTTCAGTTGAAGTATGCATTTTCTAGAAACTTGTAGGAAGCTCTTGCAGATTGCAATGGTATTTTTTGGCCAGAATAATAACAGAGCACTTAACCCCAGTGCCTTGCTATAATAATCATACACTGAACATTTTCATATTTTTATTATGTTGCAGACCACAAACATTAATGTATTTAATCTGAATTTTATGAAAAAGACCAAAATAAGCAAGGAACTATGAAGAGGAAGGACAGTAGAATGCCTTTTTCTTCTTATTATTATTGAAAAAGTGTGGTGTGGTGCATGGATATTCTGCTTAAGTCACTTGGGAGAATCTTTAGACAGGGCAACTATTACTTGTGCACTCTACAAATCTGAGCTTTGAGAAAAGAAAGCCACTATTTGAAAAGTCCCTTTTGCCTTTTGGTATAGATCACCTAGTGGAAAAAAGCAAACGTGTAAGGAAAAGCTCTAGTCAGATGAGACAATAATCAAACTTTTCAACAATATGTAAAACATTATGTGTGGTGGAAATCTAACCCTGTACATCATCCCAAGCATGTCATCCCCTTGATGACACATGGTGGCATCGTCATGCTGTTGGGATGCTGATCTTCAGCGGTGAAAAGAAAATTGGTTTAAAATTAAAGGAGAAAAAGGGCAGAGCTAAATGCAGGGAAATGTAATCTGTTAGAGGCTGTAGAAGACATGAGACTGCGGTACAGGTTGACCTTTCAATATGACAGTAACCCTAACAACACAGCCAGAGCCACAACAGAATGGTTTACAGCTAAGGATATTTATGGACTAGCAAGGCCCAGTTAAAGTCCAGGCCTAAATATATAAACTCAAAATTTGCTGCCATATTTGAAAAACTGAAGTTCATAGATGTTGTTTGTGACTTAGCCTGAGCTAATTTGCAAGGAAGAAGAATGGGAGCCATTTCAGTTTCTAGATGTGGAAAGCTGGTAAAAAGATGTCCCAAATAATGTGTAACTACAATTAATGGTAGTAACGCAACAGAGCTGAGTACAAATACCTTACATTCTATTTTTACATTTTTATTCATAATAGTACCATTACTACTATCAGTAGTAATGGTAATAGTAATAATATTACCACCTCTTACAATATATTACAATATTATTGTTATCACATAACTATGTTACAAAGCTGTCACATGAATGCTTCGGTAAGGCGTTACTTGAAAATAAGGTCATTTACTGTTTTAGAACATTTTCCCATGTACTTAAAAAATAGAGAACTTCTAATATGTCTTGTCCTGAATGATCCACCTGATTGGTAATGAGACTCAGTAATACAAGCATTCTCTATTAGATGCCTCGCTGCGTGAAAAAAAGAAGAGAATTGAAAGGTTATGTCAACACTCAATAGCTCCCGGCCCTATTCTGCTATTTAATACATTTCCTATGCTGACTTAATGAACCTCACAAAGCCTTTCTGGTTTTTCATCAGATGGGGGTAGCTGCAGTGTTGGTTGAGGTAGAGGGGGTGTATGAAATGGTAATAAGGGCAGGCAGATGAAGAGATGGAGGGAGAACCCAGAGTTGAGCAGGGGATGAAGCGGCACCTACCTGAGGTGTGTGTGATCTCATTAAAGCCAAATTGGTATGTGCCAATAAATCCAATGTGCTTGTGATATGAAGTTATTGCACACATGCACACAAACACACACACACAAATCTTGCATCCAAAATAATAATAATAATAATAATAAAAATAAAAAAAAAAACAGCTCACAATGAATATTATTAGTCCCGCTAAATTATCAGTAATGACGCGGAAAGTAATAAATAGAAAGAGAACCAATACAGGCTAAGGTCGCAGTAGTAGCCAGTTAACATGAATACTTTATCAAAAGCTGAGTGATAACAGCTCAAAAAGGAAAAAGGGTCTGTGAAGTTTGTTAAACAGAGAAGAAAAAGAAGGTTGGGAATGACTTCATGACTATTGCCTCCATAAGTTGGTCTGCTTTGGAGGTAAACTGGATAATGATATGTGGTGACTGTGTAGTTATATGTAGGTAGACCCACAGTGGTAGGATGGGGTTTGATTGGGATGTGGGGTTTAGAAGACAGAGTATTTCTGATGCAACATAATCACTTTGGTTTCTGTTTTCCACTGTTTAAACATAGAAATGTACATGAATGGACAGGCACAATTGCTATTTCATTTGTCCCTTTGTCATTTTGACTACTTGTCGTCAGATGTTTAACTCAAACAAACCCTAGGCTATTTTTATTGGGAGCCGCCTCTCCCAAAGGCCCCTGGGGCTCCTGGGAGAAGGTGAAAGTGATTTAGACGAAGAGAAGAAGAAGAGCGAAAGCCGTGCATGTGTTGTTTGCGTGTGCAGGCTGGCAGACTCCCCTTGAGGCTCTACTGTAAAGCTATCATCAGTGGTGGTGTCAGGGATTTGTAGCTTGTCACTGACAGAGAGGGAGTGCTGGCAGTAACTCTGGGAAATAACGGCTCTCAGGGAGGAAGCCCGGCTTCCACAGCTTGTGTAAATGAAGGTGTGTGTTCGTGAGAGATGGAGAATGAGGGGGAGGAATTTGTGTTTATTTTTTCCCCGAGGTGTCTTGCGATCCATCTGGGTGTACAGGTAGTCCGTGGCTTTGTCGTATTGTGTGAATCCACGTGGTTTCTTTAATGTGAAGGCCTTAGGCTTTTTGTCTGCGTGTTTTCTTGTCAGCAAGTGGTGCATGTACATGTCTGTTCTGGGTGTTTCAGAAAGGCATTGCATAAAACCCTGTTTGTATGTACATTAGCTCTCACATTTGGGTGAGTGTTCTCTGTTCCCTTATTTAGGAATCACTAACATCATCTTTATATTTGTGTGGTCTTCATTGAGATGCTAGCTGACTTTTAATACCTTCTTAGGAACTAAGGGCCTGCATCAGAAACATATTGCTGTTGAGTTAGTACTTGTTTTTGCAAAGAAATATATCTAATGAAATCCCCTGGTATCATGAATGGAGAACTAATTTTCTCATTGACAGCCATGTGTTTCTGAAATTGCATACTGGCAGTTGACCAGATCTCAAGAGACCAAGTGGTCATGAAATCCAATCAACTCATAAATGATCATGTTAGTGTTCAAAAGGAGGAGAAAAATAGAAACACTGGGAAAATTGGACTTACATGTAACTGCATCTGCTAAATCTACAACAGCATTGTGGTGCATCTCTAGGGCCCACAGAGGCAGAAAGGCAGTTCCTATTACTGTCAGCCCAATTACTGGCCACAGCGCAGCCACTGCTGTCAGCACCAGGCAAAACATGTAATGCATCGGCATCTTTTCTTGTGAGTATGGCCAAAACTTTTGGAAGGGGATCTTTGTGCAGCACAGCTGCAAACTATAAGCAAGTGATTGTGAAGATTTATTGCAGTATTGTGTTGTGAAGTTTCCATTATGTGAGTTAAAAAACACACTGTATTTGGACTTGAACAAGAAATGACGACATATTTGATGCCCACAGCAAAATATACACTCGCCAGCTACTTTATTAAGTACAATTTGTTAGCACCGGTTTTGATACTGTTTTGTGTTGAGGACTGTTATAAGTTTTTTGGCATACATTCAACAAGGCATCGACACATTTGCTGCTTGTAGACGACACATCCATGAAGTCTCCTGTTCCACCACAAATTTCCACCTCAAATTTCCTCTCTTAGATTAAGACATGGTGGTTGTTGAGTAAAGTAAGCTTATTGTCATATTCAAGAAATCATTTTAAGATTATTTGGGATTTTAAACGTGTATTGTGTATTATCCTGCTATTCTGAAATCGTATTCTGCATGCCTTGGGTCTTAGCAAGTGTCTACTTAAAGTACTGTCGACATCCGTCGCAGACCAGAGATCCACAAACCTGCTAGATGCCTGAATGTAGCCAGATGATTGAAAATTCTTCTGATGCAGCACCATACGCAGTATTTTTTACTTTAAACCTGTATCTGTCCCATCTATAATCATATTTATAAACTTACAAACCCGTTAGTGAGGAGAAAGAAGGGAATCTAAAATGGGAAGCCTTGCTAACCATGTGTTGTGTGGAACATTTCTGCCTCTAAAGTTAAAGCACATGAAGACGGAAAAGGCCTTGTCCCATCTGGTTTGGCTTCAGTCTGGTTTACTGCACATTGGTGCCAATACAAATATCTCTTCTTGATGTTTGTTTGCATAAATCGTTTTGAAAGGCTTCACCAAGAATTTTTGGGCGGATTATCTTGGAGAAGTTAGGGAGTCAATAATCCTCTCTGAGGTGACTTTTAGATCTGCTCTGTTTTCCAAAATGTTAGAAAAAGATTGTCTTGGATTCTTTTTTCCTTTAATGTTTTTGGCAGGGAGTTTTGATGGTGAACTTTTCAGAGACTTAGTAGGCGTGTTTGTGAAGCCCATACAGATAATACAGTACAGAGCTGTGCTTCTTTTTTGTCTTTCTGCCACAGCAGGGTTTGTTGTGATAACATCAGTGCCACATTTAACACATGGCAAAAATTCTGCTAAAAATTCAGGGACTTAGTGCAATATCTCAATTTCTGAACCTATAAATTTAAACTCTGTTTCAGGTCCTGTTGTTAGAAGGAAGAGAAATACAACATTTTTCTCTGTTTTCCTCTTGAAATAATAACACCGAATGTATGTGATGTGTTTTGATTAAATTTTCAAGTCCTTGTCAGGACTGGAATGACTCAAGTTTAATTTGTCCCCTTATACAGAAAAAAAAATCTACTTCTCAAATTTTCACATGCTTTTCAGTATAACGATCATGTTTTGTGTTCAGTCAAAAAGAACTCATCTGAAGAAATTACGTCATCTAGAAATCTCAGAAATAAACTTCCCACACTATCAGATTACATTTAAAAAGAAAATGTAAAAAATACCTCATAATTATTTGGCCATTATTTATAAAAACATGAACATTGGTAAACCTTTTGAATGTCTGTGGGATAGATGATCAGGCATATAAATAAAGTAGGCATTTTGAAGGAATCTGACAATATTCTATTACATCACTGCAGACTGAAGTGCCAAGTTTGGAGAAGTTATAGAGATATGAATACCTTTGCTAATCACAGCAGCTCTTGGTTTGCTACAGATGCATACATTTTGTCCTGTTTGATTTTATGTGTAGAAAAGTCAGATTTAAGATTTATCTAATTCTAATGTCTCACCCAGGTCATTCATTTAAAATTGAAATCACAAGCTTAAAACTGAATGGAGGTAAAATAGCTTTGCCCACTCTGTTCCTCACAACTAGATCCAGATGCAAAAAGAAAAATTCCCCCCAAAACTTTATAATTTCTCCTTGTCTTCAGCACCTTTGTATTCATATTGTCAGGCTGCAGAGCTTATGGTGGTGATGTTTTTTTTCTTTGTACCTGGTGACAGAAACTTTCCGTCTCTTATAAGGATTACTCTGAATAAACACACAGGGGAATTGGAAAACTCGGGATCCAGTTAAAAAGATCTATGTACCCACTCTTGCCTCGGGACTATGATATAAACAACAAACCATATTGCCTCTTGGGGCTCTATGAGGTGTAATTGTAAGACGCTTCTAAACTTGACAGGAGAATAAAACAAAGTGAGTCCATTCAGACTGAGAGCAGGTGGTTGCCATTATCAAAATATTTTGTCAGTTGTAAATGATATTAAGTCAAATATGCATGGTTACCATTTTAATAGTACATGTAGACAATTTAAGCTTCATACAAGGCTGTAGAGATATAGCATTCAAAAACAAAGAAAATGAGTTTGATTTAATATTTGCTTTTTAAAGCTGATAACTGATTTGCTGAAGGCATTTTGAGTTAGTCACTTCTATCAATACAGCATTGTAGACACATGCTTTTTCCTCTCAGATTCCTCGCAGTCTGCCCAGAGGTTTGCAAGTTTGAAAGGGAATTTCTTGGAAAGGAAGATGTACTTTTCTTTGTTTTTTTTTTCAGAATTTTCTAAAAGTGATAAGGGGAATATCACTGAGATAGAAGATCTAGTGGAAAAATAAACTGACACAGGAAGCATCTAACATCGAAGATCTTTGATGGTGAGTGCAACTTGAATTCCATGTGGCAAACACTGCAGGCAGTGTCCCCTTTGGGTGCAACGGGTAAATACGGAGCGCAACCTTAAGGCTTAAATTCAAGCAGCCAGTCACATACCTACCATGTCAGACTATCTAAATATGATGTTATTCAACAGAATCAGCAGCAGGCCAGAACAAATAGGCTTCCATGGCAATCTGAGCAAAACTCCAAAAAGTTCAAATGAATTGCAAATGTTGCAAAAATACCAAAAATACTTCAAAGCAAAGCAGATGAAACTGAAATACTATAGATAATATGCTTGATCATGAAAATATACGTTCTGTATGATTTGTCTGTAGTCACATTATCAAGCTTTCTGTTCTCAAAGAGGAATAGGATTGTAAAAAATTACCTGTGTACAGAGGAACATGAGGTGAGTTCCGGCAATCAAACTAGTCATTTTTAAACTTCTTCTTGAAATTTTATTTTTCATTTCTGTTTGCTTTTGTGTGTCTGACTGTCTTCTATTGTTTCTGTGGGTTTGTTTTAGCCTAAACATGACAGACAGTCTGGTTGCAGTAAATGCTTGACCTTAAAGGAATGGAGAGGGAAGGTGATACCAGTATGTTGTCTTATAATCTTCCCACTTAACCCCAGCTTTAGAGCTCACTCCACTCAGCTTTATCTAAAGCTCCCATATCACTGTCTACTGGCAGCATTATTTCAGAGTTTAGCCATGGGTGTATTCACAAATTCATTAGAAGTCATTGTTATCCCTAATATAATATAGACATTGTTGTCGCTTCTAGTTACAACTCTAGCTGGGTTTTCAAAATACATGTGTATAAAAGTAAAATCTTTAATGTTTCTTTTAAATTTTTCTATTAAGATTCATCTTGTTTTCCTTCACAGTTAGTTTTCTGTACTTAGTCTGCTTTGATCATTTAGCTATTCAAATAAAACAACAAGATACTTAATTTGAAAAAGTTGTATGTTTCATAGAGCTGAGACAAGCATCTTTGACTCACAAATAAAGTTATGTTTCTAATTTTTAATACCCTCTCTTGGCCAGGAGCATAGTTGGGTATTGTTAAACGAGACAGTCATTCACACGTTTACAAATACAGTGCATATCCATGGATATCACCATAGCTCCACGGGACTTCTCACATGATGAGGGGGTCCTGAACATGTTGCGTCACATGTCATACTCTACTATCTGTGCTGCTCATCCCTCTCTGTTTCCTCCGGTCTTTCCTTTGCTCTCACCTTTAGCCCCCAGTACCTGATACGGCCATCAGCATGCTGGTTGTAAGCATTTCCTTGAGGATGGAGGTTTCCATGCTCTGAACACAACCCGATATAGAGAGTCTGATAACCCCTGCAACAAGTACCACACTGCCAGGTGACAAGAAGCAGATGTCCCTTTCGGCACTTTCTTTTCATTTGCAAGAAGCACCAATCTTTAAATCCTTAAAAAAAAATACATAAAATACAAGACTGTGTTCTGTTATCATTGTATTCATTTTACAACGAAAGACAGAATATTAAAATTCAATGTTCAATGTCGGATCTTTTTGGTGAGACAAAGGAAAATTAATTCATGCTAAAATAACATCCACTTATGATTACACTGATAAGTAGACTAATACCTGTTGTCCAGAGTCGGGGATAGATAAATCTATCATTCCTGGAGTATCAATATTTAGGAAATTGTGTAATACATGTTTTCATGTTTAGGTTATCTTCCACATGGCTACGCAAACAGGTTGGCTAAGCTTTACAGGGACAAGTTGGAAATGAGCCTAGGCACAAACCTTACAGTTCTTTGACCTCATTTTCATTCTGAACCACTGGTGAGAAGGCGAGGAGTGCCAAATTCCCAGTGCTGCATGTCCCTCTGTGCTTGTAAATGATGCACACATAGGGTGTGTGTGTCGGATGAGGAGCAGCTTCCCCAAAACTCAACCCCCACCCCCGCTGCTGCTACATATGCACACATACTCATTTCCTCTTGGGAGATAGACGGTGTCTGCTTTCTGTCAGGGTGTCCTCAGCTGAACACCCTTGGGGCCTATCACTTGGTGGGAATCCCGTTCCCCACTAACTCCACAACCTCACATCCAGTGAGAAGAAAAACAAGATCCAAGGAAGTAACAGCAGCCCCTCCTCTAATTTTTGCCTTTTTTCTTTTTCTGTCTCAATCTTCTGTTTTCATCTCTCCTGTCTTTTCTTTTTTCTATCTGGGTGGTCAGTGGTGTTAATTGGCTCACTGAATCACCACCGCCATGATTGTAGTCTCTAATAAGAGTTATTGATTTGGACTTTGTTAAACACTAAACCATGCATGTAAAGCTGACCTCACACACTATTCTTACAACGACCTTTTGTTGTTTGCCAATCGCCTAATGTCGTACATATTGTCAGTCAAGTACAATCATTATTCTAATTCCATGGTTTTTGCCCTGTAGCTTTAAAAACATTTTCATTAAGACGTTCCTGAAGATTTCCCACAGAAAACAGCAGTTGATTCTTATGTATTTATAAAGTACAAAATCAGTTCAAATCATATTTACAGTGCAGTGAAAAGGTATTTTTCTCTCAGTAAGCCAGGTTCAAAATTGAGAACAAAATTGTAACATAAACTAGTTATCAAAACCAAGGAGTTGTGATAACTGAAAATAAACAGTTCGGTGGCATTATACACCTGCTGAAAGAACATGTAATTGTTGTAAATTTGCATTCATTCTAGACTAAATCTATGACATCGACATGAATATGTATGTATGTATGTTAATGTGTGGTCATTTGAATAATTTAAAAAGCTTACATCAAGACTGCAACTACATTTGGAGGTCATCTGATACAAATTTTTCTATTGGTGAAATTGATATTTAAAATTTCAAGTACTCTTACTAACACGATTCAGCTTATTGGAAGTACTTGTCATGTTTTGGAGCAACAAAACCAGATTCTGAGATCTAAAGGTTAGCCCTGCGTTGGCTTACACAGCCAATACTCTGTAAGCATGTTTTAACAAAACTGGGAGATTTGCCTAATTTGCACCACCTGTTCTTAGTTTTGGAAAAATTTGTTCAATGCAAGTTGACAAAAATCGGCCTGCTCAACAGTTTCAAAATGATCTCTGCATTTAGTTTTATTACAGGTGACTGCAAGCCATTCTTCACAAAGCTGTCATAGAGCTTGAATGAGTCAAAGGCTGGTCTCTTGAGTAAGACCGTGAAAACTGGAAATGGTGTGTAAGTACCTCTATGTGAGATTTAATTATCGCAATTAAATATTCAATGATCAATAGAATTTATTTTAGCGAATCAATAGGTGGCCAGACCAGAGAAGGACAATGTGCATAAGATACTTCTTTGCATTTCAAAGCAGCTTGTGTCACGTGGCCTCCATTGGAAATCTATACCATTTTGTTAGGTTGTATTTCATATTTAACTGCCCTATCTCCTTATCACTGACTATTGATTGTTTTTGAGGGAAATTGATATACTACCATCCATCTTCCTATCTAGGTCTTCATTTCTCTCACAGTTTCTCTCACTCATTTTAATTCCCTTGTCTCTGTTCCTCCTTTTTTTTCCCCTCCTTCACTCAATGCTCTTCACTCGAGTTAGAAATTAAACCCTGTCATCTTCCCACCCCCTGTACAGATCTCTGCTCACTCGGGTGTGAATCTGCACATTATTCAAATAAATATCTCTGTGTTGTCTGGGGAATACGCTGAGCCACTTCAAAGATGCCCACCCACCCCCCTCAATGCCTCAATATTGCTTGTTCCCACTGGAGTCCTATTTTGTTTACCTGAACCGGCTCTAATGGCTTTCTTTTCCACAGCACCTATCAGATGTTCAGCAGCACAATTTAGCCAAGTTCAAATTCACGCATGAGTAGGTCTCACTTAAGCTTTGATTGTTTGCATCACTGTGTGCGGTGTCATTCACTATGGTCCAAAATCAGTCTTTCTCAGCTCATGTTCAGTCTCTCTTCCATCTCATGTTTCATTCCTTGTTTGGAATTTGGGCACCCTTTTTTACTTCCTGTCTTCCCACAATTTTTCCTTTATTAATTTACTTAGCCAGTTTTTAAAACTGGGATATTGGGCGTATATACTTATCGGGTATGTGAGTGTACAGAAGTAGGCCATAATTTGGCATATTTATTCCTGAATGAGGCAAAAAAGTCATTCTAGATGGCAAATCCACTTGAATTGTGAACATATCTTAGCTGCAATCTACTAGATACTGCATGTATCTAGTAGATCACCAAAACCTGTTTTTCTATATATCATCCAAGGTTTGGTTTTAACAATAACAATAATCAAAACCTGTAACACACCTTGTTTTAAAATCTGTGAAACTTTCCCATGATTGGTTAAATATATCCTCAAAATATAATATGTCTTAGAAGTTATTGATTTGGGCTGAATCAGATTTGAAGGGCACTGTACACTGCTATGTAACTGATAATATTAAGTCCCTCAAAACACATAAAACCATTGTTTCCCTCCATTTGATCTGTTTTTACCATTGCTGTTATAGGTTTATTTTTGTTTGTGTTATGCAAAGTTGCTTTGTTAAGGTCTTCAAAGTGTATTTTATTATTGTAGTCAGTAGAGAAGTCCAAACAGGTAGTGAGCAAATTAACTAGTGGACAAAGACAAGCGAAAAAGTACTTTGCAATATTCATATATTCCTGACTTTAAGAAGAATTACATGAGAATGATATATTTATGAAGGTCAAGCTCTATCAGGAATGATTTATAGTAGCTTTTATCTAAGCCTTGCCATATTGTTGTACTGTTATTATTTGCCTATAAAATTTATTAAGCATGGAGATATAAAAAATATATTGGGTGTGACAGTCAATCCAATATATCATCTGCAATCTATAATTCTACAGTAAATGTTACCCTGGAATTGCTGGCACTTAACTTGAGTTATTAGCTGTTTATGATGTGGACTCAACTCTGAGAAAACTTGCCTTATTCTTTGGCTAAGCTTGCTGGATGTATACATTTTGTGATCCTCTTATTTTTAATGGTAACACTTTATTTGAAGGGGTGTGCATAAGACTGACATGACACTGTCATAAACATGATATAACGCCTGTTATAAACATGAACGAGTCTTTATGAATGTTTATGACAGTTGTCATGAAGCGTCATTTGGTAAATAATGACACTTTTAATGCAAAGTTGCTCTAAAAGTTGCATTAAAAGTCCATTAAAAATGCCAACTTTGCATTAAATTATCATAATTTACAAAATCATGCAAAGTTGGCACTTTTAATGGACTTTTAATGCAACTTTTAGAGCAACTTTGCATTAAATCAAAATTTACCGAATGACACTTCATGACAACTGCCATAAACATTCATAAAGACTTCTTCATGTTCATGACAGATGTTATGTCATGTTTATGACAGTGTCATGTCAGTCTTATGCACACCCCTTCAAATAAAGTGTTACCTTTTCAATTTATACCTATAAAATAAAGTGTGGCCCCAGCTAGCAGCCTCTCCTTTTGCTGGAGAGCTGCACTGCACTCCCATCTATCACAAGCCTTTGCACTCACTTCACCGAGGTGAGGAAGTTAACCTTCACAGACCAGAGGTCTACATGAAGCACCATCAATGCCATCAGGATACATGGCCTTAGCACTGCTTCACAGCTGGAGGAAGGAAAGTCTGGTTGATCTGAATGACTGTGTATGTGTGAAGGGATCGGCTTGCACATCTGTACGGGCTTGTGCAAATCTATCTTCATGCTGTAAATATAAGGGTCATGTGATACATTCATAGCCATGACTGATGGTTCAGAGGTTGTTTGCAATAACCTAAATACAAAATAAAGACATTAAATGTTACCCTGGAATTAGAGTATAAGAGTGAAAGCAAGCGATTTTCATAGCTTTTACCCTTTTTTGACTAATGTGCTACAAAGAAGCTAACATTTATTTCTTTAATTAAAAAAGCTTTTTGGACATTTGGTCATCAGTTTGACCTTGAATACTATGTGCACATTATTCTGGGTACACAGGGCCAGCCTGACCTATAAGCACAGTTTTTTAATTATTCAGACTAAAAAGAGTTGCTGCTCTTCATAGAAATAAACCAATTAGGGTGTTTTAAATTGCCTTGTTGCTGAAAATGTGCTATATAAATGAAATTACCTTTACCTTTACCTTTTGGTAAATTTATCAGAATGCCTCCTAGTTCTGAATATTACGAAATATTTAGGCACATCCTAGGGAGAGTGCTGGGTTTCCTTGTTGGACAGGTTACCTGGTCTGGTTTAAATGAAGAAGATGACTGGATGGAGTGTTTGTGAGGAGTTGTCTTTCAGTTAGAAAATTAACTTAAGTTTTAGAAAATATAATTGGGCTGACCAGGCTTGAAAACTCCTACTAATTAAAAAATAGTAATAAAGTCAGTAAATTGGAGTACATTTACATATGTTAAACCAGATAATTCTTCAGGCACATAAACACAGCAGTTTATAAAAACATATGCCTTTGAGTACTACATTCTGTACAATTTCCTTGTACTTTGTTACCCTTTATTATAACCAAAGTATTGTCTCAATAGGATAAAGGCATGTTAGGGGAACAGTCTGTACCTCCTTGATTCTTTTCTACATATGGGGATTGCTATGTCTGCTTTCTGTTACTCACCTCTCCTTTCCTTCTGTCCTTCTTATATGTTTCTCTCTTCAGATTTTTACATTTTCTTTGACAGCCTATAGGCTCTAGAGTCACATTTCATACTTCAATAGTACTTAAAGGCCTATGATCTGCCAGGCGCACAGCTGCAATGTAGTGGACTGAATGGAAGGAAATTATTGGTTTTAAGGACTCCTGGTGCTCTGGGACCCAGGGTTAGTGGCTTGTGCCTTTAGCTCTGAGACGTGCCCACGCACAGGGAGTGTGCAGGCAATCATTACTTATTTAGCCTGTTAAGTGTTTAAAGTGGAAAGAGTCTTTTGGGATAGACTGTGGTTGACAAAAATTACTCCACATGTACTTTTGGTAAACCCTTATAAGAGATACAAAACATAGCAAAGTGAAGCATTTTAAATGCAAAGTTTGATCTCATTTCAACCACATCAGGACTTCTTTGTTTACATGATACCGTAGACGTCTCCACGTCAGAAAACTCAGTATAATGTTGTCCCGTATGTAAAAGCTGGGTTTTTCCAGTGGACACTGAGAAATATCAAAACACTGCATCTATTCTTTACTTTACAATTTTTTCTTTTGTTAACAACTAGCAAGATTGCATATCAACTGTGAAATTAACATTATTAGTCTTGTAAAATTTATGAGAGACAGTGTGTCTATGATTGTGCAGCACTGTGTTTCTATGTCCATATGTGGTCTTAGAAACCAATTTAGATTTTTGTGATATACATGGGGGCTGCACAGTGGCGCAGTTGGTAGAGCTGTTGTCTTGCAGCAAGAAGGTTCTGGGTTCGATTCCCGGCCCCGGTCCCTCTGCATGGAGCTTGCATGTTCTCCCTGTGCATGCGTGGGTTTTCTCCGGGTACTCCGGTTTCCTCCCACAGTCCAAAAACATGACTGTTAGGTTAATTGGCCTTTCCAAATTGCCCCTAGGTGTGAGTGTGTGTGTGCATGGTTGTGTGTCCTGTGTGTCTCTGTGTTGCCCTGCAACAGACTGGCAACCTGTCCAGGGTGACCCCACCCCTCGCCCAGAACGTTAGCTGGAGATAGGCACAAGCAACCCTCCCGACCCCACTGAGGGACAAGGGTGAAAGAAGATGGATGTGATATACATGGTAATGGAAAACAAAGGAGTTATCCTGGACTTCAGTAAAGAGTCGTTTACAAAAATATCTTAAAAGTTTAGTTATGGATTTTTTTTTCTGTTTTGTATCACTTGTTACAATAATGGCACAGGGTTGGACTGTCACATCTGTATTTCAGAACCCAGTGAGGGACAGCAGAAATGAATATTTTTCATTATCTAAGTAGTAACATTGTGTTGATTAACCATATATATATGTCATTTTGTGGTGATAAACAGTCTAATTCTTGTAATCCCTCCTATAAATATATAATGTATCATAATAAAAACATAAGAACTGAAATGTTGTTTATCCGATTTTGTACACTAAAAGGAAAGAAAAGAAAAAGTAGTGCAAAGGGTGAAGCTGAGCAGCTGAACAGATTGAATGGCTAATGAAATGGGTTCCTTCAGGCCTGAATAAATTCTTTGGTCTGGTGATCCTCCAGGATGCTGGCCTCCCAGGGAGATTAATGACCACTGGGCTGTAGGATAATAAAGTAGTTTGCCTTGGCAATGTGCTTATGAATTCATCACAGTGTCCACAAGTGGGCTGCCTGAGTACAACATCTTTATAAATCCTCTTCACTCTTCTCTCCCGCTGCTGCTGATTTATGATTCTGCTACCCCCCAAATGGTTTGGCCTCTCTCACCAGATTTCATATTGGCTGACCAGCACCATCTCAACAAAATCCAGGTCACCGCACTGATGGGAAAGAAATAGGAGGCTAATTAGATAATGGGAAGGGGAAATGCACAAGTGATTTCTGTTGACTATCTTAGAGTTAAAGTCTTTCCATACACTGATAGACTTGACACAGTTTTCTTACTTTGCCTTTATTGCCATAAGACTTATATTACTGGAAATACATTTAACTAAAGAATTCCCACAAAGAAATATAAAATGGTCCAAGTTTAAGAAGAACCAACTGAAAAAGCATAACATGATTTATTTTGGAGTTACCCATTTCTAAACCAACATTTTTGAATAAAATAATGTTTTTCTCTGCTCTGTAAATTATTTGAATGTTCAGCTGATACTCCAAAACAAGCAGTTCAGTATACCATTGTGAATGTTTTCTTTTTTTAATTATTTTTTTAACCTTGATGTTATCTTTGACCAGTGCTTCTGTGTTTGCTCTGTTTGTTGGTCACTGCAGGTAGTTGCTCATAGTGAGGTGAATCCTGCTTTAGGCTTCATTCTGTCAGAAGCCTTCCTTTCCACCGTCACCACATGCTTGCCTTGTATAATGGCTTGCAGCAAAGTCAAGCCATTATACAAGCCATTGATGCAAAGAGCTGGGCTTCCTCAAAATATTTTTTGCCAGTATGGGCAATGAACATTGACTAGAAATGTGTAGTCTGAATATGTCGATGTGAACGGTCTCAGTAATAATTTGATTCTATATTTCTGAATGAGAATTGGATATGCTTGTCTTTGAGATAACATATTTTTTTTTGTGAATCAATGGTAAATTAATTAACTAAATTGATCTGAATTGATTTGACATTAACATTTTTCCAAACAAAGAATAGCAAACTCATAAACCTGAGTATTTGATTACAGAAATTCCATATGGAATATTTGCAAAGAAATTGACAGGAAGCCATAAGGTAAATATTTAGAGTGAAATGTATTTAAATACTTTAAATCGTTGTATAGCACTTCTATGAGGTGTCCTTATATAGTCAGCTGTTGTGAGGCTGGCCTTTACTGAAGCTAAATGATGCTGCTGTCACAGAGTTTGAAGCACAGCCTGCAAAAGGTTATTAATGAGTGAAATAATCCAAATTGGATAACAAGAACTTATGAAAAAGAGGATGTTAGAGTTAAGTCCTCAGAGTATTTACTCTTGTTACCTGAAATATTCATACTGCTTCATCTGCACTTAGTGACAATGCAAATGTAGAACTTTTACTTGCTTTCATTAAACTCACTTTCATTAGATTGCTTATGGTAATCTAAACTGCTTTTTTAAAATTATTATTATTATTATTTATTGTATATGGTAATGTTTTCACAGGCTTGTTGGAAAAAAAATTCCTTAAAGCTGCAGTGTGCAACTTTGATTAAAACAAATATGTAGAGACAGTGTAATATGAGGCAGATAATCTGTGAAAAGATCGAGCTCTAAAACTTAACTTCCAATTTCTCTCTTTTTCTTTTGGACACTATGACCTTGCTGAGAACAAAGATAAGTGTTGATTTTGTTAATATGTATTCCTATGTGTGTTTATAGTTGAAAACAAAAAGGGCTGCATTTACCTGGAAACTGTTTAACAATGAAAAAGAAAAATAAACAGTCAAAACATGTCATTGCAAGAGTTTGTGTGCTGGAAGATTTGAAATGTCATTTATTTTGGGAGGGGTTACGACCCGACACACTCATTCTCCATCCAGCCCATCTGCCCTGCGTCAGACAGCCTTGTGAAGCCCCTTGGGGACTCTGATGTAGCAGAGTGGCCTTTTTGTCTGTGTGTGTTTGACTTAGTGTTTTGCTTGTGTGTTTATATGTGTGTGTTAACGTGAGCATGTGTGCATTTACGGTAGTATTGATCCCCCCCCACCTCTATTCTTATAATGAAGTGGAACTACAGCTCCATTACGGACTGCCTTGCTATTGGTTGGAGGTAATATGAAATTAGCTAGCGTGCCGTGAGCCTGTCAGTATTGATTTCACCACCCGGATTACTTGTTACAAAAGAATAGAGCTGTCTGTGGCGTAATTGAACATGTTAACTCCTTGTCTCATAAAATGTAGGTCTGTATTGATTGTTACAGAGGTGGACTTTGTGATATGCAATAAGAAAGTGAGTTGTATGGGTGTTAACTGTGAAGAGATGCTGATGCTTTTGTTTTTGTTCTGGTTGTGTCAGCAAATGAGCTGTGTTCCATCGGGTCAACACATTTCTCCTCATATTTCTGCCCCTCCCCACCCCGTCATTTTTCAATTTATTTGCCCTACATTCGCTTTCAATTCATTAAAAAGTGTTGGGCTTTGATACTGTCACAGAAGATTTACTGTAGTGCACGACAAATGATATGTTTGCAACTAAAGCAACTGTTTAAATTGAATTCAATTAGATTCAGTTTATTTATATGCCGTCAATCTACAACACATTCTGTTTCAGGGAACTTATCGAACAATACAAACAGATTCCAAGTAAAGTATACACATTACAAATTGTTAAAAAGTGTTCTCTCCGAGGAAACCCAGCAGATTGCATCAACTCACTGATTAGAAGAGGTGTGGTTTGAAGATGTCCTTTAAGTATTTTTGCTCTTGCAATGAACAGAAACATGCACGTCTTGTCTAATTGTATTTGAAAGATTGGTGCCAGCTTTTTCTTGAAAAAATATATATTTTCAATGATTTACATTGGCAGCCAGAATATTCTGTTGACAAAGAGAAATTAATAGAAAAATACGTGTGCTTATTAGCAAAGTACATGGGTCGTAAATAGCACAGACATGTCTAAAGATCCATGAATAACCTGATACTCCTCACTCCTCTCCAGATGCAGTTTAAAGTATTTTTATTCTGTTAACCCTAGGCCACTAATTCACACTATGTGCTTTATGAAGCTGCTATTGAGGGCAAAGACTAACACTTATCTTGGGTAATTAGAAAATAAGGCCTAGTCAACAGTAAAAAAAAAGATAGTTTATGGAGACATATTTCCTGTAATTGTTTATTCAAGAGCTGATCTCAGTGTGAAGTCTTTTATCTGGCATTGTCCAAAGCAGGGTGTGATAAATTGTTTGATGAGCAAATTATGCTGTTGTTCCTAAAACAGACATGTTAGGTATAGTGTTACCCACTCCATCAGGGCGAGAGGTTAATGAAATGCTCTTCCACATGCTGATTTCCTGCACTCCACTCCTGAGTGATAAGTAGCTAACCAGCGAAGCCTGTAATTACAATCCTAAAGAAACCGGTCTGATCTGTATATAAATCTCACCATCCAATTACAAGATGTAATAATTCTGCACTCAGGCTGGTAATGAGGTCTAATACCAGTGCATGTGATAATCCCCTCTGGATGTAGGCTTGATCAGATGTTGGCTTTGTAATTAGACTGGCAGAAAATCATTATTTCGTGTTCGGAAAAAAAAATGAGGTTGCTGGGAAGTTAATTTTCTCCCGATTCTCTGAAGCATAGACAAGAATTTAATGATTTAATCACAATTGTTAGCTATTTTGCAATCAATTTGTAATGATTGTGTCACAACAGAGGCTTTCAGAAAGAAAAGTCTGTAAAGGCTGAAAGGTGTCATTGATATGGCATTACTATATCAAGTGATCTATGCATTATAATTCTCATTGTTTTGGAGACCAAACAGTTTATTTATAAATTTGAGTATTATTTGTTATTGTTCTTTTCTTCCATCTTTTGTATGTATTATATTTTATAGATTAAAGCCAGCAATAAATGGACAGCTAAACATGATTGTTCAACAAGCATGACGTTTATATTGAGGCACATTTTTTGTCTTGAGACAGAACAAACATTTTCTTTCAAAAATAATATAGAAATCAATATGTATAAAGAGCTGTATGAAACAGAGGCATTGATGCAGTAGCTGAATCAATGACTCTCCTTTCAAAAATGTCTCTGACTTATTCTTGAAATAGTGCATCTGTTTGGAAATGGGGCTGCACAGTGGCGCAGTTGGTAGAGCTGTTGCCTTGCAGCAAGAATGTTCTGGGTTCGATTCCCGACCCCGGTCTTTCTGCATGGAGTTTGCATGTTCTCCCTGTGCATGCGTGGGTTTTCTCCGGGTACTCCGGTTTCCTCCCACAGTCCAAAAACATGACTGTCAGGTTAATTGGTCTGTCTAAATTGCCCCTAGGTGTGAGTGTGTGTGTGTGGACACACAACCATGTGTGCATGGTTGTGTGTCCTGTGTGTCTCTGTGTTGCCCTGTGACAGACTGGCGACCTGTCCAGGGTGTACCCCGCCTCTCGCCCGGCACGCCAGCTGGAGATAGGCACCAGCAACCCTCCCGACCCCACTGAGGGACAAGGGTGAAAGAAAATGGATGGATGGATGGATGTTTGGAAATGACAGCAGTCTAGCACTGGAGAAAATCTAGTTGCTAATTTCCTAAATATAAAAAATATTTCCCTCCATCCCTCCACCCATTATCTACACACACTTGTCCTTACAGGACTGTGAGGAGTGCAGGTGCCTATTTGCAGGAGTAATCTGGCGAGAGGTGGGGTACAACCTAGACAGGCTTCCAGTCCATCACAGGGCAACATAGAGATAGACAGGACAAACTACCATGCACGCACACACACTCACACCAAAGGCAAACTTTAATGAGGCCTATAAACCTAGCAGTCACACAGATAGACTTAGATTGTGGGATGAAACCGGAGTACCTGGAGAGAACCCTGACCTCCACAGGGATAACATGCACACTCCATGCAGGAAGACCACAGGATATGATTTGGATCTTTTTGGACCTTCTTGCTGGAAGGCAACAGTGATATCAGCTAAGCCACTGTGCAGCCTAAAAGAAAAAAAAAATTGAAATAGATAAAGCATGGGACTCGATGTGGAATTTGCATGTTTTTCCCATGCCTAGTCCAGTTAATAAATATGCAAGTTGTTTTTATTTGTAATTCTGCATATTTGGCTGCTATTTGTGTCATTATGTAGACCCTGTGCTAAGACTGATAACCAGGCCACTTGCCCATTAGGCACAAATTTTCCATGCAACCTGAATAGATGGATTGGAATTGAATAAATGGATGCTGAAATACTTCATTGTGGGACATCTGCGGGTTATTGTAACGTGCATTTGGATCTTAAGGTCAGCAAAATTCTTAGATCAAGTCATAACACAAATATATTAAAAAGCAAACGGAATTTGTGACAGCTATGGATTTCATATTATGTCATAACTTAAATTTTAATGTAGAGTAAAGGTGGTTAAGAAACTTTTTTTAAATTTTAATATACATTGAAGGTAGTTACTTATTAATTAATTTGGTTTATTTATTAATTTTATTAATTGTTAAAACAGTAATGTTTTAGGAACATTATTATTTTATTTAAATATTGCAACTTTGATGTGACGTCAGCTACACTCGTTGTATTAGTCATTCGATTGGTTACCAAGACGACCTGCCAGGGCGCTGGTGGGGATTGATTGTGAGATGCGTGGGGGAGGGGCAAGATACAGGGAGAAAGAAGAGACGTTTTTGCGTGGATTGCGAGCGAAAAAAGGCGAGTGACAAACCCGGAAGAAGGGAAGACAAACACATGTGGAGTACGACACTCGGAAAACGTTAGAGGAGCACGGGGGCGGCTGGGATAGAAGAGAGAGGAGACCTACATGAAGCTAAGCTAAGCTAAACTAGCTGGCAATTTCAGCGCACTCAATGTTTTCCTCTGCAAGAGGTGAAAGCCACGGGGATGGAAAGAGGAGACATGGCGGTGAGCTAAAGCTACAGTAAGCTAGCGGAGGGCAGATTTCAACGCACTCAACATTTCCCTCTGTGACTTTCAGCACTGTCGTGTTTTCATTTGGTGACTTTCAACCCACTCATTGTTTATGGGAAATTTCAACGCTCTCGATGTTTTCTCCAAAAAGGCCTGCAAGTGTTTTTCAACCCTTTGGAGGTGTCGTGAGTACAAATTGTGTTTATTATAAGTAGTTATAAAAATGGACATTCCAGTTGTGCCTTTGTTAATGGGATAGAGGGATACTATAATTATAATTTGGGGCCTGCTACCAGGGGCGGATCTAGAAAAATATTTATGGAGTGGCAAGAGGGGGGCAGGGATTTTTTCAGGGGTGGCAGTATATAACACACACAAAATATTGTTTTAACTTGCATTGTTTAAATGAGCTTCATGTAGCACCGAGGCTTAAATATAATTTCTTAATGTAGTATAGTTAATTATTTTTACGTCTTTCATACTCCTGCTAATTGATATATATTACTGGACTGGACAGCGCCTATTGGTCGCTATGTGATTCATTGTGTCCAGAAAACCATTTTATCCCAATACAGGACAAGGAGAAATCTGTCACGAAAATATTAGTAGCGCCATCATTTGTTATTGGATATATCTATTAAATACGACTTATATTGGTCAATCATTTTATTTTAAATATCCTGTAGGGGCCGTAGTTTAACGACTGTTATAAATATCACCACGATTAGCTCAGTTTTTGTCGCTTGTTTTTAGGAATTGCAGCGGCTGCAGTGCGCCACAATAAAGCTGATAAACAGGTGAAGAACCAAACTACACACAACCACTTCTGATTGTTTGCCAAGCCAAACATCCAATAAAAGTTCCACCAAGCCACTACTAAGGCACTCGGGTTATGTTTCTAGACACAGGCAAAACGAGGTTCAATGTCCAAACTTATTGATTGTTCTTGGTGATTTATTTTCCTCTTTCACCAAACAATTACAGAGATCAAACTCTCATTTGTTCTCATGCTACCACTCTTGCTCTGGTAAAAACTATCGGCCCCAAACCCAAATGCCTGCTGGTCCTTCACCAGGCCCCTACACTTATAGAAAGTGGACTGGCCCACATTACTTCCTGTCTAAATTTAGAAAATAAATAAGAAAAATAATAAAATAAATAAAATCAACAATTATCAACCTACAAATAAACTCTGTAAATAATACAAAAAATAAAAATTTAAGAATAAAGTAAAAAAATTCAAATGGATAAAGAAATAAAGAAAAAGTAGCTCCAACAACTTCTATTTCGCCTTCTCTTGCTCTATTTGTCCGTATTACACACGACCCGTTGGCATAGCAACCGCCAAAACAGCTCAACGAGCAGATAGAGCAGAGATTACCGATCAGGGGAAGCAGCACCAAAAAGCAAACATTTCCCACACAAAAAAGTAGCATAAACACTACAACAGAACATCCAGTTTGTTACATTATGTTGTCGGGCTTAATGTCTATATTGTGATTATTAATAAGTTTTCGCCTGAGCACAGCGGCGAAAACTGCTGTGCTCAGTTGTTTATATCAACAGTAGAGCAGTTGATTTAGGGGGCGTTTACACGACAACGATCCAACAAAAACGGCACTTTTGTTCCGTTTTTGTTGGATCGTTTACACGATAACGTTCTGATTACGATCTGTGTTTACACAGTAACGGTACACATCGAAAACGTGTAATGCTCTCGCTGCGCCTAGTTGGAGCTAGGTTCTTTGAAACTTTGAAAATGCGCATGTGTTTAAAAAAAAGTTGTACTTGAAGGCATGTGGATTTCCGTGAGAGAACACGCATTGTGTGTGTCTGATTAGGGCGCATGCAGTTGGAAAAAGTGGGATAACTTTGCCGAAAAACCTTGTTTGAGCTTTCACGGTGTCTGTAGCGGCCCGGACTGGAAGCTGTTTATTGTTTTTACCTTGGAATGGCCAACAGTCTGTTATTCCTATATCAATTTGATAAAATAGGAGTTCCCGCACGTCCCATATCCGTGTCCTCTGTTACCTTTTTCAGCAGTTAAAACAGTTTTATCCGTCGCTAACAAGTCGTAACCTGTTTTTCCGAGCCGCCTTCAAACGCAACATGAACGCTGAGACGCTTGCGCTGGGTTTACACCTGTGAGGCAGCGAAGGAGACCTGATGCTGCTGCGCAGGTGTGTGTTAGAATCATGGCAGCAAACCAGCAAAACGTAAATAACTGCACAGTTTTGCCCCCGAACTAACCGACTGAGTTGAGTAAAGCTGTTGGATGCAGGTGATGATAGCTAAAAGATGACTAGCTAATATCAACACAGCACGTTAAGCTTGTTAACAAGTAGCCTGTAGGCTACTGATGTTGTTGTCTATGTTCAGCTACGTAGATTCATTTTGTCCCCCCAAAATAAGTCGGTGCCCCTCCTGTTAAACTCGTCTGGAGCTGGGGCTGGTCCGTAGTTCTCTAGATAAGAGCGCTGAACAAGCAGCCGTGTATTTTGCCACCTGGGCGGTGCGGAGCGGTGAAGAGACGCTGAGGGAACCGAATCTGATGGGGAAACAGTAACACCAGCATTGTGAGTAGTTTCTTCTTCTTCTGTGGATTGTAGGAAGCAGCTATGTTTTGCGTCATACTATGCATGAGCTGGTCTGGAACCCGTTTTCAATCTGTGCCGTTGTTAGAGAAAACATTCGGTGGTTTCGTGTAAATGCACACTACAAACGCAACAAAACTCTTCCGTTTTCCCCCGAAATCGTTGTCGTGTAAACGGGGCCTAAACAACTGCTCTACTGATGACATGGTGGGCGGGTTGTTTAGTACTAACGGAACCAAAACACACCGAACTGCGCAGCACATGCTAAGGTTATCAAAGTCAATAGCAGGCCAGCAACAGTTAGGCTAGTATAACTGACCCACTGCTCCCTTGTTTAATCTTTTCTTTAAATTAAAGCGTTTTCCTCACCTGTTAAATCTGAAGCCCTTATTACCATTATCTATGGTTGAATTAACTGCTAAACATTGCCTCCATTGTTCTGATTCTTTGCGTTATTGTAGTATTTTCTTGTCCACCGATATTTCTGACTCAATGGACAGCAATGGCGCATGTGTGACTTACGATAAATCACGTAATGTCCAGTCCAGTAACGTATAGACATGTATATATCCATCAATGCTGCTGGCGCTCTGTCCTTTTATCGCACTTTTCCGCTTCTTAGCAGTGGGTGTAAGGTTACATTGTGTTGCATTCAGTGTTGTCGGAAAAAAGTTTTATGCGCTTAATGTCCGATTTGCCATAACTATTTATTCATTGTCGCTAGCTGGGGTGGCAACAGGGGTGGCAAGGCTATCGTTTGGGGTGGCAACTGCCACCACATGCCACCCCAGTAGATCCGCTCCTGCCTGCTACAGTAGAGCATAGGAGAGCATTGACATGCCTTACAAAGCAAGGCTTTTCAATGACATCATGCAATGCATGGAAGGTACCTCTTAAGCCTCAAAATAACTGCCGCATCCTTTCACCATTACTGCGGCCCATACAGTTGTGTGCACCACCACTATATCTCAAAACATGTGGCTGGATCTATTACTTCTGTTGGCATTTTGAGTAACCATGGCGACGTAATTAGCGGGGCGAAAAAACGAGCCAAATTCAAATCAAAACAAATTCTGACACTGTTTTATGTCAGTTGGCTCAAGAGAGAGATAGAAGCTGTGTCCGAATTCAGGGTCTGCATCCTTTGAAGGACTGGTCTACGTAGGACGGGTCCTTCGAAGACAGGGAATAAACAAAGACCGGAAGAAAAATATCTGTGGATTCGGACAGGTCTAGCCTTCACCAAAGTCCTGCCCCCACTTCAGCATAACTCATGTTGCCAAGCAATCGTGATGGCGTGAAGCAGAGAGGAAAAAAAAAAAACGGAGCCGAAGTTTGTTTTTCAGTCATGTATTATTGATTTCTATATTATTCTTCATCTTTATCTATTTATAGATATAAATCTATCTATCTAACTTTGCTGAAACACCTTGTGTGAGCTTTCACTGTGTCCATAGTGGGCCCGGTGGCATGTGCGGGCATTGGGGGACATTGCCCGCCCACAGAGCCAACCGTGCCTCCTTCAAACGCAACATAAACGCTGAGACTCTCGCGCTGGGCTTACATCTGTGCGGGAGTGAAATAGACCTGCTGTGCAGCTCTGCAGCATCATGGCAGCAAACCAGCAAAATGCAAATGACTTTGCACAGTTTTTCCCCCAAACTAGCCAACTGAGTTGAGTAAAGCTATTGGATACAGGTAATGATAGGTAAACAATGACTAGCTATTATCAATACAGCACAGCACCTTAAGCTTGTTAACAAGTAGCCTGTAGGCTACTGATGTCGTTGTCTATGTTCAGCTACATAGATTAATTTTGCCCCCCCCCAAAATAGGTTGATGCCCCCGCTGCCACCTTGGCGGAACACTTACTACAGAAAAGTGTATTTGTTGAATGCATTGAATGTTTGTTTTATAATATATTTACCACCAATGGTAAATATATTATAAAACATATATGGTCTATGACAAAAGACATAGACCATATGTCTTTTGCAGTTGGTGCAAAATTTACCAACTGCACAATTCTTTAGTAAGTAGTGCAAGATAAATAGTGTTTCAAAAGAGCAGAAGAAATCTTGTTTTTTGAACAATAATCCGTTGCTAAGAGATGAGCACCAAGTGCCACAAAGTATAAATCAAATTTTTACTTTTGTATTGAATGTCTGTTTTATAATACATACACCACAAATGAAGTAAGATAAGCGGTATTTCAAAAGAGCAGAATAAATCTTATGTTTTTTTGAACAATAACAATATTTGTTGTTAATCTGTTGCTAAGAGATGATCGCGTTTTCTGGTAACCAAGTGCCTCAAAGTCAACATCTGATTTTTACTTTTGCAAAATTTACAAACTGTAAATTTCTTGTCTAAGACTGTGTTCACACTGCAACCTGAAATGACTCAATTCCGTTTTTTTTTCTTTTTCTTTTGACGTAATGCAACCTGTATCCGATCTTTTCATGACCGTCTGAACAGCACAGGTCGGATTATTTTCGAATGTGATCCATATCTGTCTGATACGTATCCGATTCAAATGCGACCTAACGTTCAGGTCGCATTCATCCGAACTGAACGTCACTGATTCTCAACAAATCTCACTATGATAGCGCAGATAAGCAGGAAGAAAAACAACAACCATGATGGACTATATGAGGATTAAGTTAATATGTTGCTCCGGCCGGACAACTACTTCAAATATGGAAGCTAAGCGCCACTGTTAAGCAACCATGTTTACTTCCACAAACACTGAGCACTTCTTTTTATGACAGTTGGTAGAACACCAAGAACGCTGATGCTATTGCGCCCCCTACTGTGCATGCGGGACACTTTCAGATTGTTTGCCTGTTCACCATGCTTACAGGTTGCATATGTTTGGCAGTGTGAACAGCCCCAGCAAAAAAATCAGATCTGAGAAGAAAATCAGAATTGTGTCACTTAAGGCTGCAGTGTGAATGCAATCTATGCAGATGAACAGTATTTCAAAAGACCTTATGTTTTATAAACAGTAATTAATTTGGTGTTGAGAGAGAGAAGTTTATTTGGGGTTTAGTTACTCTTAAAGTCTAAATGTTCTACTGTTTTCTACTGCATTTTGGAATGTAAACATTTGAACAACTTTAGAAAATTATCCAGTCTGTCTGTTGTAAACAGTTCATAGTTCAGATTAAAATGAAATATCAGTCCTTTGTCAAACAATTTATCAAGAAGGTTGGCAAGAGAATTAACAGCCTCTGGTTGAGCATTATAAAGTTTGAACTTTTAAAAAAACCTTAGACTTGTTTCATATTAAAATATTTTAATTTGTTGAAGGACTGAAGACAAAAGCAGTTTACATTCAGGTAAGATATTACCTAATTATTCTTGGTCTATTTCATTATGTTCCTCAGTTATCATTGGATTAGTGACCAACTGATCAAGTTAGGGGTCTCTTTTTTTTCTTTCTTTCTTTTCTTTTAAATTCCTCTGTTGCGAAAATATTTTGGTCAAGCTTTGTTGTACTCTGGCTAGCCGGGGTAAATAAAACCTGCACATATGTCTGTTGTCTAAACAAACATGCTTCAGTGACATAAACTTAAATTTGAGATTTGTGTTTGCTTATTGTCTTGCGGTTAGTTTGGAAGACATAATTTTTAACGAACTTGTCATCTGGATGAATGAAGCAGGCTACTTTGTGAGGAATATTTCACACACCATTTATAAGAGAAAAAGTGAAAATGTTGAAGCAGTAAAAATACATACGGGTTTACCTGCACCTACACAGCAGACTGAAGTCGAATGAGCTGACTTCTAATTTCTCTGTGGCGTTATTAAAAAAATATTCAGTTAAATTTGTATTATAAGGGAGAAACATGACATAGGATACCATACAAGTTGGTATTCTGATTCAAATTTCTAACACTATTCTTTGTCTCTCCATGTGGCTCTAATATTACCTACTTTTTGTGTACTGTATATTTTGATTTAGTAAACTATTGTGTATTTCCAGGGCTGTAGATGCTTGAAGATGAAAACACCTAAACACCTAAATGTTCATATACTGTGATGTTTCTGTTCACTGTTTTCAATGAAGGCTTAAAAACACCTCTAAATGTTTTCCACTGAGAATGCACCTTCTTCTGCAGTTTCATGCTGTGTTTGATTGGAATACCATCCCTTCGATCATTTTGAAGTTATTTAATTTATTGGAACATTCACTATGTATTAGATTTAGGGATTCCTCTGGGGATCTACTTGGCTCATCTCTCCCTTATTCTCCCAAGTATTGGTGCTGAATACTTTATTGATAGGGAATAGATTGCATTCAGCTGAGCCAATTTCTACAATTGATACTGTTTGAAGTTTCCCCCAAAAGACCAAGCTTTCAAAGACTGCCTACTGTTTTCATCAATTATGTTAAAGAAAATCTTGGTTGCAGCAGAAGTTTGTTGCAGCAACCTGCTCGGATTAAATAGTTTTAAACCATTCTTTGTGGAATCAAAAACATACAACAATAAAGGTAAAGTATCAGAATCTAAGTCTGATTTATTTATTTTTTAAATAAAAAAGTCAAGCATTTAGGTGTAGTACACTATTATAACTAATGATTTACTATAATATGAACTTTAAGTTGCGTATGAAAACTCAATTAAAAAAGAAAAATCTTCGATGGTTTTACGGAGAAATATATTGGTAGATACTTTGCAGTTTTCTTAAAGGAAAGAAAGATAAGGTCATGGTTATATCTCTTGAAAGATGTTACTGTTCAACATTTTGCAAGTAGGGGTAGAGCTTAGCCTGGTTTTAAGGCTTGCTTTTATTGTAGTTACCTAGCCATATGCCTTCAGTTTTCCCTTCTTCCCTGCTGAAGGCTCCTCGGAGATGCTTGGCTGCAGCTTTGGGCCACTGGGCCTTTGGACCTCTGGGTCTTCCACTTCTGTTCACTGGATAGAGAAAGTGGGAGCTGCTTTACCCAGGCCTGCCCATTCTCAGCCTTAGCCCTTCTCTACACATACCCCCACCTGCTCAATACCACAGAAAGGCTTTCAAGTGGTCTTTGAAAGGGAAAAAAATCAGAAAGAGGAGAAATCAGAGACTGTGTTCTTCCAGATGCTCAGTTGCATGGCAGAAGCCTCTCGTTCCCATGACACCGATCTCCTGGACTCTACCCTGCTCTTAAGTTATTTTTACTCAATTTCACTTTTTTCCTCCAGTTTCTTCTCATGACTTGCTCTTTCTCATTTTGGATATATGATCAGGACTGTTGCCTCATTTATCTGTTTTTTTTAGATAATCCTGAATTTCAAGACTACGATTAAAGAAATGATGAATAAGGCTACATTCACACAGGTCTTCATGCTCATTTTCCATTTTTCATTGAAATTTGATTTTTAAATGTGTGTTAATGGCTTATGACTCACAGTAACACGTGTGCAGAATAATGGCAGTAATATTTAATATCTCCATTTACGGATCGATTTTAAAGTTGTTAAGCATAAACGCCATTGGAATTACTTTGCAATCATACTATTCAGGGAGGGTCAAATTTTGTGTCCCAGAGATTAAGCTGACTGACTTTCTCTGAGATGCACAAATTACATATTAATTTCTGAGTCTAACTGTTGCTTGGCAGCAATCAACCAGGGGTTGGAAGAAAAGTTCTCTTCTTGGGGGAGTCTTTTGGTAGGAGTTAGTCAACCAGTGACATACAGACTGCTGGTAACTGTGAGGACTACCTCACCGTCACAGTCAGATACGAGTTATCTTGACGAAAAAAAGTCTATTATGAAGATCTTACAAGATTCACAAATATAAAAAAACAGTAATAAATTACATGAGCCTTAGAAGCTACAACTGATGTTAATTCCACATTCAGTTTATCACCTTAAAATAGTTCTGTAGGTTACATTTGCTTCAATACATATGTACTTGAAAAAGGGTTAATAACTTTTCATCTTCAATTTAAATGTTGCATGCTTTTTTTCAGTAATTATTTTCAATACCTTTTTTTGCAGCGCTCTGTATGTTACATTAAATTTGACATACTTGAGTATAGATGACATTGTATAAGACCATGTGAGAATGTTCACTGTCAGATCTTATTTCTGTCCTTTCGTAGCTGAGACCCACACACTGTATTTGGAATCTCTATGATTTGAAAACATAAGCCCTAGGCTTTTTCATTCCATGCAGCCTCTGAACTCCCCTCTCATACTCTGTGATACAGACACACAATAAAGTTTCTCCCTGTAGCTTTCCTCTTATCTGACTGCTTTAAAACTGTCTTGGAGAAAGAATCCAGGGTTGGGGTTTGAAGTAATCTTATTCTATTCATTCCGCCATGAAATGTATGCCTACGTTGTGACAAGAGTGAAACTAATTAAAGACTTGTACATGGAAGATAATACAGTTGTAGTGATTACTTTGTACCCGGCACTAGGGGTTGTGTTTCTACAGTGTAAATGTACAGTAAGGATTGTTTTGCCCAATTGCAGTACTCCTTTACAACCCTGCAAAGTCCTGTAATTATAGCTTATGGAAAGGACACTACGGCATAAGCTACTGTGAATAAAAAGTACAGAAATATTGACTTTAAAGTTTAAAGAGAAAACAAGTATAGAGACTTCAGCGCCTAACTATGTACATTTTGGCTAAAGTCTGCATTACTGCTGTTTAGACCAATTCTGCTGCCTGATGAGCTCCAAGGTCTCAAAGTAAAGCTGTTTCTCTGAATTCTAAGGATTGACAAGAGACAGGAAATCTTCCTGTTTGTTTTCTTTTCAGATTCTTTTGAGTTTCCATATGTAAGAAGTGTGTAGTAAGACATCTGTGAAACAATCTGGTGGAAAATGCAGGAGTGAGTCAACTGAAGGTCATTCCTATATGCACAGTCATAAAGATATGCTTACAGTACACACAGTCATTTTCTCCATTAGTGGTCCCCACTTTACTATGGGGGATATGCCAGAGATTGGGTGGCATATGCTGTAGCCGCTGGCATCTTCATGACAGAGCACTTACCATAGAGACAGTCGGCCAATGCTTGGTTAGAGGCCAGCCAGAGGCTGTGTCCTGAGGCAATGCTGGTGGGTTAAGATGGACAGCAGGATGGTGATTGCCTCTCCAACTTACCTAATGTTCCTTTATCGACCTAAAAGCATTTTAGACAGCACAGGGAATACATCATAAAGGACGTATGTCTTTCTGTGTTCACGCTGCAGAACCTTAAGCTGGTACTTCTTTCTGTATTTTAACCTTACAAAAATGCGTGCTGTAAAAGTGCATTGGAAATAAAAGAAAAACATGAATTTGCAAACAGGTTTAAACCTTTCATTTAGTTTTATTGTTTTTAACTTGAGCGGCAGATAGAACATGTATTAATGACGTATGTATTTTTGTTTGTCCAAACCGGTATCAAGTTTATAATTATATACATATGCACAATGTTTAACTAAAAACCATTAAATTAGTGCAGGATGGTGGATGGTGGTTCTGTGGTTACCATTCCATAGTTGCAAAGATGTGCATCAGTATCCTGCTATGTACTATGTTCACTCCAAAGAGATTGAACTAAATCTGGTGTTAGCTACCTTGGACTTAGAGATGGATCTTACTCTGTTCTTGTTAGTGACACTGAGTGGGCAACATTCCACAGTCTGGGAGATATATAATAAGTGTGTCTGATTTTTAGTTGGGCAGTTTCAAGACAAGTTGGTGTGGGGCTGTCTTCATTAGGACCTAGTTAGACCTTGTTTTACCTTTCTGACTGACAGGGACTGACTGTGAGGGGCTCTATTAGACTGCACCAGAGTCTCTGTGGATGGCCTATTTACTGAAGGGCCCTCTTTCTGTTTCTGCATCTCTGTTTCTCTTTCTCCCACTTATCATGTCTGACCAGGTAAGCCCCAGGAGCCCCCTTAACCTTCAGTGCTTGAGAACCCAAATGATGAGATGATTCTAAACTTCCCTCCAATGAATATCCCTCTTTAACCATCATATTTGTCTGGTTGCTTGTTGTGGTTCAATATTAAGCAAGGCATTCTGTGAAGATTGTTCTTGTTTTTTCTTCAAAATATTACAGCCACTGATTGGCTGTAGCATATTCAGTTTGAAGAAATAATCTTCTTTTATTTGCTTTATTTCATGTATTTATTATTACTGTTGGTTTATATTTCTAGCCACTCTTGTCTTTTGTAATATTCCTTCTAGTCATTTCCTTCCTGAATTTCCTGTTGTATATGTCATTCTTCTCTATGGTTTTCCCTCCAGTGCCCAGATTTTTGAGACCGCTGTAGATTAATTAGACTCACCTGTTTTGCATCCATTAATCATCACCATAGTGCATTGGCAACCAGTTTATTCACTCCTGAGTTCCTTTTGTTATACTTCCAACTTCAGTCCTGGTGACTTTTTTTCCTGACTGTTCATGAGTTGTTTATTTTGTTTTCAGATGGACTTAAAATCTTAGTCATTGCTGTAAAACGCATAGCTCACCCAGAACAAGCTACAAGTGTACTGGAATGACCACCCAGACATAAAAGGCATACACAGTCTTTTCCCTAAGATGAATTAACACAGGCAAAGTTGAGCTACTTCTCCTGGTAATTCTCTCATGACATTTTCAACGTACAATCAAAATATTTCAGGTAAGCCACAAAGCTTTGCTTCCTTTTGAGCATGGAGGTGTGTGTGTGGGGGAAAGCATGGATAAAGATTTTAGTAGCCGTTTAACTGTGGTGTCAGTAGCCGAGTGTCCAAGTGAATCAATAAGTGCCACAACAGTTGTTCTCACTGTTCGCTTACAGATATGTGTCCTTTGGAATAAAGCAAAACTATACACTTCCTTTTCTGTCTTTTACCGGTCAAGTAGCATAGAGGCAACAGGGAGTCAGCCAGTCCTTATCACACTCGGCAGCTGACAGGTTTCTGAACTTTTTCACTTAAAAGTGTATGATTAATCACTTTGGTGTGATTACAAAAACTCACCATAGCAGTCTGCTGTTTCTTTCATAGTGTTGCTAAAGTTTTGTACTCATTCAGTAACTGTACTTTGTACATATTCGGATACAGTGGGAGATGTTTTCCTTTTGAGGAATTTAAAATAGTAGGCTAATGTTAACATCTGTTTTAATAAGACTCCCTATCAATCACATTTGCTGCATAGTTCATTGCTGTTAATAATATACAAACAAAAGTTACACCAAACGTTTTCCTCCTACTTCATAAATTTATTGCCTTGCTTTATATGTTGTAAAACCTAATGACTTTCTATCACTTCTTTTCCCCCATTTAAGAGGAAAGCAAGTTTGGCATTGGTTTTAGAATCGAATCCTCTGTAGATGTAAAGAAAATCAGATATCAATTTAGTTTGTATTTTACGATAACATGATTGTGTATAAATTGGAGTTTTGTAAATGTAATTTTGGACTAGGTAAAACATTTACATTATTTATTATGCATATTTACTCAACTTCTGCTCATAGCGACTAAAATCCAATTAGATTTATTATTTTAAAGATTAAACATTGTGCTAAAGATATTGTGTTTTATATGTACTTTATAAAAATCAGGCTATCTTTAGTGTGCTGTAATAAGTCTTAATGACTTATGAGCTAATGTTTTAACTTGGCACAATCTAAAAGAAAACGAGTATATTCAATAATTTATAATACATTGCTTTATAACTTCAGTTCAGTCAAACAGTGTTTCAATTCTGGCTCCTGATTAATTTAATTGCAATAAGAAAATTATTTTCCTAAATAAATAGTACTATCCTCAGTATTCTGTTTTCAACATTTCCTATAACTAAAAAAAAATGTTGAAGACAGTAAAATAATCAGTCTTTGATATTTACTGTCATAGTTTAATAAATGCCAATTTACACATTTAATAACTCCATCTATCTTTTGGTAAAGTCTCAGAGTGATGTTACTTTTTTCAAAGACTTCTTAGCAACGCATGTCAAGAACACTCCTGATTGGCTGCAGCTAATATTTTATGATTAACAACAACCGATCGATGTATTTGCTGTTTGGATTGACAGGAGAGGCATTTCAAGGGAAACTAAAATGTATACATTTTTTTTATGTAGAATTTTTTATTAAAACTAGAGTTTATTATTGCCAACTACAGTTAGGTTTACAATGACTCTTAAAATATGGAATAAAGTAGGGGTTTCAGTTTATTGCAGTTCTCCTCTTTAGTCTCTAATATCAGAATGCTACTGTACATATTCTAAGGGATGGCTGACAACTGTTGATTTTATAGTACACATATATATATATATATATATATATACATATATATATATATATATATATATAAGATCTTTCAGTACTGAAAGTGGGATATAAGGAAAAAACAGACATCTTTGAGCTCTGCTCCTCTGTGTTGACATTTTAAAGTTTCATCTCTGAAATTCCTGAATGAAAAAAAATACATTGACAAAGTTATTTTGAACATTTTGTTTCATAGCTGAGGTTAAGGTTAAGTTTGAAAACATACAATACAGAAATCAGTGACTCAAATTGTTTGATAATAAGATCACTTAAGTGTTGTGTAGAAGTATACTTTTCATTCTTTCAGAATCACTGTTGCATCACAGAAACTTTTTATGGTGTAATTCATATTGTTTATGGTCCCAGTGCAGCATCACATTGCAGCATAGAGCAGAGGTGACCTCTAAGGCAGACACCATCTTGTGGTGAAAGACTCAATTACATTTACATTTCTCTTTTATATTACTCCTATTTTTCACAATCTGCAGCACCTCCCTCATAAATTATTTGATATTTTTAGGGAATGATTGTATATACGACTATCAGGTTCAGTGTCCACCCAAAAATAGTGATAAATGGCTGGCCTGAATTTAAGTATAGTAGACAATACAAAACATCAAATCTACTACATACAGGAAATAACAAAAAGGGTTTTCAAAAACATTTGTCAAATTTAGTTCTAAAATTTTTAGAAACGTTTTAGTAAGATCTCAAAATTAGCAGAAACTCTTGCTTTAAAGGATTATCAAACTACTGAAAGGCATAACTCCATTCCCAGCTATGACGGAGCATTGTTGAAGTCAGTGGTGCTTCTAGCTTTTGCCTAAGTGTAGCTGAATAAAATATTCACAGTAATACTTGGAATGTTGTCCTGAATTGAGGCTGGAAAACCAGACCAGTAAATCTTAAGGAATTAAAGAGAATGTACTTTTGCCAAATATGACTATGGAAACAGCATAATTAATTTATTTTTCATGTCTCAATGGACTTTCAGAAAACAAAATTGAGCAGGTTCAAGTTAGTCCCTCTTAAACCTGCTTTCTGCTTTGTCGCCCCAATAATTTTTTTGTAACCTGTATTAAATAGTAAATATTAAACCTATTGCTATTATGTGGTCTCAGTCCACACTCAATAAATGGAAATATTACAATTCCCTATTAACTTTACTATTATCTGACTACGTATCCCTTAAAATGACCGCTGTAGTACTCTGCTTAAGCAGTCCTAGTTAAATCTAATTTTTGTCTTCCTCTCGTCTTATAACAGGGGTGTCAAACTCCAGTCCTCGAGGGCCGGTGTCCTGCAACTTTTAGATGTGCCTCTGCTGCACCACACCTGAATAGAATAATTAGGTCATTAGCAAGGCTCTGGAGAACTTACCTAGACAAGAAGGAGGTAATTAAGCAATTTGATTCAGGTGTTTTGTACCTGTGGCACATCTAAAAACTGCAGGACAGCGGCCCTTCAGGACTGGAGTTTGACACCCCTGTCTTATAAACTGCCCCCTTCATTCTTGATGCCATCCTTCTGCTTCAAATCTGTCCTGGAATTCATCATTGTTCACTCCATGCAGCCAACACATTTCTTTATGTCTATTCTCTATGTGATGCTGTAGATAATTTGCTAATAAGCCACTTCTTTCTAAAGTCATCCCAGTCATCATTCCTAATCTTGGCATCTTTACAACTTTCCCAATTTCTCTCAATTATACACGTCTTTGAACTAGTTTAGACTAATTTTTATTTTTCTTCTCACCAGTCTTTTTTTACCATTCCGGGCTCATTTCCTCCTGCTCCTCTGCTCCCTGTGGATCACAATGTCATCTGTGAGCATCATAGTCTACAGGGGCTCCTGCCTGACCACATATGTCAACCTGTCCATCACAAGTGTAAACAATACAAGGCTCAGAGCCAATTCCTGATATAACCCCACCCCCACCACAAATCCATCTGTAACTGCAACCACACAACCCCTGCTTCAATGTCCTCATGCATGTCTAACAACCTTCCCATTATTTCTTCCTAATATCACGTAGCATTTCTTTGTATGCACTCTTTTTTTATAGTGTTCATCATTTGTTTAGATTTTAATGGAATGGTTGATCTACTTTATGTAACTTAATAAAAATCTCTATCATGCATTGCACATTCTCTATTTAATGTGCATTAGTCATTTTAAAATCTTCTCGACAATTATGGTATGTTGGCCACCTTTCTTTGCATTCCTTTTCTGTCAAATAATTTTTGCTAATTACTTTTCTTTCCCTTTTTTATCAGTAATATTTCTCTTGATCTATTAGTTATAGAAGTTGCAGCACACTATGTTCTCTGATTAGAACTATTATTGCTCACCATAATTCGCTGCATGTCAAAATAAAAACTTATACAAAATCTCCATCCTGTCAATTAATGCAACTGTTCTGATATTTTGGCTCTGTGTATGAATAAAAGCAAAACTTTTATTCATGTGTTTTTTTGTTTTCTTTTGCCTAATCTCTTAACTTTATGCTGAGCCACCCAAATGTACTTAATAGTGATAGACTTTTGCTTGGGCCACAACCCTTTTTGGCAATCAATTGAATATTGTTTGTATACAAACTGAAATGTAAAAAAAAAATTCCCAAATTAGTCCCACAAACACCTTGATTTTCATTGCAAAGAATCACAAAATCCTGGAGGGACTGAAAATATGAAAATATTCTTAATATTTAAAGAATTCATTGAACAGTATGAATTTTGAGTAAGTAAACGGTTACACATGTCACGTGGTAAGTTTTGATGTAACAGCTCAAATCTCAAAGACATTAGAATATTAGGCTGCGTTCACACTGCAGCTTGAAGTGACCCAATTCCGATTTTGTTGACGTAATGCGACCTGTATCTGATCTTTTCATGACGGTGTGAACAGCATAGGTCGGATTCTGTTTCGAATGTGACCCATATACGATACGTATCCGAATCAAATGCGACCTAACGTCCAGGCCGCATTCAAACTGAACGTCACTGATTCTCAACAAATCTCACTATTCTGCGTCCTGATACGCGCAAGTGGGAAGAAAAACAATAACCATAACGGACTATAATGAGGATTAAGTTAATATGTTGCTCCGGTTGGACAACAACTTCAAATATTTAAGCTATGCTCCACTGTTAGCCTCTATGTTTACTTCCGCAAACACTGAGCACTTCTTCTTTTTATGGCAGTTGGCAGAACACTGAGAACTCTGACGCTATTGCGCCCTCTACTGTGCATGCGGGACACTTTGCCCGTTCACACTGCAGAACGCATACAGGTTACATTTACTGGCAGTGTAAATGGTCCGGGCAAAAAAAAAAATCGGAATTTCCAAAAAATCGAAACTGGGTCACATCAGGCTGCAGTGCGAACGCACCTATATCCGATCTTTTCATGACAGTCTGAACAGCACAGGTCAGACTTGTTTTGAATGATTTGCTGATACTCAACACATTTCACTATTCTGCGTCCCTGATTAGCTCAAGCGGGACAAAAAACACCAACCATGACAGACTATAATGAGGATTAAGTTGTTAATATGCTGCTCCGATTGGACAACAACTTTGTGTAATCCATGCTCCAATGTTAGCATCCATGTCTACTTCCGCAAACACTGAGCACGTCTTCTTTTTATGGCCGTTGGCAGAACACTGAGAACGCTGACGCTATTGCGCCCTCTCCTGCGCATGTGGGACACGTTCAGGTTGTTTGCCTGTTCACACAGGCAAAAGACATACATGTCACTTATGTTTGGAAGTGTGAACCGTCCTGGCAAAAAAATTCGATTAGACAAAAAAATTGGAATTGGCTCACTTGAGACTGTAGTGTGAACGCAGCCTTAAACTGATTTTATACATAGTTTGCATTTTTTTTTAGAATTCCCTGATGGATTTAAATAATGTGTGAGAGGTTAAATGATGCAATCAGCTCTTTGCAGCAGGAGATCCAAGGAAGCATCATGGTGGGCTTGTAGTATCTCATCTTCATCTCTTTCTGCATTAGTATGTAGGTCCACTATTTCAACCCCGTCTCTTTCCCTTCACCCATGGATTTATTTTCATACTACGAAGGTATGATAGTCACTTAATTATTCATATTTTGAGAGTATACTCATGCACTGAAAAATTCTGATTCATCCTCTTGAGTAGCCCGCCCTCTTGCATTTTTTAAACCTCCAAGTTGGATGCGTATTCACTCAGAACTTGTGGTGTTTTTTGGGATACAGCTATCAAAAATCTTTACAGCATTATAGAAGTTTTAGAATTGTATGAGTGTAAATTGGTATGTTCCATTTTTCCTTACTAAATTAGTAAGATTCCATGCCACTTTTGAGACATTTTACTTTGCATGACTATTTTAGAGTCTACTTTTAAAGGATATGATCAGTTAGAATATTTTTTCCTGATACTGATATAAGTCATGCCCTGCGATAGACTGGTGACCTGTCCAAGGTGTGTAGCCTGACTCTCCTATTTAGTGCTGGAGATGGGTTCCAGAACTCCTTGCAACTCTGCAAGGATAAGCTTTAAAATCTTATCACTTGGTTTTAATGTAAAACCTAATGAACTAGTGATTAAGGCATACTCTGTCAAGCTCTTTGTCAACAGCTATCTGTGAATATCTTAATGCAGCAGGCACTGTTGCCATCTCCTTGGTAATAAAAGTAGCTATGTACTCTAAAAGTTGTAAGGAATTTGGTGGGTTGCCAGGTTTCTGCTCTATATCGTCATACGCGTGCGCGTGTGTGTGTGTGCCAAACTTCAGGAGTCACACGCATAAAACAAGCCTCCCTTTAAAGAACTTTTGTTTACATACTTGAAGAAATGCCTTTTTTTTATTTGTTGTCCAGATATGTTGATGGTCAACCTTTTTTTTTTAATGTTTTTTTTTTTTAGCTACCTAGATATTGAGCTGTTGGCATGTCATGAAAGTTATTTAGTGAGTCCTTTGACAAGGCACAACAATCTATTGTGAAACAAGACATTGTTGTCTTGTTTGTCTGCTTTAGTATTCACCTGTTTCACCTGCTGGGGGTGGTCCTCTGGACTTTATAAAGTGATTTGTGGCAGACACAAAGTGAGTAAAAACATACCAACTATGTAAGAGCTTCACGTTAATAGCATTCTTCCAAATTCTGCTGTTTCAAACTTCACAACTCCACCCCTTCTACTTAGTCTCAGTTTTGCTAAAGTGAACCAAAAGGGCCATTCTGGAGGGATGAGTATCTCTTGTTCTTACCAGGGGACATCTAGATAAGGGCTGGGCAAAATGCACTGTGAGTGCACTTTGACAGTTGGGACACACAGCTGCCCCTTATGCACATTGAAGAGTCAAAACAAGCAGCATTTCAACAATGTTTTAGTCAGACTGACATTGTCAGGTGTGTTGTCCAGAAATCAAATATCACAATTCTTTCAGTTTTAAAACAACAAAACAAAACAAAACAAAAAACCAGGCATTTCACCTAAATTCTTCACTGAATCCCCAGTCAAGCGTGTACTGCTTTCTACTGTGTACGGACAGCTACTTGACATGCTGGCATCTGACATGCTTTTCTGTAACTTTTTGGATCAGAAAACTGGCTAGGTAGAACGTTGACAGATGTCCACACATATAAACACAAAGAAAAAAAACTGCCAGTTGATTTTGAGAAATCTTGGGGTATAAGTACTAAGGTTTGACTAATACAATCTCACTTTTCAACAGTGGTTTTTACTCCTTGACACCACAGAGTAATTGTCATCATGATTCCTTCCAACATATTACCAGCTTCTAATTTTAGATCTCTGAACTGCAGAAAAAGCACAATTGAAAAACTTGAATATTCTATATGATTCCATGTGCATGCTGCAGGTTCATGGCAAGACTAAACTTCCCAGGCTTTTCCTTAACATTAATTTCTTTTTAAGGTTTACTTGTCAGAATGGAGTGGATAAATATAGCTCTAGACAAACCAAAATAACTGGGTGGGTTTAGAAATGCAGTGAACTACAAGCCACAGCAGACGATATGGCCTACTGTGGTTACATTCCCACAACTTGTCTTTGCCTTGGAAAAAAAAATGCTTATATGGGGAAAGGAAATTGCAAAACCATTGCAAACAGTGGTGCTGTTTAGTCTATGAATTATTTTCATATACAAAGCTATGTAAGACTATGTAGTTTATACTGACAGTGTAATTTTATTTTGGTAGGCCATCAGGTGCTAGTTTCATGTGTTTATGTGCTAGGAATGATGGATAACATTAAAGAAGTTACTAATTAATTACACGAGCTATGCTTTTTTCTATGTTCTATTTGTGGATGTAAAGAAAAAGAGTGGGAAAACTCCACTCAAGTTCATTAACTTGCATGCGAGTTTCAACTTGGAAGCACAAATTGACAGGATATTTCTTTTCCCCCTCTCAGCTCATTGCTCAATGTCATGTCAATCATCACTTTACCAATCCGACCATAGTACAGACTGTTGTAGTGGCACTGAGGTATACTGAAAGATTTAATTCTAGTCTTTTGACTTACAATGGCTTTCTCACTGCCACTGTTCCATAAAGGTTGAATTTGTAGAAGGCAGTTGTCCTGTCGACAGATTCCCCACCTTCATCAGTGAATCACTGGAACTGATTCATTCTCTTATTACTACTCTCCTAGCCCACTTTGGGAAATAGGTTTTTCAACATAGGGAGCTTAAATGGACTAATAAAAATAGCTTCATGAAAGTATTGCAGTTTAACTGAAAATGCAATACTTAAAATCTGATTTACAGGAAGAATTTGTCATTTTCCTGTATTTTGTCATTTTAATTTCAGTGTCTACTTTTATATAACTGCAAACTTGCAGGCTAGGAGGCAAAATACGTGGAATTGACTTCAGTATCCTCATCAAAGCCTCTTTCTACTTTGCACTATATATTTATTTGCAAAATGTTACTTGCTAAAGGGTGTTCAGGTACCATAAAATATATACTCACAATTTTACTTCAAATTTTTCAGGTTTTTTTTTATGTTCAACATTTTATACAGTACATATCCTGTTAACAGTACTATGACAGTTTTTAAAATAACTGTAATATACGCAAGCATATGTGTATAGTATATGCATACATCCGGTGTTTGAAACAAGGCTTCATCTCTGCAAGCGTTTTCCACAATTGTGACTGCTCCTTATAACAGCAGACAGCCTGTAGAAACAGGGGGAGTAGGAAGAGGAGAGGTTGAGAGGTATCCCAAGAGAGTACTGCCCGGAGGAAGCGCGATTAGGAGGTGAAGCAGTCAAACGCTCGCACCAAATGTGCTGGCACGTCTTGATAACCCCAGGCTGTTTCAGAGTAAGGGGACTGACAGGCAGAGACTCCTTATGGCTGACTTCAGCTGGATTATTTATCATCTCCTATAGCCAAGCTTGTGATGGACCCTCTTCCAGCTCATTTGAAGCTTGCTCGCCTGCACAAGCTTGTGTTCTAAAACAAATCATGCCATAAAACTGTCATTTGTAACCATAGAAATGTAAAACAATAAATCTCATAAAGTGAAGTAGATGAACTTAACTGCTTTACCACGTTTGCAGTTGGTGCCTAGATTAAACTGTCATACGAAGATATTTTGCGAGTATATTTTTCTTGTATCCATTTTATCCAGATGGAAAATGTTATGGAAAAAAATAAATTGATATCAAGATTTTCTCTAAGAATAAACAGTTCTGACTTCTCCCAGGCTTATACAGTCCATATTATATGAAAGCGTACTTTGAAGGTGTACAAACAAATATTTCACCTTACTATATTCTAAATACAGATTTGAACATTAAAATATGTATTAGTTACTTTTCTTTAGACAGCACCAGACAAATTAACAGTTCTAGATAACGTCAGGTGTGTGTAGAAAGAGCTAGATGAATATGTATATTGTATATGAATAAGTATAATTACTTTAAGTGACAGAATTCTATATATAAGCCGAATCATGCAGTCAACAAAATAATGGCTTCCCCAGAAATTCAGTTGAAAGTGGTTGCAGCACTTGGTGGTTGCAGTGGTTGCACCACTTGGTAGTGCTGCAACCACTGCCACTGCCAAGCTGGAAATTAAACCGCCAGATAAGCTCTATGAGCACCTGAACTGCTTAGATTTTTTTTTTCAAGGCAAAATGGAAAGACCAGACTAATTGTTGAGATTGAATCAAAAGGTGGTTCAAAGTATTTGTGTGTGACTGTACACATTGATGCATGTATCATTCCACCTTTTTGAAAAATTTTCACCAAAATGTCAGTAGTTTTTTAGATGGATTATACAGGATGTACATCATATTAAAGATGAGAAAAGGGCATCACAGTTTTTTGTTTATCACATACATTTTCTGTTTTAGTAGCCTTTTGGACATTAGAAAGCTATTGTAAGCACATGTGCTTAGGAGTCCTAGGACATAAATTTAATCTGAGTGTAGTGAATCTTTCAAATTAATGTGTAGATTGTTTCAACAGTCAAAATTACTGTCATAATTTAAAAGGCCACAAATCAATAAAGGAAAATTAATTATTTTGTTTGCCTATACTATTTACCTATATTTTTGAGAAGAGAAAAAAAAAACATTTTGGAATAAAAATTCTAATGTGACTTTGTTTTACCAACAGAAATGGTAACATTTTAAAAGAAAATACAAATCTTCACATAATTAGCAGGTAAATGAATGAATAAATTAATACTAACCATGGGCAATAGGCTGTGTTTTTTTGTAGTCATTGACGGTGAGTATTTGATGGGTCCTAATTGAAAACACATTTATCTTAAGTTCAGCTTCATTGTGAAGGCCATGGTGAGGCCTCACTAAAACCCATCAACAGGATGATTCTTCTTGCCTTTGTGGAAAGTGTTAAATGTCCTTTTCTTCCCTAACCTCCTGTTTTCAAAGCACAATAGCTCAGAGGCTATTTCAGAAAATTGTCTCTTGCTTTGACGAAAAAGATGACAGCGATTTGATTTGACAGTTGTCATGGAAAAGCAAAACAATGTTTTTTAGGTGGTGAGAGAAAAATTCTAGGTTGTATGAAACTGCCAGGAGGAAAAACAAGCCATCCTTTGAGGTCTCTGTTAAGGAACCAGTGACTTAACACAGAGTTATCTTCACTCCTGTCTTCAGGGCAAACTGTGAGCAGTCAAAGGGGCATGCTGAAGTATCAGAGGCAGTGGCGAACTTATAGCTTGTTTAAGGCTTAAAGGAGGGTTGTGACCGTAGAGGCCTGTGTAGCAGCTGATAGGTTTGAGTGTGTCTAACCCTGTGATCTGTGTGCTAACATTGGCCTACTGGGGTAAGATCAGTTATTCCACTCTTTGCCTTTGTCCCTTGTATTGGGAGGCTTATCCGAGGACCCCCTGTTTACTCTTGCCTACACAAAGGCTAACTCTAAACTCCTTTTGTAGGGTGGATTTAGGCAAGATTTACTTCAATTTGATCTAGGAACACCCCTTTTCACCAGCCTGGAGGTCTAATGCCCTTAACTGGCTTAACCTGCATGGCTTCTCCAAGAGCCAAGCGCCCTCATGCCCACAATCTCTCATCTCTTTGACACTTCTACTTATTCAGTCCCCCACCCTACCCATCTGCTTCACTTTCAATACCCCTGAGCATATTTAGTTTTACTAGGTTTTGGCTGTTATAACAGACAAAGGCATTATTTGGGACTCCTGAAACCATGTTTAATGTGTCAAAGCATGCCACCAATCAACATGAAGCATAAAATACAACTTACAATGTCTCGCAAAGCATTCATACAACTTTTTCACTTTTTGTCAGCTTACAAATACATACTGGAATGTACTTTATTGAAGTTTTATGTGGTAGTCCAACACAAAGTAGGGCGTAATCACAAAAAGGGAACATTTTACATTGTTTTAAACATGGTATTTTGAAGAAAAATCTGAAAAAGTTTTTGGTCAATTTCCGTTTACCCTAACCCCATTTTAGTTTTTTTCTAGCCTCTAGTCATCCATTTTCACATCAACTTTGCTGAGGAATAGCATCACCCACCATGTTGAAACCACTGCCATGTTTCAAGGTGGAGATAATTCAGTCAGTTTTCTACCTCTCATTGCATTTGCCAAAACATTCAGGTTTGGTTTAATGTAATCCAAGCAAAGTTTGTCCACAAGTTTGCTGTGTTCGCTAGATAAAAGCAACTTTTAAAAAATATGTTATGGCTCTTTCTCTTTTCTTTCTCAGATTTTCAGTTGGTAGATAAAATGTTTCAGTACATTGTTTTGATTTTTCAAATGGAGAAAAATTTTATGCCCTTATTACTCTAGCACAATCTATGAATTAAATTTTGTCTCATTGTTTAATTGAACATGGGCTTTCTCGTTAACACAGTATGTATACTGAATCTGTCAAAAACTACAAGATCATTTTATTGGCACATCTCAGACATGCTACTGGTCTCATGTTCTTATCTTTTGTCTCAACCAGAAGCAGGCTAAACACAAAATGGTCTCCTGTTGTTGCTATGTGCAGTTTAAACCCTGCCTACCAAATTTTGTATTCATGAGAGGCGAAAATATTCTTTTCAAAAAGTTGTTTTGAATTGCAAATGATCTCAAATCAGCACCTAGCAGAGCACAGTAGTGGAGAGCAAATGCAGGGACTCTGTGGTGCTTATCCCTACCCCAGTAAGCTTCGCAGCACTGATATGTTGGCTGCCAGGCTGTACTCTGACATATGTGCCCAAATTGTCATGGATAAATTATGTAACCCAGACCCTCCAGATTATTCAAATACAGTCTGAACATGTCATCTTTAGTGCCAGTGAAGCTCTTGAGACCTGTCACCTACTGAATTCGAAATGGTTAAATTTTAGGATGGGTCTCTCGCTTGTTCCACACGCTCTTCTCTGTATTTCCCCCCCGAGCTTGGCCTAATCCAGCAGCACACCGTCACTGCAGCATCAGTGTTACCTTTGATGGACCCGGATTAAAGCAAATCTCCATTCCTTTGGTGGATTTCAAACGCTGTCTTAACAATGATACCAGCCAGGGGTGAGATAATGAGGGCTGAAGTGGACTGGCAACGAGTGACTTTAAAATCAGCCTGATTAGAGGCTGTGATTTTTATCTCGGCACCTCCCTCCTCAATGTGGTTCTTTCACACTCCAATTTTTGTTACAGCTTCCCTTTCAGTTTCCAAGTATCTTAAATTTTTTAACCCTTTTCCCCAAACTGTTCGGCTTTCTCTACCCTCCTTTTCTGTCTTCTCTCCAGACCAACACCCCAGTGAGTGAGGCCTGACTTAATTAGTGGGCTGGAGTGTGAATGTGCCTTTCACAGGGTGTTAATGAAAAGCTTTGCGCTCTCCCTTTCTGTGCATTAGTGGTTGTCTTTGCCCCCTGCCCTTTTTGCATGCCTCCTACCCTCCTTCTTTCCTCCCTGCACATCTCCTCAGCCCTTCTGACCGGAGGGAGGTGTTATTACAGGGGCTGTTGACTCTGCGGCTTTAGGTTTTGGTCTCTGTTGTACTGAGCTGATAGCTTAATTAAACATGCAAATCGGATCTATCGAACATGACTTAACACCCATTCTCTGTATAGCGGCAATGTCGTCAGATGGTTTTTCTTTTTGTTTGACTTTCTATTTTTTTTTTTTAATCTCATTATTTATAAAGGGCATTTTGTGATCATAGTAGTGGTTCTCAAGGTGAATTAATTTCTCTACATTTTTGAGTGAATTTGTTAAAGCTAACTTGACAATAGTGTCGGTCAAAAATAAAATCACACAAATTTAAATGATTTATTAATATTTTAAATAGCTTATTATTCTCCACAGCGGTACTCTGCACTGCTGTTGACTAATACACCTTAGTAATACTAGCTCGCCTTAATTCTTAATGTTTTCAATTGAACAAGGTGTCAGACACATTCTTTAGAAATTTTGATTCATATTAAAATGATAAAATGTAGTTGGTGCAGTTTTTGGGCTGTACATTCATGATTGGAATCTCCCATTCCACTACATCAGGTGCTCTATTTTTGTCTGTGCTATCAGCTGCCAGTCAGTCGTTGTTTGATGAAGCTGTCTCTTCCACTGACTGATGGCAGCTCCTGACCAGGGAGCAACTTAATCCTGTGTTGCAAGGATGTATAATGATATCCCAAAGCGCTATAGGATGTTTCTCTCAGTGTGGTGCCAACTTCCTGTACCTCTGGCACTACTCTTTATGGGGTCTGGCTCAGACCCAGCAACCAAATGCCAGTCACAGCCTGAAGGCGAATGGCAGGTTTTTGTAAGGCTTTGTCTTGTCACTTCTCACCAAGGAAAACACAAAGCAATGACACGAACCACAATTTCTTGGCCATTGCTTGTCATTGAGCTAATTGACAACTGAGGGTGTGTTTGGAGTCTGGGGGTGGCAAACACGTACATGTGGCAGAGGGCATATTCTTGATTGGCAGTGGCCATGTGGGAGAAAGTGCACTACTGTGTGGTTGGGTGAGAGAGCATTTCCATGTGTGTGTCTGGGTCTGTGTGCGGGATAATCCTGGAGAATCTCTCTCTTTGAAGGGGAACAGATGTAGATTTACATATGTGGAGGGTCCCAAGCCTGTGATGAGATTAGCTGGTTTGGATCCTTCTTTACAACAACTGAAAGGTGCATATTTAATAAATGCCTGAAGCTAGGCTGGAGTGTTCAGGGCTTGGCCCTCAGAGAGCCACAGGACAAAGGCAAACGAGGCCCATGGCAGGCTGGCCCATATGGGAACAGGGTTGCTTACAGATTGCAATGGCCTTTCATTGGGTGTGGGACAAGGCTTTAAGGGTTTATGTACAGAGAGGGGAGTACTTGGTGGCCCACTCCAACCTCCTCTCCACAACAAGAGCTAATAAAAGGATTTTGAGCTTGTAAGGTTTCGTGTCTTTCCGTCTTTACTTGCTTGCTACTTGTGTGTGTGAGAAAGAGATGTTTTTTTTTTGTGCAAGCATGTGTCTACAGAATGTAATTAAAAGCTATCATGTAAGTGTTTGTATAGAATATAATGCAGTCATGTAGCAGTACAGCCTACATATTCTCAAAACTAGAATTTAAAATGTAAATTTTGTAATGCAGAGATGCAATACACAATATAAAAACACTTGCCCTGGATATACAGTTTATGCAGCTGCAATCCACTCCACTGCGCACTATGTGCCGCTATGGTTCGTTTTGAACCCCAGAGGTTCTCTGAGAGGCATGCGGGAGAAATGCAACATTGTGATAAATCCAGTGATAAAAAGTTTTGGTGGCGTCATATAAAATACTGTTCTTAAGTTCCTAAATTAATCTCTGTCCAGTGTCGGCCTTGACCGACTGTCCTACTGTCACTTGAGCGAGATGATGTGACTTAAGTTTCAGAATAAAATACATGTTTTGTTTGTGTTTATGCACAGCCATATTGTGACAGCGTATATGTATAAGTATGTCCATATTTTCATTAACATAGCTAGGATTTCAAGAAAATAGTCTCGTTGCTGAATTATTTTGAAAATGTAGATGTTTTGTTTTGTTCAATTTGCTGTTTTTGAAGTGCTATCGTCATTGAATCCAAATTTATCCACCGTCTGGCAAAATAGTATTGGTTCTAACTTTGTAGGATGGCAGTGCAGAGGTGCACCATCTCTTACACTGCCAGAATCCTGCAGAAGCAGTGCAAGTGCTCATTTTGACTATAATGGATACGTACTTACTGCAGACTTTGTACTGTGGTGGAGCAGATCGGAGACGCAAAAAGTGTAAATTGGGGGAGTCACTAACATTACTACAACATCATCTTTTAAAAAGACAGAACTCCACATTTTTAAAAATCCACACAAAATGTAATGGTGCCCTTGCATAATGTGACAAACTTTTACAAAATGTGTTCAAAAACTTCAATTATTAATCAATTATTACACGATGCGGTTTTGAAACATTTTATTACATCTTGAACTCAGAATTTATTATTCTACATACTACGGCGTTACAGCACAATGTGGCATTACAGAGCAGGCTATTATTGATATTGGAGCCCCTGCTTTTTGCACAGCCACATTAAGTTCCTCAGGCCTTAAAAAAATCTACTTTTAGTCTACGCTGGGGTCCAACAGAAGCTTTATTCATGTTCAATTTGTTGAACTTGGTAGGGTTTTGGTTTATGGTGCCAAGACCCACCATAAGGACACAATAAAGTGTGTCCTTATTTAAGGATTATATGGTGATGCTGAAACCATCACATGAAATTTCACAATTTCAGCTTTTGATGCTAAAATTGTAAAATGTCATGTTGAGATGTTTAATTTATGGAAAAATGTCATGCTGTCAAAACTTATGTCAATTATTTTTGATTTGTGGTGTAATTGCTTTGTTAAAAATTTATAAAATTTAACGTCTAAAACAAAAGAATTCCAGAAGTGACTGAAAAATATGATAATTAATTCCCAGGTTAAAATAAAACAAAATGAGGTCAGACTTTTCTATGTTTGCAAGCGGCTCACACAAGAACTGCCAATCTGAGAACAGAGGCTTATTTTTTAAATTCTCATTCACAGGAAAAAAGTAATTTATATGAAATAAACAAGTTATTACCTCATGTTTTTTCTCCTCTGGTATCTCTAAATGGGCTCTGTAAGTAAGTGTTCAAAACAGAAATATCAAAATTTGGAGAAGTCACTTCTGTTCAATTTGAAGAATCTCACTGTGTTCTTTCACACAGTTCCTTCTCCTTTGTGAAAGTCGGGATGTTCACTACTACCTTTGCAGTCTCACTGCAATAAGGGGATGCGCATTTAAAAGACAAATTTGTGTGAACAATATTTTTTTTCTTTGCAATAAAACTGTCTTTATGTACAGCAATAGCCCATCAAATATTATAGATCAAGAAAATGCGTCATGCTCAATATATGGGAGCATAATGCATCATTGTCTTACTGTTTTAAGACATTCATAACTACAAAGGTTTTTCTCTGTCAAAAGGACTTTAGAGCAGTTTAAACTGCCATAAAAAACATTGTGTCAATTATGTTGTATGTTGCATGCTTCAGGTTGGTGTGTCTAAAATATTAATACCATTTGCAATTCGGCTATCACTAGATAGAGTGAAGTTCACATTTGACTACTACTGTAGAAGCTAATTGAAGAACATAAAGAGCAACCAGCCACAGCTGCTTTCATAGATTATGCACATTGATATTTAAGTGGAGAAGCTGTACTTCAGTGATTTCAGTGTAATGATTTTGTAAGTCATGGTTGTTCCAAAGTTTTCACAGAGAAATGCAAGTTAAGTTTTAATCCTGAAACAAAGTCACAAGTGTAGAACTCTTACTAACAAATAATAAGACATCTGTGAAACTTTACTTTATCTAGCCTCATTGTTATCTGTGCCTTTTTATCCTCATGTAGCTCTATTGATTTTTTTTCTTTCAATAAGAGCATAACAAAGATAAAACATATCCCAGAAATCCGAAGCCATGTTTTCAGACTATCCCAATGAGCTATTCCTTTTTCATTGGGGAAGTGGTGCTTCATTGTTTGAGATTGTGGAAGAAAGAAAAAAAAAAAAAAACCTTTCTTTCTTGAGAAGTCTATTATTTCTGTCTTTCTCTGTTACTCTCTCTAGGTTTATGCCTTCCAGTTTGTGAAGGGACTGTGTCCAGTCAGTGCAGTTTGATTGTTTCTCTCTCAGAGGAATAAGGGGAAGCAAGCCTTAGTAAAGAGATGAGAGAATATAAAAGACATAAAAAAGAAACTGGACTCTCCCTGTGGCACAGGCTTTCTTAAGCGCCCCAGCATAATTCAGATATTTCTGTAAATACAATGTGTTCTTCCCCCTAAAAAGCAGCCACCAAGGGTAATGTGTAACATCACATCCCATTTCTTACATCTCTGGCTTGTTTATCCTAAAATCTAATATATAAAGGAATTAGAAGACAAGTTGTTTTCTAAGCAGTCGCCCCTGTTCTTATTTTGTGGAGAAGACAGCCGACACACATATAAAGGGTTGGATTAGGGGTAGACAGATGGAGCCTTTGACTATGCAATAATCAAATGCAAGAATAAAGAAAAAATCTTAACGAAGGTAAAACTGAGGTTTTGAGAGAATTTGGGTGAATCACAGAGAGAATAAAAAGATAGATAATAATGATGGAAAGATTGAAGAAAGAGGAGGAGAAAGACGGAGTACATGGGAGGCCTTGATTTGAAAGGGGCATGGTTGGGGGGTGGCCTACCCACCATTCTCAGTGGATATGGCAGCCCTCTGTGGACCTTCTTACACAGACACCTCGGCTAATGAATCAGACCTGGTTTCTATCAGTCAGAAGAACTCCGTCTCAACGTCTCTGTGCTCTCCAGAACAAAGCACACCGCCATTAATATTTTAAAGTTCTTTTTTATCTCAGTGCTAACACCGCTGAAGACAATATTTGTTAGGGAGAGGGTGAAAGAGAAATATTAGGAAAGATGGTAAGGGAGAACGTGAACAGACAGGCAAAAAAGGTGGATAAAAAAAGGAAAATCTTTTTTCAGATTACTGCTTGTCTGGTGTAATTGTCCCCATTGGTAGAACAACCTTTTCCTGTGCCAGATCTTAAAAAAGTGAAATGAAAATCTTTGTTTTTAAACTTTTTTGCTACTTAAACTAAAATTCTAACATTTTCAGGATTTTTCTTTTTGTAATTCTCAACTGTGGGCATGACAAACACTTTTGCTTTTTTATTGTAGGGCATCCTGATGGCATAAAAACATTGAATATGCCCTTAATTTTCTTTTAGAATTTTTAGGCTGCTTGTGCAGGATATCATCATCATTACCTTCGTCAGGTTTAAGGAAGTATTTTAATTGACATCTTGAACTGCACAATTGTATGTAGCAAAGGCTAAAAAAAAGTGCTGAAACATCTGTTAAAAACAGTATAGTTGCCACTCGCTTTATTACTTTTTTTGGCATTGAATTAAACTTTTACCCAGTCACAACAGTCTCAGAGCTTATAAATGTCTGTCATTCTGTCAGCATTTCCTGTTTCTTGTACTTATTTAAGTGATGGTGGGTTCTTCAATGCTTATGTAACCAAGAGTTTTTAGTCAATCTTATAATTAGCAGTCTATCAACCAAACAGGGCAGCTTAAGAACTACTTCCTTTTTAACTTCCAAATAAGAGTCCCAAATATTAAGGCACTGACCATCCTTTCCAGGCTTAGACTATTAGCTTACTCTTACCCATTGTGATGTTTTGTATATCTCTAGGTCTCATCTAGTTCCATGCTTACAAATAATAGGCATGGAATAATATGATACTACTTTCTTTGGTAGCTCTCTCTGAGCTGGTGTGTAGAGGCAGGAATGTGTCAAGATATCCACCTGACATGTTTTTTTTTATTTTTTACTGTTATCACAAAAACTTGGATTCCTCCAAAGTGACTATCACATTGTTACAATTTCTGGTTTCATCTAGTACCAAAATATTGAAAAGGTAGTTATAAAAATGATTGGAATGGGAAAGCTACTTCTCCCACAACTTTTTCCACCGCATGAGTATCACAAACATGCACACAAAGACAGACAAAGTCAGCTATTACAATTCCCAACATGAATTCCACACATGATTGTAATTACTGGGCAACAATGGAGCCTGCCTTTCTCAGTTAGCTTGACAGGGAACGATCCACAAATACAATGAGAAGGCCTTCTTGAACACCCTGTCTCAGACACATAGATTAATTGCTTCTTTGTACACAGAAATGGAAGTAGTGCCTTCACCTGCCGATTCTGCCAGGGGCGCACGACCCAGGGGAAGTGTGGAAGAGAGGCAGAGCCCTGGTGTTTGTATGTTGTTTTTTTCCCCCCCTTTTTTTGTAGAAAGGGGTGAACATCAATAGGATTTGGTGGCCTGGTTCTGTGTATCGCATGGAGCCTGAGGTAGAATAGGTATACTAGGGATGATAGTAAGGGAGGGGTAAAAGGTGCCGCCAGAAGATCCCAGAGCAAGCAGCTGTGGGCATTCGGCTGTGAAAAGTCATTCAGAGAGAAAACGTCAGGCATCCTTTATTTATTTGTGCCTGAAATATTTATCTGTCACGTGGGCCGTTTTATAATGGGCCTGTCAGTCTCCCCTACCCACTCAAGGGTGCGGACATGTTGCCCAGAGCATCCACTGTGGATCTCCCGTGAATAATTGCTGGAATTTCACTTTTGGGAATGTTGCACTCTGACCCAGGAGCTTGTTGTTTTTCTGCATCAAGAGGAAGGTAGAACGGTTTTAAGTATTTACTTTGGCTTGGCTTTTTCATCCATCACAAGAGCACATATGCGAAAACACACACATGCACGCACCTTTTTGCGTCCTCTCTCACACACACTTAGTCAAGTTGGAAAATAAATAATTCATCCTTTTACTCTAAGATGAAAACCTAATCAAGCTGAAAATCCCCGTCTTGCAGCACCTCTGAGCCTCCTCTACTCCCAGTTAATGTGATGCTTACTGTTCTAATGTGCCTCTGCCTCAATACTCAAAGCGGAGGCCTCTACTAAAGCAGTGTGTGCTTGATTACATTCATGTGATCTTTAATCTGGTGTAATCACCTAAACAAAACTTTGCTTGCGTGTTTCACACTGATCCGTATTGCTAAGTGAACGCTAAGCGCCACATTCTTTCAAATTGTTTCATCACTGCTGTCTCTTCAGGGAGAGAGTTTGCAAATTTGAAACTCTGTCAAGTGGATAAAGAGACAAAACAAACGACAACGATACAATATGTTTTGTGGAGAGCTTGCAGTAGAGGGGGACTTTGAAGAACTGGTTAGGCAAGACTGCCTTAAAGCAAAACACATCTGCTCACACAAAATCAGATTAGCTAGTGCAGACCATCTCCTGGTTCTTTAGACATGCATCAGTCTGGTGGGTTGGGGTGACTTGTTGGAACTTTTCTGTCTTTTTGGGTTCATCTGAATTTTTGCACCAGAAAATTTATGTTGGTGTCGTCAGCATGAACAGGTGGTGCACAGTGAAATTATGTCTGTCTTCATACAGACCTTTTTTTCAGCATCTTAAGGCAATACAGAACTTCTCTGGTATATGAACACATATGTTCTACATACATACAATTTGGAAAATACGCACAAAGCATTCTTACAGATACATATGCACACAGGAGCACACTGAATTGCATTGCCTGTAGTCTCAGCATGCATAATTAAGGTGTACCTTGTTTGGAGAAAGTGCATGTTGCCTCTCAGTGTGCACACCACATCCCAAGAAAGATGCTTTGAATAATGAAAAGTGTCACCTATGCAAAATGCAGGAGATGAGCATGCCTGCCCGTGAATGTGCTTTGTGTATGATTTCAGGTTCAGTTGTGTGTGTGTGCGTGTGTGTGTGCATGTGTGTGTGTGTGTGTGCGCGTTTAGTTGTGTTATTGTATGATGCATATCTGAAAGTGTGCGCTCGTTTGTGTGTGCACACTTCTACCAACTGAAACTTTTGAGAAGATGTGTATTTCTTTGAAAATTCAGAAGGACGGCTCTGTCATTTACCGCTGCACTGCTAGGACACTGAACCATATGTGAATATACAGAGCTGACAGCTGAGGCCCAGAGTTCCCTTGCTTAACCTCCCATAACCTTGTCCCCAACCCCCTCATCATCCATTCTATACTCCCCACCTCTTCTTCTGACTGATGGCTCTTATTGGCCTGTGAGGCAAAGATGGGGATCAGGATGTTCTTAGGGGGGCATGTTTTCATCAGTCCTTCTGCTGATGACAAGCTCTGGGTGGCACAGGGTCGAGTTGGCAGAAAGCAATTCCACACGTTATGACTTTGCCTTTCTGTTCGAACTTACTTCAAGTTGAGTTGCAGTCAAATTTCAGCATTGTGACAAGCTTCATTTGAAAGTCAAAAAGCATCTTAATTCTGGATGTTTGCAGTAGTCAATGCTATAAATTGAATAGAGAATGACATTTTTTTTTCTTCCTGTGAAGTGCATTAACTGTACTCTAAAAGCATGTTACTGGGACTGCCTGAGCTAATTCTGTGCAACACATCCTATGTTCAACCATGTAATGTGGTTATTCTGATGTTCTCTTGTTAAAGCTTGATTAATTATTTAATAGTATTGGGTTATTTTTTTCTCCTGATTTATGTCAAAGTTGGATATAAAATATTGACTTGACTGGAACAGACTGGATCAAGACAAAAATCTAATACATTGAATTTCTTCCACAACTCAAAGTTTCTAAGTCTAGACATTACTTTGAATCTCACTGACAATGTGATAGAAATTGTGAGTGTTGACATCTTATGAGGTTTCATTGTATGAACACAACTTCTTACTTTTATATTAATTTTTGTATGCTATTAATTTTTCAAACAATGATTTTAGATTCTAGACAGGTTTATGTTGAGTTGAGTATTTTTCTTTTTTTATTTGGTCGCCATCAAAGCCATTCCTTAATAAAATCCACATGGTAGTCCATCGTGAGTTGCTAGAAGACACTTGAACTGTTACACCATGAGAAACAAAGTTTTCTGGTCTGATGAGACAAAGATTGAACTCTTTGGTTTCAATGCCAGACATCAGGTTTGAAGGAAACCAGGCATGGCTTATCACCAGGCCAATGCCATCTCTACAGTGAAGCATGGTGATGATAACATCATGCTATGGGGATGTTTTGCAAAGTAATCACTAGAGATGTGCCGATCAGGTTTTTTCCTGCCGATTCCGATTCCGATCACCCATGAGGGCCGATCACCGATACCGATCACATAATTATTATTCTTTAAATCATAAGCACTACCGGTTACATTATGTGAAAAAAGGAACCATGAATTCACCTTAGTCAAAAACTTGTTTTTAAAAACTTTTTCCAAGAAAAAAAACAAAATGGGCATTGCGCAAATTGTACTGCTATAGGTAATACTATCTTTAACAGACTGAAAACATATGAAGGCTCTGAAGAGGCTAAATAATGCAAAAAGTCAAAATAAAACCTCTCAACATTGCCAAAAAATTCAAGTATAAAACTTAACATTCAAAGGCAAATACAGGTTCCATTACAATAAACAATTTTGAGTTAATGAATGAAAACTTCCTGATAGCATGGTGGCTAGCTGATTACTGCTAGTTCTGATTGGTTGTTTCTGACTGAGCGTAGTAATTATGCAGAACAGGGACGAGATCGATTATTTTTTCAGAGATTATTTGTCTCATGTTAGGACAGCAAAAGTTTTAATACGCATGTAAAATTTATTTTTTAGGTTAGATGCTGCAGCTTCAAACAGAGGTTCAGTGTGAGAGTCACTACCAGGTGGAGCAGAAGCGCCGCTCTGTCTGTGAAATATTACTACCTGTAGCGCGTAGCAGAGGTTCAACAGCGAGAGCAGAACCAGCATCTTACATTGCAGCTCGAAGACTTAAATCATTTTGCGGGCTATTTGTTTAGCTTTCTGACCATCAGCAACCCAAAGTAATGGTCAAGAACTCAAAGGATTGACTTGAGAACCTTTCATCCTGGAATGGCCAAGCCAGAGTCCAGACTTCCATTCAACCTGATGGAGTTTGAGAAGGACTGTAAAGAATAATGGGTGAAACTGAAGATGGGTGTGCTAAGCTTGTCACATCCTATTGTCAAAGACTCGAGGTTGTCATTGCTGCTCAGGTAGCTTAACAAAGTATTAATCAAAGGTAGTGAATACTTAGTAAATGTTTTTTTTGTTTCCTATTAAATCTGCAAAAATCTTGAAATATGCTATATTTAGAAATTAAAATAATCACAAATCAAAATGAAAATTGTTTTAATTTTACTAAGTGTACATTAATAATCAGTTTTTCCAACGATAACTAAATAAAACTTTGATCCTTTAAATAATTACATGGCAGTGCAATTATGTTTTCTTGTGGTCAAATGAGACGGATAAAACAAGATACTGACAAAAAAGATTTTGTACATTTTTTCACTGTAATGTCTTACCAGAACAAAAGCAGTTTCCACATTATGTTGTGCTCCTCCTTTCTCAAAAACTACCATAAAACCCCACCTTACAGCCATGGACAAGACATAATATCTAATTAAGTTTCCAAGGTGCATTTTCATTAGTTAATCACTTAAGTGCTTCGAGGATAACCTGATATCCAAAGGTCTGGTCCCAGTAGCCCAAAATGTCAAAATGCAATTATATGCATGATTAGCCTGACCTGTTTCTATAGCACCCTCCCTTCTTGCTTCTCGCTGCTGGAGAAGCTGACAACTGCTGGCATGTTTATTTTGATGAGATTAGGTGTGGAGGAGGCTCCGACTGTGTGCAGCAGGCATGGCACCCCCATCTGGTCACTGGCAGAACTAACAACAATCAGCGGTAGCAAGAGAAGGGAGGGGTGAAGTGCTTTGAGGGAGAAAGAGAATGAGCGAGTGGAGGGATGAGGTGGTTAAAGTGGGTAAAATAATCTTTCAATCTCCGCTTAGCCTTAGGAGGAGCGGTGGAAAAACGTAGTAACAAATGGAAAATAAATAAATAGAAATAAAACAATTTCTGCCTCTTAACGGATAATATGATGGCAAATTATTAATCAAATCATCTTGATCCGAGAGGTGGAGTGCTCTACTTTGTGTTGCTTCACAGAACAGCAATCCTCCCTAATCTGATTGTGTAGAGATGAGGCAGCTTTAGCCTTGCCATTGTGCTACACTGATTAAAAGGGGCAGGAGACACAGTACTTTGGTCATGGAGAAAAGCACAGACACTGAAAAAGTACACATTGATACAGTTACAATAAGAATGCATCTGATGATAAATATAAAACATGGATGCAGTTAGATAAACATTCACACTGTAATTATTGTGAAAATGTAAGCAGCTGCTTTCTGAAAGTAAATTCCAAAATCATGCTAGATGTTGTATCAGAATTTGTAGATTTCATATACAATTATTAAAAATGTTGATCCATTGTCTATATACACTTACTCTTGCAGGTTTGCGGCAGGGTTGCTTTGTGTCTCCAGTGGTCATCGTGCGAGAGGCGGGATACACCCTGGACAGGTCGCCCATCTCTTAAATACACAGTTGTGTTAAGTATTTGGAAATTTACTGCTTAATAATGTAACAATATAACAAAATGAAATATTTTCTCATATTTTAATAAGTTTAATGTGGGTCATTTTAGGTTGGAGTCTATAATCAGTAATATTTTCTAGGCAATTTATAATACAATAAAGTAGCAAAGTTACCTTCAGTTATAAAAATGCTCTATAAATCAAACATAACTTAAAAGGGATTTGACTTTGGAATTTTTTGATGCCTTGAAATTGACCTCTGTCTCTTTAAGAAGTTTATACTCTTTCCAACACTGCGTCTTCAGCATGTCATCACAGCAATGCCTTTAAATTATACCATTTAAAGGCCGCCGTTCTGAGGAGCTTTGGACTCTTCCCCATCTAATGGGGAAGAGTCTCATGGGGAAGAGTTTCTAGTACATAGAAATAGTACATTTCTATGTAAATAGTACAGTTGATTTTTTTCACGCAATACTGCTGCATTTACTTCCACATGGCTGTTGTATCCTTGGCATCCTCACTGACCAGCTTGCTTTAACTTTTTTTTTTTTTTTTATCAATTCCAGAGACATGCAATTTTGGTAATGTCACTGTTGCTACATATTTTCTTCACTTCTTGATGACTTTGTTTCATTGTACGTCCAATGTCTTTTTAATTGTTTTGCACTTTCCCTGTGAGTGATAGAGGGATCTCATCATCAATAGCTAATGTTTTGGAAGCCAACTGTGTACTGTAGCATTTGCTATTGGATCTGAATTGTCAAGAAAATGGGGTTACCCAGAGGCTCGTTCAGTTATGGTAGATTTGTACTGAATATGGTGGATACTTATGAACATTGTTGCAAACTTAGATATGAAAGGCTAAGCATCTATATGCAAACACATCATTTTAACTTTTTTATTTTGATATTTCAACACAGTTGTCCAAGTTATAGGTGGCAACAAAGGTAAAAAAAAAAAAGATCGAAAATGATCTCCGTATTAAATTTGAACATCTGTATTTCATAAAGCTCCTATGAAGCTGGCCTGCTCAACCTAATTAGGTGTGGATCTGAGTTTGGAGTTAATAGATTTGAAAAGGAATATCTGAGGAAGCCTCTATTTTGACAAAGGCAGTAGGGTTGGGTTGCATGGTGCCCATGTGTCTCTGGAGAGAGGCGTCAGGTCCCAGGGTAGCCCATTAGAGTGCACACCCACCCCGACCCCCACCTCCAACTACACAGCTCCCCATATCGAGAGAGACCACAGAAGCCAGACCCAAAGCAGAATATTCATGTTGCACAACCGCGTGCATGCAATACTTTGGTTGGCTTAAGATAACAGTGAAATGTACACGAGCCTGTACACACACACACACGCACGCACGCATGCACGCACGCACGCACGCACGCACGCACGCACACACACACACACACACACACACACACATGCAACCCATCCCCTTACATGGCCGATGATGCATATGCACACACAGTCATGAAAAAGGTAGTGGATACATGATGCATGTTTGAAATTAGGAAAATAAGAGAACGAGCTTAATCATTTTAATTGTAAAAAAAAATCCAGTGAATTTTATTGCATCATGTATTTGAATAAAAAGTTCTGGGAATGTTGAAATGAGGAGGAAATCATTTGGATTTGTCTTCAGAATAAGTTCAGGCTGGCAGGGTTGGAGTACAAAATCAGAATGTGAAGGCTTTGTAAACATTATGAAAAAGTCTTTTTCATTAAAAATACTTTCTGAAGTAGCTTAATATTTACAGTTCAACAACTCAGACAAGAAAAATATATATAAATTCACATATGACCTTAGTCATTCTCACTGTGGTGTAGACCACCTGGAATAGCAATTTAGTTAATGCTGAGAACCATTTATTTAGCTCCCCCACCTGTTAGCTTAAGAGCAGTTTTGCTGCCACTCAACTCTCAAAAAGGCGAGTTACTTCAGTAAGTAAAGTACATACTTTACTTACTGAAGTAAGTACATACTTTATTTCATGTACTTACTGAAAGGTGCCCTGCAATAAAGTAGATTGTTATAATTGTAAGAGTGAATCATTAAAAAAATACTTTGAATCACAGTTATGGGTTGTTTCGTCTACTAAAAACCAAACCCTCATCTAATTTAGCTTTAAAACATCTCAAACAAAACAAGTTGGTACAAAATATCTTTCGGGATTACATCTGGTCTACATGACGAACTTCATTGATTACAAAAACACCCTCTTTCCATTCTAGGTATTGTCTTCTCTACGTCAGACATACTGTATTTCCCTCCCAAACACAAACAGACACAGGCACACGCACACCCCCACACGCACGCATACACACGCACACACACGCACACACACGCACACACCACCAGAGCATGTGTTGACTGATGTTTGCTCAGAGACTGCTGCGAATGCCAGAAGTTGGAGGTGCTCTGGGCTGTGATGCTTTGAGTGTGACCTCATGTTCCATTCTGTTTCTGTGCTGCTGTGCCTCGGCTCTTCGTCCTCCCGGGCTGACTCTTCTCTGTAGCTCCAACAACTGCGGTGGGACACCGAACATCTGTAAGCCACAGCTCCACTGACTCTGGTGCCGCTCTGCACTGGGCACATTCCCTCTGTGCAACTGCCACTTCTGTCTATGTGTTTTTCTTGCCGGGCATAAGAGATTGCCTGCAGCACACTTTGATGCTGGTTATGCCCAGTACAACTTGTCCATAGCATGTGCATATGTGCGCAGTGTCACCACAACAGGGACGTCTTGTGTGTCCCGTCACGGAGAGAGTAAACAAATTAACAATCTGGTATGCCAACTACGGAGAAAGAAGGGAATTTGAGCCTATTGGGATGGTGATGTACATTTGAAGTACACAAGCACAAATTCTTAGAAAATGCTAGGCAAGAAAAAAAAGTGTCAATAAAATATTGTCTACCATTAGCAAGACATATGTTGTGCTATTAGGAAAAAGACAAATCTTTTGAGAAAAAATAGAAAATAAGACTGTTTGCTATAATCTGGTTGAATGTATACATGTTTAAAGTCATACTTTAAAGTATTCAGTGCTGTTTAGCAGGGTTCATTCATCCAGTGTCACCTTATCTCCGCACATTGATACCTGCTTACATATTTCAGCTTGCAACAGTTCCCTAAATGCAACAGATGTGCAGCATGTACACTCTTTATGTACACTGTGAGAGGGTCAGCTGTCCACTAAACTCGCGGACCTCCATTTTTGACCATGTGACTTTAATGTCCTTACATTGGTTCATTATCATCAGGGCAGACTTTCTCTAATGGACTGGATTACACTATTGCTTCTCAGTCATGTGACTCAACAGATCTTTTTGTTTTGTCGTGAAAAATCTTTGTAGAGAATACAACAGAAAAAAAATGTTTTATTAAACACCTCATGTTTATTGACTTCTCTTTCATGTTAGTTCTTTTGTTCTACCTTTGTAGTGGCAAAAGATCTTTGTGCATCATCATTTGTGAGCGATCTGAGATGTCAGAGGTGTCCTTTTGATGTGGAGTGCAAACCTCATGTGAGGCACCACCTGTGCAGCTCCTACTGTGTGCCTGTGGATGTTTTAGTACTCTTACATATGTGTAACTAAGTGGGCATAGTTTAGAAAACGCGTGTGTAAATAGTTAGATATGTGTGTAACCAACTGCTTTATAAACAGAATTTGGAAAAAATGGGTGTTGAAACAATTTTTTGATTGTTTTTCGTAGAGATGTGCTGATCAGGTTTTTTCCTGCCGATTCCGATCACGGCCTATCACCGATACCGATCACATAATTATTATGTTTTTAATCATAAGCGCTACCAGTTACATTATGTGGAAAAAGAAACCATGAATTCACCTTAATTTAGACAAAAACTTGTTTTAAATAAGTTTTTCCAAGAAAAAAAACAAAACGGGCATTGTGGAAATTGTACTGCTATCGGTAATACTATCTTTAACAGATTGAAAACACATAAAGGCTCTGAAGAAGCTAAATAATGGAAAGAGTCAAAATAAAACCTCTCAACATTGCCAAAAAATTCAAGTATAAAACTTAACATTCAGAGGCAAATACAGGTTCCATTACAATAAACAATCCAGAGTTACTGAATGAAACTTCCTGATAGCATGGCGGCTAGCTGATTACTGCTAGTTCTGATTGGCTGTTTCTGACTGAGCGGAGTAATTATGCAGAGCAAGGAGGAGGTCAATTATTTTTTTAGAGATTATCTGTCTCATGTTAGGACAGCAAAAGTTTTAATACGTATGTAAAATTAATTTTTTTAAGTTAGATGCTGCAGCTTTAAGCAGAGGTTCAGTGTGAGAGTCACTACCAGGTGGAGCAGAAGCGGCGCTCCGTCTGTGAAATATTACTACCTGTAGCCGTAGCAGAGGTTCAACAGCGAGCAGAACCAGCGTCTCACATCGCAGCTCGAAGACTTAAATTATTTTGCGGGTTATTTATTTAGCTTTCTGACCGTCATGCTAATCCGGGTGAGTGTAGCTGTGTGTTGCTTTACCTGCTATCTGATCATATGTCTTTTTTTTTTAACTGCAGTGAGCCTCGATGTAGCCAAACTCCGTCAAGTATGGCATTGTTTTTATGCCATATTAGATTCGTCTTGTTAATGCATTTTGACGAACTTCATCCCCGACCCCAAGGTAATTTTCCGCTGCAACATGCAAACGTCCCCATTCACTCAGCTCGTTATAGTTCCACACGACATCGCTTAGGATTTGTTGCTGCGTGCTTGCGCAGTGTGAAGGAAAGAGGAGACCAGCTGCACAGGCAGGCTGCGAATGTGATCGGTTTATGTGATCGGCAACAAGAGACCGTGATCGGCAATCACCGATCATACACTTTTTCACGGAAATTGGCTGATTATGATTGGTGGCCGATCGATCGGCACACCTCTAGTTTTTCGTTGAGTGGCAGTGGTACAACAGCTCTGTAATTCCTTTTCAGCAGTTTTTGTCATTGCCTTTGATCTTTGTTATACCACTTACAACTATAAGTTACATTCTGTTCCTGACACATTAACACACAAACAAACCTCTCTTTAGTTTTTTTCCCCTGAAACTTAATGTTGTTGCCTACCATGACATCATTTGTCAATAACGGAGAGAAAATTGAATCAATGTACACACAGATTTGCATGACCATGTCAGCCGAGCTCACAAATTACCTACAAGTCAAAGAGCTGATCTTTAAGAGGTTTGGGTATATTAAAAACTGATGCAAACTCGGTAGCACAGAAGATTTGGTAAGCAAAATGAAGCATATGGGTTTATTTTCTTTTCATATGACAATTAATATTGGCTTTAAATACAATGGTACATAGAAAAAGATATTTAGCATTTGGTTTTTTTAACAAAGCTCTGGCACAGCTAGTCTACAATACTTTGTGCACTCAGAGGATAGCTCAAAAGTAAAACGTAGTCTAAATAAAATAAAACATTAGCTGCAAGCACAGTTTTGTGCTTCAAAACTATTCAGTTGTAATCACTGTGACTAATGTTGCCAAACATTTCTATTTTAATAACTAGCTATACAATTCATAGATTCATTTGGCTATTTTTAATGCATTCTTAAGAATTTATTATAGTTTTTAATGTTAACACATATTCAGGTCAAGCTTTTATCTTCGTAGAAGGACATCTAAAAGAGAAAATCAATGCCTGTCATCTAATTTCTTTTCATTAGTTTAGGAAATTTCCAATTCATAAGATTACTCATATATTTATAAGATGTTGATGGCTCTATGTTTTGTCTTGTGCAAACAAGGCCCACAAATAGGGTCTGCCATAACATTTGAAATGAGGCTGGTTTGTTTGTTTTCAACATCTACAAACGATCTTTTAAACATGGCACAAGTAAAACTTCTCTTAAGTCAATCCAGGAAACAACCCAAATGGGAAGACTTGTGAACTTTATCTTTAGTGCTGCTAATGAACAGCGTATGGGGGGAAACCAACATGCTTTATTCCTTCAAATCTCTCTGGCGTAAACTGTTTGATATAAGATGTATGTCAAGACCCGTTGTGAATTGGTTCAGTACAGAGGGAGAAACTAGGAAAGAAGTGGCTGATGAAGCTTGTCTCAAACTCCCATATTCTATCCGGAGTGCATTTTTTGGGACTCGATAAGGGGATGAACGGCCAGTGTACAATAATCCATCTCTTAAACTTCCACTGGAAAGCTATCAACACGCATACTGTGCAATACAAGATTTCAAAATTTGCCTTTACATTATGTTTTTAGGAAATTTCATTTCCACTGTTGTTGCAGAAAAATGTCGAATCTTAGTTTTTGCTGATTTAAGAATTACAGTTTCAGGTAATGTTCTTGTATAGTTCAGCAAATTTTATGTATTATGTTTGTGATGATGGAGTACAAAAGGCTTTTCCTGACGGACCTCCAAAACAACTGGTGGCATTTTGATTTTTCCATCTCAGGAATATTGCTAAGATGACTTCTGTTGTCTTGCTCTGAACTGTAAGTGGTTATTCATGCATTCATTTATTCATGTCTGACTTTCTGAAATTCACTTTTCACCTGTCTTAGCAAAACTTTCGTGAATCGCTTACAGGTGGTTCCAAATGCTTGAGACTAAGTTCTATAAACAACCTAATCAGCCCTCAACCTTTCCAGCTTCAATGGCTGCCCATTCATTTTGGAGTTCACTTTAAGATTTACACAGGAAAGCGCCAGCATGTGTCATTGATCCTTTAAATCCTCAAACCCCCAGAAGGTCTCTGAGGGCCAGTGAGCAAAGTCTCCAGGTTATGCTGCATAACAAAGACTAAGGAGACAGAGCATTTGCTGGAACTCTCTGCCACTGAGCCTTACAACTGTGGACTCAGTAATATCTTTCAAAAAGCTGCTTAAAATTCATATTTTTAAACTGACCATTAGGTAATGGTCCTGTGCATCTGGAGTTTCTTTTTCCTGCTTTAGGTGTTGTACTTCTGACCTTACCAATAGTACACCTACTTCTCTTACCTTTTCAATTATTAATTCTTTGAATTTTGAGGATTTATTTTTATTGTTTTTATTTTTTCATTTTGTTTTTAACATTTCATGTACACCTCTGCTTTATGTATTTTATGCTATACTGGGAAGCACTTTGGGATATTTTTCCATCTGTGAAAAGGGATATAATTAATAAAACATACTTGTTTGCTTACTTTTTCACTTACCATATTGACAGCCCTGGGAAACAGACATTCAAAGAATGACTAAAATAGAAATATATACCAACTTTAGTAACTAAAGTAAAACAAAAGATTCATTAACATATATTTATCATTTTAAAGTTTAATTATCTTTACAACTCATGCTAAACTGTATGTCACCTATCTGCTATTTTTCCTCTAGGTTTGATTGCAGCAGCTTGCACTTGAAAAAATGTTCTGCAATACTTAAAAAATGCAAGAAAACGGAGTTTTCGACTGTTAATCAGCCTGAGCCATCCTCTCTGATTCCACCTCTTCTACCCGAGAGAAAAGGTCCTGCTGATTAGAACAGGCCTCTCACTGAGTGCCATCCATCATCATCTAACCTCCTGCTCCTCCCTTCTGATTACTCTGTTTCTGTATTACACACACTCCCACATTAGCACATCCACAAGTAGCACAAACAGGCGTATGCACGCACACAATATCCGAGCAGTCCTTATTGATTGAATCAGAATTAATTGACTATGAGGTAATCATTGGCTGAAAACAAGGCTGTATGTCAGAGGAGTTGACATTTAGTCGACACGGTAGAGAAGGATGGAAAGTGCGTGTGTGTATCTGACTGTACGTGTGCGTGTGTGTGAGGCCAGTGCCGATGGTGTGCGAAGCATTACACAGTCACTGTCGACTCCACTGTCAGGGAGAGGGTCTGAGTGAGACCCGTTTGGTTGTAAAATCAAGCTGACAGCTTTGTTAACAAGTCCGAACAGATGAGGGGGATTATTTTATTCCATGGCACGAGGATGGTGCTCAGCAGACACCCCTCACATAGCGATGGATTTGTCGGCTTCCAGTGATTTTTCATAAATTTGCCTGTTACAGAGGACGAGGCAGTCCTTACTGTCATCATTAGAATTGAAAGCTCTCTTTAAATAGAGACTGAATCCAAGAGGATTACACCCGTCTTCTTATAATAAAGCAACATATAGCTAAATTAAAATATAATTAACTGTAATTTAGCTTAATAATTTAGTTGTCATCATGACTGATAAATAAAATCCTTGGCGACGCCTTGTTTTTTTGTTTTTTGGCAAATCTTATCCTGTCCATGAAATTATTTTATGGTAGCAAACTGAATGCACAAGACATTTCTGAAGAAGAATTTTGTATATAAAAAAAACATGCAAAAGAAAAAGGAAGCAGATCACAATTGTAAAATGCAAAGGAATGCTCAAATGTATTCTTGCCATTAAAAAAATTACTGGCACACAAAGCCTTGTAATGAATAATCTGGTGTGTTTCGATATATTACATCTAGTATTAATATTTTTAACACATCTAAAGAAAGATAAAATTATCTTCTAACTTCTAAGTTAATTATTCTGATCAGAAAAAAAGGAGTTATATGGTTTTGCAACAATATACTGTAAGTTCAAATGTTAATACATCGGCTTACAGGTCAGAATATTCGATTAGTTTGATTTCTGCTTACAGTGGTGAATATAGTTAAGCCATTGTACTACTTCAAGATTTTTTCATTATTACAATTTTTTTATTGTTCCTTTCTGAGCTTCAAATTGAATGAACAAGGGACAAGGGGACTGTTTCTTTACTGTGCTGAATGTTAAACAGTCAGACCCTTGAGTGCTTAACATTACAGATTAAAACTTCTTTTTAATTCAACTTCTTTGCCCTTTTACATTTGTATTTTTTTATTTTTACTTATTTGCTTGTTTGTACAGTGAATTTCAATAACTCAGAAAAGCTAAGTTAATTTATTTCAGTAACTCAATTTAAAAAGTGAATTTGTTCTTCGTTCAGTGTCAAAAGTAAAACAAGAAACTTAGAAATAGTAAAAAACAACAGGTGCATAATTTCTAGTCCTGTTTATTGCTCCTCTAGTTAAAACAGCAGTAATAACATTTATTATAATTTTGTCATAATACTAAATAATCATGGAATCTCGGGTCAAGAAGGACATTTAAAAAAAGTATTTTCAATTATGCATCGGCAGAGATCTCTTTGCATCTGTGTTTGACATTTCTCTTCATAGCAGAACATGCTTGTATTATGTGTGGAGAATATGCTAACACAATGCGGTACCAAGCTAATCATGTTACTGTCAATTATTCAGTGGTGTCTTAGGTTTGCAAGCTCACAGACACAGGAAAATTAGTCTTTTTACTTGGTGTGTCTTTAAGGCTTGCTTACAGGAACGACAGAAGATGTTATAGACATCAATATTTCATAGTTAATTATATAGGAAATGCCAGTGCCTTTAATATAAATGTGAGGGGGCTGTTTAACCAGCTAGTGTAGTGGTGGGTATTCAGAAGCTTTATGCTTTATTTTTATCTTGACACGTTGTGATGAGATTATGGTAAAGGATTTAATGGGTAAAGTAGAAATATGGATAGTTAAGCTAGGCCTCATGTCTTCCTAAAATGTGAATGTTTACATACATATAGAGAAGATAATTCATGCAATCATTGCACTTGCAAATTTTCTGTCAATTTTGATCAAATCGTTTTGAGTCAGACTAAGTTGAGCTACCAAGGTTTCATGAGCTTATAATTTTTTATGAATATTGTTGCTTTCTTCAAAACAGAGAAGTGAAAATTGTCTGAGATTCATACTGAATTAGCATGTCAAAGGGTGTCGTTTCAAAGTACTGATTTTATTCTTCCAGGTTAGAACAGCTGATTAGGGAATACATTCTTGGGTTTTTCTCTACTACAAATTATGACTAGACCTTGAATTAGACTAGAACTGCATCTCGCAAGCCCTGCGACAGACTGGCGACCTGTCCAGGGTGACCCCGCTTCTCGCCCGGAACGTCAGCTGGAGATGGGCACCAGCAACCCTCCCGACCCCACTGAGGGACAAGGGTGAAAGAAAATGGATGGATGGATGGATGGATGCATCTCGCAAAAAAACAATAGTGCTTTGTTTTTCAAGCCTTTTTTGTTATTTGCCATGATGATTTGTACATAGCCACCTTGATCAGCACCTGATGACATCATGATGGGGTGACTTCTCTGAGCTATCCAATACTGATTCAGAATCTGTTTATTATACTGAGGAGCACAAAGAACTGAGAAAAGGTCCATTTAAATTCTTACTGTGTGACCAGCCTGGTTAATATTGAGTTTTAATGTTTACATGTTATTTAGTTTTTTTAAAATAATCTAATCTTGAAGTCCCAGTAGTTTAGTTTAGTTTAGGTTTTTTTTGCCGTCATGCACCTGTGGTGCAAAAAAAAAAAAAAAACTAAACTAAACTCGTCCAATAAGATTACTTTTTACTCTCTCTGGTTATAATTCCAGATGCAGAACAGACTCTGATATTCTGAAGGCAGTTCCAGTGGCATACCATTGAATATACTGATGGTGACCTTCCTGCCTGTTCAGCAGATCTTTGTTCAGCTATTTCCCATTGGCAGTGTCTGAGTAGTGGGGGTCTGCGTCTGCTGAGGTCCAGATTCTCAGAGAAAGTTGAGACAACAGTCTGAATTTGGACCAAAGTAAGGGCTTATGAAATGTAATATTTTGATCAATTAGATTTCAGCTAATGATTCGCTTTTAGGCAGTGTGAATATATTTATTTTGTTCACTTTTAGTTTTGGGTGTCTAATTAATCATTTAAATACAGAATAAGAGAGAAATTAATTCTTGATTCCATTAGAAAAAATTGTTCCCATGCAAGTTTTAAAAAAAAAGAAATCCATAATTTATTCTTAAAATGTGTAAACGTTTTTAGTTTTTCTAAAGTATATAGTTAATTTTTAAGCAATAAAACCTAACTTAAAACCCAACTATAACCTACTATCACTATATACTATGTACTATGGCCTTACCATTACACTGATTAACATATTTTGATGACTGATGCATTTTCTTTCATGTGACTGTAAAGACATAAACCTAATTTAGACTAGAGTTAAGTGTACATTGTGTCTGCAGCCACGTTTAGATTTGAAATTTGTTAAAGTCTGTCATTTTCTGCAGTTTTAATACAGTAACCTCCCCACACCCCAAATCCAACATGACCCCCAGGGGTAAATGTGAATATTTAGAGGAGGGTAATGCTAGTTTAGTCTCGCTTTTGGGACTAATCACCTAATGAGGGCATTAGGGTACTGTTAGGGTCACGCTGACTTGTGTTTGAGTGTGTCTTGTAAGTATATGGTGCAGGTGATGTCCCTTGACAAAGCGGGACCCTGGGGAGGAGCAGAGGAGGAGACTCAAAGCCCCTTGGCTTGCCTAGCTTGGACTGTGATGGATACCTTGCCCCAGGGAGAATGGCGACAAGAGCACTTAACCGTAAACAGACAAAGACAAACACAAATGCTCCTCAGACAGAGAAAAGATCCAAGCCCCAGACACAGAACAGATATAGCACACACCCAGGTGGAAATGAGATGTTTAGCTTGATGATGCATGACATCTGTAATGCATTCTAATTCTCCCCACCGGAGCACTCGTCTTTAAGAATGATTGATGATGTTGTTTCATTGTCTCAGTAAACACAAGTTAATAAATGAAGGCTGTGTCTGATCACCCACAAAATGCAGTTTTGTTCAAAAAAATTGAAATCATCATGTGGAACCTAACTTGTTTCTTATTTTCCCATTTTTTTCGTCTGTGAAGTGTATGGAGGTGTTTGTTTTTATAGTCTCCCTTAATAAATAGGACTTTTGTGTTTTTACCAGGTAGTTGACCAGTAAAACGTTTTTAACTTTTCATTAAATGGAGCAGAGTAGTGATTTCAATTTCATCAGACCATGCTTTGCACATCCCATTATTACACATGAGAGGAGCAAAGCTCTGCCATAATAATTTAACTTTAATACAATTGTGTTGCTTTTAACTTAGCAAGTTAATCACCCATGGAACCAGCTTGGCAGTTTATTTGGGCTGATGGTGGTAATGTAGCTCAACATATTTTCTACATAAAATATGTTGAGCTATATATCAACATATTTTATGTTGATATATAGCTCAACATTGTTCAATATCCATTTGAACAATGGATATTGTTCAAATATGTGAATGCATCTCAAATCAGGCACATTGTGGTGCTGCAGACATTTAGATAAAATAGTCCATAGAAAGTACTATTTGTATTTGTTTATTTACAGATCTTCATTAGTCTCTACCATAGTAGAGACTATTCTTCCTTGGATTCATACCAACTATTACAATTCAATAATACGTTTTACAGACATCAAATTATATTTTTATTTTTGTTTTTACCTTTCCAAGGAAAGGTAAAGACAATGGAAAGAAGTGAGGTGTAGGTTATCTGTCTTGCACATATTTCTCTTTTAACACTTGTCATTTTTCCTTTTTTCTGTGAACACAACAGGTGAAGCTGAATGCAGAAAAGGATATTGAGTGATCTGATATAAAATCGCAAAGCACATAGCATAATTCACATTTCATTATGTTAAAGTTTTTGTAAACTGAAATAAAAACTTAATAAAGATACAAATTTGCTTATATTGTAGTGGACTAATTATATATTAGTAGCTCATAAGTTTACATTTCAGCTAGTTCAGCTGATTTGTTGTTACTAGGTGGTACAGACGCCTCCCTCTTTTTCTTGTCACTCAACTGTATCTCTAGAAATAAAGATCTTACTATGCCCAGTATTTTTTTCATAAAGGGATCACTGGAGGTCATCCTCCTTTCCATGATTACACCTTGAGATCCTGTCCATTGTCATCACATTGTGTGATCCTGTTCCAACATGCAATGGGAACAGGCTTGACTTGGTGCCGAGGATGTGCCGTAATGAACATCATGTTCTCAAAAAGACAGGAAAAACTGACTGTGAGAAAATAACTGAAAAAGGCACAGTTTATTAGGTTTGGGGCTGTGTTTATGGGATTTCATTTTATCATTCATCCAGAGAACCTTTTGTTAGGTCAGAGACTGATGTTGTATAAGAAAACCTAGTTTTGTTCTTTCCGCTGTAAGTTTTCCCAAAGGTGCTCCATTGAAGGCTTCAGTATTTTATGCTTTCTCCTACATATGTTGTTTTTTAGCTACTTAAGTGTCCAAATGGGTTGAAGCCAGAAATCTGTGCCTTCCAGAAAAGTTTTTCCACATCAAACTTGCTCAGTCATGCCTTTATGGACTTTGATTTATGCAATGGTGTACTTGGATGTTTGAACAATGGTCACTTCAAAATCATTACCTTCATCATCCTTAAGCCAACTTGTAACTAATTTGACATTACAGTTTTGAGGTCATTGTTAATTTGAAAGACCCATTTCCACAGGATTATGTTTTGAGATATTTCCTCATTATTTTCACATAATTTTCTTTCCACATGATTACATTTATTTCGGTGCCACCCTCATATTTCACAGTTGTCACAGTGTTCTAATGCATACCGGGTTCCCCTTTTTCTCCAAATGTAATATTGGTCATTATAACCAAACCCTCAGTTTTAGTTTCACCAGAACACATTTCTCCAAAATGTAAGGTCCTTATCCCAGAGGAAATTTGCAGCAGTACACAATTCTCATTCTGATATGTTCCTGGCTTTCTTTCTATTTTTTTTTTTTTGGATTATGTAAAAGAAGGAAGTAGTTTGTTTGAAGTGAGCCTTAATACATAACTCTACAAGATTTCTGAAGCTATTTTTATCTTAGTTTAAAAATAATTACATATTATTTTTCTCTCCTTATTCTGCCAATTTGCAAATGTAAATAATTATTATAAACCTTTCTGTTTTCTCTGACTTTATGTGACCCAGTCAGGAAAAAAAAAGTTTATCATTTTATACACTGGATGCAAATATTTTATACAAAACAACAGAAACAAATTGGTGTTTTTCTGTGTGCATTGTATTGAGTACCTAACCTCTAAGTGTTTGAAATAAATTGCATCTATAAATTTGAATCAATATTCAACGACAATGGCCAGTTTGTGAAAATGTTAAAACATACTTATTGAACTAACTATGCTTTTAATGTTAAAAAGTTTGAACTTCCTCAGTTAAACTAAACTAAAATTAAACTGCTCATTACCGTTTGCCCAGGGTAATAAGCCCTCTCAGAGCTGTGCCATGAGTACTTTCATGCAGTAACTCCTAACGTTTTCAGAAAAGGAAAGAAAACAGCCATTCCAAGTGATTACAGAAAAAAGAACAGCTAGTTGACGTAATGTAGAAAACTGGCATAGTTGGGGGGGAAAAAAAGAATATCTTGCCAATCACTGGGACATTCTGTGCTACAAGGTTTACAAACTAACAAATTAAAGGAATTGAGAATGACAATGTGACTACATATGCTTGCCTTTAGTGTCAGTTTCTTGGCCCAGAGCCCAAAATGAAGAAACCAAGGCAAATGTATGACATGAAAGTTCAGGTTTCATAGAACAGTAGGTAGCTTATTAAACTCCCTTTGATCCCGCTGTCTTTGATATCTGCACTCTCATAAAGAATTCACTTTCAGTAGTAAATATATGTAGTTCAGAGAGACATCATGACACACACGCACACACCCCTTATACCCTTACAGTCTCTTTAAATTATACAAAACAACCTAGCAAACTATGCAGGTCAAAAGATTTGGAGGAAAGAAGTGATCTGATTTAGTTCTCGACTTAGTTACATTTGAGATTTGGGAGATTTTCTCTCAGGAAGGCAACTTAAGTTTTAAGAAAAGTTCATATTTCACTTTGAGGATTTTGTTCTATACTTACTGACTTGCAAATATTAAACAGTTTTACAATTTGCAGTTCTTAAAATGCCTATAAATCTATTTGTAGCAATATGTTGCACTGTTTTACAAATGCACAAGTTTATGATTCATCACACACAAATCGGATAGTAAGGTGATAGAAACTTGGCATGTGCACTTCAGCAATCAGTGTTGTGGGTTTGTGAAAATGAGCTAACAAATGTGGTTGTGTTTAGCTGGCCTGAAAACCTTGTGCCTGTGACCCCATACCCGAGTTGCCATGGCATCTCTCTGTTTGTAATTATCCCAGTTTTGTGGGGGGAAATAATGAGCAGCATCTATCAGAGTCGTGCCATCCCATTGTGTCCTGTCCCGGGCTTTAGCATGACCTGGCAATGCCATCCCTGCTGAGCCCCCTTTGCCCAGGGTCCAGACATGTTTGTTTGCTTTGCCCAAAGGATGACACAGTGCAGAGGAGACGGAAAGGTCATAGCCAACCCTGGCCTGACCTCTCACCCCTCCTTCTGCTTAATGCCAGGGCACTGGGACTGTGATGACTAAAAAACACACATTTGTTCCCGGGTAGATGAGCACAAACACACACACACGCACTCTCACGCACGCACGCACGCACGCACACACGCACACACACACACACACATTGTTTTAGACGTGCAAACGGAAGAAAAGAAACCTATTTACCCAATGCTGCAATCCTGTCTGTTTCTTGCATCGCTGCTTTTTTCAGCTCTTTGATGGATATAGGTGTTCTAGTTGACATTTGTTTTTTATGTCTTGAGAAGCAACAACAAAGAGATAAATCTACTTGATGTCTAAGTGAAAGTTTACTTAATTGGAGCTGTTATGTGTTGTGTTAGTGGAGCTGGAAAGACTCAGCCTCTGCGTCCTCATTAAAAAAGTACAAGCCCACTTTTGAACAGTAAGTGAAGAATTGATTAGAAAGTCCTCGCCTGTTGTGATATCCACTTCTCTCATTGTTCTCTGCTGGCTCAGTACTGCTGGGGTTTTTTCACTGCGCCTTCCAATTACCTTGTGCAGATCAAGAAAGGTGCCAGATTAACTAGAGAAACATTGCTAACACAAAGAGAATTCCTAACTTAACAAGATGTCATTTCTCATTGATAAACCCTGTCAGATTTCCAGTGACTTCCCTTTCTGAATAATTAGGAGGTTCAGATTTGAACGCATACACAGAAACTTCATATATCATTAGAAACAGCGTGCAATGCCCTGTTTAATATTTTAAAAATGTCTTCTTTTCAGTTCAGCCCATGAATATTTCTAATGGCTTCCTTCAACATCTTTTTTTTTAGGTCTTATGAAAGAGATAGTAAGTAGAGAAAGTTATTGAATGAGCAAATTTGATATAATGCATAAAACAAAGTGTGCAAGAACTTGTAGAACTACTTTTAAAAACATAAAAAACATATAAAATTGGTTTCTATGTAACTGTCTGCTTAAAATCTTGGTGCTTTGAGTAAATTAATTTCTATTACAAAGTATGCCAAGAATTGTGGTCTGCTTTTTGGTATTCTTTAAACACATATTTTTCTTGCATGGAGCTTGTTTGGTTTTTATGTCATATTGGTGTCACTTCATCTCTTGGTGTTCACTGAGAATCTGTTTGGTTTAGCCCTCAAATTGGCTCTCATTGATCAAAGTGGTGCACGGATGTCCAGTTGTTTTATACACAAAATTCGGGACTATGTAAGTTTTGTATGAAATGTGTTTCAATCCTATGCCAGCTTTCAGTTCATGTATACAAGTTTGTCGAATTGTGGTTCGTCAGAGGAAATCAATATCGCAAGAAGCATCAGTTTTCTGGGTTGAGAATATATATACATATATTTTTTTAAGCAGGCGACGAGTGACTGTTCAGTTGATTTCTTTTTCCCACTGTGGAATGGTGCCAAAATTGGGAACCACAAAGATGAAAACCTGGCTCTCCAAAGCCATAACAAATGGACGTTGGTCTGCCTTGCATCAGCTGAGGGAACTTTTATGTGGATGTGATATCATTTTGGACTGTGGAGTTCTGCAGAATATTGCACTGGACAGTTGGTTTTAATTTGGAGCCCTGAAGTGTGGTGAATTGGTAAGGGTCTGGAGACTGTCAAACAGAGGCAGAACCTCATTTGGTGCTGTAAAAGTCAAGTAGGTCACTTTTGTTTTGTGGGGACCAACATTTCTGATTTTGTTTGTGCCTTTTCTTGAGTAATTAATCATCTTTCATTAATCTTTGTTATAAATTTCGGGGGCAAGAATAGCAATATTTCAAATAAGTAGCGGCATGGGGTGTAAACTGGGATTGTTTCAAGTTCCCCTATTCTATGGATGAAAGTTGGAATTTATCCTTTAAGATTAAGTCTTACTGTATTGGGCAGAGAGGAATTTTCTGGTAATTAATATTTTACCCTTTTAAAGAATGTATGTTTTATTTGCATAATATCACAGTTTTATCAAAGTTTGCCTTTTATGTTGTCTGCAACTTTCTGTTTGGAGCTATTTTTGAAGTTTCTTAAATGATTGCTGTGATTAGTTGAAGAAAACTGCATTATTCAACTCAGGTGTGTTGAATCAGAGATGCATCTAAAAGTTCTGGGCTTGTATTTGCTTGTTGATTTTGATGACTGCATGTCACAAAATGTAATGTTTATTGCCGTTTCATAATTAGTTAGCAATTTGAACAACCTTGTTGCTGACATGTGCTATACAAGTAAACTTGACTCAACAATCAAAATTGAAACTGATTGTCTTGACCAGTTACTAACAGTAAAGCGGCTTTTAGAAACTAAAAAGCATCAAATGTGTTTGGTTTTGACATCAAATCAAATGCAATATAGAAGATGGTGTTCATCGCATTGGAAAAAGTTCGGGGTGGTTAGGCCATCTGGCATACTGGGCATTGCCTGTTGGGCTGACACGCAACTATGAACCAGCCCAACGTTGTCATAATTCATAATTTTTAATTCATGTTTTTGTTTTTGAAGAAAAGTGGGCACATCCAAAACAATGTCTCAGCTCTTCTCAGTCCTTTGACCAAAGTTATATTGGACAGAAAATTATGTCTTTGGACGAACCGCAGAAGTGTAATGGTGTGTAGAGAAACTGAGAGGAAAAAAGGCTAAAAAGCCTGCAAGTAGGTACAGGTTGGAGATTCCACATATTACACTGACCAATTATTAATTTCTTGCAAAAATAATTGACTAACATGTCTCTGAATGTTGTGATGAGTATTTTTGATTTTTATTTTAAGGCTGCACTTCGAAGCATTGATACTGATTTTTTTTTTGTTCAACTACATATAAAACTCTTTGAGACCCTTTGGTTGGTTTGGTTGTTGTGAAATTGTCCTTCAGAAGTTCACACTTCTGAAGGACAATTTCTATAAATGTGCAAAGATATTTTCATTCCTTTCTCCACAACAAATAGGTTTTGGGTTCAGGATTTTTTTTTCTTTAAGTCCTAAAGGTTGCAGGACTGCATTGGATTTGAATGTCCTTGTGCTATTGCTTATTAAAAAACAAAAATACAAGTATTTTGTTTTTTGCTTGTTTAAGTGACTAAAAGTCTTTGAATTTCTTTCCCTAAAGAGTTTGAAGGCTGGGATTGGCTTTTACACACAGTTTAATAAATAACTGAGTTCATTTTTCCACCTTTATGAGAGATTTTTGTTAAATGAAGTCCTATTAGAAACATCCTTTATTGTCTCTCAAAGAGAAAATTCAAGTAAAGTTTATTAATTGGTTAAATTCTTGTGAATTGTAGAAATCTTGTGAATAACCATTTACTCCTGAAGAAATGTAGTCACATTAGGAGGATCAGTAGCCATCATCTCCTTCGCTGAATTGTGATTTCTTACCTTCTGTAAAACGGTTACCTTTTCTCAAATGTATATTGGCAAAGAAAACAATGAGGAGACCTCCACCCCGAATACATCCCACTCTCTCTTTCTCACACAGACATTGATTGTGTTATTATGACACTCCAGGGAAAGTCTGCTTAAGCCTCCTTTTTTGCCCTTTTTCCTCATTTGGAAGCACCTCATGAACAATTTACCCTGTGCTTGCTAATGGTATTTCACAAGGCGCTGTGGGATATCTTTTATACATCAATAAGGGCAATTATCAGCTTAACTGGGAAAGCAGTGTCGCCAGCTCAATCATGCCTTTCTCCCCTGTGCTCTACACCAGTGTACTCTCCTGACATGCCTTGGTGAAACGTAACGACCCTGTCTGAATTAAATGCTGCATTTACTTCAAGAACAAGTCATTAAAAACTGTCATGAAACCTTTAGATCAGTGGTGTCGAACTCATTTTCATTTTGGGCCGTATCGAATATTGGAATGTTCTCAAAGGACCGGTTGTTCCAGAATATATTGATAAAAACCATTAAGTTGTTAAAATATTAATAAATAGATGTTTCAGCATCTAATAAGTGTTTCTTAAAGTGAAATTATATTGATAATTCACACTGATTAGTCCAACCAGGACTTTGTGATTGTTTTTGTGTTTTCTTGCTATCAAAATCATAGATTTTGTAGTGACAAGATAGGAATATTTGTCAGGAATTTTTACAATATTTGCGCTAATATATGATGTTAAATGTGACTTTTTATTAATTTCTGTATCAGTCACATATATAACTTGACATCAAGTGAGGTTAAATCAATGTTTTTGTCCAGTTTTGAGAAAAAATGTCAGTAAAATCAAAAAGAATGTGGGGATCTGTTGATTTTGTATGAATTTTGTGTATTTGTGAAAAACTGGAGGGACTTATTGATGTAATCTGGAGTCCGGAGGGCCACATAAAAAGCTACGGCGGGCCAGATTTGGCCCCCGGACCTTGAGTTTGACACATGTGCTTTAGATGAACATTGTAAATAATAGAAAATTGAGCCTATTTTATATTTTTCAAACTCAGTATATTAGTCTTGTAAAAACAGATATTTAATTTAAAAGAAGTGACTCCTGAAGTTGTTCACTTTGTATAGGTCTGTTAATCTGAAAGTCAGTTTCAGATTCAATAAAAGAGGGCACAAGAGGGCACTACCATCGTAGTTGTAGTGCCCATTGTCTTTACATGAGCTGTATCTACAAAGAAGTTGACCTCCAATTTGTAGAATAATAGCTTTTCTTCTAGAAGCCCTCTCTTTTGAGTTGCAAGTACTCTTACAACTCAAGGATGAAAAAATAGATATGAAAAAAGTTTAGTTCATTTTACCCAGCAAAGCACAATCTTAATTTGAAAGAGTGCCCGCTGGCCTCTTACGCCGATGCGTTCATATCCCTGACACCATCTCTCTCAGTGCCAACCAAGCCTCTTCTCTTTTTTTTTTGTTCTTTAGTCTCTTTATTCATTGCCCAGCTGTCCTGAGCTGGTGAAGCACCAGCTGGCTGAACAAACCTAGGATGGTATAGTAGCTGTAGACCTCAGTTGCCCACAGAAGCACACATGCTTTTGTGCATGGCTCCTAATGCAGCTTCGAACCCGTAGTTATGAACAAGAGGGTCAGACCAGAGCTTATATTTATAACCACACCACCATGACCGCCGCCGCACCATTGCAGTAATCACCACAGTGCATTGAGACTGAGTGGAGCAGACACTTGGCTTACTTCAGATGGGCACCGGCCAGCTTGGCCCCACAGCCCAGCGGCTCTGAAATGAAATCATAGATGAGCTTTACCCTGTCAGCTCAGAACTGGCAACCCCGTTACTCAGAGGAGACGAGAAAAAGGAACATGATAATGTTTCAGCTTAATAATTTGAAAAGGGAGGTTTTCATTTGTTTTCTCTTGTGCTTTGTATGGTGACTTGTGAGTGTGTGGTTTCAAATTGCACAAACTGATGTTCTCACCAAAAGTGGTTGTCATACATTTACTTGGATTGCAGGATTTTGTTTTTGACAGATAAATTGTACTTATAGTTTAAATCAGAATGATTAAACAGTGTAGTGCTAATTAATAGGTTTTGTGTTTATAGACTGATTCAATTAGTCTTAATATTTTTGAAAAGCAAATTTCAGGAGGCTCAATTCACAGAAGTGAAATACACTAAATAGACTAAAGAAAACTTTCCAACTTTTGCTTAAGACTGAAGATTTTATTCTTACGGCTAATAAAAACACATTTAAAAATTAGAACATGAAAATGTATGAGTAATACCTGCATAAATGTTTCGACTTTCAAAACTTACTTTTAATCAAACAAACAAGACTCTTCAGAACACATATTGTAATTTGTTAAACGTATTCAAGCATTTTTAAAACCATATTTAGTCGATAGAAATGGATACTCTGTAAGTCCTTACATGACCACCTTAGATTTTTTTTCTTCCTATCTATACTTATTTTTCTGCAGAGACTCAGAAAGATGTGACTGTGGTGGTGCCTTATTATGGAGGTGTCACCACATAACTAGCCACCACAGTTTGACAATGCTACATTTCCCCTATGGTTATCGATCAAGAAGACACATCTTGCTAGGGCACACCAGCAAACACATCCTTTAAACTGTCTCTCTGCATGTTGAGGTCAGCTTCAGTGGTCTTGAGGTAAAGGAAAGTATACGCCACTGTGCCAGCCTAGACGTAGTCTGCATTGAGATGGCCATTTGAGGTTTTAGGTTACATTTTTAATGGCTTTCTGTGGATGTCTTTCAGAAAAAAGGCAATTTGACAGTATAAGAAAAGCCACAGAAAGGCAAACTGAGCTCTTGGGTTGGTCGTGTCAGTCATATGGCTGGAGAGCACTAGCCATAAGCTCATTAGCACACCCCAGAGTTTGGAGAACACTGGATGCTGGGTTTGGCTTGTGTGCATAAATAGTGACAAGATGATGGTTGTTTTCAGCTCAAGCTATACAAATGAAAAATATTCAGGCAGTGAAAAATGACTTGATTTTTTTTCAAGGTATTTAAGTAGAGGGAACAATAATATTGTCATTTCATAGTTGTGTAGTTCAGCAATTTTTATAGTCAAAATGGGGATTATAACACTAAGTATATGTCATCCATATTTCTTCCACAGTTGACTTTTAATGTTTAATGTTATCTGCAGTTACGGGATAATGATGACCATGACTAATTGCAAAAGTCAGAACAAACCTGTTTGTAATACATGGATCATTAAATTACTATTTCAAATTTCAAATCATATTTAAACAGAATTATCCTATGTTAATAGTTAAACACTGAGACAGGATTATCTGTGGAGATCCTGTGCAAGCTATGAATAAGCAATATGGCAGGACAATGGAAAACCAAACAAATACAGACCAACTCAAATAAAACAAACCAATAACTTCAATCAAAACAGAAGCCTTTAAAACACTAACCCGTCTCTTATGTTACCCAATAAAATAAATTTGATGATGATGCCTAGGGCAGCCTAGACAGATGTGTGTGAGTGTTTTGATAACATCAAAATGGACAAACACAACTACAAACATGGTCATGCCATCATCAACATGCACACACGTTCGGTGTGCTCAGCCAGCACTTCTACCTGCTCTCAAGAGAAAAGTTACACTCATGTCCTGGAATCTATTGAGAAGAAGTTAACCAACCCAGATGCCTGTCATGCCCTGGTGGAAGTTCTCCATGTGGAATTTCAAGCACTGAGTGAAACTCTGGAGTTCAGCCATAAAAAAACTAATATCACTTGCTGCCAAGAACCAAATGTAATATAAAGAAGAACTGGTCCACACACAGAACCCAGTGTTACTCCACATGTAACCTTCAAAATAGGTATACTGATATTTGAAGACTCTTTAGTATCTTACACTAAGGATACAGCCATACAGATGTGTCACTGGTGTTTGCCCATGACGTATGTAGTGCAGCAGTTTGATCCTGTGCCTATGCCTGTGCTGTAAACAACCCTCCGCCACTGTTAAGAGACATGAGCCTAGCTGAACAAGGCAGCTGTTAATGTTAATTCAATATTTGGAAGCTTGACCAACAAGGACTAAACAGCTTCAACTTCCTCCACTCCCATTCCTAAAACTATAAGCAAACTTCAATTCTAAAGCATCACAGGAAATTGATGTCATTGTTCACAAATTCTCCTTCTGTTCGCTGTTTGGCCCGATAGAAATTCTACTGGAGCAAATCCAAAGCCAATGGAAGAAAGCCCAGAGTGTGCTGTAAGCAAGAATTGAATCGAGTGGAGTAGCGCAGGAAGCCAGTGGCCAGGCTAACACTGAGAGGCTAGAATGTGAATTGTACTATTGCTTACTCCCCTTCCCACCCACAAACCCACTTCTCCCATCAGACAGGTGCGCGTGTGCATGCCCTGACCTTGGGTGCAATGCAGAGCTTGTCTTTATGAGGCCTTGAGACATGACATTTGTGGCATTTAACCCCCTCATCACTTCGTGACCCCCCACTCGCCCCTCCCTCTGCTTTATACTGTCATTCTCTTTTCACCCTCCTTCCTTACTGCCCCTCTTTTCTAGTCCATTCTTGCTGCATATTCATCTTCTTCCACCTACCTTGCTTCCTTGTTAAATCTCTTTCTGTCACTGACTTCAGCCCTTTAACCTGGCAAGTAAACAACAGTGGTCCAGGTGTGTGTGTGTGTGTGTGTGTGTGCGTGTGTGTGTGTGTGTTTGTTTGCAATACCTTGTGAGGACCATTTTCCGACACATATTAAGTTGTGGGGACCCACTGCTCCTTGTGGGGACTGAAGCCTGGTCCCCACGAGGGGAAATGCTGTTTTTAGGTCAGGGGTTAGATTTAGGACTTAGGTGTGCATTGACTTTTGGATTGAGTTAGGGTTAGGATAAGAGTAAGGATTAGGCTGTAGAAATGAACGGAAGCCAATGGAAAGTCCCCACAAAGATAGCCACGCAAATGTGTGTGTGTGTTCACTAGAGGTAACCAGACAGCAGAATGTACACCTTCCTCTCGTGCAGTTAGGAGCCTGAAGAAGGGTAGAGAGATCTTGACAAGGTCAGTAAGCTTTGTAGCTCATAATTACCAAGGCAGGGTCTACAGTATATGTCAAAGCTGGCAGACCATGCAGGGTTCAATACACAAAATGAGCCTGTATGCTAAAAGTGGATAAAATGTGTCTAGTGGGATTCCTGGTTTTAGTATTGCACTGTAATAAACACATTTTGTGACACATTATTATTAATAAATATTCATATTTATTTGGTTCAGTTCATATGCTGCTTTAGTCATTTTACAAATCACCAGATTTAGCAGCCATGTTCATTGATCACACAAGGTAATACAAAACATGAATTCATTAATCGAACAAGAGATTAGCAAATAATTTAATCACCAACTCAAGCATTCATTTGATAGAATTTTGATTGTAATTTAAGCAGAAAAAACTAAGTGTGTTGCCTTACAGCACATCAAGAGAGTTATAAAGTAAAAAAAAAAGTTGTGGTCTGATGCTGATGTGTTATTCAGCAGTGCAAATATTGTCAGTGATGTTTATTCAGTTCTACTCTCATGTAATGATTGGACAAAGGTAGAAGATTTTCATTTGACTTAAATAATCTTTAATCATTCAGAATTTTTGGGAAATCAAAGTGTCACCCCCTTTTTTTTTAACAAGTTCAAAAGAACTGTAGTAGGCTGAAGTGAACTGATCAAAGCAGTGGCATTTTCTCTTTAAATGAAACTGTCGATCTGATGAAAAATACATTTCACAAAATTCCACAAGATCGTTGTCTTGTTAGACGACATATTTCAGCGAGAATGTTCTTTCTTTGTTTCAGTAACAGATTTTGCACATGTAAATTTTACTTTCTTCTCTGAATCGTTCTTTGTTTTTTTTGTATTCTTGCAGGCTTTTTGCTCACATTTGCAGTACACAACCAAAGCGACGGAGATGATTGACTAAAGCTCAAGGTTCCTGTGTACAGTGTCTTATTTTGCAAAGCCATCCTCAGTTTAATATTATTTTGACTGTGCAGTGTACATTTGGAGTTGAATTACCTCATATGTGTAATAAAAAAGTAAAATTATGTTAAATGCTTGTTTAATGAAGAAGTGTCTTTATTGAAAACAGTTAATGTCTTCATATAGTACCGTTGCTGCTGGGAGTGAGTTCTCCATCTGATTGTTGCGTGTACCATCAATGGTTGCTGTCCTTTGTGGATTCAAAGAGCTCACCTGATTATTAGGTGGATTTAAGATGCACAAAGTCACTGGGGGCCTCATTACCTTCATGAATGTGTATTCCATTGTTCTGTATTTTTCAGTTTAATTTTTTTTCCTCTAATGCAACGAGACGAAGAATGGGTGAGAGAAGCTTTCAAGGCAATCCTAGAGGAGGGCAATTCACAGTGCTTTGGGAATGCTGCCCCATTCTTCTCCTCCTCTTTCTGCAAAGGTTGAAACTGAAGTTATGGTCCTTCTCTCCTCTGTGAGTACCTCTGGGGGCCATGAAATGCCCCGTTGGCCCCTTATCTCCCAACTCATGTGGTTGCTCTCAGATTTTTACAGCAAACACAATTAAAACGTCTTCCAGAAATGTAACCATTATTGAGAAAGTATTCTCAGAGCAGAGGAAGCTCAAACAGCGAGGAAGAGTTTAGGAGGAGTGTTATGGAGAGACAGACCCTGAGCTAATCATAAAACCTCTTTGAATCTCAGTGAAGTGCATTTCAGTCTATTACGTATCTCACTAAGGCTCGTATAGCATTTTATTTAAACTTTGCAAAGAACGGCAGCAAAAAAAGTTTTTTTTTCTTAACGCCGAAACTTTTTAAAACTGTCAAAATGTTACTGCGATAAAACCAGTAATCTGGCCTGACCAGTTGGCTTTGTAGATTTCTGATTATATTTCACAGCCATGTAACACTATAAGAGGGAATAGCTTAAAAAATTCCACCAGCAGATGGCTGAAACAATGTAAGTTTAATGACTTGTGATATATGGTCTCCTGCCTTTCTCTGTGATTTCACAAGATGCTGCTTCTGTTTTTCAAAAGGAATACTCAAAAACGTTATCAGGATGAATCAAGACAAAGTTGCGACATGACTCCTGCTTCCACTGAGCCTTTGTTATAGACATGCCACGCGTTTTGATCTACACTTGTGTCAAGGTCTTAAAAAAATGGGAGAGGATTCTTTCTATTGTTACAGACGGATTCAACAGACGACTCAATAAGCCCTGGGGTTGCAGGTCAGATTTAAGTTATATTATGTCTAAATTGAAAGTTTTGTTTGTGGGGAGATTGTTTACACTTTGTTGCAGCTATTCAATTTGTGGACAAAATCTTATTCTTCTCAAAATGTTCTTACCGCATACTGCAGAAAAGTAGTGTGAGAATTTATATGACACACCAGCACATTTGTAATTCGTTAAATTTACAAAGGGAAGCACACCTACACACACCAATACTACACTAAAAAATTGTTTTTTTGCAGTGCCAGGTCAATTCATAACCTCATTTTCTACCATGCATGTTTTTCTGTCATCGCCATTGTTTCATGATATTCTGAGAGATATGTGTCTCTCTTTTTTTTTTTTTGAGAAACACATTTATTGCTTGAAGAATTAACTTTACATTATCAATTACAGACGTATGAATAGTCGAGGGCTTACTAGCTGGTGATGATACATGACATGAAAATCTCATACTACAGTGTAATTAATCACAAATGATTACACATCCTGTGATGACAAAGCAGTTGAAAATCATTACACTGCCAGGAATGATTTGGTCATTATGAAGCATCTCATATAAAACTGCTCTTTTCCATATCCATAAATATCTGGTACGAAATGACACAAACTACAAACAGAAAAATAGTGATGGGTTAAAATGACCAACATATTCTTGTCACATTTTATTATGCCAAACTTCTTTTCATACACAAATGTAAAATCATCATCATCTCCACCGAAGTGTACTGAAAGAAACTTAAAATGCTTATGGCGGTACAATGCAAACGCTGCATATCTTTGGGGGATGGGAAGCCTAAGGCTGCATCTTGTTTTGGCAGCTGCAAAAGAAAGAAGTGCTTCCTCTCTTCTGTGCTCTTCTGGCACTTTGCCTTCTGGGGTAAGAAACTAGGGGACAGGTGGGGACAGAATGGCCCATGCCAGCTGACCTGTCATCTTTCGAATCTGTATGTGGAAAAAAAAAAAAAGCAATGAAGTTGGGGGATGAGGATTTTGGCGGGGGCTGTTGAGGCCTGGTACGGTACGCATGCAGCATCAGTGTTGTGTGTGTGTGTGTGTGTGTGTGTGTGTGTGCGTGTGTGTGTGTGTGTGTCAGAGCAGGGAAAGGAAAAGAAATGGAGGAACAGAGGATGACAAGAGAGAGACAGAACAGGATGGTACTGCTGATGGAGATGGGTTGTGACAGTTCTCCCTGGGATTGTGTGATTAATTGGGTTCAGGTCACCTCTTCAATGTCTGGACAGTAATGCTATGCAGTCTCATATGGCTATTTACATACAGTGGGCTTCTTGGGCTCCCAAAACGCACACATGCATGTGCTAGGGAAACAAAACACACACTGTCTATGTGGAATACTGTCATTATTTTTAGCACAAATACACGTCCAAGTTGTTGTAGTAGCAGCAGTGGAGCTTGTTGGTTTCCATGTTGTATTCAGATACAACTTTTTTCTTGTTTTTCTTTTCATATTTTTTCTTGTGCTGGAACAAATATATGTACTTGACAAGAGCTCCTGCTAAGAAAGTGGTTGTCGATGCTGAAGTTCCTGTGTTACCTTTTGCAAACTCTGTCTCAAAGCACCAGCCCCTCTTTCAGAAGAAGGGATAAGATAGCAACCCAATGGAAAGCACAGATACTAAGAAGACACATGCCACTGAATAATTTATGGCCCAGCAAAATAGAGACAGCCACTTGAAGTCCTGAGTAAGTAGGAGACATAGACACTGGTGACATATCAAGCCACAATAAAGAGACAGGGAACAGTGAGGAAGGCAGAAGGAAAACGTTCTGAGAATCTCCTGAGTTAAGAGTTTGTTTTGGTTTCCCCCGCACTATCTACCTTTCTGTTTGAAAGTTGCATTGCACTGCCTTGTTTACCAAGTCCTCTTGCTGCTTGCTCTGTCACACCAGGGATAGTACCCAGGTGAGCACCACTACACACAAGGAAGAGAGAAGCCAGTGGCCCTTTGATTCTGGGCTGCTGGTTCCTTTAGATTAGCTATTCTCTCTATACCCTGATGAATGCACTGGCAGAACAGCCAGTGTAACGGAGGGAGACAGCTCCATCCCAAATGGGTTGCATAGGAATGACTGCTTGCTGGCTGGTTGGCTGGCGACTAGCAATGTTACTGGCTGCCTGACGGGCTGCCACGTTGGGTGCTGGCGTCTTGCAGAGTAGGTGGGTATGACATGAAAGGCCAGCTCCTTTTTGGCCGCAAAGGCAGACACCCAAGATGGCCATCGAAGTCTCCAGACCCCATCCAGTCTTCCCCCATTACACCTCAGCTGCACTGATGATGACAGGTCATGGCGGTGAAGCTATCCTCATGCTGCCCGTCACATCTCCGCCACTTTCATCCCCTTGCTCACTTCAAAAGTGACATCTGTCATCACTAAGGAGCTTGGAAGCCCTGTGTTCCTGCAATGCACTGCTTTGATGGTGATTTGGCCCCAGGCGTTTGTCATACATAACTTAGGTGGAGAACAATGTGAAATAAGACTTGGATTTTAAAGTAGAAAAAGAGGTAAGTATAATACAACTGGGTAAAATCAAAATCGCTCTAACCACTGGAGGGAGCGTATCAAAGTGTAGTGTGAGCTAGAAGAAGTATCATTTGTTGCTCATATCACAGTCTTGTCAGTTTTCTTCTTGTTCGCCTGGTTACTGTGTCCCCATCCACAGAGAGAAGCGGTTGGGTGATGGCAGCCTATCAGTCTGGTAGTGCAGCAGTACCATTCAGAGAACTTCCTGATTATAGGCTTTCGGTCTGAACCCACAACTTTCAGTGTAGCACACGACCTCAGTCAACAACAATAATATCAACAGCAAGCTTGGCAACAGGCTGTGAGCTACGGGCTGCACTCACACATACCACAAGTTTAGCTGCAATTAGTTTTCTCTGGATAAATTAGTTGATAATTAAATGTCTATGGAGTGACTTCTATAACGTGTATATTATGCCCTAAAGAAGGCGGAAATACTTGTGTAGCACTTTGTGTGGGTCGGTGTGTTTGTCAAAAGTTAACATTTTGGGATGATTATCTGTTCAGATTATTGTGAATGTGGAGGTGTTACAATTGGTGAGTACAATTGAAGCAGTAGACAGTAGAAGTAACTGATGCTATTTGTATTTATATCTGAACTCAAAATGTAGACCTCGAAATGAAATAAAACCCAACTTATCTGTACTCAAGTTCAAAGTTTAAAAACCAGTGTGACTTGCGAACATTCTGCTAAGAAGCAACCAACAAGCTAATAAAAACACATTCATCTGCTTTCAGAAACTAAAGTAAAATGATTATTAGAGGTGTGCCGATCGATCGGTCAACGATCATAATCGGCCGATTTTCGTGAAAATTGCATGATTGGTGATCGGTGATCATTGGCTATTGATGCCGATACCGATCACCTGCATCTCATTTCGCAGCCGGCCTGTGCAGCTGGTCTCTTTCCTTCACACTGCACAAACACACAGCAACAAATCCTAAGCGATGTGGAACTATAACACACTGAGTGAATGGGGAAGTTTGCGTGTTGCGGCGGAAAATTGAAGCATGTCAAAATGCATCAACTCAACGAAGCCAATACGACATAAAAACAATGCCATACTTGACGGAGTTTGGCTACATTGAGGCTCACTGCAGTAAAAAAACATATGGAGGATCAGATAGCAGGTAAAGCAGCGCACAGCTACAAACACTCACCCGGATTAGCATGACGGTCAGAAAGCTAAACAAATAACCGGCAAAATTATTTAAGTCTTCGAGCTGCGATGTAAGACGCTGGTTCTGCTCTCGCTGTTGAACCGCTGCTACGCACTACAGGTAGTAATATTTCACAGACGGAGCGCCGCCTCTGCTCCACCTGGTAGTGACTCTCACACCGAATCTCTGTTTAAAGCTGCAGCATCTAACCTAAAAAATACATTTTACATATGTATTAAAACGTTTGCTGTCCTAACATGAGACAGATAATCTCTAAAAAAAATAATCAATCTCCTCCCTGTTCTGCATAATTACTCCGCTCAGTCAGAAACAGCCACTCAGAACTAGCAGTAATCAGCTAGCCGCCATGCTATCAGGAAGTTTTCATTCAGTAACTCTGGATTGTTTATTGTAATGGAACCTGTATTTGCCTTTGAATGTTAAGTTTTATACTTGAATTTTTTGGCATTGTTGAGAGGTTTTATTTTGGTTCTTTGCATTATTTAGCTTCTTCAGAGCCTTCATATGTTATCAGTCTGTTAAAGATAGTATTACCGATGGCAGTACAATTTGCACAATGCCTGTTTTGTTTAGTTTTCTTCTTGGAAAAAGTTATTAAAAACAAGTTTTTGTCTAAATTAAGGTGAATTCATGGTTCCTTTTTCCACATAATGTAACCGGTAGTGTTTATGATAAAAAAATAATAATAATTATGTGATCGGTATCGGTGATTGGCCCTCGTGGGTGATTGGTATCTGTATCGGCAGGAAAAAACCTGAGCGGCACATCTCTAAGATTATTAAAGCAGACTTTATAGCCTAGCACTGTTTGTATGACGTTTGCTGAACATTTCAAATAGCTTTTTTTACTCTATTGCAACTATCACAAAGTTTTGAAGATATTTCATATGGGACAAATAGATAATTAAACTTTATCATACGCAGTTTTATCACTAGACTCACATGGAAGATGCATTGAAGAACTCTGAATACATGGGTGATAACCTCAAATGCAACTTAATCTGCAAATGTGCACTATTAGTAAAAAAAAACCTATCTGTACTGGTAAACTAATTGGGCATCATAATATTGTTATTGTTAATATTGTTAATTAATAACATTACTTAGTTTTATGCAGTTGGTTGCTTGAAAACTTCTGATTAATTTAGCTTAATTACTCTAATTCAATTATAAAAAGACTTGATCTTCACCACAATCCCCTTTTCCCCTTACATTTAGACCTGCATAACACTCTTTTTTTATTTATTTATTTTTAAAATAGACCAACAGACTTGGCAAGATAGGAAACAGTGCGACAGCATATTGAGGTATTATGTGTCCAAATGAACTCTAGTGTATTTTGTAATTATTAAAAACTTCAAATCCAACTGCTCCTACTGTCATTTTTACACTCTTTCATTATCTGTGTTGGCATCTGTCCATTTTGGGCTTAGTCCTCCACTACGTTCTTCCTATCTTTAGGGTTAACTAGTGGTTCAGGCATCCTTCGTTCTTACATCTCTGTAACTTCCAGATGGCCGCCAGATTGTCCAGCTTCTTGTCAGCTGACATTAAGTTTTTTTTTGATAGAGACACAATTTAAAGTGCCTTTATGTTCTCCTTCTCAAAAGTATATGTCCAATTAGTCCTACTTGGTTATGTAAATTCACAGACCTACTTTTTATTTTTACTTTTTATTTCCTAACATGTTTTAGCTTATTAAACACACTGTTGATCGAGGTGATTACTCTTCAGTTTTGCATAACACATAAAACATGGAGAGCAGTCTAAGCTTCTTTTTCTGTTGCTTGACATTCATATGTCTAAATTTAGCTTAGTTTTACATGAGAGCATGCGCCAAACCACAAAAAGTTTGATAAAGCCAAGGTCACACCTCAGGCTTATTCTCGAGCGCTTGTTTGACTTTGTCAAACTGATTGAGCTCTTTGGGCTATGTCTCTTTAAACAAATTAAACCAGCACAAGTATACCATTTCTCCCCCAGCCTAAACACAGCTACTTGTAAGTTTATTCTAGATGAAAAAGTTAAGCCAACCATTTGCAAAATCAACCTTAATATAAGAGAAACCAGAGTGTTTTTTTCTTCTCTGTACATAAACAAAATGTTTAAAATATAAACATTTCTGTTTGACTTCAGACAGTGGAAATAAACAAAGTAGATAGTGTGCCCCAACAAAGCCATCTTTAAATGTAATATAACAACTTAATGAAGTGGATTGTTTGAACATAATTGCAATAGGAGTTTATCTAACTTTGCTAACTCCCTGGATAAGTCAGTTACACATTCAACATTTTTAAATGTGTTAACACTAAAGCAAACCAACACCGTACAACTTCCAAAAGCATGCATGCATCTTGAAGTTTGCGACATTGTCACAAATAGCCGAGTATGTTATTGTAATAGGACAACACAAAGAACTGCATAAGTGTGTTAATTTCTCAAAGTTTGGTACACATATGTACTCAACCCTCTTTACTTTAAGACCCCTAAGTAAAATCCAGCTCAAAAGATTTTCTTCTAAAGTTACTTGATTAAGAGCCCATTTGTGTTAGTTTAATCGCACCACTTTTCAGTAAAGGCCTTAGTAGCTTGTTGAAGAATAATAAACACCAAGAAACACACCAGGCACATCAAGGCTGGATTCGTGAAAACTTTTAAGGCATGTTTAAGTTATAAAACAATATTTTTACTGTTAAATCTATCTAAAAAGTGTAGAAGCCTTCAAAGTAACTCTCCACTAAAATTGTATTTATGGCAGGCAGACCAATAATCACAGAAGTAGCCACAGTATGTTTAGAGAAGTTGCAAAGATCCACACGTCAGGTACCAATAACAACTATTTATGTAATTAACAAATCTATCATTTATGAAAGACTGGTGAAAAAGAAAATTATAAAAAGCCATGTAAGGACTGCTCTGGTCATATATCAAAATCAAACTCTTTATGTTTTGTTACGTTACTGTCTTATTTGACTTAATTGTGGTGGAAAATACAAATACAGAAAAAAATGCACTGGATGGCACAAAACACAGGACAACCTTTACATGAGAGCAACCTTTACAGCTTACCAGGCATTAATTGGCCTGGTAAGATGAAAAGAGACCCACAGCAACAGCAAAGGAGCTGCAGGAATATTTAATTGTTTGTTCTGTCTTTGACAATCTTTAAGGCCAGAAAGATTTGGGAGATTCACCTTTCAAGACATAAACCCAAAGTTATTATGAAAGATTGGAAGACTTGGATCAAAGCATAGTCATAAGTTTGAATGGCCTAGTCAAAGTCCACAACTAAATCCTATTGAGATTAAATGCAATTGATAGTCTGTGACAAGACTCAATACCACTGTTCATAGATCACTTATTTGCTCTCCAATCTGATCAGAGTCATGGAACACCTTCGTCTAAAAATTTGAAAATTAGAAAACCACGTCGTTTTCCCTCCACTTCATAATTATATGTTGTTTTCTGTTGGTCAACCACATAAATAAAATAAAATATTTCTGAGCTTAAGGTTGTGTCACGGCAGAAAGCATGAATATTTTTGCTTTCAGAAAAAAAAGCAGTGAGGAGTCTTGTCTCTGTATCTGTATTATCGTAGTAATAAGTGAATATGGCTATGTGCGCTTGTCATTCTCAAGGGTACATCACAATTGTCACATTAGATTCATTTGTACACGTGCATAGAATCCAACCCTCCTTCTTTCTGCACAGTCGTGCTATCAACAGAGTACGGTGCTGTGGTTCAAGTCGACCACAGCATGCATAAATCATCACTTGTCTTGGGAGCAACATATTAATCAATGATAGGAACACCAAAAAACATTCTTTTGCACTAATCATGATCACGGTTTGATCTACCCAGAGCTTTAATCTTGTCTTATGTGGACAGCGTTCTTCCTTCAGATGAGGAGGTGAATACCAGCATTGTTGTAGGTGAATACCAGCCCTCTTATCTGCAGACAAGTTTACACTGATTGTTTCATGTATCTAGGCCTGGGCTCCTGATGCTTGCAATGCTTTTGAACCTGGCCTTTTGTGTCCTCCAACACAGCTTTTGTTCTAGATGAAACAGACTATGTATGGTCAGCACTGGGCTTCTGTACAACGAAGTGTCAGCTTCACTTCACACGCACACACACACACACACGCACGCACACACACACACACACACACACACACACACAAATGCATTTGTGAAGATGAAGGCAGAAAGAAATACACAAACATCTCAGACATATTGTGGGCACTTTGGACTGGAGATCCAAACTTGTGTTCAACAACGTATAAACCCATGTGCACACTTATTTATAGTGTTCATGTGTTTGTGCGTGTAGGAGTGGAAGAAGGCATCTGTTTTTTCTCAACAGTACAACATCCTACAATCTCAATTACAAGAGGGACTTGAATATTAAAGTTTCATCTTACTGTAACACTGTGGCCTCTCGTGGGCACATCAGAGCACAGCTGATATCTTTTTAACTACACCACCATGTTTGCACTCTCGGAGGGAATAAGTTTACTTTTATTTAAAAAAGAAATTTAAATTGGAGAGGAACTGCTGGATATAAATTTAGCTGTCCACACAAACAACCAGGCTCATATGTAATGCTGTTACCAAACCCTCTGCTTGCAGCAGTAGACAAAGAAGGCTCCGCTCTGTTTTACATTTTGTCTATTTCACTTTCTCATCCATGACTCAAGAGCACTGCAATAGCAGACTGAGTTTTTGTGGTGTGTATATATATTGGCAGTAAAGACATCTTCAAAACAAAACAGTTTATAGGGTAACAAGGGCAGTACAAAACTGACGAATGGGCAATGCATTAATTGGCCTGGTAGGCTGAAAAGAGACCCACAGCAACGGCAAAGGAGCTGCAGGAAACTGCGGTTTTCGGAATCGGTGATAAATTATACCTTCAGATCAACAAATAAATTACTTCCCAACAAAAAACAAAACAAATAAATAATATTTTTAGCAGTCCAGAGGTAAAACTGAAAGAAAATCTGTGGCATCGCCATAAGGGAGCAGTGGGCAAGAGATATTGTTTTGATTAGGTTGATTAAGGTAGAGTATGCAAATGTTACCAAGATCAATATGTAGGATGTTGACAGACTTCTCCCATGGAACATGCTTTATCCTATTAAAACATGTCTTTAAGAAAGTTTTAAAGTAAGAGTATTTCAGTACTTAAACTATTTTCACTATAGTATAAAAATGTTCTTCAGCTAAATTGGAGGGGCTATATGTCACATTAAAGGTGGAAAAAGGTTTTTTCACCTTTTTTCTAAACAAAAATAGACTGTTTATCACAAGTGTATAAACATTTGAGGTTCATTGTATATTTAAAAGTTATTACATTTGTTATTACATAAATAGATCCAATGACTCCACGAATCTTAGACATTCAGTTTCAGGTATGTTAGAAACATGCTGTTTAGTAAACTTCTTTAACTCTGCCTGGCTTTTTGTTTTGTTTAACACAAATCATAGAATAACGTCAAGAAAGTAGGAATAACAAAAGCTCAAATGTGAAACAGCTGCAATGTGGGCCGTTGGCTGTTTTCTTTTGAGCGCTGACAGAATCTTGGTGCACTTGTTCTGATTTGGATGTGACAAAAGCCAACACCAGAAGTTCCTGTGTTTGGATGTGTGAGACAAAAAGGAAAAGAAGGAGCTTGCAAGAGTCTCTCTCAAACTCTAGTGGTGGTGCATGAAAAAATAAATGAGCATCATAATATCGAGGTCTCTCAATTTTTAAGCTGGTGTGATGAAGCGAGTCTCGACTGATGTTTCCTGAAAGTGGCAACACATGTCCCTCTTACTCGGCTGGTGCAGCCTTTGCGTCTACAGATGTGTCGCTTGATGTACCCGTCGAATGGCACACTGCCGCTTAATAAAATATCACTCTTGCTTTGACAGAGAGGCCTTAATTGAGTCCCTTGTCAGTTTTATCAAACTGTGTGTTATCATTCATTTGAAACTTTTTCCATCCTTTCTCCTTCAGTCTCTCTTGCTCTTACAGAATATGTAAGCAGCAAGAAGTCTCTGCAACTGAAAATTGAAGGAGGACGGAGTTCAGAAAATGCAATATAGTGAAAAACTCCATGGTTAAAAGGAAAATAAAAAAACATAAGTAAAAGTGAGAGGGAGGCCAAAGACATACAGAAAGAGAGAAATCCAAGAGAGCGGGTGTTGAGAAAGTGTCTTCTGAGACTTTCTTTTCATTGGATTCATAATTCAGGTTCATGATTTTAATTTCCCTCTGTTCTTATCAAAGGGTGGTGGAGCAGCAGAGGCAAGGCTGGTAGTTTGCTGGATCAGTACATATAAGATGAGCTGGAGCACTCGTCACAATGCCTGCACAACAGAAGAAAGATGGAAATGTGCAGACTATCCAGTCACTCACCCTGATTTCCGCTTTGAAGATGCAAAACCAAAGGCATGCACTGTTTACAAAACCTTCTCTTTGACATTACCTCACTTATTCTTCAGAAACTTTGTGGTGTTATTGCCTTCAAAGAGTTTTTAATCTCTAAGGAAACACTAAATTGGACATTTTGTGTCGAATCTGAATTGATATCCATTGCCATAGCTCCACCCTAGTGCATAATGCACTGTGTGTAGGGCACCAAGTCTAATGTTGAGTATAACATTTGACATTCTGGTGACAGTATTTAAAATATATTTAACATTTGAGAATGTATTGACTGGTTTTCAAACTACTTCATTACATTTCTGTCTTCTCTGCTGCATCTAAGAATGGCTTTAATTCTGCTGATGACCAAAGCTTACATGTGATCCAACTATGCTGGTTGGACTCAAGATGTCAATGACTTTAAATACTGTCATAAGTGTAGAAATCAATATATTATGTGGAAAATTAATTTCTGCTACTTGTTTCAAGAGGTTTTTATTTTGGTCCATATCCATATCTTATGAGCACAGCTGAGGATAGGAAGATTGATTGACCCCTAAATTGAAACCTTCAATTTTTCATCATGACAAACCAGATCAGTAGCTGCTGCAATGCATAAAGTAATATAATCTTTCCATTTTCTGCTTAGTCCTACCATCTCTTGGGGACAAACACCAAGAAACTTAAAATCTTCCACTTGAGGTAGAGACTGACTCCTAACCTAAATGAACAATCTATCTTATTCTGTTTAAGAACCAAGACCTTAGACTTTGAGGACTTGCCTACTGGTATCTTTTACACTTGACCGTTTTCCACTCCAGTGCATTATGAAGATTATGGCTTAAAAATGGCAACAGAGCCACATCATCTGCAAAAAGCAGATAAGATCTTGAGGTCCCCAAACCAGGTACCTCAACCTGGTACCAGGTTGAGGTACCTCTCAACCAGGTATCTGGTTGAGAGTTACGTTACTTCTAATGTAACTTAACTCTTCCATGACCAGGACACTAATCAATCTGCTATTTCTGAATCAGAGGTTCGGCAGCCAGTCTGAGTCTCTTTTGCATTAGTGTTGAACAATACACAAACACAACACATTTTACTTTTTTTCCTCTGTTGATGCTATTGTTCCCTTGTGATTTTTCGTTTTCCAGCCCCTTTATTTTTCCCTCCTCAATCTTTCCCTGGTATCAGTGTCTGCAGGGGCATTTTTTTTTAAGACAGAGGCTTCCTGGACTATTTTGGTATCAAAGCTTTGAGGCAGCAAGAGGCATGCTGTCTGAAGTTGACATGTAAGGAGAGGAGGGGATACCTCTCATACTGGTTTATGTGGACAAGGGGGTTGGGGGCACACTCAGTTGCTCTTCCAAGAGTAATCTCTAATGGGGAGCCTCAAGTGCTCCTCTTGAAGCACAGACTATCCCTAGCCATTGGTTGAGTCTGGTAGGGGAGATGCTGCGTTTTGGGGCCTGGTTGACAGTATATAGTGCGTGAATCTGCATTTTTGTGAATTGTTTATTTTTAAACAAGTAGAAGTGAGATATTTCTTTGATATGCTGGAAGAAAACATGATTTTTACACAAATGTGACAAATGTGTAATACCACACAAGAGCAATTTCTTATCTTTGCATTTGCATTTGACATGAAGAAGTTATAGATTATTTTTGTTTCAAAATCCCAAATTCCTTTAAACTGTCTGATAACACATTCAACAGTTTTTTGCTGATATTTTTCATCACCTGCTCTGACGAAGCAAATAACACAAGATCAAATAATCAAATAAAAGTCTTTTTTTTAACTCTTAGGTTAACTGGTTCCCGGTTCAAGATTCAATCCCAAGACTAACTGCTGTGTTGTCATGCGCTCATGCATTAAACACTGAGAATAACACTAAAAATAGAAAACTTTTAATGCAATTTTTTAAATGTGTTGAGGTAGAAAAACTGTCGAAGTTGTGAAATTTCAGCTACACCTGGTCTCCATATTTCTGCTTGTGAACATATTTGCATAAATATGACATGTTGAGTTTCAAGTCTAAGGTCTTTATCACCCTATAGTCATCAATCTAAAATAAGCTTGAATTATTTTGGGAACAAAGGGTAAAACCTAAATCTGTCAAGTCTTTGAATTTGTGTTTTCATTCATTTTTTTTAAGCTGGCTGAATGTTGTATTTTGACATACAAATCTTGCTTGGAGCTTTGAAGTAATTTTAACCAGCTTTGGTCCTATAGGTTTCCGTCGGCTGTTGTCCAGATGACCCTACTCTTTTTTTCCCTCTCACTCTCTCTCTTTCTGCTGAGCAAGTCCATCTTACAGAGGATCAAACTGTGAATCTGACTGACCTGGCTAGTCTGGCTTCCAACACTGTGTTCCCTGATTCATCTTCTGCCAAGCCCTTCAAGTTATTCATCTGGAAAGAATATGCATTCATCATTGTATTTTTAATCACACCAAATAGATAGACAAAGAGAATGCCTTGGGGAGACGGGGAGCAATCTACAATTCCCAGAGCTCAGATGGTATTCCTGCCTTGCATCACCAAACATTTCCCAAATTGACTTTGAATGAATTTATTTTTAATGTGCAGAGGAGGCTCTACCACAGAGAATAGAGTCGATGTATAAAAACTGTCTGAATGTGTTCACGTGCACACTGATGGCCACAAACCTTTATGTGCTTTTGTGTGTATAACATACTGTATCAACATATAGAAAATTTTTTTTTCTGTTTTTTGTTTTTTTTCTTGGTAGACAAATATGAATTTCTATTTGTTTCTTTCTCACAGCTCCACTGAATAGCAGCTAAAGGCTTGATTGCATAATCCTAGTTTGACACATCTCCGACCTCATGAAAGCCTGGTCGAATTGTTTGGCCTTGCCAACCCCTTCACAAATGAGCAGGCTCATCCCTTCATTCTCTATTCTTCTGTGTTCATTAATAAATTAATTTATCAGCTCGTCTTGGTTCCAGCCTAATTGAGTCCCATTGCAGCTTTCTAAGTAGGACACAAACAGATCCGACAAATGAAATGGTATCCGGCCCTCTGTTCTCTGAGCTAAGCCCGGTCCTGGTACTACATGTGCAAGTTTAATAACTCATTGATTATGACGTTGGTTATTTCAGTGTAGCATGCTCATATTTTGTATGAGCTGAAAGATGGAGTCAATGTGGGAAGAAGGGGAGGAAAAAAAGAGGAGCACTGGGAGGAAGGGGCTCCTCCCGTCATCTCATCACTGTATATACACAAGTTTGTGCATCTACACACACACTGCAAACAGATGTGGGCTCAGAGAAGGGATGGCTTTCTATATCTTAATGCCATTACATTAAATTTTAAATAACGTTATGCAAATCAGAAATGACAGGAGATTATCTCCTTGGGACCTTGAAAGGGATTCGTCAGTTCTTATTCCAATAGCCCTGGAAAATAGCCCAGACGTCCTGAGTGGAGAAATATGGCAGGGCGTGACGAAGCCTGCCGCTGCTGAAAGATGGGACCGTGAGAAAAGGCCCCAAGTGCTGGCTATTAAAATCAATTTACCCAAGAAGTCAATGAAGAGAAATCCCTGAGTGGAGGCACCTCCTATAGGACAGCGCAGGGGTCCTGGAAGAGAAGCACAGCCTGCGATGATAAAGGATGTGGTCAATGCATGCCAAGGTGAGAGCTGAACAGACACTGGAGGAAGGGCAAAGAAAAAAATTGAAGTAGAATGGAGACAATTTTCCATTTTATTGCTGTTTATGCGTGTTGTTTCTTGCAAAAGTTAGCGTCCCAATTTGTGACAACCATTGACTTTTGTAGTTTAAATGTACTTTGTAGCACACCAACATGAAGTGGCACATATTGTAGTGGAAACGTGTGTGTTGTAATTTCTTTTCCCCACCAAGCATAGGGAGTATATGAAGGATTTATTACATTTTTGCTGTATGGAGCTCCAGGTCTTTTGGAGTGTGTTTTACCAGCTTTGAACAGTTGGAGGATGTCGGAATATGTTTCAATCTATTCTAAAGCAAAGGTGTCTTGTCACATGAGCCAACATGGTCAGCTCAACAGTACTCACGGATCAAAAATATTAAATATTTTTAAGAACTAAAAATGAATGCTAGGCATGTCGGCTTAAGTGGAAATCTACATCTTGTCACATCTGTAATTGTGCCTTAGTTTTCTGGTGATGGATTGATACGCCATCAGATTAGAATCAACCTCTACTTTAAATCTCTAGACATCATCACTGACCTGTCGTGTTTCTTGTTCTTTCTGATGCTGATTCTTCATAAAAAACTCACAGCTCTGTCAAAGAACAGTGACAGTAAAGTGCTCCGTTGCCCTTCTACCAAGTGAAAATATGTTCTGACATATTGTAGGTGCATCATACTGAGAGATGTAATGGGCTTTTTGTGTTTATCACATGACACTCCTAGTTTCCTCCCACCCTTTCCCACTCTTACTACAGGCCAGGAGTGTGGCAACTTATGCGCAAAAAGCCAGTCTCAATATTGTGCTAGGGACATAGCCATCCATTACAGAGCAAACAATGTTTTGTCTGTCTCCAGTGCTTTGGGCCAACAATTAAAGACATCACGCCAGCACAGAGGCACTAGAGGGGGGAGCGAGCAGACCTTATCAGAGCCATTCCATCAAATATTGATGAACCTAATTGAGGTTTTTAGGCTCTACAAAGCTTCCTGAGGAGGGTATCTGTTTTTATGGGAAAGCACAGCCCCGGTCTGCTGGAGCAGACGCCGAGAAGTGTGCAGTCTTGTGTGTAAATTGCATGTTATGTAGAGTAACTGCAGGCAATTGCATGTTATTGAGATGGAGGATGAAAGAAAAAAAAAACTTGTAGCAATCAAATTCTTCTTCCACAGATGGAAAGTATGTCAGAACCAAGGTTTGTAGGCACTGCATATTGCTTCATCGCACATTGAAGTATATAGGAAACACTTAAAATTATGATTATGTTGTGTTTCTTTTTTTATTATTATTATTTGAATCTTGTTTTCTGGTGGAGTCGGTAAACAGAAACGCCATCTGCCATTTCTGATGGTGTCTGTGTGTGTTTTCTCTCTCTTTCTTTCAGTCATTTTGAGATAATTCAGGATTACATTTCAATCTTCTTTTGCCTGAAATATAAAACTTTACGGCTGCAGTTCTCATCCCGCTCTGTCTCCCACTGCTTCTCCCCCGTGACATCAGCCTGAGAATGACAGCTTTAATTTGCAGCAAAACAAGTGGAGAATATTGATTTCAAAAAGTGGTCTGTTTTTCCCATGGAAAAAAAGAAGGAAAAAAGGCTGTCTGCAATGTGAAAACCTGTAGCCTTCAATTAAGTGGGGCTTGTAGGTGTGTGTGTTTTCATTTGGGCACTGTGTTCACTTGAAATGATACATTAAAGGCTGTGTTTTACTTCAATCAGACTATGAAAATATACACACAGACCTAAGTATCTCTTACAATGTTGGCGCACACACACTCCGTCACCTTACAGCACCAGACAGATGGATGGTATTTAACTTAGAGCAAGAACCCTGTTCTGCACCAAGATGGGAAAACACTTTTTTTCTTCACTTCTGAAGACGACACACATCCTGGAATTCATGTCAGTTTATGTTCGGAGGTCTCCAGTCTCTCCTCTCCTCCCTGGCATGTTTTTTTTTCCTTTCTTTCGAAAGCAGCCTTATACAGATTTTTTTTTTTCCCTGAGCACAAAATATAGTAATTCAAAGCGTTTCACGTTGTCTCCATCCACATGGACTGTTGAACCGTTGCATTGGTGTTTATTTCGACCCACAATAAACCTGCTCCAATTAATTTGATCGTACGTGGTGAATAGTCAGTCCCTGTGGTAAGGCTTATCCCCCTTAATGCAAGGCCTATTTGGGTTCTGATCTGGTGCTCAGGGTTGTGCAGAGTTTGGGTATGAATGTTGGGACTGACTGGAGCTGGTAGTTGTAACACCCCATCCCAGAGGCTTTGGAAGTCATCCTGCTAATACAGACATGAGTAAAGCTCCCTATCATCCCCAACAGAATGACACGGCACGGCTCCAAGACTTAACTCTTACAAAGAGCTTAAATATCTTAGATGTGTAATGCATAATGGAGGTGTGTTCTGTACTTTGGGGCGCAGGGTATTCCCAGCACTGTACCAGGCTCTAGTACAATAGCATGCTGGTTTCTTCATTAAACCAAACAGCACTCTAAGAGATGCTTGTGAATGAGTGGAAACTAAAGGAGTGTTTTAATCAGAAAGTAGAGCAGATTAAGTCCACTTACGTGGCAGAAATATATATTTTTAGCAAAACATAAAGATTAAATTCTCTCACTCGTCATTCTTGCTTCTGCCTTTGTTTGATAAGCGTTTGCACATGTGTGTATACATTTTCCTCTGTCTTTTAATACAAGTTTGCTAAAAAGGAGGTTGAGGCTCCCCTAGTGGCTTCTCTGGAGAATTACCTCAGAGAATTACAGCTTTGCTCTGCAGCAGACTAATGACAAGAAAAATAGCAAACACGTTACTTTTTTTCCATTTTTTTTTTCTATATCAGCAGATCCAACTGTGCATCTTCTATTTTTGTTTGCTCTCATATGTATGTGATAAGAAAAGCTTGTTTATGAAACACTGTGTAGAGTGCAAAAAGTCTGTTGGTATTTAGTGTTTGCAATTCCAAAACAATGTTTTCATCAGCCACTACTAGATAAAATAAAGGTTTTGAGGGAGGGCATTATTTATTGTCATATGCATGTTTTCTTTGCTTTGAAGATGTTTTTCCCCTTTCACTGTGTCTGTGATTCTAGCTAGTGTGCTTTGTAGAAGAAAAAGAAAGGGGCAGAATATTATGTCAAATTTACCAAATACATTTAATTATTAATCTATTTCTAATTTTAGCTTAGAGTTTTACAGAAATAAAAGCAGAGAGAAATCCAACAACCTTCTTTTAAGGAAACACTCGGTGATAATGGGAGAGAGAAAAAGAATCTAAGAAAAAAAAAATATCTGGCAAAAACAAACTGACGAGCGATTTTCTTCTTGAGGAGGAGACAGGTTGATTCTTCCTTCTACCCTCTGAAGGGCTCATAGAGCCCTTCTACCCTCTGAAGAAGGGGTAGATAAGACCCCTTATCTACCCCTTTTTCTTATCTGTGGATAAGATTTTTCTTATCTGTGGATAAGAAAAATCTCATTTATTTGTTAAAAAAAATGTTGAAAACCGTGTTTTAATTTGCTCCCACTTTACATTTATGAACTACCACATCCTATTTTGTCTCATAAATCCTAACAAAGTACATTTAAATTTTTGATAGTTGAGAAAGGGGTATTAATACAACACGTAGCCATTTCAGTGGAAGAGAATTACTTATGCACAGTGTTGAGAGATGCACTAACTAGAGTTCAAACTGATGATCAGCTTGCTTTGTCTATGCAGTCTTGTTCTTCCTCTTTGCAGTCTCAGTATTTCTGGGTGACTGATTGTTTCAGGAAGTGGTCAGCAGCCCAGGGTATTTCAATTTCACTGGATTTAGGGAAGACTCGCAGGAGGTGTGCACATTTATGGCTTAATACAATCGCATTTGTCAGCATGATCCTTTTTAGGTGCAATCCAATTAAGCCGTGATTCTTTGATTTTATTACGCGCTGGAGTTGCTGTCAAAATGTTCGCCTGTGCTTCAGCGCCGCTCTATTTAATGTACACAATTTAATTTTCCTAATGAGTTTCATGTCCTGATTTTTTAAACAGTCTGATTCAACTATCTGCTGTGGCAGGATTTAAATGAAAGAGGGCAACATAAGAATATCTGTTAGGTTCACAATTACATAATCTATACTACATATGCATTTATGAGGGTGTTATGGTGCTATTGCACCCTCTATATGTTTTGGGTAATTGTCATATGTGATTGGGCAAATGCAAGATATTAATTGTTCTGACAATTGTCATCTGGTTTTGCTTGTGCTTCCAGCTCTGGCTTTTGATATAGTGCACCAGAAGTCTCTCTTGCACAAAAGAAGTGAGAAATGCTTTGTTCTCTGTTTGAGCTCTGAGCATAACCGACTCATTTTCTGAAAGGAGGGAAACATGTTGGAAAACGAAAAGACATGTTTTCTCTTTGGCAAGTGGTTAGGTAATTGATTAAGTTGTTAAATACACATGCGCAGGCACACACACTTGCTGGCACACAATGTTCTTATGCATCTCTGCACTAACACATGGATGTGTCAACCTGTTTCCATACCTGCTGGCTTCACACAGTGTCGCTGGAGCACCAGCAGAGTTCCTAATAGTCTACTGCAGATTGTACCTGAGGATCTCCTTTTTCTCTTCCTGCTTCATCACTTCACATCCAACCCATTTTTATCAAGAGACAGACAAGACAACGTATCAAATGAAAGCCATGACGCTGTCTGTTTATTCTCTCACAGGGTCCCCTTATTCTATCTCGTTACTTTTTCCCTCTCTTGAATTGTTTTTACTAATATGGTCATCTGTCCATTAACAGGGAGTGAGTCAGTCACCTGCCGTTTGGCCCCCCTCCTCGTATGACACACGGCGGAGCAGCACGGCTGTCAGCACCTCCCCCAAGCCTGGATCAGGTGACCAGATTATCTTCCTGCCGGCTTTAATTTCCCACATTCTCGTGTGCCACACTGACAACAGATCACCCACAAACAGGCATGAGACTAACCCAATGACCAATCCGTCCACTGACTTCACATCATGCGTCAGAGAAATGGTCATGTTGGGCCTTAGTGACTCAACGATGTTGGTATTGTCTTTTCAGTTTAAAGATTAATCTGCGGTCTTTTTTGAGCTGCAGCATGTCCTGATACTGGGAGAGACAGTTGGGTATCAGGGAGAACACAGGTTCTGCTGAGGCTACAGCAAATACCATCACCACCATGGCAAACTATCAGTTACAACAGAACGACTCACCACAACTTGATCAGTTGACTTTTCCTGCCTTGTAGTTCTGAGGCTTTAAAACTGAACTATTTAACAAATCTGGATGATGGCATAAAGTCATGGATATCATAGCATACCAATGAGATGTATGCCATCACATTTAGGAACTATATCTCGGCTGATAATTTTTATAAAAACCGTAACTGTTCAAAGATATTTTTGATTAAACTTTACGTAGGCTTTTATTAAAAAAGCAAGATACATGGAAATCTATTTTCCTAATAAATGTGAAATGCACCAGGTATATCTTTTTTTTCCCCCCCCAAGTAAAAAATTTGGATTGTCGAGGATGTGTATGCTTTGTTTATCTTTAATAATCTTAAAATGAAGCACACAACTATTCATATCCTTCAGTGTAAAACTATTATCACTATTGTCTTTGTGTTATGATAATAAAAAATGTAAAAGGAACTGCAGCTGGAAGAGTATACATATTTTTAATCAGTATTTAAAAGCAAAGTAAAGTAGGTAAAGTAAATTTATTTATACAGCACAACGATCCGACAAATAAGAGTTCAGTGGAAGTACTCAGGAATAAGGCTATTTACTTAATATTCCATCAGGTGGCAGCTGTGCTAAGCACTCTGGATACATGTCTGTGTGTCTGGCTGTGCCCTTCTTGTGGTTGGTAGCTTCTATTTGTGGAACATGTTTTTTTAACTTCTTTGTGTTTTTCTGGCTGTCTCTATTTTGTACCTTGTCTGTAGCTGGTTTGGCTCTCCACTAGCAATTGTAGTGTCCCCAGTGTTGGTCCAGATGCTCCCTAACGGAGGAAGAAAACTATTTTCTTGTTAACTTAAACCACTAAAGACCTTCCTGCCTCAAACTCATTTTACCTTTTGACACTGACTTTTATTTAAGGCATAGAGAAAAGTTGCAGAGGTGTCATAGCATTGAGCTCAGTTTGTAGTAGTGAGGAAAAGGATATAGCTGAACACGATATGATTTACAACATTTCACCTAAACGGTTCGGCACGCTGCGGCAGACGCAGTCAAAGAGGAATCTTCTACTCTGATCAGCTGTGTTTTGGTACATGTTCTCCCTGGTCCAAGACTGTTAGAACTTCTGCTTTAGGTACTCCTCACTTTAACGAGTAAAATGTTTCTGGTGAGGGCCCCAGAGAAAGTCAAGTCCCATCAGCTCATCCTCCATTGCGTGGCTTCCCAATTGACAATTCTCAGAGACAGTTTGTACAGACAGATCAAATCCTTGACCTGCCCCTTTACTGTGACCTCTCCCGGTGGAGCGGAGTGCCGTAATCTGACCAGTGCACTCTTTTACAGACACGGTCGGGTTCCCTCTGTTGTGCCATTACCAGCTGAGTGTTATTACCCCTCTCTGCACAGGAAAATATGCCTTGATTCCCATCGACCCATCACAGAATCAATGCTTTTAAAAATCTTAGACACCTTTTACTTAAGAGCAAAAGCATGCATTTTATGTTTTGACATGGTGATATTGATTTGGGTGGCGCAGGGAGACAGTAGGAGTGTGGTGTAAAGGCGGTGTGTTAGTGGTGGGTGATGTGTGTTGACCTCTCGCTAACATTGGTTTCTCCCTCTCCTCCAATCTTTGCAGTTCTTTGCTTTGCACTCTTTGTCGCTGCCAGTGTCTGGTAACACTGCCATCCTTAATGGCTTTCCTTTGCTCCATCTAGACCCCCCCCCCACCCCCCTTCCTCTCTCTCAGAAACTGCTATAACCATCTTTTTTTCTTTTTTACATCCGCTCTACCTTCCTGGCTTCTCTTCTATCTGGAGACTCCCCCCACCCTGTACCACTCCGTACACCCGTCTAGTAATCAATACTCAGTGCTTCCCCCTGTCCACACCCCACGTCCCTCACATTTGGCTTGCTGATGAATTATGAATGGGGGCCCTCTCACATCACATCTAAAATTTCTATTGTGTTTGTCAATGGATGATCAATACTTCACCTCGCCGAATCCTCAAAGCTCCTCGTGCTTCTGCTCTCCTTCCACTTTCATTCCCCGACTCTTATGCCTCTTTTTGTTTGTTTATCATTTTGAGTTGCAGAAAGTGCAGCGGGTGCTAGGGTCTCCAGGGCATCTGAGATTAGAAAAAGGTAATCATCAAATAAATTCATCCGCCCCTGCTCTCTCCTCACCTTCTCACTCTGCCACTTTCATCCCTTAGCGTGCCCTTTATGCTGCCTTTCTCTCTGCAGTGTGTCGTTAACATGTGTCAAAGCTGGGTTCAACTCAAAGAATCAGAGTTTGAAATCCGCGACTTGATGCCAGTTTTAGGATGAACGCCTTTATTTTAAGAAAACCACACAGGCCTCTGTTGACTGTTTTCATTGACATTATTTAACCACCCCCACACCTTGAGGTTTTGTGCAGACAAATCAACAACCACAGCTGATGTTTGAAGTGAAATGACATGAAAGGATGGAGAGCTCTGCACACACACACACTGGCTCTTAGTTGTAAATCCTTCCCGAACTTTCACACTGTAAAGATGCAACTCTGTAAATCTAAATTATTAAAAAGAATTAATTTATTGCAGTATTTGTTGAGTAATTACTTTAAAACATAACACTGGTATTTAATTAATTACACAAAGATGAGTATGTTTGAAGCATTTCTGAAAATGTTTTTCTGTTGCTTAAAACTACTGATAACTCATAATTTATTTTATCACAGAATTCCGAATTCATTTTTTTCCATCAATGTAAAAAAAAAAAAAGATTTTTAATAACAGAGATATCAACCTACTGAAAAGTAAATTTTATGTATATTCCCTCAATACTTAGTCTGGATCCTTTTGAGTGAATTACTGTGTCATTGTGGCTGGGCATGAGTGAAATCGGCCTCTGACTTTGTTGTGAGGTTTACAGTTTGCTTTAATAGCCGGGTTCAACTTGTCTGCATTGTTGGGTCTGGTGTTTCTCAGGTTCCCCTTAATGATACCTTGTAGATTCTCTATGGGGGTCAAGTCAAACGAGTTTGCTGACCAATCGAGCACAGTGGTCAATAAACAAGGTAGTTAAACTTCAGTTAGCAAAGGGAAGAACAAAGTGCTCCTAAATGTCCAGGCAGATGGCTGTGCTGATTTTTAATTTAAGAAAAAGAGGTATTGAATATTGAAGGTAACTTTCTTCAGCAAGGACCTTCGTGCTTCATCTTACGGTGTTATACATATCTTACAGTGTTATATAATATTTGCAGATGCCATGGCCTACATAATTATGTAGAACACTGTAAGATGAAGCACGAAGGTCCTTGCTCATGAAAGGACCTTCGTCCTTTCTTCAGCCCTTTCTATATATATATATATATATATATATATATATATATATATATATATATATATGCACAGTGGAGCAGTTGGTAGAGCTGTTGCCTTGCAGCAAGAAGGTTCTGGGTTCGATTCCCGGCCCCGGTCTTTCTGCATGGAGTTTGCATGTTCTCCCTGTGCATGCGTGGGTTTTCTCCGAGTACTCCGGTTTCCTCCCACAGTCCAAAACCAGGACTGTCAGGTTAATTGGCCTCTCCAAATTGTCCCTAGGTGTGACTGTGTGTGCATGGTTGTGTGTCCTGTCTGTCTCTGTGTTGCCCTGATGACCTGTCCATGGTGACCCCGCCTCTCGCCCGGAACGTTAGCTGGAGATAGGCATCAGCACCCCTCCCGACCCCACTAAGGGACAAAGGTGTAAAGAAAATGGATGGATGGATATATATATATATATTTTTTTTTTATTTTTATTTATTTATTTATTTATTTTATTTATTGGTCTTATTTATATGTGTGATAATGTGAAATTCTGAGAAACAGAATTTGGAGCTTTAATTAGCAATGATCCACAATTATTAATGTTATAAATAAATACTTAAGATGAATCAATCAATCTCTTTCTAATGAATCTTATCGAATTGCTGAAAGAAAGAAATTTTTCAGGTATGATGTACACTTTATTGACCTATTTTGTGTGTTGACCATACAGTTCCTCTTATGTGAGTATCCACTTCTCTAAGGTTTTTTTTTTTTTTTCTCACACTTTGACTCCCAACGTTCTCACTTTCTCTTCATAACACCGTCCAAAGCATGCAGGGTCAAAGTGGTGGCGGTGGTGTAATTTAAGTGGTGTACAGGGCTTATCACAGCCTAGCGTTCAGCTGTGATCTCTGGCCCTGAGCAGCACCTGCTCGTCACAGCAGATCTCACCTCCCACCTGCTGACGAGAGAAACTATGCTGTCTAATAACTTTAGCGGCGGCTCTCTGCCTCCTTTTCCATGACCACTTAACCCCTGACACGGCCTTTTAAGTAAAGGTCTGGTATGTGTCTGCCAGCCTTAGCTTGCCAGGCGCCTTTGTACCTTTGAAAAACATGCGGTCTTCTTCTTGCACGGCGACAAAAGCTGCTTTAAACTGCATTCAGAAAGACTTGCTAAACATCCTAATATTTTTGTTTCAGAAGTTTGATTCAGTAATTTTTGTCAAGTATTTGTTGTTTTTAAGTTGCATTCAGACTTCTACATAATGTTAAAAAAATAGCACACTGGAAAATCTCTTGTTTTGCAGCATAAATGTAAGATGAAGTACATATTACCATAGATGAACTAAAGGTTTATCTGTGAAGTTTTTAAAGTTCAGGGGCATGTTTGTAGCGTGCATGCAGATGTAATCCAAAATGGCTGAGATTGTTTGGGCTTAACCTCTCAAACTCTGATCTGCTTCTTGTCTTTCTGCACTTCAGCAACCTCCCTGCTACACCCCCCACCCAGTTGTCTGCCAGCCCCACTCCACAGTGAAAAACTTCACCTCTCCAGGCGGCCTAAGATGGATGTTACTGGGTTACATGAAGAGCACAATGACCCTGGCTTCTTAGACATCATTTATCCTACACAGACCCATGCAGATGCATGCATGTAATCCCTCTGAACGACGGAATCCAGAGGAGTACAGAGGAAGCTCCTTCTGATTGGGGTCAGCTACTTTTATCTTTAGTCACTCTGACCTTTAGCATTTGTCAGGTTGTTCTAAAACATCACAACAGTACAAAACAACTTCTCCAGCTTCATTCTCTTACTATTTTAGTTGTGTTTTGTAATGTCATGGACAAAAAGCCAGAAGACAAGTTTTTTTGTGTTTTACACAACTGAAAATTAGTAAACGACTACTGTTAAATTTGCTACTCGGTCATAAGAAAAGAAATCAATCATCAAGTGTGTGGTAACTTTTAGATTAAGGTTTCTATAGTCAGTTGGTCCAAGGACAACACTGGTTTTACCATCTGCTCCAGGCCTGGATGTCATGATACACCAGTTCTCATCATAAATTTAACTTTGTGGATCACCAAGAGGATACCTGCGCTGGCAAAACTAAACTCCGCCTAAAGGACCGCTGCAGAGGTCAGGAAAAACTGTCAAATATGGAAGCATAGGGCAGGTTCTGATGTGGAGTTAATATTAGAACAGACCTTTTATGTAGTTGTTCAGGGTGAAGTGATGTATAATTGGTTACTTTGAGACAATGTTGACAGAAAATCCCATGCAAATTTTTTATTGCCCTGTCAGAGTTAGATTTGAAATTATAATCATGTTTGTTTCTGATTGAAAATGAGACCAATGTCTCTCAAAACACATTAAAGCAGTGCGACATATGTATACATTTTTAAACAAAATCCTTTATGACACATTTTAACTTTAAAGTATGTCAAAAAGTGGTCATTCTTTCTTACTTCTTCCACGTACTGAAACCCTACTGCAGCTGAGCACAGGCTTGTCTCCCTTTTAATAGTGAAAAACGAGAGCTGTCATGTCGTAATCATATAATAACCGTGCACGGTGTCACTTTCAGCAATTAATGGAGACACTGTGACTGGGTTACGTAAATCCTGGCTAACTTGGCTCCAGCTGGGTGAGGCAGCGAAAGAGTGTTGCAGAAGCATACATTATGATGTGTTCGTTTTATTACGTCTGGTTTTAATAGTGGTAGGGTTATTTGTTGCATGACCAGTAAAAGACTGACCAGTTCAGTGTTTCACAAGTTTGCGGAAGAGCGTTGGTTCACTCTTCCGCAAGAGTGTTACTTCATTTCAGCAAGATATTTGTAAACTTTTAAATTGCATAGCTATTTCATCCCCAAGTTTCACCCAGGCAGAGTTCAGAAGTGGAACATTGTAGAGTCCCACTTCTTTCTTTATAGCCATGCTGTTGTAGATTAGCTTTTTGAATGAGAACGTTAGCTTTTTACAGAGCCTGGTTTCAGCTCTGCCAGACGCCTTAGCTTTTGACTTTAGAATATTTTTCTAGATAGTGAAGTTGTAGTTTTGTTTGAAAGACACAAAAGTTCTCAGATTCTATAGTGATAAAAACAAGCTTTTGCTAAAAAGTTGCCACCATATTTTTGCACTTATGATTTATTTATTTTTTTTCATTTTTGGTCTTCGCAAAGATGTTTTAAAAAACGTCCAGTTTTTCATTCCCATATTTTGTTTTTGTTTGTTTTTTGTTCTTTCAAAGGAGATTGTTGTGCTTTTTTTCTTAATTAACTTACAGGATTTTGTGTCGCAAGTGATCTTTATCAGCAGCAATCAGACAGGAAATATACAGAGAGAGAAGTGGAAAAGACATGCAGCTAAGGTCTGAGGATCGGCAACCAAACCACAGACAGCTGTGTACTTTCCTCCGTCTATGGAATACTCACTCTTCCGCTACACCACAGGCCCTTAAATGAATTATCATGGCACATTGCACATATGATATTTGGTTGAACTTGCCATGTTAAATTTGCTTCTGACTTGAATATGGCTTGTTTGTTTTTTTCCCACATTGTGCAGACTGTGGCTGACTTAGACTTGAATTGGGTTCTCGTATGGATACCGTGTAATGTTTCTTCACAGTCCGTGCCCTGAAGGAATTGCCAGAAGCTTCTAAGTTTGTTTCTATTAAATGCTATCACTGACAAAGCATTTAAAGTCAGCAAGAGACGGCTGCTTTGACAGAAATGTGCACATTCTCCTCTTATAGGCTGATGGATTTATTTACCCAGGGCATTCATGGACCGTGGGTTATTATTGACTTACAACAACTGGTTCATGTTTGCTGTAGCTTCACAATAATAACCTCACGTTTATCTCTCGAACTGAACTCTGTATGACTTTAGATTGTTTCATAATAAAATAAACCTACAACAGACATCAACATATTTACAAAATATTTTTAAAATAGTAAACATTATGCAATATTATTTTTGCAGTTATTAGTATTTTTATTTTTGCATGTTGAGCCTAGCAATAGTTGAGTACGATAGATACCATTTTAAATGTTAATGTGCTGAAATAGATCTAGGGATAACCATTTGCATCTGTAGCTGTGCAGTGCTGAAGGTAGAATTGCATCTCATGTGAAAATGCTGCTTTGGATTTTGGAACAGCTCTGGACTATGGATCCCAACTTTCTGGAAAAACGTTTGTAACTCTACCCAGATTATTGGGCAGTGAGAGTTGTTAGTTTAGAGTCATTGCCCTTGTCTCTCATCCTCACCATTTCGTTCCCAAACAGCTGAGCACTCCAGAGATGCACCTCCACAAAAGTTCAGCTTTCACAGAAGTGATCATGTTCTCCTTTGACCTGTTTATCAACTGTATTTTGCGAACAGCCCCAGGCTGCCTCCTGCTTTCTTATTTCCAAAGCACTAAGAGACCCCATATCTGCACTTTTGAGTTTTTATTAAATAAATAACGACACTGTAAACTTTGTCGAGTGTCGCACGTAATCTGAGGTGGTGTTTATCCAATTTTATGACCTGACACAATTTTAGGGCCGCAGAGTTTTTAGGTAGACTCTCGCATTTCAAACCAAATATTTAGTCTACCTTGCGTTGCATGCGTTCATGGGTGGAAAGGTGACTGGCATCGATGCCGTTATAACAAATATCGAAATTATTAAACTAAACTTGGATGAGAAGGTGTAACATTTCTCATACAAATAGACTCCCCACCTCGTGAGCTCCATTTCTTAATGTAGCATCAAATTTCTAGAGAAGCACACGTTAAGTAAGCTGAAGCAGCATTCTGCTTTGTCACTGTCTTTCTTAAATAATTTACTTAAGAAATGAAGGCATATTCTTGTTTGGAATATTGTAAATGAACGTTAACCATTTTGTGTAAATCATGCCGAGAAGGTCCAAGATCCATAGGTCTGGAGGTCAGGAGGTGGAGCTCTGAGCGTGCCCACAAGGCTGTTCTTTATAGACGGCAGACAGATGAGGTGAGTAGGGCAAGCTGTCAGCAAAACCAGAGAAATGCATACAGCAGTCTGCTCCTGCCAACCCCTCAGATTGCTTTAAATTCATTGGGTGTGGGCAGTGTCTGACTTTACGAGGTGTTGGGGTAGTATGAAGTTGGTTTGTGTGAAAGCAGGCAAATATTGATGTATTTTTTTCACCACCTCTCTACTGAAGCACTTCAAGGTTTAGTTTGGGACCTGTGAATAATCTTAAACCAGTTCTTTGTGTTTAAAGAGCCAACTCTTGACTATCTCTTTGTTGATGTCTGCGCAAGGAATGTAGCAATGAAGTGGCAAGAAAAGTGTTTAGTGAATGGAAAAAAAAAAAAAAAAAATATATATATATATATATATATATATATATATATATATATATATATATATATATATATATATTGCATGAAAATCAAAATCACTGGTACTTTTTCCATTAGTAATTGTTTGATTATGCTCATTACTGGTAACAGTAGAACATTTTATATTTGGTTACATATTCAGTCCTGGACAAACACACACCTTAGCTTTTGGTTGTAGAAACTTATAGGGAATTTCTTGATTTACAACAATTAGCTTCAAATAAATTAATATTTAGAAACAATTGTAGTTACTGCACTGAGACAAAACTGAAGTTACCTACTTTTTCTTATTTTGACTGAACAAATTGAATGAACAAATATAAAGTACGGATTACACCTTGTATTCAAATTATATCCACATTTGGTTTTTATTACATGGTATTGAGATAAGTGATGTGTTCAGAATGCTTTCATTCAGCACTTACTTTCAAGTCTTATCATTTTCAAAGCTTTTTCTCTCCAACCATGTTTAGATCACAGTATGTATATTGATTTTGATCATTCTCAACCAACTGTGCTACAGAAATGTTCACTGTTTAGTTTTTGAAAAAAAATTATTAAATTAGTCAAGCACAGAAAGGAGTAGCTTTATTTGCACTAAAGGTCTTGTGTTAGTTTTTGCAGTTAATAAAGTTCAGTAAAATTTTAATAAAAGAAGGTTGTCCCCTTTTGTCCATAAAACACACATGCATTAAATGTCTCTGTGGCCTGGGTTGTACCCCTCTGAAGACTCATCATACTTTCTCTTTCTTCTGTTGGATCGTCAGTTCAGTAACAAAATGTGTTTTGTCAGAGGTATTGATGTATAATGCATTGGCATCAGTGAGCTTATTTCCACTTTAATATTACTGAAAACTTTTTTAATATTTAGTGATTTTTGCATAGATCTTTGTGACAGAATGAAAGTGTTACGGCAATGATCAAACAGCGTCTTGTTTCAGGTCACATCTCTTCTGTCTTTCTGTCAAAGCCGTTCCACAGAGGGCTGGGGAATGACAGAGTACTATTACTGGGGGGGGAGGATTTCTCAAAAATAATGCCAAATCACATGGTTTTTCCTGCTCCTCCCAGTCACTGTTGAGACGTGTCAGAAGTATACGTCTGTCACAGTATCCCAAGGCGGACTCTTGATCCAACAACGAGCTGGTGCCTCTTGTCTTGTCACCTGTTATCTCTACCATGTTTCTGAGTGGTGTGTTAGAAAACACACAGCGTTCTTCAAAAATTCATGGAATGAGTTTAACAACGTGGAATATTATACTTTATTTAAGTAAAGAGCTGGGAACAAATTTAGTTGGGATAAATAAGTCAGAATTGTTATCAAGTTGACAGTTTAGCATCGTTTTCCTTAAAATCCAGAAGTTATTCACCTAATTACATTGGATATGACTATGAGCTGCCTTCCTCGTGAAATTGTACAATTTTTTTGGTAGATTTTCTATTAAAAATGTAACAATGAAAGTAATGACAGAAATTAGTTTTTTTTTATAGAACTTTAATTAAAAAATTATGTTGTGAATATATTCTGACTTACAATTCTAGACACTGAAGTTTGCTATTATATTGAAATGATTTAAATCCAGTTTATTGAAAATTGTCCAAAAACATTTTAAAGTTAAATTAGTCTAATGACTGAACTGTAAAAATTAAGAAACTGTTTTTAGAGGAAGCACACCTGTTTGTGTGTATTATTCTGCCAAGGTTATGCAACCTTTGTCTCCAATAAAATCCCTTTCCAGGGATTATCTAATCTGCTTCTGAAAGCAGATTAGTTTATAAACTAAACAGTTTGTGTCTATTTAGTTGTGACACAAATAATGCAGCAAATCAGAGCACGTTCTTGCATGTGTTTTGTGTTCCTTTTAGTCTGCTTGCTTTATGTCTACATTTCAGACTTGTTTTTCTTTCGACAATGTTCTTAATCCCACGCTGCCAGTATTTTTAAATACTCTGGAGCCATTTTGTAACTGATACACTGCAACTCAAATGTTGAGGCAATGATCCAATTGTGACCTTTCTTTTTATAAAATAACATTTTAAAATGTAACGTTACTTGGTTCATCCTGTGTTAACTAAGGCCGAGTCTGAGCTGAAAAATAACAAAAACGTAAGACAGCGGCATCACAATAAGTAACATACCCTGTCCTCACACAGTAGTGCACTGAATTCATCATCCTTCAGTCTAAAACACATGTACTATTTAAACCAGGAGCTCATATTTTACCATTTAAACTCATGCAACATTCTATACAGCAACATACATGACAATTGTGACAATGTATTTAATATTTGGCGGAATTGTACTTTTCAAAAACAATTACCTACATTTTTATTTCTAAAATATTGTTGTTGTTTTTTTTTTTGTTTGTTTTTCAGGAAAGTTAGAAGCTGTACAGAATTTTATAAAAACTTTCGTAAACTTTAATACTTTGCCCCTAAAATCTCAGGAAGCTGTCAATTTCCTGCGGGGACGGAGGCATCTTTGCCTAAGGAGTTTGTCCATGACTTCACCACAGGTTTCCTCTTTTGACATCCTCTTTGACAGGCAGATTACTTTCAGTTATAAAAAATCTTTGTAGGTACAAGCATACAGTATGTACTTTGGATTAACGGGGAGTGATAAATGTGTAAGGAGCAGTGTACTCCGTAAACCCTGAGAGGGCCTGTGGTGAAACGCTTAAGGTATGGATTAGCAGAGAGCTTGTGGCAACATAACATCGCCTACAGGTGTTCCAACGTCGACTTGTGTGTGTGGCTTTCTGACATTGAAGTATCCTAACACACTCTAAGTAGCAATAATTATGAAATAAAATTGTTTAAATCATTACATGATTAAACTACGTTTGCAATGTTTGACTTTCAGCATTTATGTACACGCTCTGCCTACGTCTGTCACTTCCAGTCAGATTATCAGCATTTGCTTTCAGAATTTTATTGAAAGTCACATTCCTGAATCTGTCATATTGGGTCCACTGAGGTAAACAGTAACGCCCCACAGGCATACCAGTCAGCTTAGACACACCACAAATATCCACTCAGAGATATGACACAACCCCAAAGTCAGGAAATAAAATGCCTCCTGACTGATATGATTGTTTCTTTGTTTTCCTCTTTGTCTCCTTTGTTTTTCTTTCTTTCTTGCTCACTCACCTCTCCCCCCATCACCTCCCTCTGTCAGCGTTCCCGCAGATTCCCCTGCTGTCGGCTCTCGTCACATTCCCCAATCTGTTAGCCTTCTGATACCGGGGCCAGACTTGAAAGGAAGTCTTAGGGACGAGAGCTTATACACTGTGCCAGATTTTGTTAAATAACTACGAGATGTTGGTGCCAATTCATTGGTAATTGTCCCTCCTGGCGCAGACTGTTGAAAGTCCTGGAGAAGCCTAAGCTCAAGATCACTGCAAGTGTTAATCTTCTTATACTTAAGGTATCAGGTTTTCTTTTGATGTCGCTAAACATGTTGACTCCTATCTCAGCACAGAAGGCAATCCAGACATAGCTATGAGCGAGATGGGGGTTTGTCTGCCTTCGTCTTCCAAGAATCTTATGGTTTGTGTGTTCTTTTCCCATAGTGTTCATTATGCTGCTAAAATAATTCAGCAACGAAATGAGAGGGAGAAGAAAAGAGGAAGAACAAAATTGATTCAACGCTAATTGTCTTTTCCTTTGTGCAATTGGACTTGCTCTTGTTTGGTGTAAAATGGCTGGATTCATATTTAATGAGGTGAAATCCTGTTGCTCAGACAAGTCGGCTTGATAGCCCAGGGTTGTTCTTTAAACATGTTTTGTCAGGGAGCTCCTTCCAAGATCAACAGAAACGTCGCTTGTCTCGAAGTATAAATGATTAAATATCTAATTCTTCCCTGACCTACAGGCATGTTGCGTTAGTTTTAGGTTCACATAAACCACTTGTGAGGTAGAATGTGTGTTTATACACATAGTTGCTGTGTTGACCACACAGATCCATGTGCAAGGGAATCTGCCCAAGGGAGTCAGGTGGACGAGTACAGGAAAGGTGCGCTCTCCCGAGGCTCACACTTTTTGGCACGCCGAGCCTCCCTGAGGTGCTCAGGTGAGACTCGGTGATCAATCACTGATGCTGTTTGTCAGATGAGATTCTGCCATTAGTCAGTCAGTCACTCATTCGGGCAGGGCCTCAGGTGGTGGGTGATAGTGCAGAGGCTGTGGGATCAGGGCGAGCTCCCACATGTACAGCTACACTGATCTCACACACAGGTGGAGATTTGTCATGGACTGCAAGGAGCTCATCTGTGATTGAATATTGAGTTTGACTTTGACACACATGTAGAAAGTCAAAATGGCACGTCGACTGCATCTAGGGTTTATCATAGGTGGTACAAAAAACACCCCCAACGGGTTTATGTTGTATTAAACTTACACACAAATATAAAAACTATTTATTCCTCATGCTGCAATCAAAATCAAAGTGTCTTTTGCCTGGAGGGATTCTTTAAACTCCATGCATGCTCCAAGATTTATGGGAGAGTTTAGGGCCTAATTGTGCAAGTTTGTTATTGAAATAAAAAGCCTGGTGGGAACTGAGCTGAGACATGTCTTATCAATTCACCTCTGTGTCTCTCCTTTCTTAAAATACTTGCCCAATCCAACCTGTGCTTTGCTGTAATTTAACTTTTGATTTAGAGCTGTTTGTCTCTGGCAGCCTGTAATGACTGGCTGTGAACAAAGTGGTTGGTGGCGACTGGGTGTTATATCGTCTGCTGCGCGTCAGAGAAATGTGACCCAGCATGGTCATTAAGTTTGACAGATAAACAGAAAGGCACATCTTTGGAAGCTTTAGACTTGCGGCAGACCTGATTGAAGGTCATGCAGCATGCTTTCCAAGTGCTTTGCAAATGTATTTATATGCCTCGAACATTTTTCACAATTTGTCATGTTACAAACACAGACTTTAGAATTTTTACTCTCATAAAAAAGCTTTTAGCGAAACCATTCCATTTTAGTTCTGGTTTTATGATGGAAGGTAACCCTGTATTCCATTTTCAAGTCTTGAAACCACTGACAGGTTTTCTTCCTGGAACGTCCTGTTTTAGCTCCATCCACATCTTTCCATCCACTCCGCTTCCCCGTCCCTGCTTAACTAAACTAACCCCTCAAGTATAATGCTTCCACCATCAACAATACTTGAGACAGAGCACCTTCTTCTTAAGAGTTTGTTGTCTTCCCTACATGCCTTATGGCAAACTATAAGCATAACCTTTTCTGTTAATATACCTTCTTCTTACCACTCTTCATAAGCATAGTATCTATTTAATGCACATCTAGCTTTTAGGACAGTTCTGCAGCTGTGTGTAACATATTGTTGGATAATGTAAACCCGTCTGTTGTGTTCTTTCCTTTATGATGCTGAGTCTTTACTAATGGTCTTTAACAAGCCTGAGGCCTTCAGAGAATAAATGCAGGAATACTAAGATTGGACTCCAGACACATGGACTCTTTTTACTGAATATGTCTGAAGACATCTGCTCACAATGGGTTTCATTTAAAGTGAAAGGGGTTTTAGCACAAGAGCACAGTACACTTTTTGAGATTTTATTTGCAAAAATATTTGGACCATGAATTATTATCCTGTTACCTCAGTTATAAGTTATTTGTGCATCAATAAAATATATTAAAAATATGTGGCGGGGGTGTGATAAAATTTGAAAAAAGTCACTGGGATATAAATAAGTTTGCAAGGCACTTTACATGTGTCGGTACCAAAAGCCAAATCCATTCTTGGTCAGTGTGTGATGAACAAAACCTGCTCCATGAAGTTCAAGTGGTGCTTGGTGGGCAGCCTTGCATCAGTCAAACCCACAGGCTGCCTGGGGGTCAAAGCAAAGCTGGCACTTAAAGTTTTAACACACAGTCAGCACACATATTATCCCGCTAATGATGGAATTACAGCTCTGACTCACCATGTAGCAACATGTAAGAGATGGGAGGACGGCAATAGATTATCGTCTGAGAAAAAAAAAAGGCACTCTCCAAGCAAAAGCAGCTGCTGCCAGGGAGGAAGAGAGCAAGAGTGAGAAGAAAAGGTGGAGATGGACATAAACTCCCAAGAATGGAGGTTTAGATGATTGTAATTATGATTCTCTATAAAACACTCAGTACTGTCATTATCATTGAGTCATATGTCCATGCGAGTGAAAGGGGTGTTTAAATGGATGTGTCATCGCTGTCTGAGGTTGAGAAGGGAAAGAGAGGTTTATAGTGGAAAGGAATAAGATACACAGACTGTCTTTTAAAATTGGCACTGTCGATATACAAGTATAACAGATCCAAAAGGATGTAATGGATTATGGTGACTCATTGTGTGGAAGTGTGAAGGTTTGTGTGGGGGTTTATGACTCCAGTGTCCAGTATATCCATTGTTTTCTTTGGTTTCTAAATGCTTATGTTTCTCACATAGTTACATGTGGATTTGTTTAAATGTTTATAGGACTGTATGGAGCTGTGGGTGGATATGTTTGCGTGTGTGTGTGTGTTGAAAGCCTGAAACGTCTGCGGTTCAATGTAAGAAAGCTGGATGTGCACATGCAGGGGCGATTGATTTTAGTGTTGTGGTCCCTCTGTCTAAATGTTGTGGCCACCTTGTTTTCTTACTTTGGTTTCAGAGTGAAATTTTAAAGAAAAAAAAAAAATCCATATTTTCAATGGCAACTCTGACAGAGCCAACAAAATTCACAGGGTGCTGTATTTTTATCCTCTTCGGGTAATGGAAGTTCCAGAAGACAAAACAGTTACAGAAAGCGGTGCAGAGACTGGAGGGCGGGGGTAGATTGTGGTTAAGAAAGCCATATTGGACATCTAGCCATTTGGGGCAAAGTAACTATGAGAAGTGCTCCTCCGCCTGTGCACTCTCCACAAAACGTAAGCCTTACAGCGGTGTGCAGGATGCATGTCGACTTTCTTACGGTGAAATCCAATCATGCTGAATATTCTCAAGCAAAATGGCTCCAAGTTTAATTACACTTTACATGCTGTATGACAGTTTCCATTGTGCAAATCTCAGCCAAACAAGGCTGCGCTAAATCGTCTAGGCATCCTTGTTCACACTGGAGTCAGTGTGCCGAGACAGGAGGGAAGGGCCCTCAACAAGAGGCCCTCTTAACTGCTCTATTATGGAAACACATACCTGCAGTGAAGGAGTCACCTGAGACCCAAAAAGCAGGTAGCTAAAGGCAAAAAAGTTCCTCTGTGTGTTTTCCCGGCAGCACCGTCTTGTACTTGATGTTGTCGAACTGTTATGGTTCCAGTTCTATTGTGTTGATAGTGGGACTCATGAGTCATGAGGAGATTATATGATGACCCTGTAGCCGTGGGCTTAGTTGCTGTAATGTATATCAAAGAGTCTCTTCTTCAATCTGGGTTTGGAGAGACAAAGTTTCACATAAAATACCACGTTAAGATTGATTAAAAAAAAACAACAACAATTTAACTATCTGTGACATTTAACATATCCCAGGCATCTAACTTGCTTCGCATTAGCAGTACCCAGGTTTAATTCAGAGCTCATCTGTGTAACCTCCTTTCCCTTTAGTGGGAAAACAAAGGAAACAGGAGCCCCTCTTCTCAGTTTGATCACTACGGTGGTGGGAGAGCTGGAACCAGGCGTTCGAGAAATTCCTTCTTCAAACCACCATGACTGAGTAGATTAGACCTCCATTCGTCGGCAAACAGTCTTATTTCCAGAAGATATTTCGGGCGTTTAATTGAGAAACAATGCACAGCTGAGGTTTGAGCCTTTTTTTTTTTTACTCCGTGGTTTTGTTACTGCCATACTAAACATTTTTTTGTTAAAGAGGAAGCAGATGAGTGGCACAGTGAAGCATGTTCAGATTTTAACAAATACACTGGTGTCAGGCATAATTACTCTCCCAGTTGACTCTTTCTCTTCTGCAGACATTGAAGTCAGGGGAATAAAATCTGAGTAACATTCTTTTGTGCGTACCGGTGCAGCCTTTGTTGAAGCCATGTCATCGATGACACATGGCTATATGCATATTTTATTGGGACATGCATATTTTACTGTGTAATCCCTGGCACAACATTACTTTGTTCAAAGTATGTGGAGAGGCTTGATAATACTGTTTTCTTTGACTGGATTATGTTATGTTGGCTATAGTAAAGTCGGGTAAATAAAAAATTGCAGACAACCTTTTTTATTAGCTTAATAGCTGTTTCTTTAAGAAGAAACACTATAAAAATGCCCATCAATACACAACATGATGGGCTTTTTGTGTATTTAATGTGTTTTGTGCTGTTATGTCTTTGAATTGTGTGTCGCTTTCGTTGATATTTAATGTTATGGTTATAGTTCTTCTGAAATTTGAGTTGTAGATTTGTCTGTTCTGTTTTGGTGGCTCTAGTGTGACATAAAAAAGCTTTTGCCCCATGAAAAATGTATTTTCTTTTTCTCCTTTGTCACAATTAGACAAATTTCAGATCGTCAAACTAATTATAGCACCAGACTAAGTTCTAAATAATTATTTCTGTTAATGGATAAACCCATGGACACCAATCTGACAAAATCTTAACAACTGCCATAAAGCATTTACTGTAACAGGTATTGAGTAATTAGATTGCTATGGAAACGCTTTAGGCTCATCTTAGCTCGTAAAATTGTTTTAATCTTTCCACTCTGGATAATGTTTTGAACCTGTTTGAGGCCATGCCACAGAATTCAGTTGTACTGAAGTCCAGACATTGACTCAGCCATTCTGAAACCTGTAATTTTGTTTTGTTGGGTTTTTCAGAGGTGAACTTGCTGCCGTGCTTCGTTGTCCTGCTGCATAAGACTAGCACACTTTAGACTAGCACTCTTTACATATAGATCACAAACTGATGGCCAGATGTTCATGGTAAGGATTTTCTAAAGACAAGAAGTCATGGTTTCATCAGCGATGCCTTTCAGGCATGTCCTGAAATAGCACTGCTGCACCAGACTATCACACTGACGTCAAGATGTTTAACTACGGGTCTGAAGTTCTTCTTTCCCTGTCATCCTGTGACGAATATATAGAAAATATAAGTCATTAATTGATACAATTAATGACATTTAGTGCTTTTTTTTCTTTTTTGTGACCATCTGGTCCTGCTGTTAATGTGTTTGGTTATTTTTCGGTGTGACAAAAAACAATCAAACTTTGTTTTTAGTTTTTTTTTTCTTTTTCTGATGACGATACATTCTACAGTGTCAACAAAAGGAATGTTTTCCTGTAGCATCTTACACTATTGAAATGACAGAAAGAAATGCAATCGTTTTATGAAGTATTAAATACATTAAATGCATCATAGTTAAGCAATTTAGTATTGAGTAAGCTGTTTTTGGTCAGTTCTATTTACTGTTGCTCTTAAAATTACTATAAAGTATGTACAGTGTCATTTAAAGGCTGCTACAGTGGAGAACTTCAGCTTAAATGAAATGGCGTCCCAGAATGCACTTATTTACGAAACCCAACAACTTTGAGACTGTGGCAGACTATACAGGAGCTGAGTGAAGCCAAATGTGCTGGTGAAGCAAACATGATTGCATGTGGTAACTCTCTGCACTCACTTTGCATGGTGTTGTGGTTGAAAAAGTGATTATACCATGCCAGAGAAATGCTAATGTATGTGTTCACAAGAGACATAACATCCAGACACAATTAAAAGCACAAACAAGTGTCAGCCAGTGTTTGTGTTAATAAGCGGGTTCGCTCGGGAAGGGAATGAGGATGGAGAGGAGACAGAGGGAAGAGAAAGGGAGCCCGGTCACTAGCACGTGTTGCCTGCACTCAGTGAAGGAAAGAATGGCAGCACTCATAAGAGGAGTCCAAATGGAAACAAGGAGGGGAGTTGTGTGTGAACACTGGGATAAATATCAACTGTTGGGCTACACACCCTCCCCCCATGCTCCCAAACGCCACCGCCCCCAACAGTGCCAAGCATCAAGTCTCGGCAAAGTTCATGGGAGCAACTTCAAGCATATCACTCACAACTAATAGCCCTCCGTATTCTAGCTACTCCTGCAGCCGGCACTTAATCATTGTGTTGTGTTGTGGTACTCCGGGGTGCTGCTCGCGTTTTAGTCTCGCAAATAGACAGATAAGAACTGAGTAAAAGTTACAGCACTGGTGAGGAAACCATTGTGTCTAAAGGAAGATTAGACATGATGATATAATTGTATCATGCCCATCCCTTCTTCATAATTCAAAGGCATATGCATTGCTGTTGGGTAATTTGCCTTGGAAAAAGTATTCATTCCTCCAAAACCTTTTCATATTTATATAATCTTAACCACAAAGTTCATTGGATTTAAATTGGATTTTGTACGAAAAACCAAGGCAAAGTAGTTCATTAGAGAAAACATGCTTTTAAAGTTTTTAAAAATAAAAAAATCTAGAAAGTTTAGAATAAGATATATATTTATTTATCAATATGTTGTAGAACTACAGTTCTAGGGAGTTAAAATTGTAGATCTTTTGGGGTATGGTTCTACCAACTTCTCACATTCACATATTTAAATTTTCTGCTCTTTTTTAACGCAGTTCAGCCTCACTCAAGTTGAATGAGAGGCATTTGTGGACAGAAATGTTTACATTTTGTCACAGATTCAGAAATAGATTAAATGTGGACTTTAACTGGCCTGTTCTAACCAATGCAGATGATTTTATCTAGACCATTCCATTGTAGCTCTGACTGTGTGTTTCAGACAGTTGCTGAAAAGTTAATTTCCCCTTAACTTTCTTGTAACCTTTAGTAATTTTGCCCCCTGTATCCATGAGCATCTTTGCATAAACTCTGATATAAATTTGTTCACAACTGAAGAAAAGTATCTGATGCTTCCACCATCATGTTTCTTTATGTGGATGTTGTGTTCAGTGTGATGTGCAGTATTAATATTCCACCCCACATAAAGAGTTTGCATGTTGGCTAAAAGGTTTTAACTTAATACTGGGTCTCTTTATTTGCTGTGTTCAATGTATGACTTTTGTTTGATTGAGTTTTTCTTCTTATATTAAGGATAAAAACTAATGATCATCAGATATAATATTTCAAGTTAAAGCGACATCAGAGCTTCCTGCAATTTTATCCCAGACCAGTTCAGTAAGTTTCCTGGTCCTCAGGCTCATGTTTGTTCACTAATGTTCACTAACAAATCTCTGAGACCTTTGCAAAACACCTGTATTGATGCTAAGATTAAATTACACAATAATTAATTTTATGTTCTTATTAGGTAACCTCCAAAGACAGTTGGTTACACCGGATATATATACAAAAAGAATGGAATACAAATACACTCCACACCTTTCAGATTTATTTTTATGTCCAGGAAACCATGTTTATTTTTTTCCCCACTTTACTGTAATGCACTACTTTGAGTGATGCAAAATGAAAATACAATGCATGGACATTTGTGGTGTTGATTTTTTTTTTTTTTAATGGAAAGGTTAAAGAAATATTGACAGTTTTGCAAGGCCCTGTACATATTTACATGCATGAAGGAACATAGAGATGCTGTTATTTTCAGATTTTCTTGAAGCAGATCCTTAATAAAGATGAATCAGTAAAGTTTGCTGATGTGTGTGAGAAAAAGTTTTATTTATACATTATACATTTATACATAGCAAGCATACAGAATGAATAAACATCTATTACTCAGCATTTTCACACTGGTCTGGTTTCCGTTGGTAATTATTGGAAACTTTGATCTAAACTATGTACGAGCTACCCAGCTCTTCATCTGCGGGCCTTCAATTTTTTTGAATTTACTGGTATTGTTTTACTGTGACATTTTTAGCTGGAACAGGGGATGATCATGCCAGTTTGTAATGTCTTTTCGCCTACGGTTAAAACAAGGCTCACCGCAAATCAAAAACAGATCCTACACTTTAAACACTGTTGCTCATGCATTGAGGGGGCGGGAGGAAGGATCACATGTCCCGTTCATGTGTTGCCAAAACACAAAGTGTCTAAAACTCTTCCAAGATTACAGTCTGAAGTAGCTCTGGCTGTTCTATCTGTCGCTCTTCAAAAGTTTAAACTTTTATTGTTGAATTCACTCAGGCTCAGCCTCATGGAAGTGGCTCTACTTAACATTCTTTCAGAATTTGTCACATTACAACCACAAACTTCAGGAGGTGTTTTTGGGGTTATGTTATATTAGGATTAGGACAAACTAGTAAAATAGAAGAAAAATTACATTTTTGGACAAGTTGTTTTTCCAGAGGGCTGCACAGTTGGTAGAGCTGTTGCCTTGCAGCAAGAAGGTTCTGGGTTCGATTCCCGGCCCCGGTCTTTCTGCATGGAGTTTGCATGTTCTCCCTGTTCATGCGTGGGTTTTCTCCGGGTACTCTGGTTTTCTCCCACAGTTCAAGAACATGACTGTCAGGTTAATTGGCCTCTCCAAATTGCCCCTAGGTGTGAGAGTGTGTATGCATGGTTGTGTGTCCTGTGTGTCTCTGTGTTGCCCTGCGACAGACTGGTGACCTGTCCAGGGTGACCCCGCCTCTCGCCCGGTACGCTAGCTGGAGATAGGCACCAGCACCCCTCCCGACCCCACTGAGGGACAAGGGTGTAAGAAAATGGATAGATGGATGGATGTTTTTCCAGAACTAAAAATCTGAAAAGTGTGGTGTGCTTTTGAATTTCAGATTTGAGAAGCATCTTTGAATATGAGCTCTGAAATCTCGCTGCAGCTTCGTTGACTTTAGGTTTGGGCAAACGAGTCTCTAATTTTCTGCTCAAGAAAGCCATCCCCACGGCATGATACTGCCACGACCGTGTTTCACTGTAGGGAGGGCACGTTTGGGGTCATGAGAAATGTTACTTTTCTGCTTGACATTGTTTTGACTGTATGATTTGACTCTGGTCTCTTTCAACCAGAGCACAATTTCCCACATGTTCAATTCCTCTTCTACAAGGTTTTTGGCAATTGGCAAATACTGCGTATAGCTTATTTACAGCAATAGCCTCTCTTTCAAAAAGTCTAGACTTGTACGACCGTCCTGCCAACATATTTCCTGATGTGAGCTGTGGATTTCTAGTATCTTTTGGCTGCTGCTTCTCTTATTAAAGTTGTTGGTCAGTTTACATGGACAATCATAAATATTGGAAGTTTCTAAGTTTGGGACACTATTTTATAACATATTGTTATATAATAGTATCAGGAAATTAATATAGACAAACACAATGCGTGGTATATGCTTCTGTGTGTTGGATTGTGCTGCTTCCATGCCTGGCAAAACACTAATTGGACATTCTGTTGCTGATGAAAGTGTAAATGGATTACAGAGGCACAGCTCGTTTAACCTCTTCCATGCCACACACATGCACTTTGCTTTGTGTTCGATCTCACAGAATATCAATTATTCCACTGTTAGTCATTTTTTTATGGTGCCATAATAGATTTTAGTATTTGAAGATTTAAAAGCCTGAAAAAAAGTTTGTCTTTGTCTTGGGTGTGTCCCTTCCTTCAGTCACCGAGAGAGGAAGAAGCTCCTCATCACAAGGTCAAATCCTTAACTCATCCTGTGCTATTGATTGCTGCCGACTTACAAATCATATGTATTGATCAAAGCAGGGATCTTACTGAATGTAGGGCAGACAGTAAAATCCTATCCATTTAGTCTTAATAGCCCACATTAAAGCAATTATGCACACAAATTAGGACTTTGTGACTGTACTCTTATTATAATCAATATTTTTTTTTCCCCTTTTCACTTTGCATTTAAATCCATTCAGTTCTGATAATGAATCATGGTAGTCCTTGCTATTGACTCCCACAGCTGGTACATTTGTAATTGGTTGGACAACCTTTTATCAGCTACTTTAGCTCTGTAGATAACTCTGCTGCAATCGATGGTATAATGTGCTTGAGATTTTTCTATGCATGTGTCAATACTCATGTATTTACTAATGACAGTGCAATCATAGACGACCCACTAATGTACTCACTTTGTGAGTCAATCAACAGGTCAAGGACTGAAGAACTGTCTATTTAAGTGCACTGCACAAAGAGAGCGTGAGCGAACCGTTTTTATTTTCCTCTATTTGTTTTGAGGAAAGCCCAGGACAGCGTCTACATTGCTCAGAGGCATATTAGTTACTCCTTATGACAATTTTGAAATATATTATTCAAACAAAATTGATCTAAATCTAGACCATGACAACATTTTTGTGTTCTGAATTTGTTTGTTCTCATGCTCTGCTTATAGTTTTTGGTTTTTTTCATTTGCCTCAAGAAACATCACAAAAGCCACGAAGAACTTCTTTGGCATAAGTAATCAGTTAAAGTGTTTATTAATTGTCATTTTACAGCCAATGCATAATTATTAATTATATGAAAGATGGTGTATTGTTTCCAACATATTTTCCCTAAAAATCTGAACAGTGTGGCAAGCATTTAGTATGATATCTGTGATACAATCCACAGGTGTTACATTGTGGACGAGTAAAAGTGAAATAAAACATTTTGGAAGCAAAATTATAAGTTGCAAAGAGGACAGCAAATATCTGGAAGAATGTAGTCAGATGAGACAAATGTAACTTTTTTTTACTTAATAAGCTACGCGTTATGGAATGGTTTAGGTCAGTTTTGATGTGTTTCAATGTGAAAGTGAAAACCTAGATCCAATTGAGACTATTGCTGATATTTATTCAATCTTTATGAGCCTTTCCTATTTTGCAAAAAAGGATGAGTAAACATTTCAGACTGTAGCTGTAAATCCAGGAAGAGCTGGTGGGTGGAGGCTTAGACTTTTCATATTTGTTTATAAGTTCACTTTTTTCTGAAATATCAAAAAGCATATATAATTTTCTTTACATTTGATAATAAATTACATTGTGATTTGTGGTAGTAAGAGGAATGAATACTTTTACAGGGCGGTGTATATAGATTTTTAGAGCAAAATCTATATATGTTATTAAAAGTAAAATCTAAACGACATCTAGTCCTTCATAAACCGTTTGACTTGTTTATGTAAACTTTGTTTGTAAATGCTCTTCTAACATTCATGCAGTCCAGAAAAAAAACAGAGAAACTGAGGCCGTCACTCATTAAAATTCTTGCTTTACCGCACGATCCAAAGAGTATGATTATAAACTATCGATGATATATGCAACCGAACTTGCTGACTCTTTTTTTCAGCAGTGTGATTATAACTTATTGGTGATATATGCCAGTGAACTTCCTGACCGTTGGTTCAATGAGTTTCCGATACGAGAGGAAGATTTTTTTTTTTTCCTTTCCATTTTTATTGCTTTAGTCCTGAAACTGTAATTTAAAAAAAATGACATGACTGAAATTACATCCTATGAATTCAAACAAGCTCTGTAATATGAGGTTCTAACTGTTCCCATTCAGCATACAGAATGCTGTACAATAAGTCATATTATATGCATACTTGTCAGGGAACTGAAATGGTTTGTGAAGCAAAACATCCACTTAGGAGCTTGATTTTTAACTCCTTTTTTCGCTCTGTTGATTCCGCTTTTCCGTATTTGTTTTTGTCTCTTTTAAGGATGAAATGTGCTCATAAAAAATGTATTGCCATAATCTGCATATGCCGATCCCTCTGATTGGGTTGTTGTTGTCTCTTGTTTTGAGGAAAATGATTGAAAGCAATATCAGGAGGCAATGAGCGGATCTCAATTTCGTCCTTTGTGACGAATGCATTTCATCTCCTTTGTGTCGTGCAAAAGAGGTTATCAGACCTAGAATAGCCTGTGCTTGAACCCCTCCATCCACTCTATCAAAAAACAGACACCCTAGGAAGGCAATGAATATTTAAAGAATTTTAACTGCTAACATTTGATGTGAGACATGTAGTAGGCAAAGCACCACTAAATTTCCGTGGGTCTCTTACTAAGCCGCATCAAACTATATCAGTCTAATTGCAGCTAAAGTCCAAATTTTTGATTTACCATTTTCACAACTTATGTTAGGCGCAGCATGCGAGGCGATGCGCAGAGCATTGAAGAACCAGCAACCGATGAAGTGCATGCACACTAGAAAGAGACAGAAAAAGAGCTTTCTCAGAAAACTTATGTCATGAGACTCTCATTATCTAACGTTGGCACCCGAGAGATCAACACTGCCAAGAAGATACAGAGTTATAATTGCTTTTATTGGTTTATTGTGTGAGCGAAGGAGCTCTTTGATGTATTTAAGGGACTGAGCTAATGAATAAGTAAATGCAGAATCCAGTCTATCCAGGGAACTGATCTCAAAGGGCGTGATGGTGCGGGTGGGGGTGCGGTGGGGGGGTGTTAGCACTGGTTGGGAAGGGGGAAGCGACTGGAGTTGCAACAATGCATTCTTCAGTTGCCAAAAGATTGTGAACAAGCTTGAACTCAATCAAGCAGAGTAGAGCAAAGAGCGGCAGGTAGGAATGCACCGGGTGCAATTAGGTGTAAGCTTCCCCATGCAATGCTGAGCGGAGAAATGCGTAACCCTGGACTTATTGGAGCTGGCCGGGCAGTGGGATGAGGAGGTGGGCTTATTTAGCAAATACGTAGACGTGCTTTTGACCCCAAAGTGACCGAATCACAAACCCACTATCACAAACAGACACACACACACACACACACTCCCTCTCTGCCCTGGCTGTCGTTAATCATCATTTGTGATGAGAGCAGGCCTTGTTGCCGCTGAATAATAGAACATGTGAACACTTCTACTTCATTTTTCAACATGTTGGACACTTCCTGTGTAAACTGTGTTACTTGATGATTTTTGGTGACTCATTAATTAGTCTCTCTGGCCTTTGTGTTTGTCGTACTCCTGGACTTCACAGACTGTTGCTGGATGAGGTCGGTGAACGTTGAGAGTGTGCCTCCCTGTCTGCAGGTTTTCTTGCATTTTCAGCTTAACCTTTTACTAAACCGTTCATTATGCGTCAACTCGGCCCACAGACCGCCTGCCACATTCTCATGCCCATCAGGTCAGTCAGGTTAACAGCCGAAGGGAGGCTGGGGGCAGGAGGGCAGTGCTATCTCATCTGCACCCCTCTGTCTGAAGCCTGCGCAACACATTTGCAGATAGAGAGGGAGAACTATATACTACAACCGTTTGATGAGCAGCAGGGCAATAAATTCATTAATCATCATTATATGCCTCATCAAACTCTTTGCCAGACTCTCCATGGGAGTTACACAAATTAGCCAGTGAAAAAAGCAGTCATTTTAGAGGAGCTAGGTAAGTGCTTTTTGATTGCTTTCTTGAACAATGCTTCCCCTGACAAGCTAATAAATCAGATCGTTCTATACTTAAAGTGCAGCTACTGTGAACCCAATCTGAGCTCCCCAAACAAAAAGGGAAGCTGTGTAGGACGAGGGGTTTTACCACAGACGGAGCTCTTTCACTGATTTGTTTTGGATTCCTTTTCTTTATTCGGCAACAAAGAAGTCTGGGTACAAAGCTTTTGATATCTGAATGAACTGCTGTTAGGTCTCCAGATGCAACAAGGGATTTTCTCACTTCAGATCAGAATAACCTCATGTTTGCCTTGAAATGAGAAAAACCAAGTCAATAGTGACCATATGGTGCAAAATTTCAATTAGACTTTTCTTCTTCCTCTCTGTTCTTTATTATAAGCTGCTCCGGTTTTATATACATACGATCTAAAGTGGGATGCATGTAGCTGCAAACTGCAGGCTTTTGTATGCACAGAGAATCTTACCTGGCAAGTGATGCATACCTACCACAGTGAGCACATCCTTCCATCCAGATGGCCATTCCATGCAAGACCAGCAAATCATCCATCAGACTGGAAGCAGTTCCTTTTATTGAAAATGAGGTCAATAGATGTCTTGAGCCTTGTTTTAGGCTGGCCGTGCGAGCCTGCTTCAGGTGTTAGCAGTTCTCGTTTAACGAGTGCGATGGGACATCTCGATTGGGAAGGATGCAGTTGGCAGAGGGGGGTAGTTAGGGGTGGTCTCTTATCTGTTTAAAGCCCATCTCTGATGAGATTACCTATTGGAGTTGGCTGTAAACCACACTGTTAATCAGTGTGCAGCAGCACACTCCCACTGGCTGCCAGCCACTGCAGCTTTTTCATCATGTTTTTGTATTTTTAAAAATTTTTGTAGAACATTGTCAGATTGGGGCTACTACTAATTTAAAAACAAAAAGCCATCATTTCAGAGGTTTTGGTATGTTTTACTATGGCAAAACTTGAAATTAAGGACAGATTTTAAAACAGCCTAATCATTTATAAATGCATGTTTTTAAGTACAGTACAATAATACAAAATAATCAGTAGGTTTGATTTGTTGGAACATACTTTGTTAGCCTTGGCTACATTTAGCCTTGATGTCCCCCCTGCCCCCCTAATGTTTGACCTCAGTGATCCTGGTGTCATTTGAGACTGAGTCACTGAATTTCCAAAAAGGAGAGGCACCGTGGAAGACAAAAAGAAATGTATGTTCAAACAAATAAATGTTGCAACTTTTATCAAATCCTCAGCAGGAGGTTTTCTGGAAAGTCAATTGCAATGAAAGTTGCTGAGATTCCTTAATAGATCATTATTTACCAATTGACGTTATTGTTGAACTTGAATGTCTGATACTGAATTTCTTTCTGTGTATTTTCATCTGTAATTTATCATAATTTTCTATCTTAAATTGATTCTTTAAAACTGAGTGAACATTACAGTGTCCCACCCAACCCCAAGCCCCCAAAAAACCGAAGAAGGTACATATTTTAAAACCGTTCTCTAATGTCTGCAAACAAGCAGAGACATGAACAAAACTAATTGGTTTCAGTTTATATTTAGCCAGGCAGGTACGTATGCACATCTTACAAAACTTGGAGAAGCCGTTGTGATTGTTCCTGTCTGGGTACATTGAGTTACATCACTTATAATAAGCACCTTAAAGTTAGCATTCCGATGCTAACTGCCCCAGCCAGGATCAGTGCAGCTTCTGTCCTTGTGAGAGTGAGGTCTGGTCTTACGCAGGGATCCCTTTACTGCTGAGCTGAGGCAGGGCTTGGAATAACTTGGGGAAACTGAGTAGAAAGCTAGTCCCCCCTCTTTATGTCCATCTTGGGAGCTGATCCAATTAAGTAAAGAGCCATTTGCATCCCTCAGTCTACACCAAGCTGGGGGCACCGAAAATTAGAAGCTTTGCACAAAAATAAAGGCCTAGCAGTGACGGAAGGACCAATTTTTGTTGCGCAAGGTGGTTTGAGGAGGGTAAAGTGTCCCAGATGACGGTGGATAATGGTAATGTTACAGGCGAGGCCTGTGTGTGTGTGTGAGCGCAGGCATTATAGCGGTCATTAGGACAGATATCTGTGTGGTAATGTGGAGCAGATGTTGAGAAGAAAGGGATCATTTAAAAAGGGCAAATGTAAATAAACATTGAGGCAGCTCGGTACCCCTCCTCCCTTGTGGACCCTGTGAAGTCACTGAAAGAAAACAGTTCATCAATCTTCTTCACGGCCATACGCTTTGTGAGATTAGAGCTGCGAATCCAGATTTATAGAGACCTTCCTTTTTTGTTTTACTGATTTGAACAACTATTGCAACTTTTCCGTTTTGGGTTGTGGAACGATCGCAAACCATACATGTTTCAAGATTGCACATGTGTATTTGTGTGTGGAACCTGCTCAGCTTTAAAGCAGGATACCCGTGCATGGCCAGAGGAAGAAGAAAGTTCTGGACTCAAACTCATTCTGCTCTGTGGCCATGCATACCTGAGGGGCTTCGGCATGGCCACAAGTCTGCCCCTGCATTTTATATATAATATACATATAGTGTGTGTGTGTGTGCACGCGTGTGTGTGTTTGTGCATGTCGCCTCCCTCAGGGCAGGGCAGTACCCCTCAGTGTGAGCTCCAGTGAGCCCTTACATGGCCACTGAACACAGACCCTTTGCAGTCACAGGGTCAGAGGCTCACGCCACACTGCTGTCAGAGCAGATTGGTCCCCTTTCAAGGAGTCAAGGTGCTTTCAGAGGAGAGCTTTGTGGATGTGCATGTGTGTGCTTGTGCAGATTGTGTCTCCAATTAAGTAAAATTAGGCTTCTTGTTTGCACTGTAGAAGCAGTTCAGGAATTTGAGCTAATTGAGTTATTATCCTCACCTAAATCCAGTTAAACCCAATTTTTTATATATATAAATAAACACATGGCAGTCCAAGGATCTCAGCGCATCACTCCTTTATAATGTTGTTTTTTTGTACTTCATAAAAATGTTTTATTTATGTTGGGGGAGTGGGGGGCAGGTCACTTAAAACATCTCACAGCTGAAAATTACACATGTAATCTCTCCCAGAGGGACTCTATATGGAGAAATAGAAAAACAGTCCATGAAGTGCAGGAAAACAGAGGTAAATCACTTTCTGACACTTTATCTGGGCCACTTAAGCAGGTTCAAGACTGCTTTATAACTCCATTTAACATGAGCGAGTTGCTCTGCGTGATTTGAGTGTAGTGTTACACAGAGACGTTGGAGTTTGTTTGTTTGTTTGTTTGTTGTTTTTTTTTAATATACAGCATCTTGTTTAGACATAAAGGTGAACTGGTTCTGTACCAAAACACTTCTCTGTATAAGGAAGTAAAATCTTGCGTCCTTAATTAGCCCCCCTTGTTTGTTTTTTTATGGCGGAGGTTGAACCTTTCTAGCAAAGCAAACCTTGCAAGAATATTTTACAGATACGTATTACCGTGTAATCTTGTGTTTTAGAATATTCCAAAGAAGAAGTAGAAGAATGCATCGAACGTCTCTGCAGCCTTAGTGACAATTAGAAACAACCATATTTTCTGAGGGCCCCCCCCACCCTTTTTTTTTTTTTCTCCGCACTTGGCATCGCGTGCGTTTCAGCACATGAGCTTGACCCCTGCGAATAATCCGAGTCGGCCAACTATACAGCCGGTGTCTTTTTACGCACTCGAGCTGAATCCGACTCCCAGCCACAAAGTCGTGTTGCATCAATAGTCTTGTTTATATAAGATGCACCGAGCGAAATTCAACAGGTTCTGGTTTCACGCCGCGGACCGACGCAGATAAACAGTTGAGAGGCGATCGACGAGCCATCTGACCGGTCGATGTCGAAGTTGGATTGGTTCTCATCTTTAGTCAGCCTCAAAACGAAATCTCTGAGTTTCATTTAACCTTCTGAAAAAAATAATCGAGCAAAATAAAATAGAAAAAAAAAAAGTATACATAAAATGTGAGTGTAACTCTCATTGACTGTTTTGTGGTCGCTACCGATGTCCGCCACTTTGTTATATCTATCTAAAAAAAAACATTATTAAAAACTTGTCTATTTTTGTTATTCGTTCGTTTATATTGGCTTCATTGCTGTAAATATCAACTATTTGAAGCAGGAAAATGTCATCCAGCTGGAAACAATTAACCGGTTTTTTTTTCTTTGTGACAACAATTTCGATATGACTGTTTTTTTTTAAAGTGATATAATTAATTACATTTTATGATTAATCTATTCTTAGGGACTGCAGGATTTATACAGGTTGTTTTAGCTTAAACAAAAATAAAAAGAAGAAAACTAAAAGAAAAAAAAAACAACAACAACGAAACAAACATTTTTAACCCGATTCTATACGCTTAAGGTTCAGTAACAAAGTCGGAGTGAAGGTTACAGAGCTTCTCTTCTTCCTCTCCAGTTTCTCCCCCTGTCGGCTTATTTTTTTATTTTTTTTTCCCCCCCCTCTTCATTTTCACACGTGGGAACGGCTTCAAGCCTACTTAGTATTCTCAAATTGTAGCGATCCCAACAATGAACCGACACGCCATTCAAGCGGATGGGAAGCCAGGGACCGAGTTGAGGAAGAAAAAAGAAAAAGTTGCTGGGAGGATCTCCCCTGCAGGCTGTCATGCCTTCTCTGATGAAGGCTCGCAAATTCTCCCGCTCCGCTTCCTCGAGTAATCTGGGGTTAATTGACTGGCTTTTATCGCGCAGGGAAAGAGAACAAGAATAATCAACGATTATATACAGTCTATATTAATTTGGTTGGTGATTTTCTCTTTTTCGTCTTCATTTTCTTCCCCAGAAACTTGAAGATAATTACAGTTAGGCCTGTAATTCCTGCACAGCCCCTTCAGCAGTTCAGCATTATAGAATATAGGCTTATATCGACGTTGAATATGTTAATTCACAACGTTTTCTTGTAGTAGTAGTAATAATAATAATAATTAATAAAATGAATGGATATGCATAGTGAAGTAGTAATTTTTTTTTAAAATCAACTTGAATCGTGGGACTAGAAAAAAGGCAAGTAATCCAATAAAAGACGGCAAATAAATAAATAAAAAAAGACGAAAAATAATCATTTTAAAAATTGTATTTTTCGTTGTGATTTGTCAAACGCCTAAAAGTCCCTTTGAATTAAAAACCAAATGTAAACAAATTAAATGAAATAAAAATTCTCTTATATATCTCAATCAAATACGCATCCTGAAGAAATTCAGCAAAAGACGGGGGGAGGGGTGGGGGGGAATATATATTTTAATGTCTTCACACACATGATTCGGTAATGTTTTCTAATGAAACTCCTAAATACTCTCTGAGGAGACGTCGCATCGAGCAGCTCCATATCCCTCCGGGGATCAACAACAGGAAAAAGGAAAAGAAGGGTGTAAAAAAAAAAAAAACAAAAAAAAAAAAAACCCATAATTATGCTATTTAGCCGGCTGATGTGTCGCAATCACTGCTCCTGCACACTCTGTCAGATTAAAACAGAGGAGCCGAACAGAGGACATTAAGGCTAAGGGAATTATTGAAACCTCAGGGGAGATTTCACGCCGGAGAAGTGGGGGGGAAAAAAAGCAAACTATAGAGATTAATGGCGGCCATAAACAAGAGCATGCCATCCCACAGCAGTGGAGGTCAACAATAACGACATCAATAATAATAATTATACCTTTTCAATGCCCTTTAAAAAGAGGTAATAAATAAAATAAAAAAAACCCCAAACGAATAAAAAGAACTGACAGTAAAAAGAAAAAGAAATAAAATAAGGCCTTTTGGCTTTGAGGCCTACAACACATCTAATCCTAATGTTTTGTAATAATATTTGTATTTATTTGCGCCTCTATATTCAATAAGAACAAGCTTAAAAAAATAAATAAATAAATAAAATGTAATAATTCATTCAGTCTGATTTCTTCCTTATTGCTCTGCAGTTATTGCCATTTTGAATCTCCCGTCATATATTCACTGATTACTGTTGTGGCTTCAGTTGTTTTTTGTTTTCTTCTTCTTTTTACTTTACTTGTTATCACATTTTTTTTTTTAAATTATTATTATAATAACTTTTACCAGGCAATTCGATCGCGGATGGGTTTCCGTTCCGGATGACCAGACTCCCACACCCCACCACCCCTCCCTGAAATTGTAGGAGCAAGTGTGACACCTACCTGCAGAAGTTGGAAGAGTTTATAGAGAGAGCGCCGGCTTTGCACACACTCATAATATGTTTCTGTGTCTGCATGGCAACGTTCTGCAGAGTCTCACATCCAACGCGCAATTTAAAAAAAAAAAAAGAGAGAGACTCAATTAATGATATATAATGGGCCAGTATGTTTTAAATGCATGGTCGCGTCCCTTTTAAACAGCTTTGCCACGCCTTAGAAAATAGTAATGAGGTCTAAATTTGGCATAAAATCCTGCTCATTACCGGAGTTCAGCACCTTGATTGCTCTGGGTAGAACACGGAAAGGTAATTGGGTTAAATGGCTGCGCTTTGCTGCTGCTGCTGCTGTTATGTCAACATTCACTTTTAGAAACCCGCGCAAGAAAAAAAAAAAGAAAAAAAAAAAGAAATAGAAAATAATTGGAAGGATTGAGTGAAATTTGACCCAATAAAATTGAAATCATAAAAACAAAAACTCCCCAAAAACTGTCTGTGTGTTGTGAGACTAATGACCTTTAAACCATCTGTCATCGTGCAAAATGCAAGTAAACAAACCAAGCAACCTCAGCTGTTCCACCAAATAACCTCTGCACAAGTGTGTAGTTTTTTTTCTCCATAATTTACTTCAAAGATAGCGTGTTGTCCATTTTAAATACAAAAAGCTACATTAAATATACATGTTAGTCTTTCATACAAATAGGCGGCTGCAGCAATTAAGACCATTCTTGTTACATTTTTTGTTTTTAGGATTAACCATTCAGAAACTAAAAATTCTTTTGAAGATAAGCATTTACTCAGAAAATAACCATATTCTCAGAATTTGCTTCAGCATTCTTCTTGTTCGTTTTTTTTTTCTTGTTTTTTTTTTTTTTATGCAACCACAAAAAAATAAAATAAATAGAAGTCCGTGGTGAAGTGGAAAATATTCAGGTATTAAATATTTGACATACCTTTCTTTAGTTCATAAGGGGAGTCTTTACAAAGATCTACCTGCGTTTGGCCTCTGACTTTCTGGCTCTCCCTTACCAAGGCCTCTGCTCTATTTAACACAGTCTGGTTTAATCCATTGAAATGTGCCGTGGAGCCCGTGGTCACCGAGCCGTGGTTACTGTGAAGGGGTCCAAAGCTGCCACCATAGTTCGTGTAGCCGGGGTAGAAAGGGGAGGTGTAGTACAGAGGCCTGGATAGGACCGTGCTGTTGGGGAGCGGGCACTGGGGGGAGGACCGGGACGGAGAGGCGTTGGTGCCCAGCACTGCGCTCTGGCCCAAGCCGGGGCACGCCTGCTGCGCCTCGCCGCTCCCCTTACACCTGTCTGAAGACGTCGCGATCTCCGCCAGAGACCAAAGTTTGGGTTTAGGGGCTGAAGGGGGCGAGTGGATAACAGAGGTCACGTTGCTGGTCACCGTATTCTGCGGGTGGCTCAAATCGGACGGTTTGTCCTGCGTCGCGCCCGCCTGGTTCCCCCGGGGCACCGCTGGTGGAGACGAGGTGGTCGGCTTGGCGGAATCCGGCAGCAGCTCCGTAGTCCGCTCCTCCTGCTCTTTTAACTCCGAGTCGCTCAGGAGGGGATCCGTCTCTTTACCGTGACTCTCTTCTTTAAATCTGTCGCAGCCAGTGTCCCCTGGGTTCAGTAGTTTGTGATCTGAAGCGCAAATAAAGAAAGGAATCATTGCCAAATAATCGTAACAGCACATTTCTGGTGGAGCGGGGGAAAAAAAAAAGTATTTTAGGTGATGATGAGGTAAAAGAAAAAATTTAAATATAAAAAAAACGACTTTGTACTAAAATATCACATTTGAGCATAACTACATTCGTTTTACTGCGCTTATAAAGTTCCCTATAAATAAGTGCACTAGACTAAAAAAGCGGAATTACCTCATAATTACAATAATTAAAGATTAACATTACCATGCGATTTAAAAAAATATATACATTTATATTTTCCATTTGATGCATTAGAATTATAACGGGGTTCAGCAGAAATAATCAGAGTAAAAGCACTTTCACTTGAATTCCCAGCCCACTTCAGCATTTGCATCCTTATTATGCCGTTAAAGATAAATTGACTGCTAAACACTGCGCGTCCCCAGCAATTTCAGCCCATGAAAAGTCAAACGAGGGGACTTCAAGGTGATTATTATTTAAAGCAATTGTCTCATTATAAATTATACACCACCATTAACCAGCAATCAATTTTGCGCCTTGAGTGGAAACGACTGCGATGAAAAATTGATGATTTTTTTTTTTTTTGCCCCCCCTTTTTTTTCCCTGCAACACCGACCTGCCTCCGTGTCTGTGGAGTCCCCCTTGTCAAGAGGCTTGTTTGGCTCGTCGTCGTCATTTTTCTCCAAGTCGATGTTCTCGTCCTCCTCCTCGTCCTCGCTCCGGTTCCGAGGGGTCCAGGTCATCTTGTTCTCCTTCTTTAGCCTCCTCCTGGCGTTAGCGAACCAGGTGGACACTTGTGTGAGGGTCATTTTGGTGATGATGGCCAGCATGATCTTCTCCCCTTTAGTTGGATATGGGTTCTTTCGGTGCTCGTTGAGCCAAGCCTTCAGGGTGGCGGTGGCGTCCCGCGTTGCGTTCTTGCGGTATGCGGGGTCACCGTAAGGGTAGGTGCCCAGGGGCGCCGCATAAGGGTGGTATCCAATAGAACCAGCCATCCCCGTTGTGTGATCGTAGGGAGAACTCTGGAATAAGAACAAAAATATTAGTGAATGGATAAATATTTTTGAAACTTGAGTTATTTTCTAAACAGTTGCAAAAATATATATATCTTAGAAGTAAACATACACGCACAAGCGCGTGCACTGTAAAACAAACGCGCATGATGACGCACATGCCTTAAATTCAGTAAAATGTTTATAGAGTTGTGGGTAACTTTTATGTCTTAAATGATGTCTGATCATTTACGTTCTTGTTCTATTTTGTCGCAACATATAGGTACGAAATATTTGCTGGACATACTATTGAACAAGTATAAAGCGACCCATAATATAGTCCTTATAATAATTCTGTTATCTTTATTTTCATCTGCCTTTTGTTGTTGTTGTTATTTGGTCTTTAAAGACGGTTTGAGAACTTATCTCATAGGGGGGGAAAACAGCAAGGAGATTCAAAATCAAAACGGCAAATCAAATTTTTATTGCAGCTGGGGTTGAATTCCGCAGCTGACGCAGTTAATAAGCTTATAAAAACAAATAGTGACCTATAAGCTCCAATCATATGGCGCTACTCTGTCGTGCAGAGTGAATTCAGGGAAGTGTTTCTCCTTTTTAGATGGAAAATATAGACACGCACACACACACACATTATATATATATATATATATATATATATATATATATATATATATATATATAATTGTGACATACTTGCGAGAAAACTCCTGAAAATGTTTTTTTTTTGTTTGTTTTTTTTTTACTTTAACAAACAGCCTCTTACTTCGATTAAGCAGAACCCTTACACTTTTCTTTTATTACATCTGCTTCGCTTTCTGCGCTCTCTCTGGATCAATAATCACCTTTAATTTACTCACCACGTATGAGGTGAAAGTGGCAGCCGCAGCCGCGTCCGCGCTGTACGGTAAGTGGGAGTTGTAGCCCGGAGAGGCGCTGGTGAACGCGGTAGATCCGGCATAGGGCGCAAACGCGGATCCCGAAGAGGATCTCCCAAGCTCCTCGGTTCTGGGTCCCGATATGACGCTGGTGCTGTACGCGGGGCAAGAGTACAGGGCTAGAGAGGCGGACGGCTGGTACAAGTAGCCCTGAGGATACGCCATGCTGCAGCCCCGAGAGTGTGAAGCCACTTAAACTTGCGCACTTTCCCCCCGCTTTTTGTGTGTGTGTGTGTGTGTGTGTCTTCTCATGCGCTGCTGCCGGAGCGCATATGAGCTACGTGTATGCAGACCCCGATGTCTGTCCTCTTCTTGCAAATGACAGCGCAGAAATCAAAAAGTGAACTGCCGAAATTTAAAAAAAAAAGAAGAAAAAAAAAAAAAAAAAAAAAGAAGCGGATTATTTTTGGTCGTTTCCAGCCAGCCAGCCTCTCTCTGTCCGTCGGAAGAGTTCACAGTCTGCTGCTCCTTTATCTGAGTTGCCCCGTCTCTCTCATGCCTGTGCAGAAGTTTTATTATTTTTTTCCCGTCGGACGGGGGGCTTTGCTTGGGAAAACGTCCTGCCAAGATGCTAAGTTGGAAATTGAGGATCCTGACGCCTACTACGCTGCGCAGCACGCTCCTCCTCTCGGGGTGTAGTCACAGAAGGGAAAGGCAAGCTTATGCTGGGTAACCACAACCCCTGTCCAAACCCATGCACACTCTCTCTCTCTCTCTCCCTCTCTTTCCTCTCTCTCTTCCTCTCCCCCTCCCTTCTCTCGCGTTAACTAACAAGCCTTCTCATTCTCAATTTCTCTATTTTTCCCGTTTTTAACAAGCCTCGTTGCAGTGAGCCTCAAGTGCGCCTGGCAGCCCCCCTTTTTGGACGGCGACGTCATGCGAGTCTATCAACTCTCAACTTTCCTCCCCTTTCTCCCAAATACGAAGTCCTTACTTTCACACTTGATCAACAACAAATCGGCTGTTGTATGCAGGAGATGTGGGCTTGCAAGATACCGCCAGGAACGAAAAAAAGAAGGCGCCTCGCTGCAGCGATCGCTTTCTTTGTGCGTAAAGAAAAAGAAAACGCGTGTTTTTTCCCCCCCTCCCTCCATATTTCGTGCGCTAAACGAGCAGACAGATGCTGTTCGATCTCTGCGCGCATTGTGTTTAACATCCGCGTCTGTGGAGGGAGTTCGGGGTGATTCAAATGGATTATTGCAATTGTCGGCTTTCTTAAACGCCAGCTGAGGCGTTGCGCTTGTAAGAAAAGTGAGAGTAAAACGGCGCAAACTCTTCCAGACCGAACAAAAAACTACTTCCCCCCTCGGAACAGTTCCCCCCTCCTGTAAATTTAAGAATACAAATCGTTTTGTGTCTACCGTTTTTTTTTGTTTGTTTGTTTGTTTTTTTCCAATAGAAGAGGGACATTCGCGGCTTGTTCTTAATAATAAACTTCGACAGATTTAACTGAGACGGAGACTAAATAGTTTTTGCAATGGATCCTGGAATAAACCAGACCCATAAGCGCTCTCAGAAAGTCGTAAACCCTGAAGCCGCGGCAGATTAGTGCCAACTACGCCAAATCCGCCTGGACTAGAGGCTGTAATCTCATTTGATCTCAGCAGATATATTTCTATTCTGAAATGCAGGATGGCAATAAATAGAACGCAACAGATGCTGGAACTTTTATTTTTATTTCAATTATGACAGACCCCTTACAGGAAGTTAAATGAAATATTAAGCTATAATAATAATAATAATAATAAAAAAGATAACACCCTTATTTATTATTATTATTATTATTATTATAATTATTATTATTAATTATCTATTGTTGCTGTTGTTATTAATATTATTTATTATTAAGGATTATTCCGTTTTTTCATAGTGATTTAATAATTGAAGCTAAAGTTTAAATCATTTGGTGACTGCAGCTGCAGCTGAAGTCTCAGATAAGCCGAAAGGGATCGCTGTAGGCGCTGCTAAAAGAGTGTGTGCACACACACTCTGTCACGTGCTCCTTACGCTCTGAAACCCCTCCAGAGAGCAAAGAGTGATGACGGCGTTACACAGTGCGAGCACACTCAGACTTTAGACAGGAGAGTCACAGAAAGGAGAGGAGGAGAGGGAGAGAGAAGGATGGACGCAGGAAGCGGCCTCTGCGTGACAGACTGGCGAGATGAAACTCAGCTGAGATGATAGACCTGCTCAGAGAGTCCGCTTCAAATGGAAACTCTCTTTAAGAGTTTTTAAAAGTCTCTTCTTTTTTTCAAATATTTGTTACGTAAAATGCAACTTAATTAGTAAAATAGGAGCATGTTTCTTTGTTTAATGGAAGCGCTCTTTTTTTTTTTTTTTTAGTGAACTAATATTTTTTATTTTATTTTATCGTATTTAGTAAGATGTTTGCTGTAAGAGTTAGAGAGTGAGTGTCATGTTGTCTTGGTGCGTTTTGTTTCAGAGTCGGCTCCCTGCAGCAGGAGCCATAATTTGAAGATCCCAGCGCCTTTAAAAGGAGCAGCAGCTGCTGCGGCTGCCAGCGCCTCTCAGCACCGCGCAGATAAAGGAGGAGGTAAGAAGCATCTTCCCCCCTTTTTTTTTTTTTTCCTGATGCGTGAAAGTGGGATGTCATCTTGGGTTTTCATTGTTTTTTTTTTTCGTTTTGACTTTTTCGCCATCTCTCCCTTCCCCTTGAAAGAATTACACCGCATTTTTATTTTCTTTGACGCATGAAAACTGCTTTTCTTGGCCAAGAAGAAGCGAGTGAAAGATAGTGCGTGCCACTTAAAATGCCTGAGGGAGCAACTGTAATCTAAATTGGATATAGAGGCTATTATTACACAACATTATGCATTGTGGCGGACTAATTGCGTGGCTGGATGAAGTTAAACGGTCATTTGTGTCGAGTGGCGGGCAGGTTTCTGGAGCGCAAGGTCAGTTTGCGCTGCTCCCCAAAGCCTTAAGTGGTATACAGGAAAAAGGAAAAAAAGAAATGCTTGAAGTATTCATGGGATTTTTAAATCTGTGTCCTAAACCGATTAGTTGACACCAATTTTTCTTTGATGTATTAGCTGAGGGCTTTTGCCACTTGGAATCCCATTGAAATTCAAAACAGTTTTCGCTCCAAATGCTTTAGGGAGATCTGCGGCAAATAATGGATGTAATTTATTTTTGACCTTGCATTTTTTTCTCTCCAAGGGTTATTAAATGATTAAACATACATGCACTCTGCATGCTGAGTAAACCTGAATTAAGAAAATGTTAGCTTTTACTGTTCTCAGTAGTGTTGGATTTTTAGATGCATTTTGAAAAAAAAAGTGTTTTTCTTTTGTTACCTAACAAAACTACATTTTTGTATTTTTTTTTTTTTAATTGTACTGACTGACTGTGTTTTGTTTGAAATCCATTCAGATCCATGATGTGGACATCTTCTCAAGTCACCAAGCAATGAACACACACACTCCTCCAGGCTCCAAACACACCACAAACACACTTCATTTTCATTTACTTGACTTAATTGTCAGTAATTGCCTCCTTCCTCATTTTTGCGAAAGCCTTTTATGAATGACCACTTTGTAATTATCAAATCAGTTCATGTTCTGGAACAGAAAAACAAAAACAAACCAACAAAAGATCTGGAATCCGATGAGCTGATATGAGTTTTAAGGGGAACAAGTTTGTTTTCTCTGTACTTCTTCAGTGACTCAAATGAAGATGCATGGTGTGAGAGTGAGTGTGTGTTTCCTCTTGATGGGGTTTCTGTACCCGTGCACATCCCACCCTCACTGGCCCACAATCCCCCCCGCCGCCAGGCTGAATTGCAGACCTCTGGATTGGCTAAGTGATGAAATGATGACCCCATTATGAGAAGTGATTCCAAAATGAGAGGTATCAGACAAAGACTGCACACCCCTCTCTGTTTCTCTCTCTCTCTGTGTTTAGCTGCAGCACCGTCCTCCAGCAGCAGCCTGCCAGCTGAGCAGATGATGATTGATTTGCCTGAGAAGGATCACAGGAAACAACCATTGATTTCTTTCTTCTTCTTTTTTTTTTTTCCTTTTTTCTTCTTTTGGTGTTTTATTAGAAATATTTATTTACCCCTGTATCTGTGGGGCGTATCAAGATTCACTTCGTATGACAGAAGCTATAAGTGGGATAATTCACACTTCTTCATCTGAAGATGGACGACCTGAGGTTCTGCATTCCTTCAGAAATGAGTCAATAGACTCACTGAGTAAATGAATATTGATTGAATAATGCCTGAGTGTGGATATGAGCTCTTGCAGTGACCCTTCCTTCAGACTTAACTACAGGCATCCTTAGTGATGCCAAAACTTTACAACAACGTATCTTATGAAGGGACAGCTAAAAAAATATATATTTTATAGTACATTTATTTCAGAAATACATTTTTAAAAGTGAGTATTATATTATTAATAATCATTGTTATTCATTGGATATGTTCCAGGCAGTTAATTCTGTTAATTTTGATAATTATGGCTTGCACCTAAATAAAAACCTAAAATTACATTTCTCCAAAAATTCATATTGGAAATACCAATTAAATGTAATTAATGTAATTTTTTTTCTCCAAAATTCTCTCAAAGCAGAGCTTGAGACAGACTTTCTTCTGTCACACTTTTTCCTTCCACTGAACCTTTCAATAATATGTTTGGATACAGCTAATTGTGAAGGATTACCCTCTTTAGAAATGGCTTGATGTAGATCACCTGTTAGCTGAGGGTGTCAGTGCTTATCTGCTACATATGTATGTTAAATTAGCTGAAGTCCTTTTGTGGGCCATACCATACCTATAAAATAATATTTCTGTATTCATTTTTTTTTGCTTGTTGTGTAATAATATAATTGCCTGCAAGACTAAATTTTGGGTTTTAGCTGTAAGCTGTAATCACCAAAATGACCAGAATTGATTAAAATGTGTGTTTTTTTAATCTATATAATTACTGTTTACTCTTTTAAATTTAATTACTGAGATAAATAACTTTTTAAAAATGTTTTTTACACGAGCTTCGAGACACACCTGTTCACTGCAGCTGGAAACCAAAGAAGCAGAAAAACATGAACAGTTATTCCCCCGTCTCTCTGGTAGTACTTGTTTGTTTCGGCTTAATTGATCCAACCAGAAGTACAGTTTGCATCAGGTAATGATTCCATGCCACCTTAACGCTCATGAGACGCGCAGGAAGGAGGAAAGTGTGTTGCTTCACAAAACGTAAGGCGATACAATGTGCAAATCCAATGAGTGCCAAAACACTGAAACCACAGTGTGGGAGCAGTGTCCCAGATATTTGCTCTGACTTAATCCAATTGAAATAGTATGAGTGAGTTGCAGGGGCTCCCAGGTCTGTTTCTTGCTTATGTATGTGATGCATAATAGAAGTTGACGAGGTTGGTGATAGATCACAGCCCAGGTAATGTAAACACATTAATCCCTCAGGGTTCATGTGCATGTTCTTTCTCTTGTTTGCTCTCTTCTATCTGCCTCTCCTTATACCGAGACCCCCACCCGCCCCCCCTGCGGACCCACCTCAACTCCAACCCACCCACCTCAGCCCTACCTCCACCTCCACTACCCCTCCCCATCCACACCCCCACCAACCAACTCCCCAGTGTTCATCATCTTCCCTAAATGCGTTAGTGGAGCACAAACCAGAAGCAGCCTTAATCTGTCAACATGCCCTTTAATTGGAAGGAGAAAACAACACGTGCTCCTGGTTGTGCCGTTCCTAAGTGCACATGCCAAAGAAATACAGCGGTCACGGAAGAAGTGATCCCGGGAGAGTGGGGCATAATTAAAAGTATCTTTTAATAGGCTTGTAATGCTGAGCCTGACTCTTGTTGCCCTAAGTAGAGTGCAAAAATCTGCGGCTGGAGACGGACATGCGAAGGGGGCTTCTCTAAGGGAGCCTGTAAACGATACACTGCCTCCACCGTCATCAGACATGCTGTCTCCGCCTGAGTCACCGCGCTGAGGACAACAGCCACTTTCAGCCCCTGCTGCGGACACGTCGGCTCACCAGCTAACCGTGTTCCTTTGTTCCCCGAATGAGAGATTCTCCTCCACAGCACATCAGCTCTCCAGCTCCCCGTCCCCCGTGTAGCTTTGCCAACTTCTGCTCTACCTCCAACTCACAACACCAGTGGGGAGTGAGGACTGGGATTAAGGGGTTGATTTTGGGCCTGCTACACTGTAATCAAATGAGACTGCTTAGGGGAGAGGAGGAGAAGGAGGAGGTGGAGTATTATGTTCTGTAACGCATTCCACTGCAGCTGGGTTTTTTTTGTTTGCTTTGTTTTTGTCAGGGCAGACTTTGATGCCGTATCCCCTTACCTTTGTAGTCCCGGTAGCCATGTTTCATAAACACAGAATAGGAAACATCCTCGGCATTAGAAATGTAGATTGCCGCTTTCCTCTCCGTCACTCTGCATTCCGCACGTGCCCGGTCGCATTTTCCGTCTCCCAGCACCCGGGTATTAAGTTTCGTCTCCCCTGCCTCTGATACATTTAAACATCTCACAATCAGCCCCAGTGATTTAGAGTGTCATGTATAATCTGCGGCAACAACAATGCCAGCTTCGCTTTATATCCTTGTGTCGTTTTTTTTTTTTCCCTACTTTTTTTATTTTCTGTTTCAGGACAGCTGCACTTGCTAAAACACTTAATTCATTGAAGCCGAGAAGCTAGCTTTAGAGCAATTTCGAATTTGTCTTCATGATTGAGGATATTATATTAATACCGAGCTCCTCATTCTGTAGAGTACCCTCTTGCTTTGTATTATCACACAGGGAATTGTCTGGTCTCACTTCTCTTTGTAGTTAACTGAAACCCTCCATGGGATTGAGTGTAATTGTATTTCTAAATCTAACTCATTAAAAGCCAAACTCTTCAGTTCTCCTGCCCACATATCATATTTTTGTCTCACTGCAGTCTTTACGTTATTCCGTACTCTCATGAGAGTACTTTCACACATGATTTAATATTTAAATGTCAGTCCTGTGAATCATTTAAAATAATTCAATTATCCCCCACATGAGTTTTTTTTTCTTTTTTGACAAGGTACAGAGTCCTCTTTTCATTTTTTATTTTTTTTTACCCGTCAGAAATGTTCTCCGTTGTCTTCTTCTGTTTTGTCCAACGTCTGACACACTGCCCTGGGTGATTGAACCAGATGTGGAAATCCAAAGAGGAGATGCTCCCCCTAATACCTGACACCTGGTGCAGATTTGGAAGGGATTGCACTGCAGGTACTGCCTTACCTTTTCACCAATCCCTAAAAGTCCCTGAGGTATTTCCTTTCCTGTCCGGGGCTGTGTTTGTCTCTGCTCTGCTTTGCCACCCAGCTATCCTGCCTGTGTCGGTCGGCCCCTGTGTGTTGGGATTAGGGCGAGAGGGTGTTGAAATATGATGCCTATCATCCGTTAGATACATGCCGTTCTGATTTGTCCGGATATTTGTTTGGCCTAAACGATTTCAGGAGGATTAATATGTTTCTCAGCTGTATCCCAGGCTTTCAGGGGTTTAAATAATACTTTGTAGGTGAGGTAGATTTGAAAATGTAATAGAAAGCTACTCATTTTACAACTATTAATGTCTTTAAACAGTGAACACAGGAGAAATTAAATATCATGTGCATTTCAATTTGATTGTACTAAACAAAGCAGCTGCTGTGAATATTTACCTATTTCCCCAACTTTCTGTGTGTAGTTCTGTTGTACGTTTCTCCAGTTACACCAACACCCTGGATCGGGAGATGATTTAAAACCAAATGTGTTGTTTTCTGGAGTTCCTTCTCGTCTGCAGGCTGCGCTGGGACAGAACAAAAAGCCAACATCAACACATAAAGGACATCAAATCCTGGCAACCCTGTGATATCTGAGCTAGGTGATCACAATGCACCTTCGTGTCATCTGACCCGGAAGTGGGCAGGCATTATTTGGACCAAGTTGGAACATAATGCTCAAGAGCTGCAAAACAGACCAGATACAACTAGTGGTGCATGTTTAGTCATGTTACCACCAAAATTTCAATGTATTTCACTGGGATTTCATACGATGGATAGACCAAAAATGTAAGAAAAATAATGCATAATTTAAAAAATATTTAACTTTGAAAAATCTAACACATATGCCATATATTTGCATTTAGCTGCCTGAGTCAGCTCTTTATAGAACCACATTTTGCTGCAGTTTTCAGTGAAACTCTTTTGGAGAATGGCTCCACCAGCCCTCTATGTCAACAGAAAGCAATTTTTGCCAATTTCTCTTTGCAGTTTAATCGCGCTTGTTTTGGAGTATCAGCCATTTTGACGTCACAAACACTGCCAATTTACTTTTGAGCTGGAACATGCAAAACCTGAATGCATTTATTTGTAGGTCCAGCTGTATGTTTAGAGTCATGATCTATTTGGAAAGTGAACTTCAGCCCAGCCTCAAGCCATTTTGGGGTAGGTGTTTGGTTCCACCTAAGTTTTGTTCCACCTAACGAGTCAAAAATGAATGACGTTGGTTTCATCTGACCTTGTACTGAAAGTCTGTTATGTGACTTCATGCAGGGTTCTTTCCACAAAGGATTTCTTTCTGTTATTCCTTGTTAGTGTCTGTACTTTTCAAGCATACAACTAATAGTTTCCCTGTCAGTGGATTATCCCTCCTGAGCTGTTGATCTCTGTTACTCACCCAGAGAAACCATAAACCTTTTGCTGCTTTTTTCTGATTAAAGTTTCCCTTTCCAGGCCTTTTAAATTTAGGAGTATGGCCGTCTTCTGCTGGGGAAACAGTTATGCCGCACTGTCCGAGAGTTCCAGATCTTGGGAAATTGTTTCATTTCATAATTTTGCTTTAAGCTTCTCCCTTTTAGCTGGCCCTTTAAATTTAGGGTAATCTAATTAAAGAAGACTGAATGCAAACGAATGCCACACACTTTTGATTTTCACTTGGAAAACAATAGGAAAACACAAAAATCCCATGTTCTTTCCTTGTACTGTGTGTTGATCTTTCACATAAACAGCCAATAAAATATATTCATTCTATCTGTAAAGTGCAAAAATGTACAAATAACTTTTGCAAGACTCTTCCAACTCTTTCCAACTCTATTGAGCAGCACATTTTGAATCATTTTAGACAAAAAACAGAAAATCTGGAACTGTAGTATAATGTTATAACTTAAAAAATGACTAACGTAGACGAAAGGTTGAAGGCACAACATAATAACGTATCAATTTCTTCCTGATAGAGAGAGATATTTTGCATCAGCGAAGCTCATTCAAGTTCTCACTCGCTGAGCTTTCCAAGCGCACTGTTTATGTTGACACATGCAACTCTCTTCCTGATGCAAATCCAATCTAAACATTAAGCAGAGGTAAGGCAAGCGTGGCCCATAAAGGCTGAGAGCTCCAAACACTTTGAACAGACAACTATCACTAATCACTCCCAGAGCAGTGCGGCGTGTAATTACTCTGCCAAACGTTTGCCTTTCACAGCTTAGCACCGGGAGCCCTGACCCCGTCTTTCCTCACCGCCGTGCATGTGGAAGCCTTGTGCCCCCCGCCGCACACCCACCTCACTCCCTCCACCCCTCTTTTCCCTGCACTAAAAGAGAAGGCAAGCTGAGCCTCCCTCTCAGTATTTCGAGGAAGAGTGGTGGAGGAAGGAGAAAGGGAGAAACACTGGGAGGGAGAGGGCCCGAGGTTGGTGCTTCCGGCTTTGTGGGAGCCCGTTTAAATGGGCTTTGAAACCCTAGCCATCCGGAGATCAGAAATAGCCTTATTGACTGCGAGGGCCCAGAAGTTACTGAGCACGCAGTGTTCTAAGAGTTCACCCTTCCTGGCTGCTCCAAATGGCAGGAGGGGGCATGCAAGCCAACCAAAGTCTCAGGACATTAATTTTTATATCAGGAGAAAAATAGTATTTTTCTTGCTATTTTTAAATGACTCAAGGCTGTACTTTTCTGATTTTCTTGCGTTTTTTTTCTTTCCCCCTCCTGCCTCTGCCTTATTTATTGATATTAGCTGTGCGGCTGTCATTCTGCAATGTGATCTGTCCTTTCTCTGGGTGAATGCTGATAAGATGACACAATGCAAATATGAAGCAGGAGCGGAGCCGCCTTGGCAAGCAGGTATTGCATGTGCAGGGGCTGGCATCCCCACAATGACTATTAGGTGAATTTCACAGCCTGCTTCTGATGTCTAGCAATGACAGGGGGCCTTTAGAAAAGGATGGACAAGCCTCTGCCCATCCTTAAACCCCCAGACACACACAGGCACATAAATACATCCACCCAGAGGAATAAACAGACAGAACAATATCTATGGATTCTAATATGATGCTACTTGCTCCTGAGTGAAAAAAAAAAATCCTGTAATTTCTTGCTTCTTTTAATATGTTTTTGTCATTTATTTGTTTTTAATCCCCCTACTGAGTCACAAATAAATGAAACTAACCACATCGGAATGGCAGATTTGGAGATGTTTGTAGATTTACGGCGTTCCTGTATTTTCTCGTTCCTGTGCTGTGGAATAAGCCAACACAGCTGTACAAGTTCAGTTTGACTTGCAGCCTCTTAAAGAGCTCTCTATGTCGCAGACTGATCTCGCAAAGGCTTTTCAGCGAGCGCCATTTTATCTTTGATGTAGTAATTTCACTTCATCAGTCAGTTGTGACTAAAAATACATCGGGGATTAGCTTCATGGCCAGTCTATCTCACACTGCTTTGATAACATAATGGGGTCTGCTGCTCGTGGTTACAATCATCTGATATGTAGGTTCATAACATTCAAAACTGCACTTACAACACTGCGACCTTTTTGAAAAAGAATAATAGAGGGTGATCTTTTTTTAAGTGCTGGTGAAAATGATGTGTCTCCCTATTTTTAATTCCTTTGTAGAAGCATTTTGCAAAGATGAAAACAGCACCCAGCCCCTCCCCCCCCCCCTCCCTTCTACCTCCTTTCCCCTCTTCAGTTTCTATTCTACACAAATTAGCTATGGTCCTGGAGGGCAAAATGACAAGAGGTTACTGGAAGACTATGTGTTTAATTAATTGAAAAATGCTTAAATTGCTTTTACAGTTGTTATGTGGAGTGAAAAAAGGGAATCCGTGTTGCCAGTACTCACCCATAATTAGCACCCGCGGGAATTAAATATTTAGCATTAGCTGTGTTGCGGCACTTAGGACACAAATTTCTATTTTAACTATGAAAGCAAAGCTGTCTTAAGTGCATGGGTCTGTGTGGACAGCTGTGCAAATGGGAACAGCACAGGATATTTCAGTGAAACACCCCAGTGGCATTCTGGGTCCTTCCACATCACTTGTGTAAGAGATATGGCAGTTGTATTCCCAGGGGTTAGGCATTACTCAAAGTATTTAGTTTTCTAATTAGGCTGAGGGCCTTCGTCCATGCCCACCACCATCATCGGAGCCAATGAGAGTTTGCTCTCAGAAGTGCCAAATGCTCCATCTAAGAAGGAGGAAAAAGAAAAAAAAAGAAAGTCGAGAGCAACAGGAAGCATGTGCGAATTAGTGAGAAACAGCAATGCACACGTGGTTTGAGGGAGAAATAAGAAGACCAGGAGGAAAGCCTTTGTTTATTCCAACTTTAATTACACTTTGGTTTTAATGACTCTACTGGTGTGTGTGAGGCTGCCGAGGGAGAAGCCGTGGAGCCTTAATGATCTGTAGAAGTGGATGTCAGCCGACCCGTTGGTGACTTAAAGCCCATTTTTTTGAAAGTCCCTGTTGGTTTGGGCCTAGAGGCGACATGACAAATGGAGTTCATGCAAAGCCACACCAGACTAGACTCAGAGAGTGTTTCAGTGTCTGCTTAGCTGGTTTCATACAAGGACTGGGCTGTTTGGAGGCATCAGCAGCTGACACCAGCAACTGTTAGACGTGTCATTGTGCATCTGTGTTTTTGCGCTAATGAGAAATATTAAGGGTTGTTCCGGCTTCGCAGCACTTTGATCTTTGTATGCAGAAGATTTTGGATGTTAGAAGTGTAAAAAGTGCTTTAAGTTGAGAAAGAGAAGTTGGCCCGAATATAATACGCACTAAGTGGGGAACACATCACTACTTTAACATTTTCTGAGTTTAGTTACTGTAACACACACACCAGTATTTTGGGTTAAACAATTGAACCATTGATTTTTTTTATGAAATAATGTTCAATTCAATTCAGTTTATTTATGTAAGCCCCTTAGAAAAGATGTCGTCTCAAGGCACTTTGCAAAAAGCTCAATTCAATTCAATATTCCAAGTTACTTAGCTCAATTCATCCATCCATCCATTTTCTTTCACCCTTGTCCCTCAGTGGGGTCGAGAGGGTTGCTGGTGCCCATCTCCAGCTAACGTTCCGGGCGAGAGGCGGGGTCACCCTGGACAGGTCACCAGTCTGTCGTAGGGCAACAGAGAGACACACGGGACACACAACCATGCACACACACACACTCACACCTAGGGACAATTTGGAGAGGCCAATTAACCTGACAGTCATGGTTTTGGACTGTGGGAGGAAACCGGAGTACCCGGAGAAAACCCACGCATGCACAGGGAGAACATGCAAACTCCATGCAGAAAGACCCGGGCAGGGAATTGAACCCAGAACCTTCTTGCTGCAAGGCAACAGCTCTACCAACTGCGCCACTGTGCCGCCACTAAGCTCAATTTGATATTCAAATTAGTTAAAAAAATTTTACATTTAAGGAAACCTAGAAGATTGTATCAAGTCACTGACTCACAGCATTCACTCCTCCTTGACGAGGACGTAGCAACACAATCGTTTGCGTTGTGTCGTTGACAATCCCTCATACCAAGACTGCAAGCAAAAATTCCACTTTGACAGGAAGAAACCTTTATTTCCAAATTAGCAGAGTAAGATCTTTAACATGAGAGACATTTTGAAAGATATTCAGACAAAGCTCTTTTCTTGAGTTATTATTTTAAAGATACAGAAAGGTTGCCTTTCCACGGCAAGAGGCTACATCCAAAGGTCCATCAAGAAAACTTTAAAGGGCCTTGGAGAAAGTTAAACACAAAGTGTACAAGAACACTTCAGTGTGTTCAAGAACATTATATCGTCATTAACTGGTAGGCAAAAATCTGAATGATCAAACACTCTGTAGCTTCTGTTGCTCCCAGATAAATATGGATTAGCGTGTTAAGAAAAAAAAGGCAGACAATTGCAGCAGACTGAATCACAGAATCATGTTCAATTAACACAACAGTACTTGTAACCCTCTGAGAAGCTGTGTTATTTGTTTTGACACACAGCCGTCTAAAAATTCTACCACCCCGGCTTCGGCACACAACGTTAAAACCCCTTGTTCTGTAAAACAAATTCTGTGGATTATTCAAAGCTTTAAGAATTAGGATGGAAAAATCCAAGCGTAAAATTACCGTCCATTCAACTTCAGGCAATATTTTCCTCTAGAGAAAAATATGTTAATTGGTCTCTCTAAAGAAGCTCAATCCTCGGGTTATTTAATTTCCCTGAAAGCTTTAGCTGTGATGAATTCACAAGCAATATGGTTGTACAACTCCTTGCACCAGTACGATGGTCAACAGGGGTGGAAAAATCAGCAAAGGGGAGAATTGAAAAAGAAAGAAAGATGTCGTCAAGTGGATAAATATCTACAGCAAGTGGAGGACAAGCCGAAGGGAACAGAAATTTAGCAAGATGTCAATGCATCCAAGAAGTCATGAAAGACGCTGTCTGCCGCAGTTCTCTACAAACTGAAATGTGCTCGATCTGCCAAAGAGTCATCGTTGTCATGACTGTTGTGTCGTCTAATTGCTTCCGTCTGCTTTTCCCAGAGGCTGCGTGCAGCTCTGTCACGGGTCCTTAGTGCTCCAGTAGCCTGGTCAAAAAGATGTCTTGGCAGAGTCCCAGGGTGGATGCTTCGCCCACGCACGCTGCCCTCGCCAGCTCCCAGAAGCCTTTGTGGTGAACCACTGACCGTGCTGTTCCCTATTTTCCTCCAACCCAGCAAATAATGTGTCAGAAAAAGATTATTGATAGCCCATAAAAGACGAACCGAAATGCTGTTGCCTCTCCCCTCCAACTTTAAAGAACAATACAAGTGCTAAACCATCAGTTTGAATGTTGCAGTGCGCCTGAAAGAGCACAGGATTTCTTTTTTTCCTCCTTGTTGTTCAGTTCTGATGAGAAGGGCTTAAACTGGAGCACAAACAGTCAAAAAAAAAAAGCTACTACATGCATAAAATGGTGCTTCATTTTTCTGTACGTCTGAAAACCTTGTAGTGATGTTTACACTCTTGTTTTCTCTTATCAAAAACAGAATACAATTCCACAAAAGGAACATTTCTTCTTTTCTCTGTGGAAACATTTCCATTTAGCCCAGTTTACCAGTCACTGTTGCTGCACATCTGCTCTAAACATGAGTTAATTCTCAGAGACATATGAAAAGTCACTGTGTTTACAGCATTAACGCCCCCATCCACCTCACAACAGCTGCCCGTTGCACTTAGCTGATTGAGACTCAATGTTCCTTCCCAGCATCAGGCTTCACATCCAAACAGTTTTATTTCTGTTTTATTTTCTTTTTTTGTCAGAAATACGCTTTTTTCATTCAGCATTGAACTTTTAATAGTCGCTTTACAAATTTGTTGCCAAGCTACACCTAGACTTACAGTTCCAGTCAGAAGTTTAGTCATCAATGTCATATTAATTCAGTTATGCTGATTTTTTCCTACATTTTTTCAAGGTGGAATGGTTTAACAGTATGCAAATTTAATGTTGACGAAATCAAAAAAAAAACAAGCAGGTGCACAAGTTTGAATTTGTTGGCAAAATCAGTAGAATTTACATTGCATAGTGTCTTAACGCAGACCTACAGTCTGAGCTCATTCCAAAAGAAACTCAATATCCGTCTGCTTTATTTATTTAACACTCATTTTAAGGTGTGTTTGGCCTTGTTGTCCTGTTCAAACACCTGGCTGTGTCCAGGGTTTCATCCCTTTTACCTTTGATTTAAGGCAAAGTTGAAGAATTTGCAGACAGTCCACATCATTTGATCTTATTTTGTGCAATGGACCAATGCCACTGGTAGCAAAAAAGACCCCAGCATGATGCTACCACCACCGTTCTCCACTGTGTGAAACTGTAAAAGCCCAGTATACACTCTACAGTTTCAAAAATCCCCCTGTCCTTGAACATGTCACACTGTGCGAGGACTGTATTATAACATCCTGATAATAAGCCATGTCACACCATACGATGGAATATGCCAGAATATGCTATCTGTTGCTACTGCAAAAGCCTGTCAGAGAGGGATATTAATTTAACATTGATTTGGCAGCCAATTATAGGTGTTAACACTTATTATTAGAGCTAAACTCTGAGAAGAGGAAGGAGAGGATGAGGAACAGGAGACAGCAGTAAAAACGATCACTGAATGACCACAGAGAGCCCAAGAAGGGGGATTTTTTTTATGATTTCTTCACAGCAAAATATGGCCAGTAATTGCTTATAATGATCCCAGCCTCACATTAACTCTTCCATGCATACTTCTTGTCATTGATGCAAAAAATAGGTCAGTCTATGTTTCTGAATATAAAACTTTTCTCCAGGACTTATTTGGCTTTCTCATAGGCAGTTAAACTTTCTGTCAAACTTTGGAGTCTTTTAGAGTCCTGTCTGGTTGCCTTGCTACATCTGTGTTTTCTGTATGAACAGCGGTGGTTCTTGTGTGAATGCTGCCCTGAGCAAGTCCCTCCTTCTGCTATCTTCTAACCAATAAAAATGCAGGAACTATTCTAAATTCTGGGGCAGGTCAAAATGTAATACAATCCTGCACAAAGCATGTAAAATAATCTCGATGCTCCAAACCACAAACAGTGGCTGCCTTCTCCAATTAACTGCACAGGAGAGGAATAAAAACCTTTTTTTTCAAAATCCAACTGACAGGTAAATATGTTTGTGCAACATCCCCTCGCCCTCCACCCTTCTCTCCCCACAACCTGCTCTAAAGCCGTTCTTGGAAACGGCCCATATGGCCTATATGAAAAACCTAACCCTAAACAAAAAGGAGGAAAATTAAGTTTTTTTTTTTTGTTTTTTTTTACATTATTCAGTTTATTGTCCTAATGACAGATCCTGATTGAAGCCACAAAGAGGACAGGCCACTTCAAACTAAAATGGACAGCAAATCTAGAGAAATTACAGAGAACTGCAATATGATAAACTGACCTAACAAATACAAAAAACAACAACAGATAATTACAGAAAATGGAAGGCACCAACGGAAAATATAACTAAGTAAATTCATCTTCTGCATCCTTTGACCTTGCTGTACGAAATTTAATTTAGTATTTCTGAGTATCGGCACCAAACTTGTCATATGTGCAAAACTCTGTCTGGTACAAAATTAACACTACACATCAGTCAGAACATACTACCGTGTAGTGGTGGCAGCATCATGCTGTGGGGACGCTTTTCTTGAGGGATGGGAACGCTGACTAGAGTGAAAACGAAACACGGGGCATTACTGGAAAAAGCCTGGTAGATGACGCAAAAGGTTTGTTTTACTGGCCTAAAGCTCCACCTTCCCTCAGGACAACCCTCAGCACACACCCAAAGCTAGCTAGCTAAAGAGCTGTATATACACTACTAGACAAGACAAAAAAAAAGAGGGTTATAAACTTCACTTTTGATGTTACATAGACAAACATGATCCCATTTCCTTTGTTATACTGTGACTCAGATATATTAGGTTCTTGGTCAAATCCACGTGTCTGTAACTACCATGGAGTCAGTCGTAAGCAGAGTGCCATAATAGGAATAATGGCCCTTTGATTTTTTCTTTTCTTATTGGAACACCTGTCACTTTTTTTGGCAAGGGCACATCACAGCACCAGGCCTTCGTTGGTAGCACTGGGGGGAGGAGTGTTTGTGTGGGTGTACGAGAGAGTGGAAGATGAAACGGCAGCCGAGGAGGCAGTGATCACACAGGCGGAGGGGGTGAGTGACAGACAATACCTGCTGTAAAATTCCCTCACATCTCCCTTATCTGTATTCATAGATCTCGGCTTCTACGAACGGCAAACTGTAGCCCACACCAGCGGGCTCCTTTGGCGCAACGCACCTCTTAGTTTGACTCTTGCAACTTACTACACAGACCGTCCTTTTCCCCCTCTTATTTCTTGAAATATTTGCCATCTTTTCTTCTTTGACTCTGTCTAGGATAGATCAAGTGTGTGATCAGAAACAGAAAGCACATAGGACCTTCTTTCAGAAATCTACACTCTTATTATCTTTCTTCAAACATAGGTCCCCCCTTGTTAAATAAGTATTCAACATAAAGCCAACTTATTGTATTTTATTTAGATTTTTATGTCTACATGTCACACCCACAGCACACCTTCTAGTAAATCCCTTTGACTTTTTTCACGTTCTTTATCCCCAGTGAAAGTTCCTCTGATTTGTGTTCCTAGGAGTGATTAGCTTGATCAGAGCCCATCTTTTCTGTGCCGTTACACCCGCCCTCTTGCACCCCTACTCCTGAACACCCCATCCGCCCCAACCCACATCCCGATGACTGATTCCAGGCCTAAAACTTCCTGAAACCTAAGCCATGTTTCAAGAAGAAACACACACACTCCAAGGACACCACAACACAGCGGCTGTTCAAACCGGATTAGGTTTGTTGTGTCAGATCGCGGTTTCAGGTTTGACTTGAGTAATGTGTCGTTTAATTTCTTCGGGAATTGTTTTGACAAAACAAGTTAGCGTAAAGTCGGAAATGTCGTCTAAGACAAAAAGGGTGTGTGTAAGCGTGTATGTTTTGTTTTGTGTGTGTGTTTGTTTGTTTTCTTTTTTTCTTCACGCTCATGTGAAGCATGTGTCAGTCATCAGCGGAGTGTTACAGTGGAAGTGACATCAGAACCCTGGAGGGCCTGTACTGTGAGAGAGGCTTTTTGATATGATTTCTGAGAACAGAGACTTTAGCAAAAAGAAAGGAGTTCCTTGTGTCTCTGTTGTTGGGAGGGGGGGGGGAGTCTTTCTATACAAAGGGTGCAGATAAACTGGAAGGTGTTCTGCCACACTTTTACTCAATCTTTAAACTGTTGACTGAGGTAAGTGCCATAATTGTGCTCCTAAATCACACATTTCCAGTGACAAGGGTAATTATTATGACGTTAGCACACAGACATAGAGATATGTTTGTCAGCCGTGATTACAGTTACAGTCATTCTACGATAGTGAAGGCGAACTGTACTGTTTTTTGTTGACCTGCATGTTGAAACCAATTTTCTGTCTTGATTTGCATTTTCCAGCTTTTTACAGAGTAGCTTCAGTGCTGTGGAAAATATATTTGCCCCCTCAAAACCTTTCTGTCTGTCACACTTACATGTTTCACACAATCTAAAAAATGCTTATAGCAAACAATAATAACCAGAGTTTTGGCAATGAGGCGGTTTACAAATGAAAATCAAGCATTTGCGTTGACTGACCGCTCAAGAACGGTGCATTTCAAATTGTCTTGTGTCGATTCCAGGTCCGACTCTGACTAGGTCACTCCAAAACATTTGTTTTGAATGTTTTTATTTAAGACTTTCAGAGGTGGAGGTCATAATGTGCTGTTTATTATTTCCCTGCTGGATAACACAAATGTCAGGTCACAAACAGACGACTTGAAGTTCATCCTCTGGATTCCCTAGTAGGAAGTAGAGCTCATTGCTCCGTCAATCACGAAGGTCATCAGCCGTAGAACATCACACTGCCTGCACTGCTACCATCACACTCTCTTTTATTCTTCCAACTAAAAGTCTTAGGGATCAACAAGATGTTCATGAGACATGAACTTGTTTTCTTTTTTGTCAGTGGCCTTGGGAATCTCCTGTGGATTGCATTTTTGCAATGCCTGTTTTTTATAGTTATTTCATAAACACTGACATTAACTGAGGCAAGTGAGCGAGTCCTTCACTACTTTACCATTGTTCCACGTTATTTTCTGTTTGTGGATAATTGCTCTCATTGTGGTTCGCTGGAGTCCCAAAGTCTTAAAAACAGCGTTTTCCCAGACCGTTAGGCCCTAATTACTTTGTTTCTCATCTGTCCTTGGATTTATTTGGATTGGAGCATGATGTGTTGATTTTCATTTTCATGCCCCACTGCATATGATCAGGCAGCTTCTATTTAAGCAATTTCTTGATTCTACAAGCCTGGCATTAATCAGGCCTGGGTGTGGCTATTAAAATTCAACAAGAAAAGTAGATAACCATAGTTAATTTATGATTTAGTAAGGGGGAAATTCTTCTTTCACATGGAGGAAGTGGTATGGAAAGCTTTCTTCATTTGACAAAGTCATTACAGAGCCTTTTTGTGTTTCCTTCGGTTACCTTAGCCCAATGTTAAAAATGATTTTGATGTGAAATATGTAAGTGAAGCAAAAAGCAAAAACAGAAGATATCTGTAAGGGGGAAACACTTTTTCCATCACTGAGAGGAGAGAGGAGAGAGTAACTAGTACTTGTAGCGCTATCTCATCTCTGACCAGCAGTGCAAAGTCGGGAAGAAGCTGATCTTTATCCTGGCTTGTCTCAGGCTGGAGGTGATGATGCCCACAGCAGCAAGAGATTGATGGGGGGCCTGCACAAACGGCAAGAATGAGCTCTGGCCTTTGAAGTCGTCGACATGGAGGGAAATTGATATATCAGTTTAAGCCCTGGACCCTATTAAAGGAGCCCCCGTCAGGTTAATGTGATAGCCTCAATGTTACCCCAAGACCCATTCGGGTCAGCCCTAATTCCTGCCCCCGCTCTCTGCAATCTCATTTTAGTTTCTCATCAGCAATGTTCTTCCCATCAGAGGAGCTCTGCTGGGGAGTACATCACAGAGTCAAAGACTGTGCCATTTCTCTCCCGGAGTGATTTAAGCCAACAGCCAGAGCGTTAATCACCAGCCAGAAATTCCCATGGTTATTTGTACAGGCTGGACAGTCTTTAAAGTGGCCTCTGTGGTGATACACTCATCCCTTGACAGCACTCTTGAATTCCCCGCTCTTCTTTTATTATTATTTTTTGCTCCTCTTCCTCCAGCTCAGTGCTTTTTGAGGTCTCAGCCAATGGGTCCCCACGGCCAGCCGACGAAGCAGGGCTCCCAGGTCTGCAGAGGTGAGCTCTGTGATCATTCATTTTTAATTACATGCAATAATACATTTACATTAAAAATGTAGAAAAGTGTCTTTTTAATTCAGACACGTTGTATTTATTATTTAATCTTGGTCTTGGAGGTCAGATCACAAGCAGTTCTCTGTCCATCATTTTTGGGTCGCTGTACGCACTTTGGTCAGTCAGACATTCCCCAGATTTTAAACGTGTTTCTTTATTCACTTTGATTTTCTTCTTCTGTCATAAGTCATGTCGTGAGCCTGATTAAACCACTTCAAAAGGAACTTTCATTTCTCCAGAATCATACTTAAAGTTATGACCAAAAAAGATGAAAGAAATCAGTAATTCAATGAATATAGGTGCATGTAAAAGGAAATAAATATATAATTGAAAAGTTGCTTTATTTATGTTATGCAATTCAATTTATTCATAAATACAGTAGATCCATTAGACACAGTGATGCAGTTTCAGTGTTTAGTTTTAGTGACAGTGGCTCATAGCTCATAAAATCCAAAATGCAGTTTCTCAGAAATCTGATTACATAAAACCAAAGAAAGAAAAAAATCATATAATGGATATTATGCTTTATCCATGTATAATCAAGAATCTTGTGTCCAGCCAGTGGCATACCCTACATGTGGAGGGTAAGTCAAAGAAAGATCATTTCTAATAAAGCACTTTTCACAGAGTATTGTATCCAAGCAGATTATAAAAGTTTTTTTTTTGAAAAGCTGTTCAAGCAGCAGGAATAACTGCAGCCTTGATAAGATTGGGAAGCAAAGTCAATTCAACCGTTTGGGGGCGATTCACCAGATGTGGGCTGATGTTTGAGGTCAGTGTTTCATATGACACACTGACCATAATTGTTCAGAAGTAACTGAACGATTATGTTCAGTTACTTCTGAACCAGATACAACATCGGAGATGTTTTACTTGGGCAAAGGAGAAAAAAGGACTGGACTGTTGCTCAGTGGTCCAATGCCCTTTTTTCATATCAGAACAATTTGCATCTCCTTTAGAAAATTGGGGTCCCACTGTCTTACAGAAGAGAGGAGATATATGGAATATAGGTTGCACACGGATTAGTGTTAGGCTTCCAGAGTCAGTGATTTGGGGCAAATGGCATCTGTTGGTGTTGATCCAGTGTCTTTTATCAAGTCCAGTGTCAGCGCAGCAGGGCACTTCAGACTTTCTTCTGCTGACAAGCTTTATGGAGATGCTAATTTCAATTTTCAGCCGGACTTGTCACCAGAGATAAACTTGTCAATGACATTCTGTATCACTGATGTGCACCTGTAGAAATATAAAATGTCCTCAAAGTGATAAAAGCTTAAATATGACAACAATCTGAAAGGGTTCACTCCTCTGTGAAAATGCTTTCACCCGTGTCTCATAAATATGGTGTACTTTGGTATCGCACTTTTTTTTTCTTTCGTTTTTGGCACCTTTGCTGAGGGTCCACGTGCTTCTTGGAATGAAAAGGAACGAAGGAAGGGAAGAAGGAAGGAAAATACTCTCACCCATGAATTTGTTTATGACACCATCCTTTTAGATGTACGCGCCCATGCATATTTTGTCTCCTCTGAGTCGAGAGTGTTGAAATTAATCCCATGTTGTTCCTATTATTGGCCTCTCCTGAGACGTTATGATTTGAATGTCTGTCTAAGCGCCATCGGATCCATCAATTGGATTCAAAGAAATGTTATCCAATACTCTCTGCAACCCAGCAGATGTTGAGGTTTTTGTAAGTCGAATTCCTTTATTATGTTAATACCACTGTTTTGTCACACGCACCATTTCCATTTGACTAGGGTGGAAAAATCATCAGATGGATTTGGCTCCCTCAATAAGTGATGTTTGACATTCAATGAGATGGGAAACATGAAAAACAAATTTCAATGGCGAGTGGCATCTGACAATCACAACAAGACAGGCCTTTGAACGAACAGGAGATCACAATATAATTGCGGCAGCATGTTGTGATTTTAAGACATTTGCTTGTATAAATTTCGCATTGATTAAGTTGTTTTGAAATATTCCGAATTCAAACGATTCGCATATTTTTAGAGACAGTGCCAGCTTTTTTATACTTTCAGCTTTACTTTTACTGGTGATAAAAGCAGAGAACAAACATGGAACCATATGGACGCGCGGCTTTGAAGAGTCATGGGTGCACATTCCTCTGTTGTTCAGCGTTTAAACACAAAAATATCCGTTCCAACACACATGCTCCCATATTTCCACACCAGGCTCTTTGTTGGCTCTTTTCCATCTGTTAAAAATTAAATTGTGATGGACATGAAGTTTACAGCAAATGATGTGAGGAGATCATAACCTAAATGACTTTTACGTGTAATATTTTAGGTTGCATCCTGTCTGTGTTTGTCTGTCGGAGGGAGAAAACGTGCGAACTTGTGTATTCACACGTACCGGTTCTCCACATGTCTGCATATCTGTAGAGCTGCGCGTGTTAGTCGTGAGCTCAGAGGAACGGCGTGGGTCTGCATGAGGGAGTGCGGTTGCAGAGGGCTCCTCTGATAGGCCAGATCCAGGGTGCACTGAAGCCTTTCGCATATATATGGAATTTTTGAATATCTAAACCATTATTTAGCATCCAAATCAGTTCTGCTTGTCTGACTGATGGACAATTTCACTGTGACCCCAGTCTCTTTGCATGTGACCTATACTGTCGGGATTCTTGCATATTGTTTGGATGTTCACGTCGACTCCTCTGCCGATTTTCTTCCCCCTTTCTTTGATCCTTTTAGTGTGTTCTTTGTGTAGGAATTCATGAAAAATTCATAACTGGACTGTGGCTTTTCCATATCTTTATGTACAATTATTGGCAGCCGTCCTGTTATGTCGAGCCATCTTAATAGTAGGTATTGGGCTCGGTTAAGTGTGACTTCAGATTTTTCTGACAGTTAAGCGGGTCTATGTTATGAATTGATAAGGTGGGGTATTATATTTGCAGATTTCGCATTGTGCTTGCCTTCTTAGCTTACCATTAATATTGATGACCTCAAGTAGTGCTTCTTCCATAAAAAATATATTGAATTTAATATTATTATTATTACTCTTATCATTATTATATTATTATTTATTATTATCATTGTTAGTGGTCAGGCCAGGCTTCAGTCTAGATCATCTTCGCCCGTATCGTTGCTGTGATAGAGTCCTGATTTGGCCCGTTCAGTTGTGTCGATAATGCTAACAGGGTTAATAGTATGTTCCTCTCCATCATGTGTAGTGTTATTGGCAGCAGGAGTAATTGGACAGAGGATGTCATTATCATGGCCCTGTGTGCAGCCAAGGATTTGCGGGAGCACAGGGGCCTGCCGTGTGGCCCTTGCCAAACTCGCTGATGTCCTTGGGAGCTTCACATGTAAATACCGTCTATTCTCCAAGCTTTTAATAAATGTTTCGGGAGGTTTATTAATGTGCAAATGGGTAAGAGTGCAGCTCACACTCGAGCCCCCCCCCTTACCCTCACCCCGTTCCCCACCCTCAGCCCCGGCACAGCGTGTGCGCAGAGGCACAGAGCTGTTTAAGGAGAAGAGATTCGCAAATCAGCCGCCGTGGAGCTAAGCCTGTGGCTCTCTCCACCAGGGAGCCACTAGGAGTATTTAATTCTGGCTCTTCCCCTCTTTTTTCCCCTGCATCCATGGAGAAGACCTGGGTGTGTGTGTGTGTGTGTGTGTATGCGTGTGTTCATGGGAGTCCATTACCTGCCAACAGTCCCTATGTTTACTTATTTGTACCATTCTCCTATAAGCTCTCCTGGTGCCTCTTTAGCCAGTGAATAGCAGAGGCTGCACAAGTGAAATGGGGAGAGATGTGAGAGGCTGGTATCGTGCGTGGAGTTCCTGCACTCGCAGGGGCATACAAATGGGCAAATCTAAGGATAAAGGCTCCCAGGATCCAGCTATAGTTATATGAATGCAAATAGGATTAAAGTGCCAGCTTTAGAGGCTGATATACAATTCACAGTTTTTATAGAAGCCAGACTGCAGTCAGTCAAAGCCCATACATTATTCTGAACGTGAGGATGTGTTTATGGCTTTCCTGGCCCACTGCAACCTATATGTCCCCTCTAACATGCACATACGTAGCTGAGGGGATTCAGTGTAATAGCTCACTACAATAATCAGCTGGCATCAATATTTTTTGTAAATATATAATTATTTTTCAATTAATTGTTTTTTAATTTTCATTCAAATGCTATAACTCCTGTTCTACAAATATCTATGTGTGTGGAAAAAACGTCTGTCAGTACTCTGAAAGATTCTATAGCTTGGCTTCATTATCTTTATAACTCCGACAGATTTAGATTTAAAGTAATATTTTTTTTAATCTTATCAACATCCTTCTTCTTCCAGGAAGTAGTAATATTGTTTGCAGTTGCCCAGTCAGAGCTCTGATCTGAAACTGATGGAAAAAATGTGGAGGTAGCAAAATATTGGATGATAACAGGAAGGTTTAATTTTAACTGTCCTTTTTTTCAGTTTCAAAAGATAAATTGCTGGAACAAGCAAAACGTTGGTCAGTAATTGTTTCATGAGTTTGAACTCCTTTTATTGTGTTTTATTATCTTTTGAGAGATGCCGGTCTCACTTCCATTCACAAAAAAAGAAAAATATCTGCCATATTCAAATATGAATAATTTTGGGCTTAACTGTCCTTACCCAAAGTTTCACTTTTATTTTATTTCTTTGGTCTCCTCTTAAAATGACTCCACAGTTACCAACCATGAAGGACAATCTCGGTCTTCAGTATTTGCCTTCTCATTTTTAGGTGTTTTTTAGTCAATATTAATTTAGTCTTTGTCTGGGTAAATGAGTGGCTTGACGTAATCTGCATTTGCTTGTAGATGCCTAACAGAAGGAACAACTATTAGCTTTTATTCAGGTTTAGACCGCACTCCAACACTTTTTTTCTCCCTTCCCCTCCATGTCTTTGTCTCTCTCTCTTTCTCTCTTTAATAGCTGTTTAAATTAACAGGCATTTAAACAAACTGATCTTAAAAACAAAACAAAAAAAAAGAATGTGTTGTGAGCTCCAGCTCATTTTTATGTAACAGTTATTGAGTGCAGCCAGCTCCACTGTGTCCATAACCTTTCACTGACTGTTGATCGCAGTAAAAATTATTTGATGTTTAGCTGCCGTTTTTCATGTTGGGGGAACAAATAACAAGGGGCACTCTGCACCATATACTTTCATTCATTAGGTTCTCTTTGGAAACTTACCCTCCTTCTTCCACCCTCCTCCCCTGTCCTCTTGGTAGGTTTCTGTCAAAACCAAGATCTGCTTTATTTCCCCCCGTGAAGTTAAGGAAGCTGGCGAAGCTGTAAATTTGGACGCCCTTCGTTAAGAGGTGCTCCCCTGGCTGTAATTCATCTCAATTCTCAGTGGTCTTTAGCTCCCTTTCAGAGGTTGTAAAGTACTGCCTAACGCCACTGGGGTCGGAGGCTGGTGCAGGGAGAGCCTGGGGGTTACCAGAGAGGGGCTTGTGTCGGAGGGGACAGTCTGGGCCCTGTGACACATTGGGGTCAGGTGACAGACATGGAGATGATATATGGACACTCGTGTGACACAGCGCTAACAAGCGCAGGCTTTTACAGAGGGTCTCATTTTCCATTGCTCCTTTTTAGCCCTTTCTGTGCCCCATTTCTAATCCCATTTCGTTCTACAATGTCTTAAATATGTAGGATGTTGTTTCAGTTTGAAACTTTAGCTATAGCAGTTGTCAAAATAATTAGGAAGAAAATTAAAAGGGGTATGAAAAGTTAAATTAGCATGAATAATGTAAGAATAATATAGATAGGAAAGAACCAATTAACTGCTTTTTTTATTTCGCAAAAAACTTATTTTCTAGTAAAGATCTAATTTGGTGTAATAATAAATTAGAATGATCATACTCAGTTATGATTGCAGAAGAAGAAGCATTATTTTATTATTATTATTATTATTATTATTATTATTATTATAAAACAAAGTAGATTCAATTCCTGAAAGGATTTTAATTTTCTTAATGATCTGACAGCATTTGATATATTAACAAATCAGATATATCAATATTACATGCAGTCTTTGCTCATGTAAAAGGCAGTATTAATCTTTGATAACATCAAATCAAAGACCCATTTTATCATGTCTTACATGTTAAATTAAGACTAAGCTCCCTTCTTTCTTTCTTTATTATTTATTTTTTACTTTGCTTATAGAGATCAGTTGGCCTTTCCCCCGCAGGAGGCTGATGTGTGTTTTGAAACAGTAGCTATAAGCTCATTCACTTCAAGAGGGGATGGAAAGTCTTGTACGTATGCAAGATCAGAGTGTGAACTTTGTGTAACTATGATCTCTATTTTTGTAGGCTGAGAACGAACATCCAGTAAAACCCATCGCGGCTTGATGGCAGCCAGGCTTTATTTAGGGATGTTCCCTTGGAGAAGGAATTGAGCGAGCCGCGTTCATGAGGGAGTTTGTTTAAGGACTCATTTGATGGAGAGTTGGCGAAACAGATGGGGGGGGAGTAAATGTGTGTGTATGTGTGTGTGTGTGAGCGTAGGGGGTTTAGAAATAGCACTTCAAGCTTGGTCCTTACGTCCCATCTAGCCACCCAGCGCCACCCACTCTCCCACCAGCCAATGAGGCAGTGAAAGAGGCCTTCCTCCAACCCACATTCCAGCTCAGATCTGATTGCAAGGCAAACATGGCATCTCTCCCTAAATCCCTTGATAAACATTTTCTAAAGCAGGGAAAAATAGAGAGGCAGCGAAAGTCTAATGAGTTAATTATGGCAACATACTCGGCTAATTAGAGCTCAGTCAAATTACACAGGTTTTACATTACCGAGAGGTGACCAAATTTTCCTCTTAAGTTACAATCTTTAATTCTTTAAAGGCTTTCTCTGTGCCGTGTGAAGGAGCTAGTAAACAGTCCCTTCTGGTAACTTCATTGCTGTCACCTGACGCTATCACTCAGAGACCCTATCTTTAAAGTGTCCATGTTGGCTTGATGGATTGATGTTTTTATTGTATTTGGAACATCCAAGTCAACAGTTATGAGGTGAAAAGAGGATGTTGCTGCTTTAGGTCAGAAACTAAAAATAGGTCAGTCCTCAGAAGCTGTGCCACAGGCAGTCAGGAAATGCTTTGATTTCTTTTTCATCTTTTTTTTATTTATTTTTTATTAGAATATTCAAAAGAGCCTCTGGATCTGGTGAACAGGTGGCAGAACTTAGTTTCCCTACACACTGCTAAAGCAAACTTCCTTAACATACTTTCAGGACCACAGCCAAAACATTAAGAGTTTGCTACGTGCAGTTTCTTACAAAAATGAACAAAAAATAAATTTTTTACCCCATGAGTGAAGCTAAAGATGTAAATGCAAACCTTTGTTTGTAACAGTTGTCAAAAACATGCTTATTTAAAAGTATACTCAGGATTAAAATAGCCCTTATAAGTGATTCAGGGAATCTCCAAGCGATTGCGTGCTTAAACATGTTTCTGAGTTTGTGACGCACATTATGGTCTCATCCCAGAAACCTGAAGCCAGGCTTGAGGGCCCACCTGTCTGTGGTTGTAGACAGATGAGGCTTGGCTGCCAGGCCCTTCATTCATCTCTGCTAATGCTAATAGTAATGCTAACATTAGTGCTAACATTAGCTACTGTTCTTGTTTCACTCTGTCAGCCTCTGGCCAGGGCCAAAAGGAAGATGGATAGCCTACTTATGCAGATGTCCTTGCATGTACATTCATTAGGGATTGTCTCTGAAATAAATGAAGCAAAAGCTATATATGTATACTAAGTGATGAATTTTTAATTGCTGTTAAGCCTGTTAAGTTATATTCCAGCCAGTCCCACGGGGGAATTAATCTCTGCTTTTTAGCCATTGAGGAGGCAGAAGATATCTGAAGCTCACAGTTCCAGACTTGTCTTTAGATAGTTGTTTACTTTTCACTCAAAAGGCCAAGTTTCTCTGGTGGATTAGATCCCAGAGCCTTTTGTTCCTGTAGGGAATGATAGTTGTAATTAATCCCTTGCTGAGAGTATATTTACAAAAGTTGATTGCAGGACACTAGCTTTAAGGGATCCATTGTGATCAGCATAGTCATTAACTCCATATTTCATGCTGGAATTGATCATCTGCGCCGTGCAACAGTTTTAGAAGAATGTTGTTTGAGTTCCTTAAGGAAAAGCAACAACAAAGATGAAACAGAAGAAGTAGTGGGTTCTGATTAGAAACAGCAATTGCTTTTAAAAACCAGAAAAACAGAATATTTTCTTAAAAATAATATTGTGGAACATTGAATTTAGTTGTTTTTCTCGGTGAGTATCAGCAAATATTTGATACTTTTAGTACTCTTTTATTAATCACTTATTTACCCGCAGAGAACCTTTTCCAGCTTCCTTTGGGCATGTCAGTTGTTCTCAGGTATTTTGTTGGGTTTTTTTTATTACTAAATCGATAAAATTGTTTCAGTGTTTCTTTAACATCTTTTATTTTAAAATATTTTGTGGCTCGGTTACTAGACAGGTTGTATTTCACAGCGGGAACTGCAGTTCTATTCAGCTGAAACCTTTTAGCAGCAATTCACAACAAATGTTATCGAAAGGCACTTTAAAAATACTCTCTGTAACATTAACTTAACAATTAATACATATGTTAACTTATTTAGACAGTTTCCCAGTCAAACAAATACATTACAATTTTATCCAAGTTATAAAACAATGCAGTCAAATTTATTACAATTGTTTTTTTGTTTTTTTTAAAAAAGGTTTTCCATCTAAGGAAACACTGCAGGATGTATCAAGTCATCAACTTTTTGCAGCACTCACTAGGGCCATGGGACTTGGCAATGTAATCCCCTAGCCAATCTTTTTAATGACAAATTGTAAAATGTGTTTTAAAAAACAAAGAAAAAGATATTGGTATGCAAATGATTCACAGCCAGGTGCTGGTCATGTTGGCCCTGCACAATTTAGAAGTTTTACAACGTTGGTCTTTTACAACTCAAAAACTTTAAGTTGAAACCGAGCCATCTGCCACAGAACATTTTGTACTGATCATGCCACTTTTAAACCCACCTTGAGGGCATTTTGTACAGACTATGCATCAGTCTGTACTCATTTTATGCGGAGGTGGTAAAAATTTGGTTCATTTTATGGACCTAAATTGATCTGTTGGTGTCCCTCCAACCCCACAAAAAAGTAGCAAGTTTAGAGGATGTTGCTGTGCTGTATTGCAAAAAGTCTAAATAAAGCAAGAAAAAAGAATTAGAAAGAGACAATTAATTTCATGCCGGTAAGTGAATGCATGGGCACCAGCCCCCTGTGACCAAGTAGATCAATCCACAGACAGTGGATGGATAGATGGATTCAATGCATTTTTTTAAATTGTGGTCCTTGACAGAAAAAAATATCCAGATTGAAAATAGCATAAAAATTATAGTATGGAAATATTTTTAGTCGTTTAACAATATTCCTAGTGAAATCTGAACTTGAGTAAGTAACAAAATCAAGCAAATTTGCTCTGCTGTCTTTGTTTCCAGTAGCTCTTGTGGCTTTATTTTCATTAGTACCATCATTTTCATTAGCAATCATGGGATCCATCTTAATGCAGAATTCAAACTCATGATTTCAAATTCAGAAAGAGGATTGAAATCATGAACAAACCAACTCCAATTTGTATGATGATGTATCACCTGGTCTGGTGACTATTGTTTGCCAGCAAGCTTACACAAATAAAAAATTATAAGATACTATGAAATAGATGAATACGTGTGCAAGAAATTGTTAGCTTGTGTGAACCCAGGTGGATTTGGAATAGCATAAAATGCCAATGAATGGGGTACAACATGTTAATTTATGTCAGACAGACCTGAAACAAATTATGGTTTTATTGAAATGTAATTCACATATTACTGCAAAAGGACCTATTTTATATAGATTAGTAAATGTAAAAATAAGTTTAAATTTGTTCCTTGTTTGTAATTACCAGTGTGCACCATTGTGTATTTCTTAGGCGTTTGTTGAGTGGTAATTAAAGTGCAGGCTTATTTGGTTTTGAAGTACTTTAAAAAAAGAAACCTGTGTTTATGAACTAAGCTTGGGTTAAAACCTCTAGTCTTAGCAGCATGAGGAAATTTGACAAATTAAGTGTTCGGTGCAGTAACATATACTTTAATTTGCCCCTAAAATGGTCTGGATCTTAAGATCCATGGTTATGTCTGGGAGTGTTTCTTTAGCTTGTTCTGTTTTTTTCCCCTTGTAATTACAACATGTTTTCTTTGGCAACATGCATCTTTGAATTAGCAAATGAATGTTTTAACCCTGGTGAACTTCCACAGTGTTTATGCCCTCCCCACCCCATTGCATACTTTGGGACTGAACACAACCGCTAATGATCTTTAGCATCACTGGCAAGTTTTATGTGTGATCAGACTGCATATACTTAAACGTGTTGTCCTGTACCTCAGAATATTACAGCAACGATTCCAATTAGCCCGATCTCATTAGGCAGCAAAACTCCACTGAGTCCCGCAAATTAGAGAGCTTCTGAAGTCTGACAGTCCAAAATGTGGGCCTTTGCTTTCTGTGTTTGTATGTGTTAGAGTGTAAAAGCCAAAAAGATTGTGGTCTTTTATTTATTTTTAACAGAGAACTTATGGCTTTGACTCTGTGTGTGTGGGTGTGCATGCAACTGTGCAAAACTATATGCCTAATTACAAGTCAAGGATCAGAAACAGCTCCTGTATGTACACCCTCCCTGCACACACACACACACACACACGCGCACACATGCGCGCATCCCCCCACACACGCACACACACACACGAACTCCAGAGCAGCATTGAACTTTCATCTGTTTGTTTGGACATATTCCCTACCTCTTGATTAATTTATGAGTTCTTGAAAGATGGAGGCTGTGCTCAATCTCAGGTTTAAAAGCTTCATGTTTTTCTTGCTGTCTCAGAAATACATAAACACAGAGACCCTCCCTCTCTTGATATAAATGTCTCGTTTTTTCTCAATTTAAAACATGTCAAGGTTTTGAAGTGACTTGGTTGATTTATTTATTTTTTTTAAATGACATGTTTTATGATGTTTAAAAAATCTTAATAATCGTTCTTTTAAAAATTATAGGTCAAGGTTCTGCAGAACACTTAGATATACATTTTTGAATAATTTATTGTTGTTTGTGAGAGCAAAGGTGACATCTTTGTTTTTTTCATTTTGAATTTGATGCATTAATCATTCTTTTTAATCATGAAGACTTGGCTTTCCAGAGATATGTCAAACATTAAAAGTTAAATAAATTATTCCTAAATAAATACAGGGCTAAGATGTCATCTGTCTTTAGATCTAGAAACACATAGGAGGACAAAAGGGTTCATAGTAGATATTTCTTGAAACTTGTCCTTCTGGCCCTGTGACTAAGCCTCTTCAAACTAAAATATTCAGCCTTTTTAATGTAGCTGAAGATTCAGTTTAAGTCTCAGTCTGTAGCAGTGACAGCTAGCGCATTCAAGTTAAGTGATTTTCAGAGATTGTCAATGTTTTCTTTTGTTAAAAAGGTCTGACCTCAATCTGAGTCCACAAAAAAGCTAATAATTCTTAAAATGTTAAATTCTCTTCCTGTCTCTCCAGGCCCACATCTGATTAGTCTCTATTAGAGATCAGAACGGTAAGAAGGAAGTATCCTGCTGATTCATGAGCCGAGTGCTGTGTTACCTTTGGATAAGCCTGGCCACCCTGCTGCCTCACCACTGTATTTTATTACAGTTTTACAGAGTTTATTAGAGCCCATGTTGCTTTTTAATTCCAACAACTAAAGTCTATTGTAAAACATGGAGTACAATTACTTTGTATTGGTGGTTACTTTTGTAAAGAATGACTGTCTGGAATAATAAATAAATGAATGCCTGGTGCTATTTATATTTGGAATAAATCTAAATTCATGAACCTAAAAAACTGCAATACTATCAATTGGAAAATTGAGTAGAAGGAAAAAGGTTTAGGCAAAAGGTACAAATTCAACACAGATAAAATCAGTTTTAAAAGTATTTGACACCAAAACCTGCAAGAGTTGCCTCATACAAACGTAGTTTAGTAAATGTACTACTACTGTGGTGTTTTTAAGTACCACCAGCAACAACATTGAAGCGTATTGTTAGGGCTATGGAGTAATTTAGGTTAGCAACAATCATCTGCAGTAATGGTTCAGGTGTTTATCATCCTTTCCACAGTGCTATTAATGGTTCTGTTAATCAAACTCAGATAATCCAGAAACAACAATCAGCAAATTGCTTATGCTTAAGCAATAAAAGTTATATTAGTTATATGTTTTTTGTGTAAGTATTTTGTCAAAGCATTGCAACTTAGTAAACCTAGAAACATCGTGTTAAGAAAAACATTTTCTAAAACTTCCATTAATGCCATTTTTCAAGGTCTTCTGTGTATTACTATGGCATGGGCTCTTTAAAACTTACATCAAAAAGATGCTTGATAAATTCTTTACTCAGTATCTTGAATATCTTGAATGAGGGTATTTGGGCCTTGGCAACTACTCAAAGAGAGTAACTACAGGATGGCTTTGATAGCAGAGGACTTTTCCATTTGCATTTTAATAGATGCCATGTTTATTCAACATTCTCAGAGGCAGGAAATTAAAACTGGCATAATTTGTGTGATTGGACATTTTCAGTTTGCAGCATTTTTAAACTACCTTGGGTTTGCAAAACAAACAGTTTCACAGATGAAGGGTGCTATTAGTCTCTTTTCAGTCGCATGGTTTTCTTTTAGGTGCTGCTTTACTTTGGACGATGTAGAAGATGAGCAAACTTTGGCTTTCTATATACCCATGTGCCCTCTGTGTATAAAAAAGACATCAAACTGAATTCCATGTGCCTGAAGAACACAGAGGACACTCGCTTTAAGGGTCTGTGCCGAACAAGACATCAAATCTGAAAAGCCGCTCCCTCTCACAGAGTCTGTCACACAAGCTCGTCAACTTGTTCTCAGGCATCATTTGTTGTTAAAGTTGTTGGTGTAGCAGTTGTTGTTTTCTCGGGTTGATCTGTGTCTGAAAACAACTGAGCAACTTCCACAAAATGTCTAAGACTGATCACTGCATTCTGCCATCCTATCCTGTCACCTTGTGTGCTTGGTGGAATTCAAAACACTTTGCTTTCAAAATTCTCCAATATGGAGAAGGTGAGGAAGCAAATTGGCATCTTTCTGGTTTGTTTGTGCGCCTTGTGAGTCTACCTAACAGCCAGCAGGCCAGAAGACAACAGACGAGTGATTTCGGTTACATATCTGAAGTCAAGCAGCGATATAACACTGCCTGCCAAAATGACGCTCAAGTGTTCTGTAATGACTACATTGTTTTTCCTCCTTCTTTCTCGCCAGCCTGATTCTGAGCGGCAGGCAGGAGCACTGTCGTAAGCTAGCGGCACACCGAGGTCTGTATGCTCTGAGAACTTAAGGAGTTTTGAAAGTTAAAAGAGGGCTTTTCTTCTCCCTGATACTGTTGTGATGTTTCCCTGGCTGTCTTTTGTGCTGCAAGTTCACCAGACGATGCTATTATGTTAGAGGTAAAGTAATATGGCTGTGACAGGCTTCAGTATCCATTTGAAAAGCACGTTTGGAAGACAGCCTCGTGTAGTGCAACTACCTCCTTTAAAAACTGCACTTTTCCCTCATGCACACTTTCAAGAATCTTGTTAAACACAAAAGGAGCAGCACCCGCTTCTGTGGGACGAAGTGGAGGGTGATGGGGGAGAAAGGGAGCGGGAAAGGGGGGAAAAATAACTTTCAAAAAAATATATTATGAATGTGCTTGCCAGGTATATGAATGTCGACTTGAATTTTGTGCAAAAGCATGAAAAGGTGCAGTTAAAGAGCTTAAAGGCTGACCTTGAAAAGTCTGCCGTCAGAATCGTGTTAGTAGACCTGCTCCTCGCCTGTCAAGGTACGGCAGAATCACGACATTGTTTATTCACTTTGATTTGTCAAGGATGCATGCGAGAGTATTGACAAAAGATCTTTCCTCACCGCTTCCCCTGCCTGCATATCCCTTCTGTGTTTGGATCTTGCCGTCCCTGTGCCATGTGCACCTGAGTCGAGCCTAGGCAGGGGCCTTTTTTTTTTTTTTCTTTTCAATGCCCCACCCTAATTATATACTTCTTCAATTGGCCCTTAGAGGAACATTGATGGTTTTCCTTTTTTTTTTTTAAAGGGTCAGCGGCGCCAATTAGAATTAGCACCGGCAAAGGCTGAAGTGTTTGTCATGCGTGTCACACGCTGCTCTCTTTTTCCAGCCTTGCCTTCCCCCATGTGCTCTCCATATGGGGGGTGGTGAAGGGCTTGATGGGGGGTGCCGTCCGTACGGGGGGCTGTGGTCCTCTCAGTGTGGCACATCAAACTCTATAAAGGGAATCATTTATGTGCCACTCCCTATTACTGAACAGCATGGAGACAGCTAATGAGAGCCAAGGCAAAAGGAATATATCCACCACTTTGCTGGTAGACAGACACTGGCAGGGAAAGAAAACCAAGAGTCTTCAGGGAATCATTGTTTTCAGGGGAGAGAAAAAAAAAGAAAGAACAAAAGGAATATGTGTGTGTGTGCACGTGCGTGTGTGTGTGTGTTATTCTCCGACCTGCTTCATCTATCAGTTTATTTATTTTTTTATCCACCCGCTAGCGGTGTACTTGAGCTACAGTAACAGCTTGAGGTGAAGAGTCTGTAAAACACACACCGTTTTGCGAGCGCTGTGTGCATTTCTTTTTTTTTTTTAGCCCCCCTCCCCTTTCTGCTGCTGAATTCATGATTAGCAATGATGAGGATAAATATGAGTGTGTTAATGTGTAAATAAATGTATGCCCTGGATGTGTTTTGTGCTAACGGACAGTTAGGTATAATCATGTAGCTTTGCGGTGCGAGTGCAGATGTGCGCATGTACGTCTACGTGAATTCACACGTGCACATAGGGGTCTAGTGGTGCTGATAAAAAGGTAGCTGTGACATTTCCAATTTGCCATGCACCAGCCCACTCCATTTTCTTCCCTGCTGCCTCTTACATGGTAGAGTAAGCCTCTAGGATTGACAATAATTACAGCCTGCATAAAATGAAGAGGGTAATATGAACACAGCTTTGCCATAATTGCCTTTTCATTATTTGCTAACAGTGAGCTATTCAGTCATAAGAAAGAGATTGCATAGTAATTGGCTGACAATGGGAGGCTGAGGCTCTGTTCAGAGGCTGTGGTAATTTTTGTGTTGCTGTGAAGGTTTTTTGAGGGGCTTTTTTTTATTAAAAATCTGAAGCATTAAACTGTAATTTAAAACTACAATTTCCAGCATGAATGAAAATCTGGGTATTAACATGAGCTCCTATTTAGAGTGGAACATCCTATTAGCAGTATTAGCACTATTTGGTAACTTTCCATATGGGCCGCCTCTCAGCCCAAATGGGATTTAAGACAGCTTTGTTTCTCTTCTCAGTCAGTCTGACACATCAACAACACAAGGTTGTTTACACCGGTGGGAAAAGACACCGTGCAAGATGGATGCAGGGATTTCGTTTGTGGCAACAGAGGGTCAGGAGTGGAACAAGTTTCCAAAATGCACATTATTAGAAGTGCATATAATCAGACTCGTTTTGCATTCTGACATACGGTTAATGTCCATTTAATGGTGTGGAACAACTGGACTGCAAGATTTCTAATTTAAGGCATCAGAAAACAACTTGAAAATGTTGTGATTTGCAAAGATATTTCTATAATTATTATTACTCTTAATAGTGACTTTAAAGGGACTCATGAGATGCTGTTACAATAAAACAAATATATAAATTGAAATAAATTGTACTGTAAGAGCTGCAATGCTAACAAAAGTTATTAAAATGTGTAAAAAATATTATTTTATTGACACAACTTAATTTAGAACATGGACCATTATTTTCTTCATAGTTGGGTAACTACTTACATTCATTCACTTACTTGAAGAAGAAATTTATGAAGAACTATACTTGCAATTAATTTGTTAAATTTTACTGCACCATAGTTTTTACTTTTACCTGAGAAATATTACTAAAGAGTATCACTATTCTTACATAAATAAAACTATTGGTTACTCTCCTGACTGAGTAATTTTACAAAATAAAGAGCAAAGACATTTTAAACAAAAATCAGCAGACACATACCTACAGATTAGAAAAAACTGAGACCTCTTGTTTGTCCATAAGTCTTGTTGTTCAGTTATAATTTTCTACGTGCTGAGTCCACAATATATTGTTACTTCAGCAGTCATTTTAATAGCAGAATGTTCACAAAACTTAACATTTTTGCCTGTCTTATGACCTAATTTTACATATTAAAATAAGATGTTCGGATCAGCTACTCATTATTCAAGCAAACTTTTTATGAAATACATTTTCACTATTTCGCTAATTTGTTACCTTTGTAGTGCTTATACATATTATGCTTCATACATTTTTTTGTTTTATTATGATTAGTTATGTTTCACAAGTCAGATTTGTTGGTGTGTGTTTTAAATGGACTAAGCAGCACAGATGCCTCAAAGAAGGCCGCTCATGTTGTCTTTTTTTCCACATTGCAGTTAAATGAGCAACGATACAGAAATGTGTTTCGTTTAGCATTTGTTTGTGACCATACTAGAAAGCCCACTCTCTGATTTAAGACTCGGCTGGCTGGCACCAGACAGCTGAACCGTGCCAGCAGCGCCCATCCTTACAGGCACTTCCTCTTCCTCAGACCCTATTCCTCACTGTGGCTAACAAACCATTCAGACAATCAATATTTATCTTATATAGAGTGCCGATCCTCAGTAGCCATAATCGTTTAGCTCGAGTGCTTGCATGAGTGAAAAATAAATTACATTTACAGTGCTATCACTGAGGGTCTGGTGTTTCTCAGGCATTAGCAGATATTTAGAGATGGCCAAATGTGGTAGGACATTAAAGAACATGGGTAAAAGAGATTGATTAGATGAGCAAACAAGAGGCCAAGCAGATGTAGAGAGTAAGTGGAGGTTAATATGATTGCTGAACTGAGGAATTACCCAGTCGAGTCACTTAAACTTATTATTGACTCTTAAGTTTTTATTTCAGTTAAAAATGAGAGCTGTACTCTTATACTCTTTTTTTATATTTCATCTCTCTCTCTCTCTCTCTCTCTCTCTCTATATATATATATATATATATATATATATATATATATATATATATATATATATATATAGTTGCTCGAGACTGCAAAAACCGACACACCAACCTGTGTACCACTTGGATTGATTACAAGAAAGCCTATGACTCAATGCCACACACTTGGATCATTGAATGCTTAGAGATGTACAACATCAATAGGACTCTAAGAGCCTTCATTGCAAACTCGATGGGGCTGTGGAAAACCACCCTTGAAGCCAACTGCAAACCACTTGCACAAGTGTCCATCAAATGTGGCATATACCAAGGAGATGCTCTGTCCCCACTGCTGTTCTGCATAGGCCTGAACCCTCTCAGCCAAATCATCAACAAGACTGGCTACGGATACCGACTCAAGAATGGGGCCACGATCAGTCACCTCCTCTACATGGATGACATCAAGCTGTACGCCAAGAGCGAGCGAGCGAGACATCGACTCACTGATCCACACCACCAGGATCTACAGCACTGACATTGGGATGTCATTCGGACTAGAGAAGTGTGGTCGGATGGTTACAAAGAGAGGGAAGGTCGCCCACACAGAAGGGGTCTCACTCCCAGAAGGAACAATAGCAGACATAGAGCACAGCTACAAGTACCTGGGAATACCACAAGCAAATGGCAACCTCGATGAGGTCACAAGGAAAGGAGCCACAGCCAAATACCTCCAACGAATAAGGCAAGTCCTGAGAAGCCAGCTCAATGGCAAGAACAAGATCCGTGCAATAAACAGCTATGCCTTACCAGTAATCAGATACCCTGCCGGAATAATTAGCTGGCCAATGGAAGAGATGAAGGCCACGGATGTTAAGACTAGGAAGCTACTAACCATGCATGGAGGGTTCCACCCCAAATCCAGCACCCTGAGACTGTACACGAGCCGTAAGGAAGGAGGCAGAGGACTAGTGAGTGTGAGAGCCACTGTCCAGGATGAAACATCCAAGATACATCAAGATACATCAAGGACAAAGCCTCAACGGATGATGTGCTCAACGAATGTCTCAAGCAATGGGGAACAGAAGACAAGGTGCTGGAGGTACCATCATGGGATGTACCACCAACAAATAACTGAAGTGGCTGATGTCAGGAAAACCTACCAATGGCTGGAGAAAGCTGGACTCAAGGACAGCACAGAGGCTCTCATCCTGGCAGCCCAGGAACAGGCCCTAAACACCAGAGCAATAGAGGCTCAGATCTACCACACCAGACAAGACCCAAGGTGTAGGTTGTGCAAGGAGGCCCCTGAGACAGTCCAGCACACAATAGCAGGGTGCAAGATGCTGGCAGGGAAAGCATACATGGAACGACATAACCAAGTGGCGGGCATAGTGTACAGGAACATCTGTGTAGAATATGGACTGGAAGCCCCGAGATCAAAGTGGGGAACACCCCCAAAAGTGGTGGAGAATGACCGAGCTAAGATCCTGTGGGACTTCCAGATCCAGACAGACAAGATGGTAATGGCGAACCAACCGGACATTGTGGTGGTGGGTAAAGAACAGAGGAAAGCCGTTGTGGTGGATGTAGCAATACCAAGTGACTACAACATCAGGAAAAAGGAGCATGAGAAATTGGAGAAATACCAGGGCCTCAGGGAGGAATATATATATATATATATATATATATATATATATATATATATATATAGATTGACATCCGTATAAAGATATACATAGATATCTATATATAGATTTATATGTATATAGAGGCATATATATATATGTATATATATATAGAGAGAGAGGTATATATTTATAGATTGACATCCACATAGAGATATACATAGATATCTATATATAGATTTATATGTATATAGAGGCATAGAGAGAGAGAGAGAGAGGTATAAATTTATAGATTGACATCCATTTAAAGATATACATAGATATCTATATATAGATTTATATGTATATATATATATATATATATATATATATATATATATATATATATATATATATATATATATATATAGAGAGAGAGAGAGAGAAAGAGGTATATATTTATAGATTGACATCCACATAAAGATATACATAGATATCTATATATAGATTTATATGTATATAGAGGCATATATAAATATATATATATAGAGAGAGAGAGGTATATATAGATTGACATCTATATATATAGATTTATAGAGAGGCAGATATGTACACATGTATGTATAAAATCATACGTTTTACAGACGTTTTTGTTGTTTATTTAAGGCCACATGACTTTTTTTTATGATGTAAAGCACTTTGAAATGCCTTGCTGCTGAAATATGCTATACAAATAAAATTTGATTGATTGATTGATCAGGAAGATAAAGTTTCCTAAATTTTTCCCAGTTTGTATCGGTTTAGACTTTTAAAATCCTCTTTTTGTTCCACGTTGTTTACATTTTCTGTCTCTAAATCTCCCTCTAACTAAAAAATGTGGTTTTCTGATTTTCTGTTTCGAATTAGAATTAAACATCTTACAATGGATGAAGATGACTACTGATGTGGTTGAACGTGGGGGAAGCCGGAGCCCCCGGAGTGAACCCACACCTGCACGGCGAGACGTGTCCCACCGTGCAGTCCTGTCTTTTCAATATTAAAATGTCCAATTAAAAATCACAGTAGCTTTTTTTCAAATTACCGCCAATCACCAAAACACACGTGGCCCCGCCCCCTTTTAAATCTACTTTAGACATCAGTTGATGTCTAAGCTGGATGGACTTTGCATCTGTTTTTGAACAGGCGTAGAGGAGGTGGAGTCAGAGCCTTTTTGATTCGCTTCCACAGCGATTTCTTTTTCTTGGGGTTCTCTTCTCCTTCAGAAATATTCTTCTCCTCAGCTGACTCATCAGCTGATTGCGGCTCCAATTCCTGAGGTGGTGTTTGGACTTCATCTTTGTTTAACGTAACAATTGTTTGTGGAAGCGATGTCTGATTTTCCTTTGGACCACACTCCTCCTCTGTGGAAACTGCCTCAACTTTACATACTATGTCTGTCCCTACTATTGTCTCAGCTGGTTCAGGAGCATTCTGGGGGATGTCAGGTAGTTTTTCTGGATCAGGATTTGCTGTCTCACTCATTGGGACCAAGTGTTGATCGGACTCAATCAAGTTTACAACAGTTTCAAGTTCAGTGTTTTCTCCAGCGACCTGCTGTTCTTTAGAGATTTCTGTTTCTATTGTCTGAATATCGTTTTTAACCAAGGCGGTTTGATCCCCAGTTGTTTCTATTGTAGAAACTTCTTGGTCTATGTTTGTTCCAGAAACGTTTCCCCTACAGAGGCTGTCCGGTTCAGACGCATCTCTTGTCGCTGCCTTTCTCTTGACCTTGCGTTTACGTTTCTTTGAACGCCTTTTCTCAACCTTCGCGTCTCCATTTTGTGGTGTCATGGAGACCGTGCCTTCTTCTATCACTGGTAGTACTTCACCCATGGCTGATTCATTCATGTGAATATCTTTTTCAATGCTCTCTGTCTGGTCTCCAGCTATTTCTAGTACTGAAACTCCTTTTTCATTGTTGTCACCTGAAACCTTTCCCTTACAGAGGCTGTCCGGTTCAGACGCATCTCTTGTCGCTGCCTTTCTCTTGACCTTGCGTTTACGTTTATTTGAACGCCTTTTCTCAACCTTCGCGTGTCCATTTTGTGGTGTCATGGAGACCGTGCCTTCTTCTATCACTGGTAGTACTTCACCCATGGCTGATTCATTCATGTGAATATCTTTATCGATGCTCTCTGTCTGGTCTCCAGCTATTTCTAGTACTAAAACTCCTTTTTCATTGTTGTCAAAAGAAACGTTTCCCTTACAGAGGCTGTCCAGTTCAGACGCATCTCTTGTCGATGCCTTTCTCTTGACCTTACGTTTACATTTTTTTGATCGTTTTTGATCCTTCGTATCTCCATTTTGTGGTGTCATGGAGACCGTGCCTTCTTCTATCACCGGTAGTACTTCGTCGATGGCTGATTCATTCAGGCGAATATCATTTTGGGTTGGAATGCTTTTATAAACTGGTTCCAAGTGACATCGGTTCTCCAGCACATCCATCTCCGTTTGCGTTGATACTGATTGTCGGATTTGTTTCAAGCTACATATGGTTTCAGGCACATCCATCTCCGTTTGGACTGAAACACATTGGGAAACTTGTGAGGTGCCTTGTGATTCGCTTTGAGTTTGAACAGAAACCGTAGTCTTCTTCCTCTGTCTTGTCTCTGAGAGTAATTTCCTCATCAGTTCTTTTTGCTGTTTAAGTTTAGCGTTTAGTTTCTCATTTACTTTGAACATGTCATCGAGCTGTTTCAGTAAGTACTTTTGTACGTCCATATGTTCCAATTCTGACTCCTTACATTCGGCAGGCATTGAAACATTTTTGGTTTCAATAGTCTCAGCAAAAAAACTTACATCTATGCAAGGTTCTGACTTTGGGAGCATTTTCCACAAGGTCTTTTTTTTGCTGCTGGAAAAAGCTCCCTGATTATTTGGGTTTTCTGGCAGAGGACCATCATCAATTTCACTGTTTTCAGTGAAAAATGTCAGATCGATGCAAGCATCAGTCTCGGGGAAAGATTTCCACAATAGAGGTTTCTTCTTGTTGCGCTTAGTCTTTGACTGTTTTTCCCCTTTCTGGTTGACTTTCTTCTGCGTTTCTGTGACGGGTTTCTTTTCGGTCATCGGCTCTGATGTGAAACTAACAAGTTCCTCTTTGCAAATCTTTGTCTTTGGTGGCCTTTCCTCAGACTTAGAATGTTCTTTCTCTATTGTGTCGACTTTCTCCTGCACTCCAGCGATGGACTCTTCTACAATGGCCAGTGAATCCTTCTGCTTTTTGATATTTCCAGCAGAAACCTCTTTGTCAGTGGGGATGTCTTCCTCCGAACAGGTTTTAAATGCTACCTGGTTGTTTTCGTTGGACTCACTCTGAGGTTCCTGTCCATCCCCTTTTAGATCTACTTTTTGCGGTGCTTTGGCGCTCGATCCATTGTCAATAACCAATGAAGAGTCTTGCTGTTCCATGTTTTCAGTTGACATTGTAAGCTCCTCAGATCCATGCAGCGCCCACCAGACTGAAAATGACATCTTCTTCTTGCGCTTGGGTGGCTTGGGTGGCATGGGTGGCTGTACTTCCCTCTTGACGATGTTGTTGGATGCTACGTCTTGGTTGGACTCCATTTTAACTTTTGCTTGTGGTTCTAAGATAGATCACTTCTCTAGAAATTCAGTAGATCTCAAAGTTGAAAATCCTACTACGTACTGCTAAGTAACTTCTCACGAGACACTATCGACAACGGCTGCTAACAGGTTGCGATGAAGGTAGATGGATGTGACGAGCTTATATAAACGCTGGTGATGTCAGAATTCTGCCTTTGGAGTTCTATTGTGATGTCACATTGTGACGTCACAGTTTTGTTTGACTGTGACGTCACGGATTTTATTAACACAGCGGATGCGTGCGCAACCTAACTGCAGAAAGAGTAGCCGGGCTTTTAAACTGTCACTGGTTGCCATAGTTATCCACTGTTGCGGAAAGTGCCTCCACTGTATGTGATGATTAGCTCAGTGAGTTGTGTGTATGCTGTGTGTGGGTGAATGAGATGTGTGGCAGTCGTCCTCCGGTCTAAAGGGGGCGCTGCGTACTAAGAAAACCCTGCATTCTTCAGGAGCGGGAGAGAGACGGTGTGTGTGGCGGAGTGAGTGTAGACGACGAGCAGCGGCTGAAAGAAAAGTCTGTGCAGCTTTCACTTGTTAGCTGGAGTTATTAAAAAGTTAACCTCCAACCATCTCCGTGCCACCGCGTAGTTCATGTTCAAGGCGTGTGAGGGAGTTAACCCCGAAGTAGAGACTTCACTTCGGCCCTGGACAAAGATCTCCCCTTTGTCTTCAGACCACGGTCAGCAGACTGAGCAGGAACGGTTAACATCACCATTACCTTGTTGTTTGAGAAGGACTTTGCTGCTGTAAACAAAAAGGGTCGGGGACAGACCACTGACAGACCTTATTTGGAAATGGCACCATTGCACTCCGGAATTGAAGGGGGCGCCATTTCCTACATTATCTGCGGTCTCCCGTTTTTATTTTCTTTTGAAATCTAGGATATAGCTTCATCTTTAAGAAGGAGTTTCACTCTCAGCTTGTATTTGAATCTGTCTTTATTATTTTATTATTAATTCTGACATTACCTCTTGTGCATACCCGTTTTTTGCGCCACTGCCTATGAATAAAAACAAAAGGAAATATGTCATTATTAATAATTGTCCAACGAAAAGTCCATAATTAGGCGATCAAAAATAAGGTGCTGTGCGCACCTTATATGTATATATATATATATATATATATATATATATATATATATATATATATATATATATATACATACGTTGGCCCAAAAATTTTATCAGTCTTTGTCCACGCAAAAAAAAAAAATTAAAGAAAAAAAAATGATGGAAGGGTCTCACCGGGACGGCGCTTGTGTACCCGGGCGGTTCACTTCATCGGGCCTGGAGCGTGAGCGTGGTCATCGGGGCCCTTGGGGCAGTCACCCCCAAACTGGAGCAGTGGCTCAAACAGATCCCAGGAACAACATCAGACATCTCAGTCCAGAAATGTGCAGTTCTAGGCACAGCCAAGATACTGCGCAGAACCCTCAAGCTCCCAGGCCTCTGGTAGAGGACCCGAGCTCAGAGGATGAAACAGACCACCCGCGGAGGGTGAGAAGGGAATTTTATATATATATATATATATATATATATATATATATATATATATAATTATTTTGTGTTATTTTCTGGCTTTTAAACAAAAGGATTTTTGAACATATAATAAAAAACCAAAAATAAGAAAACTCTTCATCTAGCTACCGCCATAGAAAAATAGAAAAAAGTTTCAAATGAAACAAAGTTTTCTAGTTGGCTCATTATTTTGACCCGTACCTAAAAATCAGAATGCAAAAATGCGTCAACATTATTATACCATGTATCTGGTCAGTTAGTAAGGTCAACAATTTTTTTTTATTCCCCGCTTGGTTTTCAGACTGTATCGTCTGGGATCATAGAGCTAGGGTACACCAGCCAGCCAGGGCCCTCTTTATGTTTGAGGTGCATGTTGGTGTCATAATTATCTTACGCCACAGGGTTGCTGCTCTTATTAGTAATTAGCTCCAACCAAAACTGATTGGTATGGGTTCCTCCACTCATCCCTTTTAATGTTTAAACATTTACTTTGTGCTTGAAGGATTTGTTTGTATATATCTTGTGTGTGATGAGTGCTTTTCAAGTAATTGGCTCCTAGGGGACAGCACTTTCCAACAGTTAAAGAATAATTACAACCCTATGAAATGTTAAACTGCCCCGACTGTCTTTTCGCACGGGCTTAATTGCGTGCAACAAGTAAGGCAGGCTTTTCATTTTGTTCCATCACAGGAATGGACTGAGCTCACATGGAAACACACAGAAATTTTGTCGAGCTGTAAATAGCCTCTCATATGGTAATTTTGTAGGACACCAAAGCAGTTTGAGAGGCATAGAAAGTGATGATAGTAGGTTGTTTTTTTTTATTTTGGGAAGAGATGAGGCAGGAGCTCAGTGTTTTTATGCTCTAATGGACTTTGGAATTTAATCATTATAAAGAAAATCTTAAAGGAGAAAAGACAATTCATGATGCGAAAGCTTCATGAATTGGAAATTGTTTATGTATGGCCATTGTTTTTCCTAAAAGTAAGACATGTACATATTATTTGAAAAGAGATAATAGACTGTGTTTTATACCTGACAATTTCAGTGTTTATTGATTGTACGCTTTATTTTATTTGAAAATGTAGTGTATTTAGTTTGATGTGCAGCTACTTTTCTCTCTTTGTCTATTCTTCTCTAAAATTTCCCTGACCCATCTGGTGCGCTCCGTGGTTTTCATGATGATGCTTCTCAGTGGTGGGGATCAAGTTATCGTTTTGGAGGTCACCATTAAGCCTAAAGTATTTGAAAACAAAAGTCCCAAATAGAGTCCAAAGTCAAGGCGTCCAAGTCTCGGGTTGAAATGAAGACCTGAACGTTTTCATTGCAAGTCCTAAACATGTATGTAAAAGAATTTAAAAGATGGGTTATGTAAAGTTGGCTTTTGTGAATTATCAAGTCATTCCCTCACCTAAACTTATCTGGAGTGTTGTTTTGATTGCATCATGCATGTTTGAGAAATCTCTGAATTTCCCTTGGCAACCATTCGGGGGTGCCTAAATGCTTGCTTCCACAAAGCTCCGCCTATTTCCATAAAGCTCCTCCTTGTCTAATAAAAAACCCTTCTCTATGGGGGAATACCCCTCAGCCAAATATGTTTATGTATTGTGTGACTTTTTGATTTGTTGCCTACCATGTTGCTTACATTAGAGTACATCTAACCACTATTTTAACTTTATATTATCATACTGGCAGAATCTGTGAGAAGTGAACTGCAAAAGCATTTAGTTTTCCTTTGCGCACACAAACCTCTGGTATCCAACACAGCTTCGCCACACATGCATATTTTAATCTTAATCGTCTGCTGTAACTCTGCAAGCTGATGACTTACTGTAATGTTTGGTATGTGTTTGTCTTCCCTGCTGTGTTCTGAAATGGTGTGCTTTACTGATTTTGATCCAGTGGGTTTCTCTCTAAATGCACCACTGATTTAAGAGGAGTGAACAGGAACTGTGGTCCGCATGCTTCGCATTCCTTCTTAAAATATAGCTGTCTTGTCCCTTTTTAGACAGATAATGCAGGTTACGCTGTAGGCAGATTAAATTATTCAACTTATGTGGGACTCATCCTTTTAGTCCTCTTTTTGGCACATCTACTTACTTTCCTATGTTCACAGATTTGACTATTCCATACAGGTGGCCATCAACTCCCAGCTTCTAAAAACTTACTGTAACCAAAAACATCTTTCCATTTTTCCTGTCCTTGCTTGTCTTGCCGAGAGAAAATACTGTATTCAAGTGAATTATATTGAGCTCAGTTCGGCAGTGGTGGCATGCATTTTGCCCAGTGGGCCCTTTGTAAATAAAATGTTATTACACGCCTGGATATTTCATGCTCTGTGTGAACACAGAGCTTACTGGTGCCATACTTCCATGAGATCACATGCAGATGTTAATCAGAGATTAACACACTGTCAACACAGGCCTCAATCAGCTTCTCAAACTGCCGTGCTTCCCAACATACTGATTAAGAGATGAGCCTCTCATGCAGAACTCGCCCATAGCTTTCTATTCAAGGATCAGATGTGCTAATAATCATATTCTAAATTCAAAAATCCAGTAGGAAGTTCTGAGGTCTGTGTTGAAGCGAAGCAGATGTGATGCACAGCCAGGAGATGCAGTGCCTGTGTAAGTTGTTGGGATGTTACGTCATAGACCAAAACAAACTATGGTATATTTGTGTACGTAAAGGAAAACCTACACATTTTTCGTAGTTTTCACGTATAACTATCTGAAAAGTGTGGCGTGTATTTGTAGTCAGAAAACACACTAAAGAATGTGCTTTGCTTTTAAGGTAGCACTTATCTCAGAACACTCCAGGCCCCAAGTGAAACATAATGTTTCATAATGCTGGGATAGGGAACCTGGTCAGAGTTGACTAAAATATTAATGGAGCTAAACACAGAAAGAAAGGAAAGAAAAGACTTAGAAGGTTCACCTTCCACCAGGACAATGAGTGCGAATGTACACCCATAGCTTTCATTAATAAGTATAACAGGGTTTTAATGTTACAAAATGCAAAAAACAAAACAAAGAAAAATACCATCACAATAAAGGAATAAAATGTGCTGTTTGATGAAGCTCATTTGTCAAACTGAAGGTACATTTTCCCAAAACAATCTTTAAGCAGATATTAAACGAGCTTTTCTTTAACTCTTGATATTTCAGTATTGAAAAGCTTTTTTTTATTGGTCTGATGTAATATTTTAAGTGTACATGCAATGTTTGCTTAAATGAATTAACGACTGTATTAGTCCCTTAGGATAAAAATTGACAATTGATCATTAACTGTAAGAAGGAAAATCACCATAATTAACAGAAATAAAGGTTTAAAAAATCTATATAATGTGTTTCACTTTATCAGTTTAGTTTCTATACTGAATGAACCTTTCAATAATTGTTAAATCGCATGGGGACGGCCATTTTTAGAGGCTATGCTAGTGAAGTACATACAATGTATCAGATAATTTTATGGTTGTTGTGATGAATTTAGAGATATAGCACTTTGTGCCTGCTAGACTGAGCCCTATGATCCAAAAGGGAAGAAACACAGCCCATGGCTAAACAAATCCTTCTTTGTTTTGGGGTGCGCTGAGTGATCTCCATTGAGAGGAGGGGATGGGTAAACACTGCTAGCTCTATAGAGCTACACATTGTAAACACACAGTGCTCATTAACTATAATGAGATGTTATGAGGAACCCTTGAGCTCATTGTGTGCCTTCTACAGAACTACGTCCCCGGTATTGTTGTTGTTGTTTACACCAAGCAAATCATGGTTTTAGATGGAAAAAAAAAGTTCTGCATTCCTCATACTGCTTTCACCCACTAATAATGAACGCCAAGGGAGGTGGTTCAGAAACACCTTTATTCATGATAACCTTTCAGGAACTTGCTTTGCCCAAGCTTTAAAGTAGGGTATGCGACTTGTGTTGGAATGTGAGTATCTGCATGTGAAACATACTGTATGCTCCTTTATGTTTATAGCATCGTCATACTCCTTCTTAGTGTGATCAGTGAAGTTTAGGGTACTTATTATTATATTAATAAAGCAAGGATTTATGAAGATAATAAAAAGTGGAACCAAAATGAGAGTTTGATTCAGATTTGCCAGCCGATGTGCTCTCTCAATAACTAAGAACCTACATTACTCTGTAGCTCTGTGTTTCAAGTGCTACTCTCTTTGCTTTTTGTGTCATTTATGGCAGCGCTAGGCCACCGCCATGCAGCACTGCTCAGCATTTTGAGCCTAATTACAAATATGCCAGCAGATGCTGGCAAAGAAACAGGGAGGGTATGAGTCTAACATGCATGGCTAGCATAGCCTCTTTGACAACAATGAGTGGCTTCACCTTGACTGTTAATTGCCCCCCGCTCGGGTCCCTGGTTCTCACTTGCTGCATCCTCTTCTTCCATTCTTTCCCTTTTTTGTGTCCCCGCTGATTGGGAGCAATCTGATTCGGTTGACAGTTGGTTGAGATTTCTCAGCCACATGCAGTCTGACACTCCTAATTAGATGCTGCTATATGGCGGTTTACATTAGACAAACATTTGTGCAGGCCATGGGAGATGCCAGCTTTTGTTTGGAGAGCTCTTTAAACATGCACACACACATACACACACACACACACACACATACACACACACACAGAGAAATCTTGCAAGAGAAACAGACGAGTTAGCTCATTTGTGCCTGCTTCCAGACTTTGTGTGTTGTGTGTCTGTCTGAACCATTTCACGGATTTGGATAACTGTGCAGATAATGAATTTTAAATCCTGTCTCAGAGATGGCACATTGGTAAGGAACCCTTAAAGTTAATTTGCTTCCTGAAAATCATTAACATATTCCTGGTTATTGGCAGAAGAAGCTGCACTTGTTGTTTTTGTTTCGTGCCTTCGGCTTGCCAGCAGCAGAGTATAGATTCATGGCTAGCTGCAGAGATGCTCACTTGATAAGAGTCTTGCAATGATATGCTTGGCTCCAGTGTCGACATATTTCCATCAGGCCTGCCTTTTAATTTTCTGAATAAAGGCCATCCTCTTCACACCCCCTACAGTTATCAGCTCCACAATCACTGGCCTTTTCAAAGCCAACAAACCAGGTTTCAAATGGTCTGTTCAGACTGTGACAAGATGTAGCTCATTTCCCTTACAGACCCACAGCAAGGTCACCAGTCTTTTAGATTCATTCTGTTGGAAGAAAAAGAGGAGGGGAAGGGGAGGCACACGTAGAGCAAGGCCTCGTCCTCTGCCTGGAGGTCAGTCCAAACCCAGTCATCATATTCAGCTGGATAAGGGAATTGGAAAGATAAGTGCGTGAATGTGTGGGTGTGTGTGTGTGTTCATGTCTGCCTATACTCATATAGGTGTCCATACATTTCACACACTGTGGACATATAATGTTTTTTTTCTGTATTTGTTTTAGAATATGTCCATTTTGTTGCAAATATGAACTTAGTACCACAAATAAGTGTGTGTCTGCTCAGGAGTTGTACAGTAAGTGTGGATTGTAGACATGTTAGAGAGGTAATACATCATTACCATATCCCTACCGTTGGCTATTCTAGGGGATTTTCTATAATAGGAAGGCCTTTGTACGTTTGCCTGTCCTCTTGTGTGGCTTTTGGGCTTGTCAGCCTGATAGTTTAATCAGCCAACCTGTCATAACCAGTGCTGGAGAAGGACTTTGCCCTGTAAATGCAGATTTATATCTAAGTTACATCAATGAATTACATTTTCTGTCTAAATAGCAGAGAAGCTGGTTAAGGGATGTAATAAAGCTAATCTACATACAGCCCTGGGTGGATAATCACATCTAATAAGTGGGACTCACGCCCCTATTAGTTGGGAAGCGATGGGGGAGGACGGAGGACAATTCAAGGAGTCAGCTGTGCTTGCTAATTATCTCTTTGCAGTAGGTGATGCCTGTGTATGTTTGCCTGAGAGCTGTTGTGACATGTGTGTGGATTTAGATTCCACTGCTTATGCAGCAGGTTTTCAGCCCCTGCAGACACTGCCTATCTGTGCAAAGGTGTTTTTGATGAGTGCTTCCCCATTTAAGAAGTAGTGTAGCTTTACTACAAAAGTTGCTCACATCCTTTTAAAATTGATTCAACTTCATAACTCATCCATGCTGCAGCAGTAAACACAATGTACAACTGCTGTAATGCACAAACGTCACTTACATGCTTAAAGGGCTCATCCAGCATTCAAAACATTGGAAACGTAACAGTGAACTTTGTTATATTTTGTCATGTTGTAGTCAAAAGCTTTACTGTTTTTAAGAATTTCTTATAAATAAAAATATAAAAATGTGGTGTGCAATTGTAGCCAGGCCCCTTAGTCAAATCTTTATAAAACCACATTTCTCTGTGAGTACAGCTACATGACTTGCTGTCTCTGTTTCTACCAGATTTGAACAAACAAGATTAACATTTTTAATAATCTTTCTTTGTCTCTCAGTTGGATTTGGGTCTAGTCCATCTTAACACATGAATACCCTGTGATTCCATTAAAACTGTAGCTTTTTTAGGGTCATGGTGAATGGTGAAACCACCTTGTTTATTGGTGGCCTCTAACTGATTTTCTCCCATGATTCCCTGTATGTAGCTCCAACCACCTTCCATAAACTCAGAGCAGCTTCTTCTATAAAGCATTTTGCTTGTTGGCCAAAAAATAAAGTTTTGGTCTAATCTAACTAGAGCACCATCCTTCACATATTTACTATACAGTTTGTTCATAAATGTTCTCTGACAAACCTGTGAGGCTGGTTGTATTTATACTGAGAATAAATTACACACAAGTGTGTAATATTCACTAAGGTTTTGAAAGACAGCTGGATTTTATTTTGAGTTAAAGTTGTAAATATGGCATTATACTTTTTTCAGACTTTTTTGTAACTAATTGAAAACCATTTATATGTTTCATTTCACTTCACTTTGAGACACCATTATCCCATGTAGGTGTCTTGAAGCATGTGGACGTTTGTGGTTGCCATTTAACAAAATGTGGAAATCATTTAATTGCGTTCCTGTTTTTGTAGGACACTATACATACGGCTGTGCTATACAAAAGGTATGCTTTGCCCTTTTAAGTGTTGCAGCACTTTTGAAATTAAGGTTTTCTTTGCGTTTGCTTAATTCTCTGACAGGAAAAAAAAAAGGAGGTGGGAAAGAGAGGAAGTATTTCAGTTTGAGGCTCCTGGGTTTGTTTCCAAACCCTCAGTGGTTTAACTAAATTATAAGCGTACATGCCTAATAAGTAGTCTTCCCAGGGCCTGCCAGAGGCTGCATCCCAAAAATAAGCCCTGACACTTTAAAAAAATGCCATCTGCTTTGGATGAAGGCAGGACTTAGTCAGACTTCCTTCTCTATGAGCGACTGTAGGCCCTGAGGTGACAAACTCAACACCTCACTGCCTTAATCTTCCTGTTTCTTTGACCTTCCCCTGGCATTGCCCTGTGCCAAAACCCCCCTGGGCAACATTACTTAAGAAATTAAAGGTCTTGTGTTAGACTGGACCCTGTAGCCATGTGTCCTCTCTCTCCACACAGATCGAAGGAGTGATTAGCGGCAACCAGGAATGAATTGGTGCTGTTACAGCAAGCTGCAGCAAACTCTCTAACATCTGTGTTTTAGATTTAGAGTGAAAAAGATTCACAACTTGCAGGGTAGAGGCAAGCTTGGTCCCCTAGATGGAGCAGCTGAGAGTGGATGTGCATCTCTCCGTTCACACCGCTTTTCCTGTTTGATAGTGGTTTACACATCACCCCATGCAGACCACTTAACAAAACTGGATACTTCATGCTAAATTCCTACAGCAGATGCTTTTGTCTGGGATGCATATTTTAATTTATTGAGTTCCTTAGGATTAGTGGAAAAGCAATAATTAGTAATTGCTTGTGTGGCGTGCTGCAGGAATGTTGCATTTAGTTTACATGTGTGTGAACACTCTGCATATCATAATCCACAAAAAAAAATTCTCAAAGCAGGATTTTTTTTTAGCATTGAGGTTTTCAGGTTGACCATCCCTGAAATATGCGCAGCTCAGGCTATCCAGACTTAGAGAGGAGTGCTGGAGTAACTTGAGGTTTTGTGTCCTTTCTGAATCTCATCTCACAAAGAAGTTATTCTCTCTATTAATCAACTGCTGTATCATCAACATTAAACAATTCATCAATTGCATATATGATTCCTAAAAAAGGCACCAAGAAAGAACAGCATGAAGATTTCCATAGCATCTGAACATATTGTCATGTCTGCTGATAAAAAGTCCCAAATGTTTGATTATATTATTTGTCTTGTGTGTGTGTAGATGTATAGGTACAAAACAGGATTTGTGTTTAGGCAGAAAATGTGAAAGACTGACTAAATAGTCATAATCAATTAAACAAAAAGAGAAACAGTCAAATGTTCTTTAAAATAGTTACGTGAGAATAAAAATATGTGTACACAAATTTGTGCCACAAGCAATAGCTACGTATCCTCTGAACTTGAAATAAGCCAATTACAGGTACTAAAATATACTAAGGTGTTAAAAAATGTATTCGTATAACCACTACAAGGCTAAAATTAGCTGTTGCGCCATTCTCCTAGATTAGCTAAATTTAATACATTAAATCCCATTTAAATAAATTACTAGAGAAGTGCTGGAGTGACCAGAGTTTTCTCTGATTGAAGCACTTGCCACACACTGCCAGTCAGCTGCCACAAAAACACTAAAATGTTTTTTAAGTTTTCTTTCTTTGGTTTTGCTATAGTTGCAAACCAAATGTCCCTGAATAAAGATATTTAAAATCTTAGTATATTACAGCACAGTGAAGGCAGAAGGTAATAAAGATGCACGGTCTCACCCGTAACATTAAAAACAGATTTTATTCCATCCTTCTTTTTCTGTGAAGTCATCTGATTGGAATTTGACTTACATATTATATTTCACATGGTTTGCTTTGGAATTAAATTATTCAGAGCACCGCTCACATCATTTTACATTAATGAAAATATAATATGAAATTAATGAACCACTAGCCATTTATAATTTTCCCACCTTACTTATTAATATCACACCACATGTAAAAGTTGGCTAAGTAATTGCTGGACAAGTGGTTCAAACACAGTCCTCTTGCAGAAATATCCTTTTGATTGCTATTGCAGTTTGCGCATCATTAATAATTGACTGCTGTGTTTTAAATATATATATATATTGTTTGCAATAAAATGTGTTTTCCATCGTGATATTTTATTGGGAGGGTGAAGAAGAGCAGGAACTGAGAAGAACAGGTTGTGACACATAACACAGGCCTGTGGAGAGCCTCATTTTAAAATGACATGTTTGGGTGAAATTCACAAAGACATTATCATCATCTCCCCCTAAGTGTGCAATCTCTGGGCTCCTATGTGCACCGCTGTGTGCCACTGGTTGTTGTTAGCCAAGCGGTTAAAAGAACGTTGTTTTGCCCTGATTGAACTGTCTGCGTTTGCACGGAGGAGTAAGGCCGCAAAGCCAAGCCATTTAGGGGAGAGGCTGAGCCTGACTCGCTGTCGCTGCACGCCAAAGTATTACCTTTCTAACTAGAGACTCCTGTTTCACCAGAGAGCTATCACATTTCATAACATGGAAAAATAACACTTTAGCAGGGGGGTCAGGTGGGGAAATGGCACCTATAAATGAGGGTTAAGGCCATATCATTGTCTTCTCTGGCAGAGCCACCCCCGCCTCCAATAATTCTGCTGACCTTCGTTGCCATGCGGCTGGTTCGACATGGAAGGGTGAGCTACCGGGGAGGCGATCCTTTTCACGCAGCCCGTTCCCCTCAAAATGGCTTTTTCTTCTCCCAGACAATCATCTGATACGGAGGCTGAATGAAATCACAGATTACATAAGAAAGGTCCTCTCTCTGCCGCCGATAAGGGCTGCACCTGAAGTGACTGCTCTCATCCTCCTCTCCCTCGTCTTGCCTCTTCTCTACGCTTATCAGCTCTTTTCTCCTCTTTGCGTTCCTATGCTGCTTTTTTTTTTCCTGCAAAGCCTGAGCTCTTGATTTAAAATATGTTGATTGCAGTCAGCAGAGCAGATTAATATGTAAATGTCGCTAAGCTTTTTAATTATATAACATTAATTGTAATGTGCTTTAGCGCTCTGACGTGGTGGGGAACAGGACACTGTTGTTTTTTTGGGGGGTTTTTTATTTCAATTTTTATGACACTTTTCCCTCCTTTGTTATGTCTTTGTAATTTAGGGACATCATCAGAAGAAATATTTCCCCTTTGCACCACATGTGAAATTGAGCTAAGCATTAAATAAAGAATGATATCTATTATACATTTGAGGAAGAAAAATAATGCTTTATTTCCCTTGTGTACATACACTATATATGAGAGTAGAGAACGGCTCTATTGATCTTGGGTTTCATTAGGTGAAAATGCCTCCCTCGGTGTACTGCTGCAACTTTTCAAGCACGCCGAAATCTGGGTAAACCTAGAGGAGGGACACTCAGAAAATATAGCCCCCCACCTGAGCTATTCTTCAACCTAAGGAAACCGGAGGAAATGTAAATGAAGTGGTGTGTGTGCGTGTGATGAAGGGATTGTAATAGATTCAGAGGAATTGGCAGCAATAAGGGTCGCTAGACAGAGCTTAATCAAACACATGCACACACAGGCTCGCTCTCGTTTAATAGTCTGAAATATGTGGTGAGGACAGATGGTAGGTGCCAAAATAAAGCTCAGCTCAATCTGCTCAGTCAGACGGAGAGCAGAGCGCCACACTGTGGACTGGAAGAACTACTGAGCTCGTTAAATTCCCCGATATTTTTTAGTCATGTTGATGATAAATCTGCTTTTTGAAAGTGCATCCTTAATTTCTATGTTCACAAGTAAAAGGCTTTTTTTTTCCTGCACATAAGTTATCATCAGACTGTGTGTTTGAAAACCATAAAGGACCCTTGCATGTACTGTTATCTTCATTTCTTCCTAATTTTCAGCACTTCTCCCTCACTAGCAGCAGAGATGGGCCTGGAGGCTTCAGACTGGCTTTAAATCAGTAATTAAACTTGAACATGGACCTGATGGTTTTCCTTTGTGTCCCGCGGATCTACTCAGTAAAATTAAATATTTTACTGCTGGGGGTGTTAGTGGGGGTGGATATGTCACTAAATCCATCAGGAAGGAAAATGAGCTTTTGCATAGATTATCACAAGATGGTTTTTGTCTGGAGTTTTCTCATATTGTCTCGCTATAAATTATTGTTAATAACAGTCTTTAAAAAAGTGAAAACAGTACAATAGATTAGCATAGATTAAAGCACAAGGCATCATGGGTATGTGACTGAGGACTGCGTGATCTCACACTCCTGAGTGCAAAATGTGGATAAGAAAACTACTTTTGATTCAAGTGCAAGCAAAGGAACATTTTTACAATGTTGTTTGGGGGGTGGGAGTGCTTCTTCTTACAGTTTTTCTTGTTGTGATTAATCGGATACATTTACATCACAATCTTGAAAGACTTATTCATGCACATAGTTTCTGGTATCAAGTGTTTGCGAGATAAGAGGAGGAAGCCAGGTCTTGTCAATGGCTGTACTTATCTCGGGTAGAAGTGAGAGGCAGATTGCATTTCAATCCACATGTATTATCTTTGGCTCTTTGAGGTATTTTGTATAAGAGCAACTCAGCTGCTTAGGAATGCTTTCAGTGTTCATCTGGGGATGCACTTCAGAAAGTTTTCCTGAAAACAAACATCTGCATGGATTAAAAAATTAAAAGATTTCTTGGGAGAAGTGACCTGAATATTTAATCTACAAACAATACATCCCAACATTTTCATTTATTTACTCACAAGCACGGGGATCTGATTGGCTCCTAAAAATACAAATTATAAACTATTTTACAAAGCTCAAAACGAACCCCTGTCCCATATAGCTTACGGCTTCACTTTTCCTCAACTCTTTGTGTTACAAAATGTCTAAATCAGCCTTTGTTATCTTAAGAAGCTCTTGCTTATTACAGAATGAGTTTGTGAAACTCTTTCCAACTTGTTTAGTTTAATTTGTTTATCTCTGAGTAAAGGGGTAAAAATTTTTCCCGATAAGCATTTCCCTGTCGAAATCCTCTTTAATTCATTGGTTAAAAAGCACAAAGGAATGCACGAGGCTCTGACGCTGGGACAAACCCAGGCGATGGCAGAGTGCACATCCAAGACAATCCCAGTGCTACCTGTGCCATGAAGATTAGACCATTGTGCGAGGGGAATGTTATCGTATGCGTGCCAAGCGCTGACTGCACTGTAAAAGTCGCCAGTAAGGTGCTTAAGATATGCAGTTTTGTCCAAGGATTTATTGATACCATAACTGGGAAAAAGGTGACCTGGTATCTAGGATATAGTCCTCAGCAGAGCGCCTTTTGTGGTTTTTATACCCATATATATATTTTTACTCCTCCTCAGCAATGTTTAGGGACAGTATCATAGCCGGTGTAGGCCCGACACTGTTCGCTGGTAAAATTTTATCTGTATTCTACAGAGATCAAGAGCCTCAGCTCAGTGCTTTGCAAGTTGAGTGCCGCTGCCAGAGGAAGTGCAGGGCTCAGGGAACCATGAACATCCCCTGAGCTCCCCACCCTCTCACCGCTAAAGCTCCTCTGCCACCACAGCACCACTGCATCAACCAAGGCACAACGCAATAAATCCATGAGAAGGAGGAGGGAAAAAAAACAAAAAAAGAACATGTTAAAAGACTGCACTCAGTATGTTAAAACACAGTGCGTGAAAAATAATGGCTTGTGAGACCATGAAAAGGCATTATGATCATATAACAATGGTCATATTTTGAAAGCAAACCTTATTAAAAAGAAAAACAGCCATGCAGAATGAATGCCGAGTCTCGGAGCCATCTGTAGACCGCTGAGTGGACTCCGGACGTCACGGCCCTTGAGGCTGGCGGGACTGGCAAGAGCAATAAACAAATGAGGAGAATGAGAGTGGAGTGGCAGAACGCAGCGTATCGAGGGCTCTGCTGTGTCGGCACTCTGATTTCGTTTGTGCTATTACATAATTAAATTTGGACTCGGATCATGCTTTTTAAGAGATTATGTGGCATATGTTGCTTGAACATGTGCCAGCCTGTGAAATGGGCCTCCCTTTCATGAGTACTGTATTAGGTTTAGAGAGTTTATGGAAAATCGGAATTAGTTTGGTGCCAGCAGTTAATGAATTGATGTTATGATCTCGGGCCAAACGATGGGAGCATGCTGTAACTAAGACTTGTCATTAGAATATGAGACAAAGAAGTCTGCAAGGGAAAGACTGTAAATTAGGATTTTCCCTTTACTCCCGTAAAGACATTTATATACTGTGGCTTAATATATAATACACTCATGTCAAGTTTGTGCTATTGAAGCATATGGTTTGTTATTCTCTTTTTCTCAAGACTGCTTAGACAATCTTTAGTCTATTGGTGTTCTGCCTGGGTCATTTATCAGATCATTTAAAATGTTTGAAATGTAATGGTATTTTGTTGATTAGTGTGATAAAGATATTTTTTATGAAATATTACTCTAGTTGTTCTTCATTCTGAGGTCAGTAGTTATACAGACACATCCAATAAATTAGAAAACTATTAGAAAGCCTATTTAATTTAGGAACTTCATCACAAAGTGAAACACATTATATAGATTAATTACACGCAGATGGATGATTAAAAGTCTTTATTTCTGTTAATCAGGATGATTTTCCACTTACATCTAATGAAAACATAATATTTAAAATTAGAATATTACATCAGGCAAATATTTTTTTAAATCTAAGAACGGAAATCTGGGCTTAGTGAAAAGTATGTTTAATACCTGTTTAAAATATATTATTTTCAAAATGTACTGATCTGGACTAAATCATTTAAAATGACTGTAAAGTGACGTTTTGTATTTTAAGCTTTGATTTTGTAGTTTGCATGATTATGGATTGAGGCAAATGTTTCTCAAATGATGTTTTTTGGTAATGTAATGGCCCACCGAATCATAGGGACTAACTAGCTAACTTGACTTGACACTGTCTAGGTTAGGCTAAAGAAATGACATTGATGCTAAAGAAATTAGATTTTCACAGAGGATGTTAGCATATTAATGGAAAGTTGTGTGGAAGGAAAATAGCTGAGAGAAAAAAGTCAGGCAAGCAACTGTAGCCTTGACAGGATTGTAAAGTAAAGCCCACTCAGAGCCAACATTGACTGCAGCTGGACGCAGTGCTTCAAGAGCCACCAAACTTTTCCAACACATTGGCTAAAACTGTCACACTCCTGTTTTTTTTAATTCACAAACATCATAACCCAAAGTCCAGTTTTCAGTTGAAAGTAGGTTTTTCATCTAAAATTAAAATGAAGTCAGACAAGCTTTATTGTTTGTCCATTTTTGCTGTGTCTCTCACCCCGTGTATTACTCCTGTCTTCTTCCTCCTCTGCCTCACTGTTCAGTGTCGTGCATTCATCAGGATACAGACGGACAAGCCAGTTGGCTCCACTAAAAGAGACACACATATCACGACCCTCTCCCTTTCCATCTGTCATTTTGCCTTTCGACTGAAACATGGCCCCTGTCAGTGCACCGGCTGAACCCATCACTCTCCCTTTCTTTTTTCCTGCCATGAATCTGCTGTCACTGCCTCCATGCGGCTGTGCAGACCCTTAAAGGTTTAAGCGCTTATTCCAGTCATTATTGGCTATTAAATCTGGTGATGGTCGTAAAGGCCCTGCCTGGCCCCCTCCCTGCACCTCAAAGGTCAGCTGATGGCCTGCTTTATGAGCTTGCCGTGCATCACTGCCGGCCTCTTGTCTAACTCACGCCCCCTTCTCGTTCACAACGGATGGATAGGCGGAACTCAAGACCGCACTCTGTTTGTCCCCTGTCTGCTTGGCTTACCTGAGTCACCAAAACCCTGCCAAGTCCCTTATCACACCTCTGTGTCTGGGGCTCTTTGGTGATTTGCAGCTTTAGATTATACGAAGTGACTAGACCTGCGTGGCCTATGGGGTAGGAGCAACCACCATCATGGGGATGGCAAGAGCAATTCAGCAAATTTATGGCACATTTCAAAAAATTGTCATTTTTTACAATCCTATAAGCGCAAGAGTGAGTTACTTGCACTCGTAAGTTGTGTCATTTCCCCATGCCGTTTGTTGGAGTCAAACTCCCTGGATTGTCATTAAGTTTCCAAAAGTGAATGACATCAATTTTATTTGACTTGTTTAAAGGCCTTAGCCTCATAATAAGCATTGTTATATGAAACTACTGTTCTAAACCGCTGTGCCACATCAGTTACGACCCAAGGAGAGGAGAGGACAACTTCTATCATCATCGCTGGTTTTATTGAACCTTCATTCATCACACTGACATTATTCTCAATAAAAAATGCTGGAAATTTTCAACTAGAATTGAAGGTGGCCAGAGTCAAAGAGAAGAAAAGCAACACCCACTTTATTTCTTACTTAAAAAAAAAAATCCACTTACTTATGTGAACCTTTGTTCTTTTAAAGGAAAGTCGCATTTAATGGAGCCTCCACTTGTATGGGACATTGTTGGTCCTGTTGCTGCTGCATGTGCTAATAATTCATTGGCCTGCCAATTATTCCTTTGACATATGAAAGAGAAAGGAAGAGGAAAGAAGGCAGGAGTCAGAGGAAGCACCGTTTGCACGCCACTTGCTTAAAGACTGCTGGAGCCAAAGACTCTTGGATGTCTTCCTATTTTTTTTTTTTTTTTACCCTCTTCCTACTTTAAGGACTTTTTTGAGAGCTCCACACAGGCGTGCTGCTGTCTTTACTGTGAAGTGCAGCCCCTTTATTACCAGGCCTCTGGTGACCTCACCCCGCTGAATGAAGTCATTGACTGAACTGCAGGAAGACAAACCTGCGTTCCGGGGAATTAATCAGGTCCATCAGCAGCAGAGCTTCTGGGCGCTGGGCAGCCATGCTGGCTTGACTGGCTCTGTTGCCCCTGGGAGCGATGTGGGGTAGTTACAGAGCTGACAGCTAGCTGATAGCCCACCGTCCTTCATATTAAGAGCACATCAAGGCCAGGCCTCCCGGATAAAGCGTCAGGGTTGAGGACCAGAGAAGGAGGTCTGTCTTGCTGAGTGCAGCATGACCTCACCCTTAACATACGCAGCTTGGAGTTTGGATGATGGAGGAGAGCGAAGGGCCTGTTGGGAAAGGGAGGCAATTTGGATGTTTAGTCACCTGAAACTCTGTTTTCTTAACATGTCGCTTCCCAGTGGTGAATAAAATGATAATAATGATAATCACCCCCACCCCGTCTTTGCTCCCTGTGCTCGTTTTATTCTCTCTTACTGTCATTTGCGAGTTCTCTGTTGTGTTTCAGCCTGTCGTTGTAATTTGCCTTCCGTGATGGCATGCTGCTCCATCCAAAAATGAAGAGAAGACCCCCTTTAGACACTACCAATTAGAGAGACAATTAGACTGAACCAAGCCACTCCAGGGCTACTGAGCAGTCATCTGGATGTGCCGCCTGCTAAGTCTGGGTTTGTTTGAGTAATTGTGTCTATTGCCAGATAAACTTACACTCCCCCCTTGCATATTTTTTTTCCTTTTTTACATTTTACTTCACTACGTCTGTTGTGTATGTGTGTATAGACTGAGTATGACAATAGGATTTCCTGTGTTTGAATATATAGAGGTCAGGATTAGAAGTAAGGAGTTGTTTCGGGCTACTTTATGAGGAGCGCAACAGTGAAAAGCTAGAGAGCTCCTTGTCACAGATGAAGAGCCATTAGCTGGCCCGCCACTGCTTTGTTATGCTAACAGTTCAGCACTCTATGCAGAAAATGACCCCTTTTTACCCTTTTTGAACAAAATAGACATTATTTTATCATTTTATTGCCGGCTTTCTTGTCTGCGAATGGCAGTCATTTGGCAATGTTTGATGGCGCGGGTGTGTTTGTGGTGCGTCTGAAGAAAGGTGGCAGGGAGGGTTCGCGTCTGAATTCCTGAGCTGCGTGTGAAAAGGGATCGCTTTCTTTGGGGCTGAATTTAATGAGATGATCAATGACCCTCAAGATTCGCATTCACAACAGGGAGAGAAAAGGAATGAGGGAGCCGGAGACTCAATGGGTTTTTACTGCGATTGTATGTCAGCTGTGGTCCCCCTTTGAAAATGTGAATTGTTTTTGAAACATGAAATCCTTCTTTTTGATTGCAGAGGGCTGGATTTCCTTTGATGTAGCTCAGGGAGACAGAAACAGGTCTAGAATTCTTCTTCAAGTAAGTTTGTGCATTAAAACAGATATCCGTCAATGAGAAATACGAGGAGTAGATTGGATAACTGTTTTTTTATGCACATTGTTGAAGCACCTGGGTCACAGTGAAAGGGTTATTTCACAATCAGCAAATGGACTATGATGCCTTAGCATTGTACGCTGCTTGTCGGACAATTTGTTCTGACTGATTTCGACTAATTGTGCTCACCTTCCCCTCTCCTTCCCTTTGAACTGTAAAGGTAAGAAGGAAAACTGAGAGGTATGCTTGAAGCAGTACTGACAGATTGGACTGTGTTCTCACTTTGAATTAGCAAGCACAAAGTTAGATGTCAGAATGTGTAGCTTTTGAAATCATGCAACACTAATATGTACACACGGTGTGGGTGTACTTGTTGTGCCCTGCATATAAATTAGTTTGCATTCTGCATTAATTGTGATATATTTACAATAATATTAGCATAAAACAATGCACATTAGCGTCTTTGCATTTTGCATTCAAGACTATCAGTGGATAGTGCCACCTTGACAAAATCTGGATGATTTTATCTTTGCTTTTCCATATGCATTTAGAGCATGCGTGTACATACACAGGAGTTGAGTACATTGAAAAGACACAGTCCTTTGCTATGTTTTTTTTGTGCCCTCTTCCCTAATTTGCCTATTGTGAGTGTGTGAGGGGGAGCCAGCAAGATGACATCATGCAGCACACAGTGTTTGAAGTGCCAGTCCTGAAGGAACCACTTATAGCAATTAGGATATCCTTGAACAAGCGTTTGCGAAACATTGGCTGGTTTTTGGCATTTGCCTCCCGTTCCTGCCTACTAACTAGCAAGGTTTGATCTCCCATAATTATCTACCCACCGGCTCCTCACTCTTGACAGCTCCCTCCCTGGAGAGGGCTGAATGCCGGGGCTACTCACTGATTGCATCAAAGTGTCAAAAATTGCAACATCAAAAATAATAACTGATATTCCGGCGGCAGGCTGCTCTTTGAATATTTTCTTTAAAACGCTCTCTAATTTGTGTCTCACATGGTGCCAATGTGTGTATGACTGTGAGGGCTTAAAGCAAATAAAAGCAGGGAAAGTGCATTCATTATTGAACCCCTATTTACATATGGCAAACTATTCTGTCTGAACTGGCATGAAATAGACATGCATTTACTCTGCTGTTGCTTTCACCCCATTCCACACTTCTTGTAGGACTTGCTCAGCATCTCCCTCTTTTTGTGTTTAAATACTTTTTTTTCCCCATGCCCTTAAACCTCAACTGGCATCTATGTCAAGAATCCCATTGACAAAAAGTTGACAGTATGGTAGACTGTTGCGAATTACAACCATGCAAAAAACAAACCAAAACAAAAAAAAGGCCAATAAGAATATAATTAATAATAAATAAAAATGTTGAGACGTTAAAATTTGCTGACTTTCGAATCTTTTACCCTGTGACCAATAGGGAAAACTACTGAAATAAAACTGAAAATATTTATACCTGTGGAATGCAGCACAATATTGGCAGGAATTAAAAATCTACACATTTATAAAAATACAATTTCACATTTAATGTATTTCATTGGAATGTTAATTGGATAAACCATCACACAGTGAGCAAATAAGTAAACAAGTAAGGTTTATCAGTACAATGTCTTTCATAGTCACAGAGCACTGTACAAAATAAAACCACAGTAGTATGCAAGTAATAGTAATCTACAAAAAATATGTAACTATCAGAAGAAGAAAATTGAATTTATTTGTTTCAAAATTAAAAATCTGAATTCATGTTAAAAACAAGCTGCTTTAAAAACACATGGTAATGGGACATACAAAAAAAACAAATACACACACTGATAATTAAATAAATGACCAATTCAAGCCAAGCCGTAACACAATTCTGTCAAGTTCTGCCTTTTAAACCCACTGGTTAAAATAAGGCATCGACTCAAAGAAAATCAGGCAACTGTATCATGTCTCTGACAGCAATCCCTCCTCCTTAAGGAGCATGTGATGGCAGGACACAACTTATTACATGATTTATTAATTTGTGGCAATCACTCATGCACAAGCAATAATTAGGCCAACAGAATAGCCACATTTCATTACAATCTAAGCTACAAGTGTTTGTTGGTATGTTTCTAATGGCATTGTAGATCAAGCGGAAGTATCAAATCCTAGTCCTCGAGGGCCAGAGTCCTGCAATTTGGAAATACAACCCTGGACCAAAACCAAAAGGCAAAATGAACTCCTCATTAAACATGAAAAGGCAAATGGATATTAATACTTTTGCAGAGCATTAAGGAAACATTTTCAGCTTGTGCTGCTTAAAACAACTAACGTAAACCAAAATGGACATATCCACCAGTCTGGCTTTCAGCTTCCCAAAGTCGTTAGGGTTTCTTTACCTTTCTACAAACTATGACACCTTTCTGCTACAAGTAAAGGGTCAATTAGAGGAAGTAACATTGCAAAACCTCACTTTAAAAAGTCTAAACTATGTTAAATGTATGAAAAGGTTTGTAAATGGGTTGTGGCCACTGCCGTAAAAAAAATCTTCAGGCTGCAGTAACCTCAGATGATGCTCACAGAAATGTGAGCCAGTGTACAGGCATGCACATAAATATTTTGTTAGGCGGTGTGTCCAGAGGGTCCACTTGCAGCGATGTTGGAAGGCTCTTTGAGGGCGACATCCATATTTCAACACCTATCTTGACTTCCCCGACCTTGCCAAGTTACACATTAATAACACATTTATAATACATAATCTCTTCCTTGTTCTTCCCATGTACGCTTTTTTTTTTTTTCCTCTGGCACGGGTGGTATTCGTTTTTAATTGTGGACATCACAGGAATAATTTGCTGTGTCTCACATGCTTTACAGATCATTTGCATCACCTGCCCAATGTCTGTGAATGAGGGCTTAGCCTTGCTAGTGGTGAGTATTACTTCAATGAATTGAAGGGGACAATTCTGCGCTAAAGCAAAGAATTGAGATAGACAGTCAGAGGAGGTTTTGCAAGAATGAAATTAAAATCTGTGCAGCTGCGAATGGGGTTGCTTTACCGGAATAAATTAACGCCCAAAAAGAGGGGAGAGGCAGGTTTGCTTTGCAATGACAAATGTTGATTTCCCTCGAGGTATTTAAAGTGATTTGACCCAGTCATTCTTTTAAATCACAGACAGGAGATGATAAATGTGCTACTAATGAGGCCTCTGCATTTTATCTCTCACTCTGCCTCCTGCAGGATTGCCCTGACTCCTGGAGCTGCTGCCAAGCTTCTAAAAAGCACCCTTACCCTCAGTAAATCCCAACAATGCAGAGTGCAGGAAAAAAACATCCACCCATATCTCATACATGCTGTGAGAGATTGTCAGAAAATTAAAATCAAACACGCAATTGCATTGTTCTTTAAATGCACTCTTTTTGAAAGCCCCACTAATCTGTAAAAAGAGTTACTGAAATTCAACCCTGTCAGCATTTGTCGACATTAAGATAATCTTCATACCAAGGCACTTTTTTTTTTCTTTATCTGTCTCTTCCCTCCATCTTAGAGGTAAGCACTTTGTCTATTTACACATGACAAAAACCAGAGCTGAAGGAGCTGTTAACAGCATGGCTCTCATTATCTGCTGTATTGAGCATGTTGCGGAAAGAGATGAAGGCTCTTTTTTAGGTGCGGATGTAGAGCATCATTGATAGGGTGTGCTGCTTTACTCTTTTGCAGCGGGCCTCTGATCAATCAGCGCTGACTAGGCGGGGGTCTTTGTGTGCCACATGGCGGGACAAATGTCTGCCAGGGAGCGGGGCTCACCTGAAAAGGCGATGCTACACACACCAGCCAGCCTCTCGCCTGCAGATTAGCGCCAGTGCGCTTTGATGGATTAGCACATAGAAAAATTGCTTGATTATTGATATGAAAATGTTTTAAGGGGGGAGAGGGGATCACGGGGAAGAGGAGGTTCACAAAGTGGTGTGTTTCTGAGGGATATGTGTGGTTATTATCTCCCTCGCTTTGCCTTCACTCACCTGCCCCCCCCGCCCCCCACTTCGCCCTCCCTCTCAGAGAAATAGAGGTACAAAGGAAAGATGAAAACACAAGGAGGAGTCAGAACCTGCCCGGGCTTTCTCCATGAGAGACACATTCAGCTGCACTTCATGAAATATTGTTCATCATCATATTAACAGGACTGAACGTGTGGAGATAAGGCCCGTCTGAAAAAGAAGTGAGCAGAATGTCCCTGTGAGATATTTCAATCCTCATCCCTCCGAACATTAGCTTATTCATTCTTTCAGCGTGAATATGAAATGCAGCAAGACCATTTTTTTTTCTGCCACCCCAAGAAAATGATGACATAATCACCTCCCATTTAATTGCTTGATTTGTCAATCCCTTGCAGTCCAGCACTGTTCTCCTTCAAGTATTCTGTCCGGAATACTTTAGCTGTCAAATATCACCCGTAACAGAGGAACGCCTGAAATTTGCATAGTGAAATAAATATGTGCGTGTCGCAGTGAGCAATAAATACAAATGTCAGTATTTCATGACATGAACATAATCACGTTCAGACAGAAGCAATCTCTTCATGTGCTGAAAGCTGGTGAAGGAGCGCTACATCGCTTGGTAATTACAGTTATGCAAAAGTTTTCACATCCCTTGAACCTCACCAGACACTCCTGAAAATTCATAATAAGATAATGTATGAGACAATTTTGGAAGGAACAAATGGAAGAAAATTCTATATATTTTGTGTTTCTTTTACAAACAACAATTTTAAATACATGCCATATATTAATATTTGGTCACACATAATCTGATCCCCCTAAATAAATCCAGTGCAGCCATCTCCCTAATTAGTGAACATAAAGTCCACATGTGGGTCAATATAGAAACAGCTGTTTTTGTTGTTGTTGCTTGTTTGGGTTTTTTGTTAAAACAGTCAAGGGTTTGCTGGGCAACATATTCAGCAACAGAAAATTTAAATACATTTTTAAAAAACACACCAGGCAGGTCAAGAATACAGTTTAAATGAAACTGAAAGCAGTGTTTGATTATAAAACAATATCTTAAGTTTAGGATATATCACAAAGTTTTGCTTAATGTACTTTTTGTTTTTTGTTTTTAGAAATGTAAAGGGTATTAATCAAAGAAGCAGCCAACAGGTCCATAGTGTCTATGGAGAAACCTCACAAGTAGAAGAATATGTTGACAAAGAAAACTTCTAATCTGAAGTCACAAGAAGAAAGTTGTTGTTGAAAGAGAGCCATAAAAGTTTATAGTTTGCCACAAGTAATGTTGGTAACGTAGCAAGCATGTGGGAAAAAGACGCTCTGGTCAGAAGAGAACAAAATGGAAAGTTTTGGCCAACAGAAAGAGCTATGTGTAGCAGAACAAAAAAGGTCAGTGGTGGGAGCATGACGCTGTGTAAATGCATTTCCTCAGCAGGAGAAGGGAAGCTCGTCAGACTGGATGGGAAGGTGGTTCAGTCTAAATACAGTGCAATCCTTGAAGAAAACCTTTAACCTCACCAGAAAAAGACTGGCGAAGTTGTTCTCTTCCTATATCTTTTTAGCAAAAAAAAAAAGTTCATATTTTATATTCTGACTATTCCTCTAAAATAAGTTCTTAACATCATCCCCATTTAAAAAATTATCTTACCAAATACATTTTACAAAATATACATTTCGCATTAATGTAAGGTAAGTGCTGTTTACAGATGCTCTCCATCCACTTTGACTAAGCTTGAGCTATTTTACAAAGAAGAATTATCAAAACCTTCAGTTTTTAGATGTGCAAATCTAGTCTAAACCTACCCAAAAAGTTACAGCACTAAAAGACTCAAGGAGACTTTATAGAAACATTTTTTATAGTTTTACTGGTAAAAACCTTGAAACTCTAATACAATTTTCCTTCCACCTGACAAATTTTCCAAAGTTTATATAAAACTAGTCTGCAACAGCTGATGGCAAAACAGCTTCTTGAAAGTGTGGCGATTTTTCCACTGGAATATTTTGTCCACAACCATCCGGGATTTCAAATTAGGTGACGAGAGAAGACTTAGATTTTAAACCACTTAAAACAAATTTCTAGAAAATGTCGTTTCTTTCAGCACACCCCCTGTGGAATTCACATTGTATGTTTTACTTAATTTCACATAATTAACTTGGTTTTACTAAGGCATCTTAATCGGAATGAAACGATTGGCAAATTTACTTCTGTTTTGGCAAAGATATTTATTATATACACCCATATGGGCTTAGACCTCCAGGTGACTTTTGTCCCGTAGCTACCAGGGGTTGTCCATCTTCAGTAAAATGAAGATGAGGGGCTGCAGGACTTCTACTGATGACAGGAAGTTGGGCTACGTCTGTTAAATCTCATCTGTGACCAGCTGACGACATGCTGTCCTCTCACAGCCTGGCTGTATTAAAGCAAACGGAGGCCTCTCGGACGAGCCCTCCCTGACTAATAGAAACAGTGTGTGCACAGTCTCAACTGCAAAAGTCTGATGAGCGACACAAGCAACACAAAAAGTGTGTGCTTTACAGCTCCCCCACCCTCCAATGTTAAGGTGCAGTCGTAAACTGAGAATTTACACCCTTCATTAGGGCTAGTACAATGCACATAAGTCCAATGTATAACAATTGGGATGGCTATAAAGTAACCATTTTATACCATCTTAAATCTGTGACTTGTTGGTGACCCTGGTGGAAGCAGTGTTAGGGCAGGCAGATTTACAATGGCTGCATATGCCCTCTGATAGGCCTCTGCGTTTTTAGAGAATTAAATGTGCCAAAATGTAAAACGACTTAAATAATGCTTTTATGCAGCCAGTCAGAAATATAAGTCTCCAATGCGTAATTTACAACTTGTTGCTCCAGCCTTGTTTTTCCTAATGAAAAAAAAAAACGCATTGATTTGTGCCTAGTTTTAGCTTTACAGCCCGTTAGGGAAGAATGGAGACCCACCTCGTTTTTTCCTGCTCTGAAGTCTCTGTGGATTGGTCTATCAACATGACATATGGTGTGTAAAAATAGCCCATGTTAACAGATGAAGATGATACAATACTGCTGAAGAAATATGGTGGGTGTGCATGGTATGTTTGTTGAACAATGCATCCGCGTCTTTAGAAATAAAGTCATGATTCATCAAGGCGGCAGATCATAAACACGCCCTTTGTGCAACGTCTCTATTATTGCACCACCGTTTTATTGGTTACAATGCCTTGAAAAAGATTTTTCCACCTAGACATTTAGAATATTTTGTCATTTTATTATTACAAGGATCTGTGTATGTTTTTAAAATTTTATGTGACACTATGATCCAAAGTTGCATATAAATGTAAAGAAGAAGGACAATTATATAATTTAAAAAAATCTTTAAAATGCCATCATTTGTGGAACCGCCTTTTGCTGTAGTTAGAGGTACAAGTCTTTTGGGATCAGTTTCTATCATCATTTCAACTTCAGAGTCTAAAATTTGTGCTTATTCTTTTTTGCAAAGACTCAAACTCAGAGAGATTAAACAGTTGGCTGTGTTAAAGTCTTATCCTAGATTCTCAGGTGAAATTAGGTCTGGTTGTTGACTGGGCCGGTAAAAGTTTGATCTAAACCACCAGATTTATAAAGAGCTTTACTAATAGTTTTCCTGTCAACAGATTTGCCCACCTGAGTGGTAGATCTCTGCAGCTCCTCAGTTCATGCTCTCTACTTCAGCCTGTAGGTTCAGGTGGAAAGCCAGGTCTGCTTTGGGTTGCGGTTCTTAAGCAATTAAAGCTCAAATTGTAGTTTTAAACTAAAGCATTGCTGTGAAACCTGATCTGTTCCATTGTTGGTCTTCATGGTGCTAATGTTCTCTAACAAAGCGTTGAGGAAACACACAAGTTGATTCTGATGTAAATAGGTGACTTCAGAAGGGACTCGGTTGCACTTATTTTAGGGTTTACATTTAAAAAAGCTTGGATACATATGCACACCTCACTTTGTCATATTTATTTATAAAATATAAATCCCAAGGAAATACTTTTAGGCTGCAGTGTAACAAAATGTGAACTAATTTATGTACTTTTTCAAGACATGGAGTTTCTTAAACTGGACAATTTAACAGAGGAGTTAAATTGAGGAGTATAACTCTTGCTTTATTTAACATGTGAGAATTATTTTTTTGGTAGAAGACACAATCAGGCCACAGTCTATTATGTTTTTGTTTTTTTTTGTTTGTTTTGTTTTTTTCTTGCAGCAAAACACAGTCACTCACCTGACTACCATCAGTGTCAAAGGGTGGCACCCACTCAGCGGGGGATCCTGAGCCGAGCCCATTGATGAGATGAAACAGGTTGACTTCTCCCTCAGCCTGAAGTGGAATGAAAAACAAATGTCATGGAGGGTGACAGAGAGCGTCTGTGTCTTATCAGTCCGGACAATGTGAGTGATGGTTCTTATCTGGCCCCCTGCTCCGTGGCTGTTTATTATCCCAAGGTGGCAGGGCGGTGCTGGGAAGAGAGGAGAACTGGGAGCCCCTTCGTGATCCATCACTCTAGAGGTCTCCTTCCTCTCTTATCTGACTGCTACATGGATAACCGCAGCTCTTGTTTACAGACGCCAGCTATTTGAATGAGTAGCAGGCGTAGGAAACGATTCCTTGGATCTCTTTATCAGTCCAGGTGAGTTTCAAGCAGGATGGGGGGCATCACATTATTTTCCTTTCACATTCCAACATTCACATGTATACACATATACAAAAACTGAACAAAAAAATAAAGCCAGGAAGTAAGTTTACACTTATGTACACTATTATATGCAATCACAAAAAAGTTTTTTCTTGCAACATGAATGAACAAAAAAGATCAAACGGTAACGCAAGGCAGCAATGCACAAGGGAGGATAAGCTTGTCTGTCTGCTCCGTTTATCTCTTCTCATGAAGTACATTCATTTTTGTTATCGTGTTTTGATTTTCTCGCTTATCTGAGTCAGCATGTGTTGCCAGTGTATGCAAGAGAGAGCGCTGATGTGAGTAAAAGGAAACTATCAGTGCCCGTGGTGCCCACTGAGTACTCTGTTGATGTTGCTGCATTTCACAGCATCATATCCTGAATAGGAAGTGTCGTTTCTATATTTTCCTCATGTTGTTGAAAGGAAAACCTCAATAAAGATGGCTATTTTTTTCACTTGTTCCATTTCCTTTCACAAGCTCTTCTGGGGTATTTCTGTATCTCCCCCTGGCAGGGCAGAATGCGCAGGTTTCCATTTCAAACAGGGTCCCCATGTCCATCACATCAACAGGGGTCTGGTCTAAAATACATACCTTCTGTCAAAGCCAGAGGATCGATGGTGGGTAGAATGAAAAAATGGCAGGAGGGAGGGGATGTTATGCGTAAGCGGTGCTTAGGCTACCAGGTGCCCATTTCCTTGGGTTTCAGTCATGGGCGGGCCTTCCTTTCCAATGTATGTCACCTCTTGTTAAAGGTGAAGAGTTGGTTTGAACAAAGTCAAACCAAGTTGGTTTGGCTTTTTTTGGGATGTCCCAAAAGGAAATCCCAACAAAGTATGTCTGTCTACCACTCCTTCGGCATGCTTGCATGCTGTAGCTTATCTCCATACTGGTTTTAGTATCATAGGATCAATGGACGTTAATTGCAACCGATGAAAAGAGTTAAATATGGGCAGCAACCATGGAGATGGAATGAGGATTGTGAAAGTGCCAGTGTTGGGAGTGTGGATGTGGGATTAATTAAAGGAAAATGTAATGAAAACAAAATGATGTGTTCCCATGAAATTATGTGAAAAGACCTTGAGGTCAGTGCAGAATGCCAGCCTGCTACAGGGGGAGGATGGCATACTTGTGATAAACAGGGCGCGGTAGTCAAGGGCCAGGTCATCTATTGCCGCTGACTGGACTAAACAAAAACACAAGAGAGACTGAAAGACAGACTGAAAGTTTGAAGGAATTTCTCCTATGTCCCCTTAAAGAAATATGTTTGTTCATCACTTCTTTGTTTGCCTTCACTCCACTTCTTCTTTTTCTAAACTGTCCTTGGTCTCTGATTAGGCTAAGATTTGTATATATTTACTCTGGGAACAGTTACTAGGGAGTATGAGGCTACTTCTAAGCTTTGAACAACACAAAAAACAACATTTGTTTCCATCTTGGTCATTTGTTTATTAGTGTGTGTAGCCTGTACACTTAGGTTCATTTGTACAAATATGCTAATGAATACCCAGTATCTAATTTTCAAAGTTTTCCTCAGATTGACACTTACTTCTGAGAAAAGATTATGCTTAAGCTCATTCTTTATTCTTGCTTCTATCATTTGTCGCTATGTGTAAACACTGGGCAAAGAAGAACACTGCATCATGTTATTATGTCCAGTCTAACACTGGCCATCTCCGTAAATCATTTTATTACAGTGTCAACTGAAAGAATGAACTTATAATATGCTGGCATAATTACTGTCTGTTTTTCAATTTAAGGAATCCTAATATCGCAAAAGCCCACCATATACTGATGCGTTTTAATTTGTCTGTGATTAATATATAAGGTAAAAACAGCATTTATAAACAGCCCACCTCAACTTAATAGCATTCAATTAATCATTGGCTGGGCCCAGTTGGAGCCAAAATAATGACAATTTAATAATGCGGTGTTTATAGCAGTGCAGATTACCAAGTATTTATAAATGTCACAGGCTGGTCTGTAATGCACATTGACAGGAAAACATGTGCAGGGCTCAGCAGTGTCTGCTCCCATGCAATGCAACAAATGTACCATCCCCATAGCAAAGCGGCTATGAATAACTGTGATAATCACTTCACAATGGGTTCATTTATCAATGTATGAGAAGCACAAGTGGTGGGATGATTACCCTGCCTTTGTATTTTCTGTTGTGCAGGTTTGTTTTTCCTAAAGAATTGAAAAGACAGACGTCTCTACAGAACGCTTTTATAGGACACTCGTTATTTATTCGTCTGTGTGGACTCTTATTGCTTTTTATGTCAGATTTGACTTAAGGCCCAACATGTTTGTTGAACTTACTTATAAACAATACTTATTGTTTTTAATGAAAACCAATAACCACTGCAGAAAGAGTTAAAGAATGTGAAGCACAGGAGATTACATGGTATGTACAACTCCACATTAACTGACATTTGAGATAAAAACAAAAGTATTCAAAACCTCTGTGATTGTTGCTAAAAGGCATCATGAGCCAATGTTGTTACTTTAACACATTTCATAAAAAAAATAATCACCCATTCGCAGTTGTTAACAAGATTTCAATTGAAAAGAGCAGACAAATGTTCCCCCCGCCACATCATCTCCCTAATACCGCCGTGTAAATTTGTACTTCTTCACGCAGAAGTGACCCTTGGAAATTGGGTGAACCCTAGTAAATCTCATGGAATTTTCAATTAATCACAGTTGTTATGCCCACCCCCTATTTCCATGCACCATTCCAAATATATCTACATATATATAAAATGACACAGTTGATGAACACACAAATAACAAAAAGGAAAGATGGAATTATTTGTCATGTTATTAATAATGCATTTAATAAATAAGCACCATTAAAAAGTAGTTCTGTAATGCAGTATATAGCTTTTTTATTTTTTTAAATCAGACAATCAGATCATTTGGATCAGAGACGGTGTATATACCTCTTTGGCTATGCTGACTTCTTACAGAAATGATATGGGTCTTGTAGGGGGGTCCTTTACTGGAAGAATAACATTACAGTAAGTTGTTTAGGTGATGCAACTTGAGGAATGCATATGATGCATCCTCAGAGTGGGCTTGGGTCAGGTTTCCAGATCTATTTTAGTTTTATGGTAGATGTCAAAGCAACATCTCCATGAATACCACAGTCAATGTGTCCAACGACTCCCAGGAAAACGTGATGAGACGATGGAGATTATTCAGATCCCTTGTCAGTGGTTTGAGGGTTGTTACTAATGTGTTGTCCAAATTTATTTTCATAAACTTAAAAAAAGTTTTTTTCAAATTTTTTTCTTCTATCCAGCTTAACTTTGATTTTTTTAAATAAATATTTCTTTTTATCTTAACAAGTGGTAGGCAGTTGAAATATTTTTCCCTTCATTTCTGATGTTCTGAATATTTGAGCTAAATTGGTAACAGTGAATCAGAAATTTTTCCCCTTTGACGTTTCTTTCTTATACTGTACGCCTATAATGTGCTGGAATGGAAAGCTATTTTAAAAGTAAATGAAAAGAAAATGTGTGAGTATTGAAGATTCCAGTCAGAACTGCGGGTGCGTCCAGAGTTTGTCTGAGTTTGTGTGGTTAGCTGGGTGACAAACAACTTCCCGTCATTGTCAGCGATAGACCTCATCACAAGCATTTTAATATGTAGGTAGCATTTAGCAGCTGAAAACAATACTAACATAAACTAAGAATAGCTTTGGTGTTGGAAAGTGATGACTCCCATCCTGAGAGGAAAATTCACCATAATTAATGCCGTATTTAGAAAGAGTTGGTGCTCTTTTATTTGACAGAAAGTTGTCCAGATGTAAGTTTCCAAGTAATCATCAGACCTGTATTAGTCAGGCATGTGCACTTTGTGCAATGCTAACATTTAAATCGGGGCAAACAGCTGATGAGAAGATAAATGAGGTATGGGAATTTGATCTTGTTGGTGGGGGGTGAAATGCTCTGTGCTATGCATGTAAAAATGTGGAGATGGACAGGTTGACAAATGAAGAAGAAAAAGAGACAGCAGTGCAGCAGAGGCTGCTTGGTGGGGATGTGAAAGGAAGGAGGTAGTGGTACACTGGCCACCATGGGACCAGAGAAAGGTCATGGTGAAATGGAAACTGATTCTCCACCCTGCCTCCCTGGGTAATATCCCATGACGCTGCTGTTCTGCCCTCCCATGCAATGGTGTTAAGCTGTCTTTACAACCCAAAACTGTAGTTGGGCTCCATCAGCAGGAACAGAGCAAAGAAGAGTGTCTGCTCGACCGCACCTTTCACTATCAGTAAAGTGGTGTCTCTGTAATGATGATGGTGCAGTTGCAGAGAAGTTGAATAATTTGTACCTTAGGTTTTGACGAGATAATTTCAACTCTTACAAGGTAACTTCCTTTTTGCCTTGCAAACATATACTGTTTGTTTCAGCAGTACCTTCACAACCATTGTTTTTAAAAAGCTGGAGTTTGGCATTTTGGCTAAATGGACTTTGCTGTTAAAATAAGTGGTTTTGTATAGACAACAGATGGCAGTTCTGTTTGGCCTTGATATTATTTTTCCTTTGTATATATGTGCACATTTCCTCTGCACGTTAACATCAAGACAACATATAAAGGTATCTACTTACAATGCATTTCAAAGACAGAAACAGAAAAATTCTCAACAATGAAGTTTTACTCTCATTACTGTGAGCATTGTGCTCCACCTGAACTGCACTTTTGTATAACAATACATTTAGGTGAAATCAAAAGAATTTTTTGACAAATATTATTTGTAATATTTAGTTTTATTATATTTTCAGGTTACTGACATGGATTTGTCTCCTTTAAAATTAAAAGGTTACTAATTTTGTCTCAATTCAACAACTACCTCCCATACAGTAAAGACACACACGTTACACGTTCAATAAATTTGTTATAGCCAAAGCCATGCATATATCAAACGTACCAAAGAAATTTCTGGTTGTTAACCTCATGGTGACCAACATTTCTGTAAGAGAAGTTTGTCTTACACTGTCCTATTGAAACAGTCATAAGTATCTGATGGTTAAGGCTGAAAATATATCACTTTAACATAAAAGTTTTATAATATACACTTTTTTCATTCTGGATCCATGCTATAGATACTACACACAGTACTCTAATAAAATGTTGATTGTAATACACATTTTGTATGACAAAGCAATCCAAATTTTCTAGACAAGCCTGTCACTGAGCATAAACTGCTTTCTTTTTACTCTTCATGCCTTCAAGATGTTCTTACCTCGGGCTACAAAAGTCTCAAGCAATGTCAGCTTTGTCCTTCTTTCAGCCCTCTAACATCTCACACTTGGGAAAGCAAATAACGCAAGACAGATTGTAGGGCTGAGAACGCAACGAACTGTACCAAAGGCGAGATTACTTTGTGAGAGATTTAAAGGTCCACCTTTTAGAGTTACAATGGTGTGGTAAATAGCCATCATAATGTGTGGTGTTTAACAGAATTGCTTCTCATTTTCACTTTCATGGATGGTTAGAAGATCTCCTGCTGTAATGACTGCTCCTTTCTCAGGTGTTAATCAGTGTTTGGTTTTGTATATGGTATGTAAAACATTGTTAAACAAGTGTAAAGGGCAGAGTCGGGGGCTGAATTTCCAAACAGCACATTTGAAAGGCACAGTGGATTTCTGGGTTCAATCTTTGTACAATTGTAGACATTTTGCATGGTATGGAGTTATGTGCAATCATATGTGCTTCCTTTGCTCCTTTTTTAGCATACATGACATATGTATGTAGCTCTAGTGTATTTTTTTTTTCCAAAGTGTGTATTTATCAGTCAGTTCTTTCTGACCGGCCTTTAAGACCCAACAATAAAAATAACATTTAGAAAGGTACCCAGCCCAAACGATTATGGTACATTTACTGCCAACTATCCAGAAAATGTGTTTCTGGTTCCTTAGACGATTATATGGTTTTCACCAGCGAGGGGCGGAGAGGTTGGCTGGCTTCCTGATAGAGATTTATACTGGCTTCATGGTTCTTTTTTGTGTTAAACTATAGGTATATGTGCAGGAAGCATGTTTCAAGAAACACATTTAAGAGCATTAAAGCCTTTTTTACGGGGAGGAAAATGAGGTTGCTGCTCATGACTTTTACTTTTTAATTCTTAGATATAATCATTTAAAAAAATTGGAAATACTCAATGTGGGGAAGTCTCTTTTAATTTATATAATTGTTTATGTACCTTTTAATCATCATATTACCATAGACACTGATGAGGACATATCTGTAGATCTTAACAGATTTCACTACCAGTGTGATGATAATTCTCTCGATTAATGGCTCAGTAGTGGAAAATCATATTCATCCCTTCTTGTTTGTCCCATATGGATTTGTTCACTTACTCTTATTGGTGCTCATGATACAAATTGCACATGCAGACTTGACTAAGATGACAGGCAGCCTCATACACATAAACTAATGCATACATGATAATCGCCCCCACACACGGAGTCACACACAAAAATACACAGAGTGTGACTGAGCCACACCAGGCTGTGTTGTGTCCAAATGTAGCGCGCTGTCCCCTATGACTGAGGCATACACTCTGATATCGCAGTCTTCACTCAAATCTATTTCATCCTGCTGTTTCTCCCCGTCATCCCCATTATCCTCTCCTGTGTTACAGACCTCATGCTCTTCTTTTGGAATATTCCCACTTTGTGGCTATAATTCACTATGGTCTGGCTTTTTGACATGCATGCAAATTGGCAAATTACAGGATGCCGAGCTGTCACTAGTCAGATTCATGTGGTCACAAGGGGGCTTGTGGAAGTTGGTAAAGGGGGTAGGGTAGAGCACAGCGGACATTAGCCCTGCCTGCACTGGTCTAACATTGTTAAGGCTGACGCTTGAGTGACACTCACTGCTGCTGTGATTTGAAAAGGCCCACCGATCTGGGCTGCCTTAGCTGGTCTTCTCCCCGCCCCTCCCTTCTTTGTGTCTATTTTTCTCTCATGTTGTTTTCCTCTCTTTGCGCCCACCACCTCATTTGCATCAGAGGGCAGGAGGTTTCGTAGTGTATGGGAGGGAAGAGGGGGGACTCCTCAACAGACCCTCTCCGTCCCGTCTACCCACCCTCTATCAAACACTCTTTGTCTCACACACCCAGGCCAGTTTGAGGCAACAGCCTGCCTCCTGCCTAGTGCCTCTGGCTGGGATGGGGTTGGTGTGTCAGGACAGGCAGCAGGGATGAACAGCATGATTGTGTTATTGTAACTGGGCATGGCCAGGCTAAAGCAGCATCCACATCCAGTATCTGTGTCTGGTTCATCCAGCTTATCCCCTTGGAAAGGATGTCTCACTTCAAGGGAGCAGGAAGTTGGAGTGAAGTATGGGATTTCTGGGTAAATAGCCGGACTCGGACAGTGTCTCCTGTATCTCCCACATGGACTGTGTTGTAGTGTTTTGAGAAAGACAGAGACGACAGATATCCTTATACAGCTTTTGTTGTGAGAAGGCCAAAAGTACATTTTACTGAGAAATCGACTTATATCCCCCTTCCTGTGAACCATTTCTACAAGATTCTTCTGCATAGCTACCAACTTCAATATGTTTTACTTGGGAAAACCAAAATAAATGTTTTTCAGTTTTGAATAAATTTTTTGAAAGTATAGACACCCCAAATAAAAATCACAAAACACCTTCTGAAGTTGCCTAAATAGTATAAGCAGTCCAGCTGTTTGCAACGTAAACTCAGAATTAATAGAGCTACTCTCTAAAGACATCGAAGTTAGAAAACATTAGAGAACAAACAACTGTGAAAAGTAAAGAACATTAAAGATAGGTCAATGATAAAGTTGTGGAGAAGTATAAAGCAGAGTTAAGTGGGTAAGTCTGGCATAACCACAAAACTGCCAGGAAATAGCTACCCACCTAAACACACAGGACGGGCACTTATCCAAGCATTCATCAGAGAAGCAGCCAAGAGACTCAGGATAACTCTGGGGAGAAGCTGCAGAGATGCACTCCATTAATCTGGCATACATACAAGAGCTGGGAGAAGACAAACAGTTGTAGAAAATCAGCACTACACAACACCGTTCCCACACTGAAACACGGTAGAGGTAGCATTGCGCTGTGGCGATAATATTCTCTACCCAGGAGAGACAGGGAAGCTGCTTGGGAGTTAATATTATTATTGATAGAACAACATGCACAAATCCTTTCAGACTCTGCAAAAGTCTGGAGACTAAAACAGATGTTTGACTCCCAGTAATGCGCATCTAGTGCCACAATGGACTGTTTTCGAGCTAATAGAAATGAACCCCACACTTTTCAGATTTTTATTGGTGTAAAAATAACATGTTTTGTGATGGTCTGTCACATATAATCCATATAAAACACATTGAAGATTGTGATTGTAAGAGGTGAAAATGATTGACTTTTTGGGGTCTGAATACTTTTGCAAGGCACCGCCATGAAACAGATAAATACCCCCTCTCTGCTGTAATAATACATGGTCTCAGGCTCAGTAATTACACCTCTTGCCGTTCGGTCCCCTCCCTTCGCTCTTTTGTGGCTAATAGCCAGTATTTTACTGAGATTGTGGTTACGTTTTCAGAAGGATGGGTTGGTGGTAGCCACACCAAGTCCTCTGTTAAGGGGAGCAGTTTTAATTAAGGTGGAGACAACACCTCTCTCCCAGCTCATCTTTCACCTGGGAGACATAGGGGGAACTCTGACACCAGCACGGCATGCAGCTGATTAAAGTCGGGCCTCATTTACCGATGCCTGCTGTCAACAAAACACCACTAATGGCATTATGCCCAGGCCCTGGGGTGCAGGCCTTGGGACTATCCCCACCCAGGTTCAAAAGGAAAAAAAACAAACTTTGCCTAATCTCTGATACAGGAGCCTAATCTCTCTCTGATCTTATCTGGGAGAGGCCTCATATGTTACTGGGCCTTACACCACTGATTTGGATTTTACTTAAGCAGGCAAAGACTACCCCTGTTCCTTTGCGTTTCAGGGGGTGAAATATGACTCAGAGTTGGTGTTTAAAGGTGACTTATCCTCCTTAGTGGTATGACAGAGGCCATATTAAGAAGTCAGTCAATGACCCTGCACTGGTGAGACATAAGTATTTGCTCCTCTTTCATCACCCAGTAGATGCTGGCAGGGATGTTCCATGTATTCTGAGGATGACCTCATAGATCCAACTTTTTTCATCCATCACTTGTTCTATATATAAACATGAATCATTGTTCAAATAGCTTGACTTATCTCTTTGATGTCCTGCCAGTACAACATTGACATGTCCTCACAGTCTGAGAGAACACTCAAGCATGGAATCCTGAACACGATGTGTTTGTAAACCAGTCCATTAACACACCCACTGGTGGTCCGTGAGATCTACCAGTTAGGACTATCTGTTACACAGATCATTTCAGGTATTTCTTTTGAAAATGTAGTGAGGAGTAGGAAATCAATCTCTTTTGCTTTGTTGATGAATTCCTATTAATCGGCCTGAATTATGATCTAAATTGCAGATGTTTTAATACATATTACAGTTTTGTCCTTTCATGCTTGAGTCCGTGTTTACACTGCAAGCAACTATGCCATTAACACTCAGCATGCCTTGCTCCTACAGTACATTTTGATAAGTTACATTGTAAAACATGAGCGGACGGGCGGTATTAAATTTACAGCTAATAGCTGGGTCACTTCTCTTTGGTGTCCATTGTGCTTTTACAGTCCTGTTATTAGTTACCCTAGAATGGAAAAATTTACAGTCACTTTTTACTGATTTGTATAGGTAGTCATTAGGTTGGGTTTCACCCTCGCCTCACCTTTAATGGTGGCATAGATTAGACCTAAAGCAAATTAAAAGCTTGAGGGCTATTCGCTCAATGAATAATTAGAAAAGTTTGTTTCTTGTAAATTGACAGTTCTTCTTTTTGCAGCCTTGTAAAGTTTTATAGAACCGTACAGCCAACCTCAAAATGGAAATTTGTGTTGGAAGCCACTTGGAGCACGATTACAGCTCCTGACTGTTGTTAATTTTATATTTGTCCAATAAAAGAACTGGGGGTTACAGATGTACTCTCATGCTGCCTCATGAACCTCACGTCCCTTGACTACTGTTCTTTCTTGTGGTTGACAAGGTAATGAGGGGCTTCCCAGTTCTTTATACAATGGTGTAATGGTTTTAACATTAAGCAGAATTGGCAAAAAATGTCTTTGTTTTAACAGAACTGAAAAAAATTGAGCATAACCAAGTAAACCAAAAGTGGTAAAAATCTTTCTGTCATATCAGGACTTCTTATGGGAGGCCCATTCTCTGCTCTTTTCAACCAAGGTCAGCAAAATGTGAGCATGCAGAAGAGGAAGTTCACAATGAACCTTCTTGATTACCGCCCTGGGGAGACTCAACTGTGGAACCACTTAAAAGATAATGCCCCGAATGATGTTTTTTAAACTCTGGCTGCTGATGTTGCTAGCTGAAACAATATCAGTGATGTAAAGGAAATGGGACCTGAATGGCACTGTTTACAGTTGTTGAATGTTCACACATAAGCAGCAAGTTCCAGTATAAACATCCACTTGGAGCATGTAAATCTAAGGGCTATTAATAAGCCCTTTTATCTTCTCTTCTGGAGAGTGGCCCTGGAAGGCCTGGGGTAATCTGGTCCTCACTGATGAGCTCGCCAACATGTTCCTTTTCTGTCTTTTTCTTTTTTTTTCACCAGAGTCTTTGCCTTTGGGCAAGGGAACTAATTACAAAGCTTTAAACACCTCTGTTTTATATTGCCTGCTTGAATAAAGTTTGTTTTAGTTGTGTGTTTACAGTGTCTGTCTAGCCTGCAGACTTGTGTATCCCAAACGCAAACCTGCCAATGTCTCTGTTGATGTGGACGGGTTTTACTGAAGGCTTCCTCGACTCTCAGTTAGCTCTCCACCAGCCTGTCCCTTCCTTCTAGTGTTCAGCAGGACAGTGACAGCACTCATTCGGTTGCATCTCCTTACATATTTCCCTCTGCAGACTGATGAGTTCTGACGGAGAGAATGCCTTTGACTTGCGTTTTCTCTCATGCAGACCCCCTTTCAACCGTTGTTTTTCTTATTCCTGTCGACAGAAAGTTGTTTTTGCTGCCTCCCTTCCCTGCTTGTCCGTGACAGGCATACTTCCTGAATTCTGCGTGAGTTGGTACGTGTGTGTGTGTGTGTGTGTGTGCGTGTGTGTGTGTGTGTGAGCGTGTGCGTGTGTGTGTGTGTGCGTGTGTGTTGTGTGTGTGTGTGTGTGTGTGTGTGCGTGCATGTGGGGGTGTGTGTGCATGTGTGTCCATGAGCATGCATGTATGTGTGCACATGTCTGTCTTTGTTTCTATGTATGTGTCTTGGTGCTGGATGTGTGAGTACTTCAAGTGGAGCAGAAGCAGCTTTTATGTCAGTGCCAAGTATGGAGAATGGTTCCGCAAGTGAAGGACAGCCTCTTTGCTGCACTGGGCTTCCCACTCTGTTCCCAAAGAGCCAAATTCCTTTATCTGATGTTGGATCTTTGTTATTTGTCCATGAAACTACAACTGAGAACATCCTATACCTGTGGGACTGGCTGAGTGATCTCCTCCAAACCAGCATGTGGACAACAACATAAATGGAGCAGTTTGCGTCTCTGCTACCCTGTATTGTCATTAGGTTGCCGCCAGCTTCTTCTTTCCAGCAGGCTTTGATATATCAAATACAGTTGCACACAAAGTCATAGTACGATGGCCATACGGGTAATATCCTGCTCAGCCTCAGGCTTTCTGGCATCAACCAAAAAGCTGAAATGTTCCTTTCACTCTGACACATCTAAATTTCTTACATACTTCAGACCTACATCCTTGAAACTCATTCTGGCTTCTTGGTCTGGGTTTGAGGAGCCAGCTGCGATGATGATTTGGGTGGTTCAGCGACTTTCTTGTGATCTGGGTATGTCAGATCTCAAAGCAGATGGTGACACATTTTAACTTCTAAGACTCTAGTGGTACTAATATTAATGTTATAAGAAATCTCTAGTCTCTCAAGTCATGTTTTCATATTAGTGCCCTTGTTGCTGGACATAATTAATAGGTTTTACATTTCACACCAATCCTTTTTGCTGTGATAACCATTTGAGGATTGGCAATGTATGCTTCAATTGGGCCTTTTTTTTACTTTAACAATCCAATATCCCCACAAATTCTTCCTTCTCCCAAGGAACCCTTACAAAACTATAAGTTGTTGCATAAAATGTCATAAACATACTGATCCGTAATCACTGCACTGAAGACCAAGTCAGAAGTTCTGAAGTGTAGGGTCAACATGAAGAACAATCTGAAGACAACCATTCGACATAAATGCAAGATCAATAAATGTATTTGGGAGCAACATAATAACCTGATTCAACAAGACATAGTACACCCTCACAAGAAAATCTGTTTTGCTAAGCATATTTTACCAGCCATAGGTGTTCGGCTAAAACCAAATCCTCAAATCTCTTAATAATCAATCCACACCTTACTACTTGCTGTTGTCAAACTCCTGGAAGCCTTAAACCCATTCCAAACCCACAGAACATTCTTAGTAAAGAGATTTCCTCCAATATCAGAACGTCTAAAGCCAAACTGAGATTGGCCCAATCTGGTCCCAGGTTTTCTTCTCGGTTAATTAAATAAAAGTTCAGGATTGAAAACATTTATGTATTAAGCTTTTCTAACCAGGCTTACATTTTTCTAATTTAGTCATTTTAAAAATAAAGGGGATTTTGGATGGGCTGCACAGTGGTGCAGTTGGTAGAGCTGTTGCCTTGCAGCAAGAAGGTTCTGGGTTCGATTCCCGGCCCCGGTCTTTCTGCATGGAGTTTGCATGTTCTCCCTGTGCATGCGTGGGTTTTCTCCGGGTACTCCGGCCTCCTCCCACCTTCCAAAAACATGACTGTCAGGTTAATTGGTCTCTCCAAATTGCCCCTAGGTGTGAGTGTGTGTGCGCATGGTTGTTTGTCCTGTGTGTCTCTGTGTTGCCCTGCAACAGACTGGCGACCTGTCCAGGGTGACCCCGCCTCTCGCCCGGAACGTTAGCTGGAGATAGGCACCGGCAACCCTCCCAACCCCACTAAGGGACAAGGGTGCGAGAAAATGGATGGATGGGATTTTGGATGCCCTGGATGGCATTTTTAGTGTCCACCAGCTGTATTTCTTATAAAAATTATCACTGGTCAGTTGGAATACCTGTGATCAGTAAAGAAACATCTCAAAGACCACAAAAAAAAATATTACTGGCTGATTAAAATATCTGCCGAAATACCCTCTGATATCTAGTTAAAACATTTTCAGACAAAGAAGCAGAATACCCCTGAGAAGCGACTGCAGAGAAGAATTTCTGATTGCCCCGTTTGTTAGTCTAATACAAAATTAGTTAAGTGCAGCAGTTTGACAACAAACATAATTAAGTTCATTTTACTTTGCTTAGCTACAGAAAACATCTGTATATTTTAATATTTTTAGAAAGTAGAAAATATTACAAAGATTGCCTACTGCTCGAGATGGACACCAGCTCTCACACTTCCCTGAAAGAAAAAGACGGTATAAACCACTGGGTGGGTGGATAGATTCATGGAGACGTTTAATTATTTTGGCTTTTTATCTTTTTAACTGAATACTTTACATTTGATCAATGAGTGGTAGATAATCAAAAACAGCAAACCATCTCTATTCTCCTTACATGTACCTTTTTGTGACTACGTACTTCTTAGCTATTACAGGTCAAATAAGGTTTTCTTTCTTTTATTTTAATCCCCATTAGTTGTAGTTTCCTGCATCTACTCTTCCTGTGGTCCAGATATTCAACATAAACAACTAAAAATGCTTAACATACACAGATCAGGTAGGTATGGGCAAAATGACAGATTCCAGCACGTCTCACAAATGAAACCCAGACTGGCAATAAAATAAAAAAAAAAATGTTCCATCCCAAGTGAAATATTTGCTTTCTCGCGTCTTTCTACTTTGTACTGCTGCAGTACCTCATGCTTGAGATATAAAGTACATTCTGGATGCCAAGGATAGACAATCCAGCAGCATGCTTTGATATCTGTGTATGTGTCTTTGATGTTCACAACGCGAGATGTGCAGAGATATTTACTAAATCAAAGTAAGTTTTCTTTCAACAGCTGCATAGAATTTGAGATGAATGGAAACTGTTATATATTCCCGAAACTCAACAATAATAGCACTTTGAAGGGAAAGTTATGTTTCGGTGTCAAGGGAAAGATAAATTTAATGAGAGTATGTGGTCAGTGAGAAAAAAATATCATATGGAAATTTACTTGCAAAACAATTTATTTATATATTTTTAACACAGAAGTTTGCAGTTTGTTCTATATTTTGATGATGACTCATCATGCCAGTGTCAAATTATTCTGTGGCAAACAGTGTTATCTTCCGCCTGGGAAAGTTTTAAACTTTGTCTTATGCATGTAATTTAAGGCATTTTACAAATTTTGAAAATATCCTTAAATCAGAGCCAAAAATTATGCTAGAAGTCTGTCTACCTATCAGCATATTGTCTTTTATCAAGTGTGATCAACTTTTCATCATCTTCATGGTACACAGGCATGACAACTTGCCAACTCTCCTTCTGATTGTTTTTCCAAAGCGCGTTCTACTTCCACTCTATGAAAACAGTTTTTTTAGACTTTTTTTTTTGTTGTTGGTTCTCTTCAGACTTCAATGGCTGCTGTATCACAGAGAAGGTTTCCAAGAGCAACAGAAGAAGTGAGGTTCCCTAAAGAGAGAGCTGAGTCAATTTAAGCATCGATCTATGTTCTAAGATCACAAGCATTGGGTCATGACTTAAAGAACCAGATCGCAAGCGACCAAAATGAGTCTTCTCCGCAGCGTATCCCTCCGGGACGGACTCAGAGTAGAGTGGCTGTGGGTCCACAGAGTGAAGAGCCAGTTGAGGTGGCTCAGGCATCTGGTTAAGATGCCTCCTGAATGCCTCCCAGTGAGGGGTTCTAGGCATGTCCCACCGAGAGGACAGAGGAAGACCCAGGTCCTGCTAGAGGGCCTATGCTTCTCAGCTGGGCTGGGGATGCCTGGAGGAGGGGTAGGCCCAAGAAGATATTCTGGCTCTCCTGCTTAGGCTGCTGCCCACATGACCCAACTCCATAAGCAGAAGATAATGGATGGATGCGTAGGTGAGGTTCGAATGAAAGGCATGTGTTCAGCACAGCAAGTTATCTTGGCGCATAACAGTAGAAAGTATTAATCATAATTGTCAAAGAAAAGCACTTACTTTAATAAAACAGGAAAACTGTTTCTTTAAAATTTTCCACACATGGATTATTAGGGTCTACTAAGAAACCATGTTACAAACTAAATCATCTTGCCTCCAACAGCACTCAAACTTCAGAAGATCTAAGGCTGGGAATCGGTTTCTGCTGCAAAGCAACACCACTAACAACAGGACTGAATCATAAAACAAAAAGAACGAGTTACCTCTAGACTGCTGAAGAACTATGTGGAACTCCCCAAAACACACTAAATCCAAAGAAAACACTTGTGAAAAATGTCAATGTTTTAATTTGTACCTCAGATTTAAATTTCCCTTTTATCAGCATTATTAAAAAAATGTAAGCCAGATATTGATTTGTGATTCATGTACATGATTCACACATTAACACAAGTAGTTCATTTTAATAAAAAGTCCAATTGGCATGCTACTCTTGGAAAGGAACTTTATTTTATTTGTAAAACTAGTTTAGTCATGCTGTATATGAGCAATATCTGTTGGGAATATGATCCACATTTGCCTTAATAGTAAAAAGTAAAAAAGTGTCTTACAAATGTTAAATCTGTCATTTTTAATAAAAGTTGAGCTGCAACTAAATCCTCTCTCTTTCTCTGTCTTTTCCAGAAGAATGACTAATGTTTGAATTTCTACTATTACACCTGAAATGTATTATTTTTTCAGCACTTCAGCCACATTTTTTTCAGCCACCTTACACAAGTGTTGAAAACAACCCCAGAGTGAGTTTGAGTGACAGGTCTGGCTTTGGAACCGGGCTGGCTCGACAGCCTGTATCCCTTTCTCGAGTTGGAAGTAGACTGCCTGAAAATGACACATCCCAGGGAAAGCCAACAACTGGCTATCACCCCGACCGTTTGTCTTCATCAATCAACCTGCGTTTGTTGACCAAGCAACATGGTGTCACGATTAATTTCATGCATTCCCTTAATGGGGTCCAGAGGGGCATCCTATCCACACAGTAGGCATTTCCTGTCCTGTTGCATCTTGGGATATGTCCGCTTCCTTTTAGGAGATTGGTTTTACAAAGTTTTACTTCTTCTCCTGATGGTTTTTCTTTTCCTCCCTCTTTTTAATCTTGCCTTCATTCCTGTCTGTCGTTTCCCCCCTTCTTGGTGTTATTTGCTTAGCTTTGTCACAGTGCTTCACGTTGGAAGCAGCTCCACTGTGTTTGTATCCTTGTTATGCGAATACTTGTGATGATTCCCACTTATTTGCCAAGGTATACACTGAACTGGATGTTGCAAACCTTTTGATCAACCCTCAGATTTTATGAACAGATACTGGCGCTGTGCGCTCAGATCACCGCATTAGCGTTTCATTTGAAAGAATGGTGTCACCGTGTTGACAAGCTCATGATAAGTTGGTGGCTTCTAAGGGAAAATGTTTAAAGGAGATAAATGCCTCAGGACTCCATCTGTCTGTCTTATTGTCCTGATTGTAGTTTATTTTCGTGATTATGAAAACCTGCTTTAAACAGGCTTTGGGGATGTTGGTTTATTAGCTTTAGATAAAGCGTGCCCCCCGTGCAGTGGTTTCACACAAGGTATTTAATGTTATCTCTTCTGACTTCTGTGCGTCTGTATTTACAGTCTACACGACTGCCTTTTTTTCATCCTTCCTTTGATTATTACAGAGGAGGAGGGAGTTGTGAATGATATTTCTTGCTCTCAGCTTTAGTTACTCCCTTCCCTCTATTACTTTCTCCTTGTTGCTGCACCTCTCCTCTGGCTTTAAGGAGCTTAACAGCAGCTTAGCGCCCAGGTCAAAGTGGCCTTTGCCCTTCATCTGTCAGCCTTTTGATGTGGTGCCAGTCTGGGCTGCTTGCTACGCTCTGCCTTTAACAGCACGTCCAGAGGTCAGAGGAGGGCTCTACTTTAGGACTCAACCCCACCTTAACACCCACCCCCTCCCAACTCCTTTGCAGATGTGTCTGTATCTTATACCCCCCCTTCGTCTCATACTACATCCCCGTCTCTGCCCCTTCTCTACCCTAGTGCCCATTATTATTTTATAGTTTGGTTCTGCATTCCTTTCTCTCAGGCTGTGGTGAAAGGCAGACCTTTGGCTTTATTGCTTACACATGTCCACGGCTTTCTCCCTCAGCAGGGAGAGACAAAACAGCAAGACGGAGATGGCCAATGGGGGCCAGCCATCTCAACTCTCCCCACCTTGAACTAATCGCTGGGGGCCAGGGCACGTCTCTGCCTCAGCCTTGTGCCAGTGGGGTTTCAATTTGTAGAGACATAAACAGATACTAAAGCCAAGGTAACAACACAGTGATTTATCAAGCTAGTTCACATCAAATTATCACAGCGCCCCCCTGCTGTCAAGCCCCATAATAGCCCCCAACCAAGTTGCTGCTTCAGAGGTGCACCGTGGTCACACTTCATTTAGGAGCGGACAAACATGTGTCCCTATGTCTGGTTTCCCTCTGAGCGTGACCACCAGCTTCACGCAAGCCAAAGATCATCCTGGACAAGGCTTCAACACTTTAAGCAGGATGTGTGTTGCTGGGTATGTGTGTGTGCTAGTAAGGGTATTCAAAGTGCATCTGAGCAAGATTCTGGCTCATATCCATAAGCTGTCGCATGAAATGACTGCAACTACAGACAAAGGATCTGCAGGGGTATCTTTACAAATGTTTACGAGCAAAGTATATTTTAAGGATGCATATTGATTATTTCAAAGATGTTTTCTATCGTTTCTTGTTTCATCACAACCAGCAGAGGACCATGGCTGTCTTTCTCTAAAGCCACCAAAGTCAGACTGAATTGTGTATTATTGTGCAATCAAGGTGGGTAACAAAATCTAACTTGAAATAAACATATTTTTCTGTTGCAAAACTGTGTTCTACTTAAATATGCCGCCTGACAGCGTGCTGCCTTTGATCTCCACTCACAGGAGCGCTGCACATGGATAATATATCTTTCAGAGATAAAAGTAAAAATGTGCACAAGTTGATGATGTCATTCAGTCGTGGCCGCAAGCCTGGGAGAAAAGCAAACTTTCACAGGCGAGGCTATCCCAGGGATCACCGAGGGTGCTCTCTGAGCCTTTGGGGAAATCAATTACACATTTTCCAACCTGTGATTCCTGCTGTAGGAACTTAATCGTGGGGCCCTTCTGCAACAGATCATCTGAATGAGTTTGGACAATGTTTTTGCTCCTCCTTGGTGTCTGCACCCTGTTCTTCTGTAAACCCCCCACCCCACCCCAACTCCCACCTTTGCAGTTCGCTACATTTGTGTTGAGCTTACAAATCTGCAGAGAGTCATTCATCATCATTTTCTTGCGTATCTGTCTTGAGTGCCTAAGCTTTGATCATGTTGTATTTTACACTTTACATCTGTTCTGCATTTAACCTTCTGCAGTGTGGTAGCTCAGGAACTATTATCCGGGTATAACTAGAATGGACTTCACATTGGGACTTTGTGGCCATTATAAATCTGGCATATTTGTCATGACCCAGCAAATAAATGATCCACCAGTTGAAATGCTGTGATAAGCAGAGCTCTCCTTGCTATTTCCTGTCTTATGAGACAGGACTGAGAGCAATCCTGTGCTTCCTCTTATGTGATCTTCTTTTCTTTCAAAAGCTTATCTACTCCTAAATCATCCTCTTTTAGCAAGGAAGGATGGAGTTTTTTTTCCTTTTTTGTATTTTCTCTAACTCTTTCCAGCTCCATCATTTCCAGGCATTGCTCTCTTTGTATGTTTGCTGGCACTCCACCTATGGCCCCAGCCTTTCTCTCTTCCTCAAATCTCTCTCTCTCTGTCCTCAGGAACCCAAGATCACAGGGCTCTGACCCCTCCTCCTCTACCAGTGCACTAATCATCTCTAATCAGAAGTGAAATGCATTTTTCTAAGGAAGTAGCTGGAAAATTTCACAATCTGCATTTCTCCGACCAAGCTGATTAGGGAAACATTATCCTGCTTTCACAGTCACTTCCAATCTGCCTTTAATCTGTCACTTCAATCGCCTAATTATTTAGTCAATGACCTGAGGACGCAATCTTACAAAAGAATGAAATGCATGCCATATCATTTTCCCTTTCATTTATGCATGATATCACTGGTTACACGTTATGTTCCCTTGAGCTAAATTTGCAAGTCTTGCTCCTCCACAGATGAATGTCTGTTTTAAGTCTGTGCAAGTGCACGTGCGTGTTTGAGCGTGTGCATGCGCTGTTGAGTTATTTATTGTCCTTGCATTGCATCCTGTACATGCAGCATGTGGATGTGTGCTTCAGTGTGTGTCAACAGTAGCTTGTTTAGAAGCTGCTGAGCTGTGAATGCCGACTGGCGGTAATGCAGTTTGGCCCCCGAGTTGGAGAACCCTTTGGGGAATGAGACTCTGTGGGGGAGTTGTGTTATTGGAAAGGTCATGATTACAGTAGGGGGTCAAAATAACTCGCTGACACTCTTTATACACAAGTGACTGCTACTGGGCCTCAGGGTGTCAAGAACTATATTGAGTATTGATTATATGTCACAGCAATAAAAAGGGAACCTGTTCTTCAATGGTGAAGGTTCTACCTCTAAAGCGTGAAGTCAGGACAAAAGGTAAAAAAGATCTTCAATGTCAATAAGGCTGTCATGTTGACATGGTAATTTAACACCAAAGCGAGAATAGAAAAAAATGATGCTGTAAAAGTGAGCAAAAAATTACAAACAGGAACTTCTCATCAAAAGAAATTATACTTGATGCCTGCTTTGTTAGGTATCCTTTGTGAGTACCAGGTTGGGTTGCATTTTGGCTTCAGAAGTGATTTAACTCTGGGAGGCATATATTAAACAAGCTTCAGGAATTCCTCTGAAACTCTGGTCCATACTGACAGGACAGCATCTCATGTCTTTGGCGTACATCCATGATTTGAATCTCTTGTTCCACATCCTATGTGTGACCTACTGATCTGTTGACTGTAGAGGCCACTGGAGTATAAAGAAATCACTTTCCTGCACCCCAAACCAGTAAAGGTAAATTGAGCTTTTTGATGCAGTTCTTTGATACTGTATATATATAGACATCACAAAATGGGTTATTAAAGGGTTCTTTATATTTGAACAGAATATCCCTAAAAACAACTGACAAGTACCAGCTGCAAGACATGTTTACATGTCTTGTGCATTGAAAGGAGGTATTGCTTGTAACAAGTAATGTTTGAGTTGAGCCTTTCTATCATCTTAAGCATCATTGAGATATGCTCTCTTTTTTAAACCTGAGCGATAGTTGATATAGATCCCAGTATATTAGAAATTTCTGAAACACTCAGACCAGATCATCTTGCATAAACAATCATGCTGATCCACAATTTGAACTTTACTTTTGGAACCCAAAATGCATTGTATTACTGCCATGTGATTGGTTGATGAAATCTTCATAGTTACCTCCAAATCGATAAAAAAAAAAAAAAAAAGTTTATTCCATTGTAACCTATAATGGCATATAAATGCACATAAAACTAGAATACATGAAACCATGTAGTTTGAAAAAGTTTCCATATATTCTGGCGTATTTATAAAGTTCAACATCCTAGCCAATGAGTCTGATAACAGTTCAGAACTGTCCAGGACAGAGTCTACCTTTCATCTCTGATAGCAAGGCCTTTTCTCTATTTGTAGGTTCTTCATTGCTCTTTTATCAGCTTCCGGATTCTGGAAAGCCAGTATGGTTATTTGTTCCTGACACCTAACACCCTAATAAATCTGGACGGAAATGTGCTTTTAAAAGTGTAAGAAAACATTCCAAAGTCTGGCTGTAGAGCAGCTTTTACTTCCCACCTAGCCTTTTGTTAAAACCGGCACTTAGTACTTTTATCCAGTGTTGCAAACATGCCAGCAGAGGTCATGAACTCTGGCATCTTGGAGAGCACATTGACCATGGAGATAAGTGTTACAAAAAAAGTGGCAAATCAAACACTACAATTTGTTGTTTGTGAGTCGTCTTTTTTAGGTTTCTGTCTCGTGTTGGTTTACTACCGTATAAAATGTAAATTTTGAACCCAAGTAAATCACTGCAGAATAAATCCTTCAAAAATTGTTTGCTTTGAATCCGTTTTTATATTCAAACCTTTTTTTGTTTCCTCAAAGACATTGTTCATGTTCCACCAGAAGCTGTGTCAAATTGAACATTTAGGAAAATAAGTAACAATAAAAAAAAAAGTGATTTCAAATTTCGTTTTGATTTACAACAAAGCGTGACAGCTGTTATTGACATCCCTGGCTGGTAAATACAATAGTAAGCTGACAAAATCTGTTCTGATGCAGTAACATCGAGGTTGAAAGTGCATAGCAATAGGCATAACTTTTATATCAGAACAAATATTGACTATTTCTTCCGTCTGACTGGCAGAGAAAGCGATCAGGCTATAATAACAGCTGGTGCTGTAACAGAGAGAGGGAGCATGGCGGGGCAGCAGGGGGTTGCTGGAGAGAGCTGATGTGTGAGCTATTTCAGGAATGCCGGAGAGGAAACGTATTGATCGGGACACTTAGACTTGATAAGAACGTCAGGTTTAAGAGGAGCAAGGCAATCATTAAGTACACAACTGGCCGCTGTTGTTCAAAAAATATATTTGCTGCTCTCCCTCCTTTGCTCTTTTCTATTTTTCTCCCTCACTTTATGTCTCTTTCTTGCCAGAGGTGAAAAGAAAATCTCATCTCCATCAGGCTAAATTGTGGTGGGCAGCGTTATCAGTTCAAAAGACCTGGGGATTTGACAGCTCCCACTCCATGGTGATTAATTACTTCTCAACAGTGGTGGGCTCTCCTCTCCCCTCTCCTTCTGAGTGAGCTGCTCCAGTGGAGGTGCTGGTGGCTGGAGGCAACACATGATAAGTGCTGCCCTTATTACTGGTCTCTCTGGGAGAAGACAACACCGGACTAAAACAGCTTAGCCCCCACTCCCTGTACTGAATGGGGACAATAAAGCATAATATGGGCTTTTCATTTACTTGTTAATTTGTAATGGCTTCCTGCATGACTGTAAACTTTTTCTTTCCTTTCCCAATCACTTTACCAGTCAAAAATTACAGACTTCAGAGCTCTTCATTATCATCAGCCAAGGAGAGGAAGGAGACTCCTCATCACATCCCTCATGGACAAAATTAATCACTTATGGACATAATAGAGGAGAAACCATCCATTACACCCAGTGTAATCACACAAGTAGCTGCAATCAAATGAGAGGCCTCAGTACACATTAGTAAAGTACTTAGCTGTGTACATATTTGTATTACAAGCCCGTGGCAGCCTTTTTCACTGTTATTTTGCATTCTGCTGTGCTCAAGGTTCTGCACACAGCTGGTCCTTGAGGTTCATGTCTCCCTGTAGGCTCCACTGTTTTACTTGTGCAATTGAGTGGCACTTTCCCTGAGGCTGTGACTGTTAGCGTGTGCCTGCATGTGTATTTTTTTTCCTGTATGTTTCACCGTACGTGGCTCCGTGTGCATAAAGGTTTCTGCACATGTGTCTAAATAAGCCTACATTGGAAAGCTTCATTATTGGACCTGTCAGTGCTGTAAGTCTCCCTGAAGGCAACAAGGTGTAGATGAGAGGCAGAAAAAACACATGGTGGGGCCGCGTGCGCACACGGCTGCCACACGCCTGTCCCTGTCAGTGGGCACCCAGGCCATTACAATGCCTTCCAGATGGACACATCTGTCTGATTCCTGGGAACAAAGAAAAATGAAAACCCTGAAAACGTAAAGTTAATCATGACGTATTTCATGACGTATGTCACAGGAAGCCTCCTCTTCATTGCTAACTTCTTGTAGACGTCACTTTTGCATTTCAAGGATTTGGAACCATTGGCCCAAAAGTATCCATGCCACTTTAATATTGTCATATTTTGTAACATTACAACCTCAAACTTTTGTGCTATTATTGGGATTTCCACATTTCACTGCAAAAACAACAGAACATTTCTGAGGTATCAACCAAAATGTTTGACAAGGGTTCTATTACCATAAATTTTGAAGTCCTGCTACAGACTTCACATTTGTTTTTGATCAGGACTTTGTCTTAGTTTTTTTTTAATATTGTTCTTCATCTCTTTTAGATCAGAATCATTAAAATTATTTCTATGCGTTACATGCCACAATAATGAGACCAATAGAAAATAGGTGAGATTTATTTTTAAAATTTATTTTTATTTACTTTTTTTTTTATTAATGGCTTCAAAATCAGGCGTTTATATACATTTCTTGACCTGGGTGGAACATTTCAGATGTCTGTCCACAAGTTTCTCGCCTATTCCTTCTCACAGAACTGAAGTAACTAAGATTTGAAAGCTGCCTTGCTCAAACACACCTTTTCAGATCTGCACATATATTTCCCACATGACTGAAATCAATGTATAACCACTTTGGTGTAATGCAAACGGTCATTGTCCATTTGGAAGACCCATTTTCACCCAAGTTTTAACTTCCTAGCTGATGTCTTTAGATGTCGCTTCAATATTTCCACATAATCTTTCCTCATGATTTCATCTGAATCTATTACATCATCACTTGGGCTTTCTCTCCTTGTTTAAGTAGATGGTATTAATTCTTTAAGTAAACTTCTGATGAACCTTTGAATATATTCAATAAATGTCTGATATATTTTTCTCTTATTATTGTGGCACCTATTAAAAATAAATAAATATAGTTATTCTAACCCACCTAAAACAAGAGAAATTTGGACTGATGTAACTTCAGACAGTGAGAAAAAAACCTGTCTTTATTATTTGTGGTATGTAAACCTCTGGTTTAACTGTATGTCAAAGTTTTACACTGTCCCTTTTAAAATACATCCATCCATCCATTTTCTATACACCCTTGTCCCTTAGTGGGGTCGGGAGGTGCTGGTGCCCATCTCCAGCTAATGTTTTGGGCGAGAGGCGGGGTCACCCTGGACAGGTTGCCAGTCTGTCGCAGGGCAACACAGAGACACACAACCATGCACACACACACTCACACCTAGGGACAATTTAGACAGACCAATTAACCTGACAGTCATGTTTTTGGACTGTGGGGGGAGACCGGAGTACCTGGAGAGAACCCACGCATGCACAGGGAGAACATGCAAACTCCATGCAGAAAGACCAGGAATTGAACCCAGAACCTTCTTGCTGCAAGGCAACAGCTCTACCAACTGCGTCACTGTGCAGCCCCCTTTTAAAATACAGTCAAATGTATTTTTAATGTGACTCACCAAAGTGTGGGAAACATTGGTGAGTCACATACAATCCAAATGAAACACTTGGAAGTTTCTGCTTGCAATGTGAAGACATGTAAAATTGATAAAGAGTTTTGACAAAAACCATTGCAACCCTAATGAAGTACTGGGATGACAGTAGGTTTTATAGAAAGTACAGTGTGGCATAAGATCTGACTACCACTTTTTTACTAGTTGTTTCCTATCATGTAGATTGTTGGACCTCCACTAATCTCTCTTCCCTTTTCAATTTGAATTGAGAGAATGGGAGTTGTCAGCACAAACATGCAAGCAAGGTGAACCTTTCCTAAACAGCAGACCTTTTCCTGGTACGCAGAATTGGAACAACCCCGTGCTGCACGTCCCTATAATCTCTGGCATTTTGTTTTGATGAGCCACAGCATGAAAATGAGGGAATATGGCAATGTTGTGGCATTTGAAGTCAATATGTATTATAAAATCAATCTAGATGAAGATCTGCCCATCCCTCTAATTAGACGGGGTGACTGGAGATTGATTTTTAATTGCAAAAGTAATTACATGGAGCAGATACCCAGTGACATTTGATTATCTAGGTGATTGATTAAAAGGCCTGGCTGCTGGGGCAGACTGTCAGCCAGCTGAATCCAGACAAAAGAGAAAATTAAAAAAAGTTGTCCCGTTTGTAATCACGAATTCCAAGGGTGAAATTACAAAGCCAAACATCCCCTCGGAGATACCCAGCATCCTTCCATGGTGTGCTTGTTTGCCCTCCTATCTCACCCGCTATGTCACAGCAAGCACAGCACTCAGACCTCTGCGACAAAGGGAAAACAACGTGGTGAAAAATGAATTGAGCTCTCTTACTGGACACATTTAAAAAAAATAAAATAAAATACAAGCTACAAGTTCAGTAAAATTGGGTTTTCCCCTGTAAAGACTTCTTCAACTTTTACTTTTTTTTTGTCACACTTACAGGGGTGGTATTATGTATTTTTCAGACATGTAGTGCCATTTTAAAGCACAATCAAGTAACTATGTTACCTTCAGTTGTTAATGCTGCATATATATAACATAATGTAAAACAAAGTTGGCATTGCAATTTAGCGCCTTGAAATTGGCTTGTTTCTCTTTAAGATGCTCCTGCTCTTTCTGACACTGGGGGGGAAAAGTCAATACCTCGAAACACAGCTTGTTGTTGTGCCAGCCTTGGATGCAACAGCTGCCGTTAGGCATTTGCCAAAGTTGGCAGTGAGTACTGCACTGTGCTGAGGAGGAATTTTTGCTCAACGTTCTTTTCAAAAGTGTTTTTCATTCAGCCACATCAGAAAGTCTTCAACCATGAATGTCCTGTTTAAGTTAATTCCTACTGGATATAAGTATAAACGTTTACTGTTCTACTCCAAAACTTTGTCTTCTTTTGAGACCTTCAGAGGTGAACTTACTTATCATTGTCCTGATGCTCATTCAAGTGCATTTGGCCTTGCATTCAAAGCCAGAAGACACATTTCTTGATCATTTTTGGGTGCAGAGCAGAACTTATGGTTCCATCAATTTCAGAAAGTCCTACAGGTCCCAGAGCAGCAAAGCCGCCCCAGACCATGCATTCTCCATGTTAGTCACATCAGTCCACAGAACAGAAACGTTTTCTTTTTTTGGGGGAACTCTCTCATTTATGCTCAGTCCCGTAGTTATTATTAAATCATGAACACTAACCCTTAATTGAGGGAAGAGAGTGCTTTTGAAGTTGATTTAACTTTTTTGTCACCTCATGGATTGGCCCCCCGGTTCATCAATGAACCTCGTTCATTGATGAACCTTTGAGTAATTTTTGTAGGCCATCTATGGGGAAGTTTACTCTATTCCATGTTTTCTGTATTTATGTATGGAATGGCTTTAAAATGAGCTTTTCACTGAGGACAATGTGTTGTATTTCTCATGGTAAATGACATTTAATTGCCTTATCAAGTCACTCAGGTTTTTTTCTTCTAATATTAAATAAGTTTGATGAACTAAAATGTAAAAAAAAAAAAAAAAAAGCAAAAACCGAAGAAATCACAAATAGGTTAAAACAGCAATATACAGGCTTAGAATTCCTACTTATCGAGGTATATAGACGAGGTAAAACAAGGAGCAGAAAAAAGAGCCAAGACCAGGAAAAACATAAAGCTCCTCTAAACTTCATTCTTGCTCCTCATTTGTCATCAGAGTTTAATAATAAGGCCATGAACTTGTCTGTACACAAATAAGTGCTTACGTCTAAATAAACTAGATCTTATTAAAAACAAATTTTTTGACTTAGATTTGTTGGGGACTCTAGAAGAAATATGTTTTATTCTTCTCTTGCACTGTCATTCTTAAGGGATCTTCCTTTTAAAATGAATGACGACAAGGAAACTGGTGGGGAGGACAGCTGAAATGTTTATGAGACTGACAAAAACTGTTTATGTGGCCGTGATGGACAGTGATGTGTGATGACAGTTAAAATTGAAATACACTCATCTTTTCTACTTGCTAGAAATAAGTGATGTATATATATTTTTATATATATCCCACAGCAAGTGAGAGACATAAATATATCTCACCTGCTGGGTGAGTGGGCGTACTTTGTAGTGTTGTCAACACATACTTCAGGTTAAAATTTTCTACCATTGTCAGTTCCCACTTAACAACAAAAAAACATCATTTATCTCTATTTTCACCCAGTAGCTGACATTTTCCTTTATACTTGTTGATAAAACCATTGCTTCCACGCATGCACACACACCCACATGAATCTAAACACACACACACAAAGCAACATGTTCTTTATAACCAGAAGATACATTTATTTCTCACCACAGGATGCCCCCATAAATTATGCTTGCTTAACGTATCATTTAGCCGGCTCTGTTAAGTCGTTCCTGTCATTTTAGCGGAAGGTTCACTCTTTGCGCTTACCACGAAGGCAACATTTATGCCTTTAATTTACAGCTCCTTGCCTGGAGGATACTCCTTGGCTTTATGAAGTGGTATTAGGGGGCCTATTTAGTTGTCATGGCAGAGCACTGCTCAGTGTGGTGTGGCCAGAAGAAGCCAGTCCCTGAAAAATGGGAGACAAGGGAGCAAAGGCTGAGATTTCAAATGAGTATTGCTGTCCTTTTAACTCAAAGAGCTCTGTAGCCTGGCAGGAGCAGCTGAGCACAGCCTTTGAAGAGAGGTAAAGAGAGGAAAGGGAGGGAGGGGAAATGAAACGGGATTGGACTGGCCCTACATATTATTCCCCCTCAGGACGTACAGAGTCTATATTGGCTAGAGCGGCACAGCCCCTGGGGTCACAGCTCCCTCTCTGGCACAGAGAAAGGCAGCATTAAGAGGGACTTCCCTCTGTCTGCCTCAGTAAAAGGCCGATGAGTGTCTGCGGGTAAATCATTACACATGTGCCTCCCAGCAACAGGCCTGGGTTCTGTGGGTAAACACAAAGCAGTGGCACTTATTAAATTTCCATGAAGCTTACCGAATTTGCGGGATCGGCGGTGTGAGGCCATAAGGGACCACATGGCAACACCTGTAGCTTCTCTTCACCACTAAACCCAGTGTGGTTACTGGTCGGCCTCATCCCACTCCCTCTTCTGTCACTCTTGTTTTCCTTAAAAATGAAAGTCTTTGGCAAACTGAGTTCTGTAAAACGCAAAACCTATTTCTTACCTTTTAAAGCAACACCAGAAATGTATGGTCTGGTTTCAATGTACAAACGCAGATTTGATCAGATTCCAGCTATTTCTGTATACTGCATACTAGACACATTGAAGAGTAACAGCCCAGTCAAACGTATTTGTCATGTCTTTTTATGTAGTAAACATATTCTGTTAATAGAAATATAAGGAAATTGTAAAAAAATAATGATAAAAAAATGGAAAGACAGTTATGACCAATCCCAAAATTCTTAGGTACATAGTTAATTTAGCGGATCTCATGGGATGTCATGGGCAGTAAATGCTCCCAGTAGGACGTTCATCCAGGAAAGAGATTCACCAGATGTTGAACGTAATCCTAAAATGTAATGAAAAAGGAGAGTAAAAGTTGTCAGGTCGAAATTGAGAAAATTGAAACTGAAACTAAACGAAAAGTCAAGAATAAAGCTCTGCATGTAGAATTGGCATGCCTTAAAAGACTTCAAATCTAGACATATGATAAATATTAATGCCACATATATATTTTATAATATATTCTATTATTTTGTGTATTTGTTTATTTCTGTCACCAGTTGAGAGTAATGATGTTTTTTTCTATTCACTTATATTCTATTTTACCCTAAGGATTGCTAGATCATGAATATTTTTCTTACGTTAAATGATTTTAAGATCAAGCAACACAGAACAACCGCTTTGTATTTATGTGAAGGAATGATGATTACAGACATTTGTGAAAGCATCCAGCTTTGCAATACATTTGTTATATGGATATCATCAAAACCACTTAAGTACTGATTAAATTATAACATGGTCTTTTTCCAAAGCTTACCTGACATGCTTTAAATACTCTTTTTGGTAAATAAATGTGAAAGAAAAATGTTTTGTCTAGATCTAGACTGAGATAAACAAAGCATATTGCTCATGGGAGTAAATAAACAGGTTATGGAACACAGATGTGGTCAGTGCTCCAGACTTACAGTTAAGACAAGTGGGAGCCATTTACAAATACTTTGCTTACACATGCATAAATCACAGTTTATGCTTGTGTTGTTGTGTCTTTTATGTACTAGTCTAAACTGAGACAAAATTCCTAGGTTCTGTTGCCACATGCAGTAAAGGCTTGTGTGATTCAAACGTGCCACTTTGACGCTACAATGAGAAGATATACACAGACATAATTTTGTGATTGCTGGTCAGGACACAACAGACCACAACGTTTTCCAGGTGCAGCTCTCTGCTGAACTGTGTACATTATAGGTTTAGCAAAATCGTGTTTACTTCCAAAAGCCTCACTATGTAATTCCTTTATTTTGACAAAGATTTGCCCATATTCGAGTAAATAAACTGCAGGAGTTTGTTATTCACACTGCCAGGTGATCTTTGTGAAAAATAAAAACACCAATGTTTGACATTAAATACAATTTAGAAAACTATTCATGTCTTGATCTTTCTCACATTTTGTATCATTATAGCCACAAACATTTGTTTGTGGTTTTTGTGTCATTAAATTAAATGAAATTTATTTTATTTGAATGAAAGAGTGATTTTTCATGAACATATTGTCATCAATATAGCGAAGATGCAGTATACTAATTTTCATCCATACTACCATAAAACAAAGAATAAAAAAAACATTAATACAATACCAAAAAAAATGAAATAAAAATACAAGAATGTATTATGAGCTAATTAAAACAATATAAAGCTGATGAAACCTGTTTTGAGATACTTACATCTCAAAACAGATGTATCTGTTTTGTGCTAGTATACACAAAACTTGCACAAAACAGATACTTAGTATCTGCTAGTATCTTTTAGCGCTAGTATCTTTTAATATGTTGACGAGGCAATATCTGTCATAAAATACTAACTAATAAAATTAAGGTTCCAAAAGATCAATAATCACAGTGCTAGTTACTGACTAACCATGTAAGCTGCCTCTTAAAAGACAAATAGTTGGAGTAATCTCTAAAGGTGACAGGCAGGTTCCGACACCTTTCATAGATAAAACATTCTCCAAAAAGGAGGATTTACTGAATTGAATCTCCCAGCCCCCCTGGAGGTCAACCTTGTTCTTATGCCATTTTGCTTTTTAATAAAAAATACTCCAGTCTTGGTGCAGCTTTACCCATTATTGCCTTATACGTGAGAACGTTGATTTTTAATTATTTGAAATCCTCATAATAGATAAAATATTTATCTAAAATTTGGCAAATTGACAAACACTTTCATGTTTTTTTTTTAAAGAAGTTTAACAGGTTTGGATGTAATAATAAATTACCATGTTGTGAAGAAGGTATTCAGTGAGTGATAAGATCATGCAGCGGAGGTAAGATTTGGCAGCCTTTGTTAAGATAAACAATGCAATCTGCTTAAAACTGGTTAAAGTTATTCATTTTAAATACTTTTTAATGCTTCTAAAGCACTAGGGGAACAAGCGAGTCGGGCCGGGAGGCGTGGCTAATGACCGGGCCCTTTATACCCAAATAATAAAGCTCATGATAATTTAACTTTACACATAAGACATGCCTGCAAAAAATGAGCTTACAAGTTTCACCACCACAAAGAGCGTCTGATGGATTTCAGAATGAAATCCATCAGACATGAAGTATAACAAACCAAGAGAACAACAGAAGCATCAAGCTACTGGTCACTAATGATGAAACGACACAAATTCAAATCAGTTCAGAACCGCGGATAGGATCGGATCATTTTGACACTTTATCAATTTCAACTCAGGGCCTGGAGCAGCTAGCAACTGCTGAAGCTAGGTTTATTGTTGACACGTTGAACCGAGCACGCAGCAGTGCGCGTTGAAGCGGACACGCAGAGGCACGCGCCGCATGCGCAGAGTGTCGCAGCACCTCGTGCACCTATTTATCGTGCCATTCACACAAACTGGACGATGCTTTTGCAGGCGGCTCCAATGTAAGCCTTAACTACAAACGCCATACTTACATCTCAAAACAGATGTAAGTATCTTTTAATTCTTGGCTCGCATGCGCTCAACACAAACTGTCAAAACGCGACTATAACTCAGCCTTCAGTCCCTGACATCACCGTTGTACCACCAATAGAAAAAAAGGGGATCTAAGGTAGGCGGCTGGTATGAGGGGCCGTTTAGGACAAAATCTATGTTTTGTCTCTCACACACTACAAGAAACTCACGCACACTCAAAAAAACATCACGCACACTCAGAAAAACATCACGCACACTCCAAAAAAACATCACGCACACTCTAAAAAACATCACGCACACTCAGAAAAACATCACGCACACTCCAAAAAAACATCACGCACACTCCAAAAAACATCACGCACACTCAAAAAAACATCACGCACACTCCAAAAAAGCATCACGCACACTCCAAAAAAACATCACGCACACTCCAAAAAACATCACGCACACTCAAAAAAACATCACGCACACTCCAAAAAAGCATCACGCACACTCTAAAAATACTCAAATTGCGTATACATACTACTAAAATGTCTCACGCACACACATTTTATCTTTCTTGCACACATACATGGTACTAACTCGCACACACACACAAACGCTATCTTTCTCGCACACATACATAAATGCTATCTTTCTCGCACACATACACTGTACTAACAACTCGCACACAAATGTTTCTCTCACATACACAAGACTAAAGTTGCGCGCACACACTCACACACACTCGTTTTATGTATGTGTGAGAGCGAGACTCTTTTTTTGAATGTGTGAGAGCGAGACTCGTTTTTCGAATGTGAGAGCGAGACTTTTTTTGAATGTGAGAGCGAGACTCTTTTTGAATGTGTGAGAATTGTCACGGAAGAGGCGGGGCATAATTTTTTGATCAACTGCGCATGCGTTGATCCTAAACTATAAGCTTCGATTGTTGACTCACTGTATGTTCTATTACTTAGTATATTTGTGCTTTTAAATATATATAGAACTTTAAACTTTCTTGTAACTTAAATGTACTATAGATATAAATAAATCTGATTGATTGATTAGAAATAGCAAAATTGCTGTAGTACAATCTGTCCACTGGGTGCCAGCATTACAGGAATTATTAACCGGCGCCAACTAGTGCCGAAGAAGTAAGAGTAAACCTTGGTGCGCTGCGGCCGGGAGTTGTGGAGAACCCCCGGCCGACATTAGCGTTCATAAATCGGATCAACCTTGTGCTAAACGCCCCTACTCCCCGGAGCTCGAATATCGAATATCCAACTTGAAACTAACTTCACTGCGGTCCAATACCGCCTCGGTTTGAACTAGAGTTAGCCATGTTCGGTATAGCAGACTCTTTCTTCTTCGGCACTAGTTGGCTGTAATGCTGGCACCCAGTGGACAGATTGTACTACAGCAATTTTGCTATTTCTAATCAATCAATCAGATTTATTTATTTCTATAGTACATTTAAGTTACAAGAAAGTTTAAAGTTCTATATATATTTAAAAGCACAAATATACTAAGTAATAGAACATACAGTGAGTCAACAATCGAAGCTTATAGTTTAGGATCAACGCATGCGCAGTTGATCAAAAAGTTATGCCCCGCCTCTTCCGTGACAATTCTCACACATTCAAAAAACGAGTCTCGCTCTCACATTCAAAAAAAGTCTCGCTCTCACATTCAAAAAAAGTCTCGCTCTCACATTCAAAAAACGAGTCTCGCTCTCACACATTCCAAAAAAGAGTCTCGCTCTCACACATTCAAAAAACGAGTCTCGCTCTCACATTCAAAAAACGAGTCTCGCTCTCACACATTCAAAAAAAAAGAGTCTCGCTCTCACACATACATAAAACGAGTGTGTGTGAGTGTGTGCGCGCAACTTTAGTCTTGTGTATGTGAGAGAAACATTTGTGTGCGAGTTGTTAGTACAGTGTATGTGTGCGAGAAAGGTAGCATTTGTGTGCGTGTGCAAGTTAGTAGTGTGTGTGCGAGAAAGATAGCGTTTGTGTGTGTGTGCGAGTCAGTACCGTGTATGTGTGCGAGAAAGATAGCGTTTGTGTGTGTGTGCGAGTCAGTACCGTGTATGTGTGCGAGAAAGATAGCATTTGTGTGTGTGTGCGAGAAAGATAGCTTTTGTGTGTGTGTGCGAGTTAGTACCGTGTATGTGTGCGAGAAAGATAGCATTTGTGTGTGTGCACGACATGTTAGTAGTGTGTATGTGTGCGAGAAAGGTAGCATTTGTGTGCGTGTGCAAGTTAGTAGTGTGTGTGCGAGAAAGATAGCGTTTGTGTGTGTGTGCGAGTCAGTACCGTGTATGTGTGCGAGAAAGATAGCATTTGTGTGTGTGCACGACATGTTAGTAGTGTGTATGTGTGCGAGAAAGATAGCATTTGTGTGTGTGTGCGAGAAAGATAGCTTTTGTGTGTGTGTGCGACATGTTAGTAGTGTGTATGTGAGCGAAAAATATAGCTTTTGTGTGTGTGTGCGACATGTTAGTAGTGTGTATGTGAGCGAGAAAGATAGCATTTGTGTGCGTGTGCGAGTTGTTAGTACAGTGTATGTGTGCAAGAAAGATAAAATGTGTGTGCGTGAGACATTTTAGTAGTATGTATACGCAATTTGAGTATTTTTTGAGTGTGCGTGATGTTTTTTAGAGTGTGCGTGATGTTTTTTAGAGTATGCGTGATGTTTTTTGGAGTGTGCGTGATGTTTTTTGGAGTGTGCGTGATGTTTTTTGGAGTGTGCGTGATGTTTTTTTGAGTGTGCGTGATGTTTTTTAGAGTGTGCGTGATGTTTTTTTGAATGTGCGTGATGTTTTTTAGAGTGTGCGTGATGTTTTTTTGGAGTGTGCGTGATGTTTTTTAGAGTGTGCGTGATGTTTTTTAGAGTGTGCGTGATGTTTTTTTGGAGTGTGCGTGATGTTTTTTAGAGTGTGCGTGATGTTTTTTAGAGTGTGCGTGATGTTTTTTTGAGTGTGCGTGATGTTTTTTTGAGTGTGCGTGATGTTTTTTAGAGTGTGCGTGATGTTTTTTTGAGTGTGCGTGAGTTTCTTGTAGTGTGTGAGAGACAAAACATAGATTTTGTCCTAAACGGCCCCTCATAGGCTGGGCTGACACAATGTACAATCAGTCTACAGTTAACTCACACATTGTGAATAATGTTAGAGTTGCTACCTGTAACTGGTCCGGCTCCTTCGCTGGGCTGGCAGTTTTGACGGGTCTGAATTGCTGCCAACAAAAAAGTCCGATTCATCTCCAAGACAAAATATGCGTCCAGTTTTTGGCTTTTTTTTTCCTCTCTTTTTTCCATCCTTTTCACTTTGCCGCTCCATGGAGCTCCACTCATGTTAACGTAGTCCGTAAAACTGCTCTAGCTAGTTTGCCATCTGTTGCCAAGTGACTGATGATGACGTTGGTGAACGGTTGGTGACAAGTTTTACCCAGGATACACTTGGAGACAATATTGTCGATCTTCTTGTAATTTTGCGTGTCATAAAGTCAAATGTAAGAGTAAAAATAAATCCAGTCATGTAAGCACAACATTTTATTCAATATTTTACACCCACTATATGTCAATAAAATTAATCGGTCTTGTAAAGTTTTTAACAACCATGAGTCAACAATAACTGGGGCAACCTATTATATAATGTACTGGGCAACACAATACGTAATTCTACGTATACTTTACTCAACAGCTCTGTTCAAATGTGAATAAAGGCTTGGATTCTAACGTTTATATTCTGCCTCCCATCAATATTTGGTGTAATAACCATGAGGTTTTTCAATGGGGTTCAGTGAAGTGGTCCCTTAATGTTTTCCAGAGCCTCTCGCCCTTTGACCTCTGGAAATAGGCACCAGTACCCCTCAAAACCCCACTATGGATAAATGTGTAAAAATAATGGTTGAATGGATTTAAATGCAACTCAGAAAGACTATTGTCTGTTATTGGGCAGTTAAATTTGGCTTTGTCTATTTGGTTGTGTAGAAACATTTTCAGATGATAAATGTGACATAACCATTATGTGATGGCTGAAAGTACATACAGTATATTGCCTTTCTTTAACCTTGTTAATTTATAGGAATGCCTCCACTTTAAAGATGCTATTTATCCAGAGGAAAAATAAAAACATACCAGAGAATTGGAGAACACTAACTTGACTGATATAAAAACGGCAATAAAACACTTTTAATGGTTCATATTCTTTTTTGTCTGACAAATCTACCTTTTGCCAACAAATGCTCCCATATGACATCTGTGCTTACGCAGAGATAAATGAATGATGTGATATTCAGCTCAATGTGGCAAATAGCTGATAATGATGTGTGAGAGGTGTGTCAGACGGGAAGGCATACTGGATTGCCAAGTGCTGTTGGACCCAGGTCAGACTGCGTTCATCTTACTAATGAGATGTCACACAGAGAAGATGAAGCAACCAGAGTGACCAAGCAGTCATCGCGGACTAATCCCGCCGCCCATCCCATCCCATCCCTGCTTTGAATTATGAAAACAGTCCTAAATTCAGTTTGTGAGGGCTGCCAACTGCCTACAGTAATCTGAAGGTTAATTTTTCAGAGAGGTATTTAGACATGGGAGCTAGTTATGTCCGATTTGGCTTGGACGTTATGTCTTTATTGGTTGGGCAATTGCAGCCGGTTATCCAGTACTCCATCTAGTATTTAGCCCCACTCTGAGGAGATAACTTAAGGGTAAATCAAGACTTGTCTTTTTCTTCTTAACAACTAAATCTGCAGTGGAGAGAAGTGAGATACACTCCTTGGTTCATCCACCCCCTCGGGTTAGTCTCACTTCTCTTAAATTCTCTGCTGCATTGCCAGTGGGCCAGGTTGATCCTCCCCATCATTGAAACTCATTCGGGGGGCATTAAAGTGTAAACCAGATGAAAAAACAAAGGGCTTAGGCAAATCAGATGGCTCAAACAACAACAACAAACACACACTCTGTAATCTGCTTAGGGAAATTAATGAGGGGGAGCCCCTTGGCCAAGGTGGATAATGATCCTGGACCACGGGGATGAGAGGCTGCAGTGGATCAGGCAGAAGGTGAGAACGGGAAGGGGGGATTAGGGATGGACTCCCACCAGAATCAAACAGGACTCTGCCAAAGGGATCCCTCCCCTCCTATACCCAAACTTCAAAAACTCCAGCCTAAGCTGGAAGTAGGTGTCTGTAATCCCCTCTGTGGCTGTAGATCTATGCGGCCAACTCAGGCCTAGCTTTCATCCTGCAGCTTGTTCGGCATGCTCTCCCTCCATGTCCTGGGAACGTAAACTTTTGCACTGTGGCCCCCGTTCAGATAGCAGGGATCTGCTGGCTCATTACCTCTTCATTAGCGTGCAGCATGTTTAGCTTGCCAAGAGGATCATACTATGCACAGGGTCTAGCTGCACAGACTGCTCAAAAGATCTGGCCACCACAGCCAGATGAAGCGATGCTTACTGCTGGAAACACAAACGAGCAGCTCATACTTAGGTGTTTCTTTTTTTGATGAACTTTTGGCGTAGCAGATTTTAAAGACTTGATTCATCCTTATCTGTAGCGCTTCAGTGGATCACTCTAAAGAATATTCAGGGATTGTCAGGATACTTGTTCTTTGCTAACATGGTTGTCAAGTTTGATCATCAGAACGGAGGGAAAGGATTTTCCTTATATGTATTTAGAATCGTATTTATTAACTTTTGAGAATTAGTGTCAAAACTGTCAGTTACATCTTTTGAAAATGTTCTGAGGTATCTTTGAAATATATTGCAAGATGTCTTCGGACTTAGATTTCTCAGCTTTTTCCTTTCTTTCTCACAATTCATAGACTGCAGAATGATTCAAAGAGAGGAATGGAATTGAGAAAATAAGCAGGCTTTGGGCCCCAAATCTCGCTGTTTAAGCCCTCCCCTGCATCCAAAGCAGCCACAGTCAGAAGCCAAGCTGCATGAAGCTGGGTTTCATCAACCACTCTGCCATCCTCTGGTATATGGCTGGCATTAAACCTTGCACCAAGAAAATTTTCTTTATAGTTGATATGGTTCACTGTCTTGTGAAAATATTCACATTCTTTTGACTTTAAAATGTTGCAAGTTGCAACCACAAATTTAAATATGGAGATTTTATGTGTGAGGCCAACACAAAGCGGTGCATTATTGTAAACTTCAAGAAAATGAGCAGCGTGTATTTTGGAATACGTCTACCAGCTTTGCACTTCTTCTTACATCTTTACCCATTCTTGGCTCCACACATCATCAAATTTGTCCGACCAGATTTCTTCTGCCACTTAAAGAAAAATATTTATTTTACAGGAAAGATCTCCATTGAGAATATTTTATAAGTAGGTATTCTCACACCATAAAATTACCACCACTATGTTTCACAATGGGATTTGTTGAACTGGATTTCATTTAGAGGTACCTGAGTAAACAGGCCTGAATACATGTACAAGACACACCTTTTAATTTTTTTAATTATTAAAGATATTGAGCACCATGTATAATTTTTCTTTAACTTAAAAATGAATCTGTTATCACAGTGTGTCAATTTCATTAAATCCTAATAAAACATATTAAGTTTGTGATTCTAAGTTCACAAAATGTGACTAAATTCAAAAAGGAATGTGATTGCCTGTACAAGTTAAATATTTAAAAAAAAATTATAATTATTTTTTTTTATATGTGCAGAATACCACCACATTTTGTGGAGTACAAACTTTGTACTCCACAAAATGTGGTGGTATTTTGCTCAGCTGCTTGTGTGATCCCAGTATCTAAATTATTCAGTTCCTTATCTGACAGTCATTCCCAATGCAGTGCAGGCAGTATGGCCTCATATGGTTGTAGCCAGGTGTAAAAGCTTGACCTCTCTGTAGGACAGCAGAGTGACTTTCATTAGCACGCCCACTGCCTAGTTCCCGCTGAGCTCACACATAGATTTAACAGAAAGGCTGCATTTAGGATGAAATGATGGGTTATTTAACTCGCTGGCGATAGTTTATTGCCATATAATCACATCTGCAGATTATTATAATAAAGTACTAGTTTCATTAAGTCATACAAAATAAAAACAGTACCAATCCAACTCTAGCACTGTTTTAGCACTGGTAGATGTAGTTGCAAAATCAATATAGTGAAAAAGGACATATTATAAAAACAGGAAACGTAATACACAAGAAAAATGAGAAAAGAAGGGAAAATTTAACAAGTACAATAAATTCGATACTATTTAATGGTGGTCATTGATTGTAGATTTCAAGACAAACAATGAAAGGTCAAACACTATTTTCATCGTGGGAGAAGAAGTACAGGTAGTGGAGGAGAGGAAGTACCTCAGTGTTCACCCAGATAAGATTAGCCTGGGGATGCAACAACAAAGCTATCCACAGGAAGGGACAGAGCAGACTGTACTTCTTGAGTAGTCAACATTAGAAGCAAGGTGCTAACTTCATCTTCTATAAGTCTGTTGTGAAGACTGTTAGGGTAGCAGCATGAGAGCCAGCAACGTAAAAAGGCTAAGCAATTCAATAAAAATGGCTGGTTCTGTTTTGCACACTGCTCTAAAATATCTGGAGAGTATTGTGCAAAAAAATTGATCCTTTAAAAAGTTATAAAATATTGGATAAACTTGAGTTAAAAAAAAAATTTAACAATGAAATCTGTTTACTGAAAAAATAATTAAAAATTACCAACTTATTCCCAAAGTTAAAATCTGATGATCAGTACATTCAACAAAGAAGCAAAAAGAGGCAGAAAGGTTTGTTGAGTATGTAAAGCAATTAGTGTGATCAACAGATAAGTTCAATGTTTTGCTGCCTAAGAGACTCTAGCTTCTGAAAATTAAACTTCAGCACTAATGACACACCAAAATGGCATCAACAATTACTAAAGCAATCAATTTCATAATCAAAATTGATTATGATTTTTATTCTAACATGAGAGAAAAACAAAGGACACTGGTTCTTTGCCAAATTTGAGACTCGTGAGGCAAACTGGAAATAAAAATTAAAAATTAAATTGCTATTTTTTGGCAATTTATTGGCCGGTTTTATAGGTATTATCTAAAGCTCTTTTGGATAATTGGGAAATTTAATTCAGTTCATGGGGAATTCGGTATTCCTCACCAGTCGATCGATTGATCGATCCTTTCAAAATTCTTTGGCTCTAATCACTGATATTTCTCCACATACGTTGTGTTAAACTTTACCAAAGAGCAGCAACATAAGTACAGAATGGAAAATGAGGCGCTGTCTTTAGTTTCAGCTTGAATGGGCTGAACTGCTGTGCAGTGGCCTCATCAGTGGCCCCCACTGTGGTGCCTCATGAAGACATATGGGCCTAAAGAGCACTTGATGTGGCTGCCATCGCCTTGCTTGTCATCTACAATTTTGCCTGCCCTAATCCCTGCTTTAATTTACTCCACTCCACAAGGCAAGCAGTGACTAACACTGTCCTCAGGGGTCCTTTAACTTATGCTACCAGTGACAAGGAATATGCAAAGCCACAATTTCTCACCAGGAAGGGTGACAGAGAGCAGTTCCGCTGGGGAGCACACCTCCCGCTCTTGAGTATCTTTTAATGTCACTCACAAGAGCACTTTGTAGAAGCAAACTATTCTTTGGAGGCCCCTTTATTAACATGTTGATCTGAGGGGTCATTAGGTGAAGATTGTTTGGTGCAGAAGGTGCAGCTATTGATTTGCTGAGAGATAGACTTTGCTGGAAAGTTTGTGACACTGTAAAGAGACCACAGAGACTGCTTCTTCAGACTCAATCCACACTATTTTCTACCTCTTTATCCCTTTTCCCTACCTTATTTTTCCCACTTGTCTAATTTTCTCCAAGAATGCTGTGTGGAAGACAACCCGTTGACGGCCACAAGTAATTGCTATCAGTCTGTCATTAGGTTTTTTTTCTTGCTCTCCCCACTATTTTTTTCTGTCTCCCTGCACAGGCCTGTGCTCAGCATTGCTTACAAATAAGACACTTAGGAGACGAGTGGAATTTGCTCCCCAAAAGCTGTGATGTATTGGATTTTTTACGGTCAGAGCAGCTCCACCAAGCGCCTTTTCATTCTCTGTTGTCCTGAGAACCATTTTCTCTGTGTTTGCAATATTCACTCTCTCCCTCTCTGTCCTCTCCTCTTCGCCTTTCAGGGTATCATTTGCAATTTAATGCTTACCTGGGGTGAGCCTTGACAATAGCCTCCACCATGAAATGGCCTAGGCCCTGCCTGCATGCCTAATGAGGTTGATGTTGAGCTATTTAGGTCATTGTCCCTTAACAATATCTACTTAATGCAACTCCATGGGAGTGGATTGTTGGAACGGTTAAAGATTCTATTAAGTCTTTACAAAAGCCATTCCATTCTGCTGTCCACCACATATTACCAGGGGCATTGCTCTACTTCAGTTTTGCTTTGTGAGAGACTTTTGTCAGAAAGCAGAGTAAAAAGGTGCAGTGTTGCACTGTAGGGTCAGCCCATTGATATCTGTAGCTTTTTAAGAGTTTATTTTGTAGGTTAAGAGGCAAACACCCAGTCAGTCGGCGGCTCTCTTATAAACATATGAAATCTAAATTGAGCCTGCAAGTTCATATTAATCATCACACAAAATGATCTGCCAAACAGACGGCCAACACCAACTATTAATCAGAGCAGAACCCGTGACAGGCTTTGGAATCGGAAGGGAAGGAGCCAGAGGGGGGGCCTCTTTCAGAGAGCACTTGATATGAAAACTGTGTTGTTGTGCTTTGTACCAGCCTGTGGGAGTTTTTAAACAAGCCCATATGGTGGTAGCCACCAGCTTTGGAGAAGACGGGTGGGTTGGGGGTTGGGTTAGCCAGGGCCAGGATTTCACACAGTCAGTATTGAGTGGGATTGAGGAGGCGAGCTCTTAAGCTGTCTTTTCAGGCACAGCAAAAGCCCTCCATCTGGCCTCCCCTAAAACTCGGGGTGAGTTTACTCAGCTCCCTGTTGGCTGATTGGGCCTCCTGAAGCAGAAGTAACAGCATCAATAGTGTAAACCCTTGCCACTTGAGAGTATTACATTTCTTTTCATGCTTGACTTAATCAAAAGTGGGGAAGTGAAATTTACACCTTTTTGATGTTCTTTTTTCTCTGCTTACTAAGAGGGGCGATCTTAACCCATTTGATCTTCACAAGCACACACTAAATGGCCAAATATGCCAAGCAGACGGAAGCAGACGGTTGGCACTTGCCAGTTTGCGCAGGGTCACTGTTGGAGCACTCCATGTGGTGGGGCAGGCAACCTCACAGAAGGCTCCAGTCTTTACAGAATTCAGCCAATCTTCTGTCTGGAGGCCCGCTGTCTCCTGCTCACTGTCCACAGCCAGCCAAAAATCAATCCACCCTCATGGTGATTCTCTCTGCTCTGTCTGAGCCAGTGTGAGGCTTGTGTTGACTGAGCAGCACCAAGTGAACACTGTAACTGGGGCTTTATAACAAAACGGTGAGACAAAAAGCACCAGCCAAGTGTCAGCACTATGATGAGTATATTTGATGGCATTAGCGTGGCTTTTCTCTGTCACTGTTTGAAACTATTAATCACATCATGCACTCAGTGATGTATAGAGATGTCAGTAATGACACACAGTTGCCTAAAATGAAGGTTTCGTATTTATTACTAAAATAAGTCAATATATAATGACATCAAATTGCTTAGTTGGGTGAACAAATGTTTTGACTGTAGTAACCTCTCTAATCCAAACTCTTACTGGCTCTGGAACGAAGTGAGCTGACCTGGGGATTTGTGAAGATTCCTCTCAACAGGAATCTGGAAGAAATGCTTCTAGCCAGTGACAGTTGCTCCAGGAGCCTGGCTTTAATGAGTGTGTGCTGTCTGGCGTCTTTAGCTCATGTTAAGCCCAGGCTAAGGCCAGGATCTGACTGATGGAGCCCTAGGCCTCAGTACTGTGGAGTTGTGTTTGCACCTCTTAATGAAGCTGGGAGCTGACGACACTGCCTGGCCCACTGCCTCTTCTTCCACCCTCCACAGGACCAGTCATGTGTCAGCCAAGACTGCAGCAGGGACCCACTCTATTAGTTCCTGTTTATTTCCAAAGCTTGCAAGCATTACTAGCTTTAGTCACTGTGTGCAACATTTCCTCCCTCCCTTTTCTTGAATTGTTGATATTCTTTTTGATCCAATTTTCTTACTTGCTGTTTTGGACAAGATATGAAAAAAGAGAGATAATTAAATGCTTGTGCCCTGTGGAAAACAATGCCTCCCCTTTCTTAGATTACCATTACAGTGCCTGGGTTGCAACAAATGTGTGTGTGAGTGTGCTAGCATGAAAAGAAGGGGCCCCCATCCAGGCAGCCAAAATCCTACAGAGGAACTTGTCTGGGATTGTGATATTCCGACAGCTCCGCTGCGACAAGATACATAGTTTCCATTCAGCAACAAGCTTCTTATTGGTTACTATAGTTTCACTAATGCCCAATTGAAGGCAATGCCTAATCTCGACAGAATGGGTTAAAAGGTGCCGATGTCCAGAGCCAGAAAACCACATGTTGAGAGTCAAGAGACCTAGCTCCCACAAAGAACAGCTCCTTTAGCTTTGATGTGGTCCTATCAGGGGCAGGAGATTGGAGAGAATGGGCGTCGAACACACAGAGGCACCAACAGAATACCCACTCGTCAAACTCTCACTGACAATAGCAACAATTGAAGTGCAGTTTTGGGACTTGTAAATAGTAAAATAACTCAAAAAGAAAGGTGCTCAACAACCTTTTATTTCCATGTCCACATTTCTATCCTCCATTCTTATCATTTCTAAAACATGGTAATTTCTTCCAATATTGACACAGTTTGGAGAAAAAAATCAGCATTTTTTATGCTCCGTTTAAACAGATCCTTGGATGTGCAGAGAAACGGATGAGATGTGAGGAGCCACTGTATCCTGAGATGAAAAATGTTTAAGATTCTCATGTCAGCTGGCGTACTGGAGACGCCTGTGGTGAATGCCATGTGAGTGTTGGGGGTGGCTCTCTCTTCAATAGACTGTCGCTCAATGGCTCTGAGGAGTAATTGAAAAGCTAATATTGTTCGGCATATCCAGGGATTACTCTTTATTGTAGCAACAAGTGCACAACGCTGCAGTGTTTATGTTTGGTCAGGCTTTGTTGCAGCCACTAATTGGTGCTGAGTGTAAAAATGTGGGGTGCACATTACCATGGCTGAGTCATGACAACACTAATGGACCCCCAGTTAATCACTTGCACCGTGTTATCTTTGGAAGGCATCTTGAATCTAAATCAGACACATAGCCAGGGATGCGATTGATTGGGCATCGTTTCAGGAATGTGATGAAAATGAGCTTTGCAATTATGTGTTTATGTTGGTGACGCTCTAAAATAAGCAGCTCTGAATGGCACATTATCTACGTATGATGTTTATCACACAGACACAGCTGTTTGCAATCCCATTCATTTATCAGACAGACGTTAACACTGCTTTTTTTTTTTAAAAAGTCACTTAGCAGTGCTCTGTCATCAAATATCGCCATATCTCTGCTCATTGTGCACCTTTATGGCCGATTTTAAATCAATTAAATCTGTAATTTGTAACAACTGCTGAGACTGGTTCAGGCCTAAACAAAGGCAATGGGATAACTGCCCTTTAGTAAAGCCTCAATGGGCTTACAATGTACTGAATTAGCTAGCATATTAATGACCAGCCGCAATACCCCTCCATTCTCCTCAGCCAAATCTGCTTATGCAAATTGTTCATGAATCCAGTTCAAAGGAACCTCTTTTAAGTGCAGCCGATCCCCATCTACACAGGGGGCCGAGAGAGAGAGAGAGAAAGTGACATGAGAAAAGTTAGAGACACTTGTCTTTTTTTTATTTTTTTTATTTTTTTTTACTTTGGACAAAGCATGATCCAGTTAGCATGCACCTCTGCTGGTTGTAAGCATGGTAGGGGTTGCTGAGTCCGTAGGATTGCTCCACAGAAGAGGGGGGCAAGGAGTGGGTTAATCCAACCAATTGTGACTGTGTGTTTAAAATGTGGTGTTCAGCAGGGGGGAGAAGCAGAACCCATCCAAGTTCATGCCCCTGTGTGAAAGAGAGGAGGAAGGCTGTGGGGTTCGAAGTTGAAGGGATAGAATAATCCCCTTCACATTTGTTAAAGGGCCACTGCTCTTTTGTGTTGGCCAAGACAAATTTAAAAGGCGATGTCATAATGGTTCGACTGGAATGATATCTTTGAACACAATAGATGTGGCTTCTTTCCACGTACAACTTAAAGCCCCATTGTTCCTATTATAGGCTGAGATGTTTGGAAACATGCGAACACTCTGAATAAGAATAAGTTGTTGTAATACAACCTGTTATAAAATATTGAGCATGATTACACATGTTGGGGTCTCATGAATGATACACTCTGAACAAAAAAGGGGGAAATGATATCACTGGATGTTGCATAATACATGAAAAAAATATGAAAATACAAAATAATCATGTCAAAAAACACTTTCCTTAAATTACTAATACTTTTATTTTATTTATTTCATTTACTATAAATGAGTACAAAAAATAAATACATTTTCCAAATAACGTCTATTAAAATGCCTGCATTTGTTGACAATGGAGAGTTGAGAAACTTTATTCCTAAAAACATCTGACAATTTTTAGATAGACCTATCAAAAACCATAGGTTGTGCTTCTCAAGTTCCAATCTTGGACCGCTTTTATGCAACATCTATTGCTCTCAAATTATGGCGCATTACAACTATTCTTTCTACAAGTGTGCTGTTGACAGACACCTTTATATTTCTGTCTCATCACATGACCAGTGTCTCTCATAATAACTTAGTGCATCCATAATGTCAGAATCTCTTCCTGCTTAATAAAAAAATACACAATTCTAAAGCAAGAAACAAAGTACTTCATTTGCAGTTGGTCAGATCATGATGATGTTTCTAAGTTCTGGTAGGAGCCATATTTTATATGCATTAAAAAAGGCTGATACCCGAATTGCTTACTTTTTCACAAGAATATAATGTAAACAAAAAGTGATAAAAAAATTTCACTTTTAGTATATATTAGTATATATGTTCAATGTTCAATGTAGTATATATGTTCAAGATCAATAGATCTTGAACATTTCACAAGTGATTTCTGTTAAAAAAAGGCATTTAAATATTTTGACTATAAAGTGAAATATTAATGCACTGGCCTCTGTTTTGTTACTTTAGCTAACAGCACCATCTAGAATGGGGAAAAATATCTAAGAGTTGCTAGTAGGAAAAAAAAAGTGAAAGCAAAACCAGTTCTGTCTAACTTATGACCCCCACCTTCTCCTCTCCATCCATCTTGGCTCTGGGGTTGTTGGACGCCACCCCCTTAGTGAATTTTCTCTCCTTAAAGAAGCTCATAATAGCTGTGTGAAGTCCCTTAAAGGGAGGGCTCCACTAGGTGACAGATTCTTCCTGTCCGTGAAATTCCCCCTGCGATAATTTGTCTTTGTGCTGATGGGCCCGTAGCTCCACGCGACATGGGTTATGGCAGGGAGGGCGGGACTGTCCTCATCACCTGCCATCTCCCTGGCCCTCTTGACACCCCACCCCTCCACCCCCACCTATCCACACTCACACACACTCCATTCTTCTGTCCTCCCTGTCCCAAACCCCCCACTTTCATCTCTTCAGCAGGAGCTGTCTCCTCACTGGCAGAGCAACCAAATAATGGAGCTTGTCACTGGCCTTGTTCTTTGTGTTTTTCAAGACCCAAGAAAAATGCAAACACTCTATTGTAGTCATTAGTTTTCCCATCCTTTCTGCCTGGGCCTGTGGGTGGGGGCTTTGACCCGGTTCAAAAGCGACACAGCAAGGAATTCGGCTTTTTAGAGAAAGTGAATTCTTGGTGTCACATGCCTAGTGTGTGTGCATTATACATCATGAATATGCTTGGTCTTGTATGCTACTATTAATATGCTGTTGAGCGCAGGTTTCTGTTTTAAAGATAAAACCCCGACTTTGCTTATCAATCACTTGTCTGGCTAACAAGTCCAACAAAGCGTGTTTCAGATTGAAATACATTTGAATGTTTTGTTTGGTAATTTGTTCATTAGATGTCAGCAGTATCTTTTTGACACAACAAATTATTTAACATGTAAGAAAGTAAAGTATTTTCATATTTTGTCATTTTCCCAAAGTGGAGTAATGCATATAGCGGTGAAGTGAAAGGAGATATTTTAATTTAGGATTTGATCTGTACTTTAGCTGAACTTAGAATATGCATTGAAATAATTTTAATGTAGATCTGGTTGAATGCTTAGGATTACTGTCCTGGATGGTATTTTTAGATTCATTCATATTCCCACCAGGTTCTCATGACCACTTTTTTTATTGTAGAAATGGTGTGTACGGTGTGATGTGCAGCAGTATGTTCTGCCATGTATAGAGTTAGGTATATTGTTCTATAGCCTGACCCTGTTTTCTATAAACTTTTTTACATTATCTGTAACCTGCCTGGTTTGTCGTTTGGTCTTCATGATGACGTTTGCTCAATAACGTTCTCTACTAAATCTATTAGGCCTTTGTGGAACAACTGAGTTTGTACAGGTTTTGAATTAAAATACTATTTATTATAGTACACTGGATATCCAGGTTGCATAGTGGAGGAGTGGTTAGCTTTGTCTTGCTTATTTTCCCTCAAGATTTGATTGGGTGAGATCAGAAATTTACGATTTACATTAAAGAATGAAGGACTCTTACCTTCCAGCAAGAAGGTTTTGAGTTTGAATCCCAGCCTGGACTTTCTCTGCATACAGTGAGCATTCCTAGATGTGAGTGTTTGATCTCTGAGTGTGTGCATGCTTGGTGGTTTGTCCTGTGTGTCTCTATATTTACCTGTGATGGAGCTGTGACCAATCTAGGGTTTATGGCCTCATGCCCAATCAGTGCTTGAGATAGGCACCAGCCTCTCAGTGACCCTGCAAGAATAAGTGGGTATTAACAGTAGTCGGATGGATGAACTGTATATTCTGTGTATGACAAAAAGCAAACAGTACACAATAAGTAGAAGTCTACTTGTTCTTTACGCTAATGTAATAGACCAGGAACAACTATTTAAAACCATAATACATTTTACAGGTGATTTTGGATTTACTCGTCTTCTGTTGTCCTTTCAATGTTTGGTGTAAATCAGAAGACTTGAAAAGGCTGAACAGGTCTGCCAGTGCTGTTATGATATTGTGTGAATGCTTGTAGACACAAATCCGTTGGGCCTGATTGAAAGCTCATCAATAGGCAGGGATAGACAAAAACAGAGGCTGCCCATGCCTTCTGCTTTTGTACTCATTCTAATTTCAGCTGTTATCTGGAATGTACCAGCTGTCCACTGTACACAAAAACTGCTGCCTTTCCCAAACCTGATCCTGGCATTTGCACTGAGTGAAGAGGAGCTGTGGAAGTGCAGGCCTCAAACCCTTGGGGGACAACTGGAAGCTCCTGGGAGGGACATGATGGACAGGAATGGAAGAGTAAAGCAACAGGCAGGCACTCACACTGGGGCCTGCATGCATCTGAAAGGGAGCTGGAAGTGTGTGTACGTATGTGTGTATGCGAGTGCCTGCAGGCGCCTCCATGCATCGGCCTGTAAATGTGTGTCAGACTTCTAAATAGGGCTTCCAGACATTCAAAGAAATGCTTTTAAAGAAGCACGTGTAAATATAGCCTTGAAAAAACAGTGTCATATTTACTCACAAGTACACACATCCGGGGTGTTCAACAATCAGACGCAAACATCAATGCAAGAAACCTTATAGCCTGAGCTTGATAGATAGTGGCAGACTCTTTAAAGTAAAGCTTATCTAAGGAATTTCAGAACGCTTCCATTTAGCAAACATGTTACTTATTGAACAGCACAGTCTTTAACACAGAATGTGAACTTCCATCTAAGTTTGTTGGTGTCTATACTTCTCTTACTTTGCCACACTGTAATTCCCAACTTTTTCAAATGTATCAAATGAAATGCATACAGTGCTTCAAAAAAGCATTTCCCCTTTGTAGATTTTTACACATTTGGTGTTGTCACACGTAAAGATTTCAATTTAAAAAAATAAATAAATAAATAAAAAAATCAGACAAAGATATATACATGAGAAATTAAATAAAATTTAATAAAATGTAATGATTTAATTTAAAATAATTTTATTGTCCAAAGTGATATAGTTATAGTGTTGCCAGGGTGGCACATTCATTTACTTGGTTTAGGGGGCCAACTTTCCTCACGGTTGCATTCACACTTACTGGACCAATAGTAGCGACAGCAGAAAATCACTTCTGTTGTGTCACTAACTTTACAGCAGCCCCTCATACCAAGCATGCACATAGCAACAGTGGAGCAGAAACACGCTCTTGCCAGGAAGAAAAGTCCAGCAGAACTTGGCTCAGTACAAGCAGCCGACTGCCACAACTGCTTCATGTTCCGAAACATTCGGCTGGGTTTGACAAAATCACACACAAAAAAGGAGAAATTTAGAAGGGGTAAATACTTTCTTTATTTTCTTTACAAAACTATTTGTTTTGCTGTGTGTTATTATTTCAGACATTGTGGCATATGACCTTCCATAGTACTTCTTCTTGCTTTTAGCTGTTGAAAATCTCCAGTTATAGGCCCTAGTCTCAACCATCTGACTAAATGACTTAAACAGACTAATGAATTACCCTGTTAATCAGAGCAGGGCCCTCATTTATAGATGGAAACTGCCCCTCTGACCTCTGTCTCTCCAGGGCTGTTTCATGCAGGTTTATTGCGTAACATCAAGTAAATATTACTTCAAGACCTTATTAATTCCTCACATAACCGTCTATAAGTAATTAGTCTCACTTACTGCAAGCGTCACAAGTTGTCAATACAAGTGCACCGCAAGAATGTATGTATGTGTGCATGTCTGCAGAAAGCAGACCTTTCTAATCGGTTTAAACCAATGCAGTCACTTCCTCTCACCATCAACCTTATCTGTAGCTTCTGGGGACAAAAATCATTTGAGGTAGGGTAAAATAACAGAAAATAATGGGGAAATATCAAGCGGATCTTTTTTGCTACCCCATTTATTCTGTCTGGTCCAACTGAGCTTTATCATCCCTAACACATCACAACATACCCCCTCTATTTTTATTTTACTTAGATTTTATTTTGCCCACTCAAACTTTTCATTTCCTGACAGATTGAGGCACCCTATTTAGCAGTTTTATTCATCTTTGCCTGCAGGCAGGGACTGACGTTACAGTCAATAAAAATGGGAGCGCGTCGCAGGCACCTCTTCTTCCCCTTCCCTTTGTGTGCAAAGTGGCAGCCGTGAATTTAATCGAGGGAGAATGTTGTGATTACTTAATGGTTTCCCAGGCAGCCATGGACTGGAGAATTAAATTCCGCATCTGCTTTCCAAGGCGTTAATCTCTTCTCCTCACATTCCGCCTGTTATGATGTGCACACAAGAGATAATGTTTAAACCGACTAAAGCAGGGTAAACCAGCGCAGGCTGTTATTGGCTTTATAATTACATAATTAACTTTTTGTTTCTAATCGTTACAGAGGTAATGGCTCCGCTAAAATGGGAGGCATCTGCCAGGCAGAAAAACCAAATCAAAAATCAATAATCCATAGAATGCCATTACAGTAAGTGCTTGGGCTGGAATCACAGAAGAAAGACAGAAAGAAGCTGGGGGAAAAGAGAGCAGGTTTGCTTCATCACGTCTGCCTTTTCCATCCCTTTCCTTCTTTTCCAGAGCAGTAAATGAATCTCATTTGAAGACAAAAGTGTTATCTGTGGGAAAGAAAGCCCAGCAGCTGTGTGGAGCAGCAGGGTATCAGGCTCTGCCAGGTGGATGGCAGAAGAGAGAGAGGGCCAAGAGGCACCGTAAATTACACCTGGCCTCCCAGCACTGCTATTGTAGGGCAATTGACCCACTCCAAATGAATTCCATTTTCTGCAGGTCCCTCCTTATTTCTAATTTACATTGTGATCATATATGTCTGAAAAATGATATCATAAAAAAGATGAATGTACTAATTACCTCTCTTCTTATCTCTCCCTCGCCCGGCGCACACCCCTTTTGGACTTACTCCTCGCGGCATGTAAGTATGTCACTTATTTCATTGTGACAGGCGTAATGTATTCACAAAAGTGCACCATAAATACAGACGTTCAGGTTGGCCACCTTGCACTCACGTCGAGGGGCCTCACAATGCCATGGCTGTTCAAATGAATGGCGAATTGACAAACATTTCTGGAGCCAAATTACCTCTGGTGTCACTGTGAAATTAGGTTCTTGACCCAGCCTCTGATGCATGCTTATATTTCTACATATTTTCCCCATCGATTTTCATGCATGGCATCCAGCCATTGTGGTGTGAGACGAGGTTCCCTATGAGAAAGGGGTTAGGGATATTTTAATACACCTGTGAAATGAGACTCTGCTCGTCATGAATATGCTAAAGTAGAGCTGTCACAGCAGTCAGAGTGATATCCCCTCACCTCTGCCAGACGAGCTTGGGGGGGTATAACAGATCCCCACATTCAGGAATGGAGGGACCAAGCTTATGCTGCCTGCCAGTGTCATTTTAACAAATAGGCTTATTAACAGTTCAGAGGCCAAGGACAACAGCAAGGTTAAGCAACTCTTCTGACACAGATGGGAGAGTATGAGAGAAATATGGAGTTGGCTGATAGGCGCCGATTGTGTGTGCTCCAGTTTTATGACTACACAGCCTTGGCTGAATGTCTTCCATGTCCAGTGAAAGAGACGACTTCCTTAAGTGTTTATGTCTCCTCAACCTGGGATGAACTTGTACTTCTGTCTGTCAACATCTGTTTGCTTAAGTTTTTATCCTAGGAAAAACTCCACCTTTGTGTGTGTTTCTCTGTTTTTTTTCTTCTTTTCTTTACCCTCTGCATCTGTTAGACTCTTCAGCCACATATGCTCCATCACTTGACTTTGTATTCCATGACACCATGCTTTGGCACTTGACCTCCTGACCTCATTCTCAGACAGCTATAACCACCCCTCAAAATCCAGAATGACCAGCAGTATAATGGAAATTTGCTGAGGTCACTATCACTAACCTAGACTGGGAACAAACATTCCAGGAACTTATGTTGTTATTGTTATTTCTTAAAATGTCTACTTCCATATCCGTTTTCAGACAATATTTTAAGAACAGTCAGAATTAACTCATCATAATTTTGTAGATTAAATTTACTCTGTCACATGAGTTTTGTCAGATGATTGTGGTTATCAAGTAAAGTAAGAATGCATTATGTTTAACCAATAAACACTAACTAGTCTTCTTTTCTCCTAAGACACATTTAAAGGGGAGTAAAGTCTCAAGTGACAAACAAGGCTTACCCAAGAAACACCTCATTTTGTGTCTTGCCATTACCCTTTGGTGTCACATTTGACATTTGTTTTAAGTTTAGTCTTTTCAGGCACAAAGCACTTTCTTGAGCTATAAAAGTCTGTGTGAAATGCTTTGCTTAACCTGCTGACACTAGGGAACTACTTAAGCCGTTTTCTCCTTCACCGTCTGTTAGCGCAATGATTCACTTTCCATTTCAAATCAATATTGGGGCATGCAAAAGGTACAAAGAACTTTGTTGCCATAAACCATTAATTAAGGACAGAAAAAAAAAACTTTATCCAGACAGTGTAAAGGTAAAAATGTGACTTTCTTCCCAGCACTGTAAATCAAGAGCAGTGTTGTCAAATTATTATTACTTATTTTCCATTCTAGAAGCAAATATGAAAAGACTGGGAATTTCCTAATATGTAAAATATTACATCATATAAATATGACAATACATGTGGAGGGTTAAACATTTTACAATTTCATATATCATCATTAAGCTATGAGTAACCATCTGTAACTTAAAATAATAATGAAATTATTGTTTTCAGGAAACTGCAGTGCACTGTAAACGCATATCAGTGATAGCTTTTCTCTTGTTTCAATAACACTCTTTAATGCAGTGAAGAGTGTTTAAGCAGTGGAAATCAAGTGATGCATGTTTTATAAAGCTTCTACAAATAAAAAGAAATCTGAAAAGCAATATGTATTCAGACCCCTGAATCACAAAACTCACTAAACACATACCACTAAATATAATCCACAGCAACCAATTTTATTCAAATGTTAGTTGGTGAATAAATACAGACCACCTCTGTTTAATTTATTCAGTATAAATACAGCTGTTTTTGGAAGCCTCAGAGTTCTGTCAAATAACATTTGTCAAGATACAGCATCACGAAGACCAATGATCTGTTGACAGGACAGATTACCCAAGGCCTCCACAGATGTGATTGAAAAGGCTGATAAGAAAGCCACAAGAAGTATAGTTTGCAACAAGTCATGTAGATGACTCTTTGAACATGTGAGCAATGTGAGCTGGACCATGGTATTGAAATACTGTCCCAACATGAAATCCAGTAGTGGCAGCGTCATGCGACAAGGATGAGGTAAATGCAGTGCAATCCTGTAAGGAAACTTTTATAGAGGTTACAAAATACTTCAGCTGGGTCAAAGGCTTACTGTACAGAAGGATAACATATGATCTCTGACACAAGAGAAGGATTAAGAATAAGGCATGTCCATGCACTAGACTAGATTATCCGAGTGAAAGTGAAGTTCAAGTGTAAATTAATTTAAAAGGAGCTGTACAGGTATGTCTGCAGTCAAGCTGAAGTTTCAAATACAAAGACAACTTTCAAAGAGAACTGGGTAGAATTTCTGAAAAGAGAACATCCCAGCCTTACACTAAGTTAAATATAAAAGAATGTAATCATAGAAGTAGCAATTGCAGGTGCAATGGTCTGAAGCATCTTCAAACAACCTCCACTCATGAGTCACGAGTGCAGAGTGACCCAGGAATCTTACAGAACAATCTTTTGCTTAATGTTCAACCAGTAACTGATCAATACTTGCTTCAGTCTTGTTTGTATTTCTTAAAACAGTGTTAATTTTATATATATATATATATACAGTATATAAGATACTGCAAGTGATTCACCCTAAGAGAATTAAAAAAGAAATAGGTTATGTTGCTGAAAAAGTTTTGAGAACCTGTTGAAGGAGGACCAGAGGATTTTTAGAAAAACTAGCAAAATTGCCCACAGGGGACTGGAGTTTACGTCTAGCACATCCCAAATCCTCAACTCGGGGTGGAAGTCCTGAGGGTTTGAGGCCACCTGGTCAAAGAGGGGACCGGCAGTGATAAACGCACCTTGTTTTGGGTCTCGTCATCTGAATGAGACATACAAGGGCTCAAGATGATTGATGAGGACTGGAGCGTGGGCTGATAAGACATGGCCCATGAATCTGTTCTACATCATCGGCTCCTTTGATCACTGACAGAAGTTCAGAGATGGACCTGTGCATCTGTCCAAACAAACAAAAGCCTCTTCCCTCTCAAATGCCTCACTTGCTCTGCAACAATGCAACCAGTCCCCACCTTCATTACCCTGCCGCTCAGGTTGACTCTTACTCATACACAAACGGTAGAGGCAAAAGCGAAATGACAGAAAGGCCATGAATCTGAGGGCAAAGCTGACTGTTAAACCAGGACAGAGAGCGGGAAATGAATTGGGAAAGGCATGAAGAGAGAAAGAGAGAGAGCAAAGTATCCGTGAGGGGCGGCTTGGAGCCTGTGAACCATGGCAGCATGGGTTAAAGCCCCGCAAAAGGAACACTCCTCTGCAATGACAGATTCGGCTGATAAGGGATGATCCATGAAAGCCGATCGGTGTGCTGACAGCAGGAGAGAGGCCTTGGCCCCGGTCGCCAGGGTGCATTACTGCGGGCAAATGCAGCTGTCAGGGCCAAAGCGGGCCATCAGCTCTTTACCATGCCACCATGTTGACGTCACACAGACTGGACCCCGTCTACCCCGTTTTTTCGATCCCTCTGGTCATAGAACTCTGCATTCCATCACTGAAACATTCCCAGGCCAGTCTGTAGCACAACTTCATTTTGGGGTGTAGTATATCAGCTGACAGGTGCTGAAATTAACCTATGCCAGCAATTCTGACATATTGACAATGTGCAAAAGAATGCTGGAGTGCACAGAGTGAAGGATTCTGACAGGTAAAGCATTAAAGATTAGACTTGGATTTATTCCAGAGAATCACATTGAGCTGCACTTACGAGGCCTCTTTTACTCGTCTAACACTGTAAGACTAAGGAGCTTTAGCACTAGTCTCAAGATAGACAGACAGAAATATGGACAGCATGGAGAATGAGATCCACAGTGTAAAACAGCAGACTTTCATGTACTTTCCCTGCTGAACATGCAGCCGCATGGCACTTACTCTGCCAGCCTCCAAAGAAAATTACCCCATTTACCAAGGGGGCTGAGAAAAAAGACTGCAGCCGATTCCCTCAAGGAAATGAAAGGCAGTAATAAGCTATTTAATTTTTACTTGAAATTATTTAAGGCTCAATAGATACACTCTGAGTCCTTATTGCTATTAAAATGATTATTCGCACCAAATTATTTTAATCCATTTCCAGAGGAAAAAAAAATTCTACATCCTCATTTAAAGAGCTAAATGGGGGCATCTATTCACTTCATGTGGTCTACATATCAAATTAGAGAGTTAAAAGCCTCTCTTTTATTTTGGCATTCATTTCAAATGATTAGCCCAGTAATGGAGATCCCCACAAACTAACGCAGAATTATTTTACATATAAATTCTGATTTAAATACACTGCCTCGTGACTCACTGGCTTTCCTCTAAGTAGCTTGTTTAAGGCAGGGCTCTTTTCTAAAGAGCATTAGAAACAACCTTGAAGTAAACAGAATGGATACTGTATCATGTAGAGGATTGTGTTTTTTTTTCCATAGTTCAAAATTACATTAAATTGATGTGTGCAAAGTAAACATGCATGACACTGCTAGGGTTTTTTAATTGAATGTGAATATCAAAACACGACAAGGACAAAAGGACATTTGTAAAAAAAAAAACATCAAATAGCTACAGTCTGTCAAAAAGAGCAGCCAGTTTTGCAGAATTCCCCTCATGGCCGTTCAAAACTCTGCATCTGTATAATATAAGAGGATATGTAGCTCATCGCTTTGACCTTGGTATGAGAGCTGATCGCTTTGGTCTTTCCCCCTTTTTGATCGTGTATCTCCTACTTCACCTCTGCCCATGTCTAAATCCTATTTCTTTCTGCCTCTTTCTCCCTTCATTCTCTAGCTCACCTTTCTCCTTGCATTAAAAGCTGAGGAGAATACCTGAAAAGGTTGGTGACCTTTTAATGAAAATGTCAGTATGCCTGTAGTGGAAAAAGAGGCAAAAGCCCAGAACGTAGGCGAGGTTTCGGTGACACCTGAGCTTTCACAAACCCAACTACATCCTTATTGAGACATTAAATGTCGGTTTCTTGTCTCTATCAAAGTCTTTATGTTTTTTTCATGAAATCGGGGTGAGATCTTCCTTAAGCACTTGTTTCTCTTTTAAGATTTGTAGCCAATCAAAAATACTTTCTTTAACCAATTCTCTTAAAAATGATTGTTGTATTAATGACTAATTCTCATCAACTGAAATCAAAGAAATTCTTAGAGGGCACTTTGACAAATATATCTTAAAGAGATTCCAAATATCCTTCAAATACTTTACATTAAAAGTCAGGAGATGCGGGAAAGAAAAGGATTAATGATTCCTCTGTGATTACCAGAGCGCTTGTTCAGCCACAACTGGGCTTGACAGATGTACACCTGAGAAAAAGTCACTGGGGCTAATGCGACTTTGATGTCTTCCTCTACAGCTTTTCTTTTCCTACATCTATGCACGGGATTCTGAGTCCACCTTGAGGAATTGAAATGAAGATCTTGCCGAGTGGCTCAGTAGCAGATGCCAACCAGAGCAGTCATGATCATTTGCTGACTGTATCTCAGCCTTTTGTCACGTTTTGTCTTCTGTCTCTATTTTTAGCGTGGCGAAAAGACGTCAAGGCGAAGGTGTGTTTTAAGTAAGTGACAGCCTGACGCCCAGCTTTATTTGATGCTTGCCAGATCAAAGCCTCACTGCAGGGCACGCTAATTTGAAGTCCACCGCAGTGATGATCGCTGTGCATGATTACCCCACAATGGCACTCCTATTAATCACATCACTCTGATTATTCTAATTTGATTTGACTCAGCGATGCCTCTTCTCAATTTTTTCCCTCCGTCTCTTTTTCTCATCCTCCCTCTCATCATCGTCATCACAAGGTCTCCCAATAAAACTGTCAAGCGGGGCAACTGCTCTCCACAGTAAGTGGATGACATTTAAAAGGCTACAACATGACTGACAGTGTACTCACAGAGGGAGGGAGTGAGAGTGCAGAAGGGGGAAGAAGACGAGGAGAGCTGGAGACAGGGAAGATGAGGAAAAGAGGGGATGCCCAAGTTAATACTTACAAATGACTAATGTCTCCCTCAGCAGGTGCCACGGCCAGACAAACTGGATAAATATTGAGATTCCTCTGAGCGCAGCAGCACACGAAATGAAACCCAACTGCTTCTTATACAGCTCTAAAAGTGACATGACTCTGCTGGGTACCTCAGCTCTGTCTATCCAGATAACTCCGCATGATTAATTGCTCTGAAAGTTTGGTAAATGTCTGGACTTTCAAATACATACAGCTATGTCCACTGTGTGATTATTGTTTGAATGGACAATGTCTGTGCTATCAATATTTCTGAACATGTGCTGTACCATATACATTTAAAAATGGACTGTATTTAAGAAATGATTATGTAAATGATTGCATTTTCTTAATGCAATCATTTACAAATAACCATGATTTTTATCTTTGCTTGTATTGTTTTTTCTTGGTTGTTAAATATCGCCTTAGCATTCAACTCATGCCATGTAAAACTGCTTTATTTTCAACCTGTCTGCCGGTTAAGTCAAGCAAATCAGTATTGGTGTCTTTCTCCTGAACAAGTTGCCGGTCCACCATAGGTATATTGTTTGCATATATCTCCCTGAGTCCATATTTAGAACCAACATGTCTCTGCCAGCTTCATACATTCAGTCACTACTTTTTTTCTTTTCAGAGTTATAATCTCACAAAGAAAGTAGAGCTAAGAAATACATAAAATATAATGAAGCATCAAAATTAAGCTCAAATATATTTCACAATTGCTCTTTTCCTGTTAATATGGACTTCCTATCTATGTGCTAATTCTGCTCCAGATCTGCATGCTCCACCCTGACTGTTAGCGCATTCAGTGAGTTATTTTTTATATTTCTTTTTTTTTTTTACGTCAAACAAGCTATGTCCCAGGGAGAGGCCGAGACAACACCAAAGCACATCCTCTTTCCACACAATAGAGATCTCCAACTATGCTATGCCCACACAGCAGGCATCCACCACTATGCAGAGGGCAGGAAGCTGCTCCAGCTGACCCACTGCCTCCTCAAACATACAGTCAGAGGAAATTCCCTTAAACAGCGGGAGTCCGAAAGCTAAAAAAAAATCTTCCTCCTAATGTTGCTGACACAAACTGCTTCAGAGACTCAAATCATTCAGAAATTATTTCATGGTTCTCTGTTCATTTATGCCAGGTGCACGTAAAGAAATGTACCAAACAGTTCCATATGTGACGTAAACAGTTTGTTTTCTAAAAATATCAGTACCTACTTTACAGTTAAATATAACAATGAATCCACTGTCATTTTATAACCCCTAATGTCTAAAGTAATGTTCAAATCTTGTCCAAGTCTGCTACATTTCCTCATTTGCCATTGTGAAACAGTGTAAGCAGAAGAAACATCAAGTATCTAGACTGGAAATTGATAAAAAAGACAAAGCCTCAGTAAAACACACAATCTCCATTGTGTTGGTTTAGGAATGAAAAACCCTCCTTTAAATGTTCCATGTCTCTCAATGTCACTGCAAGTTCAACGAGATTAGATACGGGATAGCTTCGGTTGCCTTTTCCTTGCTGAAGGAGATTGTGAATGAAAACAGCAAGGCTGTAAAAGTTGTTTTCTAATCTCTAATATTACATGCTTTCCACATAGTATAGGGTGTGAAAAGAAAAACACAAAGAAAAACAAACATGCAGACACGTTCACACATCCGAGGCCCCTGATATCTTTAATAGACTCAAAGGGCTGTGCAATTCACACCTTTCGGTCCAGAATGCCCAGACAGAATTGGCCATTTGGCATACAGATGGCACTTCTGCTAAAGTGTGGTGTAATTGGTGCAAAACCATGGCACTGTGTGGCCTACCAGCCAGGGGTACCACATTTTCTGGACAAAGGGCAGTGTGTTTTGGCTCAGTGGTGGGCTGTGAAGAAAACTGTGGTCCATAATGATGCAGCCATATGTTGTGTAACTCCTATACAGCCTGCATGTCTTTGTGCCTGTAGCTGGAGGGTCACACGTCTTTGTGTGCAGTGTGTTATGGTGTGACACTGCCATTATGGATGAGTGCTGACAGCCGGTGGAATGGCCACAGACAGAGGGCTTGTACTTGTTGTGTTAACACTGGCGGGACACAATAATCTGCTACTTGTAAAGCAGGTATCGTCCTGACAAAACCATTATTGTTTTCACATGGTAATGAGCGCTGGGGAGGGACTGGGAAATAGATTTAGAGGAGGCTGGTCCAGGGCCATGGCTCGCCTGAAACAGGGTGTACGTTGGGTGGGTGGGTAGGGGGTGTAGGGCAGAAAGGCGGGGGAGAGGGACATTAGGTTTGTTCTCTCGCATCACTGAGCACTGGAGAGTTGTCTTAAATCGCCACAATACAAATTAGCTGGACGAAAGAATGGAAAACCCCAGAAGAGGGGGAAAGGCAGATGACAAGCATGAGCATTTAAGTCAAACACACAATAGCATTTGGTATACCCCCCCACCCCCCTCTAAATCCACACACACATACACACTCCTTCATGCCCACATCTTCCTCTCTGTGCAGATCAGGGTGGATTAAAAAAGAAACCACAGTGTGTTTTTTGGTGTCCTCTAATGATGCAAGCAAGGATGCAAGTCAATAGAGCAATTCATTAACAAATCAAAGTCCCAGGGGTATGCGGGCAGTATGGCTGTGTTTGTGCAAAACTATCCTTCCGAATGGAGACCCATATGCTGGGGGTCAGGGTGACGCCCCTCTCCACTGTGTTTACCATTCAGCGTACACACTCTGTCGTTAGGGTCAACCACTACCTAACGTGTCCACTGCACACACAACAGAATTTCCATATGGTCCATGAAAATAGATATGCCGTTGGACTTCTCTTTCTTCCCACGCCCCAGACTTCAGTGTCTTTTGCTACTGTGTATTTTGTGTGCATTCACTTCGGCTTGTTGAAAGGCTTTTGGGTCTGAATGGGCTGTGGTTTTCATCTCATTAGGAATATAGCAAGACAGGACAGTAAAAGAAATGCAAGTCCTGGTCACTTGTTTTCTCCTTCTTGTGCAGAGCATATGAACACCTTAGATTTTTACTTTTTTCCCTAGAAGAATTGTTTTCTCCATGTGAACTAGAAACAAAATCCAAAACCTTGGCCGGAACACTTGGCCTACCATTTGTAGGCTGAACTGTGGTAGACCGAACTGCTGATGTTGCAAGAATCTAAAAGAAATCGGACTGTTATCTTTAAGTTAATTATTCTTTGGTAAACATGTATTAAGGTAAGTAATTAAGAGACAATTTTTATTATTAGCTGACCAGCTATTGTTGATTCTTTTTACTATTATTAAGTGAAGTGGCAAATTTTGTGTGGATTCAAAACATACATCCATTAACGAACACTTAATGAAATAATGCATTCTCCAGATTAATGTTGAGAATTTGAGATTCATTTTGGATAATAATGAGACTGATTTGTTTCTGAACATTATTATGGTGTAGCTTAATTACCGAGTATCCTCTGAAGTTTCTGTCTAGTACTACATGCAGGGCACCTTTTCAAAGGACCATTAGGACTTTTGCTGTATTAGCAATGATGTTTCATAAGAATATGGAGCCAGTACTGATGACCACTTGTGAGTGGGAAGCCTACTGAGACAGTAGTGACCTACTGAAGAGGATTCCAGTCCGAGGGCACTTCACATGACTCTTTCAAATCCACACAAATAAAGCCCTTTATGGCCTGAAAGTGGCCCCACAGAATGGGTGATACAGAGCCCCCTGAAAAGCCCAACACGATTGTCATGGATATTACACGACGCGAGCAACAACGGACTGAAGAGACAAGTGTTGATCAGGAACAAAACTCGAGCAGACTTTTCCGTGAGGCGGGCCAGGGAATGTTGACAGGCCCGTGAATGGTCTGTTTAACCCTTTGAAAGTGAAAGGGGGCTCCCTGAAACAAACGCATTCTGATAGACTTTGTACGCACTGGGACACAAAAAGTACACTAAGCTCCTGCAAGGGAACCAGACAGAGGGCAGGAGACGAAAATAAGATTGGAAAGGTGGGAATGTGTTTGTGCCAGAATCCATCAGCCTGACTCTTCTATTTTCTGGCTTCAACGCTTCTCTTTTGAGCTCAACAGAGAGATGATTTAAGCCTTCACTGGGCTCCAGCATCCATTTTGACTGAGTCCATTTACAGTTTTAAAAAGACTGTTTGTTCACAAGAGTATGCTGTGGTTTGATGGATAATGTCAAACCTAACATGAATGATATCCCACTGTCATCAACAGTCATTCATCCAGTTGCCAAAAAACTTTATTTCTCTATCAACACCCAGGGGTAAAACTAAACACAGAATGTATTATTAAATGTTTGTAAGAAAGAAACACACAAACCTTGCTAAAAAAATGTCTTTCTGGTAGAAGATGACATGACTGTTCAGGTTGTAGCACTTTAAAAATGAAAACAGAAATAAGAATGTCACTTCAAAGAGACAATCACTGAAAATAAAATAATTAGACTTAAACTTAGACCCAACACCTCTTGATCCTGTTGATTTAAAATTGGGGCATTTGACAGTTATGGGGCTGTTTTCTGCATAAATGCTAATTGATTGGCGGGTGAATGAAGCAAGGGTTTGGCAGGGACAACAAAACCAGGTTAGGGATACTGAATTCATGTTGATTCAGGATCCCTGCCCTGTATTGGGAGCATCTGTGGCTCTCCACTAAGTCAAATGTAGCTAACTAGTATATTTGCTAATACGGAAATCGAAAATGATTCTGTGTGTAACTGAAGTGACTGACATAAAATTCCACTCGATCTCTATAGCAATCCAAGTATTGTAGTAATATATAAAGAAATTATTGTTCAATAACAATACTGTATGCTGAATAAACCACCTGATGTTTTCCCTTCTAAAGTTTGTATGGTGTTGTTGGTGTTGTTGCCATTGTCTATACCCACTTATTTTTGCTAAGTTATGGGGGAGCTGGTGCCTTTCTCCAGAGGAGTGAGAGGTGGTCGCCCGTCCATCACAGGATTGTGTGTGTAGTGATGTACATTGAAAGCTGTAGAGATACCAATAAGATCTGAAATCTCTTTTGATCAGATTGGACACTCCCAGCATTGGGTTAAAATGCTCTGTAGCAAACCTTTTTCTTTAATAGTTGAATCTTGTGTGGTGAATGGGCATTTGGGATATTACAGTTGCCTATATTACTTATGGTTTTCATGGAAAGTTTAGTTTCAGCTAATTCCACACCTTCCTGATGCTCTTCGTAAGAAGTCCTTGGTTCTTTGACAACTGTTCCGATTGGTCGTTTTACACTTCTGTCTAAAACCTTGTAAGGAGCACCTGGTCATGCCTGATTTATAGTGCAATAATGTATCTTTGTAATAATAACCCCTAACTGTGCTCACTGTGACATCCAAACATTTTGAAGCCATGTGGAACAGTGCCACCAACGATTTGTTGCCATAACATTAAAACGTTCTTGGGAGAGCCCTGTGTTTTGTGATGCTTGTTGTGTGATACTTTGATGATGGATAACATTTTCAAAGCCTATCAGTTCGGACTAAACCAGCATTTGTTTGTTTCAATTGACAGAGAGTAAGACTGCTTTCTACATAATAACATATTCTAGCATTTCTTGGCATTTGGTGCTTTTTGCCACTTCTTTAATGTATGTGTTTCATATTTTTTTACTCTTTGCCATTTTATTTATTATGTCAAGTGTACTTTCTCTTTCTGTCTGGGTGCTTTAGGAATGTTATTCAAGCCAATGGTCATTTTTGAAATGTTAACTGAGAAAAACATGACATGTTCAATATTTATTTTCCCTGCACATTGTCATCTCAACATATGCCACTTCTTATCAAATGTGGAGTGAAAATGTAATTAAGGTTAACATTAGTGCAAACTGGAATTAAAAATTAGTCATGCTTTCTGTATTAAGACACGTAATACATTTTTGTTTCGTTCTAGTTGATAAAAACTCAAGGTTCCATCCGACATACAACGAAATTGCATGTAAGTCATGGCATTTATGTTTGACTCTATGTTCAAATGTGCCTACATGCCTAAACTTAACATGAGTTTCCTCTTGCAAACTGCTACAGCGAGGCTGTCACCCTCCAAACTCTCTCACGTAGGCTTCTCAGAGAGAAAAAAAACAAAAAAAAAACTTCTTCAGCACAGCTCCTGCATGCTGACGGTAATCCTGAACTTTGGAAACTGCAAGAGAGGAAGAGAAATGTGCTTAGTTCAGCTCCTTCTTGTCACAGGGTGTAGTTTGAGTGGGAGCAGACATGGCTGCCATTGTGGGAGCGTTCTGTGTTGCTGTGTTTGTGTCAGGAAGGCTTTCAGCAGCGAGCGTTGTGACAGTGAGGACGTGTGAGGTGCATTGAGATGTCCTCATTCTAGGAATACTGCCACTGCCGCCATGAGAACAGCCAATTATGCCTCCAGCATGCAAATGTCTTGCAGAGAGAGGGAGAGAGACAGAAAGAGAAAGAGAGAGCAAAAGACAAAGACACAATGGGGTCTGTGAAGGTTCTATGTGTGCCCTACTCAGTCTGAGACTGTTGTTTAATTGCCATGTTTACCCAGTGACTACATCCCGTGTCATTAGCACACAGTGTAGTGTCATTTGTGTTGTCACACTATACTACAACACCATGGGGTCATTATTGCTCAACTGGCATCAGCGCACAAAATTGACATATTTTATGTGGGAGATCTAGATACACTCCACGGAGTTGTTTTTTTTCTTCTTATTTCATGCACTTTCAAACAGCCATGGGGCCAATTAATTTTTGACCAGTCCATATCCCAGGGACTGTTGTTGCTTTAATGGTGTGGTTTGCAAGCGCTCACATGTCACTGTGTATCTGATGAGACAGATAACTGCACTGTGTTTAAAAGCTTTATAACAAATGCAATATCAACGCTTTTGTGCAAAAAACTGAAAATGAATCAGTAAAAGTACACTTAAATGTGTGCATTTTAATTTACACATTTATGATTTTACTGGACTACAACTTAGCAATTTAATTGAAAAAAATCCAGTTAATATTAAAGAAAACTTAATAGTCACTATAAAACTAATATAAATTCGTTTATATTTATTGCAGATTCATAGCAAAAAAGTCCCTTAACGTCATGCATTAATAGCAACAAAAATAGAGTTAGCAGGAGGTGGGAGAACAAATAAAAAACATGGACTGGGAGGCAAAACAGCTTTCTGTATCCCTGAGTACCTGGTCAACACAGGTGGCAGATTCACAGGAAACAGATTTAATTATGCTCCTGGTAACAATGGTTTGTCCTTACAGCGGCTGACACCACTGTTGACAAAGGCCGCCGCTGCATTCTAATCAGGAAACAAAATGCCGTGGAGCGCCCCAAAGCCCTGCTGGAGAATCATTAGCAAACCACCTTCCAGGAACAAGGGAAAACAGCAGAAGAGAGAACAGCCCCTGACACGCAGTGCAGCGCCATCAGGCAGGCAGAGCTCATTTCCCACCCTGGAGACTGAGGTCCACCAAGGGAGGTGAAGAGAGAAGCTGACCAACTGATAGACAGACAGACAGAACGACAGCCGGGTTGCCGTGCCGAGCCGTCCCACCAGGGCCGAGCATAACAAGGGGGCTGACAGGCTGCAGCTGGGTCCTGCCTAACGAAGGCGGGGACATTAGCGAGGCTCTACGTCTGTCTCATTAAAAGACATCAGCCCACCTTGATTTCCACACACGCTGCCCACTTGTGTGACAGCTCGGCATGCCAGCAGCCAGAGAGGGAGAGTGGCGCCACTGCACCTCGGGCCAGGTGACGGAAGGAGCTGTTGACATTACAGTGTGGGGAGGGACGGGGGTCAAATGTAAGGTTGACCTCTGTCTCGGGGACAGTGATGACCTCGTTAGGGGCCCTTGACAAAAGCGGCACTGGCTGGGTGTCACCGCTGTCACGGTATACACAGGTTGGCTGACACAGTGGCTCCCATTGCCGCAGCTCCCACCGCCTCACTATGACTAGTCTGTACTGCTGACACTGGGGCGCTCACTAATGAGCATCAAAGGGCCTGTCCTTCAACTAGTAATGAGGACAGGTGACGACAATATCACATAATAACAGCGGCTGGAACATGAGTCTGGACAGTAGAGGCCAGAGCCGGATGAGACAGATGAAAATAACATTTTAAAAGGACAGGCCTCTTCAAACATTCAGCGTTGGTGCAATCATTATCATAGAGCAGACAAAATAAGTATTTAAAACGTCAATATTTTTTCTTCAATTAAAATTCACAATAGATATTTGTGATTAGCAAACACAATTTAAGCTGTGTGAAGTAACGTACAGTATATTTACAAAAGGAAAACGTACTGAACACACTTTTGCTGAAATGGGTTCAATTCTGAGTAGCAAAGCCTTTTTTGTTTGTTAAAACATCAACACACAAACATGAAAAACTGTCTTCAAATTCAGAAGGTTTCTGGAGCTTCTTCCTGTAGTTTTTCAGTTGCGTTTAAATCACAAGATTGACTGGGACATTGCAGCAGCTTTGTCTCATCTAAAAGAAAATCACGGTTGTATTTGTCCTCACTTGTGAAACAATATTTTTTGAGGTGATGTACAGTGAAATTTCTCCTCCAAAAATTAGAAACGGGTAATTTTTTTTTTGTTTAATCAAACATCAAAAATAGCTATATTTTAGTCACATTTGATCAGACCATTTTTCCCAAGGATTTACTGACTTGGTCAAATTTTCTGCTGAAGAGAAAACTACATTTTCAACATGCTTTCTCTTCAGCATTAGTCTCCGTTTTTGAGTGGGCGTAGTAGCCATTTTGGTTGTTGGCATTATTCGACGATTTAATGTAAAAACTATATCTCCCTGCTGAAAATACAAGTCTTTCTCAAGTTCTCTGCTTAATGACTCCTGGAAAAGTCTAATTATTGACTTTTCTATCAGAACTCTTTTGAGGAACCCATAGCCAGAGCAGGTTTTTGGAACATATTATGTTTTATGGACTGAAGCCCGAAAAGAGATTTCCTAAACACTCAGAAGTCTAGAAGTACACCTGTAACCAATGTCATCAGTATGTTTTGCAACAACATTTGTAGACTTCCTGTGTAAGGACTTCGTTCTGAAAAATCTTTTTATAGGCTGGTCGTATTTTTCAGATTGGATGAATTTCAACAGAGGAGGGAGAGAGAATTATTTTGTGGAAATGTAATAAGAATGAGTTAAGACTTATAAATACACACGGAGGATACCATGGGAGGAATCAGAAATTATGTGGAACAACATGTTGCTCCTGTGTGGAAAACAGGGAAGCAAAAACACAAATAGGAAACATAGAGAAATAAAACCTGCACAGAGTTTTAAGGTAGGTTGGTACCATCAGGGTTAGCTGTGATGATAAGAACATGAAGCAAATGGAAGGGAAAAAAGATGATCAACATAAATGAAAAACTAAGAAATACAGATAATTAAGACTAAATGTTTAAACAATACATCAACGACATAACATTTCAAAAACAGTACAAACAAAATTAGTACAAAGCCAAAAGTCATGACAAGACAATGAATTAGGCAAAATCATTCTTGCACCGACATGGATTAATGATGCCGACTTCAGCCTCTTTAATGGATGAAAAAAAACATATTCAACACTTTTCCCCCTGTCGAGTATTCAAAAATATTTTCTAGAGTAACAAAACTTACCGTTCTTCTGAAATATACTACACAGAGTCCTAGCAAGGGTTCGTAATTATGCATAACGGTCCCAGTGCAGCAGTATTACACCGCCTGGTCTCATATATTCAGTTCCAGCAGCTCTCCCTGCAGGTCTCCAGAGCTCAGTTTAAGAGGAGGATGAATAGAGTGATGAAGTGCAGGTCACATGTCTGTTTGATCCAGTGATAACGAGGGGGCTGAAGAAATAATCTATCAGCAATAATCCCTGACTCAGGAGACACCTCGGCACTACACATACTTGATCTGACTCGCGCATGCAGATGACAGATGCACACGAAGGCCTGCAACCAACACACACTCCACGCTGATCACCATATTCAGCAGGCCTTCATTATCAGTTTAATGTGAAGCAGGGGAGTCTGCAACCAAAATGACCAATTATTCAGCATCAAGTATATCACCCCTCTTTCACTCACTGGGATTTATTACCATAAGATACCCGGGTGAGAGTAAACGGCTGTAAACAGAACGCGGACAGGCAGACAGATAATGCTGTTTATTGTGCGGAATGGTACAGGGAGAGAACTCTGCACCGCTGGGACCTCGCTGGATCCGAGTTGAAAAGTGAGCACGTAAAACACACAGGAGAGGTTATCAAGGAAAAGATGCCATACTCGACACCCATAAATCATTTATAATGTGTACCATAACATTTTCCTCTCTTCTTTAGTCACAGTGAAGGGTAGGCTCCCATTTCCTGCTTGGGTCGTGTAAAGATAATCATGTATCCATTTACATTTCCCATAAAGGAATATGGAGATGAGGAAGGCGAGTCAGCAGGGGGTTACTCTCGCTCTCACACACACACACACACACATATAAATACACCGGGGGATAAACACACGCACGCAAAGACACAGTCGCAAATGTATTTGCCTTGCTATGCTGTCACAATCAGGACATTTTGAACTATCACAGATTTAGATTAGAAGCTGTCAATGTTTTTGTTGCAGCCACTGTTCACAAATGAAAGGCTGAGGCGAAACGAATGAACAAAACAACATCCTAATGATTGTTTATACAGTGGAAACATGAAGCAATTTCGACTGATTATCGGGACAATGTCTGCCAGTGACGCCATTGTTAGTGTACAGGCCAGAATGAGAGAAAAAAAGAGAAAAGTCTTGATTGAGAACAAAGCAGAGACAGCTGAAGCCATCATCTTTTATTCATTACATAAATGACATTTTAACAAGAGAAAATTTCTCATTATTGCTTCATTATACTGTATAAAAGCTCTGTTTAGCAGATTGATAAAGTGATAGTGCTTTTATGAATATTAATATGTTTAGACTGGAGGCCTCAGCCAAGGTCAAAGCTGTATGTTATAACAACACAGACCATGACAACACATTGGGGTCAATAGATAAAAGAAGAATACTCATTTTAGATTATTTTTATTCTTAGAGACTTGGGTATTTGCAAATATTAGAACCAACGTCAAAGTTTAAACATGGTTTTAGCCTACAATAAATTTCCAATCTGCATTATCTCTGACTATGTAAAAAGATGTGCCACAAAGATTTATTATTTATTATGATACCTTTACAATCAAAGTTCATTTAGATTTGTGTTAATCCCGGAGCTGTAAATGTACACTTTCTGTTTAGAGTCAGTAATATATGCACACGTCTATCAAAAATAAGGCAAGTGCTCTGTGGCAACAGAGAATAGTTTATTCGAATTGGTCCGGTGGCGGCGAGTGAAGTAGAGCAAACGTCTGCATGCAAAATGAGGTATTTATAAAAAATATGGGCTATGCTGTCCTCCATTTGAAAGAAGCATTATCCGTACTAAAGAAGGACGGTGGGAACGCTGACCTTTTTAAGCTCAGCTCTCTGTGTGCACACCTAATGCGAACGTGAACACAACCCGGCACTTGAAGACGTAAACACAACAGAGTACGCAGTTTTTCTCCCACCTCAGCTCGGGGGATGTTATTTCAAATAATTACCGGTGGCCTCTCCCTGTCCCTGGTGGCGGCTGCTTTTGTGTGAGTTGAGACAACAGTGGGTCACAGTGGAGGGTCTGCTTTAGGAGGAAGTGAAAGTGTTTGCAGTGGCTGGTGGTGGTGGTGTTGTTGAAGGGGGCAATGGAAGATCTGAGACTGGCCTCCTATGGCCCTGGCAACAGCTCTTAATTAACCACCCAGGTATTCCTGAGCCTCACGGCCCACTGCCCGGTTGGCCATATGGCTGGAGCTGCGCCATTGCCGTAATTACCAGGGGAAACACTGCATCAAAAAGAGCTCAGCCAACATAAAGCTTGTGTAAATTATTTTTAATGGTTCCCTTCTGGCAGGAGCGCGTGTTTGTCATCTCAAAAAGAGGGGCTGAGTGTATTATTCGCCCTTGACCCCTCTTTTCCGTGTACTTGCTCCATGCTTGAGAGTGTGACCCGTCTACCTAATTCTAGCTGGTGTCTCACAGACGCACGCAAACATGCATGCACAGCCATTAGCGCTGTTACACTGCTAAGCAATTCCCCTTTCCCCCCGCTGCTTGAGTGAGTGCTTATAACCCACAGAGAAGGCGGCATTTATCTTTATGCCCTTAGCCACTTCAGAGTGACTCATTGGTGTTTTGTTTAATTATCGGTCACTACATCACCTTAAATCTGGCCAACATGCAGGCTAAACATTCTCTGTTTTATAAATGTAATATTAAAGAGCAGATGGAGCTCAACATGATTAATTAATTGCTCTTAAAAGTGCAGAGCATGTTTCACATTTTACTAAAAGCCAATTTCGGGCCCTCATCGAAATATCACCTCACATGCTCATGAAACCAGCAGCCATCTTGAATTCCCATCGGAGAAAATGAAAAGAGAGAGAGAGAGAGAAAAAAAAAACCTAGAGATCACGATTTGGCCTTCGGTCTGTAATTATCTAATCTGTTGTTCTAATGGTCTTTCATGAACAAGCATCTCTAAAGGGATGAAAATTGTGGTGAAATTGGTTCCATGCCTGTCCTTTATTCTCTCTTTTGCTCACCTCTTCTCCCCTCCGTCTCCTTTCTGTCTTTTTCTCTTTCGGTTTGGATTGCTAATCATCCCAGGAGGGGTCCAGGAGGGATAAAGTAGCACCTCGTTGCCGTTTTCCGCTTGTGTTATTTTTGAATCGTTCTTGTTCAAGGATGTTGTTGCGGAGAAGGGGAGGGATGGGGGAGTGGGGCGGCAGTGTTCATTGGCCTCTGAGGTGGGTTGACACTGCTGGCTTCCCCCTGTCTGGTGGCTACTCACAATATGTCAGGAACACAGGACATTTCCATGCCCCAGCTCCCCCTCTGTAAATCTCACGCCAGGCCATTGGTGAGATGTTTTTTTAAGGAAGTGGCTAGCAATCTGGTCAGAGCGACCTCACATCTGCCCTGCTAATGAGAATGCTGGCCTCCTCCCAATTTGCCTCCGTTAACACTGTCCTTACCCACACAGGTCACGTCCTCCAAGGAACTGAATGAACACAATACAGAGCACACATAGAGAGAGGCATGCAAAGAAAGAGATGTGCATACACAAGCATGCAAGCACAACAGACATTCATGGATGTACACGTATATGATATGGAAATACATGCATGCACGTTTCACAATTTGGCGCGTATTCATATTGCAGTCACCTTATATATTGAAATTAGCTCACATCAAACTGCATATTACAGCATTAAAAAGTGGTGTTGAATTATTGTACAGTCTCTGAGGATAAATCCTTATGCTTGCTTTACGCTTACCGTTTAGATAAAGCCGTTTGCTGTAATTCAGAAAGTCTGAATTAGAGCAAACAAATAAAATTATACAGTGCAGTTTGATTAATCAGACATAAACCAAATATTTAAATATATATTTAGATTTTTTATTTTTATTGAAAGTAATTTTACGTCTGGAAGGGAAAATGCATATAATTTTCAATTAAATAATAAAAAATAAAAATATTCTAAAAAGTGTTTTGTGCATACATTCAACTTCTTTTACTAAACTAAATAAAATCTGGTGAAAATCTAGTTACCTAACAAAAAGAATGTAAATTTAACCTGAGTGTAAAATTGTGGGGTTGCACAGTGGCGCAATTGGTAGAGCTGTTGCCTTGCAGCAAGAAGGTTCTGGGTTCGATTCCTGGCCCAGGTCTTTCTGCATGGAGTTTGCATGTTCTCCCTGTGCATGCGTGGGTTTTCTCCAGGTACTCCGGTTTCCTTCCACAGTCCAAAAACATGACTGTCAGGTTAATTGGCCTCTCCAAATTGTCCCTAGGTGTGAGTGTGTGTGTGCATGGTTGTGTGTCCTGTGTGTCTCTGTGTTGCCCTGCGACAGACTGGCGAACTGTCCAGGGTGACCCCGCCTCTCGCCCGGAACGTTAGCTGGAAATAGGCACCAGCAAACCCTCCCGACCCCAATAAGGGACAAGGGTGTAAAGAAAATGGATGGATGGATGTAAAATTGTGTTCTTACCTTGAAGTTTGGTAGTGAATATTAGTAAACAAAACATTACGACCAAGGAGCACAAATAAAGGGTCAGGGATAGGAAAAAGAAGAGAGCAGGGTTGGGTCAAAACAATATCCTGTGAGTTGAACATCTGACTCAGTCCAATTCAGCCTATCTTAAAAATGAAAAGAGTTTAGCAAAAACTTAAAACCTACGAACACAAAGCTACAAATCTACCCAAGGGAAGCATTAATCAAAGAAGCAGCTGGATGCCCGCGGCTTTTCTGAATGCGCTGCAGAGATCTTCAGTTCAAGTGGAGTAGTTTGTCAAATAAGGGACACAGATGAAAAGATATGAGTCAGATGAGACCAGAAATGAACTTCTGAAGTACATGTGCATGCCACTTTTCAAATGATGTAAATCTGAAAAATAATCTTTATTGAGAGATTTGCAGAATTTTTTTCAAAACTATGCATCACTTTCCTTCTACTTTATGATTTTGAACCACTGTTGGTCCATCACAGTAAATTTGATTATAATAACAATATTTAATGTTTTCACATCACAAAAAGTGAAAATGATTAGGAACAGAAACAATTTTTCTAGACACTACATAAAATGAATAAAACCAACAACCTATTTAATACAAAAAGTAAACTTGGAGGGAAAGTGGCAACCACACACATAGAAATCAGTTACTTCCTTGTCTAAACTCCGACTTAATGACTTGATGGAAGCTGAGAACCACACTTGGTGCAGCACAGTGGAAATAAAAGCATAATTGCTATCATAGATCTAACACATAGTGCAAATAATACAGGCATGCATTCATCCATTTAACTGCACCATCAGCTCACTCTCTTAATGACATCTGAGTCATTACCTGAATTTATTTTATGGTGTTTTCTGAAAGCCATCAAAGATGAATCATATTACCATGCCATATTGCCAAACACGCTCTTTATGTTGAGCTGAAGGAAAGCCAGTTTAACGTACCTGCATGCAATGCGAAATGGCTCGAAATCACTTGATTGTCAGTTATTACACTTGAAGCCAATGAGGTGGAGGCAGAGGCAGCTTTTACACAGCTTTAATGAACGTCACATTGTGAGACATGGAATGAGATATCCCAGAATTCCAGCTATTCTAAAAGGCCTAAAATAGCAGGTACATAAATTAAACAAAAGACACAAAGGCCTGACACTCTGGAATTGTAGAATAAATGAAAAACTGAGTTATAACATTAAAACTTCATTATATACTTTTTTATTTTTGTACAATGAAGTATCACGTTATTACTGCAAATATTGCATATTTTCATGCTATGCAGGGGGGGACTTAATGTATAGATATTGCTAGAACAATATTAACTGGTTTATTGTTCATTAACTGGTACATTTATGCATAATCAAAAGTCTTCAAGTTGTCATAGCAGTGAAGATATCACATTTATTTGGTATAATTTTTGGCCAGTTTTTTTCTGTAAATGTCTCATGGTATTTTGTGTGACAACAAAAACTGTGTGAATGCAAGCCTGGTGAAACGCCAGTCCCTTGTTTGATGAAGTTTACGCGAAATTACGTGCGCCGTAAACAACCCTGTTTTGAGTAGGGCCATAATATGTCTTATGCATTCCTCTTGCTCCAACATTAATTGCTCAATATCAGGAAGCAATGACCAACACAGCTGAATTGCTTCATTCACTTCCTCCGCTGCCTTTGCCAAGCTACAGCTCTATACAAAAATAGCACAGGAAATTGATGATATCATTCACAACTCCTCCTTCTATTTGCTGATTGGCCCGGTTAAAATTCAACTGGAGAAATCAAGCTTAATGGGAGAATTCCTAGATGAAGCACTGAAGAGAGATGAGAGCTGAACTGAATTGTGCAGGAAGGCAAACAGCTACAAGCTTTGGTACAAAAAGATTATAGTTTGTAAAACAACATTTTAAGCTTTTATTTCAACTTAATGTGTTTTTCTGCCTCTCTTAGGTAGATAAAAGTGTCATTGCACTGCTATCCAACTGTTGAAATATTCTGAAATAAGTGCTACATCTTTATAATTTTTTTATTTTATTTCTATGTTTTCAGTGGAGGGACACTGCAAAAATGATTAGGTGAGGGGAAACTGGTCAACAAATGGAAAAGAAAATATTAAAGCAAGAATTTTCACCTTCAGCCACACCAACACTCAGCCATCGTTTAAACTTAATTTTTGAGACAGCTGAAATTACAGCGCATTGTCAAAAATGCAGTGCATTGTCTCATGCTAACCACTTTATGAGTCTTGAACAAATGACTGGAGACGGTGTCCTGAGCGAAAACAGTTTTCTCTTCAAACTGCTTCTCAGAACACAATAGCTTGGAAAGGGGAGGAAAAACGTGGAATTATGCAAGACGGAAAGTTCAGCGAAGTGGAAGCTGAGATTATTCATAGAGTCTGTCTGGTGATATATTTATTCCCAAACTTTGTTTTCTCCCAGTGTCCTGCTTGTTAGGTTTATGACTTATAGTGCAGCAGTGGTTAGGACAAAAAAATCTTGAAATAAGCAGGCTGTGGAGGAACATTACCCACATTGGCACAGACCTTACACACATGCTCACTTACTGCTGGAGCAATGACACTCCTCTGATATCTAATTAGTACTTGAATCGACTAGTTCTCAGTAGAACAACTTGAGGATTTCAAGCATGAACAAAATGTCAGCGGCTCTAATGGCCTTTTTATACCCTGATAACCACTGCTGCCCGTTTCTTTCCATCTTTGCTTTGTCTGACACTACAGAAAAGCGCTTCCCGTCCTCCTCCCAAAGTTGAGGATGTGTTTTCTGGCACCTAGGAAGTATAACTATGTCACATGTCAAGTTTGTGGATTGCCAACTGAAGGACTGCAAACTGACAGCTTTGGTCAAGTGTAACGTATATGTAAAAAGCAGCTAGACATCACCTATGCATTCCACAGTCTGTCTTCATCTGTGAGAAACATCAGGTATCCAGTCAGACTGAACCAGTTCAGCTTACTATGGGGTGAGTTTGTGTTCACACGTTCATGTGTGTCTGTTTGGATGAACAGAAGCAGAATAAGATACTAGACTATCAGCTTCGTTGTTACATCCCGACTGGCCTAATTAAGAAATATGGAAAAGGTCTAGGAACTGTGAAGAGTAGTCTATTGACCTTCTCATCCCCATACAAGGGAGAGAGATGGGCTAGCTGTGGGTATAGCAACCAACGCTTTCAAGGGAAAAAGGGACGTTTATAACAAGAACAATCAAGTGGCACTTGGAGCAGACGACGAGAAGATTCCTTTAATAATTGGTTTCATTAAAGCTCTTTTAAAGTGCAACCTCCTCTCAGATAAGCCAATGAAATGTCCATTTGCTCATCTCCTTGTCATGGTAATTTAACCAACCTAAATGACGGTTGCGGAAGCTCTCAGACCTCCATTCATGGCCCAGACGATTGAAATGCCATTTAACTCTTAGCTTTTTGTAATCATGACCATTTAGAGGGACAGAGATAGTGGGATTTGTGTGCAGAAGGGCTATGGTTGGTGAAAACAGAGAAGCAGAAATCAAAATTATGGAGAAAGCAGAGAAAAGGTGATAAAATTATAGTATACAGTTATCAGATATTTAAGTGATCAAGTACTTTATCAAATTTTCCCTTAATTAATTTAGATGGTAAGTCAGGTCAACCAACTTTTCCTGAAGTCGCCTATAATGATATGAAAACATTGTTATCCTCTGATAGATTTATTCTGGTTTAACTTGTTTTGAAAGCTTTATAAAAATGACCAAGTAAAGTTATTCCAGGGATCTGTCACCAACCACAGGTGGGTAGTAAACTTCTGGTTGGTTGGACAACTGGAGGATGGATGCGGTGGAGTGCAATGGCATACATTTTAGAACAACTCAAATGAGTATTTTCATATGTTAGAAAGGCCAGATTTTCTCCATTCAATCTGACTGAGTCTGAGCTATTTAACATTAGCAATAATGCCAGTCTTTAGATATGTAAAACTGCAAGATACACACCCCATATGTGCTGTTTTGTGTTGGTCTGTCACTTAGAAATCCTATAAAATGTGCGGGTATTAATGCTTTTGCATGGTACTCTAATTGGATTGTAAAAATGAATTACATGATAAATTCAAGTTCATTCCTCTGTAAATCAGTGTTTCAGCACAAGTTCATGTGCAAGTGCTTCCAATACATCTGTGAAATTAATCCAAATGACAAAAAAACAATCAAAAATAAAATAATTGTAGCCGCTCTGAATACTTTTCTGTCACTCAGGCTGTTCGCCCAGAAAGTTGATTTGTAAATGCCTTTATCTACGAAGATCACATGAAAGTAAATATGGGAAAACATTACAAAACATCTTTGGGTCCGAAACTAATTTCCAACAACAAAAACAGCTACAAAAAAAAAAAAAAGAGCCTGACACGTTTTGAATTTTTCTTTTTTCCTCACTCAGACAAGTGAGATCTGTTTCAGCAGAGAAGCAGCAGCACATTTTGTCTGTAGCTGATCACAACGACGACAAGAGAATGGCTGTGTAAACATTTCATCACCAAAGAAAGACGGCAAAATCACCACGGGTTTGTGATGATGGGTGATCGATGCTTTGAAACGCAGCAGCGGGTATTGTCATATGCCAGGGAGCTGTGAGCTTTGCAAAGCTAAATGATCAGTGCCTCTCTGATATGTTATTTGCTAACAGGCTCATTTGGATAAATCAGTGTGAAAAAATATTGGCCTCAATAATACTAGTTGTGGTTTTTTTCCTCTGGCTGTCTTCTTTTGCCAGCAGCCATTATAATAAAAAGTGCTCTCTCTGCACTAAAAGCTGGGAAAATAAGCCTCTTTTAAATGGTGCATATTTAATATTTATCAGCTTTCTATTAGAATATATGCATGCTCAAATTGTCCGCCTATGTGATCTATCGCTCTGCTAAATTGTGGTGCCACATAGCACTGAGGGAGGAAATTCATTACTGCTCAGGGCAATTTCCTCCCAAAACAAAAACATTTCATTCCAACGGAAAAGCCAAATTAATACTGGCTTTGCATGAACCCGATTTTATTTGCAAAAGAACTGCCACTTTCTCACTCACTTCATCCGCAGAATGAAAGATGTAAGTTGAGACTGGAGTAAAATGAGTTTTGTGCGTGCGCACACACACATCCAATTTCACTCGCTTTCTCTCAGTCACACACAGATACCCCCTTTTTTTCCGCTTTGTCTTCACCTCACAAAGTCTACCTCTGCACTGAGCATATATGAATACACATGCAAGCATTTCATTCTACTTTACAGAGAGCCCTTTGTTTTCCACGTAGCCTTGCATTTCTGCCATCAAAGGGGCCTCTCGACTCAGAGTTGACTCTGTATCTGCCCGTTTGACGTCACTACATTGTTGTGTCAAGTTATCACACATCAGTGGCGTGTTTATCTCGTTTGATAAGGGAAACCAAGACACCAGAACAACCATGAGAGGACAATAAAAGATAGCTAAAAACGGCTGTCCTGTGATAAAAACATGGAAGCTGGATATTCCATATGCATCTATTGTATATGAAGAGCTATGGAAACCAAATTTTATTCAATTAATTGAAGCTCAGCCTCAAAGTAAGAAATGCGCCACAGCTGAGAGAAGAGAAAACACACATGCAGCTACTATTAATCGATGAGGTAATTAGCAGCCAGACCATTAAAGCGACAGAGTTATTTCTGAACATAAAGATTTCCAGACAAAGAAAGAGATTCTTTGTGACCTTTCTTTGGAATACTGAGAATCATTTGAAAATAATTTTTTTTTTAAATTGGAAAGAGCTTCTCTTTCTGTGATCACTACTAATCAAGATGACTACCAACACTTGGTTTGAGCTACTTCATTACGCAGTTGGTGGTTGGAAATACAATTCATGATGAATAACTGCAGTTTTTTTTCTTTTCTTGAAATATACTGTCATCTTTGATGATATTAATAATACACTTTGCAGAAAGTACATTTTACAGATGTTTAGCAATACTGTAGATTTAATGGACGTTGTTTCCATCTGGTGGATGGAAATATGACTTAACATAAAATTATGTTAAGTCATATTTTCCAATATAATGTGCTGAGTCTTTTTACAAAACTTATCACTGCAATAAAGGACCGAATTAATTCAAACTAATTAATAAGAAGCTGTTAGGTTTTAGGTTAAGCTGCCTGGTATTTATTGGACTCCTTTGTGGACATAAGGAATTTTTAATCCAAAGTGTAAGCTTTCAGAACAGAAAGTTTTGCATCATCCAAACCTAGATGCATATACAATAAAGTGTCACACATAATAATGTTGTTATGAGGCCCACAGCTCAGTTTGTCCAGTTTGAGTTGCCACTGTGTTATGGATCGATTCCCAAGTTCGGCATTCCAAACGTAATGCCATCACTCTTTAGCACCTTCTGGTGGTGTTTGGCTTGTTTTGAGCTCGATGTTTTTGTTAAAGTTTTTTTTTTCATGTTTTTGATGTGGGGAAACATGAAAATGAAAATGGTAATTGTGAGAAACAGTCCAAAACACAGTAAAAATTGACATTTTTAAAGTGATGATGCAGTACATGTCCTGAAGGACACAGAGGGATACATTTTATTTTTGTAATTCAAGCAGCAATGTTGACTGTTCCCAGTTTCCATGCTGATTTTATTATATTTAGAACCACATAATTTTACATCCTGTGAACCAGGTTCCTCCTCACAGAATTAATATTACTGGCATTTCTTCCTAAACTAAATTTCTAAGTACAGGCTCACACAACATATTGTGTGCTGGCTTCGCTCATAATGTCACTTGATTTATTCCCATCCTCTTAATGAAGTATTTGTTTATGATTCAAGCATAAAAGCAATCCTTATCATAATGTATGACAGTTAGACTCACATGCTGCTATTTATTTGGCCATAAAGACTTGGAGGAGAGTCATCTGAAGCAGTGGTTTCCTCCACATGCCAGGAAGGTCAGGGACACGGAGGGTGGCAGAAACATGCAAGGAGGGCTGACAGCTGATTTGTTCAGTAGCTTTGAATAGCTGATGAATCTGTGAAGCCCAGAGTCCTGTTAAAATTTTAATAAACACGGTGGAGGCCTATTGACTGGAAGTGAAATATGCACATCGTTCCCGGTGCTGGCCGGCCCGGAATGGGGCAATCATGTTTGACAATGTGCAGTGAAAACCTTTCAATCAGAGTGAGGTCTTATTTAGCTGAATATTAAACACAGCTCTATTCTGCATGTGTCAAGGAAATTTATAAAGCTAAGGAATATTATTGCCGCCAATTGACTTGCAACTCTCATCTCCATAAACATGATTCAGTGATGCATCTTAATATAATAAACTTTTGACGACGAAAGGCTGCATGGTGGAGCTGCTGTTTGCAATCTTGCCTTGCAGTAACAAGGTCCAGGGTTTGAATCTTGTCCAAGGCCTTTTATTTGTGAAGTTTGTATGTTCCCCTCGTTTATACGGAGGCTTTTTCAGGGTAACCCGAGCTTCCTCCCACAGACTAAAACATGCATATAAAGTTAATTTAAGATTCTAGATTCCCCCTCTAGTGTGACTAACTGTGTGCATGCCCAGTGTTGAACTGTGCACCTGTCTAACCTGCCTTTTACTCATTGACCACTGGATTTTAGCACCATTTGCCATGCGAATCAGCAATAGTTAAGAAAGTACAGAAAAAAGAATGAGGTAAAGGTAGCTGTAATAAAAGAGGTGTGTGTTAATCACTTGTGTAAATCAGAGTCTATAAGGCCCACACTTGTCTACAAGTACGTCAGATGATATTTATTTGCTTATGTTTTGCTTGAAAGGCAAATTAAAGTTTCATCTAAGGAAACAACAGATTGGACACGACTGCATTACCAAAACAACATTGATCCAACTTAAAACTTTCTCTTTTCGCATGCTAATTTCTTCTTCATAGATCCGCTCTCGTCTGTTGGAATCTGCCAACTGTCATTTGCTTGCTTTCTGACACACCTCTAGAAAACCTGATGTAAATATGTGTTGAGGAATTCTATTTTTATTTGACTGGCTTAAGCAACATAAAGGGATTATCCCACATAGCTGTGAAGACAACTTATTCAGGGGACAACTGAGATGCTGTGACTGATGATGTGAAGCAAACACAATAAGACAGAAAAAGAAATATTTTTTTTTTTGAGTGGTGTGATGATCTATTTTCTTGGCTGTCATATTGAATAAATATATATACACATATATAAACACTTGCAAACATTTGCAAATCAATATTTCAGAATACCCTACAAAGTGGCTTTACATTGTTTTACTATAATAAGTAGTAGTGGTCCAGTTTGCAACGTCTAAAGTCCACTGTCTAGAGTCTCTTATTGTTTCCTTTGTGTCGATTATAGCAATTACATTCTTGTTCTTATTTTTGCAACATTTCATTATGACCACCAACATAATAATTCTTAAGATTACTTATTGTGCTCTTTCTTTTTTAAGAAGTTGCTTTCACTGGTATTGCCTTGGCAGAATCACTGATCCAGGCAATCGATGCATTTGCATGCATATTTAACTTCCCTCTAATACCCATCACATATGTTAATGTAAACAAACACACACACATATACGGATTGCACATCTTGCACCAACATATGTATGCATGTGTAGGCAAACAATAGGAGGCAGACAGAGTTGCTGCATCTGTCGACACACTCCACTGCCGCCACTGACCAAATATTTGAAGTAACCTTCTGAAGGCAATGTTTGGGTCAAGCCAAGTTGCATTTCTAAGTAATTTATATCATGCTTTACTCTAAGGCATTGCGCAATCTCATTATCATTAAATTTTTGCATATTTAACAACAGTTTTTAATTAGACGTTATTTCATTATTCATGCACATAATTTAGGGCAAGCTCAGGCTTCATGCTATTTATGATGAAGATTAGAAAAGAGATGAGGTAGGGAAGAAACAAACATGCAGATTTTCTTTCTGAAATGGAAAATTTCGGGTTGTAGTCTTTAACTGGCAAGTGATTGCACACACAACTCTAGTAATGGCTCTTTTAATTTAGCTAATAGCTATCATGTTGTGTACCTTTATGCATTTGCTAAATTCTTAGCTCTGGGAGTTGTCTTCCGATGCTTGAGCTGTAAGTAGTTTGGTGTGCTTTGGCTTTCGACGTAGCAGCATTTGCTGCAGCTAGGCTTGATGTATTATTAAAATTGGAAATGGACTCTAGGGACTTCATCTAGTTATGTGCTTTCATTTGCCGAATAAACCAAACGCTGTTTTCATCTTTGCTCATGATTGTTAATGGCGCTGCTGATGAGAGGGGTGTGTGTGTTTTCTGCTGCTCTCTTTATCAGCACAGGCCTGTTATTATGCAGGCCAAATAGCCAAGCTGCTGATTTTGTTTTAGGTTTTCAATTAGTCATTTGACTAAGCACATCTGTTACTGGCAAAAGCCCAGAGCGTGGACAATTCACTGTCACCTGCTTGGGGGCTGAAAGAGCACAGAAACAGCAGGACTGCCAAGGCCCCTTGGTGGTGAGAATCACTTCAGAGCTCCTCAGGGGTGTGTCTTTGGTCCCTTCACATTTTACAGCCAAGTCTTCAGTGTAAAGTTGCTTCCAAAAACACCCACAACCTGTCTCTCCTCGGTCTTCTGCTCTGCGAAAGCCGCTGCCTTCAGAGAATTTAGTGTTTAAATCCTCTTTTTTCCCAGCCGTACTCATCCAACCACGACTGAAGCGTCGGTTTTGAGGTTTTCAGACCACATTTGCAACTCGTCCCACAGCTGATGACTGCCTGTGTACGCATCTCTGTATAGTTTCTATTTGCTTTTCATTGTGCCTTAATGATTTATGTATAGCCGTCTGCTTATTTTTTCTCTCCCCATGAGTACCAAAATTGATGAATACACAATGTGCCGTTCTTTGAAGGGCTGTGAGTGCAAGCTGTTTAAATGTAGACCAGTCCAAACAAACAGCCTACTTCCTGAACTGTGTCTACCACAAATAAAAGGGATGTGCGGTTTAACCCTGTTCACACTGGAGTGTGAACATATGCATGTGAATGCACATGATTTTCTCTGGAAAATATCAGAAATGTAATCTTATATGTGTCATGCCAGATGTTAAATATTAAACATGATAACCAGTACAACACAAATGCATGAAAAACATGGACAAACAGATTCTGTGCCAAGCAAAGACACACATCTTTGACTGTTATTTTCCCAACTGGGAATGAAATTATGTTTTCTTATTTTGCTCAATACTTGAACTAATGATTTATTGGTAAGTTTGATAATAGAAAGAAGTCTGATTTCATGGCCACAGTCCTAGTAAAATTAAAAATGGACCCTCTGTCAATTCTAGGATTTTACTTCTCAAAGTCCAGACTCCCAATTCAGTCCCGACCCAAATTCAGACAGCTCTAGGGTTTCTGATGTTCTAGGTGTCAGAGTACCACTTTCTGTGACTTTCTTCAGCAGAAGAACTCTACATCAGGTGTTGTATTGATCAGTGGTGCTCCCTGTCAGTGTTTGCAACGTGGCCTGCTCAGATCAACCAGCAGCTTCATAGGACTAGTCTTTAGCAATTTAAACATCGCAACAAATCACCTCCTTTGAAAGGCTGGAGACCATCTCAAGGGGCACCAGTTTGAGGCAGCTCACTGAAAACAGACAGTGTATTTTTGTAACAATTGCTTCATATTAAATCTGTCTCTGGATAACTTTTACCTCAGTTTGGTTGCTCCTACATCATTTTAATGCAATTGAACACATTTGTTTAGTTAATTTCTGAATAGGAATGATCAATTACTGAGTCAAATCAAAGGAAGTAAAAGATGATGATCAAGTTAAGGTTGGAATTTTTTAAATATTTATTGCAAATGAGTCTCTACCATCAAAAATTAGAGATGCTTAAAATAACAAATGCAGGAATAAAACTCTAGTTTCTTTTGAGTGTGAACTGTCAGCAAATCTTATAAAAAATGTTATTGCCAGCAGTTTAGGATGCCCAGAGCTTTCGGTGACACTGCCTTGAAGTAGCATTTGTTTCTAAAGATTTCTGTAATATCTGTCTTCGTGTCTCTTGTTGAACTTGACTTGCCATTAGAAATATAAACTCAAAAATAATTGTGTTTGTCAGGTGTATTTAATCTCCCTAAAGGTTCACTCTGGCAAAAAAAGTATATATTTTTAAAAGACATGGAGGAAATACTTTAAGACTTGATATGGTAACTGAACATGTCCTTGTAAAATGGTGGAAAGCAAGAAGGCCCAAAACTTTTTGGGACGACAAGATATGTGCTTACATCTGCATAGCACAAAACCAGTTAACACTTCAATGTCTTCATTATCACATCGTTTTGTTTCGCTGGCCTTTGCGGTAATTAAAAGTAACAGACTTAGAAGCCATGGTGTACTATCACAATGTAACAGACCTTTCTAAAACAGCAAGGTGAGATTTACTCAGTTGAGCTGAACAAAAGCACTACATCACTTCAAAAGTCACCATAGCTGCTTCATTGTGATCAGCGATTTTCCTGAAGGACTGAGGTCGTCCTGCACCTTAATCACATTAAGTCCCAGGCTGTTTGGGGAGCTGAGACAGTAATCAAGGCGCAAAAGAGCTTCTACCAATTTTTGATTGTCAGAGTTCAGGGAGGGTTCAGTCAGTAGCCCTGTCGTCTCTGTCTGATCCAAGAGGAACTCCCACGGGGCTTTAATAAAACATTTTGCTCATTGTGGAAAGTAATGACCAACAATGTAAACTTGTGACTTGACAACAGATGTTGGCATGCTTAGTGGAAACAAGGTGCTGTAAAATTAATTTCATTTGAATTATTTACTGCATGCATTACGTGCTTGAGGAAGTAGGTGGGGGGGGGTGGGAGGAGGCGGCTGGCAACAACAACAGAAGCGCATTCAATTAAAGGTGAAATAGTGGGATAGAGGGTGGGGGAGAAATGGAAAAGAGAGCAATCACATGTGTTCTCCCCCTAAAATCAAATCAGAATCACAGCTACGCTGACATCGTCTCTGTGATTTATATTTAATATGGTTTATTATTTCATATTGTCACTTCAAAGGTTGTGCCAGGAAAACTTGCTGGAGATGTTTTCCAAATTAAATTACGGCAAATTAATATCTGGAGAACAAGTGAGAGGGCACTGTTGTTTTCTTTCAAGTGACTAAAGGGAGAAGGGAAAAATGTTGTCACATGAAATCAAAACCATAATGATACTAAATAGAAGTATGTCACCACACCAGCCTCATCTAAACACATCATCACGCATGGATACGGAAACAGAGAACGGAAGGGAGTAAAAGTCATTTGGAGCTGTGTGAGCGGGGAAAACAAGACGGCTAATGAGATGTGAAAGGAAATCAAACTTATGTTGGGGATGCAAAAAATATTTTGAGAACTATGAACATATAATGAGTTGTTTTATTAAGCTATGTTCTATTAATGTTCATAAATGAATCAGCCTCACATAAGTCCAGTCCAATAAGCAATTTACAGAATGACTTCTATAACTTTCCATTTAGACATGTTTTAGGTTTTAGCTCCAGAATCTCTCCGGAAGAAAGATTTGATTCAATTCACTTCAGTGTATTGAAGTAGCACCAATTTGCAACATGTCATCTGAAGTCACAATAAAATTGAATAAAATTAAAATTGCACGTGAATAAAGTGATTCACATAAGTCATTAAAAAGCACGGCAGCGGTGGATGTAAACAACTTCAAGACATTCATAATTTTGACTGTGTGATGCTGTGAGACCTGTGGTGGAGCCAGTTGCACATTGTTCAATAAAAACAACAAACCATCATTCTCCTGCTTTCTGTCGTCTCCTTTGTCATTTTTGCCAGTAGTTAGATTCGGCTGTTTGTCATGGTACTTTAGTGACGTGAAAAAAAGTGTTTCCATTGCAATGAGATCTAATAAGACCAGAACAGACACAAGTCTATTATCTGAGGCCATGAAAATATCATTTGTAACTTTTACCAATGCCGTTTCATTTCTGTGATGAGCTCTTAAATCTGACTAAAACTCTTCAACCAGGTCATTAGTGTTTAGATGCTCACACACTTGATTAGCAACTACTTTCACAAGGATTTTAGATAAGGAAGATTAGATACATGTATGTAATTTATTAAGTCTTATTGATAAAGATACATTTTCTTAAGTAAAGGTTTAATTAAAACTACCTTAAAGGTCCGTGGCACATGTCCATTTACTAGGCGTATATTAATCACATCTAAAATTGGGTTAGTACACAAAGGGAACACTTCTATAAATCATTTTATTTTGACCTGGTCAAACATGTATTGTGGAAGTTTCAGATTAAGCTAATCTGTTTGATAGCTCAGATAGCTCAATTGAATCAAAACAGTCGAAACACAGATCAGGGTTCTACAGTTACATTCAGTGCTGCTTCATTTACTGAGGATGAAGTAATAATGTTCAGGAGAATGCCAACAATTTTATTTATTTAGGATCCCATAAAGTCATTACTGCTGAGAGGAAGGAGAATGGATGGCTCAACGGAGCTACTGTATAACTCTGTGCAAGGTTTGGCAACTGTACTAAAAATCTTCCTAGGATTATTTGTGTTCTCCTCTATTAATGATGAAACATTTGCTGTTGTAGTTTGGTGAAGGGCCTTTTTATTTACTATTTTTCCAGGTTGAATAGGACTCCTCTAGAGGTTGGAATTCCATTTTTTCTCCAATTTCCTAGTGTTTTGCTTTAAAGTACACAGCTCTAAATTAAGCCAAGGAGACAACTTCCTATGGATAATTACCTACTTTATTTTTTTAAAGGGGTTACATTGTCTAATGCCACATGCGATGAGGAACTAACAAACAAGAACATCAATTTGTAAAGTGCTACAGATTAAATTATTGCCCTCTGCTGTGTTTCTCTGTTACCAAAGAAATTAAAAGTGAAGCCGATTCTTTCAAAGTTGCTACAGCACAGTCTGATAAAGGAATTTAATGAAATTGTTAGTCAGATTTGGAGTGCTCAGTTACAATAAGATTTGAACACCTCGCTGTGGTCAAAATGCCCAAAAGGTCCCTCAGAAACTGGAATCACATGTACTGTTTGTGTGAGACTTTACACATATGAGACTGTGATGAAATGTTTATTTTTAGCTCAGTAACAGTTGTTCTCCTCATATGAAATGTGGCTTTCAAGTGGGAAGATTTGACCCTCCACATAAAATAAAATTGCATAAAATGTTGTAATTTGTGCGCCAAGTCTTTAAAGCAACCTTTTTTTGGATTCCATGGAAAAACAAAAAAAAAAAAAAAAAACTTCTCAGTAGTCTGTGTAGCTACACAAGTGGTGCCAAGTGGGCTGTACTTTGTGTCACATCAGCAGGCAGTGAGCAGTGTGACGCCATGAGAGCAGGGGTGATGCTTCACCTGGATTTCCTTCAACACCCGATCCCCTCAGGCAGCAGCTACAGCCGCACGTAGCTACTGTTAGCACTCAGCAAAGTGGAAAACAACAGCAGGGCCTATTGATATAAATATATTTCCTGCAGTATTTCCCCCCCCACGAACCCCAAACCTTCTCACCCTTACAAGTTATTCATCTGTGTGTTTATTTTCTTTTTGCAGACCCAGTCTATTCTGTGCAAAGGTTGCCTTTGTTTGAGATGGTCCTGCAGAACAGCTCAGCTGAGTATGAAGTGCTGGGATACAGGAAGTGGGGTTGCTCTTTAACCCAGGTCTTGTGATAAATGGAGATACTCAACAATAGTGTATCCTGCGACCTGGACATGGAGCTGTTGACAGTGGCTTGTCCATACTGTCCATGCCCTCATCTATTAGAGAGGCCTGTAGCTCCATCCAGCTCCATCGTGGTGTGGGCAGTTAACGTTGCTTTGTTTGTTTGCATAGACCTGCAAAAATCCTGGTCCACAAGGGTTTATAGCGGAGAAATAGTCTAAAATGTCTAAGGTGTAAAAAGTTTTATTGATTTTTTTTCTTTCAAAATCTGCTCGTTTCAGCTTAAATTAGTTTTTTTGTTTGTTTTTTTCAAAAGGCCACAAACACGGTAACCACAATTTAATCCCACATTAACATCAGTAACCAACAAGAATAAAAAAAATAATGACTGGTTATTTTGAAATATAGGCCTATTTTGAGTTTTGAATGCATTGTTTCTATTTGTAAGCAAGCGCATTTCACTTTGACCAGAGCTGACAGATCTTCAGCCTCTTTAGGTGTCCATGAAGTTGGCCAGACAAAATATGACGACCAAAGCTGACAGTAAATGCAGGGAGGATTAGCTGGATTGTATCAACTGTTGTTGCGTAAGAGGGTAAAGTGGATAGAATTATTTATTTTTTTCTTATTTTTGAGTTTTCATATTTAGAATCAGTTCATTGACAAACTGAACTGTCTAATTTCTTTTGAAATTTGTGGTTATATTGTGTTTAGTTGCCCCTTGTTTGGGTAAATGGTCTAAGCCAGTATGTACACCTTCTGGGTAACACTTTATTTGAAGGGGGGTGAATAAGACTGTCATGACACTGTCATAAACATGACATAAGACCTGTCATGAACATGAATAAGCCTTCATGAATATTTATGACTGTTGTCATAAAGCTTCATTCGGTAAATTATGACACTTTTAATACAAAGTTGACATTATTCAAAATGTCTTTGTTATGACAACTTGACATTAACCAATAAATCATTACTGATATAAATGTGTTTTAAAAGTATTACTGATTGCACTTTAAAAATTAGGTAACTTTATGTTATTAAAGGTAAAGTTATGTTATTAAAGGTAAATAGATATTAATATTCATGAAGGCTTATTCATGTTCATGACAGGTGTTATGTCATGTTTCTGACAGTGTCATGACAGTCTTATTCACCCCCCTTCAAATAAAGCGTTACCCCCTTCGGCATAATTTTCTTGAAGTCACTAATGTTTAATTTGTATAGTCAGCTGATTTGTCTGAAGTTCATTTTTTTTGACTGAATAAAGCTTGTTATGAGAGCTCAACAATTATTTTTGTAATTTCATTTTTTGTGTGAAATAAGAAATATTATTTTCCCAATAATCAACATGACGACTCCTGATTTCAACCTATTCATCACATGACCACTTTTTGTCAGTATGTAGAACTCGCACTTTTAAAGATCACTGCACCTCCCTTCTGCTACATCCACCCATTTGCACAACCGTTTCGTTATTCATTTGTTACTGCAGCTGTGTTGTTAACAGTGGTAGCTTATGTGACAGAAATCCTTAAAATTTCACACCACAGAATGACTGAAAGAATGGCCCAAAACAAAACCAGCTGTGTCACTGCTGAACACGGCCCAGACAGTACTTATAATGCCCAGGCACAGAAGCCACAATCCCATTATCCAAACTGTTTTGAGTTTCTCTCACAAACACTTAGAGATTATTACCAAAGAATCTGACAGAGCACAGGGTTTGTCCTAGGGATTTGGATTTCACCACAACATCCATCTGTCAGCAAACCACCTCCATTATCCTTTGAATCACAAGCATGACTCAGCCGAGCACAGCTCCACATGTTTGCAGTAGTACAATAGGCCACTGACCCAAACCACTTTACAGTATCTGCTGGCTGAAGTGTGCAAAAGTTTAAGAAACTTTGTCAGCTTATTAGTGGTTTGCCACAGTTATCAAGATCACATCACTTCACGTTCCTCAGAGAGGATCAGATTGACTAATGTGGCCCCTTGTTTGGTCACAGTAGGAATGACAGTCACATGTATCCAATAGAGACGCAGCTTATTGGACCCAAACTTTGGTAGAGTATAGTAACGTAGCAATAGCTCATCTGGACAGCATGTGATAAAACAGAGACCTACATGAATTTAAATTTGGAATTTCCAGAAGATCTATTCGATATTTTTATATAGGATATTCTAAGCGTGGAACATTACATCACAAGTCAAAGCCCACTTTAAACCTTTGCAAAACTTTACCTCTCACCTGCCTGGTGCATTTGTAGATCGTACTTAAATCGACACACAGGCAGACCATGTTTTCAAACTGATTTACTTTTTAAACCAAAATGCAAACCACATTTTCTGGTTCTCTGTAAAAAGACAAAAGTTTGAGTCTCGTTTCCCTTCAACTGCACAATGATACACTACTCTGATTAGTAAAATAGAATCCCTAAAAAATATATTCTTGTTTGTGATGGTAATGAAACAATTCATATCAAGCTTAAGGAGTTTGGATTTTGTTGCACGGTTCTATGTTTCACCATTCGTCCGGCCTAATAAAAGAGCAACAGACACAGTGATGCTGTGGATCACTTAAGAAAAGAATTCGACATTAATCCCCCTAATCAGCATATGGATCAGAAAGATTTCCCTCCACACAAGTCGGGACAGCCGTGCTTATTCAAAACACATTAAGCAAAGTGTGACAATGTCACGGTAGCAGATGTTCTTTACATTTCTCCCCATTCCTTACCCATTTCCTCGTCTCTGAACCACCAAAACCTCTTTCTCTCCCTTCAGTCTTCCCTCTCCCCGGCAGCACACAAACCAGCACAACACAAAGAGAAACAAGATGAATTAATACCAATAGGGGTCCCAGTGGTATTGAGGGTGGATTGTTCTTTTGTTCTAGTTGAAAATATTTCTCACTTTTTAGTGGAGCGCGCTCAGCTCCCACATGTATTGTCTGGCTGTGATCATGTGTCAGAGCTGTACAAGTGGGATGTGGGGCCGGGTGCCCGGCAGGCTTGTCTGAAGCAGACGGCTTGTTTGCGTGTACTTAACAGTTCTTCACAGCTGTGTTCTCTCCAAATGTAACAGGAGAAGACCTCATCCATCAGAAAAGAGGCATTCTCCCTTTCTCTCTCCCCTCTTTGCTTCTTACTCCTGTCTTCTTCCTCCTCCTCCCCCATTTTTTTTTTTTTTTGTTCAAGTGCCTCCATTGCGAAAATGTCAGCAAACAGGCAAGAGGTCGCGTCGCAGGTCAGCCAGTGAATCGGCGTGTTAGCCAGTTTTTCTCTCTTTTCAAGTGGGTGTGCATTTCTCAAGAAGTTGCCCATGAACAAGTCATGCAGACTCAACACATGAAAAGAGGGAGTGAAATTGATTGTGCCTGTGACAACACAGTTGCAACCTGCCTGAAATTTACTTCTCCAATTCAAACCTCGCAAATAAGCAGGCGAGGTTTTAACACATGGCTGAAAGCTTGCCGAACGTTTCACGTTTTGAATTTATGAGGTCCTGTTTGAGACTTCGCATGGAACATAAATTGAAGGATATTTCTTTTAGCGGACAAGCGTGTCAGAACTGAAAACAGTGTGTACTTGGACAAAAATATACCTCATCCTGTGTTGTGTTAAATCTGACCTGTCTTCCTTAAAAAAGAAAAGAAAAAAAAGTCGTACTCCCAGGTTAATGGCTTCAAACTGTCACGTCGTTTCCGTGCACATCATATTGTCGTTAGTCACCAGCCTTACATCGTAACCTTTATGCCTCTGATTAACCCCGAGGGCCTGAGAGGAGGTGGGAGCCAAAGTTTCCAAAGACAAGGACCTCAACTCTGGAGAAAACCTTATTTTTAACACGGAGAGGCCCTTCCTCTGGCCTGACTCAGTGCACAGCCTGTAAATGTTTCACTTTGATTTTAACACACGTTGCAATAAATTAAGGGACATTTATCAAAGTTCCTTTGTTGCCACCTGACAAGAGCCACTTTATGCATAAATTACTGCAGCTAACAATTACTTTCAGCCGGAACACATGCCATTTGAAGATGGAGACAAGGGTTTACATTGTGAGAGTGATGAATAGAAATATGTCTTAATGAACTGCTGTTTAAATTTACATTTTAAACATTAAGTTGATGTTGATGTTTAGAGTCATTAAATAAACAAGTAATGTGCTCTGTTACTCTTCTGCATTTCTGACATCAAATTTGAAGGACGCTTTGAAGAATAAAGGTAAATCCTGAAACATCTTTTTGAACTAATATTTTACAGAAGTTTTTTGTACAGTTAATGTTGAGTTATGACACGAGCTTTGCAGACAATAAAACAAAGATGAATCTAAGTTGTATAGAAAGACATTGCAGGAAAATAAGCAGCATCCAGCAGGTATAATCAGTCCACATTACCTGTCAAAATATAATTTCTGATTTAAAAAAGTGAGAGCTCATTTCAGAGCTTCTTCAGGTTTTAATGTGATCTATAATCTCTAAAGCTTAATTGAAAAAGAAAAAAAGAAATCTTACTGAGACAAAATTTATTATGTGTCCTTTATAAATCAAAATAACATTTTTCTGTTGCAGTTGAATACTTTGGGACTTTTAAAAATGATTTTTTTTTCTGGTTTTCTTCAAATGTCCACTGAAGTTTTGATAAAATCCAGATTTAGCTGTTGGGCTACATCTCCTACAGGCATGTGTGGTGCAAAAACAGGACTTTAGATCACCAAAAAGAGCACAATACTCACGGTGAAGCATGGTGCAGGGAGTTTCATTCATCATTTGTTAATGTGCAGGAAAATTATGGACGAGTTAATTCTAGAGCAAAACCTTTTAGGCTCCAGCTGAAGATAAAAAGGAATTTTCAGTACCAAAACAACCCAAAAAAACATATGTTGAAACCGTCAAAAGAATGACTTCACTAGAAGAAGATAAAAGTTTTGGAATGGTCCACCCAGAACCCAGGCCAGAATCTAATTCAAAATATGTGGGGTGATCTGGAGAGGTCAGCGCACAGGAGTTGCTGCTGCAGTCAGAAAGATTTGGAGATTTTTTTTGTGCAACACTGGACAAATATGGTCAAGTCAAGTTGGGTCGTGGTGTTGGACTTCTACCTACAAAGTCTTAGAGTTGCAACAAAAAATAGGTGCTTCAAGTTCAAGTTTAGGAGAATGCACACTTATAGGTCATGCAAAAGATGGAAAAAGCTGTGAAATGATTTATCTTGATCTCATGTCTCACACCACAAAAACCTGGCATCTTAACAGTAGAGTACAGATGTTTTCTTCCCACTGTTCATGTGCTACACACACAGCTGGTCTGCCTCATAAGCATACATTATGTTCCAAGTGTGAGCAAATTTTGATGTGGCCTATAGGAAAATTTTAACTAAACAAAGGTCATACAAAAAATTGTAATTAATACAGTCCATATGAACTACTTTGTGTGTTTTGCCGTTTCAGTTGGCACATTTACAAATCCAAAGAGTAACATTACAAATCTTGATGACAGACATAGCTAAGTAAAATAAATAAATAAAAGTTGCACATAAAGCAGATTCTCTAACAAAGACAAAAGATATACACATTTAGAGTTCCCACCAAACTATAGAACTCATGAAATGACATGCAACCAAGCATATATTCATGTATTGCCTTTGCTTAGGCTTGTCTTCTGGGAACAGACTAATTGCACTGGAACAGAAATAGAGCTGAGAAATCTGACTTTGCTCCTGGAGAAGCGCCCCCAACCCATAACCCACCTACCAACCCCCTGCTGCTTCTACTTTTCAGATTTTTTTTCTGCCTGTTGGAACAAAAGTACAGAAGCAGAGTGAAAATGTCACATTTTGAACTCTCCAGAGAGTCCTAAGTCAATTCAGCTGTGAAATGTGAAATATCTGGGGCTGCGTGCATGTGTGTGTGTGTGTCTGTGTAATTCCTTTTATGCCTGTAATTCCTGTGACATCCATTCATCCAAACAAGTCACCATCATGAGTAAGGTGTGATATCTCCAACTTTAGTGACAATAAAACAGCAACCCGCTATGCACAGCCTGTCGGGTTGTAACACTGCTATCAGAGAGAATTTTACAACATGCCGAGAGAGTGCGTGACTTCCAGCAGGCACACGAGAACTGCACCCTTGTTTTCTCCAGCTGGTGTGTTTGCATGTTTTCTGTGCTCCACATGCCCAACAGATGCACATAAAGAACTGGAGGAAAGAAGGCCCTCTGTCCACTCTGGCTGATATAAACGCTTTTAGTATTCTTATAGAAATTATATGCATGTATTGGGAAACACACAAAAAATAATCAAAAAATAAGTCTGTGCTACCAGTAAGTTTTCTATGGGATATTGTAAGCTTTTTTTTTTTTTTTTTAGAAAGAAGGTTATTAAAGAAAGAAGCAGCCAAGAGGCTCATGGTACAACAGGAAGCAGAGAAAACTAACACTGCACCTCAACCTGAACACACTATCCCCAATGTGAAACACCACAGTGGCAGCATCATGCTATGGGGATCAGGGACAGGGAAGCTAAGAAAAAATGGATGCACCTAATTCTGAAATAAAAGCAGTTAGACTTTAAAAGATTTCAAACTAAAATCACTGTTCAATAGTTTAGATCACATGTGTCAAACTCAAGGCCCACGGGTTTGATACCTCTGGTTTAGATCAATGAATATTCATGTTAGAATATCCTCATCAAATTCTGGGAATATTTATTACTGAGAACCTGTGCAACTAGAAAATTGATGTTTATACACACTCTACGTTCAGTCCAGCTGAACTTAGTTATCTTGTAAGGAAAACATGGCAAATATTTCACTCTCCAAATGTGCAAAGATGGAAGAGACATACCAAAAAAAACCAACTTGCAGTTGTCAAAGTAGACAAAAGTGGTTCTACACTGTGCAGGGCTGAATACAAATGTACATCATATTTTTAAAAAAGATTTTTACCTGTCAAAGCTTTTGAAAAACATGTATTCTTTTCCTCCCACTCCACATTTATGCACTACTCTGTGTTGGTAAATCACATAAGGTTTCTGGATGTAATGTCAAAAATGTGCAAAAAGTTCAAGAAGTAAAACCAGCTTAGTCAGGCCCTGTGGGTCAGTAGCATCAGGACTGTGATTGATACAGACTCTCGGACCTAAAACTCTCACACTATGAAATACTGTTTGCAGCAGGGAGGGTGAGGCAGCACCGCTTTCCCTCAAGTGCACAATCACCTCTCTTCAGAACCTAAAAATATGAGATGAAGGAGGAGTGTAGAAAACAGGGACAAAATTGCAGCTTGGGTGACAGCCCAAGAACTTTTGAGAGTCAGAGTCTTAGCACCAAAGTTCCCTGTCAGCCCATTAGAGATGTGAAACTGGCATCTTGGGCCTATTGAAACCATATGTGCGAAGGAATTTCTTTGCTGGTAAGACATTCCAAAAACCGTCCCAGAGCCAAAGACTTTGGTGTTAGTCTAATTTAAGCAGTATGCTGGGGAGAGCCTGCCGCACTTTGATCATGTGGAGATCGTTTGGTACAAATTGAAGTAACCCTCACTCAGATTCTGGTGGATCACAACCATGGATTTGTTGAATTTAACGCTTCATTGAATGCAGTCTGAACATGAAAAGAAAGTTGCTCTTCGGAATCTGATAGTGTTTTTTTCGCCTAGCCGCCAGGTCCGCTTCTTTTATTACTTTTAAACTCAATCCACGCCGGGTCCGTAGCGCTTTAACAAGACGAGGGCCCTGGCCTGGAGGAGATCATGTTCTGAGGGAGACAGCCTGAAATCACCTGGTATATGTAATAGAGAACATATTGCACACAACCCCCTAAGTGTGGACTATCATGGATCAGACTGTATGTAACGATGTAGAAATTCTACATCATTGATCTTTTCCATACATTTTATCTTTGTCAGTTGTTTTTGGGACGTTTGACCTAAAGTTGGAAATCTTTACGCTCACTTACTTACAGCTGCCATCAGGAAATTCTTGTTCTGCTCTCCTAGACCAGATTTCTGTTTCCCAATCTGAAGCACAGACGTAAAATCTAAAGTCCAAAGAATTGAGAATCTTGTGGGAGGAATTATAGCTAGTTACCAAACATCACTTCTCTTTGTGGAGTCTTTTGATTGACACTGGGTCTTTTCCTGATCACCTTCTTTTTTTTTAGCACAGCACCTTGCTGTGTCCATATGGGCTCGCTGTCACACACTGAGGGCACAGGGGCAGCTTATCTGTGCCATTGATTTTTTTCATTGGCTCCACTCCTCATTTGGTAAATGAAAACAGGCTGTAAATGAAATATGTCTTGGAAGTGAGATGTTTGCTTGTCTTGAATTGCAAAAAAAAAAAAAATAAATCCATTTATTTGTTCTTATGAAGCGATGAGGAAATGTAATTAGCTAACCTATCTCTGCTAGGATTTTTTAGCAGTTTGTCTAATCTGGAAGTATTGGTTTGTCTTGCAAGTTTAATCAGCCAGTTTGCGTTGAGCTCATGTGGTAGTAAATACAATAAAGATGAGAGGGGAAAAGTTTTTCAAAGATGATATGAACAACAGAAAGGGATAAAATAAAGGGATTCATGCACACAGGCACGCCTCTCCTCTGTGGAGAGGAGAGGCGTGCCATCAGCTGGCATCAGGCATCAGCTCATGCCTGGCATCAGGCGTGAGCTGATTGATCGCACAAGGGGTTGGGGTGTAGTTTGTAGTGAGAATGGTCTCTGTTCTGTCCTGATGATCCTTCATTTGCATGTCTGTGCAATGGAGAATGAAAGAACCGACAGACCTGCCTATGATATTCAGGTTTCACTTATTTTGAAATAATGGATACACATGAAAGTGCTGAATTAATTAGGTACTGTACCTCAGTTGTCTGAAGGTAATTGTATATTGATACAAAATTATTATTAAAGTTTTTTAGTTAAACTTAATCAGAATGATATTAATATTCTAATTAATATCATTCTGATTACAGCATTAACCAAGTTCCTCTGTTCAATTTTTTTATATTATTATTATTATTATTATTATTATTATTATTATTATTATTATTATTATTATTATTATTATTATTATTATTATTATTATTATTATTGGGAGTAGTAGTAGTAGGAGTAGCAATGCTTATCTTTTTTAACTTGTGAAAGGTACTTTCTGTTACATCCACTTGTAAGGAAAAGGTCCTTCAAAGCAAGTTTAATTGATTGAAGTCTGAATAAAAGGAAAATACAATAAACCTGCGTATCATTTTAAGTTAACAAAACATATTATTACACAAAATCTAAACAGTTTATAAATAAAAAAAAAACTTTTATAAACTGGCATAAAAGGCTAAACTAGACACAGACTACATAAAATGTAAATAAATTCTTAATAATGTTCATAAATGTACCCTATAACCCTGTCAAGAGTTATTTTTTTTTAGAAACGTTTCTGGCCTGTGCTATTTGTTTCACATTCATGGTTTTACAGACTCCCACTAAAAGCTGTCTTAATTGAAGGGTACAGTGGCCTTGACGCTCAGTAGACACAAGGCCTCGCCAAATACATGTGGGGCGACACTTGCAGTTACAAACACAATACCTCTGGTGAAAAGAAGGCAGTCCTGTGGCTTATATGTGGGAGCAATATAGACGGATGATGAGATAAATCTCCCACTTATGGTTAGTGTACACAAGTGTTGTTTTTGAGCTGCACAAACAATGCTGCACCACAAACAATAGAGGAGTCTGCAGGCATTCAGCAGAGGCTGTTAAAGCGAGCGCCTGGATCCTTACAGTCACCGCCTGCGTCCCGTGCAGGCGTTGTGCAGTTGGCCAGGCCACAGGCACCATGCGAGAACAAGAGCAAGCTCATAAACCCAAAGCTGTTACTGAAAAGAGAGTTGGTTTGATGCGAAGGATATATTTGCACTGGGTCAGGACTCAGCATATGAGCATGGCTCTCCAGGTTGGGGCTACTGGGTCTAGTGGCTCCTGCTAGGCTTTCCGGTTAAAACAGTGGGCTGCTCTTAATGGATTTGTGATGATGTATTTCTGAATTCTTGCCTAAGACCCTTGACTGGGAGTCGGCCTGGGATGTTTATCTCTGCGAACATCTTGGCCCAGCTTCAGGGTTTGGGGATCCGATTTCACCTGCCCATGGGGGAAATCCACCAGGACTTGAGTAACTGGGGATTAGTAGGGATGACCCTGAGAGCAGCACGGCAACATTTGAGACCACTAAAGAGAGAAAATTTGTTTGACCTTCAGGCATGGACAAGGTGAAAACTAAGAGAGATTATTAGATTAGCAGAAGTGCAACATAACACCTGGCTGGATTTGTGCTAAAAATGGACATGATCTGGATCTAAGTGGTTATTTGAAAAAATATCCACATGAGTGGACTATATAGCAGACATTGTATTGGTTTATTTTGCCTAACAGTATTACAAAGACAAAAAAAAGTGGCACAGGTATGGTACATATAATGAAGTAATTCACATGTTGCTCAAAATCGTCTAAGTGACGTATCCAGCTTACATGACTCAGACGTTGCCCCGGAGCAACACAAACTGAGACCACTCAAGGTCGCAGACTCCTCTCATGACTGCTCAACATGTCTTTAGGCCAAAACCCAGCAGACAGATTACAACAACGCCCGCAACAAAGCCTGGCGCCTGCTCCTCCCTGTGTTTCTACCCTCTCTCTAAGGTTTTGCAACCAGAGAGCTCCTACAGGAATCGTCACCTTGTCTCTAGGCTGGAGCACTGGAGCAGGAAAAGCCGCCACTTCAATCATCTAAGGGTCAAAGTTCATGTGGGTCAAATACCTTTAGCGGAGATCTCCAACCCCCATATCAGGCAGTGGTCAGTGTTATTGGCCGAACTGTGAATGCAGCCAATCCAGTTCCTGGACAGAACCCAGTCAGTGGGCTCACTTTGTTACATTAATACCATGGTTCATTGGTGAGGATATTGAAAAGCTAATGCAAAGAGAGTCTGAGTGATATGTCAGTTATTGGGCTGTGTTAAAAAGTTTTACTTCGCTTTTCATCACCTATTTCAATATACCTGAATTATAATGTCTCATGGATGTGTGAAGGAACCTTCTGTCATGGTTTACTTCAACTCTCATTCAGTAGGAAGGAGAAATGATATCAATGAAGAGGAAGAATGAACAAAATAAATTGAAGCTATAATGAAAACGATCCACCCATCCGAGCTAAGTCCAAGATAAGCTAAATATATAATGTACACATATTTTTTGTTTGGTTGTGTTAACAAGATAATATAAAAAAGTTCAAGTTTTTTCTCTTTTAACAAGACTGATTTTATGATCTCTGTTGCAATAAAATGAGCAGGTAAAACACTGTGTGATTAAAGATAATGAAGAACAGATATGGCTGACATCGTCCACGGGATCCCTAATGAAAGATTATGCTGCACTTTGAAGAGTTTTACTGCTCCTGTAAATCAGGGCTAAATACTTATTATTTAAAGAGGTATTAAGGGTGCAGTGCCCGTGCTACGTGAATGCCTGTTTATGATTAGGAAGGGGGCGGAAAAGACAGTTGGGGATTTCATTGTGGATTTTACAGGGGAGCCCCTTATGTGTCCTGAAATTCCAGCACTTGAGGAGTAGCATGTACATGTACGTCTTTTTTTGTGCAAAAACATTATGACATGACAAGGTCTGAGTGAAAGCAGATCATAGTGAGCTGTTGTGTAAGTCCTTCAATACCTCTGACATCCCAGCTCTGAGCTCTCGGATAAAGAACAAAAGAACAGAAACAGGTAAACATGTGCTAGCTGGTAACCTGTTAGTTGAGCATCTGACAGAGGGGTTTGTTTGCTTTTCTGTGTTCCTGTGTGTTTCACACCTATAGCTGCACAAGACTTTCACAGAAAACTTCTGGAATAAGCAAAGCTGACTTCACTTTTTTTTTTTCCCATGGACACCAAGAATCAATACCATAGCATTCCAACACCGTGTCAGATCATTTGTGGTCTTGCGAGCTTATTTTGCTGAAGGCTGTTGACCCTACTCCCCTATCTGACAGGAGCCAGAGTTGAAAACCAGTAATCAGGGTCAGAAATTTTACTACAGGCCCAGAAGGCCTTCAAAAGGTGGCAAATCCAGCCGATGATAAAAACGCAACCACGCCGAAGACACAACTTTTACCACATCCTCTAAATGTCAACTCAGAGAAGATTACAACTTTGTTGTTATAAATCACCCAGCAAGCAGGATAAGCAAGCTCGGAATTCCAGCCTAATATGGAACACGCAAAACAGCATTAGTGTGTTTTTTCTTTAGTCCCCGAGTCCTTTCAAACGAGGAGGTCAGTCCACACAGACTGAGGTCATATGCTATACCCCTGTAAAAATACTGCAGAGCGAGTGGTTTCAATTTGCTGAAGTGATTAAGTTCACGCCAGCCCTCAGTACACTGGCAAGGGTCATTTAGGCTTGGCCGAGTCACTGTTGATCCTAGGGTGGAGTGATGCTAACCGTGAGCATTGGTACTGACATGGCATTAGTGAGGCCAAAAAACACTCTGAATCATAATGTGTGCTGCAAGGTCCAGCTGAGGTCACAAGATATCTGCATGGGTTTTATGTCTTCAACTACACAACCAGGCAGCAAGCAAATTTTAAAGTGAGACCCATCAAAGATAGATTATGAGTTAGATGAAACAGTAGAAGTTAGATAACTTGGAGATGCATAATGTTCATGCTAGTGTTCAGGGGAACATGAACAATGGTAGTTTAATAAGGAGATAAAACATTTCTCTATCAAAGGTGTAGATGTAAATTTATAGCATTTGCTCTGAGGAGAAACTGTTTTCATAAAGTTGAGTAACCTGGATCTGACTATTCATGTGTGTAGATAATTTACAGTGTTGCAGAGCAACAACAGATGTGAGCTCTGCAAAGTGGTACTAATAGTAATAAAAAAAATCTCCCTACTTTCAACTCTTCCTCACCATATTGTGAACAGAAATACTATGTCTCTGGTAGCTAAATTATTGATATGACCGCAATACAAAATTTACTTCTGCTGTTTTTTCCCCCTTTTTTCCAGTGTTTTTCTGCTCAACTGCAACTCCTATTGTTGATTTATTTATTTATGTATTTGTTTTCACTCTGTTTGGGGGTTTTCCTTTTTATTTTACTGAAGGGGGTGGGTGTTTCCCCCCCCGATATTCACCTTTCACATCTTGTGGATTTCAGCGCTCTCATTTTCTCTCTGTGATATGGAGTAAGGCACTTCTGAAACAGCTGTCAGGTTCAAATCAAAAATGGGTGGGGTGGGTGTAATATCGAACTACTGAACACAAGCCGAGACTTGAGCGATGGGTATGGCACCCGATTTTTCCTCCTCTCCCCTTCTTCCTTTGCCTTTGTCAGCTCCGGGGGTTTCTCTCTGTAGTCACAACAACGCGTGGGTGATGTCGGCACTGGGAAGGAGATGTTCTGTACAGCGATTTAGTACAAATGCATCCCATAATGATCGTGTTTTGCCGCCTTTATGTTCCTCCAGCTCCGACTGCACTCCGTAAACAGCTAAAGAGGTTGCTCCCTTTTAGCCAGGTATTTACCGCGCTGTCTTTGCTCTCCGATCGTACTGACGGAGGATTCTCTTCATCTCTCTGCAGAGCTCCACAGCCAGCAGGTGCACTCACAGAGCAGACGAAACTGAACAATGCAAACGCTCACATTCAGCCTTTTCTGCACACATGCTTGCATGCGAATGCCGACTCTTTTACATCCACTGGCACATACTAATTCTGTCAAGATAAGCCCCCACAGCTGTTTACTGGACGAGACGCAATGTGGGTGAACTAAACGTACAAACATGTTCAGCCGTTTCACTGGTAAAGGCACTTAAAAAACAATCTCATGTCATGTTACACCAAAGGCTCCTTTGCTTTACAATAACAGAACAGGTTGACAAAATGAAAACTCCTTCCTCCCTCATTTACGCATCATTTCAACCCTGACCCAGGCAGTAAAAGATCAAAGGGCTTTTTGAGGCCTGCTCTTATTTCAGCCTGCTTTAGAGGGACAGCTGAGGAGTTTGTCAGTCCAGCATGAGATTTTCATACCCCTATCAGCTCACAAAGAAAACCCTGACTCATACTGCCAGAGCAGCCGTTGTCATGGGTTAGAATAATGGTTATAGGATCACAGATGGTTATCTGCGGTGACATACACTTCAGAAGCATAACAGCTTAAACTCTCCGTATTTCGGTGCAATAAATCTGAGGTGGGTGACGACTCGTCAGACTAATCGGACTCATACCAAGCAATAAAGAATTAGGAGATTATTCAAACATGGTCGTAAAAGTTTAACTCAGACTCATAATGGTTACATCATTTGCCTTGTATCAGATTCATACTTCTACCCAGCCCTCCCCTCTGGCTAAAACCATGGTAACAGAAGAAGCCCCAGGGGTGGCAAATCAATAGCAATATGCCAATCTTTATCTAAGCAACCCCCACAGCCCATCCTTGTGTAGCCCTGTCACTTTAAATCTAATGATCTAACCTATGAAGCATTGATGAGCACTCTGCAAGTACTTCACTCTTCATTTACTCACAAACATGAACAGCAATATTATTTTGTCTTGCATCATCTTTGAGAATGGTGGAATGAAGAGGAAATTACTGGATCCATACAAAATGAACATGCATAGGAAATGAAACTAAGGTTAAACATTTTGGTTCGAGTCGCCACTCTAGCCATAACACAAATGGATCTGTATTGACCAGTGTCATTGACCTCAGAGACCTCTGCTCTCCAGCCAATCTGCACCAGGCCTTAGGGGCGATTATGACATTTACTCACAGAGATTATAATTTCAAATGACTGTTTAAAAAAAAAAAAAATCCCCTGGTGGATCAGACTGAGGGAAGCAGTGGTTAGAAGGCAGAGGACGCAGTCGATAAGAATAGACTTGAAATAATCAATAGGAAATGGACACACAACTGAGGCACTGCAGGCTGTGCAGATCGATAAGCTGTGTTAAGTGGCGGTGATGCCCTCCATTGATGAGCAAATGGCTATACAGGCTGTCCTTGCTCCTCTCTCGCACTCCAGTGGGTCAGACAGCAGGGCCAGGTGGTGAACCACATGTCGCCTCCAGACACCGCACACTAGGACTTAGGCTGTGATTCGCCCGTAATGGTCAGCTGGTTTGCTCTCTGCCCTGCCCTCCACCCTCAAATCCCACCTCCCTGTTTTTTGGGCAGAGCCTCAGAGACATAGTGCGAGGTCAGAAGTCCCGCTCCTGCATACAACAGAACAGTTACAGTTTTTTCTGACAGACTAACATTAAATTCATATATCTATTATAAAAATCAAAAGGTTTTAATTGCTTCTAAAGGAAATATTAAATAATACTGCAACTAGATTGTATACAGATGAGCTAAAATACATAGCATGGAAAATAATTATTGAACTTTTTACAAGTAAAAACATTTCTTTTGGGGCTATTGACATGAAAGTCATAAACAGAAATTAAAATAAACCACTCAATAAATCAAGTTATTTGTACTGAAGTGGGACGCCAAAGGAAATACATTTTATCATTATTATTTAAGTTTATTTAATCAAGGACTACAATTTTACATGATAAAACAATGCAATCATTGTTTTGCACAAAGGTTTCCTAGCCAAAGGGTATTTTGCCAACCTGGTCCTTGGTTGAAGTCAAATGAATAATCAGAACAGTTGTATAAGAGAGAGCTCTGCGAGATTAGAGATTAATTAGCAGGTTCAGTTTTTTTTCCATGAAAACATTTAGCATAATGAAGCCCATTTAGAATTTGCAACAAAAATATTTGGAGAAAAAACTAGTTGTGCACATTACTTCAAATCCTCCATGCTAGTAATGAAATATGGAGGTGGGAATATTTTGCACTTTTGCAGAATATGGTTTGGACAGACATATATTATAAGAAGGAGAAATAGAGAAATGGACGGTGATATAATTCATAAGAGTATAAAGATGACACTTGTGTATTTCTTAGAAAGGTAATGATTCCAAACGGACAACCAAGGAGATTACAATACCTACAGACAAATAAATAAATAAAATAAAATGCTGCTCACTTGACTGTTAATCATCCCCCTTCAGTCCAACTGAAAATACAGGGAAAGAACTGAAGATATAAATTCATCTAAAAAAAAAAAAAAACCCAGAAAATTTAGAATGAAATGAGTTTGTGTGGAAGATCAGAGCTCTGTGATGGACTGACAACCTGTACAGGGCGTACCGCCCCCCTGCGAGGATAAACAGGTATTAACAATGGATGGATGGACGAATGCATGGAAGAATAAATTCAATTAACATTTGAGCAGTGGCTTCAAATACTTTCTCCACATAAAAGATCATTTGAAGCTGTCATTACTAACAGTTTTCTTTTTCCACCAACAAGTAAGTATTTTATTTCAGTCAGTAGACTACACATCCCATGCCCTTAATTCATTGACTTGTTTGGTTTTCTTCATGGGATTACTGAGGTAATTACTGATATGCTTTTTTTTATGTGTATGTCACTAGCCTCTTTAGAAATATATCCATAAAAAAAAAATTAGCATTATTTATTTTACGTACTGTACTCCTTTTAAAAAAAACTGAAGCTTGGGATCGTGCTGCATGTTATATCCATCTCAAAAAAAGTTAAAAATATAAAATTCACAAAAATATAAAAGTTTCACTTTTAGTTTTTGTTGCATTTTGGGGCATCCGTTCCATCACAAATCAAAGTTGTGCTGTGTGTCAGCTTACAGAGCGCAGAGAGACGTGGAAGGCAACAGGAGAGGAAGGTTTGTGTCCCTCTCTCCTGTGCTGTGTTCATCACCTCCTCACCACTACTCCATCTTATTACTTCTGCCATATGACACGAGCCCCAGATCGCACGACCCATGAATAATATACGACCACACCATCTCAGCACAGATGAAAGCGTGTGCGGTGCACAGTGGGTTGGATTCACTGGGATTAGATGTGAAGAAAGTGTTCAGAAGACAGAGGATGAGGAGAAGGAAGACAGTATGTACAGATACCATGCAAAGGCCTGTGATTTCTGCAGTCCTCTGTGTGTATACAGAGGTTTTTGTGTGTATGTGTGTTTTATTCCAACCACCAGCTGGAGCAGAGATGACAACACACATCAGTGTCAGCTCAAGGTAACCGCCAGCGGCACCTAAAGTGAGCCAAGAAGGGGGAAGAATGAGGGAATGAGGTGGGAAAGGGAACAATAAAACACTTCGAAACGCAACACACACTCTCAATGGGGAGAAACACGGGGGAGAACGTTCTCCTCCAGAGAGCTGATCTGTGGGAGGCAGTTTGCCCGTCTGTGCTCTGCTGGGACTTGGCGTTTCTCCCTTTTGGGGTCGGGAAGGAGAAACAAACACTACTTTTGATCATCAAGCCATGCTCCTCACCCAGAAAGCATTTCGGGGACAAAATAAAGATTCGAAACGCAACAATGCCGTGTCTGGTGTTTGACTAAACACACGTGGGTGACAACACGCGCCATCCAGGACATACTGATTCAAAAAAAACAAAAAAAACAAAACTGAATATTGACAAATGTAGACACATTATTCCGTAACTGTATTCTTCAGAGGAGAAGGCTGCATATAAAAATATGCAATTCCTTATACTGGACTCATTGTTCTCACAAAACTCATATTGCCCATTCACAAAAAAAGGTAAAAAAACAGTTGGGAAATGATACGAGCCAACGTTTAATTTGTGATTGTCTCTTTTGCATATGTCTCACATGCACCAGCGCAGTGTTGGGTTCCTATTGTCAACTTTAAGCATTGTGTTACTGTAAAAAAAAGACCATTCAGTGGTAAATCCTACCAGGAGCCAGCAGACAGGCAACAAAAGATTTGTCGTGGCGAGCAGGGTAGACTCACATTGTGCTTCAGTCAGTTGCAGAAGAAAACAATACAAGAGGACGCTTTGGGAGTTTGACCTGGCCTACCTTCACTTCACCTCAGGTAGACAAGGTTAAGATGGATTGCCCTAATTAAAAGAGAGAGCCTCTCTTTTTCTCAATAGCATCAGGTTTATTTTACAGGAACTTTAACAGAGCCTTTTGAAGGGAGGTAATTATAGGGTAAAGTGATTAAAGCCCCCTGAAGGTATGGAGGTGACAGACAGACTCAGTGGAGTAACCCAAGTAACCTTTCGGCATTACATCTTTTCCTATTGTCATTGCTTTGGCCCACTAATTTCAGCCATGCAGTCTACATTTATGTTTTCATCGTCGTCTAAATTTCTCTCACGGTTTTCTCCTTGTCTATATGGACAATTCATTTCTTGCCAAATGTGCCTCGGGGGCACTCAGACAAAAGGTTATGGAGATTATTTTTCCAATGAGGAGGGCCCCATGTTGGCATGAGGGCATGGGCCTCTGCTGCAAAGGCTGGTGAGTGAGGTGTGAATGTTGAGGAATGGAGGCAGAGCAGGTCATATGCCTTATCCAGACTATTTAACATGGCTGGTTATGCCAACTGCAAGAGACCAGGCCCCCGTGAGACCTTCAGAAGCGGAAATGTGTGCTGGGCACTATAAAGAATGCACTAATCTGCTGTTTATTAACTGTGGGGTAATGTGAGAATGGCAATTTAATGGAGATTTAAGTGTGACACAGCCACTCCGTATGCACATTCTCATGACATTGCAGCCTGTCTCGGTGCAGCACGAGAGCCTTGCTAAATGTGTGAAAGACTGTGGGTAGCGTGTGGACCGTCAAGCATGCCAATCAGGAGCCCAGCCTGCGACACTGAGCTGTTAAACAAGGATTTTGTGTCCCCCAATATTGAGGTGTCTTTGAAGAAAGTGTAAGTCTTCATCATATCTTTTCAGTAGGAAAAAGAAACACAAGAAGCAAGAGCTCAGGGAGTAGCCGGCACCAGCTCATGTCATTCAAAAGTACCGGGTTTTGAGTTTGAGGCTAGGGAAACAAGATAATGTTCACTTAAAAAGTCACAGAGTCTTGTTTCAGATGCTTGAATCTATTCCTCTGTGGCTCCTGTGATCCTACTGAGAGCTAGCTCATACCACATTTGTCCCTAACCTTTCTGTGCGCCTAGCGTAATGTGTCACTGTGTTATGGTTTTGTTCATGTCACTGGATGTCTATCAGTATCTGTCTGTGTACAGAAAGCGATCTCCAGACCAGCCCTGTTGGAGTGTGCTTGAGAACCACTGCCACATGCTCAGATATCACTACCAAAGCTATTCAGAGAGGCAATTAAAATCTGTTTAGCTGCCTGTGTGCATGAACGCACTCACCCTTTCCAGGCGGTCTAAGGAGTCGGGGAAGTCAGATAGTATTATTGCACAGCAGTCTTGGTGGTAAATGGTACATTGGTAAGTGCCAGCTTTTGGGTTAAAGATGCAGGCTAATGATTTTACAACTGTTGTCAAGGCGGTCTTCAATTTCATTGCATGCCTATGTGTGTTTTCAGAAGTAAAAATGTGCAATTCACATTTGTGGGGGGGAAAACTCAATCATAACACTATGGTAAATATTCACAATCTGTTCTAATTTTCTATTCAAGGCAAACATTTTGCTTACTTTAAGTCATTGCAGGACTTAAGTTTAAGAACTTTGCCTTATTTCATTACATTAAAAATAAATACACATTCAATACAAGGTAAAGGATATTATTTTTCCACTAAATTAGTCTTCCTGATGAAAACACATTTTGGAATGATTGGAATCATGTCTTAAAATATGGAGGCATCTCAAACCCGAAGCCTGAAAAAATACAGTTTGTGCCATGGCTACAACAGATTGCTGTAGTAGGTGGTGCACTGCCACACAGTTGGTAAACTATCAAAGCCACAGAAGTCACGGAGGTTGAGTGACACGAGTTATTTGAGTTCATTATAATATGTTATAAGCCTTTTTGATTCTGACACTGGCTGTGATGATAAGTTCTCTCTCCTCAACAGAGAGGCCGATGTTTCTGTGTTATCAAACCCAATAATAAGCCACTTAAGTTGCTCATATACATCACTTTATGGAAAATGGAGGTGTGCTTTATTCCCATCAACGGACTCAGCCTCGTTTGTGAACTAATGTTATTTTGATAGTTTACCAATTGCAGCTAATAACACATCTGATAAGATAAGCTGTGATGGACCTCGCTGTCTCTTTTCTCTCTCCCTCTCTTTCTCTCTCTTCTTCGCTCTCTTGATGTTTCTGATTTTGCAGGAGCCCTCCTAGTCGTATCAATACTTCTTTGTAAGAAGAGTCTGTTCAAGTCAACACACCTGAGCCCCTCAGAGGCAGACACACTCATCTCGAGGTCACGGTGTATGCCTTAGCCTCTGTGTGTGTCTGTGTTTGCATGAGGAAGGGAGCATCGCTGAACAACAGACCCAGCTTTGTATCTGCTATACTTGACACACCAATAATGGCCTTCTCAACAAGCTTGCTTGACAGCTGGGTGGGACTTTGAAGAATTCATAATGAAGCGATGCCACAGATTAGTTCAGGAGTTGCTGCCTTTGAAGAAACAGCTCAGGTTATGGGGTTCTAATTAGGACTGGCCTATTTCATCACGAGGTGATCCTAAGACAGCAGCATCTTACGTGCAGATCAGTGTGAATGCTAAGCACGCATGGACAATAGGATGCATGTTATATAATTTTTGTCAAGTGAGTTTGTTTGTGGATGCAGTCTTTAATTTGAACTTGCTCTATGTTTGGCCCACTTTGCAGGATTCAAGATAACATGGAATCATGATACCATATGTGTATATATTAATGTGCCACTAAAGAACATGCGCAAATGCATGTGAAAATACACACATTTCTCTCTCTTTCCTCGCACTTCTTCTTCAGTCAACACTGCTACAAAACAATGGTGGAATGTTCCAGCCTGTTACCATTCCTGAGTGGCTATCTGATGAAGGAGAGCTAGGCATAATCCAAGGCTGCGCTTATCGGTGGCAGGGATCCCATTTCCATATTCAGGCCCAGATAGCTGATAAGAGCAGCCCCTGATAAATGTGTACTGATGGAGTGATACCTGCGGTTCGAAGTTGAAGAAAACCTTATGAATGGCTGAAGTGGCGAGGTGATGAAGAAGTCCGGGGGTGGAGGCTGGACAGTAGCTTTCAGCAGGGGAGATAAAAGCATGAAGGAGAGTTCTGTGATTAATGTCCCTGAGTGGCTGGGGGTCACAAGCAGGTCCTCACCAGTGACTGCTCTTAAGAGAGGTCACCCCCATGACCATCCGTCACTGGGACAAAACATTACAAATCTCGTTTGAGTGCAAATGCACACATTTGTGTGCAATGTTTGGATAAATGAAAAGCAAAATACATACACATACTGTACCTAGATAAATAACGTGTGATTACTCCCTCATTTAAATACATTTAATGTTCTTCCAATGTGAACAAATGGACATTTTTCTCATGTAAAGCTTTAATCTAAACCAGGTGGGTGGCACAGGATCTCAAACCACTTTCGGACGTATGGCCTCCATTTATCACCAGTCCCTTTGGCCAGGCGGTCAAACACAAATGCATTATTAATTGCACCCTGTTTGACTGTGTCCATCGTTTCTTTATCAGCCCGTCAGCAATTTATGATGTAATTCGTCATGTATAATTTCAAGAAATCCTTCCGCTCATTGTGGCTCAAAAACACCTGTTTGGAGTGACCTCAATTAAAAATGTATCCTGTGTCACATGAGATTCAGTACTAAGGCTATTCATATGCAATGCATATTGTTTGTTTAAATAATATTATTAGAACAAACAATATGGTGGTCATAGGAAATCGGCTATTTCTCATGTTCTGCACATACTGAAGAAATACTGAATGTATCACAACTCTGTGAGTGGAGACTGTAGTTATTTTTTATAAGTGGCAAATATAGACAAAGTGCAAGAAAAATGGTTAGTAATGTGTAAATTAAAATATATCAGCTCCTTGTAGAAATAGATGAGCTTCCAACAATTCTACAATTTTAATTGACATAATATATATATATGACATAATAATAATTTTAATTGACATATATATATATATATATATATATATATATATATATATATATATATATATATATATATATATATATATATATATATATATATATATATATATATAAGAAACAAACTTTTGACAAAATATACTAGGGATTATTTTAAATACCATAATCGTGTTTCAACTCTGTTCCCACTTATCTGCTTCCAGGCGACAAACTTCTCAACAGAGTGAATAAGCAGAGGAGCCGGGTTTTTTTTTCTGTTGTGTGTTTGCCGATGCTGTTTGTTGTCTCCACAGGAACTGTTACAAAGGGACCCTCGTCCCTTGAGTAGACTTTCACCAGAGGGAACCCTTAAAAGCACATATTAAAAACACACGGTCTGTCTGCCTCCCGTCTCCACACATCCCAGGGCCGCCCTTCCACACTGTAAACAGCTGGCCTCACTGATATTTTATTAATGATCTTCTTTAATTAGTTTAATTAAGTAGAATCACTTCTCTGCGCATATTTTCACCCTGCTTCATAAAGAAAAGAATTGGAAATCTCCTCTGACGTATTTCATTTTAACAGGAATAACAAATTAAGTGGATTCTTATTTTTCAAAGAAGCTATGGCCAAAGTAGAAGTACAGCTAAAAAACAAAAGAATACAACTGATCCACGAAACAAAAGCAGATTGTAAGAATGTATGAATGAGTCATAATCAGAGAGCAGGTTTCCTCTGCTTGCTTTTTGTTGCCAATCAGTCTTTGTTTGTTGATGAAAACAGGGTGGTGTTATGAGCCAAGTAGGAGCTTACACACAATGTATCATGTTTAATTTCATTGGGTCAGTCTTAGACAAAAACCTTAAAAGAAAGCTTACGTCTCACCTCCAGATTGATGACTTGTCCTGTCTTGATTTGTCCATGGACCTTTACAAATTAAATTTAATAGATAACGTTTACTCCTTTAGTCAGTTCCTGAATATTGTGTTCATTAATCCATCATTAAAGGAGTCTCTGGCAACAACTCATTGAACACCCAAAGGCCTCTGGGCAGAGGAGTGCCATGTTTCACTGTGACCCACATGCCAAGATGGCAGCTCCACCTGGGACGTTTCACAGTGTTTGCACTGTAACCTAGTAAGAGCAGATCAGTGCTTTAACACAGGGCTTTATTTAGACAGCACAATGGTTAGTCAGCAGCAACATTATCTGGCCTAATACATCTTATCATGCAAGCCCTCTGTCAACAGTGTTACTGGAAGAGGACAACACTAATGCTCAGGCACATTAGCATCCCTCAACAGCTTCCAAGATGGCCGCCAGGATAGACGTGGGGGGGAAGTGCAGCTTGTCAGACACTGATGTTCCACCATGATGACAACAGCAGTAAATGAGGTTTCAGAGACCTCATCTAAGACAAAATCAATATGCTGCCTCCTCTGCTCTGCAGAGAAGGTTTCTGCATTATCTGCTTAGAGCAACACATGGGGAGTGCAGAGGATGAACTGGCCAAGATGCAGCTATTTTGGGGGAACTGTGGGATGTCTGCCTCCAAAACCCTTGATATCAACATGCACAAAGAAATGATAGATATATGTGTATCCAGCCCACCTGGTCTGTGGTATCACTCCTCAGTCCAGACTGCTTTAAAAGTCAATTACCAGGCTAAATGACTTGAGGAATAACTTGCAAGAATGATGTTTCACACAGTTTATCGATGACAATAGCATTACAGCTGATTAGCAGAACCAAATGTGCTCTTTTTGTAATGCAACACACAGAATGGTAACTGGATCGCCGTGTTGGCTCCAGCAGTCCCAGGACGAGCTTTGCTGGCAGCTAGACTGGAAACATCCCAGAAAGCCTCTGCCTTGAGAAGAGCTAATGTTTCAGCTGGGGCAGAAGAACTCAGAATAATACCGTTGGATCACTAAATAGTTGACTTAGAGGTCAGCAGTTTTTATGCGGCTCACAGACTTGACTGGAAATACAGATTTATAATGATAAAAAGTTATTTTGGTGGACTAGCAATCTGTACAGAGTATTCTCACATTGAAATTAGATTTCCAAGGTTTTCTATCACAGCCCTGACAAAAAAAATAAAAAATTGAAGGAGCTTGTGTTTGCTAAGGTTAAGGAAGAGCTAATATACTCTCATACACCGATAAGCTCATAAAACTCACAAGTAGCCCAATGCAGGTGCACATTTTCAACTGGAAGATTTCTCTTAGAATTCACCCTACTCTAGATTTACATAAAAAAATAAGTGTCACTAGTATCACTAGAAGTTCAGTTGTGATCTTTGCTGACCAGAACCTTTTTTTTCACATGTATGCTTTGCCCACTACATGATTTGTGGCAGTATGCAAACAGGACCTTTTCCAACTTACTGACCATAATGGCTTTTTTTCCCCCCCAGTCTTCCATTAAGTGCAGATATGTGGAATGCAGAGTTGGGCTGTCAACATATTCTCCAACCTGACCTGTGGGTGCGGCACTATACCTCGTCTAGACACTGTATGCCGTGGCTTCTTCTCTGTTTTTCACCCTTCTTTGAAAGTCCATTCTCTGAGATACAGGGGGGCACAGTGTAAAAACTTTAGAACTGGGGTAATTCTCAGCAAAACTGAGGTCTAGAGATGCAAAATGACAATTTATGAATATGTTTAATTTGTGGGAATATTGTCACAAAGCACTGCATTGCTTTGTGACAATGAAGCAATTTCAGAATAAAAGATTCTGAAAAGGGTGGAACAACAAACTCTGCTTTTGTGTATGTAAACTGAACGTTAGGATGAGAAGAGGGAATCTGAATAGGTTGTAGGCAGAAAACACTCTTGGTATCAGACACCCCGCCTGCTGGCATCAGAGGTGCTTCAGGGCATGCCTCAGCCTCTGCCCTGTTAGCATCCCACTCTGTAACACAGCTATACGGATGAACTCCTACTCAGATATACGTTTCAAGCACTGGGCCTGAAATTCCCCCCAAAACAGTTTTAGTAAACATTAGAAACTATTCTTTTGATGAGTTCAAGGAGTTTCAATTTCCATTCCCTTGATTTTGCAAAACTCTATCCGTATTCACTCAATTGCACAAAATCTCTTTACTCCCCTCTATCTCTCTATTACGACTTGGTAACAAAAAGTAGAAGCAGGCCAAAGACAAGACCACCGGAACTCTTCAAACGGCTTAAAATTCTAAACATTATGTTTAATGTGAACACATTATGAACCCTAATAATTAATGAATAAATAAGCACAGATGTGAAAAGCATTATCAATAATTATATGAATAATAGACATGAATTATGCATGATAGTTGCCCTGCGGCAGAATCTGGCGTTACTGCTTTCACTGAAGCTGTGGACATTAAATAGTGACTTGTCAAATGTTCGCAACACTACAATAGACCTACACTGGTTAACCCTCATTTTTACACCCACGTCAAAGCACACAATTTCACTTTTTCAAGTGATCCACCGGGTAATGTTTCTTGGCATCGTTTACAATGGTCTTTAAAACAGAACTGGGAGTGAGCCATGAAAACCAGGCTAGCTGCAGAGAGAGGAATCTGGGTATTAGCATTCTACCCACACCCTGTCTTTATCAGAGCTAATAAGGGAGGCCTGCACCGGGGTCTTTCATCTAGATTAGGACTCTTATCACATGCCACCTGCATGGAGCAACCTGCCATTCATATGCAGATCTGGCCAAGGCAAGACTTTGGCTTTTCCTAACTCTGTCACTTCCAATTCCACAGTAGACTTCCACTGAAAAAGATAACACGGTTGTTATCTTTCTATAAGATGTTTACCATCATGTCTCATTTCTTGAAACTCAGCAGTAAAGCATAGCTAAACTAATAAATGATCTGGAATTATTTCATTCAGATTATCAGTAGTTTGGTATTAAATAAGCACAGGAAATTACTATTAATTACTATTTCAAAATGAATTAGTTATAGTAAAGAAACCATCACCCAAAACAGTGACAGGAAGTAATATGTTGATGTATCTCTGGATATGCTATATGGTTGTTGTTCAGTACAGACTGTGCATGGTATTTCATGTATCACTATTTTATCAGCCAAGGAACTCAAAAATGAATTTCTGGGTTTTCGATGACCACTGTGAAAAACATCTCACCATCTTGGAAAAAAGAAATTGTGACTGTGACAGGTTATAAATGCTGCTACCAGTGTAAATAAAGACACAATGGAGAGCATAATGATGGATTTCTTCCATCGGGATGAGTTGGCCAACCAGTGTTTGTGAAAGCTAATGTGTCAATGAACCCAAATTGCCGATATGACCCTGTTTTCCTGTGTTTGCTTCTTATCTGAAGCCACCATTTGTTGATGTTGATTATATTAACCAAACCAAAGCTCGTACATTTGTTGGTTGGGACAAAATCTAAATTGTCTTAAGTTTGCAGTGCAGTGTAGCTATGATGACAGGCATATAGGCAATGTATGTTGACATGCTAAATATCTGAGGCATCCTCACTGGACAGTGGGTGATCAAACTGGTTGTTGGTGGTGAGCTGGTGGATGGATTGTGTGAGGGGGCAATTATCTCTCGGAGACAGTGAGAAATGGGGGAGTGGAACATCCTACGACATATTAATGAATGGGGGGGGGATGCTTTTCGTTTTCAATTTTTTGCCCAGTACCACCAGTCGTTTACAAAGCCCTCCCAGGTTTGTGCAATCTCTCAGTGTCAACATCTTTCTGTAAGGCAGATTCAATTAAGATTACGCCAGTTGAGGAGAGGGAGAGTGACAGGGGTCAGTTTGATTTTGCCGATTGCCTTTTTGCCCTTTGTTTTTGCGGTTCAGGTTATGGCTTCATCTGCCACTTGTACAGAAAATCTAGGTAAACTGTCGACGCCCTGAGCAGCTGTGTGCAAGGAACAGACATTTGAGGTGTACCTATTTGAAGCTATATTACTTGTATGATTATTTTCTACTTTGTCTGTGAGTTCTGTGTTCCTCTTTGAACTGGTTTATCTTACCAACAGGGAATGCTCATATTTATTATTGCTGTAAGTTAGCATAGGGTGTGTGATAGCATGCTTGTATTTCTGGCTCCTCTCAGCTGTTAGATACCATATCTTCCAAGACATTTGTTTGCTGCTTTCAACTATGTAAGAACACCCGCTGAAATACATCTGATTTTCCCAAAAGTCTTTGATTCCTGAGCCACTCAACTCCATCACAGTTTATCAGTCATCTTACCAGCACAATGGTAGTAAATTCTTGACTAATTAAGTAGCACTTTGTGACAAAATAGAGATGATGTAGTTCAAAAGGCTCACCATGGAGTCAGAAAATAACCTTTATAGCCTCTAATAGACCCCATAGGCCTAGCACTAACACAATATGTTGACCTCTGCACATTGGGTCATCTTTCTTTGCCTGGGTTAACATTACACCCCGATTTTACCCCACAGCTGCAGATCGTTACAATGCCCCATAAAAAAAAGAGAAAAAAAGACGTGGGCAGCCAAATGAGGGGTGTAAGCCACTATTAAAGAGGTGAAGAGGATGATTGTTTGGGGCGAATGGAGAAGTGGGTAAAGAGTTGAAGTGGGGGAGGTGGGATGGGTGAGAGGTGGAGAATGAAAACAGAAGCGTTAAGTCATTAGGGTCCATTGTTGTGCTCAAACGGCTGCCACACAAGCTCTCTGTGAATGGGAAATGGAGCTTAATGACCTGAAAAGGGACTTCAAAAGCCACAACAATGGATGAGAAGGGGTGGCCCCACTCAAATGTCACTCTGCCACTTATTGCTTAGTTGGAGAATGGGTGGGTTGTTTAGATTAGAAATGCGATGAAAGTAAAACCTAGCCTGGTGTTTTCCCTGGAAATAGCTATTCTACAATATTGACTTGAGATTTTCCTTCTGTAAAGTATTTCAGTTCTGTGAAATACTTCACAGAACTGATGCTGTTTGCAGTTCTGTGAACATCTGGAAATGCTCATGTCTATATGAAAATTTTACATTTCTCCCCTGTATTATTAGAAAATATATATATATATATTTTTGTGCCTGCATCTATTGACAACTAACATTGATAAGGCCTCCACAACTTTATCCCTGACCTGGAGTTCATTGGTCTTTATGATGATGTTTGTAATAAACCATCTGAAGGTACATTGTCACGCAGGATTGAATTCAGAGATATAAAATTTAAATGAAACAGGTTAAATAAAAATGCAAGCTCCAATTTTCAGATTTGATTTGTAATATTTTTCAAGTATGTAGAAATTCGTTCTGCAACTTTGTGTTAATTACATAGAGTCCCAAAATATATCAAATAATGTGGTTGTACTGCCCATTAAACGTTAAACACAAACTCAGTAGATATTACAATATTTGCCGATATTTGTGAAAACCTACATATCAGTGAAAAATGTAAGATCGTACGCACCTCAAAATTATGTGTGACAATATCAAGTTTAGACTTTATACTACTATTTATAATGAACCTTGTGTGTGTCTCTTTATAGCACTATGTGAGTTTAACAAATTCCTAGCTTAACATACCAAAGCTTAAGCACACATCCATACACCTGTGCACTTCACTGCAGAGCTGGAAATACTTCTAAAAAAGCTGAATTTAATATGACATGTGTGAAAGGTGGATATGTGAGCAACAACAAGCCCATAAGTTTGTTCAGTTGTTATGCCTTGGGCTTCCTATCAAGTTTTTGACTCATTTGCTGCCCCGAATTCACTATTGCCTGCAACAAGCCGACGGTATCATAGGATTTGTTTTGTATTTTTGTATCATAGGACTTTTTTTTGTATTCGTGGCTGGTTTTATTTTCATATCAGTGTTTACTTCTTGTCTTTAAGGGAAGTTGCGAGATGTATCTGCATTTGCCGTGACACACAGAGTCTTTGATCTGACACAGATGCCATTTAATGAGTATAACTGGAATTGCAGTGAGTTTACTTGTATTTGCCTGCAGCATCATGTTTGACAGAACTAAGAGAACGTGCCAGATGCAATTTTTGTTAGGAGTACAGAACTAGCCTGAGTTCTGTGATTTATCTTGGCCTAACCGAGCTGTGGCAAATTCACAAAAGACTACACTAGTAGTAAAGAAAGTAGAACTTAGCCTGGTGTCTGGCATTTTCTTATAGTGTATACACATGCGGGTACAGTGCCATAAAATTCATAATAAATAGGGAAGTTTTTTGTTTGTTTTTTTAAACTTCTATAAGAAACTGTTTTGCTTTGTTTGGTGTTCATATGTCCATACGTTTGTAGTGCTTTCTAAGTAAAAAAAAAAAATGCAAACATGTGCAATCAGGAGGCCTCGGGGAAGACCCAGGACACGCTGGAGGGATTACGTCTCTCGGCTGGCCTGGGAACGCCTTGGGATTCCCCCGGAGGAGCTGGAAGAAGTGGCTGGGGAGAGGGAAGTCTGGGCCTCCCTTCTGAAGCTGCTGCCCCCGCGACCCGACCCCGGATAAGCGGAAGAAAATGGATGGATGGATGGATGTGCAATCAAACGTGCACTTATTTACAGATGCACAAGTTACTTTGCATAAACTTGTAGCTTAAAAGTGTATGAAATGACAACTAATCATGAATTCATTTCCAACAGTCTACCCTATGCATTAATCCATTGAACTTATTTGTTAATGATGATGTATATGTTGCTCCAAATTGAGACTAAAGAAATAAACAGAGGCTAAATTGTTTGTAGATGGATTTATCAAAATTGTTTTGTTTTTGAAAAATTCCTAGTGTACAGCAGTTATGAATGTGAGTGTATTAAGAAAAAAAGAAAATTGAAAGAGGGACTATGGAGAGAAATTGCTTTGTTTCTCTGTTCTGCAGCTCCTTGGCATGACTTGCTGATCTGCTTAGCTGGCAAGCTTAGAGACCTCAGCCCACAGACGGTGTGAGGTTTTTTCAAAGAGCCCATTTGATGTGAACAAAGCAAACCAGTAAAACAGCAATGGGAATAATCAAACATTATGGGGGTTTTATACATGCCCTGTGCAAGTTCATTATGGATACTTGATGTTGGCTTTAGGCTGGTAACCACGGATGCACAGTGGGTTGCTGAGGAAAACTACACCGAATGCAGAGGCTCCACCCCACTGATGAGATTTATCATAAATTTAATTTCCCAAAACCAAGCTGCAGCCAATCCCTCCTTGAGATTTGGCATTGATTGGATAGACTTTGCTCCTCCCTCCCCCTGACTGATGCTGCTTGTATTAAGAAAAGGCCTCAACACTAATTACACCCTCCCAGTCTAATAGAGGCATCCTGTTAAACAAACAATTGATCCCCACTTAACACATGTACCCACGTTAGTAAAACACTATTTGCCAATTTGCCAAAGGCAACACAGACAGAGAGAGAAGGAGAGAAAGAGGCACAGCAGAGAGCCACTGGGAGCTTCTGCTACAGGAGAAGGAAGAACACTGGCACAAAGGGGTGGGATGAGGAGGCAAACTAAAAAGATGAAGAAAGCCTGTCCATTGCTCTATTTTTTTTATGCCTGCATCTCAGAGATGCTCATTATAGACTTCATGGTTGCCAGTTTCACCGTTTTAAAACTAATATTACACATGTGACACAGTTCAAATAAACCTTTTGGCAACACAATTTTTACATAATGAAAGATCATTAAAAGATGGACCTATGAGGTCTTCAGCTGCTGCAACCAAGCTAACTTTTATATGAGTTTGATTTGGAAAATGGGGAGAAAAACAAGCTCTAAAGGGAATGTTGCACAAGTAGCATTATGTTCCATGATAAATGTCTATGTAAGCTTGATGCTGGACACTTCAAGGAAAAAGTTGGACATATATGGGTCCTGTATGTGTGGTAGAATTTAAACAGACTTTCTTCACATCCATTTGAGCCCTTCATATGGTGCCCAACTGGTTTTACTTATGCCACTTGTATTTAGTTAACCAATGTGGATCCAGTACAATAAATCCATGAACAGAGAGAACCCATCACAGAGAACAGAGACACAGAGAACTAAGCTAAATCCATTTGAGGTCTACATGCATGTGTTGGTTGGGAACTCCACCCTCAAACACAGATATTATCAATTAGTGAAATCAAAAAATAAAAAGAGGTTTATCCCAGTCTTATTACTAAAAAAAAAACGTCCAAGTGTACATCCTTCTTTCTGTGACAACTACATATGCAGCTAACAAATGTTGGTATAATGACTTTCACCAAAATGATACTGGAGATGAGTTAATTTGGGCAATTCCCTGATCAGCCATGAGGTCCTTCCATCAGTAGTTTGCATTACTTTCATTCCTGCGTCAGATTTACGCCAGATGATCACCGCACTGTTAATGCAGTGGTAGATTTTGCATAGTTTTCTGGACAGCGGGATGTTAGCCACCACCTAACTTCGCTGTTTCAAACAACCACTTTTCTCACTGGTTTCCATGATAAAATGTTTTCCTGGTCTGCTGCACAGTGATGGCAAATGTCTCAGGGAATTACAGTACATTTGATTGTAGCTGGTCCAAGTGGTACATCAGATGCTGTCAGGTGTGCAGCATTAACTGCATTCCATCGCAAATGCTTTTCAGCTGGATCTAGATGTAAGACAGTAGGTCTGAGCAAATCACATATGTTACTACCTAGCAGTGTGTTTGGTTGACAGTGTGTGTGAGAGTGCGTGTGGGTGCGCATGTTGAAATCAGGGGCAGCGCAGAGTTTAAGCGAGGCTAACAGATTGTGTCGTTTGCCTTTTTGAACTGCCCAGAACGTTTGGATAACAGGAGGGGAACAACTAAAGGTGTTAATGGCTTTATGGAGGCCCCATGCTGACAGATAGGCCATTATCTTCCTGACTCACTGCAAAATGGATAACAGGCCAGATCAGTTGCACTCTTTACATCTCAGATTAAAGGTATAAATGCTGGCTTAACACATCTTCTTTGCTATGAAGCAGTTTACAATCAACAATGCATAAGCATAACTAAGCATCTAATTTCTTTTTTGAAATCATTTACTTTTTTCATTACCTTAATGAGGATCTCTTTTTACTTTTTTATATCTTTTCCATCACCTTTTTACATGTTTATGTGGGAGAAAGTGCTTTCTCATGCCACCTAATTTTTAAAAATTGTTTCACTGCAGTGTAAGAAAAGTAGAACTATTATTTGATATATCTTTGTCTGCACCCAAACAGTGCGTTTGAGTGCGTGGATGTACGTGTGCATGAGAAGGAGGTAGGGCACTGCTGTAAACTTATCAGCTGATGATGACTTTCCACACAGCTCTAAGACAACTTAAGCCCTCTCTAATTACAGCACATCTGTTGCAGCAGAAAGGTATTCTTGTCATGTGGTTTAACAAATACTTTCACATTCAGAGGAGCACATACCTAATGAGCCTCGCAGCCCAGGGCAACTCACGTCGCCCCACTCAGATCAAAAATCTTAACCTGCACACATGCACAGACGCACACACCTGTGGGTTAAAGAAAAGGAAAGACGTTGGTATGCGCGCAGCCAACAAAGACAATTCACAGCAACAGAAGCAGGCTCTCTCACTTACACACGTACAGGCACAAGCACGTACAAACACTACAACAACCTGTTTTTTTTTCAAAAAGCAACAAGAACAAATGAGTCAAATAAAAGGAGCCAAACTAAGAGTTGGGACGTGTTTACACTCTCCGACAACATTCTGAGGGTGTTATCAAGGTGGAAATCAAACAGCACGTCTGCTCTAATTATTGCCTGCCCTAAATAAAGAGAAGTTGTCTTTGCAACCTGGGGGATGAAATAGGTTGAAGAAAATAACATCAAGAAGATGATGAGGAATACACCCACGATGATATCTGGCAGTCAGTGTAAATGTGCTAAGGTTGGGCTATAATAACCTGGTAAGCTGGCTGTTATGATTGTTGGGGAGACAGGAGATAAAGTGCTTTTCCTGGGCTGCCAGAGTCACACAGAACAGGTGCTAGAAACACAAGCTACCGTCCCCATTGGTCAGTACCAATGCTGCTACAGTGGCTTGGCCAGGTCAGTTAAAACTACACTATATCTATATGGAAGAAAAAGCGAAGATCCAAGCTGTAAGTGATCTTTCTTCCTGTTGAGATAATGTCACCAAAGGTATCGCTCAAGGATTTGTATTAGTGTCACACTTTTAACATTCATAATGAGTCAGAATGTTAATGATTTTTTTTCAGCTCTGGGTTGTTTATTGTCATCCAAACACTATGAACTTGATCATCTCTTAGCTACATATGCCAATATCAAATCACATTTCTTCCTCCTCACATAACACTGAGAAGTTATAGACATCCTGATATTTTTGTTGTAGAAGCCATTTTTGGAAAAATGGCTTCTGTTTTTAGTGATTTCCTGATCTTCTTGGCATGCATTTATGTCAGGTCTCTCCTGAGAATTCATAAGATTAAGCTGTAAAAATAAGTGTAAAATAGAAAAGTGAAAATGCCTTCTAAGAAAATCAAAGGGACAGCTGCACATAGGCCTAAAATAACATAATGAGACATAATTTTCACTAAAACAACATATCAGATCTGGAAAAAGAGCTTTTCTTCACAAACCTTTGGTTTTAAGGAGAAAAAAACAACTAAAAAATAGCCTTAAATTGTTTCACTGCAGTGTTTATCTAATGGCTTTAGCCAATCGCGGCTGCTGGGTTTTCAGAGTTTAGCATGACATGGGTTTAGCATATGGTTCACTGCAATGCTGAGGCTTAACTTTGGCTTGTGGTTTCTGACTGTGAACTCCCTTGGCTTAGGCTCCATTTTCTGGGGAGACATTCCAAGTGTCATTATGAAGTAGAAAGCCAAAAAAGAAAAGTCATACATACCACCTCCTCAACACATGTGCCGTCTCACACACCGACGTACATAACCACGCACGTTCAGGCACACATCCTCGCTCATGAGCACACACACGTTTCCTGTCTGCATCCGCCTCGACGCCATGTGTCTTCCGTGGAGCAAGTCCTCCTACAGCCAATTGCTGCACTAATATGGCTGCACCCCCTAAAGATACAATATACGCTTATTGGCAAGCCACTCTATTAGTGACAAAAGGTCACACTGTGAAAATATTAAACTTATGAAGGACCCACACTCTCATCAAACCCAAATATGCGGAGAAAGCACAAAAAAAGGTGTTGTGTCCTCTGTGTATGATTATATCTTCTTCCTTCATCCTTCGAGCAGTGACCCAAGGGCCACTATTTTATTGGTCTCAGATGCTGGCTGCCTCACAATGTACAAAAGAGCCTGTTATTCCACACCGGTATTAAAGCTGGCCTTCGCATGCAGCATTATCCACAAGACAAGCATACACACAGCAAACACACACACACACACACGCACACACACACACAACCAAACCGTTCATAGAAAGATGAGTGTTTTTGGCGAGTGGGTTATTGGTAGCAGAGCATGGTCTGGTTACAGTGAGAGATGCAGCCTTTTTATCCTGTCAAAGGTTATGACAGGCTGACAGAGAAGCTGCTACATCCACCTGTGTTTAAAACTTTTAAAGTTCCCATGAATAAGTGTCTGAGCACAGCTCACAGTGGAGTTGCGCACTGAATGTGTTAGCAAAGCCTCAATGACCAGCTGATGGAGTTGGCGAGGAAATGTAGGCGCTGATGCTTGTAGCCAAGCTGCATGTAAATATGCATGTATGATTTCATACCCTGGTGTGTTTATTTACTGATCACTGCAAACGTTCCCATACGTCCTGAAATTTTCCACTTATGTAGATTTATCCACGAACCTACAAGATTTAAAAATTAGAGACTTAGCAGGCGCTGAATACTAACTGCAGGCCACACTATTTTATGTGTTAAAAACGTGAACAATTTAGCCTTTTTCTTCCACTTTACAATTCTACTCCATTCTGATATTCTTTCAGACAAAATAGAAAACACTTTGCACCATGGCAAAATATGGAAACATTCAGTAGGTGAATACTTTTCATACCAAATCAGTGCTTCTCTGAGCGTCTGACCCCATTATGTGTCATGTTTGTAACTGTACGTGCACACTGCATGTCATTTAATGTTGTAGCCTGAGCAAAAATGTTGAGTTTGTTTGTGTGTATGTGGAGTTGAAGCCTTCAAATACTTCCAAAAGCCTGATTTCCCCAGGGAAATGACAGAGGTCATCTCATCGGCGAGGGATGAAAACAACATTTGCATCCGATTGGTCACACCCACGACATTAAAGTTTTAGCCAGACAAAAACATGTCAAAGAAATTTACATCGCTGTGCTGACAGCCCTACACACGCATGGACACAGACCATTGCCACTTCCAATTACTAAGGCTACTTTTATTGTGTGTGAACTCCATATTCTCCATTACCAATAAAAACATAACAGGGAGGGTATTTTTTTTTCTTTGTCATAGACATTATCACCCTTTCCATTCGCTGAGTATGTATCAAACTGCCAATCAGAATTAGGGAGTAGGCCAGCAGACATGAGACGATTCGCCTGGCTCAGCCAACGTGCATGGATTTAAATAATAAAAGAGAGATTTCTCTCAAGGCCCTCAGCCCCGTGCCAATAAGGGAGCAGGGAAAATGGAAAAATGGCTGTGTGCAACGAGAAATAACTGCAAATTGAGGGTATAATGAACACGTTTAATATTTCATTTCTCTGGATGGAAATGTCTATACTGGGTAGCCCTTTTTTATTTTGCTCACCATTTGGTGGAATTAGGCTCTTATTTGGACTGGGAAAACATTAAAGAAATTCAACCAGCTGCTGGGGCTGAAAGACGGGACAAGAAAAATGGAATGCCCGGCCATATAAAGACAGTAATCATTTACAATTACACAACACACAATCCCTTCGTCGTGAGCCATCCCACAATCTTAGCTGTAGCCGATCAGGAGCTCATGTGAGTGTTGGCTTCGGTGTAAAAGACTTCCCCCTTCATTTTGATTTTTGGAAAATGCAGAGATATTGCACAGTAATCACCAAGTTATTGAAAAAAAAGAGAAAAAAACACCAAATTGCCCTTAAAGCATGACTCTACATCTTGTAGTTTTACTTTTGTTGGCAGATGTTCAGCCTGGAAATACAGTACATTATCACCACATTTCTCGTATTAGACATGCCACATATAATATGTGAAACCTATAGGAGGAACCATCCCTGCATTTCATCTTACAGCATGGTTCGGACTGGCATTATGTTTTGTGTATGTATTTTACCAGGCAGCTCTATAAATATGTGGTCAGATGTTCTGTGTGCATTTTTTGTGATTCCTGACATTACAAAATCTGGAAGAAAATCTGTTTTTATTATTTCTAAGCCAAATTGTAGAGCTTTTCCCTTTAGATGTGTGAAGGTTAGGGACTTTTCGAGTTGCTGAATGTCATAATAAATCACTTTAAAGATGTATTGTAAGTTGAAACAGACCAGCTGGATTCTTTATATTGGCTTTGCTTAGTACTTTATTTTGACTAAAAGACCTCAATGAGGGCCAAGACAATCTACATCAAGGATTAAACCTGGCAGCTGTAATTATTTTACTTCTATGGTTAAACGCTGTTGATATTTTGTGGATATGTGTGGAAATAATGTTAAGTAAAAAAAACATCATCTTTAAGGTGTTTTCCTTAGTCTTCATGTTAACTAATGTTTTCTAACATACATCTGAGGACACAGAGCAGCAGTTTGCTGTTTTCACTAAATATTGGTCACTTGTTTCCATCCACTTCACAATCATGTGTTGCTTTTGTTTAATCTTACCTAAAATCTAAAAAAACATGGGAGTTTTTGAGACAAAATCTCCAAGCGTTCAATAAGTACAAAAACCATTTGCAAGGTCAATGGAAGCAAATTGTACTCGCAAAATGTTTCATTTTCTTCCACTTCATTTCACATGTGAAGATAATTGCTTTGATATGTATATTGAAGACATATTTGTCATATCTGAATGTTCAGCTTAACATTACATTAGTGTCATAATGCTGCCACAAACATCTGTTTCCTCCCAAACCTAATCATTTAAAAGTTTCCCATCTTCTTTTTTTTTAATCTTCCCACTGCTGTCCGAACACCATGCAAATGAAGTTGTCTGACTAGAGATACTAGCATCATTAATTGCCTTACATGAATAATAATCATGTATATGGTAATGATTGTGTCAGTCTGTTGTGAGTGAGCATAGATTAGCATTACTTGGGATTAAGGTATTGCGTTCATTAGGCTTCCTGAATAGATGCATTAGGCCTTATGTTTTTTGCCATAAATCAGCTTCAAAGAAAAAGTCTCAAGCTGCATTTGGTGGAATGAGGTCAAGATGCAAACCATTAATTCAACAGCTCCCAACGCACAAACTAGAAACACACAGACCAGCAGACTCAAGCGGTTAAAAATTCATTTTGGCTTGTCCTGAATTTGTGTACTGGTGATTACCGACTTTCTTTTTTTACTTTTAATCTCATCATCATAAATTATTCATCAGAGCATTTCAAATATTAAACGCGTGTATTAATTTCATTTATCATCTGCAAAAACAAGAGGCAAAAACAAAACCGCAACCTAACCCAAATGCTGTGCTCAAGACGGTCTCAGGAGAAGACAATAGACGCTTGAAACGCGTTCCATTTGAAGTCCTTATGCAGGAATTTATGGGGTGAGGATTTATTTTTTTTGCTGAAAACCCCTCTCTTTCATTTGGAATTGATTTAGCATAATAGCTGTAATTAGAGAAATGAAAGACAGAGTTATATGGAAAATTTAAAAGCAATCATGCTTGCCGTGGTTTTGCCACACATTTCCCTCATTTTTCTGCTGTTGTTCATGCAAAGTAGAGGGATAATAGATGGGAGCCGAGGGGCATACTTTGCTTTTCCGACCTCTTCCAGTGTCGAGAGAAGCGTAGCGCTAGACTATCCCTAGAAATCTGCGGCGGAGGCCAGCCTAATCTCTGTGATGACGGTTAACTAGTTTGCAGGCTGTCGTAAATGGCCGCGCAGATGTTTGGAAGCTGTTTGTGTGAGGTAGACTCACCTCCACCTCAGAGGCTCACCCTCCTGTTGTGCTTCTCTGTGATCTTGCAGTCATGTATGTGATTGGATTTTGGCTTAACAAAAACCTGGAATTACACACCTATTGTGTTTCAGCTAAGCCCGCATTGACAACGGCAGGGGCAGGCTTCGCACAGCTCTCTTGGCTGCCGACTTTTGGGATCCCGCCCCTCGTCCCTTGCAGGTTGTTGAAGGAAAGGGATAACAGGATTAGGTTGGGGTTTCAGGGAAGCATTGATTCTCATACAGTTGACTGCTGCTGTACAAAAATAAAAAAAAAGACAGGGTGAACCATCAAAGTCCAATAAAATCAACCTTTGCCTCGGTACCCTGGTAGGGGCAGGTTGAATGGTGACAGAATTTGGGCAACTACAGGGGAGATATTCACCATCCTCTAAACACACTCGGGGACCCTGACACTGTACCATCTGTGACGCCACCCTCCAGTCCCCTCAGGCTATGCTTATGCTCATCACAGAGATGCTGATAACACAGGGTGTGACTAACACACCATACAAATCTCCACATCCCAGGCACATAGAGAAACAGAGAGAAGGGAACACACTGGCACATGCACACAAACACAACCCCACTCACGTTCACAGACCACATCCACTATCATACCCAGTCGACAGGAGGCAGGTTCCTCTTGTCTCTTAGGGGCGTGTGGATGTAGCGCCGTGATGAGTGGGTGGATCCAGACAGGGTAATGACAGGGTAAGGACTATGTATGTCAGGTTGGGTGTAATTAAATTCAAAACTGACAGCGCTGTCACAGAGAAGTGCAGTAGGGTGAAAGGTGAGTGGGTGGAGCTGATGGGGTCGGTCTCGAGCTTCCTAATTGTAACAGCTTTCTGAGATGTTCCGACGCTTCCTATGGAGTTTATTACAACACAATTGGGGCAGCTTTGTTTAACAAAGAGGAACCGGTGGCATGATGGGGGTCTGAGCAAGTTCACACCAGAACATTTTTCTCAGGGTTTTAGTGAATCTCGGAGAAAGTGCAAACTGAAAAGCACCAGAAATGCTTGTTGTAGGCAACTGAATGTTGAACGTAATATCAGCACCTTGACTGAACCTTGTGTTTTATGAAATATGCATTAGATGAGACAAATTCTGAAAGACTTCTAGATAATGTCATGAGCAACCTCAAATTTATTCTTAAAAAAAACACTAAAAACTCCAACTGGAAGATCAGCTTTAGGTAATTATCTCACTGTTACATTTATTAAAGCTTATTCATTTTCTAGTGTCCTTGAGACAGGTTTGCAAAGTAGTATTATCATATTTTATTTCTATTTTCATAAGGATAAACATTTGAATGTCCTCCAGAAGCTAAGAAAATGAAACCTCAGACTTGTTAAAGATTTGTCTTAGAGTCAAACATCTAAAGGAAACTTTGGATGTATGAGAACAGAAACTTGAGGGGCGCCATATTAAAAAGGTTCAAAAGTTTATCCAAAAGTTCAGTTTGAGTAATATGACGTGATTAAAAACAAGATGAATTATCTTTAAAAAGCTGGATTTGATGCAATTATTTAAAACTTGTCTTCAGGTCAGACTCGGTCCAAATTTCGACTTGCTACTTTTGAGAGCAGTGGAAGCAGCATCTGTGAAGAAGCACAGTGTCCTCCCTGTAAGTTGACTTGCCTGCAGCTGTTATACAAAAATGAAGGTGAAAATGAGCTCAGGAAATGACAGCTGACCTCCTCTGCTCTTTCCTTCCCCTTCTATGCATTAACACAGCAAACACCTTGCAGATACAGGCCAGTGTCCCACACAAGTCAGAATGTGTGTGTATGTGTGTGTACCTCTGCATTATATGCAGAATTTTCTTATGTCCCTGAACCTTGTTCACTAAACTGTCTGCATGCCACACTGTAATGACCTCCAACCTCTAAAAGCGCGCACACACAGGCACACACACGCACACACACGCACACACACGAACACGCAGACTTGTCTCCTGTTCGTGTTTCCTCTTCCTTCGCTTCATTGTGGTTCCTCATCATGAAGACACAATGGGAGGCAGCGTCAGCCTGGACCAATAGCGGCTAGCATAAATAATGCAAGGTCAATGTTTCTCCTATGCTTTCTCTCTTGTTCCCCAGGGGAGCTAGTTGGATCTAACAGCCTGACACACCAGCAGGTCCTTTACAGACCATTTTTTAGGTCTGGGCCCTCTCAACCTCCCATCATCTATTGCTACTATCCCTTTTTTCTTTTTTCTAGCTTGAAACTGTGACTTTTTTCCCTTGTACCCCAACTTTTTAACCACTTGTACTTATTGAGTCTGCTTCTTCTTAATTTATCCTTCCTTTGGTTAAAATCTCAGGTAATCTTTTTGTCGTTTTTAAAGTCTAATTTCTTGTTTCTGTGTTTTTTAGCCATTAATCTCATCTAATTCAACAGCTTATTCCTTCTCCAGTTTTTCAGGAAGTACAATATATCCTGAAAACCGAAGATATGACAAAAAGAAAGCAGGGGTAGGGTTGAAGGAGTTGGTGATGGAGGGGTTGAAACAAGGCTCCCTTGAGCCAGAGGGACAGCTTATCCTTATCAGGATTCAACCTGCTTATTAGATCCTCCAGGACATGCCATGCTCTTCAATTAAACAACACCACCTATCCCCCTCCTCCATTTCTCTCCACCCTGGGTCTCTGTGCAGCACTTAGAGGAAAGGAAAGTTGTTCATTTGCAGTCAGGAGAGATCAAAGTGAGGGCTTAGTTAACACTGTACTGACTCCCTGTCTCTCTATTCTTCATCAATTCAGTGCTATGTAATCCACTAATGAACTACAGCACATTTGCAGATGTAAAGAAAAAAATCTCAACACGCATTGTTGCAGATTTGCACATCTAGGTTATTGAATCTCCACTTTAAAATTTCACCCAAAATGAAACGAAGTTATTGCATGGCCACTCTCCTTGGTTTTATGCATCAAGTGCATCGTAAGCAGTTTAAGTTTTTCTTTGTATTAGTTTCACACTATCAGTTACATTCTTTTGGTTTTTAATCCAAAGCTTCTGGGTTTGTTTTCCTTTAACCATAAGTCAACATCTTAACCATCTGTTGTGCCACAGGAGCTGCCAGTTTTCACCCCGACAGTACAATGCACAAACAATTTTAATAGTTTCAACATTTTCCTCTTCTGCTACAATGTGAAGGAATTGAAAAAATATATATTCTGTATCATAAAAATACATTAAGTTTAATTTCTCATCACATCACAGGCAGGAGCAGAGCTAACATGAGCAATGTTTGACTCCTGGTTGGCAGAGAGAGCGCCCGCCCAGAAACACTGAGACATGAATAAAGAGAACTGTGCAAATAAATTAAGGGTTTCAGACATCCAATGATTTCTGCTTTGAGGAATATTTCTTTTCCATACTTTTCGCTCTCTCTAGCCTTATAATTTTATTAAGGAAAATAACTTTTTTCTCCGATTGCCAGCTGCTTTCTAAAAGTTGCCTTCTCCTTATTTGATCCCCTCTCAGGATTTAACTCATTAATGAGGCTCAAGCAACTTCAGCAGTCCAGCTTAGATTCTACAGTTATATACTTTAAATCATGTCATGTTTGTGGTTATGGACACATTCATTAGAGCTATTTATACTCCTAGCATTTCATTTTAGAAGAGCTTCATCACTACAACAAGACTTGTACTTTACTCGAGAGTGAAATATCTTGCCAGTAATAGTCCTAACAAAATGTAATAAAACACGTATGAACACTGTACATATTCTATTCTTACTGCAACTCGTTTTATTTTCAGTTAATTTACAAACAAGTGTCAAGTTGTGTTCAAATTATGTTTGAGTGAGATTGTTTCTAAAATCTGGACAACGCCACATTGGATGGTTCTGTTGTCTTGCAGCAGGAAGTAACCAGCCAGGGTGTTTCTATGTGCAGGTTGCAAGTTCTCCCTTGGCTTTTCTTTCTGTGACTTGAGTCTGTCCTGTGATGGACCTACAACCTGTCCAGAGTGCTTCCCACATATTGAGCCCCTCTCATAAACTTGCAAGATTTAATCGGGGGTAGAAGACAGACAGATGGACGGACAAGGCATTTTCACCAATCTCAGATAGATTAGTTAAAAGATGAACATCCAAGAACAGATGTTTGTATTTGTAATGATGGCTATGTTCCGTATCCACATCCAGTAAATTACAAGAGGGATTTTAGCACTGCTGCAGAAGCCAAGCAAGGGGACTGCTTATCTGAGAACGAACACGAGTCTGTTTCGTCCAGAGGCAGGAATAGAAGACATGCACATGGTCGGCGTTTTCTGGAGTTACTGGAGCACAAGCAACCCTCCTCCTTCCTGCCCTGAAACCCTCAGAGATTTGGTGAATGCCAAACCTCCATGTGGAGTCTTAAGATAGACCCTGTCAGGCAGCAACAGCACAGGATATCAGATCTCCAAGATCTTGACCAAAGATCTTGGAGAGGGGGGCCCCATGCGCCCCCCTCTTGTGACAGTACAGCCACGCAAATGGCATTGTGGAGCCCGACTGTGGACTTTGCTTGAACACTATTCGATCAGTCAACATCTATCATATCCTGATGAGGGGACTCCCTCTGAAAATAAATGTATATTTAGGAGGCTGCCGGAGAGGAAGGGGGATGTCAGATCCTGTTACAACAACCGCTCAAGAAGCTAAAATTAATGGCTCTCAGGTCGTCACTGGAGTGACACCCAAGCCTGCGGAGAGCTCTCACCAAGAAGCAGCAGCGAATTCCACAGCTCGCCACCGCATCTCTACCAATTCACACCAACACGCCGAAGCCATATTAACAGCTGTCACTCACACTGCAACATAAGATGGATGGAGCGGATAGACAAGCATGTCTATCCTTCCTCCATGGTGAGGCTTCACCATTATCAGCTAATTATGGCACTTTTTAAAAATATGATCTTTAAAAAAAGAATAAAATAAAAAAGAAATAATATCTTGATTTCTTATCTATTTATTTTGAGCTTTTTAGAAGTTAATGAAGTCATTTTGTATTCAAGTATTTATCTATTTTGTCAGTTTGTAGGGCTTTTAAGTATTAATTAGACTTTCGAAAATGTGATCTCAAGGCCAAGTAAGACCAATCTGAAGACCAGTCTCAAGTAGCACTGTATTATCTTTAGCAGTCAGAAGATAGGTGTCTCCAGTCTGCAATCTTTCTTTCCAACACACACACACAGGCACACGCACACACACAAACACAGTCATCACTCCTGTAGGTCCAATACAACCACACCATCAGATAGTGGTAAATGAGGGACTAATGAGTGCTGACAAGACACAGACCAATTAGACCTCATCAATTTTTACCTTCCCTCTCTGAGGGGCCAGCAAACACCCCGATGAGCAACTTGATCAGTCAGAGGGTGACACTGCAGCAAAATGACCACAGCAAATAACCTCAAGGTGGCAGACTTAGAAATCTCTGTGCTTTCATCTGTATCTACAGTTAATGAAACCTGTAAGTCATTGATTCAGCAGGTGTATATCCAACAATTAGAAGTGTAAAACCAAAAAAAGTTTTAGATTACTCTGCAAAGGGCTTCCACCCACTGGGGAGGCCGGTGGGAATCTTTTGCTGTCAGTGGGCAGACAATGGACAGGTCACAAATCCCTCCCAATACCAGCACAGAAACAGAAATTTGATTTCCTGAATCATTTTTTTGTCCCCTCACAATAACACCTCCTCATTCAATGTAATTCAACCTGCATTACAAACAGAATATAACAGAACTATTGAAAATGTTGTAACTTTATTTAGCCCTACTGATTGTAAAATAGTGTGATGCCTATGTATAATTAAAACCAGTCAAACATTTCTAAACTTATCTAAATAAATCTCAGAAATGATTTACATGTCTATTTATTGTTACATTTAATTCAGGTCCACACAAAAACAAGAGCAAGAAATATTACAGAGGACTGCATTTAAATCCTGACAGGACAACAAACTTGGACCATGTGATCACACATGGCTTGTCCCAACTTTGACCACAAAAGTGATTACTTTGCCCCTTGAGGTGAATCTATCACATTTTTCTTCTTGCAAAGAAAATGAATGGCTGGGAAATTATTTATAGAAAATGCACAGTGTGTTAAATTACGTGTGTTGGATGGTATTTGGGATTTATCCTTGAACTTGGCCACAAATCATGCAAAGTGAAAAGTGATTCACTTTGAGCCACACAGAATATGCATGCATGAAAAGAAAAACAACTCCTATTTGAGACTTAATTGCCTCTCCAAAGTTTAAAATATATCAAGAAAAAACTACACAAAGATCTATAAAAAAATTATCCTTTGTTTTCCATAAACTGTCATAGGCAAACTGTACAAGTCCCTGAAAAATGTGCTGTCTCTGTCTGCTGACCCATTTAGAGTCAGTGTTGATGTGTGTATTGATTATATCAACTGTGGCTGTCATAACACAGTTTCAATCACCCAGGATGGAATAGACCAATCAAGGCAGCAAGCAGGAGAGTGAAGCTGCTTTAAATGAATAAGTTCAAACACTTTTGTCATAGAAAGGTCCTTGCTTGTGAAGTCCATATTAAGTCTGACATGAAAGTCTGTCAGTAACAATAAAATACAAATAAAAACAGCTTACTTTAGCTCTTAAAAAAAACGGATATTTCACTTGCATTTCAAAAATAATGCAGCGTTTTCCAACTCAAATGACAGAAACATTAATCTTACAAAACAGTTAACTACATGATTAAATCCACAATGCTGGATATATTCTATAAAAGCCTGAATAAAAGGTTTGATGAATTCAAAACATTCTCACCACAAAAAAAAGGAAAACAAAAGAACCGGGAAGGATTTTGTGGTTTTAGACGTAATCAGTTTGCCAGAGACTTTAATATCAAACTTTTGAGCAGTGGGCTGAATATCCAGAGTTGAAATTTAAGCCTGTAAGATGTTACTCCTCTTATCAACTTAAATTTTTTTTGTGTTTTTATTATGTTTTTTTTAGTTTCCCAGTTTTGCCATTTTCATTAAACAAATCTAAACTGACAGATCAAGATGCATCCATCTCTCCAGCTCCCTCTCATCACCCCTGTGAGTATGGAATGCATTTATCATCGGCCTGTATTGTAAATCACTCTGACTAAAGTGAGTCTGATCACAACCATCACCATTAAATAGCCTCCAACTTTCCATTTTTACACTAAGCTAATGAGAGGAGGATTCAAAAATGGCCACAAAGAAACCATTTCTCACATTTGGTCATGTTACAAGTACAAATGTCAATGCATTTTATTGGGATTTTATGTGATTGGTCAACACATAGTCTATAACATATTCTCATGCTGCCGGAGGACAAAATGACTTTTCTTGACTCCTACATTCTCCTACTTCTCTTAAATTTTGCATTATTGGCTGTTTAACTTTAGGTTATATCTCAGATTACTCTTTTTTTCCCCCCAATCGAAACTTCATCTGACCCGCCGTTTCTGTTTATCTGTGACACCTTCCTGGAGAGGAGGGATCATCTGAGCTACTGCTGCCAATCACTTAATGTTCTCCTTCTATTGATGAGACATTTGCTCTTAAACATTTATAAAAACAAAATTTTAAAAGTATTTGTATTTAGCCCTCTTGAGTCCTGATGTTCTGGAACCACCTTTCACTAAAATTAAAGCTTTAAAAAAATGTGTATATGTCCACCAGCTTCGCACATCTAGACAGATTTTTTTTTTTAAAGTATCTCATAATCAGATTAGATTGACAAAATATGCAAAAAGCAAATAATTCAATGATGTCTTATTCTTTTGAATATAAAAACTGTAATAATGGGTCTTATAAACATGACAATAAAATAAGAAATTAAACAATATATGAATAGCAAGTATCAAGTGTTACATCATAAATTATGAGTGTAAGGATCAGTGGTTGGAGGACTGACTACACAAACAGGATGCATCATAGAGGACACCTGGGGGGTCTTCCAGTATGGGGGTCGTCCTGCTCGCAGCTTCTGTAGGCAGATTTATCATTCATAGGTTAAGGGTGGGCCATGAACCTAACAGGGGAGGGGGGCCAGAAGTGTATGACAGGAAACTGCTTTTCTTTTTCTGTTTCGATCTGGTTTTTAACAAAATGTTTTGCAGGCTTTTCTTGCAGGGAGAAGGTCCATTAACCCTAGAGGAGAGAGCCGCAGTCACATTTCTGAAGAGTAATCCAATCCAAAGGGGCTGACCGCTGTTAATTTTTATTACTGAAAAGACTCTGTTTTGCTTTCACCTCATCTCACACAACCCCTGGCAGCTTTTATGTGAATCTAGTGTTTGATTAACCCATGCAGTATACTTAAGCCCCATTTGTATGCACCTAATACACACATAAATGGGCAGAAAATGTACAGCTGTAAAATATTCATATGTAGGCAGACATAAATGGCATAGGTGAAACCACAAGTTATGGACCTTCTCCTGTGTCTGCCCTCTTCCTGTTGCCGTGCCCGAGCTTTATGTAAAGTAAATACTCAGAGCCAACAACGTAAAGTATGCACACTTAATTACTTATCCGCTTGAATGAAAGAAAGGGAAAAAGTGAAACACATTAAAACACTGCAGAGACGCAGAAAACGAACGGCATTTGCCAAATACGGATTTAGCACAACAGAAGCTTTTGGAAGTTTATTTATGGAGTCTGTTTGATAGTGGAAGATGTACAAACAGACAGCCAGTCAGACTGACAAGACTGTGTGGGGGAGATCAGTGAGGTAGAAAGCCCTGATTGATAAACTCCCTATCAGGCTATTTACGATCTGGCTGCAGAAGAGGCAGGCTTCGCCAGACAGAAAAGCAATTAATCTGCAAACGAGCTGGGGAACAGCCGGCCTGAGCATTGGAGCCTCCTACCAGCCTCGCTCTGGAGGGGAGATAAGGCTGCAGACGGCTATTTATTGTACATTTTAATTAAGTGCTTGTTAACGCTAGTTATCTTAACAGTCACAAAATTACCGTTGTAATGCATTTAGTTTGAGGAAAAATGGAGAGGGCTTGAGCACTTTATGAAAGCTGGCACAGCTTGCCTTCATTTGAAATCACAGGATAAATTCAGAGGAGGCGGATGCCACAATGATCTAAGCTCAGGCACTAATGGTTATTTAATATGGCCATCAGCGGTCCCAGGTCCCCAGCATACGGCACTCGCACAATAGCCTCCAAACCCTCTTTAACACTTATTTGAGATGACAGGAAAAATGAAACCGTTTGTGCTTTCAATGGAAAAGCAATCATTGGTACATTATACTCCGCTTGCCCTATCATGCTAATGCCGGGTAAAAATGTCACCAAATGTATTTAAAGGCCTGATGGAGTGTTGCCGTTTGATTCCTGCTGCCTGCCTGATTAATAAAAACCTTCAATTTGTATGTAAATGCAACCTGGGGCTCATATCATCTGCACACCTGCACCTGGAGAAAAATAATAAACTCAAGTTTAATGTGGCAATTATGAGAGTTTATGGGGATTGTGGGGAAGAGGGCGGCAGAGGAGAGGCAGGCTTGATGAGGGGGCTCTCAGAGGGGAGCGGGCCGACCTGGAACCAGCCCACTACAGGAATGACCTGATGCACAAATGTAACCCCAGCTTGCAGATCCTCCATGTATACCGAAACACTGCAGGCGTACGGATGAAGGCAGCCAAGTGCTTTTCATTAGCAGAAGCAACAAAAAAAGGGAAAGGGCTGTTCTCTCTATCAAAACATATTTGGCTTGATTCTTTGTCCATTGGTCATTTATTGCAAGAAAAACTAAAGAAAAAAAAGTGTCTAGAGTTCAGACTACTCCTGCCAGACAACTGCACAAAAAGTCTTCATGCTCCTTGAACATTTTTATGTTTTATCATATTCTAACCAGAAACCTCAAAGCAGCTTGTTGAAGTTTTAAACACGAGACCTAAACAAAAAGCACAAAATTGTGAAGTGAAAGAAAAATGATGCTTACTCTGATTCCTCTAAATAAAACAAGCAACTATTTCACTATTTTGCAAGGAATAAGTGGCAGAAATGTTAGTCTCCAGACACTTTTGAGATCATGAAGTCATGCACCGCTTCATTCCACTTTGCAATTTGAAACTGTTTTGTTTTGGTCAATCACATGAAGTCTGAATAAAATATATTGAAGTATTTAACTTAATACAATGCTAAAAAAAATTAAGAGATTTAAATACATTGGACGATCACTGAATTAACAAAAATCTCTCCATGGAACCCTACTTTGAAGAAAACCTTAGTACTTTGTTTATAACTAGAATAAAAAGAGAAAGTGTGGTAATGACAAAATAGCCTTAAATCAGATTTCTACAGGTCAGCTGATTAGCTCTATTTTTTCCTATGTTTTTCTTTTTTTTAACACACCTTCCAGCCTCACACTCCGTCTTCCCTGGAAGCAGAGTGAGATTGTATTGACTGGATTTGAGAAGAGTAAAGACTGAGGAGAAAGATTAAAGGTGAATATTGTTTACCAAGCTTACTCTGGTGGCAGCATGCAGCTTTCACCCACTCACTGGGACTTTGAAGCCAGCTCCATCTTCACACCTTCACACGGCTCAGCGCTAACATGTCTCACCTTGCCCACTGTAACCTGTCAGGATTAGCTACGCTAAAGCAGGGAGACACAGGAAAAGAAAGGGCCTGCTCAATAGTTTGATGCAAGACCCCTACCCACTGCCGTTATCCTTTTGCTTCTGACAACTCAAAAGAGTTTGGACCAAAACACTAAAAGTTTAGCATTCAAAGACTAATGCAAAAATCAGTCAGACAAGGCAAATGCAAGAAAAAGAAAGCAAATAATGTCTGAAATACGCCTTTAGAAAGCTTCATATTGCAGAAAAAAGGATATTTATTGATTGCGCTTTTCGTAGATGATGCAGTAGTGCTTTACATGAGCCCAGGTTTGGGCCAAAGCTCTTTGGTAACTTCACTATTATGAAGATGTTTAATACAACCACACACAGAAAAATGACAAAGACAAAGAAGCAAAAGAAAGAAGGTGAAAGCAGTGATTTAGAAACTTCTGTGATTTGTATTATCTGGGTGAGTAGACTGAAGGGATGCAGTGAGATAGTGATAATAGTTATCTGCCAAGATGATCTACTCAGGCATGATAATAGTGCTACAGCGGTGTGACTGTGAATCAGAACCTTGATAGAACAGAAGATGTGGGCCCTCCTCTCTCAACAGTAGGCTGAAAAAAAAATCCTCACTTGCCTAATAGCTTCAGACTGCAGTCATTGGGCCCTGCTAATCTTCCGTTTCTCTAAAAATAACTTTTTTGTGCTCTATGAAGATTGGATTTTACAGATCACAACGGCAAGGCAATGCACTCACTCAGCTGTACTTCTCATGAGAAACGTATCGTGATCTCTAATAATATTCTGTATATGGCTTCAGTCAAGCGCTACCTTTAAATGCGATGCTGTATTAATATTAATATTTATGGACTGTGGAGGAGCAGGAGCCATTTGAGGTGTATGGGCAGAACAAACTCCCATTAATTCCTATGGAGGGGAAAGTCCAAATTAATTCCTATTCACATTTTAATGCATTTATGCTAATGCTTGTTCAGATGGAAAGGGTTGGGAACCCATAGGAGGAGGGTTAAAGTTGACTTTAGCACCTGAGCAATCTCTATTCAAGTAGGGAAATTTTCCCACAATTACATTGGACCAACCACTTTCATAAAATCACACAAAACCAAGTCCAGGATTGTAACAGTTTCAAAACTAATAACTTTTTTTGAAGTTATATGTGGTTCACTATCTTTATTTAGACATTCAAAATCTAAAAAGCTAACATATTTGCAATGCCTTGCAAAAGTATTCATAACTGCTGAACATTTTCAAGCTCAGTAAAGTTTGTTGGGAGTTTATTTGACGTACTCTGCAGTCTAACTTGGAGTTTTGCCGAAAGTCATGCAACGGACACAGCAGGCAAGAGGATAGAGGCAACATTAATGTTTTGTTGCATCCATGCCAAACACCTTGCATCGTCAAAAACTTACATTGTAAATCATCCTGAACATTCCATCCCCGCTGTGATGATGAATGGAGACAGATACATAGAAAACCATAAATCTAATTTGTTTGACCCTTGAAAAGACTTGAAATCTCAACAGAGATTCACCAGCAGGACAGCAACACTAAAACATGCAGGCAGAGCTGCAAAGTAATGCTTTAGATAAAAGAACAATGTTAAAAATTGTCTTAGTTAAAGTGATTGCCCACATACAATGATGAATTTCCGATCCAATACAATATAATATCAGGAGATAATGCAAAAATTTGTCATGAAAAAATTCCAAAGATAAATCTAAAATCAGTATTTTACATCATGCTTTTGGGATTTTTTGGCAAACAGTTTTTAACATCATTAAGCAGAATTATTTTTATTTGTCATTGAAAAGGAACTAATTTTTTCGTCTGCAAAAGTTATTTTTATTTCCTCATAGATTCTCATAATTCTCATATGGGATGATATAAAAGGAGGTGTCTTAGCAAGACTTGACCAGTTAATCTGGGTGTATATGTAACAAAAAAAGAAATCAAAAGCTAATAAAATAAAGGTTTTTATCAAATTATTTAACTACACAATGACAGTGGCCCCCAATTCTGCTGGTCAGGAGCCATTTCCTGCATGATTGAGCTTTTAAACTTCTCCCACAAAACTAATTCAAATAAACTGATCATCAGTAGACTTTATGATGATCCCCTCATCTGAATCCAGTGCACTGGAGCAGGGACACTTAAGAACATGTAGGACAGTGGGCCCAGATGCTTAGGGGTCACTGCCGTAATAAATGACCTGTGGTCTGCTTTCAGGTGTTCCTTTACATTGCTAAAGTTGAAAATTACAGCAATAATTCTAAACGATTATTAACAAGAACAAATGGTAAACTTTTAAGCTTCATGCTTCCAAGCTAACAAACTATTTTCGAACACTGACACAGAAAAGCATTAAGGTTAAATGCGGAGACTATTTCCAGACCCCATCTGTCCCCATCTCCATTCCAACACCTCCAGTCAACTCCACTCTGTTCCACAGGGAAATCCGCGTCTATTCATTCTGGTTTGTCTGAACCGGTTAATGTGGTGCTGAGCTGAGGCAAACACAAATAGATTGCAAAGGTGACAATCGTCTGCCTCTCCACTCCACTGTGTTACAGCTGTTATCATTACATATTTACTTGGAGGACAAGCATGCGCTCCATCCAGATAGGTCCATATCAGTACATGTCTATGTTGTGACACCTGGAGGGTAATTGTCATTAATTGCTCTCATTTGAGCTGCAGGTCAGGGCAACTGAAGCGCAGGTGTTTGGGACGAAACATGATTACTTCTATCCAAAGAATGGGAGGAGAGGAAAGAATGATTTTGTCTTTGAACAAGGCTCCAGAAATGGTGACTGTTCATTTTTCTGGTTTTATCACGCATTAGTGGGTAATTGGGGCTCCGGAAAAAAAAAAAAAAGTGAGAAGAATGTCAACGTCATTATGCCCCCTCTTTTCCTCAATTTCATCCATTCATGGGTGAAGCACTCTATCCATTTATATTGATAAAGAAAATATGAAACACTAAGATAACTACAGTGTCCACAAAGTCAGTACACCAGTCATTTAGCCACTTCAAACATCTTAAATGAAATTCTAACATTTTATGTCATATCTTAGACAGCTTATCTTTTTGGACTACATGCACAATTTTACTGTGTACAGTTAATACTGTGACAGTAAAAAATGTGGCTTTCATGAGCTTTCACACCCCTTGATATTTTGCATAAAACTCCATGTATTGCATTAGAATTTTATTTGACAGACTAGCAAACGTACAGAATTGTCAAGTGAAAGGAGCATGATGCCTGGTTTTCAGCATTTCTAACAGGTAACAACATCTAATAGGTTTAGTTCTTATTTGTATTCTTCCCTGTTTACTCTGATACTTTTCCACACTTTCTTTTCTCAGAATACAAAAATTGGTCTCATTAGTGAATAGAGTGTGCCAAAATTAACTCAGTAAAATTATAGGTATTTTGTGTTATATATAAATCATGAAACTAACGGGAAAATGAAATGTTGTCAAACTCAGAGGTTTCCCAGAGAACATTAGTGAACAAACAGCATCATGAAGACCAAGAAACAGAGTAGACGGGTCAAGTATAAAGTAGTGGAGAAGTCTGAGGCAGGGTTAGGTTATGAAAAATATATCTGAAGCTTCGATCATCTCACTGAACACTGTGCAATCTATCAATGAAAAATGTAATGATCATGGCACAGCTGCAAACTTGGAACGCCGTTTTGGTGGTTAGCCAAGTTAGCAGCTGTGGCAAACTTGGCAAAGAAGCAGAGGTGACAATTATTAGTCATGCCCTCCACAAATCTGACCTTTATAAGGAAGAAGAACAAAAAAGATATCGCTAAAAGAACTTGAGTTCACTTCAGTTCAACTTTTCGCCCAACATTTAAGAGCTTTTTTATAGCAGGAAAGCAACAGTGTAAAACACCTTGTTCGCTCTAGAGGTGGCAGCATCATGCTGTGGGATGCTTTTGCTGTGCACAGACAAGAAATCTGCTCAGGGTTAATAAGACGATGGAAGTAAATACAGAGCAATCCGGAAAAAAAAAGTTTGGGAACTGGAGGAGGACGTTAAAAAAAAATCTAACACATACATTGATCTATCACATAAAATCCCCATAAAATATTTTTACATCAGAAGTTCCAGCATGAAAAAATGATAAAAATATCAACTGGTTTAAGTACTTTTGTGAAGCACTTGTTTATCATATGCTTTTTCTCAAATTCCTTTAAAAACTTAAGAACTGCAACATTAAACAAATTCTCCTTAAAATACTTCACCTTGTTTTTAAAACTGGATGGGCCTTAATTGGTAGGGCTTGTGTCCATGGTGTAATGCTGAGGACTTTAAAGCACCAGGAATTTATACTACCATTATGCGACTACCTTGTTTTCTATGCATCAGTGATTTCAAGTGTTAATAAAAAAATTATAAGGACCAAGCTGCAGAAAATCTAAAGTAATTTTTGAAAACATGAAGTTAATGCTTTAGCATGGATCTCTTTTTTTTTTATCAAATACATAATATGTACATTGAAAAGCTTAAAGCATAGAAGCATTCAATTTTTGCAATCTAATAAAATAACTTCCTTTTTATCTTTTTTTATGAAAGACAAGTCAAGGTTTTGTCACACTGACTTTACATTTGTTCATTGAACATCCTATTTTCACACTTTGGTATTTAAATATTAGCTGAACTTTTGGATCGAATGCAGTTCTGTGCGTATTTTCTCACCAACACACCTTTTTGAGACTGTCAACTCAATGTTGAAACTTTTTTAAAGTTATTTTTGTCTGTGTTGTTGTGCTGGATTGCAGTAGATTTCAATCATAAAAAGGTCGGCAGTGTATTTTCACAGTTCATGGCATTCTTCTTCCTTACTTCAAAATTCAGTCAGTCCTCCCCTGCTGTTGCCATTCATCTGCATTTACCCAGAGACTGACACGAATGTGACACTGACACACTCCTTAGGCTGTGATGTTTGCTTTTTTTTATTATTTTTTCTTTGTACAGAAACAACAAAAGAGCCATTTAAGACTCGTAGCTAGAACTAAGCCTGTCATTCTGCATGCATGTGTGTATTTGCATGTGTGTGTATATGAGTGCGTACCCCACATGGGCGGAGTGCAGACACCAGGCGCAAACATCCTCAATCTGTCCTAATAACGCAGCAGTATACAAAGCACAGACTTCAAATATAACAACCAAGCTACATTTCCTCATAAAAACACTATTTACCATTGCTGTGATAATTTACCCAGCAACATGTGCCCTCCACGAGAGCAAACACCAAGGGATTCCGCTGCGCGTGTGAGTTGGCTGACAAAAATACACAGCAGCAGCTGGGCTCCATGTTTGAAGGCCAGCCCTCCACACTTGGTAGCTCAACATGGAGGTACGCTGTGACTTCAAGTCTTGTTAGTGAGAGGAGGAGACAGAGGGTGGGCTTCAACTCGTGTATGCAGTTGCTGGTGACAAATAAGATGTTAATCAGGACCTTCAGTGTGAATTTTTTACCCAACTTTGTCGTGATCTTGTGGTTTTTTCGGGGGGGACGTTGTGTCGTCTTACTGTGGCGTTTTAAATGAATTTTTATCCAAAATATGTTACAAATTTTCTGTCCCTATTATTTGCCAGTCAAATATAATTGCAAATGATTTAATGATTTAAAAAAATAAACATAGAACACATTATTAGTATCATAGTTCAAATAAGGCCTTATATTTTCTTAGATCAAAGGCAACACATAGAGTCACACAAGCTAATTTCTCTGCAATTTGCCTTGTAAAGACAGGAGAAAATATAAATATGAATGTTCAAATTATTTTATCAGCATAGGAAAGTTCAACACTTTCAAAAGTTTTGCTGTTTCAAACCAACGTAATTTATGGTCATGAGCAGCAGAACTTCATTTTAATTTAAGAGAGAGGCAAAATCTGTGGGTCAGTTGTACTTGAAGCTTTTGTGTTTCAAAAGGAAAGTCAGCTTCTCCGCTCAGAGGTTTTGTTTGCCTGGAGGTCACTCTGCAAAGAGAAGCACTGATCTCATCTGGTTCTGGGTTTCGGATGTTCAAAAGTCCCTCGCTGTAGTTTCAGAACTGGGTGACGTACTTAAAGAAACTGAAAAACGTTGCTGACTAACTCCAAGGAGAAAAAAAAAGAGAAATAACAAAAACAATAGCCTTTGTTGGTATTTCATTAAAAAATTACAAAAGCATAAAAAATACAATTTTTTATGCTTTTGTCTGAACAGAATCATAACCTCTGTTCAGACAAACATTTGTCTGAACAGAATCATAATTATCCAATCAGAAGAGGACTTTTGGTGACACAACAGATACGGAAACAAAGGATTCGATTTTTATTTCTAGTTTAAGGCAAACTTCTTTTAAGCATGGCACTTAACAGGGTCATATAAGCATTCATGTGTATTAAAGATATTGGAACACCATCTGCATGGAGTGAGGGAGGTGAAGGAGGATTAGGGCTGGATCTAAAAGTTCTGCTGGGACATTTTGACAGGACTTGGTGGAAGCAGTTAAATGAGGTGGAAAATTAGATTTGATGTTTTCTGCGCATTCTCTCCAAACATAAAAAGAATTCAATAAATGTTTCATAATTGTGGTTAAATACTGTAAGCCTGATGCATTTTTTTTTCTTTAGAAACCCAAATAAAAATCCATTACATTCTTTGTTCTCATGGCAGAAGTAATTTTGTTATTAAGTCTTAAAACCTGGCACCCAATTTTTGATTTCCACATCCTTTCTTTTCACTGGTGCTGCAGAGACTAAAATGGGGGAACCTGAGGCTGGTAGTGCCAGAGTCTGCTTGCCAAAGCTTCACAGAAGACAGATGGCACGCGGAAATCAATAACCTCACACAACATCACCCATTTTGTGAACAAATGAATTTGCTTTGACAGTATGTGTATGAGCGATCTGGTGACCTGCTCTCTTCCCGTCTGAACATCCTCCCCTTCCCTCCCCAAGCGCACTGTTATTTATGGCAGTTGGGCCCTCCACTCCTGTGTGCTTTGATGTTTAATTCAAGGACCCACAACCAGGCAGGGAGGAGAGCGTGGGTGTGTTGGGAACTCATGGGGGCTCCGGAGCTCAGGAACTCTGATTTCCTATAAATATTCCCTGTGTTGCTCTCATCGGTCTCTGCCTGTGTGGATATCGAGCAGTTACTCCTCTCAAGGCCAAAAGTTGCGGAAAATAATTGTTTGCAGTTCCACTATGACGACAGAGGCTAATATCATAAAAAGTGATTGACATCACTTATTCTGACTCAGTTCGTGAGACAGCAAAGTATTAAGCGTTAAGTACAATCAAAGCCCAGTATTGTCTATCCTATCATCGAATGGAGGTTCTGCTATCAGACCTTCAGTATCCTCCACTTCACTCTCACTACCTCTAACCCACAATATATCTTTTTCCCTCTCAGTTGCTTTATCTCTCATGTTCACTCTCTCTTTCTCCCCGGCCGGACACACTCGGAGATTTATTCTAGCAAAGAGCAGCTCTAGCAAGGGTCTGGTGTTTGCAATTTATGGTTTAATAAGTCTTACATAAGTCTTGCAGGTGTGCTTTACGTCCCACACCCGAGCCCATTTGGAGGATTTATGGCGGGCCTTTGGATTGCTGGCTGATTTAGAAGTCCTCTTTCCTGTCTCAGGCCTGTCCAGGCCACCGCACACTCCCCAAGACGTCCAGTATGCCTGGCCAAATGTTTGTCAAACTGGGGTCTAGCTGGGGACGCGTCTGCCAAAGAAACACAGACATCACAGTTACACCCTGTCTGGACTGAGCACAGGTGTATGATATAGTGTTCATAAACCTAGGTAATGGTGCACTGGTGTTAGCCACCTTGTTAATAATAAGCACTGAGATACAAATCAGAGTGACATATAGTCTGGACTTGAGGTGTCCCACTGGACATGCCTGCACCAGAGGGTTTTTTTTTTAGTCAGGACATGCTCAAAAGCCGTATTCAGTTCTGGTACATGTGGCCATTGTTACGAAGAGGAGAATGGTTCTCCGTCTTGGCTGGCCCCACTAACCTCTACCATTGTGCAAGCACACTTGCAACTGTACGATGACACACAAGCTACACAACAGCTGAGCAGAACCTCAGTGAGAAGGGTCCTCAATGGAAATCTGTGTTGCTAAATAAGAGGGTATTGTGACAGGGAAGTGCGCAGGTGGTGGGTTTTTAATATCCAAGCAAAGAACACGGCCTTAATCAGCAACAACATCCTCCTCAGTATCCCTCTGCTGATTCCAACAAGCACATGAACGGTGTTGGTTGAAAGCCACGCTGATGAGAAATGGTGCAATCTTCATAGCCCTAGTGTTGGCTGGTAATTGCTCATCTGGGTAAATGCTAATTGACAATGATCTTTGACCTCTCCTGTCTTTCTACATATGTAATCTCTCATGGTGCCATCCCCCCCTCCAAATATTGCAAAAAAACATCTTTCATAGGTAAAAATGTAGAGGTACGTGTTAGTAAAATAGATTGATTCAAAGGTTGTTGTTTTTTTTCAGTGGATCTTTCAAAAAATTATTTTGATTGTTTCAAGTGTTTGTTTCTGTTCATTTTAAAATGCCTTACTAATGGAAATAAATAAGGTTTTGTTTCTGGAGAAATTGTAATATTGCATAAAACCAGTGTAAGAAATGTCCTGCTATAAAATATCTCACTATATTGCAGTAGTTGGTTGAGGTTCTTTTAGCTATAATGACTCTGGCTTTGATGTTAAGGAAATCCAGGTTGCTATCATAGTGGCCTTTAGATCATATTGAGTTTGGTGGGGTTTTTTTATTTTCCTCTTGATAAAGCCCCACAGATTTTTTTCATGGTTTATGTTAAGTGAGTTTACTGACTAATTAAGCTTAGTATACTAAGGCAGTTAAACAATGTGCTGGTTCTTTCAACAGAGTGGATATATGCCAAATCCTGCTGGAAAGTGATATCTGCATTCCATGAAGCTTGTCAGCAGAGGGAAGTATGAAATGTGCTAAATTTCCCAGGTAAACAGCTGCATGGCCTTTGGACATCACACAACACGGTGGACTAATGCCAGGAGATGACATGGTCCTCTAAATCATATCTGACTCTGGAAACTTGAAGCAACTTGGATTTTGTGCCTCTAATCTATTCCTCCAACCTTTAAACCTTGATTTCCAAATGAAATCTAAAATTAATTTCCATCTGAAAAAAACATGGACTGGGTTTCTCTCCTTAGCCCAGATATAATGCTTCTGACTGACTACAGTTCAGTAATGGCATAACAAAAGGATTCTTGAAGGACCTACTCCAGCCAAAATCCAATCCTTACATATTGGCCCCAAACCCGTTGCTATACAACCTTCTCAAAAGTATGGGTATTACTTTTGCTTGTGCAGCTTTTTCAACTGCACCTGTTTCTTCCTATTATCCTTCAATTATAGTGCAAACACAGAGAACTCTGTGATCACTTCTACACTGAACTGTTGAGCACCATTCCAATCTTTTTTCTTGTTACCAGATAAAGTTGACTGGTTCAGGAGTGAATCTCCTCCAAAAAATGCTATATTAATTAAGTGAATTGACCTTTTTATAACACACTTTTTTCATCCACTCAACTGTACATCATTTAATTCGATACAGGAACCTGAACACTTCATTTATCAATGACCTTTTGACACTTGCTCTCAATTTGGAGAGAGTCGTTGGCTGTCGACAGGAAAACTGTCATAAAAACAATCTTCCAACTGACTGTTCCATGCAACAACATTTCTGTATTAAAAATCCTGGAACCTTCCAGAAAACTAAATTTGTGATTTTACAATTGCTTTAAATACAACAAGTAGGATTATTACAAACAAATACTGAAAATGTGTCAACTTATTTAATAAGTTTTAATTTTTATTATCAATATTTTATTATTTCTGATAAGATGGAACTGCAAATGAGTTTAAATCTGTCACCCTCGCAATTTTATATAAGCTTTAAAAAACATTTTTTTTAAATTCTCCTCAAGGCCTGTCTCAAACAAATAATCTAAATAAATGCATTGGATTAATCTTCTTGAATATCAAATCATAATGACTTTTTGTCCATTTCGCTCAGGAAATATTAAAGCTGGATATAAAGCCATCAATAATACAAGAAGCTATTTAACTGTAAACAACTAAGGTACACAAAGCCAATCCCTGGGCAACAGGAAAAAGCTGTTAGGCACTTGCTGACTGGCAGGTGGACGAAGAGGCGGTGTGCCATTGTTTCCACTGGGTGGGTTTGTATACGAGAGTATGGAGGATTACAGTGAAGGAAAAGATGATGCAGTTGAGTCAATGGATAGATGGGGATGCTAGGCGCCAACACACGTGCACACACCCCCACACGCACACACACACAGGCACAGGACACTCGACCAGTCAGACTCTCCCGTCAGCGCCACCAGGGACCCGCCATTCTCATGCAACAATGCAAAAAAAGCTCATTACCATCTTCTAAATATGCATGAATAAAAGCCTGAATAACCATGGCCAGTTGTCACCTGAAGACTGGCCTTTTACTGTCCAATAAGCAAACATATCCATCTCCGGGACTGATAGGCCTCATAAAGGAGGTCCTCTTACCGCTTTTCCCTGGAGCACCGCAAAGAAAGGGAATTTTGAAATGCTAAGTAAGGAAGTGAGACAAGGAGGGAGGGGAGGCCAAGAATCAGTCATGTTGAGTGACATTTCTCAAATCTGCGCATCTTATCCAGGGTGAGATATTCCTATCTGACTGTCATAGGATGTGACACAACAAACCCTAAGTCTGTGAATGAGGGAGTGATTGCACAGCGCTTAACAGACAACACACGCCGCGCCTCCTTCCTGTTTAATGCCAAGTGTAAAAGGAAAAGGGAGGCAGTGTGATCACACAGGCAAAGTAAAAAATGTCCTTTGTTGGCTTTACCAGGGGAAAATACCGCTTCTTTGTTTCAGGACCAGTTGTATTGCTGAAAGTAAAGGACACAATGTAGTTAAGGATCGCTTTGAACATTAACTTTGTTACTATTTATATGAGCTGTCCATCATTACACAATGCAATAAATTATGGGAGGAAACGGTACAAGTAAGCAGGAAAAACAGGCAGACGAAAAACAAGTTGTGCATAACTGCTTTGTGTCAAACAAGTCTAGACAAAAACACAAGAGGATAATATAAAAGAACACTGTTCTGTTCAAGAAAGTTAAACTGAAAACTACATAAACACAAACTGAAGACACACCTTTGTTTTGTTTTTCAATGAAATTAAATTAAGAACTATAATCACAAAATTTAATCCCGCAAACCTTCTTGATTGCTTTATTCAGTAATCAGAAATTCACTTAAGCACAATGCAATGGATAACAAGAACAGGAATTTTACAATATCAAAAGCATCGGGCAGTCCTATCATTCTGAACTCTTGTCAAAACCTCTGATGTGCCCAGCTCTCAATGCGACAGTGAGGGAAAAAAAAATCTCAGCTCAATTTAAGTCTCATCCAAAGAGCTTACAACTGTAATTAAATCATTAAATTCTTGTCTACGCTTCACAGAGCGTAGAGAAATTAACTTCCCACCAACCTCATTTTCTATTTGAACATGAAATAATGATTTTCTGCCAGTCTAATTACAAAGCCAACATCTGATCAAGCCCGCATCCAGAGGGGATTATCACATGCGCCAGTATTAGACCTCATTACCAGCCTGAGTGCAGAATTATTACATCTTGTAATTGGATGGTGAGATTTATATACAGATCGGGCCGGTTTCTGTAAGATTGTAATTACAAGCTTCGTTGGTTAGCTACTTATCAGAACTTTGCAGGAAAACAAAACAAATGGCTGAGCGAAATGAGCATGTCATTAACCTGTAACCCCAGCGTGGGGGGAGAAGTGGTGTAACGCTCGTGTCTGCATTAAGGGAAATAGGTTCATCCATTTCAGTGCCCCGCCTGTGATGGCTGAGCAAAACAGTCTGTTTCATTTATTTAACCTGGGTAATCTGTGTGGGTAGAAAACACACGCACAGAGAGAGGGAGAGGGAGAAGAAAAAAAAGGCTATAAATGAGCTGTCTCTTCTGCCAGGATGGGCTCAATGTTTCTATTACTTAAGGCTAACAGGCTGTGAAGCCATCCATTCTGGAGGCTGCGAGGGGGCTATTTCGCCTGCCTCACTGAGAGAAGGGGGCCATCGATCCCAGAGCCTCTGCCGCTTACCTGCAAGAGTACAGGGGCTTTGTTGCAGCACTAAAACAAAATAGAGGGAGGTAAACCTCACACACAAAAACAAATACAGACACAAATGAGAAGGAGGAGAAGCCTACTTAGCTCCTAAGTAACCCCTAACATAAACAGGCAAGTAATCAATGGGGAGGCCAAGCTTGCTGAGATGGCCAGGAAAAAAGAAAAAAAGAGGGGGAGATGGGGAAAGAAAATAAAAATTGTTCAATTACGGGGTAAACACGTTTTTTCTCTTTTTTTCAACCAAGTGATTTTGCAGTGCAAATCAATGCTGGCAGGTCAGGCTGCCTGCTACTAATCTTGGCATTACAACTCTCCAATCAGAAGCGCTCAGGTAATGGAGTTGTTATTGAACTTCATAGTCTGGATTAGATTCTCGCTGAAGATCAATGCTGCGCTAAGATGAGACTGATAAACCCTTGATAGCAATCTGAATCCCTGAAGCCATGGAGTGAAGCATGCTGGGCTCAAATACTGAGGAGGTGGTTAGTGGGGTTGTCTGGACACAGCTCCTCCTCCCCTCTTATCCCCTTTTTTAGAAATATTGGAACCAAGACGTTTCATTCTTATCTCACAATTTTTAGAGGGTAAAAAGCATCAAATTTTAAAGCCATAAATTCTGAAAATGTTAAGAATTATAAAATTACATTTTACATTCCAAATGCTTTAATTAATTTCAAATGTGGATTGATAACTTCAGCAACAACCTAAAGCTGAGAGACGACAGCATCAGTTTATACCGTGCCAAGGACTCATAGCTCAAACAGGGAGTCAGCAGCTAAACAGCTGAGGTGACAGTGGTCTCTTCTTTTTTTTTTAGTATAAAGTTTATCACGTGTTGGCCCCAACTATGGACGGAGAACAAGAGAGTTGAAAAAAACTTGAATCCCATAATGTACATTTCTACAACAGCTCCTAGGTATGATGATTTTCTTCACAGCTGGAATCCCCATAATATCATTGAGCTCCAAGCTAATGATGTGTGGTCATACATGTGTAGGTCTTCGTCTAAATCCAAAATAAAGTTGGCTATTTTGTGTACACTAGTATTATCTACCATGCCTGAGAATACACGTGTATCCTAAAGACTAGTTGCCTCAACCTGGCTGTCAGAGCAAACAGAAACATAGATTCCCAAAGATGATACTGTATCTCTAATGATATTGACGAAACAATTTCATCTTCTTTTCCAAAGAATCTTTGTTAGAAATTCCCTTTCATATTTACTATGAATAGCCAAACCAAACCTATTGTTGCACAACACAGTAAGAGAATGCTTCTTTAATTATAGTTTTCCAAAACCTTTTGGTCGACAATCTAAAAATTCTTCTTTATTTTTTTCTGCTTCCAGTGCAAGCTAGCAATTTATCCCAGCAACTCAGACACCATTTAGCATTAACCCAAGTGGGGCAACAAAACGGCTCACAATCGATGCTGGATCAATCCAGCAGGTGAATCAATCACAGGAATTCTTTTTCTTTGAATATTTAATTAAACATGGTGGCAAACAACTCAAGGATTTATTATTTGATGCTAAGAGCATTAGCGATTTTCTTCTTCCGCCTTGTCACACGGGGCCCAAATGCTTTGCTGGTCAGTAAGCTTAAAGGAACCAGGGGAATAGCATGCAGACACTTTTCCAATATATAATCATGCGTATGTATACATGAAAATATACTCTCCTGCCTGTGTTCCTAATCCACTGCCGCTCTGGGGCACTCATTTCATTAGACTTGGCCTGGCGAGGTTGACAGGCTGTGAGGCCTCTTTAATATATGCTATAATGGCTGTCCAATCCCAGCAAATGATGCTGATGAGCGATGAGCATTTCGTGTTAGTCTGCTAATGTGGCTAATGGAGGAGCAGGAGTTTCGCATATGTGCTAAACTCAGAATCTGTTTGTAAAATTGACTGTGAAAAAAAAAACAAGTTTTCATTTTTTTTTTTTAAAGTTAATGATTAAGGCTTTATATAAGACAATAAAAGTCTGTGATCCACTTGTATTGACTAAAATCAAACCAAACCAGAGTTTAGGAGAAAACTAAAAGTCGGAGTATCAAAGAAAATGACAGAAACACAAAGATTAGCAGATCTAAACACAGAGCTACTGAGATGTGGAGCAGAGGGCCCTCAGAGAGCTGATAAGAGTGGGCGTGGGCGATGATGAGGCCCACTCATGGGTGCATTGTTCTCCTAAAAGGGGCGGATCTCCCCTGCGTTGGTGGTTATGAAGCAGCAATAGAGGTGCAGGGAGAGGGTAATCGTTATTGGCTGTGACAGCAGTGACCTGACAGCTGGGTCCAGTCTTGCTCCAGTACTTGTTGTACAACAGATCAGACTCAGACACACGCTCACACACGCACACACACGCACACACACGCACCCATACACACTGTGCAGGCACAGACACTTATGCCGGCTATCGACCACGTGCAGGGGCTTGCATGCATCTATGCTCAAACTGAACCCAATACGGTAAAGTATACGTATTTATGACATTTTTTATTACAATCTTATTTTATCTCACAAAGTTGTTTTTTAGTTAAGATGTGAGCTCATGCTCCAATGCAGCTTTATGTCTAGCACTTGCATTGGAAACAACCACTCCAGAGGTATTCCCCACATACACGTTTTTATGTATCAAAAAAAATATATATATATTTTTTTTACATACAAAATTTATGTATTAGACTGGCTTTTATAAGTTTGTTCCAAATTCAAGAAAAACTACTTAACATGAGAAGAAAAAAATAGCACTTCTTAAGAAAGGAAAAATCAATAGCTGCTATTGAATTTAGGATTTAAACCACAGGCTTTAAGTCTTCTTAAGTACAACAGGATGTTTTGTAAAAACATCTTCACATTTAGAGTCAAATTATTGTAATAGATTTTTTTGAAGACATGTCCCAGAACACGTGTCAATGTGTCACATATCTTCTTTAGGTGTAACAATGCAAAGTTTATTGAATTATTGAAGTCAGTTGAAACAGAAAATCAAAGAGTTGAGGACCATAAACTGAAATGATTTCAAACTCAGTCTGACATTTCATAAATTATTTTATTTTAATGGTAAAGAGCCAAGATCTTACATGGCAATTTTACAGGCTGATTAAAAAAATACAAATTTGTAAACTGATACAGATATTATAAATACTTTTGGCCGATTTTGATGGACATGCATCATTTGTCATTGAGATATATACCTTATCAATTGCCTTGACATCTGTTTTTGACAAAATGGTGAAAGAATGATGGTAATTTGCAGCATTCCCAGAAAGCTCTCTAATTGTAGGATAAATGTTATTTTCCTCACCATATTAAAGTTGCTTTTGCCAGTACTGATGAGCCTCAACTCCATCATCTATCAGCTAGTAAAAAGCCAACTGCTTAAGAAACATTTTATTTAACCATCTTTTGGAAAAAACAACCTTTAGTTTTATCTCACAAATCTGGATAACAACAGAAATTTTGATGTTTCTCTTTTACGTTTAATCTAATCAGCTATTTGTTAGGTTGCACCACTAAACTGGGCTCAAGGTAAGATACATAGCCCTTTACTGTTCATAAAAAATATCACTAAATGTTCATGTTATCCCTGATCAATACAAAATAAAGAGCCGCCAAGCCTAAGGTTCATTGCATCACAACATTGCTAAGTTGTCATAAAATAGCATTTTGAGGAAAACTCCAGCATATTTTCATTTAGTGCGACATCTTTCTTTGCCATAATTGCCTAACTTCACCACAGAGATTCATTTTTTTTCTCTAAATAGGAAGCAAAATCTGTCATAACCTTGTAGTTATTCCATGGTGACTGAATCATATTTAAATCCTGAAGAGAACAAAGAGGAAAGTTCTGCTATGCTTTGTAAATAATTAATAAGAAAATGCTAATTATGACTCACAGACAAATGAGATGAGGATTTTTTTTCACTGGGGTAATATAAGGTTGCTGCTGCTGTAATATTATGACATTGCAGGGTTTATTGACAGACACAAGCAACATTGTAACATTGTTTCCTAATGTAAACATTGATGTTATTTTATAGCTCAACCTAAGAGATCACATTTATGTATTTCTAAAATCACTATTATAATCTTCATGTATAATAGCGATTAGATTCCAGTCTGTTGATTTCCAACACAAGCAAACCACAAGTGGTAAGCATCTGAATCCAAAGGCACAGTGAAAATCTGTCTATATTTTTAATTTATTATTTATGTAATTTAATACTTTTGTTAACCTTTTTTTACTTGAGTTAGATATTCAGAAAATATTGATAATTACAAACTCTGGATAAAAAAACTGACCATGCAAAAACCAATTAAAACCTCTTAAAATTAATGCTTTAGAAGTGAATGAAAAAACATTTAAAGCAAATGTTTTACTTTCTGAAGTCAGCACACATTCATCTTTTTCATCTGATGTAAATGATGGCATCAGCTCAACATTAGTGAGGCTTAATACAGGCTAGCCAGTGTTTCCAGGCCAAAGAGTCAGCACAGGCTCTTCTCAAGCTATCCATCTTTGATTAGACATGGTGACTGTAGGCTCATGAAAATATTCAGTTACACGGCTGCTAATGTCCTGATTTTGAAGCCATCTTTGGCTTTGTTGTCATTAGCATCTACTTGCCTAGTATTCCCCCTGCAAAGTCCAGGCCTCCACACACATGAGAAAGTTCGTAACCCATGTTGGTGCAGCTGCCTGGCCTCCAGTCTCAAACCAGCAGAAGCAACAGCTGAACGGACCGAGGTTTTGTCGTGCTTAATAAAAGTAAAAAAATAAAATAACAAAATGCTTGAAAACTGATACTGAGTGTCCACAGTTGAGATGTCAGCCAGGGAAAAGGGCTGAAAGCTGACCGGATGAAATCTATAAGAATGCTTTCATTCACTGTCCAGCTATGCTAATGTAAGGTTGTTGAACTAATCTGTCTTGATCTATAAAAATGATCAAAAGGATTAATTCTTCACCTTTGCATTGATTGACCTTTATTACACATTTAAAGAAAAAAAAATCATGATATATCTGTATATTTATTTTATTCTTTTAGTTTAGAATTTGTACTTTTTTAGAAGTCAAAACAAAGGGATTTTTACTACTTAATTTATAGTTACGACTTTACTATCAGTCTAAGTGTGGTAAGTACAAAGGAAGATTTCTAAGATCAGGGTTAAGTCTTGATCCAACAGAGTTTATAGCCAGAACCAGCACGTTAAAACAAGAAAATGTGTTTTACTGGTTCAAAATTCAGCTACTTCACCACTTAATGGTCCATGCAGGAGCGCTGTTTCGAAACTTTATCTTGACTTGACTGATGGGGAAATATCAGCACAAACAGCTGTTTAAATAAATGGGAAAGTACTAAAGGAAGGCAGGCAGGCTGTTCTGGCCCAGATCATCCAACAGCTGAATAGTTCTCCACTGTCAATTTGGCACCAGGTTGGTTAGAAGAAAGGGAAGAGAGGTGCCGAGTCTCAAAAACACATCATACGTCAATGATGTGGTGCAAAACAAAACAAAAATCTCACAGGAAAGTTACTCAAAAGACATAAATTCAAAACAGTGTACAATGCAAATGGGAATGTGTGTGGTAACCAAATCTTCTGACAGGGTGATTAGTCTGTTCTCTGAGTCAGTCGGGCAAAGTCTCAAAGTATTTCAGTGTTAGTTCAAATTGCTTCTATAAAAGAGGTGACATCATGGGATCAGATTAACCAATCAGAAAGTGAGATAACCTGTTGTGTTATGAGAGAAACATCTCACTGGACAGCTAATGAAAAATAGAATGAATTATGGTTTTTTGGGGTTTTTTTTTTTTTGGAAAACCATCAAAGAGAACTCTGTAAGTACCAAAAGTGGCAAGGATGCAGTACTGCAGCCAAAATAGCTGACTCATGACAAAGGCTGTTTTAAAATGTTATAATTGTATAAAAGACAGTTTCACATTCAGGGTTTAACTGCCTCAATTATCAACATTTAAGGTACAATTAACAATAGATTGCTTCAAAGATTTCTCAATTTTTAAATGATCAAAACAAGGTTAGCGTCCAGCAGTGCTTTTTTTTTTAAGGGACCTGGAAAAAAGCAGGTTGTGTCGGTAAAAGGTCAAATTTGAGGTGTTTTGTGTGAACTGTAGTCATTTTTCCGTTACTGTGAGGTTTTGCTATCGTGCAAATCAAAGAATAATGGTTTTGTGAACCAAAAGTGCCAAGTTGGGGAAAACGGAAGCAAGTAGCTCAATGGTAAACTATAGAGATAAAACATGGTTTCTGAAGTTTGACTAATAAATTATAGAGAATTAAAACAGACAATAAGAAAGGCATTATCGGCTGAATTCAATTCTCTCACAGGCTTTTTCTTAGCTGGTCGATGGTCATTAACCATCATGGAAGACATAATGAAACAAATTCTGCAGACATATCCTGTAGTATTATATTTTTATAAACATCATTTGAATTCCATCAGCCAGAGGCAAAGGATCATCTGCCCATGTCATCAGCTTCCTATCATGCCAGGGGCAATGTTAAGCCACGTTTCCACTTGATGTGAAATGTTAATTCCTTTCAAATAAACAGGCCAGCAAAGTTAATTTCCATCATGTTTAGAATGTTACATGGAGAATAAATCATTGACCACAAGTACAAACATCCGAGGCAATTACTGCGTTCACGATTTATCTGAGGAAACATTGTCAATCTAAGCCTCAGTAGCAAATATTTATAATTTATAATTTAAATGAAATTGGAACGTCTGAATATTTTTGGGGATAATAAAGGATTATTTTAGGAGTTGCGTCACTCTTGCTGTATCCAGAAAGTTCTCTAGTGCCACAACCTCGTAGTTTCTGTCTCCCCCTGTTTGCCTTTCCCTTCCCCTCCCTCCCTCTTCTTGCCTTTCTCCTGCCGTCACCTCACAAAGAGCCTGGCAGCATCAAGCCAGCTTGCATTTTAATTTGGCCCTGAAGTTACTTATTTCATTATCGATCATCCGTAATGCTGAATCAATGTTCATCTTGTTACGTGGGCCATACCCGTGTAATACAGTGATAGTGGGGGCCCAGAGTTACTCATTCCCTTTACAAAGTGACTTTACCGTAAAATCAATGCCTTGTGTTACTGATACAGGGGGAAACTGAAGCAAATGGAGTGAAAGGGAATGGACAGCGAGGAAGCAAATTGGAGGAAAGGTACAACTCACCTTCAAAGCATGCATTCCTGGTTAGTGTGGACATTATGTTCCCTTAAGCCCGGGATTCATCACCAAAGTGCAGTGCAAGTGTTTTTTAATGCTTAGTGCATTACATAATGTGATGAAATTTCAGTTTAACTGCTTTTACATTGACAGGACAGCAGACTGTGTCTGTTCTGCGGGCCTGTTTTATGCTAAAATAACCCTGAATTATCCTAGTTAAATACTTTGATGCTCCATAAATACCTGCCAGGAGAGATTTGTTATTTTTTTTACAACAAATATACAGGTTATGCTTCAGAGCACACACTAAAATCTATAAGCATCTTTGGTTGAATCATTAAAAAAAACTGCCAGATTAAAACAGACATTAGGGACAATTATTTAGTGGGTTAATGGAAAGAAAAACAGATCCACAACAAGTCTAAATATTATGAGTTTTAAGTCAGTTTTAGCTTAGATTTTCTTAATTCTTCTTAGTGTATTTTATGTATGCATGCACACATGCAGTATTACAATTAAAATGCACATTGTACAAAATGTCTATGCTTGAAGGTGCCTGGCGAGAGCTCCGCAAGATCTGAATCTAAAATGGGATACGTGCAGCTTGTACGCCTAAATTTAGTAGTTGCCTGCACCCCAAAGTTAACAAGTTAATGTGAAACACTTGCAAGGTAATGCATTAATTCACACTTTGATCTGCCGTCATAACCCAACTTAATAAGTTGCAGTCCATTGACTGTTAATTTGTTTCCAAATGGTGCGAGCACAAGGAAAGGGTTCCAAAATGCTCTACTTTTCCACTAATGCAAATCAAACTTGGGCTATCTATTTAACATGCATGATTGGTTGGTGTAATGTAATTAAAAATCCTGCTCTTTAAATTATGCCAACAGTGAAAAAAATTAAACTTTAAATGTATTTTCAAAGTACACTTGCTTCTGCTGCTAAGAACAATTAATTTCCAGAAACTAATTCATTTATTGGATTAAGCCTCTGTTCTTTAAACACCGCCAGATTTATGGGCCCTTTATTTAACCCTAATGGGACATGAGTTTCAAAAGAGCATATTTGGAGATTGAATGTGTTGCACAGTTAGTTTTTTAGGTTACCAACAGATTTAGGTTTGAGCCCGCAGAGGAACATTCCTCATAGAACAACAGCAGCTCACTATAATGAGTTTGTAATCAGGAGGGTTGGGCACTTTTGTGAATTATTCCCGAACTTTTTAGTTGTCGTTTCATGCTTCCAGATAAGCTTGCGTATTTGCCATCAGTCGACCATTAGCTTTTGTTTATACTGGAAGTTATTCGTGTAAAATTTATAGCTATTATTTTCGTGTGTGTCCATTAAGTGTAATTAATTAGAATTCCTTTTTATTTTCTCCTTTTATTTTAATATGTAGCTGTAAAGTTGATCTGCAAGGGCTCTTTTAAAATCGATTTTGGGATAAGAGTTATGTTCTGTTCCCCTCTCCCTCTCAGTGTGTCACCGAGGCATTATGGAAAAGATCCAAATGTGTAATTTGAAGTGTCTCTGTTTGAAGCCTTTGATCTCGCCTGTTTTTGCAGAGCGCCTCGGCTCATCATTTGCGACGTGTCGCTGGTGCCCTGAGTATTGCATAAGGAACTACTGTTGAGCGATAGGCCGTGTATGTTTGCTTATGAGAATGTGAAATTGTGTCATCTGCATAATTACCGTCGAAGAGCTCTCGACAAAACAGCCCTCAAGTCACTCGCGTGTGATTGCCCTCTTTTTTCTTTTCTTTTTTTTTTTTTCTTGTTTTATTTTTACAGCTGCAAATTAAATTGGCTCCTGCACACTAACGTTTTGAAAAAGTAAATAAATAAAATTTATTATTATTATTACTATTATTATTATTATTATTATTATTATTATTATTATTACTACGAGTCAGTGGCTTTCGGGGCAGCCCGGCACATGCTTACTGTTTACCAAGGCTCACAGGGTTGCAGCATCTTAATGCTTTTATGGCTGCGCCAGTTTCCCGGGACGGTGTGAAAGTGTTAACTTAGTGCGTGGTGTGTTTGATTGGGGGCAATAAATCAGACAGAAGTCTCTAGTCTGGATGGGTGGGGCGGTGGGCTAGGAGGGGTGATAGCCGGGCGGTGAAGGTGCAAGTTCTGAGCTACGCGGACCCGGAGATGAGACACGTGCCCATCCGGACTAGAGGCGCTGCTGAGCGGACATAAAACAGGCAGACACCTCGCTGGACTCCCACACTCTCACTTCGAGCAGCCACGTGGGCTCTCCCTCTCTTTTCTCTTTCTGTCTCTCTCTCTCTTTCTGAAATACACACACACACACGCACACACACATTTTTTTTTTTTTTTTTTTTTTTTACCTTCTTAAACTTCCTCTGCATCTAAAAGTCACATCTCCCACGCAGCCCCTCTTCTCCCCCCACAGACCCCTTCAGTTTTGCGGGTCGATGTAACACGGGCGTGAGCGCACGCGCGCGCGCGCCTGCGTGTGCCCGTGCTATTGACTGCTACGTAGTGATTACCATTCCGGTCGCATGGCACCAGCAAGCCGCTGTAATTAATAACCCCATAATCCGGGTTGGGTATAGCCTATGTCGGCGAGGAACACACACACACACACACGCACACACATTTAAACATACACACACATTCAGGGCAGAGTTTTACAGAAACAAGGCGTATCCTTATGGGTAGCCCCACAGTAGAAATTATAGCTGCCATTATCCCTCCCAGACAATGATAACTATCTGCTTCAAAAGAAGATTAAAGGTTTATACAAGTTCAGAGTTCTTGGAAAAAAAAAAAAACGGATCGCATTATCAGACCAGAACTGAGATTGATGGGATTTCATCACGCCGTCAATAAGGCATTAAGACTTAAAGCATATTTAAATGGGGTGCGTGGGGGATAATATTACTAGTAGTATAATAACAATAATAAAAACAACTGAACTTCTGGGTTTGTATGGCGAATGATTAACAAAACAGATGCTGGTAGCTACCAAAGTCGGCTCGAAATGAGATTATGCTTGTCCCGAATACACACTTTTCTTTATTGATTCATGGAATTCCAATTTTGACTCCCTTGTTTAGTTTTAATCCGCATTATTTACACGAAAGAAACAGGTTGCATCAAAATTACTTAATGGATGTTTAAGGATGAGGGATTTTTTTTTCTTTTTCTTTTTTCAAAAGAAAAAGTGTAATTTAAAATTTGTTTTATTTATTATTATTAATTATTATTATTACTATTATTATTGTTATTACATTTTTTTATATATATTTAATTGTGTTTATGTTTATTCTCAGAATAAACATCCCTGCAGCCCAATTCACTAAATTGTGCATCCATCTGGTTTTCACATTTTTTTACTTTGCACTTTGTCTTCATTAGCGGCTTAATGCGCCCCATCAGTGGCGTCTTCCCCCTTTGATACCAAGGGGTTACACGCGACCCCGTTTGATGTCTTGAATTAAAAGAAGGACTCCGACTCTGCTGCCTCTCCATGAGTCCAAACCGGTGCAGAAAAGCGCGGCTCTTACCCAGCGATCAAGCCTTTTAAATAAATACATTTCCTTTAAAGTGTGACAAATATCATTTTGCACATGCATTCATTATTAAAGACACAAGTTTCCGCCTCGGATTTACTTTGGAACATTGCATAAATATTAGGTGTTTGTGAACTTTCATAAAAGGAGGAAAAAGCGCGTTTAAATTCAAATTTAAAACAGGTTGAATTCAAAGAGGGATGATTTTTTTTGTTTTTTTTGTTTCGACGAGCAGCTTTCAGTTTTATCGAAAGAAAAGTTTGCATATATGTTAGAAACGCAAAACAAACAAACAAATAAAAAGAGAGATCACCAGCCAAGTTAATCATAATGCTCAAGACTTTTGTTCATGTGGTCAAAATATCTGAATAACTTTTTTTTTTAAGTCTGCAGTTTGACAAACACTAAATGAAATAGATTGGCGAGCCATAAAATGAGATTTGAAGCCTCATTCAAAAAACAGCTCCCGACATTAGTGCATTTATCCGAGGGAGAGAAAGAGGGAGGGAGGAGAGGGAGGGAGGAGAGAGAGAGGGTGAAGGAGAGAGAGAGAGAGGAAGAGAGAGAGAGAGCGAAAGAGCGCTGTTTGGCGTGTGGTTTGTACCAGAGGGGTGAGATTTGAGAAATAGGAGGGGCTTCTAAACGACTAGAAATGTCAATCTGAGCAAGGGAGTCCCAATAATCTGAGGCAATCTGTAAGGACCTGACCTTAGTCCATCCAGATCAATAGGGAAGTGAGGGTGGAAAGAAGACGAAGAGGAGGAAGAAACAAGGGGCGCAACCGGGATCGTTTACAGTGGCTGTTCCCGAGGAAATATAGACTTCCCGAGCCTGGCACCTTTTGTTGCTCACATGTTCACACTGTAAAAGTGGATACCGAGGCAAGTCCGTTGCTTTGCGAGGCTGCAGAAGACTCTTCCTCCCCGCTTCCTATCAACATGTCTTTCCCTCAGCTGGGATATCAGTACATCCGACCGATATACCCGCCGGAGCGCCAAGGGATCGCCGGCAGCGCCCGGGCCGGGACGGAGCTGAGTCCGTCCGGCGCACTTTCCAACGTCCTCTCCAGCATGTACGGATCTCCTTTCGCCGCAGCCGCGCAGGGCTACGGAGCCTTTCTACCTTACTCCAACGATATATCAATTTTCAATCAATTGGTGAGTGTCTTAACTCTGTGTGTTGAGTTTTCTCTCAACTTTTACGCGGAGAAACTTTTTGGGAGTTTTTAGAGGCAGAACTTTTGCAGCGCCGGGTTGAACTTTGTGGCTTGGACATTTAGTTAAAAAGTATTTTCTTTCTTTTTTTTTTTTTTACAAAGTGAAACATTAACAAAATCTTGTTTGAGTTTATTCTTAGCTCCACTTTTCTGAAGTTGATTAAAGCGAGTTAGAAAAGTGAAAAATGTGGTGGAAGTGCATAGCTAATTAATTAATGAGAAATATATTTTTTAATAATTACACTTGCATTTATTTGCGAACATGCATAGGGGGCAATTTGAAAAATATTAATAAATAAAACAAACTAAAACTGAAAACGTATAAAAACCTACTTTGTTTCTACCTTCAATAAGAACCTGCAGTTTTAGCCCATCGCTGTAAATGAACACTTCACATGGCGATTCAGCTCATGAATCCCTCTTTGTCTTTTTAGGGCGCCCAGTATGATCTGAAAGACGGCCACGGTGTCCAGCACCCAGGGTTCGCCCCCCCTCACCCTGCTTTTTACCCATATGGCCAGTATCAGTTCGGTGACCCGTCCAGACCCAAAAACGCCACCAGGGAGAGCACCAGCACTCTGAAGGCCTGGCTCAGCGAGCACCGCAAGAACCCTTACCCAACCAAGGGCGAGAAGATCATGCTGGCCATTATCACCAAGATGACCCTCACCCAGGTGTCCACCTGGTTCGCCAACGCCAGGAGGCGGCTAAAGAAGGAGAACAAGATGACCTGGACCCCCCGGAACCGCACCGATGAAGAGGGGAATGTTTACACCAGCGACCATGAGGGGGAGGAGGGGGACAAGAGGGAGGATGAGGAGGAGATTGACCTGGAGAACATCGACACGGAAAATATTGAGAGCAAGGACGACTTGGACGACCAGGACGACCTTCACTCGGACATAAAACTAGACGGAAGGAGCGACTCTGAGATTTCGGACGGCTATGAGGATTTACAAGGGCCGGAGCAGAGGTTTCTGAAGGCTGTGGGGAAGGAGGCCAAGGAGGCGCAGAGAGGTGGAGAGCTCTTCCACGGCCACCATCACCACCACCCATCTTTGGACATCAAGGCGTCCCAACCAAACGCAGAACAGCTCAAACTCAACCAGGTGTCCGTCAGCTCTCCGCCTTCAGAGAACAACCCAGCCCCGGCCCAGAAACCAAAGATCTGGTCCCTGGCAGAGACGGCCACGGCCCCCGACAATCCGCGCAAGTCGCCGCAGGTGAACGGCAGCGGCCCAGCAGCGACGGGAGGAGGGACGGCCACCCAGACCATCCTCGGCCCGCACAGACTAATCTCTTCCTGTCCCGTTGGGAAAATCCAGAACTGGACGAACCGAGCGTTCTCGGCGCACCAGCTGGCTTTACTGAACTCCAATCATTATCTGGGACTGGCGAACCAGGCCACCGCCACCAGCCTGGCACTGTACAGCAGCAGGCAAACGGAGGACAAGAGTCATAGTTCAGAGACTCCAGTCACAGGTACATGTCCCCGGCACTGAGACCCGCATGTAGAGAAAAAAAAAAAACTAAACTCCAGAGACACTATAGGCCATTTCCTGTCATTCATTTCTTTAATTTTAGATCTCCCTTTGCCTTTTTCTCTCTCTGTCCAGGCCACACAGATGATCAGTGTTAAAGTGTTACAGCTAGGAGCAGACAGTGTTTGTTTGTATGTGTGTGTATGAAAGATAAATTGTTGTGGAAAAAGCCCTTTACCCTTTTTATAAAAAAAAAAAAAGGAAACGAAAGCATTTAAGAAAAAATAATAAATATTAAATTTGTTTGGAAAAAAAAAATCCAAAATTCGCCATTACATCGATTCACATGTACAAGATGGTTTTGTTGTTGTTGTTCTTTCAAGGCGGATAAATTTTTAACAAAAGTCAATGTGGGTTGTGATAACAGGCAGTAAAATTAGCGCAATTTCATGTTAATTTTCTGTCCCGCAGTTGAAGATCTAGTGCCTTTGGATGCAAAGAAAGCGGCAGATCAAACAGACGGAAGGCTGTCTGGTTTTGACAGTTTCGATTTTTTTTTATTTTTTTTTTATTTTGATGCCATCTCATTCTTTTCTTTTGTTCTGCTTCTTTTGTTTTTAATGCCATATTTATCCAAATGAGCTTTGATTCTGAAAATTTAATTCATCCCCGTGTGTAAGTGTGTGTGTGTGTGAGAGAGAGAGACAGAGAGTGTGTGTGCACCGCTTGTGTTATTCCGTTAAGGCCTCTCTTTACACTCACTTGTTTTGGTCATGCAAATGAGCTCAATGCAAATTCATTTCAAGCTCGTTTTTTTTTTCTTCTCTTTTTTTTGAAAGGCAATTGTCTTTTATATCACTTTATGTTTTAACTCTTCACGAGGCCGTTATTACTGTTTATTTTCTCCTCCCCTGCACTGCATTTTTTTATTTAGCTTTTACTCCTGTGTATTTCATTTTTAAGGCTTCAGGACCGACTTAAAACAGCGATGGTTCCCAGCTCCTCAATTTCCCCTCCTTCTTCTTCTTCTCATCTTTTAATTTGAAATCGAGTATGGAATGTAAAATAAGAATAAAAGATCTCTGTATAGCCTACTTACATTGTAAGCATGTCCCGTGTAAAACTGCTAATGTAATAATGTATGAACCTGTAGTCTGTGAGCTTTTCCCCCCCCTTTTTCTTTTTGTAAGTTCTGTGAGGATTTGATGTTATAATTTTTTTTGTATATAAAGTTAAGAATATGTACATACTTGTGAACCAAATTGTACAAGAAAGTCTATATTTTTGGCTAATAAATGAACTGCTGCAACTTAAAGAAGAAAAAAATGTTTTTCTTCATTTTTTTTTTTCTGTTTTAGTTGAAGGTATTTTGACAGCTGATTTTGATGATGCAGGTGGTGCACAGCAGCTTGAAGTCCACCGCTTTGGGTTTGTGAGTGTGTGTGAGTGTGTGTGTGTGTGTGTGTGTGCGTGTGTGTGTGTGTGTTAGTGGACAGCCTGGGGCACAGACTTCATCCTCCGTGGCAGTGATAAGTAAATATTCGAGAGGGATTTATCACACTTTTATAGCGGAGGGACTTAAGGCTAATTAGCCAGCGCTGCAGCATACATTTGGATATTAATGTTGTGGGATTATCCCCATATACAGGCGTAGCGCTCATATTAAAAAGCATAATTCTTTCATTAATTTTCGCTGAAAATTGTGCTTTTTTTTAAAAAAACAGACTAAAGGTAATGAATGGCTGTTTGAGCATCACTAGTTCAGTCGATCCTGAAGATGGATTTTTGCCTTTCGAACATCTCATCCTGCTCCGTTTGTAATTCCGTTTCTCTCCCGCATAAATCATGCATTTTATTACTATTATTTTTTTCATTCAACCAAGGCCGCTTTGTAGTGTAATTGTAATATATCGTGGCTGTATAACTAATAATAACATCATTTGTTTTATTCGGCCGCGATGTGAGCATTTGCATGTGAGAGAGCTTATCAGAGGAAGTTTATGGAAACTTAGTGTTGGAGCTCCCTCTACAGTCGCATGCAGTCGGCCATGGTCTGCTGCACACACACACACGCACCCACACACACACGCGCGCGCGCGTCCACACACATGTTCTGTCCAGACATTTACCCATCCTCCCCCCCCACCCTTTCTTAATTTTTCAAACCAGATGCGAAGTGATTTTGATAGTAATGTCTTGCATTTATAAATATGCGCACGTTGATATCCTCAAGAAAATGCGTGTGTTGAATTTACTCAAACGCTTCAGAAAAAGTACAGAGCGTTTCAGGACTTCACTTTAGCAATACAACAACAACAACAACAATAACAATAATGATAATCATTATTATTATTACAATTATAATAATTAAAAGCTATTTTTGGATCTCCTCGGCTGAGTGTTTATTGAGTTTTCCCATCTCTTTGGTTATTTAACATTAGGCTTGGATGACTTCTCAGTTCAGTCTTGCAAATCACGTTATCAAAACAAAAAAAGAACATCAACAACGACAGATGAGTTCAAATAAAAACATCTGAAAATAAAAAAGGTTGGAGAGCAGAGGGGGAAATAAAAAGGTGGTGAAAATCAATCTAAAACTGAAAGCATGTGAAAGTGTGGAGGGTATGAAATAAATGCATTTTTATTTTGGACTGTTTATTTTTAAGCTGAAAAACAACAACACATGTTTATATTAAACTCGGTTTATTTCCTCTCGCTTGTTTTTTAAAGTTTGTTTAGGAAACTCACAGAGGCCCAATTCAAGTCAATGGGACAAACTCTTCATGTCAGAGCATCTGCATGAAAAACGGAACTTGGCCAAAGGAAACAGTGTGTTATTATTATTATTATTATCATTATGGACATCTGTAATAATTATTATGTATTTATTTATTTATTGAAGAAGAAAAAAAACATGTTACCTTCCTGTCTAATCAATTATCATCCCAGAGAGCCCAACCAATCGTGTGATACATATTAATGAGTGGCATCAGCCAGGATTTTTTAAACTGAATTTTTAAAAGGGAGATTTTTTTTTTACATCTAATATTTTGATACGAGACTCTTTCATTTGAACTAATGCAGCACGTAATCTATACATTTTGAGTTTTTTTTGTTTGTTTGTTTTCTCGCTTAGATAATAATAATAATAATAATAATAATAATAATAATAATAATAATAATAATAATAATAATAATAATAATTTTAAAAAAGCAATATGTAGGCTACATGTTCGGCTGTGTTTTCAAGCGCACAGCAACAGAGGACTTGATATTTATTCCCTGTAGCTCTGAGGATGTTTGCTCCTGAGGGGGCCCCACAACACGGACCGTTCCTGATCACCAGGATTGCGCTGAAACTAAACGCTACTGAAGGGCCAGTGATCATGTCTGGGACTCAGGGCCTCTCCTCTGATCAGTGCATGAAATTAGGGATTAAAAATGCCTCCGCAGAAACAAAAGTAATCACGGCTGCGTATGTCGCCATACGTGTCCAACCTGCTCCCGGCTACAAAGAGCAAATGGAATGCATTAGCTTACATTTTGTTCCGAGCCTTTACGCAGGGACCATTTCCAGGGGGAGGCGCGGACGGGTGTGTAACTCATTTCCCCGCACGTTAAGTGGATGTTCTCTCCGCTAATGAGCTATAATCAACACTGACTCCTCTGCTTGTTTCTGGGGTCCACGCAGCGTTAAGTCTTCAGAGTTTGCAGGGGTGTAACGCAGCACCCGACAGCCTAACAATAATCTGATCACAAAAAAGTCAGGTGGAAAAAAATGACATTGTAAATGTCCTTTTTTTTTTTTTTTAAATCAAGATCTCGGGGCCAGTGCCGGTTCCTGCATAAATGGTGCCCTGGGCGAAACTTCTTCTAATGTCCCCATTACCAGAAAACAAACAAACAAACAAAAAAAAAAAGAAGTAAAAATATATATGGACAGGATTCTCCATATTCAAAGGATTTATACGTCACAAAATGTGTTTTAAGGCATCGACAAAAACGTAGGATAAATTCGTTCCAGTCAGTTGATACATTGTGTTTTTAAAGCGCTCACCTTTCATAACATTAACAATTCTACTTTGTTGTATTTTACAAAGTAGAGCATCGTCTCTTAAATCTGAGATTCTGTTCTAAAGAATCTGTTCATTCAAGAAAAATTCAGTTGCTTTCTGAGCAGTTTAAATTGTTATTACCTTTATTTTATTTGTTTGCTTAATTTTTGTTTGCTTACTTCCAATCACATGCAATTCATCGATCAAAATTGCATCCTATTTATTTATTTATTTATTTATTTATTTATTTATTTATTTATTTATTTATTTATTTATTTATTTATTTATTTATTTATTTATTTATTTATTTATTGCCTGATTGATTTATTGATTTAATTGTCTTGCGGCACCCCCAGCCACGGTAACCCTGAGCAGAGAGCCATACCACCCAAAGTGAAAAGCGTGGGTATCCGAGGCCTGTGCATTGTGTTTGGTTTAGCTCGACTGATAGAGTTTGTGAAACTACACTTCAAGATTTCAATACAGATTCAGATTTAGCACTTTCAAAGACAATGAATTCCCAATTATGCTTCCTGTCCTGTAATTAAAAACTAATTAATTAACAATTTTGTGGTATAAAGACTGTGGGAAACATTGCCCCGTTTGACAGCAAAAACAAATTATGCTTAATTTCCTATTTAATCATTTCATATGCTGTCTTGAGTGCTGTTGACCTCTGCTTGCTTTTGCCCTCAACACACTGAGACAGTACTCCAATTATTGAAATTAAATAAAAAATGAAAGCAGATTTTTGAACATGAAATTTAATACGTCTGCCATGTGTCTGGAGAGAAGTGGACAGAAGTGCCAGACAACTGGAAGACTCCGGCCAATGGAGCCATCAGAGGACCTTATGTGAATGAGGAGAAACCATGAAGTAAATAAACACTAGAGCAGATCTTTGGAGGGGTCCAGAGGAGTCCTGTGAAAGAGGAGGCTGCTGCACACTAAAAGGGTCACTCTTGTGTTTTCACCTCATCCACCCCTTCTGTCAATGTTTCACTTCAACCACGGTTCCCTCCAAGACCCTGGACGGTCCAACCACACCCCCTCCTTCCACCGAAACAGACAAATGTCATCTCCTTTGTGAACCTAGCTGGGGTTAGAAGTGGCCTGCTGTCTTTGTGCACAGGGCTAATCCTTTTATGAGCCACTGTCAAAACCCGCCCCCCACCCGAGCGCTTGCCCAGGCCAGGAGAGTCGCTGCCCCCTTTGGGAGCACCGGGCCTGTGTGTTACCTGACAGGGAGAGCACATGTTCCAAACAGTACTCACGTTGGTGCAAAGGCCTGTGGGTCGGTGCACTCCACGGCAACTTGTTAGGGAAGAGAGGAGCTCAGTTTTACCCCTTCCAAACATTCTGTGTCTGCTGCATGTTTTATACGGCATGCATTATTGAGAAACCGAGTGAAAGTGCACGAGTAACATGCTAAAGAACTGCCAGGGAGCACAGACAGCAGGGTTGTTGTGCTTCCTTAGGTTGAAGAAAGGACAAAAGGACTCAGAAGGAGTGACATTCTCCAGGGTGAAGCGAGAGAGAGGGAGGGCACTGATTTCATGCCTTTTGTTGACGAAGGTTAGGGAGAGGAATTCTTTCACTGCATCCGAAAGGCAACAAGTGGAGAAGGGGGCCACAGGCCAGAGGGAGAGAGGGTTTTGGGAGGGTGGGCTTTTGCCGTTCACTCAGCTGAAAGATTGTGCTTTTTTTCAGCCCCTTTCAGATCTCTCATACAGACCCAAGTTACAGGGCAATTATGGAAATGCAGCTTTGAAGCCAAGTAGAGCCGTATTTGAGTCCCTCCTCAGGACAAAGCAAAGGCAGCCCCCTCCTCTATAAAACATGTTTCAGTCTCATATGTGTATGTTCTGAGCATCTATACGCGGCAAACAAAAGTTGCTTTGTGAGGTATTTTTTGGGTAAAGGGCCTCCTTTGCACCTAATTAATTTGCAAATAAAAGTTTTGAGGTGGAGATGAGCAATAAGCAAATAAATATATAAAGTCTGGACTTGGTGAAGGCCTCCAACAGCTGCATGATTTTACCCGCCTGGTGCCCCGGCTCCACACCCTCTCCTCTCACACGCCACTGACAGAGGCCCGGCAAAAACCATGAGCGCCGTGCTTTCTCAGCTTTGTACATTAGTCAGCGGTGTAGCACAGAATTTCACCACCTCGTGTGAACTAATAAGACACATTTTCTCCGGCTTTTGAGAGGATAGCAGGAGAGTGATGTCCCGACATCGCCCGACACAGCAGAGGCCTTGTACAACAGTGTTTTTACACTCCGAGCACATCTGACAAATGCCAGAAGTCCTAGCTTTCACTCATCGCTGTTAATGAGAGGACATATTTTGAACGTTTCCAATATTTGTACAGACTTCATACATGATGAAGGCCTTTTTCTTCCCAGTCTCAGGCAGAAAGGACAAGGGTGGGGTGAGAGACGGGGAGCATTCATGGCTCCTCTGGATTGCCTGACTCCTGAAGGGGGACTTAATAAATTCTTCCTCCTTGGAACACTGTCAAACAAGTCCTTTCTTACATCTCCCATGAATACATTACCAACAGGCTTGATTGATTAGAACCCCCCGCAAGAGGGTGAGGCGATGGACCGACTCCCCTGGTGTGATTAATAGACTTTATTAAAAGAGTCCTCTCCTTTTTAATAATGGTAATGTGAATGAAGGCATGATGGAGGGGGTGGAGGGGAGGGAAACAGGAAGTCTAACGATGATGGCCGGAGCTGTCCCTCTGTCTCATTCACATCCTCTTCAGTGAGTTCATTTTCACTTCTTCCAATAGGCGTTATCCATCACTTCTCTATGAGAGTCAAATAATACAGGCTGTTTTATTAACTCTTTTTCTCTTTTGTGCCAATATGAAACTCTTTAAAAACGTCTCTCAGGGGTAATATGAGGGCCTTATTGAATATGTTTTCTGTTAGCAGTTTACGGCTAAGGAGACCACAAAACACCTTTAACAAATGCGTTTTTGGAAATAAAATGATGCAGATATTTCTCTGGATCCAGTGGCTTAGATGAGATTGGCTGATGTACATAATAGAGAGAAACTAAACATTGTACTTTTGGTTAATCAGTACTTTAAATAATCATTTAACGTTTTCATTTTGTTTTATTTCACTTTCAGTGCCTCTGATAGGAAAAATAAGAATGCATATTTTCAGTGTTTAACTTATTATCTTTAACTTATTGCATAAGAGACACTGAGCTCTGAAAACAAACCTCGAATGAAGACGAAATACTGTGTGCATATATATATAAATACCTATATTTTTATAATTACTTTATTCTGATATAAACCCAAACTATATGAGCAGCAGCACCTCACTACACGCCCAGTTGTTTGCAATATAAAATTTCCTTGTGTTATCTTTTTGATAAAAATTCAAACATTCCTTTATTTTACCGCAAATTAAATGTCAGAGAAAACAGAAGCAAAAATCGCTTTATGAATCTCCCGCATTCTCTTACTGCTTATATTTTTCTATTCATGACTTATGAAAGACAGTCACACCTGAAGTAATAATAGTAATTTAAATAATAATAATAATAAAAATAAGAATTTTTTTTGTAAATAAATAAAACATGTACTTTACAACAAATTCTTGTTATTTTTCACGTGGCTGGTATGTGTGCTCTAGCAGCTTGCTGGCTTATCATTGTACCAGAGAACTTATGTGCTGTTTGGTAAGGAGTAAACCTTGTTCAGGAAACTGTTTATCCACCTCGGCACTGTGTCCGCTTATCAGCACAACACAGAAGCACCAGAGACTTTCCCAGCGCCGGACTCAGCAGCTCCGACTTATCACCTTGCTGCATTTTGCAACCTCACCACCAGCAGCACCGAGAGATTTATTCAAACATGGATACCGCACACAGGGCCTTTCAGAATCCCTGCACATTGCTTCGTGACCCAGACGGGTCCTGTTTGCTTTGCTTCTCCAAGTCAGACACACGCGTACAGTTCTATGGCGCATGACATCACCAGACAAGACTTGTAAACCTGAAAGGAAGGGTCGATAACAGCAGGTGAGAGGGCTTCTCAGTGTAATGACGATGCTTACCAGTGTCTAAGTTGTAAACCCTGTTATTGATTGTCTTTAGGTTTACCCAATAGTCCTCAAACTACCACGCTTGAAGGTCCACAGTAATGTGTCTGCTCAGAATCCAATATCCGCTACTATTAATGAATACTGACAAGCAGCTCAACCTTTGTATTTTTTTATTTAATGTAGTTAGTCCCACTGAGAGCAGGGATCCTGTTTCCAAGGAAGGCCTCGCCAAGACTGCATGAGTATATTTGGTTATGGTAATTTATAACAAATTCAGTAAAAATAAACAGATTTTATATTAAAAAAAAAAAAAAAAAGAAAAGGTGAAGGAAAAAGACAGAGGCTGGGAAATATATTGAAGAGGGACTAAGAAAGGCACAGTGCTAAAACAGTAACTATATGTTTAGACAAAGTGTTTACCACAGGCTTTACTAGGGGTATAAATAATAGATTTACCACTCTATCATGCAGGATGAGGATGAGTGACTTGCTTCCTCGTACTCCATGGGGAGTTTAAGAGAATATACGCTAAAGCCAGGAAAGGAGGAGGTAGAGAAAGAACTCTATTCTTCTCAACTTTCTTTGTGCCTAGATAAACTTGTTGTAAGAAACATTGTCAGCCACTCCGGCATGACACCTCACACCCAGATAATGGCATTGCCATGCAAATGAGCAATGAGGAAACATATACCAACAGCGTGTATGTGTGTGTACACGTGCATGTGTGGGCTCTCATGCATGCGGCTGTTTTGTTGGCGTTTCCCAGAGAAAGAAAGCCAATGCGACACAGTAACTCGGCAGTGGCAGGAAAGATTGTTGCCATTTCTGTATTCAGGATCTAAAAGTACTCAGAAGAAAAACTTCTGGCCTGAAGTTAATTCCCAATCACTTCTTTCCCCATATCTTACTCATCTTTAGACAAGCTGCTTCGAGACAATGAAAGATTTTAAGCAAACCAACCAAACTCAATGACAGTAATGCAGCACGATGAAGATAAAAAAATGTATTGGGATACTAGAGATTTTTCTGACATTTTATTAACTTTATAAAACCTCTGACACGATACACTATTGATTGTTGATGAAAATGCTCAGGAAACAATATATTAGAGGAATATCAGATTATTTAGTAAAAAGATACCTTAATACTGAACATCAAAATGTGCAAATAAGTTAATTCTGATTTACTGAAAGCTACTTGTGCTGATCCTCATGGTTCTGTCCTGAATCCTAAGCATTTTATCCTGAACATTAACGACATATTGCCTCATATAGTCGACAAGTTGCATTATTTGGTAATAAAATTATATTAAATTGGTGAAGTTTAGAACAATCAAAAGGGAAGTGAACGTTTTTAATTATTATTTTTGTCTAAATAAATCAACAGAAAATGACTGTATGAAATTTGTAATATTTAGTAAACAAAAACAATAACATGACTCAATTTTTTTAAACAGTGATAACTAACAGCTTGAATAGAAAATGTAAAAAGTAAGTTAGCTTGAAACAAGACATTGCTACATGTTGTACCGTTCCAAGGTTTTCTGCTTGAGTTATGGTGCCAATTAGTATTTGGTAGTCAATTTCAAACACAAAATAAACTAGTTTAAAAGCACAGCTAATAACTGTGGATGGGTTAGTGTACATGAAAGAAAAAAATCAAAGTGCATACCTGGAACTTGTAAAAAATAGAACTAAATACTGCATCGATAAAGCATGAATGATTTAATAAAGTATTTTTAAACTGTGTTCAATAGTAGTAGGAAATTTAATAGACAGATAGTAATTGTTTAGTTTGGTAAGTCATTCCATAGCATTAAAATTATTAGTCAATAGTGGGACACAAAAACAGAGTTGAACCAGAAATCAACACAGAAGTTCTGGTTAGGATCTGATGACACGTGGCGTCAATGAAGGTTCTCATTTCCTTTAAAATGTTAAGAAACTAAACACGTAAATTCAAACAAGAAAGTCTGACAACTAGGTGAAAATCACCAATAATAACTCATCCTCCTGTGTTCCAGGGAAAAAAAATAAATAAAAAACTCAAGCCAATATAAAGTAAAGCTGTCTATCCATCTCCTGTCACGGACAGGATGGGAATCAGGAAGTGTGCTTTTGTGAGACACAGCACAGAAAAGTGTCTGAACAAGTCAAGCATCAAGTATGAATGCTCCCCTCCATCTCCAGCTGTGTCGGCTCTCAAGGTTTTTGTCCTTTAGTAGCAACTGGTCACAATGAAGTGGCACTGTGGCAGGCAGAGAAGGGTGGGCGCTGTATCACTGTCTCCCTTTACAGAGGGACAAGTGCCACCCACCCCTTCTGTTGTCATGCTAAGACAGCAGCACTCACCAGAACTGTACCCTTATTCACACATCAGCCTCAAGCCCACGCCTGGCCGCAGACAAATGTGGGAGCTGCACATAGCTTCCTCCCACCAATGTCAACACGTCCTCCACATGACAAAACCCCTTGTCATTTTTTAAGAAATTAACTTTGCTCCCCTATATTGTGGATGCATTCAGCCACTCGATGACTCTAAGGGCAAGCAAAATGGACCTTGAATTCCCACGGGCCTCATCACCGAGAAGCACAGCCTTCCTGTGTAAAGGACCATGAGAACAGGCATATCTAATGTCATTTTACAGGTAGATAGAGCGGGAGATTGGGAAGTAATTGGAAGTAATAACAGAAAGCTCCCTTTCGTCCCACAGGACTCCATTTTCTCTGCACCCTGAAATTCCCAGAAGAGTTCTTGGCATATTTGCTGTGACGCGAAAGAAATACAGTGGATGAACTGTGACCTTTGCTCTCATTCCCTGAAGGTCACCACTCTACTTTACATACACAGATGAGGCCCTCTATTCCGGAAATGATAAGACAAACAACAGAGTAGAGGTAAGGTCAGCAAGTTAAACCAACAGCTAGAATGACAGTTAATTGGCCGGAGGGTAGTGTAACTGTCATCCATTTCCCCTGGGTTGACTTGGGAAGAATCCCCCCGGCTGCCTGAGCCAGCTCTCCTGAGACCGCCGCTTCGCATAAGAACCTTCACTTCTCAGCTGTCTCCCACAGGTTCAACCAGTGGACATTGGCGCAAGGGAAAACAAAATGATTATATTGCCTCCAATTTGATTATTACTTCATCATTATTGTTTATCTTGTGGTAATACACAATAAAGACTGTGACAAGTGAGGAGATGAAATGTCAGAGTGAATTACAGGCGTATGCAGAAAACTGGCCGCAAATCAGCTGGCAGCGCTAAAAGGTCTTACTTGCTAATTGCTCATATCCTACCAGCAGTGAGAGGCGTCCAGCCGCTGTTCAATAGGCTGGCTGACTGAGAGCAGACAGATAAGACTATGTGTAGGGATGATTCGACCCATGCTCTAATGAATTGCTTAGTCCTGTGTGTCAGAAGCAGTGACACATGGCATGAAGGCTCTTGGCCCCCCTGTTGGTGAGCTCAAAGACAAGGGGAGTGAAGGGAAAATAACTTCTCACACAGCATTCAAAATAAGCAATCGAGTGTGTGTGCGGATACGAGTGGGTGTGTGCTGGAGTGGCCCACATGCATCTCTGAGGATGAGTGATGGTTTTAGCAGAGTCTGTCTGCCTAATTTCGCAGGGCCTGGGTTTGGGGTGTGAATGAAGGAGAGAGTGTGTGGAAGATAATGGGCCATTCTCCACGGTGCTCTGAGCTCTGTTGGCACACAGCTGGTCATCCAACTAAACTGTTTTTCAATTTTCAGCACCATCCAGTCCCCTAGCAGAATTCCTGATATGCACGGAAAGGGAATACTGCGGAAGGAGGTCAACACAGAACGACAGAAAGAAAAACATTTGTGTTAATGGGGAGGATGAAGGAGGAAGTTATAATAGGGCCCACTACACCCAAAATCCATCTGGGACCTGGTAGGAGGGGGATCAGTCAATGACAGACAGGTGTTTCTCAGTAGGCTCTTTAATCTAATTCCAGGGCCTCTGCTTTGAAATCCTTTGGGATCATCTTTGTTTCTGCAATTTTCTTCCAATACAACTTTTCATTTGTCCCCATTTCAAGTAAATCATCTTAATGTACTAAAAAAGTAACAACAGAGGAGCGCACACTGAATATAAGTAATCTGATCTGTATTCCATGACTGAATTATCAGAGCCTTCAAGGTATTTCTGAGCGGGTAGAAGAATGAAAAAGTTAAATAATTTCAATCTGAACTTAAAAAAAAAAAACAATAATGAAAATGCTAGTAAATATTTTTGATTCCAAGTGTTGCAAATTACAGCAGTTGTATGTTTGGAAGGATATCAAAACACCTGAATAAACTGTATCTGGATCTGTCAGAGGCAGGAAGAGGATCTTAGAATTACCAATCATGCTTGTGTATGGCTGCTCACACTCTGCTATGCTATAGCTAATTCTCCAGAGCCTATAATGAATGCTCATTCTGGTTTTCTCCACCACTATCAGATTCACCATAATTAACAGTGCTAAAACCTAGCAATACTAGCACTGAGACTATCTGTGTCATGTTACAGTGTCACAACATGGTGACAACTTTAATACATTTGTGTTTTTATTGCTTTTTTTAGTATTTACAAAAGTTAAACACTGAAGCTTTGACCCTTCTAGCTATTTTCAGGATATCGGCTGAAAACAATTCACTCTCAGATTCTGTGCAGCTCTGGATTCCCATGATATCACTAATGCAGTTTCAACAGATGCTTATGTGTCACTGGAAGGAATCTTTAAAGCACAAAATTACAAAAATATAGTAGAAAATATTAGAGTGTTTTACGGTATCATCATATTTTTGATTCTGACATTTGGAATTAGAATTAGTCCTGTAAGTCCACAAAAACATATTGTGAAATATTTGAACAAATACATAACCAGCATCAAACTGTACTTATGCCTCAATGACATGCAGTTCTATTCAGGGAATCCTGAAACCTAATAAGCTGCTGTCAGTCGGTTTTCTTGTCAGATGTGTTGGCGCACTGGTATGCATATTACAAACATGCAAGAATGAGGAAATTAGGGAGATTTTGTGGAACAGCAAGTGTTGCACCTAATTGAGGTTCATTTTCCACTTTTAATGAGCTCCACGTCTGAATAGTGTGTGTCTTTAGGATCAAGGATGTGAAAATTACAACCTTTCAGTATGTCGAGATGGAGTACATTGCCGTACTTTCGCATTACCACCGTTATCTCATTGCATCAATGGAGCACCTGGAAATTAAATTAAACTATCAGAAAGGCATTATTGGAGCAGAGAGTTTTGCTTCTTTTCAAGTGTTTCTTGCAACTGAATATCTACCATGAGTGGATAATTTGTTTTTTTTTGTTAGTTTTTTTTATTATTTTTTTTTACTTTGCTTGTTCTCAGATAATTCAGAACCAGCTGTAATAACCACACAGTGCCACTTAAAAGAGTTTAATTGTCTGTACAACAACCTGCAATTTAATGTTGAGCAACACCAACTCCAGAAAGATGTTTAGAATTTGGATGTCTTGTTTGATCTTGAAAAAGATGTCAGTACGAATAGTCACCTAATTATATCTCCAGGTTACGTAAAGCAAATTCATTTTTTTAAATACAGAAATCCTGTGTAAGAATCCAAACCCAGTATCTGTCATAGCATTAAATCATCCATTCACAGGTGACTCTCCCAGATTTTATCAGATAATTGGGTACATCTTGAAATGACATACCATCTTGTATCTGTTATTGTCAATTGTTTGATTTATGATACATGTGCATCTTTCTTTCCCTGTGTTGTTACTTCACTACACTCAACAGAGTAATCACTATAATTGGTTTATGAGTCACAGAACATTTAGACCTACCAACACCTGGTGTAGGGTGGAGCTTTCTTGCATGGGAAAGTTCTTTGGTATGAAAGAAACAATGTTTCCACAGAGTAAGCAGCCATATCTTATTACAACGTATCGGCCATGATGACTAACAAGACCTAAGTACGCTTACAATGACTGGAATTTGCATTTTACTAGGACAATCAATCTTATTACCAAAAAGACAGGCTGAAACTGTTACTGGAAATTACTAAGTTGAACACAGAAAAATAAAGCCTTTGAGGTGACTGTACACATAACATAATCTAAACAGTGAAAGCTTCTCAGAAAACAGAAACACAAGCAGAACCATCTGACATTTTCTCAAAGATGGTTGAATACTGTAGGTCTTTAATATATTTTTTGTCCTTTTTAGCAAAGACAAAGTCACTTTGTCTCAGCTTGCAAGCTGGGTAGGTGGTGAGGAGGTAAGAGGTGAGGCGAGAGGAGCAAGTGTTAAATAAAAATTCAAAGTGAGAGTCAAAGGCTTCTTATGAACCCTGACAACATCCAAACAACTGTTGGTTTTTAAAAACATAGCACTATCCGCAGCAATAAGCAACTTACAATGGTTTGTGTTGAATAAATCTTTCATACACATAGTACTGTAATCCAGTACATCCTACCTATTGTATCAGGTAATCCAAGATTACCAATATCAATAGAACCACTAATTCCAGATTTTGATCGTGAATTTGAGTTACCCATCGGTTTGCATGGATACATGTCTCACTGTGCCATCAGTTTTATGCAAAAAATATGGGGAACTTTGAATGACTTCCCCACATTTGCATGTAAATGGTCCACCTCACTGCTTTTGTGATTGGGCAAAGTGGATAAACCACATGATCATGAGGTTGTGGGTTGGAAAAGATGAAGATAAGAAGTGCGCTCTGTTGAGGACAGGAAAGCACATCCAGATGACTGAGACACAACACTGTTACTCAACGTAAGCCCGAGAGACACAAACAGCACGGCTTATGCAGGGCTGTAATCTAAAATAAAATGACTCTCTGCAGAGCTACAAATTAAATAAACCTAAAATCTGGATTCCATTATCATGTCTCCCAATGCCTACATTTTTGTAACATTTAAATGGCAAAATAAATATGAACGCTGCTGTATCAAACAAGGTTCCAACCACTATTTGTTTTTGTGGGTATGCACTGAGAAATGAAAAGCTAACATGGTAAACACAGCCGTTTTTGCCGCTAATTTGTGAGTGGCACCGAATGTTTCTTGGTGCAGTGATTGCTGACAGATTTGTGGATGTGTGTTTTAATGAGTCTCTGATGGCAGTACAGAGGTTGTTCCTGTCAAACAGGCACCAGAACTGGAAAACTAACAAGGGGCGACCATGTGGACACACTGCAGTAACTCATAATAAGCTAAAAGGTAATGCTTACACCCAGACTGTTGTTATTGAGGCATTTCCCAAGAGTAAAAATTAGAGCTGTAACTGTGTTTCTTCACAAGAGGTGAGTCAGAGCTGTCTCCTTTTCCCAAATTGAGCCAACAAACTCTTACAGTAATCGTGGATTACATCAGACGTTGCTTATCTGAATAAAATCTAAAAGACTTCATTGCATAGCTTAGACTTTGTATTATCTATCTGACCCGTCTCACACATCACCGCAAAACACCACCCTCCTCTTATATGGCTTCCCTCTTTCCTTCAATATAAAATCCACATCACTGAGACTGCATCCACCATGGAGGGCCCCCTTATTCCACTTCTGCTGCAACGTTTGGCTGAGATTTATTAGCCTCCTTAACCGAAATGTAATTTTCACCATGTTGGTTTTTTAAAGTGAGGGTGGTAGGAAAAGGATTTTTTTTTTATTTTAGGGGGCTTTGGGAGTAATGTCTACTCAGCTGCGTTAGTAGGACAACTCATTCCAACACCAATACCCCAAAACCCGCAGGGACAGCTAAGTGATTTATTGGCCCCCTTTTATTGACAGCACAAGAGTGAATATGAAGGAGAAGCATAAGTAAGAATAGGAAAGTAATTGAGCTTGTCTACTATGTTGCGTAGTGAAAAAGTAATACAGGTGGAGCCATTTAAATAGGTTTGGACTTTATAGAGAATTATACCAAAAGAACTTTTGTTGTCTGACAGGATTTCCTATACTTTATTACAATGTGTCTTAATTCATTTCCTAGATTTATTTGGTTGGTTTGAAACCACCTTTAAAACATTTATTATTCATTACAATGGAAAATCACTTCATGATGGATCGCACCGTAACTTCATGCTTCTGCCGCATTGTGGTAACGCTCGACATCTCCTACACACTTTTGTTTTATAATGGTCTTAAAATTCAAACAATTTTTAGAAAGTTTTTATTTTGCTCTTGTCTAATCAGGGGAGAAACTCTGAAGGCTAATGTTGGCCCGCTCCCAGACCAGATAATGGTTTCCATGACAGAGCCTCTAAGCTCGGCAGAAAAGAACAGTTTTCACCATTGTAGGGTGAGTAAATGCACCTTATAAAGCCCAGGAAATTACATAGGATAGAAGTGATGTACCATTCTGCGGTCGTACTCAGGAGACACATAGACTTAAAGGAGACAGCTCTAAGAGATCACAGCCTGTGAATCATAACATTTCAAAGAAAGACAGGATAGACGGATGGAGCGAGGAAAGAAGTAGATGGAAAAGAGTCAGAGTGGGACAGACGGTGAATGGCAGATAAAGAAAAGAAACTTAGATATAATGATAAAAAAAATGAGTAGAAGGAGAAGCAATGAGAAGTTGAGAAAGCTGGGGGTTTTCAAAAAAATTACACAGTCACTCGTCTTCCTTTAGCCAAGACACATGTCTATGGTGAATAAATAATAAAGTAAAGCAGTTTCACAGCATCATGTTAGATTGCCAGTTCTAAAACAGGACTGTGACGGCTCTTGTCTGCGTCTGTGTCTCTGGCTGTGACTCAGGCTCCCCTCTGCCCCAGGGGAACCTTTCAGACCTGCAACTTCACAGCTTCATGAAAATAAAGCCCAGAAGACAGGCCTGACAAACACTTGTGGATGTGCGACTCTTGGTAGCGGAGTTACATGTGTCACACAGCTCTGAGAAGTTACGTCCCTCCCTTATGACTCCCCTGGATAAAAATAGTTGCTGAAGCAAGAAGCATTTACAGTGCAGGACACGAGCATCAGCACTCCTGGTGGATTTTGTGAAACGCCTTGAAATAAATTCATCTTTTACAAATTTTGAAGAATCCAATCTTCAGTTTTAGCACATTGGCTCAGAAGGGAAAATCTAGTTTAGATAAAATAGTTATTTTCAACAAACTGAGCATTGTCACAATAATTGGCCTTAAAAAGATAAGCAAAATAAATATTATTTGAGTATTAAAAAAAAATAAAAAAAATTAAGACAGCTATTATTACGTTAAACAGGAAACTTACAATTCACAACTTTCTATCTCACTGGATATAAATATGAGTCTATATTACAACCACTAGAGACCACCTATATGGCAACTTGTAGTTTTGGAGTAATATCAGAAAAAAGTAGTTTTACAATCACAAATCTAAACATGTGGAGAAACTTTACTTTCAATGATGAGCTTTGGTCAGATAAGTCTAATATTAAAGAACAGCAAACACTCCAGACACGTTCAGTGCAAAACAAAACTAAGAATAAGTAAAGAATAGACTCAGACTCACTGTTCAGTACAATGGTGGATCTGAGAAGCTCTGGGATTGTATTCCTACAAAAGTCATGTCAAGCAAAACAATTAATCTGAAATCTTTGAAACACCAGGAGATTTTGAATAAAAATCTGATGGACTCTACCAGTAAACCGAAAGGTCGGTTCTTCCCACACAGTCCTCTAACAAAAATAATGGTCCAAATATAATGGTCAGATCACTTCAAAACAGTTCTCCCTGCAAACCCCCAAACCTAAATCCTGCAGACAACCAGAGCGTGAAACTGAAGAGAAGAGAGCAAAGGACAGGACCCAGAACTCTGGACCATCTAAAGAGATGCTGTTACGAGGAATGGTCAAAGATCAGTCTGTCTGTATGCGCCTATCTTCTAAGAGAGAAGTGTTGTTGTAACGGTAAAGGGTTGTTGCACTAAATATTTACTGCAGATGTCAATAACTGTGCCACGGGCAGTTTTGTTAAAAAGCTGGGGTGTTTTCAGTAAATGTTGTATTTTTCTGAGTAAATGTACCTAGAATAAAGTTTGAATTAAAAATATATATTTGAAGAGCTTTCACAAACCTTTACCAGAGGTTCGAAAATGTTGCATTGACTGTGTATAGAAATGAATATAATTATTTACCGATACTGTGAATTAAAATAACTACCTTGGACTCTGCAGTTAAAATTTATGAAATAATTTATTGCTAGAATGGCCCGGCATTGAACCCACTATACACACTAGGCCAGACCCCAAAATAATAATTAAAAAATGTCTTGTATTTCAAGAGAAGAAATACAACGTTCCTGTTTAACAAGAACTAAAGTTCCTGTTTTTTCTATTATTCTTTGAAGCAATAAAAAGATAAAATGTTTAAAAAGTCAAAATTCCTTCAAACTGTACTATGTTAACCACTATCAAGCAGTTAAACAATAAATAAGAAAAACAAAACAAAAAAAAAGTAAAGAGAAAATTCAGGGTGAATTTAGTCGCTTTGTACAGTTTCAAAATTACTTTCCATGAAGAATAAGTACATCTTTTTTCCTTCCACTGAATTATCATTTATCTGTCAGCCGAGCTGTGTAAGAATATTCAAGAACAGGTTATCCACTTTAGATGTTCATTATTACATTATTTTGTAATTTCATCTCTTTATTTTGTTCAACATCTGCTTCTGAGGATGATATTAATAGTGGCATTTATCAGCATCCTAAATCAGTCATTACTCCTTGAAATGTTGGCGTGCTTGAATTATTCACAGGTCAGGGTTAGATAGGGGTACAAAAAACGTCTTCTAAAAGCTGTCAGGTGCTGGACTGAAAACGGGTAAAATGTTGCCATGTCAAAGACATAAATGTCATAAATCTGTTCAGAAGGATAAAGAAATGTTGCAAAAAAAGTTTGGCTCCTTAAAGGCAGAATATTGAGAAACAAGAAATGGCTCAAGACTTTTGTACAGTAAGCTACTGTACGTTTCCTTTCCACTACTTGTGAAGCAAGTTTCAGCTGAGGTCAATTTAAAATTAAAGTTAGTCCAGCAACATCTTTCTAAAAATAAAAAACCTTGATGCAAAAATCCCATGTAAGCTTTGTATTAAATGCATCCAACACCTGATCCAGCAGGGAAAGAAAAAGAAAGGTTATGGCCTGCTTTGGCTGTCAAAACCACTTTGCCAACATTTCTGTAATGCTGCTGCAAATGGGGGTGCTTAAGTTAGTATAAGCACATTATACATCCTTTCCCTCCAAATTTGGTGGAATGACTCAGAAACTTGTTGCTGTTCAGCAGTGCTCAAGGAAAAAGTTAAATTTCTATAGAGCACACACACAGAGAGAGAGACATGCACCTCAACAAAAACACACACAGGCACACATAAAAATAACAGTAAAGCTTACAATGTCAAAAACGTTCATGTTTACTTCTGCACACTTTTTTTCTTTTACGTTTGTGCAAACTCAATCATATAATTTTTCTGAACTGCAATAAAGGAGTCTTTATTTTACTTGGCTGGGCATCCATCCATACACACCCCCGTATGCCCCTCACCCTCGACTCCAAAACTCTCCAACCGCACCACAGCAGGATCAGTTTTCCCCCCCAGAATCCCACTGAAGCGCTGCCATGTCGGCTGGAGACAATCAGCTGAAATGTTCCTCAGATATTCCTGCTCCCTTTTCAAAAGCCCCAAATTCAATTTATGGACACATTTATTACCATGTCTGTCAGTGACTAAAAGGGAGTTTCATAATCAGGAGCACACATCTGATCTGGTCACAGCAGGCTGCCCCGCTTGGCCAATATGCACTCTATTACACGGTCAAAGCCAGCCGGTCCACAGAGGAAAAAGAAAACACGAGCAAACAAAAGACTAGGTAGTTAGACATGGGATAGCAAGCCCTTAGATGTAGCATGTAAAAAAAAAAGGCTGATCTGATTTAAGAGTGGGGCCATAGGGGGAAATTCTGTTTGCACAGTTCTGGTGCAGGGGCCCTTGACCACGTGTTGAGAGATTGCAAAGCGTCCTCCAAAAGCTCCACAATATTCCCACAGCAAACCTTTTAACTGATGTCACTGAAATGTTTTTGTTGTCTAATGATGTTTCTGTCAGTATTTAACCAGAAGAGGGGCCGGAAACCTAAAGGGCTACTTTGAAAGACTAAACAAGTTTTCATTACATTGAGGTTTGGACCCTTACTCCAGGAGTTTTCATTGTTTGCTCTTTTTTTTATACCCCAAAGTTGCCAAAAACTACACAGTGTCTACCACTTAGCTCCAAAAAAGCAGACAGAATGCAGCTTGTTAGCGCTGGCTATAACAACTCTGAGGCCTTGGCGATTTACTATCCCTGCTCTGCTTGTGAAACATAGATTCTAATGAGCGTTCTGCACGCTGCGCGTCACTCAGCTCTGCAACACAGGGCATGAACTGGACCAAGACCTAGTGATTGAGGGCTTTGCTTTGCTGTGGTGTGTGCATGAGACTCGCACGCCACAGACCGCAGACTCCAATCAGCGGTTCCCGGCGCAGCGGTCGGACAGAGTGTCAGTGATGTCTGGGAGCCACTGTTCACACAAGCTTCTGTCCAGTCAGGCTGATTACCCCTGGAGAGATGCACACCTCAAGCCGAGGCCATAAATCAATACTCGCACACAAAGGTTTGCCTAAACTCTTGCCAGGGCCTGATGCAGTAAAAACAGGAGTAAAGTGGGTTAAGCTCCCCCTAGAGGCCAAAACTAGAGAGCGATTGAGTTAAGGAAACGAAGCGTGTCCTTCATTAGCTGAAAGATCACATTTTACCGCAGGAGCAACACGTTTACAGGGGATTGGGGTTCTGTGAAATCTCCACGAAAAAAAAAAAAAAAAGCGAATCTCTGTCTGCCTTCCAATGGAATTAGGGAGGCTATCACCTGACACTCACCCAGGTAATATCCTGGATGAGAGCCAGAACCAAACATCATCATGGTGAGCTTAAGTGCAACACCCTTGGAAAATATGCGCAGGAACTGAAAACTACATTTACAAAATTGCCTACTTGTCCCTTGTGTTGGTTTTGGACAAGGATTCCGAGTCAGAGCTGAGGGGCTCCTTCAGCATTTGCCAGGATCCTTAAAAGCTAGTAACTGATATCTCACTTTTTTCCCCTCACACACACACACACCACACACAACCACCTCAAGCATTTGGTTATTAAAATTGGAGCAGATCCCACCAGAATGTTTTACACGTTTACTAGGTGTATGTCAAGGTGAGAGACAACACTTGTGAATTATAGACTGGATTTGGATTTTGGGAATTGGAACTAAACGAAGGCTGAAGGAAAGAGAGACAGGGGAGGCATTACTGTGGGTGACAGTTCTGGCTGCCAGGATATAAATCTGACTTCCCTCCACAATCCCCCCCAACACCACCTCCAGCATGCTGCACAGAAACCACAGTGCCCCCTATAGTTAAAATCCACACATGTCAAACTTTATTGGCCTTAATAGTAAATGCCAGAATGATAAATAAAACAGTATCAAGACTCATGCTGTGGGGAGTTTAGTATGAAAGATCAATGAGTGGCTGTCTACAGGGAGCAGGCTAAAAGCATCCGTGCCATCTGTGGTAGCAGTGGGTTGACATGGCACACTAATCTCTTTTGGTTTGTGTGTTTGGGGTCCAGGACGTCCAACAGGCTCAGTGACAGCTGCGCATTGAAGCAAATCCGAACCATGCTTGCAAACAGAGCAACTGCAAACTGATGACAAACGCTTTGTTTGGGGAAGAGATTTTTTGTTTTTTTTTCTTCTGCCTGTTTTTAGTGGGATCACAAGTCTGGCCATACTAATGGGAGAAAAAGAGCGCCGATTAGGGACGCAAATCATGCAGGCCTCGGTTATTTCCAAAAATCACTAAAATGTACAAAAAATGATCAAATTTGACAAAAGCTTCTTAAGCTCACAGTCAGATTTCTGTTTTTCCTCTGCAGATCACTGGCTCTGTTAACAGAAAGGCTTTTGATTTAGGCCTTGGTAACAGGCTGCAGGCACTACATTTCAATTTGTCTGGTTGTAAACCAAACAGTTTGAGGTGTTTTGGTGGATCCCCCTCTTGACATGCAGCTTTCAATCTTAAAAATTATTTTTTGTACATCCGCTGTAAAACTAAAATCTCTTCTTTAGACAGTGGTAGATATAAATAATGTATTACTAAAATGATTCTATTAAAAAAATGTGCTCGCATATTGTTAAAGAAAGATTGTATGTAGATCCAGTATTTACAGCCAATTGGCAGTGCAAGAGAAAAAAAATAAGCCAGGAAAAGTCTTGATCATTACGTACTCGTACCGCTTGAACAGTTGGACATTTTCACATTTCAACAACAGATTTCTATGCATTTGATGGGGATTTTATACATGTTATACATCACAAAACAACAGTGCATAACAGATGAGTAGAAGGGAATGACACATAGTACCCCTAAGTAAAATGTTGTGCAACCTGACACTATTGAGTCTGAGCTTTTTTGTGAATATTTGCATTTTTCAATAAAAGCAGTTAGATTGTGGTTTTATTTTCACATTCTTTAACACTATGGTATGAAAGAGTAATAGTATTGGGCTCAACATCCAAATGTCATAATGTAATTTTTAGTGGGATGTCAGCAGGTGACCCAACTCTCTTAGCTTATCGCTTCCATTCTGACCTTTAACATTAAGCACTTCAGTAAGAACTGGTACATTTTTGATCCAATTATTATTTTTTTTTTTTCCATTTTTCAATCAGTCATGTTCCGATCCACCCCAAGAACCCGCTCACGGTTTCGCTTCCACCAATCAGCTCAGACACTTCGTGCGTTTCCAAACACAAAACGTCAGCATGGCGGATCGCTTTACAGGGATCACAGGGACATCTGTTAGGAAAATTAAATAAAAAAACTCAAACAGGTTTTTACATGTTTGTTGGAATTCAATTAAAATGCGATTAGTGGAAGAATTAGGGGGACAGACTGGCGCTCCGCAGCACATTTGGTTGGCACTATCCCTCGGTCTGGTCAGGTTACTGTGGGGATTACCCCTAACAGGATGACCTCTGACCTCCAGACAGGTGCCTGTGGAGAGGATGGAAGTATCTTCATGTCACCATACCAAGAGGGATTCAGCAGCCTAATGGCTGGAAGCAGTTCATCCTGCCATTCCAGCAAACATTCGTACTTTGAAATCACATATCCAAGTGGGCACATACTTCAAATTCTTTACCGTAATGGACTGCATGTGCTAAGATCACAGCAATCAGCTTGGAAGGTTAACTTTTTCTAAACTGTGTCTTGCAAAAGTGTTGACTACTTTTTGAAACGTCACATTTGTCCCATTAAAAGAACAACATGTTTTACTAGGGCTTTGTGAAGCAGATAAAGTAGAGTATAGTTGTAAATTAAAAGAAAGAAAGAAACAAAATTCTTTTCACAGTTGAACCCAGAAAATTCTGTACAATTACATAAATATACACATGCCATTTTTTTCAGTCTAAAGTTAAATCTCTTGCTTATTAAGGTCAGCTGGAATTACCAAGACTATTTCCATTTGATAACTTCTACAAAAATGTTAAGATCAAACCTCAAACACACTCCTTTCTTGTTTGAAAATGAAAAGAAATCAGCCAAAGTAACAGGATTGTGGAGCACAAGTCTGGTTCCACCTCGGGAACAATTTCCAGGTTTTTGAAGGTTTATCTTTTTAAACACATAGGGACACAATGGCAACATCCAATCATCATACAGCTCAGGAAGGAGATGTTTTCTGTGTCCAAGAGATTAACACATTTCAGTCTGAAATGTTCTAATCAACCCCAGAAAAAAAAGCTAACCCTTCTGAAGATGCTAGCTGTTATTACCCACAGTGAAATGTGTCCTGTACCAGACATGGGCAGAAAGACATTTGAGAGGAAAATGTCCATCCATCCATCCATCCATTTTCTTGCACCCTTTTTCCCTCAGTGGGGTCGGGAGGGGTGCTGGTGTCCATCTCCAGCCAACGTTTCGGGCGAGAGGCGGGGTACACCCTGGACAGGTCGCCAGTCTGTCGCAGGGCAACACAGAGACACACAGGACACACAACCATGCACACACACACTCACACCTAGGGACAATTTGGAGAGGCCAATTAACCTGACAGTCATGTTTTTGGACTGTGGGAGGAAACCGGAGTACCCGGAGAAAACCCACGCATACACAGGGAGAACATGCAAACTCCATGCAGAAAGACCGGGGCCGGGAATCGAACCCAGAACCTTCTTGCTGCAAGGCAACAGCTCTACCAACTGCGCCACTGTGCAGCCCCGAGGAAAATGTCATTATTCCAAAAGAAACATAAAAAGCTTGCAAATCTTTAACTTTAACTGCAGCAAATGTCTCTGCCAGCCTGTATTGATACCATGTGAACATCAGTTTTCTAGTACTGCAAGAACTATATTTATTTGGCCTGGACTGTGATTGAAGCTTATTACATAAAAAATATGCTTTTGTTCTAAACTATTTAATTGGCTCCGAGTGCATGTTTAATGTGGTTTCCCTGCAGGAAGGTAAACCCCAATGTTAAGGGCTTTGTCTCTAAACATACTGCTTTGCATGTTAGTCAAACAATTTTCTAATATGACTAAGGGTACATTTGCAAACAACATAAAAAGTCATCTTTAATTGGATAAAATAGCATTAATCCTCAATATATCAGTCATATTTCTTGCAAACTAACAATCAACATTCTTGCGCTCAAGTTTACAAGGAGATCAGGCTGCATTTCAGTCATTGTACGTTGTGGCAAACATAAAACAGTGTGTATAGAAACGTGTTTCACCAGACTAAAATGATTCTGGTCAGTGTAAAACTTGGTCATTACAGAAGTCTATTATATTGTGTATCGAAACCAGCAGTGTAAAAACAAGGTCATTTGAGCTAAAAGAAAATCCTCATCTGCTTCCATTCTGTGGTGTTTACCATGTTTTCCCCACAAGACTAAACAGGCCCGGGTTTGTCTTCACCATGCGTTACACAGCCACATCAACCCCAAGATTTCTGCTCAGGGAGTGCTTTGGATTTAACAGCTTTCCTCTCAGGGGCCCGTGAGCGGAACGGGCGGCGTACTTTAGCGAGGTGAACCGAGGCCTTCAATGGATAAGCCGTTATCAGACTCCAACACGGTACACATGCAAGAAAACTTCCTGTTTTTTATTTATCTATAATTCTGTGTCCTCCCGGGTCATGCTGTTGGATAATAAGTGTTGCTCACGTTCCAGCTATGCTCGCATTCTGAAATTATGTAAAGACATAGGGAACGAAGGGGAGACCATTTTCATCCCAACACACAAGATTTGTTTCAAACGTTTAGGTAAAACATAGAGAGTACCATCGGCTTTTAGTTCACACCGTTATTTCCTGTGGAAGATGTATGACATCCCCGGAAACGCATTCAGGGAGGGAGCCTCAAAAAGTCAGTCTGAATTGTCCTGCTCCTTGGAAAGTCTTCGGAAGGATGGCAGATACGATGCGGCCAGCTGGAGTGAAATTCCCTTATTTACGGATCATGACCTGCTCTCGTGAGTTGTATTATCTCTTGAAGAAAGCCTCTGTGTTGCAGAATCAATTTGAAAAATGAAACAGAATGGAAGGATTAAAAAACAGCAGCAAGTGCACGGCTGATAAGAGCGTTAGAAATCCTTGCTGATCAGATAAAATGATTATCCTTGAAGACGTTGATGTGGCCATTAAAAAACAATGCCGAGAGATTATGGGTGCCTTTTAAAGTTAACACTTAAATGCCAAACTTCATTGATTGCCACAAACAGGGCTTATATTCACCCAAGTGGTATTTTTTTTCTAACACACATTTGTGTGTGTATTTCATTTGTTCTCTGCAGTGCTCACAATATGCTCACCAAGGACAACTGCTGAGGATTATTTGAATGAGAACCTCAATCATACATAGTTCCCTTCAAGGAAATGAAATATCCATATAATGAGAGGCAGATTATGTTTTAGTCTTTATCAACACAAACAGACACACTGGAGCTCAGCAGAAAATCTATACTCTCTCTACAGTACACAGTTTGATATCCCAGCCATCATGTCATTTTGAATCCATTAATCACTTACTGACAAGGCAGTGAATGTAACTGCCCCATAAAACAGATAAAGTCTCATCAGTTAGGCTTTCGCTGCTAGATAGCCGATCACAGCTGAGAAGCATCACGATGCCGTCGCGAACACAGAGGCCCTGCGATGTTGTGTTGTGATCAGAGCGGAATGCCTCGCTTTCCTTTTGGTGAGAAAGTGTAAGAAGTCTCCCTGGATCGTTTCCATTTTCATTCAGCTTTGACAAGAGCCTAAACTCACACTGATCACTCACTGATACGTGACAGCATACCTGTGAGGTAAGGTACACTGGCCAGATGAGATCAGAACTGAACTTTTTGCCTAACATGCAAAGTAATATTAGTAGCAGAAAAATAAAACTGCACATGACCCTGAAAACTTGCGCAGTGAAGTGTGACATTGTTCTTAGCTGGAACAAAGAAGCAGGTTATAGCTGATGGTAAGAGGGATAAAGCTATTAATGTTTTTACTAAAAGTTACATACTTTCAGTAAAAACTGTCCATTTACCATCTAAAACATTTTTGAAAATGTTGGTCACACCTCCCTCTCTTGCTTCAGAAGGACCAGGTTTAATCTTGGCTCTACGCAGCAGAGGAACATTTCTGGTTTACAGCAGCCTGACTACTGAAAACCAGAAATGCAGGTCACATGTGACCTGCAGGAAACAACCACTTTATCCCACCAACAATAAGGTATATTTGGTGTTTGAATCATTACAATAGGCAGTTGCAAGCATTTCTAGAGGCATTTGAAGTATTTGAAGGTTTGAGCTACTCTCAGGCAGCTGTGGTCTCTGACCAGCACAAATACTGGAGATCCACTGTACACACATTACTTCTGATTTCACTGGTTTAGCATCAAGACCTCGGTCAGATGCTGCCCACCCACAAAGTACCGATTCATCTCTTTGCATATGAAGGAAGACTGATTTATCAACCTATTTATGAACATACATATCTACAGAAACAAAGTAGTTAGGCAAACTATGGTGTTTTTTTCAAAACATGATCTTTTGAAGCAGATTCCTATGCTGGTTTGAGGTCATTCAACCTGAAACTAGAGACATGGAAGAGCTACAGATCAAACAACATTTTCTCTGACAAGAGGAGATAAACAGAGTGCCAGGCTCACCTCAGAACAAAGCAGCGCCTCACCTCTCTGGCCCACAGCAGCTTCCCGACAGCCAGTGATGCAATGGTAAATCAAGAGGTGGGCAAACTAAGATGGAGACTAACAGCCCCATCACTCCTAGGTTTTGGAAAGTATGAGGGGAAAAGTGTGAGTGTTCACAAGGCCATGGGGTTGTCTCTGGGCTGACGAGCGTTTCAAGCACTATCCATCATTCATACACACACGAATGAGTAGGACTTTTATCACACAGGCACAATTTATTTGCCTTTGCTTTGATGCGTCATGTTCACATGCATCTAAGACTTTTCTAAGAAGTATATACACACACACACGCACACACACACACATATAATATCCAGACAACATACTGTATGCCAGGTTTGAAGTCTGGCCTTAGCCCTTTGCTGTACAACCATCTTGCTCTGCCTGAAGATGTTTCGCTCTTCACTCTTTGTCTCCATCTATTGCTCTTTTGCAGGACCGGCGTCTATTAGCAACTCACATCACAGAACCTCAGCAATTAAAACGGATGTGCAACACCGTCTCCTCATGAGGAGAGAGAGTAACGAGAAAGGATGTAGGAACGGGAGGGGACATGAGTCAGAAATGGAGAGAGGAAAAAAGAAAGAGAGGAATTATAAGAGGGAAAATGTTCGGCACCACCTCTCCTTCAAAACCAGGACTGATACTGTGTCTATTGATCTTTATTACAATAGCAGCAAGCTGTAAAATGTTTGATGGTTTTGTACAGATCTTAGTCCCCCTCATCCATAATTACTGCTACACATGTAGAACCAAGGGCAACTTCAGAAGGGGCGCTGTTTGAAAAGCTGCTGCCAGACTGCAGGGATGATGGGAAATCTCTGCGGGGCCTCACGGTAGCTTCGAGCCCTGAGGCTATCATTCCTCCTGCCGAACACCTGAAGCAACTTAAGTTTTACAGAGATCAAATTATGAAGCTGATTTTAAATAAGAAATGAGGCCAACCAGGTACCCTTACTCGGAGAGAGAGAAATTTTCTTTTATTTAGGTTTTTAATGGGTTTGTGCAGTGACCTAAACACTGTCAAGTTTATTTTAGGTCCTAATGTTGATAGAGCCAACTGGAGCGTGCATGTACTGCTTATCCATGTGAGTAAAATATCTGATGTTTTTAGTATTTAATATCCTTATATTTAAATCTAAAATAAAGTGTAAATGTGCTGCTATATCTACGATACTACATTTTGCAGTGATCAACTGAGTTTGGACAAAAGGTTCAGCATAACCGGATGACTATGAAACATGAATACATCTTCATTTGGTTTTCCATAGTTTTTCAAATGGGATAAGTAATTTTAAAACAAGATTTTTCAAACAAAAACAACCATTTTGAATCATGAAAGTCAAAGGCTTTCACCACGCAGTTCGTCAAAAGAAACAGACGTTTTGCTTCACGTATTCCTTCTAGCTGCGATTGGGCTGAAAGTTCCTAGAACAGTTTTCACTTTTTCATACCAAAAAAGTATTTTTCATGTCTTGTTACAATTTTTACGTGTTGTAGGATTTTGTTTCACCTTTGGCTGGAAAGTGGAAGTTGGGGGATTCAACCGTACAGCAGAGCAGTCCTGATCAGTCGTTTCTGCATTATGAGGTCTATGGTTTTAGGTGGAGCAGAGTTTGCAAATTCAGACGAGACAAAACTGACCAGATGTCCAAGGAAACAAGCTAGACATTGTTTGCTGTCCCAGGATCTACCATCACACAGTGAAAGAAATTACACATTTCCAATGGGGACATGCTTATTGGACATGGATAGAGAGAGCACTTTTGTGCAAAGATCATCTGTATGAGAAAGTGGAGGAACTCCACAGTGGTAGACAGGTAATACGGAGCCCTCCTTATAAACAAAACATCCCCTCTTAAAACAACCTTCGACTATGTATGTTCACTGACAAAATAAAGAAGATGAGGTCCACTTGGGAGAGCATCAGACGATAGACATGGACAGAGGAAAACTGGTCATGATGCAACATGGGGTGGAAGAGAGAAGAGGGCAGAATTACAAACAGCCTCCAAGTGAGATGATTGTTGCTTCCAGCAGACGCAAGCAAGACACAGCGGTCTTTAGCCTGGCATGGCCTGAATAATGCATCACTCCCTCTGTAGCTGGGCAGATATATGGGTGAGGGGAGCACTGATTTCTGCCCCCTGGCATTGTTGGAGATATGAATAATGGATAGGTTAAATGCTTGTGCTAAGAATGAATTAGGATATGCTTTGTTCCATGGCTGTATTTATGTAATTATTGGCTTTGGACTCTACAAAGAGAACAAAGACAGTGTTAAATTGGGAGGCAGAGAACCTCTGATCTCATTGTGGACCATGAACATCCATGGTGAGCTCCAGCTGAATTTCTCTCTTCTACGGAAAGCTGAAGCCTCTGGTGTCATCCGACTGCATGCCATTGATTAACATTTAACAACTGGGGAATACTTTGTCACAGGAAAGCAAAGCAAACTTTGAGCTCTTGAAAGCAAAAGTAGAAATAAAGAGAGTTTGACAAAGGGAAGGGAGGGGATTTTAAAAAGGCAAAGAAAAGCAGAAAGACAGGCCTGATACACACTACAGAAGAGACATTTTCACATAGCCCACCATATATTTCTCATGAAGCCCTGACAGAGTACTTCAGACACAGCCATTGGTTGTCTAGGAGTGACAGACTGCAAAAGTCAGGATGAACAACTGGTTCCTGCCTTTCTTTTCTGTCCTCCTCTGTTTCCTGCTGTCTCTCTGTTTTTCTGCCTCTCCAGACTCGGCCACTGCTCTGCCTGGGCAACACAGGCTGGGAAGACGGAAGGAGGATGTAAGTGGGAAAGCAGCATGGGCAATGGCCAGCACTGGAAAAGAGGCTGGTCACCCTGCTGGTTTTGCTGGTGAAGCTGTGCACACTGCCAAAGAACAGTGGATCACAGCCGGGCCTGTGTTTAGACAGTCTGACAGATCTCCTGCACACCCTGAGAACTCGCGGAATCTGTGCTCCAATCATACATCACCCCCAGCCACAATCTACATTCTCTCTCTCTCTCTCTTTCTCCGTTTGTCTGTTAGGTGAAGCTATCTTCGTTCGTGTCTCTTCATCCTTCGCTGCTTGGAATCTCCTTCCATCTTTTCCGCCTGCTTTCACTTCAGCTCTGCTTTCTCTTATTCTCTCATGTCTCCTACTCCTTTTGAGATTCAATAAGAGCCCTGGAGGCAGGAGAGAGAAAAAACAGGGGGCGGGTGGGTGTAAAAACATCTATGGCTTTATTTACAAAGGGCCCAGGTATTGCCCAGCGTTAAATCCAGGGGAAATGATTTATTTTCCGCCCATGTGTGGCACTGATCCTCGAGGCGTAACTCAGCAGTCGACCGGCCTCGTGCTTGCAATTTACAGTGGCTGCAGAGGCTCATAAAGGAAGAATGGATTAATCTGGAACACGACATAAACAATACGACTCTGACAGCCCTATTAAAACCTGTGCTACTCAGCATCAATTCTCTTTCACACTTTACATCTATCTGTCTCTCTCTCTCTGGGTTTTCTGCAGTCATTGGTTGTTGAAGGGACTCTCAGTGGAAACTCTGGAAAACTGACCAGAGCTCACACCCCCGTCACTGTGATTCCCAGAGTATCAGATTCAAAACAAGGGGCTGCTGCACATCTACATATGGCAACCGGACCTTCTAACTGTTTAAGTTTTGGACATCATCAGGGATATCAGATGTACTCTGTCCACATTAGAGGCTCCCACAGTGCTCGTTAGGGCCAGGCCTAGAAAGGCTTCCTGTCCCAAACACCAGCGGCTTCTCGTTTTCCATGAACTGGACTTCTTTTGGGAATGTGCTATGCTCACCCCTTTTTTAGATATATGCATAGATTTGAAGCGACACAAGATACAGATTAGTATAAGATGCACATACACACACACACCCACACCCACACCCACACACACACACACATGCAGACTTGGACATCTCCAAACAGTTGTCAGCTGCTCCCTGAACCCCTTGGGGAAAGATCACTCAGCATCTCCAAAGACCTCTAATAACTGATAGCATTCATATACTCACATACACAGCTTGTCATTTTGCTAGCTCCATCTCAGTCAGAAACAGGTGTAAGCCACACAGAAAACACTCACACAGAGGCAGAACCTTTTTAACCGCCTGAGTTTTTTTTAACACAAAAAACACAAACTTTCAAGATGGCAACCCATCCCAAAAAGACGAGACAGGCAGGCCCAAAAAGAAAAAAAAGAAACGCTCCGATCAAGAGACACAGTTACTAATTCATGTCCAGCTATGGATGAAAGCTTCAGGAACGTCAGGCAGCGAGAGAACAGACCTGAAATTGAAATCAATAAGTTCATTAGACTGCACAGCCTGTTCGTGCTGCAGCCTCCACTTCCCCTGCAGACATACACAGCAACACACGAAAAAACAGGGACGAAACAAGGTTTGACCTATGTCCACTAGCCAAGCATTCCATTTATTTAGCCCTTATCGCAGCAGCGATCTGAAGAAGCAGCTACACACTGATAACACCCCAGGATAATAGCAAGACCAGACAGGGCCTGACCAAAGAATGGCAGCCGAAAGAAAAGAGAAAGTGAAATAAAGGAAAACGCATCTGGAATCCTCCTGACGTTCACTCCCTTTTTTTCTTTGTGTACATGCTCACAATGCTGAAACATGAGGGGCTCCGAGGAAACTTTTGCATGGCTTGTTTTCTGCAGCCGCCTCTCTTGTTTGAGCCTGTAATTTAGTGGATCCCCATCAATAAGTGAGAGAAACGCTTTGTGGATTCCTGGTCTGACAGCTAACAAGACCCAGGCTCTATCTGCAACAAACAGACAGAATAGCAAACAATGTTGTCTGAGTGTGCACACAGCTATCCATGAATGCAGCTCATGATTCATGTACGCTACTGTCGAAGCTATCGCTGCAAAGGCTACACGGGAGCTAGCATGTGTCGTACAGGCATTGGGAAGAAAAACTTTTTACTATTTAGGTGACCTGAATAGGTTTTCTTCTGTAGTTCTTCTTCCTTTACAGCAATAATCTCCAAAGCCCTGCAGGGAAGTATAGATCAGTGCAGCTGATGTCCTCCACCTGAAACCAGACCCGTAATAGCTCCAGTCTGAACCGGCAAGGCCCCACAGCCTGTGTCACGCTGCTTCCCATTGCTGATTTATGCCTACGAGTTCATAGGGTTTAACATGCCACGTATCCTCACAGTAACACACACAAATGGCAGCGCACACAAAATCAATGAGTCACAAATTGTTCGTGACCTGAGCTCAACTTGCAGCAATAGAGGCCAAACCTGTATTCAAGGGCGTCTTTATCACGTTTAAAGACGCCTTTTCACCCACAGATTAATGCTCATGCCTTAAGCGGCCTGGCTAAACCAAGACTGTATCTCCATCTGCAGAAATGAAATACAAATGGACTTCACAAAAGAAATCCTTCATTTCAATCCTCCTTATCCTAATACCCGAGCAATTCTGTAAAACATTTCTTTTAAAGCATTTTCAATAAAGAAGAGAGAAACTATTGCAACCTTCCCCCACATATTGAAGTTTGAGAATTTGCCGTCCCAGGAGGTTACTGGGAACAGGACGTTTGGCAAGCTCCCGTTCACTAAAGAGTTCAACAGAAGCCAAAACATTTGTTACAGACTCATTTCATTTCCTGGTTAAAACGTCCAGGACTGTGAGGCAAAAGCGTGAACATGAGTTTACACAGAAAGGCTCAAAGGAAACCAAGCATCAAGCTTTTCCCTCAACAGAAACAGGAGCTGCTTTGGACCTCCGGTGGAAAATAGGAGGGGGGCCAGTTTAGAAAGGATTAGAGTGTAGCTACACTCAGCGGCTACTTTATTAGATGCAGCTGCTAAATTGTTTAACACAAACAGCAAATCAACCAATCACGTAGCAGTGTCTTACTGCATTTAAGTACCTAGAGGTGGTGAAGACAACTTGGTTGGGGACGTTCGAGCCAAGCATTAGAACGGGGAAGAAAAGGGATTAGAGAGACTTTGAACTTGGCCTGGTTGTTTGTGACAGGCTGGTTTGAGTGTTAAGAACGACTGAGGACTACATCCAGCAAGCTTTCAAACAATTTCAAACTAGATTATTGAACATGAAAGTTCATTGGGCTCCAGTTGTCTCCACAATCACAACATCTCAGCCCAACAGGGCATCTTGGGGAGTTCTGCATCATGGATGTACAGCAGCTATGATGTTCATCATGCCAATCGCTTCTGACATCTACCTAATAAAGCAGCTGGTGAGCGTAGATGGGCAGCTAGCAATATAGTAAGGCAGTGCTTCAGTCTGAAAGGTCTCATGCTGGCCGGCTGGCTGAATATACAAACATCCGTGAAGTTTGAACCACATCTAAACAAATTTTTCTCATTGTACTACCACTAACAGCCTTGCTTTTCCAAAGATTTTCCTCTTTTCTCTCCTAGGTCAGAATCTACAGCTAAGCTTCAATTTTATTCCGACTACACAGGAGTTTGTCCAGGGGCGGCTAAAGCTTATCCATATTTAAGGCCTGGAACTCACTGGAAGGGCCTAGCCCCAGGCACACGAACATCTTGGCCACATATATATACAGGAAGCAGTGCCGTCCAAGAAGCTGCTGTTGACCATTTATTTATGAAGTCAAAGCTCTGTGGCAACACGCTATCCACTCTGAAACAACTTAAAGCGGTTACATCCAGGCTGAATATTTCATCTCTGAATCGCAGCTCTTTTTGAGTTCTCTTCAAGGCAAGAATGGAGGGGAGAGATGCAGGGCAGGTGAAGAAAGAGAGGGGCCACTGCAGGTGATGCAAGACCCCTCTCTAACGCGGTCAAAAACAGGTGGGGCTGTAGAAGCGAAAGGGGAAAATAAAGGGAGGGAGAGAGGGAGCCACTTACAGGGCTCCTCAAGGTTAGAAGAAGGAGAGGCTTAGTATTCTTTATGTGTCTCGTCTTGAGCGAGGACTGACTCGCCCTCACTCCCATCACTGCCATCTCTGAAAACAAACTGAGAAAAAAAAAAAAAACATGGTAAAGTGAAAAATAGGACCAAAGAAAACGGAACGTTGTTTTGCATAAACGTGACGACACCCTGAAGTTCTCCAGAACACGTGGAGGGACATGGTCCATTGAGAAGCCTCGATTAAAAAGCTGACATCCTCACTGTAAATGCTAATGCACACAAGGCAGCAAAAAGTAAAAAAATCTAACAAACACAGACTCCTTCTTCCTTCCTCCACAGTCTCCACTTTGCTCTCTTTCATTTTGATCTCTCTTTCCACGAGAAGGGATGCTGCTGGCAGGTGGCTGTGTGCAAAGGTATTGAGGTCTATGAAATATTTACCAAAGCAATAATGACTCCCTGGACAGAGTGAGCAGAAGAAGAAGGCAAGAGGAGGAGAGGGAGGCAGGCAGGTGGGGGGGAGCAAAGCGAGAGATGGAGAGAGAAGAGGGGCTATCTCCTGTTTTTTATTTAAACAGCAAGATGATAAAGGAAAAATTTTAATTTGAGAATATTACCTGGTTTTGGCATAACCAACAGATGCACTACTATTCAAAATTTGGGATGAAAAAAAATACATTAAATGAACTTTAAAATGTTTAAACAGGAACATAGTGCCTTTCAAAGTTACTTTTCTACATTTTGCAACAAGCTTCAAGGTATTTTACCTGGAATTTATGTTCAGGATCAACCTTTGTGTTGTGCACAGTAGCACATAACTGCAAAGTGAACAGAGAAGGACAAATGTAATGTAGGATGTATGTATTCTGCCCCCTATGATACAAGCAGGTTCAAGTTCAGTTCACTTGAACTTGAACTAATCTTAAGCTCATTGTCTCCCACCTGTGTGTGTAAACGCGATTCTGTGAAGACCTCAGAACTTTGTCGGAGAATATGTGTGAACGAACCTCATCACGAGGACAAAGGTGAAGCGTAAATAATTGTAGATTGTTGTGTGTGTTGAAAGCAGGTTTGGTGATTAAAACAATATCCACAGATGTTCCATCCGTCATCCTAATAGAGTTTGGCATAACTGCAAACCTGGCCATCCGCCTGTGATGATAGGTACAGAAATGAGAGCACTAATCAGAGAAGCAGCCAACAGACAGGGACATGGTAACTCTGGAGGAGCTGGAGAGATCCAGAGCTCAGGTGGAAGAATCTGTGTCACAGCAGCCAAATAAATGATGTGAAACTATGGGACATGATCACTTTTGTTGACCTCGTCTTAGTTCAAACTTGGATTGAAACAAGAATTGTCAGCAATACCTGAAAATATTTGTCCACAGATGCTTTGCACCCAATTTGACTTTGCTTTAACAATTTTAAAAAGCAGCGTTGGCAACGATGTCGGCCTCCTGATGTACAAAGCCTTCAGGAGTCAACAAGTCTTGGTATAGCCATGAAATGAGCCGTCCTCCTGAGTCAGTAGTCAGAGAAATAAGGAAACGTGCCGCACTTTTCAGATGTTTAAACATCTCATGTGTGTCAGTATTTTTGCTATAGGCAGCGTTTCTGTGTCTGTTGGTATGCAAAAAGCAGGTTGATTAAATACACAGCATATTGACTCATAAAAAAAAAGAACTTAAAGAACTTGAATCATTTGCAAGTACAAACTCGGGAGGAAACTCGTACAATAATCCGTCCTTGTAATACTACCTCTCCAAGGCTGTTGAAAAGTTAAACTTCTAGGACGGGCTCTCCTGCTGCGAGTCTTTAATGCAGAGGGCCTCCTCTTGTTTGCAGAGAGGACTCGGCACCACACTGTGGGCCGGTTTGATCCGGACAGCCAGCAGAGGCTGCTTTAGAAAAAGCCAAGGGGAAGGAAACCCTACTGAAGCGCCAGTGTTTTCCCTTCATAGCGGTACCAGGATGTTGGGGTGGCTCAGAACAACAGTGAGTTCTCTAACCTGAGACTCAGGATCGAGGATGGAAGGAAGGGCTGCCTCAGCACGGCAGAGGTAGGGGGTCCGTTTGGATGTGTCTACAATGGGAGAGAGGTGCAGACGGAGAGCCGGGGTAGGGACAAACAAACATGAGCCCTTGCTCTGTTTAACTGTGTGTAATGTTGCTACAAACCCAGGAAGAAATAAGGTCGAGTTCTAAATATGTTCAAGAAGTCTGTAAATTGAATTAAACTCCACAAGATATTCAGAGTTGCACATTAAAAATAATGATCGCACCTCCCGCATTATAATTTGCATCACTTTCTTGTGGCAGTGTGCTAGCAGGGAGCTCTGCTGCATGTAAGCGTGGAAGATTTATGTCAGAGTGCGAGTATGTATCCAAAACATGACACTCCCTTTGTACTCCCTGAAGTGAGAGGCTACACTTCCTGATCAGCAAGCCTGACACACTGGACAGCTGACCCCTGACCCCTCATTTCACCTGAGCCACAGAGCGACCCCAGAGCCCATTCTCCAGCTCCTGCAGGGTCGCTCGGGTCACAGTTGACACAGCAGTACTGTGTTATGCTGAGCTTGGAGAGCCTCCTCACATCAGCAGCGCGCCTTCACTCAGGAAATCAGTGTCAGACCAAATGGATGCTCTGTCTGTACGCAGGAATGTGTTTGTGTGCATCTGCTTTGTGAATATCGGCATTTTTTTTGTTGTTTTTTTTTGCTCCTTCACCCATTGCAGTGGACACACCGAGAAACAACTTTGCTCTTTTTACTTCAACTGCTTTTCCCTCCTGTCCCTTGAAGGTACATGTTTTAAATTATAGATGAAGTCACAAAATCCATGTTACTCCACAGAATAACTTTATTACGCTTTAAAATATTAGCGTTTGAGTGACCTTGACAACTGTCATTTCCAAAAATGGTAAATGCGCATCATCATATATCAAAGTCCTAATATGAATGGGCCATTGTTTATAACTTAGAAATTAAGAATCTGTAATAATTAATTGATTGAATATTAATAAATGTTAAACTTTAGGTCTTAACTCGTATACAATAGAATAATTATGTGTTTAAAATGTCAAAACAACTTTAGCAAGAAGTCTTAAATCGAATGGAATTTATAGATACATTTGTTTTATTGATTGTTTCTTTAAAGTAAACATTTTAATGTGAATAAAACATAACTACATTCATCAATAGGACCAGTTTTCTTCTTAAGATCCTTAAATGACGTGTAATTATTTTGGACTAATTCTTTAAAAACCTTAATCTTGAAAATCTGATGACTTTCTGTGAAAAAAATCATTCATTGGAAAGAAAAAAAGGATTTGCCGTTCAGCAAAGCAAAGAAACATGCAGTTTAACATAACATAACAACTCTACAGCATCTTTATTAAAACAAAGACTAATTTATTCCCTAACATATACAGCAAAAAGTCAGATCGAAAACCTGGATGGAAAAAGATTGTGTCATTTATGAAACTTGCTTTATGGGTGCTTTTTAAAATGAGCCCCTCTGTATGAACAGTAATTGATCAGTAAAGCAGAGTGTGTTGAGGCAAAGCTTATGGCCCACGTCTTGACAAATGACTAGACAGGACCCTAAAAGCTGACCTGCACACTACTTGAGAGGAAAAAACAACAACACAACAGCGAGGACACGAGTGGAGAAAAAAAAATCCATGCAGGCGGAGCGAAGACGCATTTCGTTTGATGAGGGATATTGAACACCAGGAAGACCGGCAGGCAATTACAATGATTGGAGTTCTGTGCCTCGTGCAAAGCACCAGGCAGAGATTGTGAGGGGGAAGAAAGTCCACACCTTCTTGCTCCTGTGTCTACAGGGGCCTGACGCTTATTAGCATGCATGCTTTTACAGGCAAGGCCAAAGCAGTCAATGCACTCCACTTTATTTATTAGTAAATAGAGACAGATGGTGATGAGGGGTCGTATTGACTACCCATAGCCTTTTAAACAGTAATCAATAGCAGGGGTGGAGCACTGAGATGGGGGGGCATTAACTCAAATGAGCCACGACTGCCGGATTTTGTCACACACCGAGCAGTATACTGACTCTATTAACTGTCATGGCAGCACAAAAATGTAATTCACAGTTGACTTACAGGACCTGACGGGTGTCAACATATTTATAAGAGGATGCAATGCACTATTGATCCCATTGATTAGCTGAGCAGGCATGTCGCCGGGTTTTATTTTGGTGGCAGAACAGCATTAGAAGTAGCAGGGGCCTCAACTAAACTGCAGCCTGGATCAATGTGGAGATGTGTTGAGGCTGTATGTGACAAGCTGAACCTGACGGATGGACACACCAGCACAGTTTATCTGTAAGAGGGGGAGGAGAAAAGACAGTATAACTGATTTGTTTTCCTGGTGTAAAGTGTTAGCAACCTAGTTAAAATGTACTCTTAAAATAATTTAAAAAAAAAACCCATCTGTGTAAGTCACTGAGGGATATCACAGAGGACTTGGTTTACAGAAGCAGTACAGATTGTACTGTATATGAGAACAAGTCCTTTGTCTCCAAAAAAAAAGACATAGAAGATATTTGTGAAGACGACCAGGATGGACTGGAGTAATCAGGTGTGGTTTTTAAGCACCGGCTACGTATCTGGGCGAAATCTCCAAAACTGCCCCACAGGCTACCATGACTGAACGAGCGCGACAACAAAGCAGATTTGAACTATGAATCATCTTCTCTGCCACTTCCCAAAGGTGCTCTGATAGATTGAGAGCTGGTGACTCTGAGAGGATAAAAGAAATACCGCAAATTCTTTGTTATGTATTGCAGATTGCAATGATTGCAGATCAAATCCTTGTGATATTGTAGCATTTATGATGCTGCAATCACGCTAAAATGAGATGATAACTGTTTAAAGTAAGGGCCAATATATCAGAAAACCTAAAGATACGACTCAGGGAGGATCAGAGCTTATTAACACACCGGACAAAAAAATAGTGCAGAAGGTGGTTTATATTATAGTTGGAAAAATGATTTACAATATATACAGGATAAGCTTTCACCATTAGACGACTTGTTTAGTTTTACATTAACCACAAACATTTCCAATAAGTTAATGATCAAATTCTTTATTTAGAAAAAAAAGTCCATATGCTGATAAAGATCCTGACTATAACAAGCAGTAAAAGTCCAGTTCTGCTTCACCAGTAACCAGCCCAGGAATACACGTGCATGTTTCCTTCACTGGTTATCATAACCCAATACAATGACAATTCAAATAGAGTACTCTTCATCTTCATTAATGTTCTAGAATATTTGAATGTTAATATTGCACCATCAGACAATATAAAAACATCTCTTTCATCAAATAGTGTTGAACAAATTTGCTCGATAGTTACGAGCATGCTAATGTTAGCATTAGCATGCACCAAGAAATAAAATAAACACTCACCGGTTCTTTTCTTCCTGTTTGTAAGCCCGTCAAACTCAATCTTTCCAAAGATTAGAGGCATCTAGAAACTGAAAGGCATATCGGTAAGAATATCATAATCAAAAATGAAAAGCAAAATATAAATTTAGCCCACCTGCAGCAGCCAGGCCTGAACTTCCCTGTCCACAACATGCTCTCCCAGACCAAACAATGGGCTCCACCCCCACTTTTAAATACTCAAATCCTGCTACATCTTGCAAGATTTCATACATAGTTCACGAATGGTGGAAGGCAGGATAAAAGAGACAAAGGGAGACATAACCTTAATTATTAAAAATATCTGGATTACCCCAAATAACTTGGGTTGCAATATGCTGCATTATTCTGCTGATGGTATCCACCAGATGATGGACTGCAGTCATAAGAGGGATGAATATGATTAGAGACATTACTCACTGTACAATACTCACTAGATTCATGCTGTTTATGCCAATTTATGATCTGCCCATGTTGGTGTCTAGCAGATTTAGAAATCTGCTTCACAAATGAAGACCCATGAAACAACGCAAAACATTTTCATCATTTTTAAACCAGTTACTCACCGCTTCCTGTTCTTAGTTGTCATAACTTGCCAGTACTGGATTTTTACATAACCGGTTTGTAAAAATCATAGTTTGAGTTGTTATTCTCTGATACTTCACCTAAATCCACACAATTTCTGCTTGTCAATTGGTTGTTTTGTTCACTTTGTTGTCAAGTGGTTGAAAAAGTGTGTCTAATGTAGTGAGAAGTGAGTGAAATATATTGTATGTGTATGCCTTTACTACGACTGCTGCACTGTTGTCTCACGTGGTCTGTTGAAGTGAAAACAGCAGAGTTTGGTATTTACAAGTGCACAGAAATCTTTCAGAAAATAAATAAATAATTCTAGTTTAAGTTCTTCGATCATTATCCTCTTCACTATTTGTAACAGACTAGCTTCTTTCTACAAGCTTTCTGTTGACTGTGCATCAAGAAAAGTTTTTGTTTTCTTTTACGTTTTTTTTTAATTGAAAGTTGTTGTTTTTTTTTAGTAAAATCTTGCTGAAATTTTATTATAAATGTACAGTTGTTGAAGAAAAGTGCTCCTCTGACTGCTATAATCCAGAAATCGTCACTATAGTTGCATGACGACTATAGTTGTATGGCCTAATCCATACAACAGAGGCCGATGTATGGATTAGGCCATTGTATGAGCAGTTAATTTAAGTATATTATGAAGAATGGAGAACAAAGAAAGACAGATGGACAGATAGATAGATAGATGGGGCATGTAGAGATCATTTCTCATCTCCAACACACAGCATTAGCGTGCTGGAGAGCAGCAGTCAGAGGTCGTCTCCAGCATCTATTAATAAATCTTTATCATCTTGCAGCGCTTCCTCCCTGTGCTCAACACTCACAGCCAAACTCAGAGCTACCCCCCCCCCCCTCTCCTCCCCTGTAACCCCGTGCACAGGGACCGGCTGAGCTGCAGTGAGCCGATGCCTTAAACCACCCACTGCCGAAGCAATTAAGAGTTTAACCTGGATGCAGCCCGGGGAGTCCACAGAGAGGCTCCAGTCAAATACAGCAAGGCTCTGCAAAGAAAGAGAGGTGGGCAAGAGAGATGGGGAGGAAAGTCAGCCGAGAGATGAGCAAGAAAAAGAAGTGCAGAGACGAGGATGGACAGAAAGTGACAGCAAGCAAGGAGGAAGAAGGGAGGAAGCACACATCTAGACTGGAAAATAGAGGCTAGCGAAGGCAGGGAGGGAGAATCTCATCTCAGTGTACACAAACCTCTCCTCCTTCGGAAGAAGGTCACCGGCTCTCTCCGAGGACTCCCTTAAATAAAGTCCCCTATCCTGCACTTTTCTGGGCAAACAACCTCCTCTGCTCTTTATTAACTAAATATGAGGGGGACTTTGACCGGGGGACAAAAATTCAATATTTTCCCCCACCAAATATTTAAACCAAGCAAATAAACAGACAAATAAATAGATCTCCTCTGCCAGGGGAGTGGAGGGCCAGCCGGTCCCCAGGATGTAATTTGACGGCCCACTTACTTGGAGGGCCAGAGCCCGACTCTACTCAGACACTCATTCGAAGAGCTGTCAATCAAGGGGCAGTAGCGTTAGGGATATGAGTGTGCGCGCTACTGAGATGGTGTGTGTGTGCGTGAGTGTGTGTGTTAAAGCGGGTGGCTGCCAATTCATCCTCAAGGTTGGAGCAGATAAGGTGAGCATCACTCCTGACGAACACACCACACCTTTCTGCCACCCACACCCCCCATTTTCAAAGCAATCCCTCCTCCCTTCTCATATCTGTCCATTGCCTCTTGGATTCTGCATATAAAATAATCCTTAAGAATGACCTAATATTCACAATTTTGTTCTGACAGTCTCCTGGAGATATATTAAACACGATGGCAGCATAGGAAGAGAATGATGAGGTCGATTGCCTTTGCAGTCCGATGCAACTGAGAAAGACTTCAAATGCTGATAGAAGACGAGGAACAGTAGATATTACACAATTTTTTTCTCTGTCTCATTTCTGGTTATATTCTCTGTTTCTTGTTGAACAACATCTCTCTTTCATCTTCAGCTTTGTCTTCATCTTTTGAAATGAGGCAGATCAACAGATCCATCTGCGTCTTTGTACTCGTCCTTTTGTTGTTTTCTGAGGAGGATCTCAGAGAGATTTTGAAAAGGAAAAAAAAAAAAAAAAAAAAAAAAAAAAACTCCCGGTAAGTAAAATGCATCACTGTGATGATTCTCGTACAATAAATGACTCTAATTGCCATCAACGTTGAAAGGAGACAATTTGATACTTTTGTCCCCAGCTGCCTTCAGGTGGAATGCTTCACCTGTAAAGTATTAGCTGTCACTTTGTTCTCCTGTGCTGCTTCGGAGAAAAAAAAAAAAAAAAAAAGTCCTGTTAGGAGAAAAATGACAGCATCTTCCCAAATCTTGTGTAAATGCTCAAAGCTTTATAAATAGTGCCAATTCATTGCAGTGTACAGTCGCACACAGTACATTGCCTTGCAGAAGAATAAATACCGCTTGGACTTTTGCACATTCTTCCTACACTTGTACAACTGATAAGCCTGTGTGTATTATTGGGATTTTATGTAATCAGCCCATACAAACTAGAGCAAAGTTACCAAGCGGCTGGAAAATTATACGGGATTTCTCTTTTTGTTTTTTCTCTAAAAAACAAAATAATTTTTTTTTTTTTTTTTATGAAATATTTGTAAATTTTTCAATCTTCCTCTGTCTGAGACTTCAAGATAAAGTGACAAAATGTGGAAAATTATTAATAGTTTTGCAAGGTCTGCATGTAAGTAAGTACAACCGTTTTGATAAATGTATTCTTTGGTTTCTAATTCCACTGGTGATGTTGTTATAGCTCCTTTACCTCTGGCTGCCTTTGTTCTATCTTCCTAAAATGAATAAAAAGCTCTCTCTCTTTCGTCCTAGGTGTGGATTGCATGCGTGTGTGTGCGTGTGTTAGTGGGTTGCTGCATGGGGAGAGGACTGACGATATCAGAAAGTCCTTTCATCCATTTTAGATGAGATGCAGATGACTCAATTATGCTTGGCCCTGACATCAAGACCACTCGGCGGAGGAGCTGCTAACGTTGGAAAACGATCCATTTAATCCCACTGATATGAATGGCGGGGCAATAAGGGGTCTCGCAATGTTAAGAGAGGGAGACAGGTGTGAGTGGGGATGCTTCATCGGTGGTTTGGAGAAACAGGGCTCAGTGGACTGGAATGGTGTAAAAGTGAGAATTCACAATCAGAAACTTTCTTTTTGTTGCTTCTGTGCTTTATAGTTGGCTAAAGTACAACTAATTTCATTCTGAAATAAAGAACAAAAGCTGAACATTAGCTGACATGTAACATTGACTTTGGTTTGGTTCCCCAAGGCAAGCCAGGTGATTTTTGTCATCAGATCAAATAACCCAGTGGAGCAGACCGTTCAGCATACAAAGAATCCCAACTCCCGTGCTCCTGGGATCTGTTTCTACACTAGCCACAGTGTTGCAACTGCTACAAAGATCATCTTTTCAGACAAACTCCAGTGGTAGAAAATTCAACCAGCAGAGATCAATGAGTGTGGAATGAATATGGGGATTGAATGGGAGAAATGGGTCAGCCGTTCCAGACTGGTAATGAAAGAGGGTGAGATAAAGAGACTGAGGTCCTGCAGGACAGATGATATTGCGGCGGCTGGTTACCAGAGCCAGGGCCACAGCAAAGACCCACAAACATGCTCTACATTTGATCAGATTACTGTTTGATCTGAAAGGGCTTTCTCCCTGAAGACCTCCTCTCCACTTTGCAATAAGTGCACACACTCATCACGCCATAGCTTGTGTTCATCAGAGCTGCTTAACTGCAAGGCTTCTGACTACATAAACATCACCAACATGACTTCACCGTCAATTCGCTCTCACTCTCATGCTGAATGAACGGGGGGCAAGGAAGCATGTCAGTGGTGATCAGTTTTCTATCGGCCTATAGGCTGCGCTTCTTACATCCTGCAACTTCAATACTGTAAAAGCAAAAATAGGTATGTTTCAACACTGAGTATTTGAATGTTTATTTATTGGTTTTTAGCGCTACTGTAGCATTTCTGCAAAATAAATTCTTGAAACATAAAAAAAAAGACAATACTTATACTACTAATAAAAATAATAATGCTCATCAGAGAATTTCTCCAGCGTGGTGCAAAAACGTTGTGTAATTAATTTTGTTTAAATGCATCTTGCCAACATAAAATACAAATTAATGTTCTGGGATGGCCAGTTTGGACTGTGGATCCATCCATTTTAGATGAGATGCAGATGATTCAATTATGCGTGGCCCTAACAAAGCAAATAGTTTTACTGTCATTGCATGGCATCAAAGGAAAGCATGGTCAACTTCAGTGTTTTGCACACTACCCTCAAAAAAATCTATCATCTGGTTATCAGGTGGACTGGGAAAGTCCTTAAATTGTATATGGTACCATATGTATTCTTACTGAATACTTCTTGTTTCAAGCTTCTTTTGACAATGATATATATTTTTTAAAAAGTGAAAAGGTCTCTGTCAAGAGTCGAGTCAAAAATAATAATCCAAATTCCTTTAATAAATGGGTTCCTGTATGATAAAATTCCATGATCAAGTAATTAATCCAACTTTATTAGTAGAGCACTTTCATACAGTAAGGTGTAACATAAAGTACTTTACAGAATTCAGTAATACAGAGACAGACATTCAGCCACTTGACACACAACAGAATGATCAAATCACGTAAATAAAACAACTACCTTACAGGCAAAGCAATAAAAAAATAACTGAACGCATGGATAACTTCGGAACAAAAGGCACATAATTATGGTTTATAAAAAATGTTTTTCTTCTGTTTTTAGTATTTAAATTTTATGGTGGTTAATAAATAGAAATCTAGCAAAGAAACAAAATAGACTTTTATGTATCTTGCATAAACAACCCAAAGCTTTTACGAGCTAAATTGCACATGAATAGGAAAAGATTGCACCGGCCCCAGAAAGTGATTCAGATCTTTAACCTTTAGCTGGATTTACAGCAGTTACTTTATGTGCTGCACAGTCTTCATGCTGATGTGAAACTTCTCCGCTCTGCCTCTTTTATGACCTTCAGTGTAATTAACAGTTGCAAAACATTAGGGCTTGTGTTGCTTCACATGTACTCAATCAAGTCAATGTTTTGTTGGTGCTGAGTGGTGTGTGTCTGCGTTGGTGACAAATGAGAGCAGGCCGTCCCACTGCTGACAGCCGCCCCAGAGCTGCGATGCTATCTTCAGCTCTTCTCCCTGCTTCTACAATTACTGCTGCTTCTGTGGCCCCGGGGCCTCTGACACCAGCCAGGACTCCTTGGACACACAATGATCGCACACACAAATACATTACACATGCGGATCAGCTTACAAAAACTCAAGCATGCACATTTTTTTAACAAGTGTCTTCATTTTTGGTATATACAAAATACATTTTAGAGTGTGTAGCTCGTGCACTGATTGCTGCACAGAGCCCAGAACCAAAAGTGTGACCAGGGCTGCCTGATACATTATAGATCTGGAGTAGTTCCTCATTTAACCTTGACTGATTTTTATTCACCAAAATTTTATAATAAATCTACGTTTTGCAGGTGGTGTCTAAATATTTATCACAGGTAAGTTAAAACACATTTCTTGATTTTATTTTATTTATCTAAACTGTATTCAGCCTTACCGCCACAGCCGCACACTGGAACATTTGACTGGGATTTGACCCTAAACCGATACCTTTTCCTCACCACACACCTGGTTATTTTATCTCTCTCTGCCCCTATTGTCGGCCTAATTGAGTATGGCTCGGCTGGCTGGATGGCGGCTGACCCCGGTCAGAACAATGCATACCTGTGGCTCTCACCAGCGCCGTGTAATTGTCTCTTCAAGTGGGGCCCCTTTTTTTAGTTGCCCCCTAAGGGGGGAGAATGCTCCACACTCATCCATCACTCAGTCACTCAGCCACTACAGGAAGTAGTTAACACAAGCAACCTCTGGGACAGCAGCTGGTAAAGGGCGGGGCGGTGAGGTCTCAAAGTGCAATTGAGAATATTAGCCGTCATTTCTTTTACTGGGAGAGACATCGTTCAATCCATCTGTCCACGAGTCAGTCGGAGGAAAGTTTTTGCTGACACAGCAGCTTTTCTCGGAGATAAAAGAATCAGCAGGTTATCTGATAAAAATAAAGGAAAGGAAAATAAGCTCTAGTGCTCACTCAGGGGTATCGGGAGGTTTCTCCAAACACAAAATATAGTATGGCAAAATGTTAAGGGATGCAATATTAAAGATACTGGCACTGTTTTAAGTTGTAGCCCATTAAATCAGCAGAACATATTCTCCAGTCATTGACTTGCAAAAGGCTTCAGATCCCTTTAACTTTTACAGATTTGTTCCCGTTACAATAGACAAACACAAAGTACAGAGACTGTAACCTTTACTTAACCAGGTATGTCTCAATGAGATTAAAAATCCATTTTTCAAGAGAGAGCTGCACAAGAATGTTTGCAGCACACCGACAAATCAAAACCATATGAACTCCATAAAAATACAATATTGTATTCACATTTACTTGAGTACATTTTTGAGACATGTTCTAACGTAAGACTTCTTTTTTGCACACAAGTTACATTGTTCTAATGTTATCTTTTATCGGCTAAGCCTGCATACATTTGTTAACTACTATACGTATTGGTTTCAAAAGATTTAGGCTAGGAAATATGATTGGAAACATGATTTTTTATGTCTGCACCTATTTTTGTAATGAACAGTTTGTACCTGTGTGCTGTTACTGGGTAGGAATACAACTTTCAAAAAATGAGAAGGATTCAGGCGATTGGATAAAACACATTTCTTTTTTATTTACTGCCATTCCTACTGCTTCAGACATACAAGCTGAGGCGCTGGGAGCACAGAGTGATTCAAACAAGTCAACGCCGCTGCTGATCTACAAACCAATCTCCCCGACAATAACAAACAACAAAAAGCGCTGAAAGAGAAGAAGTAAGAAGAACAGCGTTTGGCAACCATTAACATCTTGGAAAAAACCTTAGAAGTAAAAAAAGGAGTGCATTTTGCATTTTTAATAGCAAACAGCATCTCTACTTCATCATGAATTAGAGAAAAATAAAACTAGCTGAGCTGCTAAATCACTTTGAGGTCGGCCCTCTTCCTCAACCCGTTTTTGCAGCTTTTCTGAAAGTGGATTTTGTCAGAAGCTCCGGATCTTCCCCTCGCTCTCTCGGATGGCCCGCAGCATTACAGGGGAACGTGGTGCTCTACACGCTTTAAGAGTAATTAAAAGCGACTGAACAGCTGTAATTATGAGAAACGGCGGTTGTGTTCCGGGTCATTCTATCAGAGCTGCCTTTCATCAGAGCAGAGGAAGAAGGGACTCTTCTGCAGCTCCCCGTTTCTTCGTCTTCAAGAACAAACAACTAGCAGGCGTCCTGCAGGGCTCACACACACCATCACATTCACACATTCGCGCCTTTATGTAGGCATGTGGGGGAGAGAGCGTGCACAAAAAAAAACACACACACAAGTCAACAACCGATCACATGTATAGTCGCATTGGTAAATGTACACACACACGCATACACACACACACACACACACAAAGTACATTCGCAAAGCAAAATGGCACAAGCACGCCACTGCACCACAAACACGACACGTTCTTCATGTTTTCCACCGGATGACATTCAGAACTTTCTTATCATAGTCTCTCTTTGGTCTCTTCAGGCTCATTCCACTTCTGAACACAATAAAACGGGGTTACACTATACACAAGTGAAGAATGCGATACCATGTGACCAAAGTGAGTTTTCTTACCAATCTATACTGTATCATAACACTGTGAGACAAGCAGAAAGCATATATGGATGTACTGTACTGTGACTACCGAGGAGTCGATCCATTGATAAAAGCATGTTCGGATTACGTGAGATTAAGCAACAGAGTACACAGAAATAATAAATAGTTACACAATGTATGCCAACACTGAAATGTAGGTTCCACGTATGTTTTGTTAGACCGTTGTGATACTAGTAGCTCAATGCTAAGCTCTGCGTTGTTAGCATGTTACTGAAGCACTACTCTGGATATAAAGGTGGTGGTCTGGTCTTTGCTCCCAGACAAATCCAAGTTGGAGCGACCGGAATGCCAGTATCGGCAGGGAAAGCGGTGGGTGAAAGAGAAGGAAAGGGTGTAGATGCCCCAATCACAAGGAATCCAACCATGATGGAATCACAATAAATGTAGCATCAGTGGTCAGTCTCCTCAAACTGAAGTGGGGACCATTCAGAGAAGCTGGTGGGTTGATTTCTTTCATCCTTAGTTCCTTTATCTGTCCTTCACATCCTAATGGAACAGAAACAAAACAATAAATATGAAATATTTATTCATGTGAAAGACTAAGGCTGAACATGGAATCATTGAATTTATTAAGCTCTCAATTATAGTTTAAAACAACAGTGGATGCACATTTTCTTGCAAAACCAATGAGCTCAATTTTGTGTGATCAAAGAAGAGTTTGCAAATATTGAGTCACTAGGTTGTGCAAAGTTGATACGGAGCCATACCAAGAAAAAACATAAATTGAGTGAAAGGTAATTCTAAAATTTTTTGTCTTATAGTTGGGGTCGGGTACAAGTACAAATATGCTGCACTTTTCTGATTTCATTTGAAAAAACAGTTTTCTAAGCCATGCATCGCTTTCATCTATAATGGAACGCATTTTTATTTTTATTTTGTGGTTGTAATGTAATTTGAAAACAAAGAGAAATAGACAAACATGAAATAGACATCATGAAAGTAGAGGACTTTTGAACTGGCTCCATTTACACAAAATAAACTCAAATTTTGAATCTTAAACATAATTTTGTTCACAATTTGAAGCAGGTGTGTCTGTTGGCTCAAGCTGTATGTGAAGTGACCAGTTCAAGTTAGACTTTTAGGGCTGTAGGAATCTCTGCGCAGAGTGAAATAGTGCTGCTAAGACTCGTGCTTGATTTTTGTTTTTTATTTAAATTGTCCTTTTGGGTCTTCATAATGACCATAAATGGCCATTTGTGTTGCTAGTGCCTTGAGCAAGCCTTTCAGCTGTTCCCACATCGTGTGCTCCACATGTACGTTTCAGTCTCCATGTCATGATTGACGGTTCACAAACTGCTCTAAATATAATCACATCAGTTATTGCGTGTCTGTGTGCACGTATTTATGTAAAACACTGAATAATAATAGCTGGTCTATTAACTTATAGAAAAGTGTTAAATAAACAGGCCAAGCACTTGAGTAAATGGATGCTGAATTGGTGTATTATTACAATCATACAGCAGCAGGCACATGTAATGCAAACCTAGTTTTGCTGTATGAAAAGCCATGAAATAAGTGTCTTTTATTGCTGTTGCATATTAGCCAAATGAAAAAAAAGAGAAAAACACAACCTTTAACTTAAGTTATGAATTTGGGACAAATACCATGTTAAAAAATAATTGATTGGTACAATTACTGACATCCAGAATTATACCTTAAAATGATTGTAACTGTAGAATTATTTTAATTTGTATTTAACTTTAAGTTGAGATTTTCTAGAAATTTTTACATAATTTATGGCTCTATGTTTCACTTTATGTATGCATATTTATGACATAGATATCAGGTTCTTTCAGGTTCCATTGATTAGACTGTAGAAGAACCAATACTTAAATTACCAACATTTGAAGGGAGTAATGGAGGTTAAAAACACCCTCAAAATCTCAACGGGATACTCACCAACACTTCTTTTCTTCTCTAGTTGTGGTCAGTTGGCAGACAGACTAAGCACAAAAATCTGTTAGTGTTGGAGGAGGTGAAGACTGGAGGCTGCAGGTGTGTGAGAAGAACTGACCCGACCCGACTCCAGTTACAGTCAAACAAATGTTTTAGATTTTTTTCTACGTGGATCCCTTACCACTAAAAAAAGGGTTTTAAGATGAGATTGTTTTCCCAACTGAATAAATGCACTCAAATGTTGGATTTCTTAATTTTTGTGTGAGATTATGCTACTGCAATAAAAGATGACTCAGGCAATTTTGCCCATCATTAAAAAATATACTTATTCAGTGAGTGTGTACATTTATTTTGAGCCCACCTCCACAGCAGTGACTCCACTCTGCTGATGATATCAGCCAGATCAAAGGGCAGAGGCATGCCGGGGTCATCCACACCCCAGAAGGGTCGGTCCACTGGGGCCTCCTCGGGGGGTAACGTCTGCGCCAGACTCGAGTGGCACCTGAGGCGAGAGGACACAGGAAACACACAAAGCCATTAACTCCTCCCTCCCATCAGAACTAATTGGAAGAAACACACATCAGGGCAACAGACTTGGAAGACTTTCTGCTGCTGCGTTCAACAACAGTGAATTTGTTAAGAGCTGGAGATAAATGGAGGATGTTCTATCTCACTTGCAGCTTAGGAGTTTGTCTTTGTCTCTCTTGTATAAAAGAGACTGTAAGCATTTGAATTTCCTGCACTTGTCTTGAACGCTTGAACTGTTTTTGGCAATACTGACACACTTTCAAGCCAGGAAAGCTCCCAGAACCAAACATAGCTGAGACAAATAGGAAAAGTGATGTCAGAACATATTTTCTCAAGCGATGAATGCCTGTGACAGCATAAAAGTGATGATAAGACATGATATCATGCATCATGATTAATGCCCTGTTCATTTCACACTCACCAATAGCCCCACACAGCAGGATGCTTTCATAAGAACATCACTCTCTGTTGCTGCAGTGAGAAACCCCAGCCTCTTCGTGTAACAGCATGATTGTTGTGTGATTAATAATTGGAGGTCATCTGTAATTTCCACAGTATGTTGAACCCCCGCAGACCTCGGCCACATCTTTTGTCAGACCTGTGTAAATATTTACTGCTGTGACTCTGTTGTGCTCTCTGCTGTCACTGTAAATCTGCCCTCCCTCTTCCTCCTGACAGACGAGAGTGACCCCTGACCTGGAGGTGCAACAGGGAGAGGCTGGATATGGCATTTTGTATGTTCCCTGTGTAGTGTGTGCTTCCCGAGCCACAAGGCCAGCTATATTCCCCACTCAGTCATTATGCCACCGTCTGTCATATCTCTTTACCCAATCCACAGACGCCCAACCACCAACACCACCTTGTGGCCACCGACTGAGCGGAGGGCATGAAGGAGACCAAAAGAAAGATATGGGGGTCAGTTATGGATGGGATGAGGGGATGTTAAAGTTGTTAGGGGACAGCCGGGGGCTGCCACAATTTGTTGTAATATATTTTCTCCAGAGCCACTTAATGTTCAACTGGCTCTCAGCCTAAGTGCTGCATTTTTGGTGCGGTTAGCCCTTTAAACGGCTGCTGCATTACGGTGGTGAGGAGCAGCATTAACATCCACTGTCCAATATATCTTTTGGCGTTCTGGATCAGGGCCTGATAATAGCATCTGTTAACATGCACTAAGTACCATTATGTAGCACATCACTTCATAAATAATACGATTAAGCGACCTTGGGGCTTTGCGACGAGCCGTGTGTTTAAATGTTCTCATCATTTATTTAGGGTGCGAATTAAAGGAAGCACCACTTCAGAGAGGGAAGATGAAGACATGGATGGCATACTGATCTCTGCAGTGTGTGAGTGCAAACTGACCCAGACAGCAAACACACATACACACCGTGCGATTCTGCTGACATCGGCTTATGGACACCACAGGCCAGAGGAAGCCATGCTTTTGATTTGGTCTGATTAAGTATTCATGCAGCAGAGCTATGAAAGAACAGCCTTTTTCTGCTGCCCTGAGTCATAATGAAAGGCTACATAGCGTGAAACCCCGACTGGCCACCTTCAACAGAGCTGCTGCATTTATTTGACAAGGGATCTTGCAACATTTGTACGCAAACAGAAGGCTCCTGGTTTACCAGAGATATAAAAGATATAGAGGCTGGAGGACTATCAAAGATAATATAGTGAAGGTAATTCAGCACACACTTTTACACAATCTACCACTGTTTCCCCGAGTACCGTCCCCTGACTGCTAAAATGGAACCAAACAAAAAGTCAATACCGGGCGAGGTGCCTTAAGCTCTCCAGGGCTCTCACAAGATATTCTGTGTAAGCCACAGTGGCGTACAAACAAGGCCCTCCGAAAGACTTTCCCCTGGCAGAGCAGTCCACCTTAAAGTTAAGGTCAAAGACAAAAAGGCGTGCATGTGTGTGTTCAGTGGTGTTGGAAAGGGAGGGCTTTAAAGGAGGTAGAGAACGTGTTTGCGAGTCCAGGCTGTTCCAATGGATTAACCCCAGACAGATATGGGCCTAACTATCCCATCTGGCGCTCGGTCAAGAGAGATTGGCAATACAATCACTCATTTCAATTTGCCCTGAAACCTTATAGCCTGGCAGGCCCCTGCTCAAATGGTATGCTAATGCGAAAGGTATCTAGGACTCCATCGCCTCTATTCCACAGAGGCCTGTACCTCCGTGCAGCACAGTGCACTTGAACTGCGGCTGGGGCAGTAGCTCCACGGCCCTCACTGTAATAAGGGCCCGAGCCCCTTTGCGCTCAAACTAACCACTTTAGCTAAAGTGAGTGTTAATTATGGACAGGCAAAGCAGTCAATAAAAGGTTAATGTAAAAGTCAAAGGATAAATTCCTTTAAGCATTGCATCATTCCACCATCTCTGCGACCAACACACTGCTCACAGGTCTCCTAATCAATACGTTTTACTGTAATGCGCTCCCTATCGATTTCCTCCCCCTGCACTCCATGGTCCGAGCTCCATCACTTGGTTGAATAAAGGAAGGAGAGGAGAAAAGGGGGGAGAGAAAACTGAGTAAATAAAATGATTAACCTCAGTTTCACTTTGTTGTTTCGCTCTCTGAGTCCATCTGAAAGGCTTGTCAGAAGAGTGAAGGGTGGTCCAATATCATCCCTGCCATCAGATCACCCACCGTCCTGACCAGCCAAATCATCAGCATCATCAGTACTTTCAATCTCTGGTTGGTGTGTAATTGTGTAGGAGTACACTCAAGCAGGGTCATACATTAAAAGGCTCTACGCTCTTAACAGGGTAGAAATCCGCCTAATAGACAACATCAGTGCTTCCGACTCAAGCAATTACACTGATAAATGCACAATTGTGTCAGGCAAAGTGAAAAACAACCGAGAATGTAGATAGGAGACAACGCTTATTGCATTATTGCTACAGAAGGTTTTTTGTAATCACAAGGGACTACAGTGCGTGGGCTTCCTGACTCAGGACATCATCATACAAAATGCCAAAATGGTGTGTTGCTTTTTTACAAAAGTCAAAGAAAGAAAAAGGTAAGTGGAGGCAAAAAAGTTAGAGCAGCGCTTGTTTTCCAAGGAGGAGGAGGAAACGCACTGTGGGGTATACTAAATAACCAGGCAATACATGGTCCTGCTTTATGTGATAAATTACACATGAAGCATTTAAACATAATTTAGCAAAATTTTTCAGTATCTGTGTTTGGGCCTCAGTTAATTCCTCTCTCACTTTGCTATTTAAGTTCCGGCATTGTTTGATTTACAAATTAAGCATCGCACTCCCTTATTTGTTTCAGCGTTGGTAACAAGTAAACGTTCCTATTGTCTGTAAGAGAGAAAGCTGACTGATTGAAAAGCCACTGGGTGGAAACTGCAGGAGTGTGGTTGGTGAGGTCATTTTTTCGTTTGAAACTACAGCTGGTATGCATTTGAATTTAATTAAACTTCTACTGACCTCAGTAGCCATTCACTCTACATGTTCATTAAATTTTCCATAAGTGTTTATCGGAAAAAAAAAAAAAAGTAACAATAATGGAAAAAAAAACAACCTTAGGCTTACACCAACTTTGACAATTTATCACCTTATATTTAAATAAAATCTAATTCTTCTTTTTAAACATACATCACTGAAAAAAAATTATATAAGGGAGTAGGTTTATGATTCTTGACACATTCGCCCGAGTTGTCTAACTCTCTATTCCTGACTACAAATTAATGTTATGGAGCCCTGAATCAGCAGCCCCTACATGACTCTGCAATGATTCAGTGCGTACGGAAAATGATAGTAAAATGTGTTGAAAACTTTAACTGTAAATATAAAAAAAATTGTAACAACAACAAATAAGTATTACTTTTTGTGGTTTGAATAAAAACTATTGCTACACACCTTGTCTAAGAGTTTTGTGTGGTTATCAAGAAACATTTTCAGGGTTATGTTACTGTGAGAATCTCACACCTACCCTTGCCTAACTTCAATGAAAGTATGTTTTATGAAGATCAGAACAGATAAAGAAAAAGAAATATTAGACTTTAAATGTGTAACTATAGCTACCCCAGTGGTGTATTTTGTACACAGTACATTAAAGGACACCAGCGGAGACCAATATCAACACTGAACAAAGAACCATTTCAAAAGTATGTGTCCTTCCCTGCCTATGAACTTAACCACCCCAAAAGATAAAACTTGTACAAAAGTATACTGAACATCAATCAATCAGCCTTGCCACTTTTTCATCTGTATTACATGCCTGTGCTGATCAAGGGAAGTGAAATACCTTAGATCACCTGCTTCCTCATGCTCTGCCTGTTTCATCTGACTCGCAAGAAATTTTGCGCAGGTGTGAACTTTTATGGTTTTGGCAGCCTGAGTGCCTGAGAGCTGAGAATGCAATCAAACAAGTCATGAAAAAACAGGCATGTGTCTCATAAATCAGCGTGTCCCTGAAGCTAGGGCATGCAATCACGCTCCAAGGGAAAATGAGAATGAAAGAAGTATATTATCTATGTACTTTTAGTATGCATGCAACATTGTGTACAAAATTAGTGATTTAGCACATCTGCCTCTTATTTTAGGCAGTTACAGTTTTAATGGGTGAAAGACAGACGGGTTGATTGCTTCTAATCCAGGTACTAATCTTGGTATTGTGCAAGATACAAGACAGTCATCCAGAGAGCAGAACCCACGTACTTTTAAGGTTTGAATCTCAGCCTATGCCACCCAGAACTCAAAAAGTCACGTTGAACCCCGGTTTTTGTCATATTGGAGACATTAGACTGACACACAAACCTTTAAATTTAAATTTGATCATTTACTACCATAATTATAGCTTCAAATGTGAAGTAGTGGAGAATATGAACCAGCCAGCAGAAACTAAAGCGTGAGCAGGGCCAGCTTTTAACAGTTTCCTTAAGATCAAGCAAATGCTATTGTGTCTGCAGACGGCTGCTGACTGTACATTTTGTATGTGAGGTGGGCAAGTACCAGGGAGGGAGGGGGGCATGATCAAATGCGTGACATATGTTCCTTTCTTTTTGAGTCCCTCTAAGGAGCCTTGGCTAATAAAACCAACATCTGATGCACTCTTTTTTTCCCCTTTAATTAATGGTTGCGGTAACGGCAAAAAGGGGGCATTAGTAAGAGGGCTTGTTTAAAACCCCCACCACTCCACCCACGTGCCACTTACGACTGCGCTGCTGCTGGGAACAATGATTCTGTCGGAGTGTATGGGTACCTGTGGGTGGGGTAGCCTCTTCCTCAGACTCTGTGAGGTCTCCCCATTGCCAGCTGAAGTCTATATTGCTCATTAAACCACATGAAACAAATAAGGTTCGTTATTGGCATCTTAAGCTAGCTTCAAACCCAGGACTCTGGGTTACAAGGGAGTCTACGGCAAAATCATAGAAGTTTTGTTATACCTTCACAGTCCTCGCCTGTTTTACACCGAGAGTGTTTGATGTGGCCTGGCTCTCTGCCCTGTCTGGAGCTGGATGAACCAGATGTAACAGAAAAAAACACACACACACAAAAGCCAGGTAGACGCTAAAGTCAGCCTTCATAATTGAAGGCAATAAAACACTAGCAGCCTGGAAGTGCAAAGGAGGGGAGCTCCTAAACTGCTGCTACTGCTCTCAAAAACCAGGTGGACGTCTATTAGGTGCTTAACAGCGTAACAAATTACCAAACACCCTGGCCTGCTCTTTCTCCTCCTGAGGGTACTGGATGGAATGTGGCCTAATGTCAACACAGGCGCAAAATTTATGAGAGGACAACTATTGTTCAAATGCAATCAGGTTCTAATAAAAAAAGAAGGCAGGTAAAGGACAAATAGATAGGGTCCTCCTGGCAGTTTACTTTTCCAGCAAGGGGAGGAGAGACAGATCAACCCCTAAGGCTGAAAGAGAGATGGCTTGAGTGTGTGTGCTCAAGGTTGACTCGGTAAGAATGAGAATGATTGTGACTTTTGGCCTTCCAGCCACCTGTATCTGGCTGAAGAGTTATTCAAGTAGAACACACCGCTTAAAGTAGGAAAAAGAAATGAAAGACAATTTAAAAGAAAGTTTAACGTAGTATATCTGTACTGCGATGGGGCGCCTGGCTCTACTCAGCATGCAAACGTGACAAAATACCACAATGAGACATTTGTATGTAAACAGACAAAACTAATTAAACTCTGTTCCGACCAGACACTGAGGTTTTTCCGAATGACGTTCATTTATAAAACCCCTGGGGAGAAAGTGGAGCAATAGGAAGACTTGATGGTAAGGGTAAAAATGGTTACAATCCTGAGAGTGATTAAGCTTTTCCCAGCTTAGAATTACACAGGCTGCAAATCTTACGATGGCGAAGAGGCTTCATCAAGAACATGGTGAATGTGGCAATGGGAGCACTAACTCTTATTTTTTGATTGATTGCCTTTGCTGTGAAAAGTTATTGTGGGAGTGATATTGTAAAATAATATTTTTTTAAAATATTTTATCCTTCCCCTTCCCTTGTTGTTCAGATCCTCTAGGCCTTGTGGGCATCATCTGAACAGTGCAATAACGCTGGTGATGGATGTGGTGTGCTGCTATAGCAACCTAGCCCAGCCCAGCTACTGGACAATACCTGACCGCAGTCACATGATAAGGTCGATCTAACGACGGCACAATTCCCACCTGTCTTCAAGCGACAATAGAGGGGTCGAGCTAACTCAACTAATTATAGTGTATTGTATCTTAAATGGACAAGATACAAGTCATCCTTGTAGCTGCGGGGGATGTGGTGTTAAGTTCTTAAGCCTTTATGTAAAGCAAACTGTGAGACAGAAGCTTTAAACTGTTGCAAAACAGATATCAGGTTTCAGAAATGTGTGTATTAAACTGCTTTACAAGAAAGACAGAGTGACATACAGCAAAGGTTCTGTTTTCCTTTAAACAAAGTATGGGAACAAACAGCACAGTGTTCAATAGCAGGAAACAACTTTGAATCAACATGACATTTTATTTGAACAGCATACAAGTAGTCACTTCATTGCTGACACTCCTTGAGATCATATCAAAGGCTTTGTCAATAAATGACGTTAAATCCTTCTCGATGTGGCAGTCGTAAATTATGGAGCTCATTAGTTGGATGGGTGTAGGCGGAAGTCTAATATGGCCATCCAAATCCCTCTTGGTAATAAAGCAAAAATGGACACAGCCATTTAAAAGTTATTGTTAAATGATCAGGTAAATATTGCCATCCTAGCACGCACAACTGTAATTATTTTAGGTGCAGCATCGGTGATTCAGTTAAAGCTCTTTGAGTCTTCATCTTTTCAACAAACAAAGGAGTGGTGCTGTTCGAGAAAATGTTCACATGCGTGCATCTGCAAGAAGTCAATAACAAAACTACCTTTACTTTTTCTGTTTAATCTGCAAGACAAAATCCTACTGGTGCTTTACTTCCTCAGAAAAGCAACAATAGACAAAGTCCCAAATTCACTCAAGCATAGCACAGAATGTGTGTGCAGTCATGCATGAACTGTGCGTTCGTGCCAGACTAGGGCTTTCTGCCAGGTGTTTGAACTTCTGCATCACCAGGTACTCCTGCTGCGAGAACACAAGTTTTTTTTTCACCCTATTAAGTAAATAGTATAATCAAAGGGGCCTCTGCATTAAAAAACGAAAGGAAAAAAAACGTTGTGAACACCCAGCAATTTGTTTGGAAGAGCAGTCAGGTTAGGCCCTAAGGCACTGCACCAAACACCATTCAAAAGGCTAATGAAGTGAGTCATGGAATGAATACCTGGCTATTCAGTTGACTTGGTGTGTGGTTTTAAGGCTACTTTAAATGTAATAATTCACATTAGATGGCGGATCCAAACATGAGACCTACCAGGTAGGGAAGTGGAGAAACAAAAATAACTTTAGTCGAGCTAAAAAAAAAAAAAAAACCTGAAACGGAACAAAAGTAAACAGCCAAGAAAGTAGATTACCGAGTCAAATGAAGCAGAAACAAACCACACAACACGTCACGCAGAATACAGCACAATTCCCAATGCCAATGCTGTAAGGCATTATGCAATGCAATGAGTTTTCTGAGACAAGGCAATACATGATGTTAAGCTTATGAGAACGAGACAAGACTTTTAATTATTTTAAATATTATAAATACCTAATGTAAGTATTTAATGTAAAAACATAAAGAAAGTAAGTTTTACAAACTTAATTCAATTGCATGTAACAAGCTAACACAGAGCTACATTCTCTTTTTTCCCCCAGTGTAATGAAGTCTAAAGTCTTTCTCCTCAAGTCTTTGTCACATCTCAACTGTCTAACGGCTGACATGAATATTTTTTCACCAGCTGCCAAATCTAGTCTGCCTATAAAACTAACACCAAGTTCTCTTAATTTAACCCATATAGCCAGTTTATCATTTTCAAAGAAATATTTTAACATTTAAATCAAGATAATAAATACAGTAACAAGCTCTTTAAATCCTTTAGAAAATTGACAATTAAACATTCTGAAAAAATCTACCTCTAGCACAATATTTATTTAATGCCAAGGATCCAAAAGAATGCAATCAACAGGCCAGCTTGAGAAGCCTGGTTTTAGTCAACTCTGTCAACACATGGCAAGTAAAGAACAAATCCCTCTATTGCTTCAAAAGAGTCAGAAACAGATAAAACATTTACGTCTATTTCCCAGGACTCTGACTAATACATTACATTAACTTTAACGGACAATATCATGTGTTGACAGCAACAACCTACTGGTTCCCAGGACATCCAAAGTGTGATTTTCTATTCCAACATCTCATGCAATGAGATCTTGTTTGCACCCCTGCATTTGGGGAAAGAACATCAGTTTACATAAAAATGTGGAATGAAAAAAATTACCTGTGAAAAATATGATGTAAAAATAAAATAAAGCCAGATGGTTTAGAGTCAAAAGCAACATTAAAAAAAAACAATGCAGCATAGGCAGCGCAATAATTAAAAGTACAATAAAAGAAAATCAAAATGACTATGAATTCTCATTTAATATGTGAAATGTATTCGTGGGGCAAAAATATAAGCTCTTTCTAGTGACTAGATTTTGACTGCAATCTATCAGCTATGGATTCTAACATGATTTGATGCCACAAAAAACATCAAACAAAAATCAACTCACTATACCTGAAAATCCCGTTTCACCACCTTTCATTATGAAAATACTGATGTGAGAAAGCTGATACTTCTTGGTGTGTCAAAAAAACAAAACAAAAGCCAAAGTTGGTTACAGAGGCTTAGTCTGTTTGCCACAAAGACAACAAGACGACAAAAGCCAAAAGAAGCGCTCAGCGTAATGAAAACAGAGGATTACAAGTCAAGTGGTAACAGATCAACTCTTTATTAGTTTCCTGTCTCAACGATTTTCCCTCTCCATAAACATCCCCACTCTGCCCTACCTATCCCAGCGAGGATGGCTCTTGTTAAATTCTCTGGCGTTGCAACTGATCCCGGGTCAGCTGTGGGGAGTAAGAGAGGGATAACCTCTTTCTGAGCCCCACATAAAACCCAGATGGCTGTGAGGAAGCTCTGATCCAAAAACTAGCTTACAACTCAATCACTGTGGTTGCATCTCCAAGTCCACAGTTTAACCCCCTCTGATGTCAGCCAAGGTCACAGATGCACGCTCGAGAGGCGAAAAGAGCCAGGAGTGAAGTGCTGCCAGAGCCGAAGGAATTAGATCCGGGCTGAGTGGCCCTCATCTGGCTAAGCCCAGTAAGCAGCAAGACTAACAGGCTGAGGCACGGTGGTTTGGGTTCACGCACAAACACACACCCATGCGTTGAAACTTGGGTGCAAACGGACACACACACAAATAGAAATATGGCGGCAAACACACATTGACACACACATACTAACGGAAGGACTCCGAGGGCTACAGATGGCATGCCCTGGGCCTGGTAACAGGGGCTCTGATTGAGCTAGTTTTAGATCCAGAGTGGAAGCTGCCACAACACACGAGGCTAAGGGGTTCAGGGGGAAGACAAAGAACAGCGGAAGGAGTGCGTGAGGCAATGAGAAGAGGAGGTGGAGTCTGACTTCACTACCCTCACAAGGGATTCAGCATTTTTAGTACAACATCAACATGTCACTGCCCATTTGTCCCCTTGCCCTGCTGTGCATGTGCTCCTACCTGTGCATCTTCACCTAAAGCCTACTGCCATACACACACTTCATGAAAACACACTTGCACAGTGGGAGCCAGCGGCCAATTCAGCCATAATTCCGCTTGACTTCCGCTGCCTGACTGGCAGGAGACGGTGAGGGTGAGGACAACAAGCTGTGAATACGGGAAGAGACAGAAAATCATTGAGAACCTTGCCTTTATGAATCTTTGATGAGAGTGAGTGGGGGCTGGCAGGGACTCTGCCTCTGGTTAAATCAGAGCATAGTGTGTGTAGTGTGTATATGACTGCCAACAGAGGTTGAGATGAACAGGGCCTGGACCAGGCCCAGACAACTGAAAACCCCGCAGTCTGGAACATTTGTTCCTGCAATTAGTCTCTGTCCTCCTTGTTCATGTTGGAGGTAAATGGTACTGGTAGTTACCAAAACTACTTTGTGTGCAAGTTAGGGGTATTTTATATTGCTAGTTTTGTAGCTGTGAGTTATTCCAAAGAGTAAACTGTTCAGACTCAACCCTTTTGTAATAAAAAACTATGTTTAGATGGAATAATTCCTTTGGTATAGCAGGACAGATTACTCATTATGTTGGACCTATGAACTCAATCTGTTTATGTATTGAGTACATAAAGAAAGATGATGGTAACATAAATTGAATTCAATTACATTTATGTATAGCACTATTTCCCAACAAATGTCTTCTCAATGTACTTTACAAAAAAAATCATCCGATTCCTATACAAATTAATGTGTTTATGGAGTGCTAGTCATATCATTATCTCAACCTTCGACAACATTAGCGCATGTTGCAAGTTTTTCTAATAATATGTAGCCCTGAATTGCACAACAAAATGTGAAGAATAAAACTGCCTTCACTATGGAGGATAAATAAAATAGTTAAAAAATATATTTAAATGGCCTTAAATAATATTTAAATGTTGTCATCTGATGTGACATGGTGTTCTAGATTACTAATTAAAAAACAAATCAGTTAGCAATTACTAAATCTTAATCTATCTAATGTGAAGTTATTGCACAACAGTGACACAGGTAAATATAATTATATCCTCAGAATCACACAGCAGAAGTCTTTGACAATGTATCACTTTTATGTCTGACACTTTTGGTTACAGCCTCTATTTTCTCACTTAAAAACAGAACCATTCTGACACAAAATAACAGGTTTGGCTCACTGTCATGAAAAACGACACAGAACTTGAAACAAGGGGAATAACTAAGAACAGATTAAAATGATAAATCATGTCACAATGTCTTGTAAGGATAAACCAGTCTGCAACTCTATGCGTGGGAAGTTATATTACGCCCAAAACCCTCGTGGCGTTCCCGTCTTGCTTTTGTTTGTTTTTACCTTCACACCTGTTCTGACTTCGGACACATGAAAAAGCCGAGGATGACTCAGAGGAGGTTGTTTTAATTAAAAATACAAGACGGGTTACAACAACGCTCCCTCTCATCTCAGAAACAGCTTTTTAATTGATGTCAAGCAGGTGCCAATTTTCTTCTCAACATGAGTTAGGTTATGTTACGAAACAAGCAGAGCAGCATAGTAGCTTTATCTCATCTGCCACCTGTGACAGCTCCGAATTCAGAGTCCTCCAGGAAGCTCGGCTCATGTTAATGTGTCACCAACGAAGCCTTTTGAAGACACGGATCATCCGTCTGTCAGCTAGCACTGAGGTAGTGCTGACTGACTTCCGATCACACGAAGGCTTCGCAGTCAAATGAACTGTCTTAAGCTGATCAAGAGTTGCCTCGGCTTCCATCTGCATCTGACAAGTTCAAACTTTATATTTCACTGCAAATGTTGATTTTATTAAAAAAAAATAAAAAAATAGAGAAACAATTTCAACTGATATTTAGAATAACAGGATTTAGGCTAGAATTACCAGAGTAATGCATGGGTACCTCCTGGTACCCATGCATGAAAGCGAATGGTGGACAAGCAAAGTGTCTTTTCTCATCCACTGGAGCCTCCATTTCTATTCATTCACAGCTTCCTACAGCATTAGTTGAATCAAATAAAAAAGTATGTCAGATTGGTTTATAGGGTGGAAAGGAACGTCTAACAGTGCCCCCTAATGGTTCATCCCTACTTTGTGTTAATGACAGTATGGCATGGCAAAGGAATGTCACCTGACATCAAAGTAAACCAATGTCCAGTGTGTGTTTATAGGAAAGAAGAGGTGAAAAGAGCAGTACTTAGCAGAAAAGCTAACTTGTGGGTTTTATCTACTGGACAAATCAATAGCAGCGCCTAAAAGCAGAGCAGAGTGTGCTGGAAGGGAGCTAGAGGGGCTACCCCTGGCCTGCTGCCCCCCAGGCCCCTCCTGGGGGGGTACCTGTCTGTCTCTTCAACCTCGATTAATTCTGCTTCACTGCTCCCATCCTGCAGCTACTTGCTCACACAATAAGAAATACATGCAACAAGCCTAGATGTGCTTTGAAACCTGCATCCAGGGACATCTTGTGCCATCTTTACAATGAAGTGCAACAAGGAATCAATGCTGTCTTAAATATTAGAGTGCAAGTGCAAGTCTGTATGAGCTGAATAAGAGCTTATTCCAGCAAGTTTTGACAGCTGCTTATGCACATGCAGTGAGACAGGTGCAAAGATTGTTTTCCAGGGCTATGTGGAGGAGCTGCAGAGATCCACAGCTCAGGTAGAGCAATCTGCTGACAGGGCAACATTGGCAAGGCCAAATGAAGTCTTGTTTTTACTTTGCCATAAGTCCTGCAGGGCAACATGTGGGAGAAGGCGTTCTGATCAGATAAAACACAAATCACATTTTTGGCCAATTTGCAAAGTTCTATGTGGCGTCAAACACTAGCACTGCACAGAGTCTATAGAGAGATGAGTGGAGGTAAATAAAGAGTAATATTTGAAAAAACTTTGTTAGCAACAAAAGACCTGAAACTATGGAGGAAGTTCACCATTGAGCAGGATTCATGACCTGCTGACCCCTAAGCCCCATCTGGGAAGTACCTGTCTGCCTCCTCAACCTTCTGCTTCACTGCTCCCATCCTGTACTGACTTGCTCACACAAAAAGCACATGCATGAAACAAGTCTAGAAGTACCTAAAACAATCATGGAGTGACACTTCATGCCATCTATGTAAAAGAATGAAACAAGGAATTGCTTTTTTTCATACATAAAGTGGTATTTCACCTTATGCAAGTAGAGACTTGCATAAGGTAAATACAAGCAAATTCAGACAAAGCCAGTAAGACATATGAGATACTTGTGCACACGCTGTATTTTCCCTTGACATCCAGTAGTACATGGACCAAATATGGACAAAATACAAATGGCGTCTCTTTGCGGTAGACTTTTACACCAGAGGGCAAAGGGAGCAGCATGTTATGCACAACAGGACACTCCCTCCCCTACCCAACCAAAAAGCCCTAGAGAGCAAGGCAGCACTAAAGAAAAGTAAAACTCCCTAAAAAAAATAATCCGACCTTTCTCCTCATCCCTTCTCCGCTTGCTGCTGCCTACTTACTTTCAATCACAGTTAACATCACAGAACAAGAAGTGGAGGGAAGGGAGGAGGTGAAACACAAGCCTACTGCACAATGCACTTGTCTGGCAGCTGCTTGGTCTGACATTTGAGGCCATAGGGACCTTGTTGAAAGAGCAGATGCTCACTGATGTACAGACGCAGGAACATGGCAACTACACAAGTGGCTGAAGCTGAAAAAAATCTGCACAAACATATGACAGGAAAGAACAAGGGGAAAAAGCTGAGGATGGCAGGCTCACACAGAGATGTGTCTGTGCAGAGGCATAGGTTCAAATACACAATGGGGCAGACATAGTTGACTTATATGGGAAAGACTATGATACAAACATTGTGATGCATGAGTTATACTCACAAGATCATACATCAATTGCACATTATTTTCAGCAAAATACAAATGTTACAAAAAAAATCCACCTTCTCCATGTATAAAAGATAAAAACATAAATTGGCCCACCATGAAAAATAATGGTCCCTTTAAATAAACTGAGAAAAAAACTAAGGATAATTTGGTAGGAAAGCCTACCCTTTATTTAACCCTCTGTTTAATTAATGTGCGCTACATGATAACTCTGGAGGAGATGCAGAGATGTACAGTGGGAGAATCTAATTGGACTTCCAGCAATGTACTTCACAAGTCTGTGCATCGTGGGAGAGTAGTCAGATGACAGAAATATATGGAAGACGGTGCTCAGGCCAAATGAGATGAAAAGGTAATTTTCTTGTCTACATACGGTACTATATGTGGTGGAAAAGACTGAAGGAAAGATGAAATGGCAAGAAAGCAGACAGAAACAAAAGGGGGAAACACAAGATAGAGAATGCAAAGTGAGTGGTACAAAGCAGGGAGCATTATGGTGCATCTCCGGCGCAGAGAAATTCGTTTCCGTAGAAGACCGCGGGCGGCGTTATGGAAATGGGTTGCTGGCAGCTTCTTTGGCTGACGGTAAACAGGATCTTGGTAAGGCATATAGCCTCTGGTGAGGCCCACAGAGACTGGCATCATTACAGTACCATGCTGAACTGCAGTACTCCCACGGTCCCTCCTTCCATCTACTTGTTCTGCTCCAACCTGCCCAAACTCAGCTACTGAGTAATTTATAAATCTGGGCGGGGGTGACTGCGGAAGCAATACGCACACATCCTGACACCAAATACATGACATGTTCCACATGTCTTCACACAAAACTACAAAGAGGCCTTTTGTCTAATGAAATTAAAATACTAAAACGGAGCTTGTGGTGTTTTCAACACCTTCAGAACTATTTTTAACCACACAGTTAACCACATTGAATTACAGATAATTGATATCTTCAGCTGTAAATAAGCTGCTTATTTAAATAATGATGGCACTGTCAACTTAGTCCAGAGTACTAGTCTGTAATTCATTCAAAAGTTGTGAATTACAGACCAATAAACTATTAGACAGTTATAGAATCACAGAAAATAAAGTTCAATAATTACACTCATAAATACTTACATTATTGCATATGGCTGAGGCCTTCTCAGTAGCTTAATTGCTCTAAAACAGAGGCATCCAGGGAAATTCTGCTTCCATGTTTCTCTTTGAATTTTGTTGGGTTTGTTTGGATCAAGAATTTCTGCAGAGAGGTTCTTCTCTTCACAGCAACTGATGCAGGCTGCTCTCTTTTCTCTTCCTAACAGCTGCGACTGGCACAATAGGGCCAACATTGCCTTTGCTGTGATGCAAAACAAAGTACATCAGCGTAACGCGAGGTCTTACACAAAAGTAAACAACTTCATCTTGTGTCTGAAATATGTGTCACTTTGATTGTACAAGGCTGCCCATCGACACAGCTGTGTCTGGTTCAAGGAGCTTCTCCTAATTAATGAGGAAGAAAAACAGAGAGAGCCAAAGGGAGAGAAACTCTCTCTTCCACACTTCTCCTTCAAACACATTCCCTATCCTACAGGACCCCATTGTTTGGACTGAGGCATCATGGGTTGCCTTGTTTACAGATTTTAATTGCTCTGGTGATCTGCGGGTAAAACACCCTGATGTAATCAGCCAACAAAATAAGTGTTTCTCTTTCTGACAATTGTAATAAAATGTTGTACAGCAATCGGTGGGGGACACAGAGGAAAGACACCGATAAGGTTAGAGGCAGGTGCCATAGAATGTAAAGAAAGTTTGAAATATAGAAGGAAAAACATCAGGGGTAAATGTTTTGGATGCAAATTTTCTCATAGAGAGAAACTAATCCGAACAGGCGGAAAGCAGGGATAAGGATGGAACTGTTGTCCAAGGAAATGATTGCTCTCCCACCTCAAAATGACAACCATGAGAAGCTCACCTTTCCTGGACCTCCGAAGCGGAACCGCAGAGGAGACATCTGCTGCAAGCATCACACAAAACAAAAACACACACACCTCCACAGACAGATTTGGAACGGGAGGTAGGTCACCTACTAGAAGAGATTAGTGTCACCAGGTAGAGGTATGAACATGGGACTGTCAGCTAATGTTGTGATCTGGGAGGAGCTTGCACATCTAGTTCTCCTGTACTCATACTGCTTTCAGAAAATCAGTTGAGAAGCTTTTAGGTTGCAATTGAGAATGGATAATCCTCACATGAAGTGGGCAAAATTTATTAAAAGACCAAATTTAGCACTTAGTTTGCAATTTGTTGGGTATTTGCATTTAGAATGTTCACAGGTTTTTAAACCCAGGACCCCGGTTTGTGAAAGGTTTGCATAAATGAAAGCCAATCAAACCAAATGATGGCCCTGTACCTACACTGAAAAAATGGACACAGAGAGCTTTAGTCAGAGAAGCCAAGAAAACCATGGTAGTTTAGGAGAAGTTCCACAGATCCACAACTCAAGTGGAAAAATCACAGGACAGCAGTTATAAGAGAACTCTACCTAAGCTAACATTCAATTTCTAGATGTGCATAAATTTCACAAGTGCAATTGCAATAAAGGTGGTTGGGCAATGTATGAGCTCAGGGATCTGAATACCAAAGTATGCCACACTTTTCAGATTTTGTATTCTTTCTATGACAACTAAATCTCAGTATAATACACTGAAGTTTGGGATTATAGCGTGAAAAAAATCTGGAAAAGTTTGAGGGGCATTAATACTTTTGCAAGGCAATGTAGGCCTGTTGATAAAGGTAATACAAACACCCTGTGCATCAAAGGTCTATGAAAAATTAAACATCCAATCAGATGGCAATTATTCTCTTTAATCTCCCGAAGGCAGCCAATAGCAATATGCCTAAGGTGATGGTGGCCTAGAAGGGATACACATCTTCAGTTCTGCACATTTCTCCATCCTAACACTTACTTTGCATTATGCTCAGCTCAGGATAAAATTAAGTCCTGGAAAACTTTCTAAAGTGCTTCATTTTCTCTTATTTGTGAACTTGCACCATCTTGAACATTGATACCGACAGATTAGTCAATTCCCCTTCATTTTCCCCAGGCAATAGATTGCTTAAAGGTATTTCAATTTGACACAGGGATCCCTGTTTATGTTCCAAAGAAACTGGTTGTCTTCCTGTGTTTTTATCAGTAGGAAATACTTAGATTATCATCAGCATTGAAGACATATGCACAATTCTTATCGACTTGTCAATAACCTCTTTTGAAGATTATTGTAAAGTATCCATAAATTGCAGTTTTAAATCCATTTATTACAAGAAGCTAAAGTAGATAATGTCTACAAATGCCTACAATCTACAGCTAATACAAATAACAGTAAAGGCAGCAAACGACAAAGTATAAGAAGACCAAAACACAACACAAATCCCATTCTGTCACTGCATCAATGCTATCCTCCCCAACACCAACACCCAATGCAATCAATGTGTGAGTGGAGCAGCTCAATGCCAATGATTCTCCCTTGATCTTAATTAGAGGAACACATCAGATACAAACGACATCTCAACTCGATCGACAGCTACATTGTGAGGAGACCGGGGTCAAAGAGAGAGGCAACTTACTGTCAATTCCTTCACAAATGAGTTGGAAAGTCTGCATCCTTAATTTGAACTAAACAGCTCTGAGGCCGCTCCCGCCGAGGTTCTCCCTGGATTGCAAATTAGTCAGCAGCTCACACAACATAATTACCAAACAGAGTTCCTAGATGTGCTGATGAAATATGGATGGGGAGAGATTCTATCTGGTCCCTCCCTGACTGTTCCACCCTAGGTTCTTTACTCTTAATCTCCATTTTCCACTACGTCTCTTCCCCACTCTGTGATGGCAGACGGGTGGTGGTGTAAAAGCCCAAACAGGCTGACAGGCTCCTTAGCCGCATCGCTGAGTGTATAACTAGCAGCATTAGTGAGCACCTACACCCATCTAAGATGAGTATTCAATGTGGCATTTAGGGAAACACACATGTACACACACGAAGAAATACGCACGAGTGGCAAATTCTGGTTCATGCATGTTCATCCAGTGATACATATGAGCATGTCCAACGGTGCTTACATGTTGCAAAGACACAGACACAAGTATGACCAAGGGGGGTCAATAATGCTGATTTTCCTCGTCAGCTCCTCGGCAGGCACTGGTTTAAAGAGACATCAATCTGTGATGTCAGCACTTACCTAATGAACCTTTTCAGATCGATGGAGGCACCGCTCTGCTACACAGCCTGCCCTCACTGCATGGCTTGTTTTTATTCTTCCTCTGACTAAAAGCTGGATCCAGCTACAGCGCATCCAGGTGTGTGTCTTCATGTGCGCATTCAGCTGTGCAGCACAGACCTAACAAAGAGTGCTGATGGGCCTATTAATACTGCCTGCATGTACGAGCATTTTTGAAGCGCAAACAAGTCAACTCTAATACACGAGTCGATATACATGTATTTGTGTACAGATGGGTGTACTGGCACCCTGTAGCAATAAGACCTTTGCAACAGCATGCTTATTTGAATGCTTTCTCGACATTCCTTGGATGCATTGCTGTCATACTTGTACGGTAATGACTATGAGTTTCTCTATCTTTGTAAGAGGGATTTTTAGAAAGTTATGAAGCACTTGTATACAAGAATTTTATAAGTTTGTGCACAAAACTAGGTCTAAACTGCATTAGGTTTTGCAAGTGTTGTCTTTCTGTTTTCATATGTTGAAGAGAAATGCTTGTTTCTGTGTGAAACTCAATGTCCTACAACGTAATGAGATTGAGTTGATTGTAAAAAAAAACAAAAAACAAAACAAAAAAAAGTGCACTGTATCAGACAAGTCTGTCATTGAAAACGGCTCCTGGCTTCCTCTGGTGGCGATAAACCTGTGCAGATGTTTCTTCTTTTTCTTTAAAATGCAATCACTTCATAGGCTTGCTGGCAGTAGCGATGGCGGTGGCAGCAGTGTGAGATGCTGTACAATTAGATTAGTTCCATTTCCTTTGATCGCACTCGCCCTGTCCCATTTTGCATTTGACACTTCAAAAGCAGGAGCCTTCCTGCGCCACTTAATTGACCAGAATAAACATATTATATTGTGATAAGTGTTGCGATTGTTACAAATTGTACGGCGTGACTGACACAAATCACGGCATTAGCTTTGCCTCTCTTATCGGCGGCCTCCTCGTGCCTTTTCAATAAACAATCTGGTAGACGGAAAAGAAGAGGAGCGAAAAAGCATGGCGAGAAAGAGAGGGAGGGATTGATGGCAGGCGAGGCGAATGGGAGCGCTGTGGCCATGATCTAACGTTTACCCACTTAGCCATTCAAAGAGTCATCTTCTTCCATCAGCGCCTCGCGCAGCTCTGCGTGAGAAACATTATCTTTCCGCAGGAGCTATCATTCACAGATGGCTTCCCCCTCTCAGCAGTCCGCCACCACGCACTTCCAACACAGTATGTGTGCCTGTTTGTGTCTTTCTCTTTCACTCCACATACTTCTATTGGTACGGCCATGCGAGTGGTAAAATACATTTCAGAGAAGGAAGAGAATAATGTGAGTGAACAATATTTCCTTCATGTGTGCGTGTGTGTTTGTGTGAATGTAGAGGCTTGCACGTGCAGAAAGATGAAGAAAGCTGGTGGAGGCATGGGGTTGGGGGAGGATGTGAGCGAGGCTGACGTGTTAATCAGGGAATCAGCGTCCATCCACTAATGTCTGCCAGTGTAAATAAGGCCCACATCTCCTGCCGTCACATACGCTGGCTTTCCAGACCATTAGGCCCGAGCTGGCTGGCTGAGGCGGCCCACTGCTCACAGGAGACTCATTTACGTGTCTATAGGCATCTGTGGCTGGTGATAGGGAGCCCACGTGAAATTAATGGGACCATGGGTGCTGCCAGCAAGCCAGGCAGCTCTCCTGTGCCCACACACACAGCAATCACCAGTGTGTACGCTTGAATGCGCGGGCATGCACACCCAGCGCGAGCATGTGCGAGCGCACACACAGACGTTGAATGGCACATGTGCAGCGGTTTTTATGCATCCCGAGTAAACTAACCTTTGCAGTAAAGATTTTGCAGCTTTATTAGTTTAGGAAATGGCTGTAATTAAGGATAATTCATAATGGCTGCTTCTCCCCTCTCTGTGGTATTAAAGAGGGGCAGGCCTAATTTGACCTGCTTGCATTTGTGCACCAAGGCAGTAAAAAGGGTGGAGTGAGGGATTACGTAGGCACAGAATGTGAAAGGGAAGCCTCTACAAACACCGATATATGGAACGGTCAACAGGCCAGATGAGGGCTATTACCATAAGTTTTAATAGGTCCTTTTAGAGAGAAACAAAGTAACAGTCCCCAAACTTTAAGTTTGCATGAAAGCCAAATATGAACATGATAAAGAAAAAAAATAAGCTTTCAGCATCAAAATGTGTATTCACTTTAAAAGGTTCTATGCAGAAACAGCTAAATAAACTTGGACAACTTTCTCCCATTAACAATAGCAAAAGAAAGAAAATGTTCCAAAACCTCGTGACAAATATTTTAGTTGCCCCTAAACACAAAATAACACAGATCTATAGCCAGTAACTTTTAGTCACGGATAGTGAAAGTGAGGCTGGAAGAATCACCAAGGAGTGAAGGTGTGCATCCGGGATAGGCCAAACTCTCCTTTTACTTTCCCCACAGGGGTGAGAAATGAAACCAGAAGAGGGGATCAATAGCTCCACAGATCCTGCAAACTCCTCTCCATCATTACCTCTGATGAATAATAGAGGACAGTCTCAAGCTCTTTAAGATTCCTGTTGTCACATAATGTCCACAATGAGATCTTCATTAAAAAAAGACAGAAGAAAATGTACCATCACCACAATTGCAAAGGACTGCTTGTATTATATGGTATATTATGCTTAAAGTGCTAGACAATCAGGCTATGCATCTTAATAGTATATTGCGGCAGTTGAATTGACTCCAAGTGCTACACTCACCAGATGTATATCTGTGGAAGCAGAGCTGCAAAAACTCATAAAAAGTGACAGAAGCATTGCTTAATGGTAAGAAAAGACCATGCAATATTGATTAATTGTAATTGATATTGCAATTGTCAGCAACAGTATCACAATAGTTTCCTGATATCGAGCAGCTCTACTTTGAAATATATCAATATACATTTAAATAGGTTGATTAAAAACAAGTTAACTTTTTCAAAGGGAAAGAAACTACCAAAACGTTCCAGATGCGCCCAACATACTGCAAAACATTTTTGACAATGAATATTCTCAAATATGAGGGCTCCTCACTTTGAAGTTAAAGCCGCACCTGTTCTCTTTAAGACTTTTGCAGAGTTTAGGCATTGAGCACCAGTGATGCTCGGACCGTGAGCCTTTAAGTCAGAAAATCAAGAGCAGCTGCTTAAACCTACCCACAATCAATGATGGCGTAGCAACCTGTCCAAAATGTGATTTCCACACTGTCCGCCGCATCTTTCACACATTATCGATTCTCTTCGCTTGTAACATTTTCTGTTAATTCTGTTCACCCACACAAAATCTATATGTGTGCATTTCAAAGCAGGCATCTGAGGCTGAGCACAGACTGCCTCAGCTCTGCAGCCAAGACAATCACTGTCAATCTACCTAATGACCAAGTGTCTGCTGATGCATGCTACTGAAGTGGGGTGGGTCCCCGGGTGCAACATGAAGCAGAATAAAGAGTATCCCCTTATTTCTCAAAGTGTTGAAACTGTTGAAAGGCTGTGTAAACCCTCCCCTGCTGGAGCTTCCTCAATGCTTCACACTTTCCTCTGAAACTTTAGTTCGATCAAAGAGAATGGGGCTCCTAAATAGAAGAAATACAGGGCAACTAGGGTCGGGGTGAATCACAGACTGCAAAAGGAAAGGAAGTCTAGAATATTCTGAATGTGAGCATTAAATTGGGTAGAAAGGATAGCTCTAACGACGAATGGGACAAGAAAAAGTATAAGAAAAGCTGAAACTAGGAAGTTATTGGATGAGAAGTTGTGATCTTGTCCAGGAAAAACTTGCCCCCTTTTCATCGCTCCAAGCACTATTACGCTGTGAGTGCAACCCTTTCCTGAAGATGGAGGAGATTGAATCAGACCTGCTGACTCGCAGGCCTTCTCAGCAGCAAAATAAATGACAAGGCGAGTGCTGGTGAAAGGAGCGCGAGGGCAGCCCAACGGTGTGACCCCGCTGATGAGATGAGAGGCAGTCCAGATCTGCCAGACATGCTATTAGAATCTGAGACAGAGAAGGGACCTGTAGAGAGAGGGAGGAAGAGATGCTGGGAGCATGGTGTCACTTTATCAAATTCTTCCCTGGCACACGGTAACAGAGGTCAGGTGAAGAGAACCATGCGGGGGGAGCGGAGAGTGTAAAGCAGAGGGAAAACACATTGCTGCTCTAATACCTTTCATAAAGAGAAAAGCCTCCTTATCCGACAGCCATGATTAAATATAACCTGAGTGCTGGAAAACTAACCCCCATACCCTGCCCAGGCCTAAGTTTGTGTGAGGACGTGCATGTTCTTGTGTACACACTCGGGGTGAGGAGGGTAAAAGCAATTTGAGGAGATCTTGTTGGGTGAGTGGAGTGTATGTCTTTGTGCCATAGAGGGGTGAGCAGAGGAAGGAGCGGACGCTTGATGTGCTCATCGTGCCCTATGGCTCCGTGACACCATCCGGGTACCGCTCAATGTGTTAGACTTCTGTGCTCCTTAAAATTAATGCTGTCATCAGCAGCTGAAGCTAAAGTGAGATGGTGTAACTTTAGCTGAAGAATAGCTGCCGTGGCCTTATGATGCCATTAGAGAATAATGACATTCAGGTGTCAAATGGCTATTGCTCTAAAAGCATCACAACTTGACATGATGCTTTTTTTCTCTTTCACATTTCACCAACATGCAAGCTACCATAGGATATACAATAAAAAACAAACTATACAGGCAATATATCAAATCACTGGTTATACCCCTCTATGGCAGAAGCAGGTTGAGTCCTCTCAATACATCAATATGTCTCTCTTTTTCCAAGCATGTGGGTCAAGAGTTTAGTAAACTCTTTTTGTACTGTAACTTGAGTAATATGATATCATTAAGTGGGAAAAAGCTGGAAAAACACTTCATGGTTACTGTTAAGTAAGGTGGAGGATCAGTGATGCTGTGGGACTGATTTTCTTTCAAAGTCCAGCAGAAGTTTCTTCTCTAAGCAAGATGTGAGATACCAGGACATTTTAAGTTTTCATCATAAGAATCCCATTTAAGTGCTTTTGCAAACACCTTTACCACAGGTACCAACACCAGAGTAGGGACCGGTATTTATGATAAGAGACAACATGTGCACTTACTCTAACCTTTCCCTTAAATGCTCTTTGACGTCTAACCCTACCAATGAAATATAGGTTGTATTTATCTGAGACAGCTTCTTTATGTGCCAAAAGAAGAACCTGGAAATTCAAAAACAGCAAGACAACACCATCAGATTTGATGAGCCAATATATCCTATAACCTTATTTTAGATATATGCCTATGTGGTCCTCAGAGATAGAGAAAAATTGGGCCATCAGTGTCACTCAAAGCCCCACTGTGGAGCCTTGTTTTCTTGATCTAATAGAAGGTAATGATCCAGAGAGCAGGGCTAGGCTTCCACCACCGTAGAGCAGGCCTCCGGGGGCTACTCCACCCCTGACAGAGCCAGTGGTCGTGGCAGTGCAATAAGAATAAACACATGCAGGCGGGGAGTCTATTTGGCTGAGAGTGATGGCTAGCTTGTTGCTTATCCCAGCCCAATAAATCTCCATACAGGGCCGCGAGATGAGCACCGCTTATCTCATCAGCCCCGCGACTGATGCCTCCGACCGAGTGCCGCCGCTCACACCCCTGATTTATCACGAACACGAGAGGGGAGAAGTTCCTCACCACAGCAAAGCTAAAATAGAGGGGAAGAGGAAGGAAGGGTGGGAGAAAATGAAATAAAAAGGGGGAGGGAAAAAAGACATATTGAAAAGCAGAGGGCACAGGCAAATAATGCAGAAATATAGAGAGCAAACAGAAAGGTTTTCAAGGAAAAACATGGAGGCTTTGGCGTGAGGCAACGCAATAATCTAAAAATAAAAACCGCCTAACCTGAGGGGGAGAAGAGGAAAGCTCGGGGGTAAATGTCACCATCTCCGTGTCAGAGAGCTGTGGTGAGGGGAATTGCACTTGACGGCTAGATTCTTTGGGATTCAGCAGATTTTTAAAGACAGAAAGAAAACAGAAAGTAAGACTGGGCAATAATATTCCAAAGAGACCAAACGCGTTTTGTCCTGTAGCGAAACATGCCCTTCTTAGAGCTGACGCTGGTAAAGCACACTCCGTACTGTTATCTAATGGGCTGCTTATTGTCCAAAACAAAATAAAGTGAAGATTCTTCTGAAAGTTTTTAATAAACATTGAATCTCCTGCACATACTGCAGGAAGCAAAGTTCAGTTGTGGTGTTTGAGATTAGGGGTGATTGACACCATGTTAGGCAATCAATTGAACAGATGGAGTATTAGAATTCACAGCCTTTTCGGTATCCTCTCTCAGCTTCCGCAAACATGAGGACAAAACTTTGGTGCTATGAACGAGTCTGTGCCCCCATCTGCCCACCCACTCCCAAATGTGGGGAACTGGTTGGCCCGCTACCAGTAGATGAACCCAGGCATGGCTAGAGGATGAGAAGGGGGCTTGTCTCGTTGACGGAAGTTGGCAGCAGCAAGAAGAGCATTGGTTTGGGGTGATGGGGACAATGAAATGGAAAGAAGGTTCATGGAGACTAGGAGATTTATGCCAGCCTGACTGTCAATCACTGAAGGCGAAAGTCAAAGCCGGCAAATCAGAAAGGCAGCCCGCAAATTGATCCGTCTCTCATTTTACCTTGCTCGCTGGCTTTTTCTCCATCTTGTGGCCATATGAATTAGTGTGGTGTGAGGAGAGAATAAAGGAGGTGGGAGGGGAGGAAGGGGAGTGACGGGAAACAGACGGGTATAATATTCTCATCACTCTTCACTCCGCAGTCGCTGGTGAGGAGCGTGGCCCAGGGCACTCAGCGGCCCAGCCAGCCGCCTCGCAGACCCTGCAAATATTCCTAAACCTCAATTTTTCATATTTCCCTGTATGCATAAGGAGATGAAAAATCATCCGATCATTTGTATTGTCTGACTGAGGTTATACACAAATATTAGTTTATCTACCGCACCTAAGATTGCCTCCCTAAGCAAGACGGATTGGTCTTTTGGAGAGGGCAATATTCCCCGGGAACATATTCAGTCCATCTTTTATGTGCTGCAATTCACAGAGCAGCAGGTATGAGTTCTATTTTCAGACAGGCTCGATAAAACTGAACACCCGACAGGGACGGTGCTTATTTCACACAATACGCTTTAATTGCAAGACAGTTTTCGGCTGGATAAAATTTATAGTTCTCCAAACTGATCTAATGCAAAGACGCTCGACATCTAATATTCACATTCTCTCCGCATTTACTGAACACTTAGCTAAAGTGAATATTAAAGCAGAACAAGCTTGGGAATCAATTTAACTTGAGAAAAAGTAGGAAAACGGAAAGAGAAAAAAAATCCCCTCTTCAAATCACAGTCTCAATCGATTTCCTTTACCTCTTCCCTAAACTACTAAGTGTCTGGTCCTCGGCTTGGAGCGTGCAAGAAAGGGAGAACGTAGGGAGGAGGCGGTGCAAAGAGGAGTTCTGGGTCAGAAATCACTGGGTGATTATTCACCACTCAGCCATGTGTAAAACTCATTAGACAATGCGTAATGCCTTTAATCAAATCAATGGCACAAGCAACTCTAAACTGATAGCTCCCATCAAAACTTACATAAAGCATGGCAAATTTCTCATTCAATGATAAAAATAAGTGATGGCTTACGAATTATCCTCAAAATGGACCTAATTGTTCTGTGTCTTCAGATCAATACCACGGAGGGAAATAAATAAGAAAAACGATAAATGAGAAAAGTTAAGAGTGGGAACTGCAACAAAGAGGACAGAAAGGTTGTCTTCTTTAAAATGAAAGATTTTATGCTTGCAAGATGCTACATCTGACCGCAAAGATAAGGGCTGCTATTAAAATAAGCTTTTTCACATTTTGCAACATCAAAAGCACAAACTACAATGCTTGTTATTGGGATGTTTTCTTCGCTGGAGTTTTTAATATTTCTTTACAAGTGGAAATGTTAATAACGAGGTCTGCTTATGCATACTGAAGCCCCTAAATAAAATCCAATTTAGGCAATTACTTGATAGTAAATAGGGATCCTGTTGAGATGACAACTATAAATCATACAGTCCACAAACCTAATCTTTATGACAGGCAAAGCAAACTTTTGGAAAGAGACAAAACTGAACTTCTTGGTCAATGTGTAAAACACAATATGAGGAAGTTTAACTGAAAATAAAACCCCAACAATACTATGAAGCAAGATGGTGGTAGAATTATATTGTGCTTCAGCTCCTTCTACTTACCAGTCAACTTATTACTGTTTACCTGTTATCACTCATGCTGGACTTAAAACTGAAGGAGATGGAGCTTTTGAATCTTTGCCACTGCAACAGTTTAAGGTGCTTCCACAGTGTGTATAAGATTCAACTTCTGTGTATGTTTTTAAAAGATAAAACTTAAAACAAATTATTAAGCTTTACAGACTTAATAATTTCAGTAAAAGGGGGTTCTACAAATTATTTTATTGACTCAGGTTGCCTAAATACAAATGTATTTTTCAAAATATGTTAAATAGCATGTATTATATTTGACCACTTCATAATTATGAACCATAAACTTTGTGTATAAAATATGTAAAAGTTTGCAACTGTAAAGGTAAGGGTATGAATACATATGCAATGCACTGCACATGCAATAGGTGTGTAATTTGCAGGCTGGTCAATGTTGCAGCCTTGGAAGCGGGAACAATTAGACATGGCAAAAACAAAATACCAAACAGGGAAAATCCATCAAAACGAACAGCAGGACAAGCTCTCCTCATAATCATCTTTGCCTTCTAAGTCTCCTCAGCAAGCTTTGAGTTAGTGACAGACTCGTTTGGCAGGGCGGGGGTGTGGGGGGCTGTGGGTAATTAGGCGGGTGGAGGTACAGATGTTGAGCTGTGGAGGACCCTAACCGGGACACTGAGAAGCACTGGAGCACAAACAACCCTGCATCTGCCTCTCTCTGCCAGCTCTAAGTACCCCTCTTTGTCAGGGTATGGGTCTTCATTTTTTACTGTTGACAGGCAATGTTATTTCAGTTATTTGGTGGCATCTGGTTAGGCTGGTCGAGAGAGAAAAGGAATGAGAGGAGAAAAAAAAACAGCAAACACACGCACACACATCCACAGGACACACTTTAATTAATTGCGGGGAGATTACATGGTCTTCCAACCGTGTAGTTTGTCATCAGAGCCCATTACACACTTCTATTAGATGTTTCTTCACAGTGTCATGTGTAATTTGAAGGAGAGTCTTGGTGGAGGATCTCTGAAGTAAGGTGAGGGCCCTAATCGGGGGGACTTAAGTTCGTTTCAACTGCAGCAAAAATAAACTGCGCCACACCTCAATTAGTACACAGCAGAGTGTAAACAAACAAGTCTTACAGAAGCAGTGCATATTTCATGGTGTGTCACTCACTCACAGCGACACTGAGGGATGTGGTTGTTTCCAGGCCCGCCGCGGGTCTGCCGCACCACGGTGGCATTGCTCTTCATTTCCGCGGGAGAAGCTTTATTTTCATTGCCAAGCAATGAAGTGTCTTTGTATGACTGGGGTGCACACCACAATCAATCTTACAGCAGCAGAGTTAACAGGACAGAAACCAATGCAGCCGTTACTCGGCACAGAACATTACCAGTGTATGGACTCATTATTCATCAGAGGCTCCATTAGACACCGCTCACTACGCTGCCACACTGGATATGAGGCGGGGAGTCAATGCTGCGTCACACACAACACTGCCCACAGCGCAGGAGCACCGAAGACAAATCATGCACGCCGTCTCGGATAGGAATATGTTTCTTCAGTTTTACCGTTTTAATTTGAGGCTTGTTAATCTGAAGGCAAATGCGTGCTTACTTTTTATCTTTGACCGTTAAAGAAAATATGTTAAAATGAACAGATTCAGAGTGACTCGCAAAAGCATTCATCCGTCTTAAACTTCTCTAGGCTTCATCACATTAGACCCAGAAACATAAATACATTTTATTCAACGTTTTTTTTTTTTGTGCACAAATCTAAAGTGGAAGGAAATAAATGCATTATTGTCAAGGTTCAAAACAAAGATCCCAAAACTGTTGCATGTGTTTGTATTTAGCAACCCCGACTCAAGCACCTTTGTAGATATAGAGTGAGATTTTTGCTCAGTCTTCTTTGTGAACTAGCTCAATGTTAGTTGTTAGTCAGTCTATTTCAGTTTCTCAATTAGATTGAAGTCTGGGATTTGACTGGGCCCTTTTAACATATTAATCTGCCTTGATGTAAACCAGTTGCAGTTCTGTATGTTTAGGGCTGCTGTTCTGTTGGAATGTGAAACTTTGCAACAGTCTTAAGTCTTATAACCTCTGACAGGTTATTAATTTATATTATAAAATACATTTACAATGTACTTTGCTCCATCCATCTTTTTGGCTACTTTCAACAGCTTCCCTGTGGCACCTGAGGAAAAACATTTCCACAGCATGACACCACCATGCTCTACCGGTGTGGGGATGTATTCATGCTGATGTGCATTCAGAGTTTTTCTCTGAAAGCATAAAACTTGGATTTTGGTTGCATTTAACAAGAACGCTATACACTTCTAACATTCTTCCAACAATTGCCTTCTTCAGATTTGTAACATCAGATTTGTAAAATGTAAGATTAATAATTATCCTGTCAACAGATTTCCCTGTTTCAGCCATGGATTTCTCCAACTCTTCCAGAGGTAAAATGAGCCCCAGTGCCGCTTTTCTGATTTAATGGTTTCTTTGCCTGGCTTGTCAGTTTATATCAGGGGTGTCTAAAGAGCTGCCTGGGAGCCATTTGCAACTCTTTAAATGATGTTTAACAGCACTGGGTGCACACAAAGTATTTATCTTTTATCAGTCACACTGTGCTTTCATTTTAATTTCACGTTAAACAGGACCACAAACATCCAGTGGTTTTCACTCAAGTTAGTGCGCCCATTCATTAAACCTGACAAACAGTGACCCATTTCCCATTCTCGCATCTGATCACAGAGTACAAAGAGACCCCCAACCAACACATCAAAATTTAAATCAAATTAAGTTTTTTTTTTCAAATTCCTGATACATTTCCTACAAAAACTAGATTAGTATTACAACAAGTATTTTTAAAAATGTATCCATTTATATTATGTTTGTAAAAAAAAAAAAAAAACAATAATTTGGCCTGCATTGCAAAAGTCTGGACATCACTGGTTTGACTAGCCTTTTCTTTGTGGGAGTGTCTTCATCCTTCCTTTCAGGAAAATAAATGGAAGCGCTCCATGTCAAGGTGAAACTAACTGCAAGGAGTGGTCTTCATGTTGCTGTTTCTTGTCTGATCTTATCTTGCAAACCTTTGTGGTCTTCACAGAGGCACTGTATACGTTTACAAATTCTAATTAAATTACACACACTTGGAATTTATTTGCAAATTGGGTTACATTTAACAGCAGTTAGTTGCATTTGGATTTTATTTCAGGCCACCAGAAAAAAGGGGACTGAATACAAATCTTTGCTGCAGTTTTCAGATTTTAATTGGTAAAATCTTAAAAAATAAAAAAAAAAAAAACAAACTTGTTTTTTCTACGTTATGGTTATTCACTACTTTGTGGTAATGGGCCACATAAACCCCTAGGTTTTTATTTGCAACATGCCAGAATGTAGAAAAAGATAACATTTTATGAACATTTTACTAAGAAACTGTATTTCTTTTGTTTCACTCAGATTTTGCAATGCTGCAGCAGTTTCAAACTCATCAACAGCATATATAGTCAGTTCAGGACAAACACTCATCTATTTGTCGTTTTTCTTTTATTTTTAAAATGCACAACATGTGGGTCTCTAAAATATCCGAGAAAACTGTCAACATTTTGCAGGCACTTTCATGTGTCCCAATGCTGGTAACCAACACTCTGACAGTCTGTGTGCCCTCATGGGCCACCATCACAGCTGGTAAAGTAGCTAATGGCACAGCATTTAACAGTCAACATGAGGGAAAAGGGAATAATAGACTATAATTTATACATCAGTGTAATTACCCCAGCTCTAATTGGCCACACATATTGTGTAAACTTGGAGAATTTCAACTGCAGCGTCACATTCAGGATTTTACAACATTAGACAGCAGTTAAAAGTGGTGAGAAGACAGACAGTGGGTGCTGGCTGCTGAGCGGTACCAGGGTGGCAGCGCACAGCACATGAGGTGTCCCTTATGAGCCTGTCTGCTTTTTTTCCTCCCTCCTTGCTGTCAGCGCCGTAGCCATAACCATCCCCTGCCATCACTGCCAGTCGGGCCTGGGACAGCTGCTCACCAGAACAACCTCAGCACACACGTGCAGCTCAACTTCTATGGCAAGCAGGCGCAGGGACCCTTAGTAATTGGGCTTTCTCACTCCACAAACCAAAAACAAGTGATAGCACATTCCTGTCTTGCCACACTGGCAGTTAAGAAATGGCACAGTAAAAGGCAGCGCAAACAAACATCCACGAAGACGGCAACACTCAGATTGTTGCAAACCAGGCAATAAACAGCAGCCCCTGGAACAGAAGGTCAGGCAAAACCCGGTCAGGTAAACAGGAAGCCCTCCTGCAAACAGGAAGTGACATAGGTCCTCGGATCTAGATGTACTACATCTATCTGTGTAGCACGTGGAGAAAGTCAAAAGAACGGCTAATGAGCAGAGCAAAGACAAAGGTATGGATGTTTACAAGTGTCTGACTTCAGTTTGAGAGGAAACTGAAGGCAGACTAAAATGGAAATTGAGGACAAACAATCAATGCCTCATTATAATCTCACAACATGCATGCAGGCTTGTTTTTATACCCTTGTCAGTTTATTGTGAGAGCCTAATTTTGGCTTGTGTTTGTTATGCTACCGCTATTACAGGCTGATGTGTCCTCATTCTTAATTTCTGTCCCAGTTATTTTTTATTGCTTTCTTGTTTATCTTCTTCTCAAATGTTTCCTGCTGTACTCTAGAACTTCTCTGCAGTATCCATGTGAATCCCCAGCTGTAAAACAGTTAAGAGGATGACATATCTCTCTCATGCTTCATCTGCAACATTATCTTTTCATCCTCTTTTTCTTCCCAGGCCAGGGAGAACAGGAGGGTGGTGGGGGGCGAATGTTGATGTCTGCTAACTAAACTCCAACCCTCAGTCAAACCTGCAATTACTGCCATGTCTCTCTCTACCTTAAACATTGCTTAACAAGAAAAATATGCCAATATGCCGCAAACGCTTTAATTTGGGCTCCAGAATTAAACAAGCTGCTTGAAGCTGTGTTGTAAATTACCCTGAGGAATGTGCAACTCGGTTCAGACACAAAGCACACATTACTTAGACTCCTTCAATAACAGAACACTTATAATTTGTCCCATTTTGGGGATATTTATTGTTTTTCAACCTGTTCTCCTGTCCTATTGGACCTCTGTGGCCTCGGGCACACGTTCTTATCTGATGCTGTGTCAGACATTTGTTATAAGACCATAACACAACGCCCGTCTTTGCAGAGGAGATGAACCTCTTCCTTGACAAGTAAGGACATGGCTACATAGTCACTAATATGCAAAGGAATCTGTCTGTTCCATGTCTGCCTGTCTCTCATTGAAGCTGAACAAAAACATTTTTAATAGAGTTGACATACTTTTATTTGGGTGTATTCGTGAAGTTGCATGAAACACTTCAGAGTTTGACTTTGAAACCCTAAATACAATATATTTAGTGTAAACTTCAGTTATTAGAAGGGTTATTGAACAAATCTTTGATCTCTTGTTCTGGTTGTCCAGGAATCTGACAACACAGCATGCCAGAGTTTTCACTCTAATGAGGTAGGTTGGATGGATAATAACTCCAAGTTCTGAGCTCTCATGATCACCAACACCGGAGGGCAGGACTTGGTCCTAAACAGGCCTTAATATCTGGCTCGGTGTCCTGCCCGAGGCTGCTGTCAATGAATGATGAATCAGACACACCTGATGGCTCTATCTCTAACAAGGATCTTGGAATCCTCATCAGAGCACTTACTGAATCGTGATTAATTCCCTCCAACACTGCTGACAGAGAAGGTGCTTCATCTGTCGCTGTTCACTTTGCCTGGCTAGGCCCCGAGCAAGAAACAGACAGGCGGAGATGGAGCATTACAGAGAGAAGAAGAAGGTGTAACGCAGTTTAGCTGCTGGTAAAACAAACAATATTGAGAGCAGTGTACTGTAAAGGAGGAAGAACAAAGCGTATGACTGATCCGCTGGCAAAGCTTTTTATTTAACAAAGAGCGCACTGTGAGGCCAGCAGAGAGGTAAAAAGACAGCGTATCAAAAACAGCAATGATGAAGTCTTTAAAAATAATGACAAAACCAAAGTGGGATGCCAAATGAAGAAAATGGCTGCCAAACAACAAAGAGATTACTGCTGAGAAGTGATGAAACAGGGTGATGTCTAAGATGTGGTAACTATAGGAGACAGACACTAATATGTTTTGGCATCTTTAAACCTTTTATTTCTCCCTGGGGAAGTAAGCTCAGGACAAACAAAAGGCCAAAGATTGCACATTATATTCAAGCACAAGACGACATGCACGATAAAACCATCATGAGCTTCATGTGCCATTTGCACGGATCCAACTTTGCTCTGATACCAATAAATAAAATGCAGTCTAATTGACTGCCTTAAGAAGTTGTCCAAGTGGAACATGTTTTACTTCTGCTTAATCTATAAATCAAGCTGTTCTGTCAAGACAGAACATTAGAGAATATTTGTAAACAAACAGTGTCAGAAACACCAATGGACATACAAGAGGTCAGAGGTGGAGGGGTTGAGAAGTTGAAAACACTTTACAGCTCAAAGAGCATTGTTGTAATCTGTCATCCAAAAGTTGACTGAGTCAAACCTACCATGATGGCCTTCCACCTTAAGGTAAAGTCAAGGGAAGGAAGAAAAATAGAGCAGCAGTGAAGAGACCCACTCTTACTCTGGAGGAGCTGTAAAGATAGACAACTCAGGTGAAAGAATCTGCTGACACCAAGTTACGCATTCCACAATTCTCCTTTGTAGAAAGTTGGCAAGGAGACAAACATTTTTGAAAGAAAACTATAAGAAGACATGTTTCCAGTTTTTCCAAAAATATCAAAATGTTACTCAGCAGTACAGGGAAACTGCTCAGAATTGTTAGGAAAACAGATGAAGCTAAAGATGAAATCTGGAATGGACAATCTGTTCAGGGTGCAGAAAACTAGATACTGGGAAGGAGGTTTTCCTGCCATCAAGCTAACAATCCTAAACATACAGCCATATCTATAATGGATACGTTTAGATTCAAGCATATTCATGTGTTAAAATTACCCACTCAAAAAACAGACACAATTTCAAATAAAAGAGTTAAATATAAGTTTGTGGTTGTATTATAACAAGATATCTGGTATATTTTAAATAATATAATATCATACTCCCTGAAGATAATTTCAAAGGACTTATAGGCCTATACAACCCTCTATCCTTACATCTGATTTAAATATTAGTAGTCTTAAGAGATTAGTGTTTACTTATCACTTCTAGGTAATGAGGTGCCCTTTGTGCTCGATTAGAAAGGAGCTGGTTTGCAATACCTGGTTCTTTTCTTGCTGGTCTCCAAGGCTGAAATGGAGAAAAGCCAAATCAATGCTTGCTGCTCTACCCCTGTCATCACTGATATCATAAGAAAGTGCTAATTAACTTACTTCAACCTCTGGAACAGCTCTGACCAGAGGGCTAATGTAGCTTAATCGCATGTGGGGCCCTGTGCTTACTTCCCTCGGACTTTCTCGCTTCCCAGTCAGAGGTAATCGATTGTAAACTGCAGCTGAGGTCACAGCAGCCCACAACTTCCCCTGCTGACCCCTCCACACCCCCAGGCAGGACCTTAATGGAGCCATGCTCCTTAAAAATCAATACTCAAACTGGACATGGATCACAATATGAGCCACTGCTGATGGGGTCTGACAATTGCTCTTTGAATGTCTGAATGCAATAAATGACTGTTGCAATTCAGACGTTAGTGCATTCAAATTCCCAAAAAATCCCTAAACAGATCTGGAATGCACTTCAACAAAACAGTAAGAAAGGAAACATTCTCCTTTAGTCTGAGTTTACATTTCCGTGCTTCCTCCAAGTAACGTCTTGATCAGGCGCATGCAGAGGAACAAATGTGTGCTACAGAGCAATCTAGTCTATTGAGACTCCTAAGCCCACTCACAGAGCGGGGAACGACCTAGAAGACAACAGCAGCAATAACCAATAAGGCAACCCCATTAATTCCTCCTCACCTTGGGAGGACCTGTTTGAGTGACTGCGTCCTGTTAAGATTAATTCCCGCCTAATACTAATTGGTCCGTCAGCCAATGGGGCCCTGGGGGAACGGTTCCCTTTGGTCAACCCTCGCTGGGGCTCACCATCATTGGAGGGATGCTGATGAGCTGGCATTTTTATCAGCCACTGCATTCCGCCAGAGCTCCCCCAGGGCTCTCCACAAACTATAATTAAATCTCACACAATCCATAATTGTGGTGTTTACAATTACTGCAGAAGAAGAGCACGGAGACACAAGAGGAGGCAGACGGAAGAGCGGAGTGAAAGACTGGAAAAAATGAATGAAAGTGAGTAAAGGAACGGCTTGGCTCCACATTAAAAGGTGAAAAATTAATATTAAAACCTCTTTCTCTTACACCCCGTCTTCTCTCACTTTTCCTTAATAAGCTCTCAGGGCTGTTTGGCAGGGGTAAAGCCCATCACTTATTTATTTTTCCCAGATAGCCCTATTAATCTTCCCCAGGCCGGGAGTGCTCCGGGAGACAGTGATGTGGACTGGATCTGCCGTCCCTTGGGTGCTCCTCGAGGAAGAGCCGTAAATGACCCAAATAAAGGGTACTTTTGAAGGCTGCCGAGAGGCGCCGGCACCATTAAAACTAAATGAAGTGTTTATTAGCCATGCCGACAGCATTCTAAGCGCTGCCAGATCAAGGGCAGTTACAGTTAATGTGTCTCGCCGAAGCAGTCGCAGTTTGTTCTGCCTCACCAGAGGGCCTGGAAGAACCAAAAAGAAATGATTTCTCTTCAATTCTCACACCTGTTTTTCGCTCCTCTGCTCTCTTATTTTCGTCCCATCACCTATCATGCAAATGCCATACCTCCGAACTGTCTCTACTCTCACACCAGCTTTTCCCCCCAGTTATTTAAGCCACATATAGCTACAAAGTGTGACAGCAGCAAGGCATACAGAAGGTAGAATAAAGAGAAATGTGTTGAGAGTCTCGGCAGAAAGGGCCCCCATTACACTGACACCATTTGGCTGGTCAGGAGACATTGACAGGGAACCAAATGCTACTTTTAAGGCTTTGATTGCTCTGCTTTCTGAAATTTTCCCTAAAAAGTTTTCCTGCCCTCTAATTATATTCTTCGTTTCATTTAAGCTTTTAAGCAGCCAGACAGGCTTTTTTTAAGGGGTGAAAAGATAATTGAGATCTGGGCTCAGTTTCACTGTTACTGTTTATAAGGTTTCAGCTTTTAATGAAAAAAATGAGCTGAAATTGGATTATATGGGGAATAAACTGTCCATTCATCATCTTTATATTTTCCTTTATTAGGCAGAGTTATTGCAGCTATGGCAAAAAACAGACATCTATATTTCCAAGAACACATTTCAGAGCAAATTCAGCTCCTCAAACAGCTCTTTGGCAGTTCTAAAGATTCTTTAAAATGGTGCTATTTTCTTATTAGCTCATCTTTTAACATTTTAATGCAATATTTCTTTCCCAAGTTCATGTATGCTTCCTCCCACAATATTACCATGTATGAGTGAGAGTAATGACGCTCATTTAGAGTTGAATTAAAATTCCAAACAATGAAAGCTGCAAAAACTTTCATACACCTCAAAACACATATCTTTTTTTTCTTCCACACACATCTCTAATTATTTTTCATCACCTCAAGCAGTGTACGATAATATCCCAGTTCCCGGTTCTGACTTGCCTTTTCTATGGCTGACACAATATCAAGCAACCTCCACCCTTCCTGCCCCCACGTCTCCTTAGCTATTCTGTTCTCTCCCGAAAATGAGTTGGAGACTCGACGACAGTCGTGAATGAAGTTCTCAGTCACCGTTGTGGGGCTTCGTATGAAGATTGATGTTGGACACAGCGCACTTCCGAAGTCAGAGGCTGCAATTACAATCCGGAGTGATTATCCTTGCCCATTAATAGCAGCAGATAGCATGTCACAATCAAGGATGTGCATAATTAATCAGTGGTTACTCTTTGCACCCTCCCTCCACCGCTTTTCCTCTGGGCTATTTTCAATGTAAAACAGGGTTATGGACAATTCCCAGCAGTGCAGACTAAACACACCGCCCAAAGCTTACAAGACGATGTGGGTGCCGCTATTGACAAAACATCACTAACTAGTAATGAACACAGTGAGGGCTGAGACTAATTCCTGATTCCTTCATTTATCTTCCCTGCACACTATCACAACCACATGCCTTCAACTTAGGTCAGTTAAGATTAGAAAAACACAGCACACTTTCCAACAGCGCATTATTTATGTTCTTTTTTTTCTGTTGATGTTAGCGTACTTCTTTTAATAAGAGCAGCCCGATATTATAATCATCATTTTTCTCAATTTCTTTTTGATGTCCAAAAAAAGCCTCCAGGCAAGGTAGAAGAGAGAAAAGGAATTCACACCAACACAGATCCTTTTTTAAATTTTTTATTTTTTCACATCTTCACCTGCACTGGTTTAACACACTGTTTGTAGATCACTATCAAAGCTTTCCTCTCTCTTTATTTGACCTTCCTCCCCAGAAGTAAACCCCAGGTTGATTCCCTTCACAACAAAACAACACTGTCAAACCTAAAGCCCGCTGACTTTCAAACTTTCCTTTGCCGTACACAAGACTTTCTGCTCACAGGTCCTCCGGAGAGCTGTGCCTTCCATCAATGCCAAGCCCAAACAGAGAAGCGTCGGCTCAGTCGCTGTGATTTATATAAGTTATTATAGCCCATTACAGAACAAAAAAATCAGGACAAAAACCCCACTTCACAACAGAAACCGGCCAAACAATGGGACCACAGTGGCGAGTCGTGCCGTTCGGGCGGGTGAAGTCCAGCAACATGCCTGGGCCTCCACTCATCACACATTGTCTTTAATCTAATTCTACACATGGTTTCGTTTCAATTCGAATCAAAAGCTCTCATGTTAACAAACCATAACAGATCTCCCTTAATCCGCCCGGCAACAAAAGATGGATGGATGCAAGAGACACTCCGCCTCTTCGTCCCTGGAATCAAACCTAATTTGCATACAAAACACTAGCTGGAGGTAAGGGCATATATTAAAGCCATTATTTTGTGTTGTTCTCACAGCAAAAAGTTTGCATAATTGTGTTTAGCATTACGTGGGATGGAGACTCACTATCCAAGAGCAACTTCAAATCCTTCCTGTTGCTGCTGGCCATCTACAGTCCTGCGTTCCCTTGATAATGCTGTTAGTAGACAAATAGGGACTTGGCTCTTTCTCTCTTTCAATAACCAATATGGAGACACTATTGCTTCAAAGGCTCGCACGATGCAATATAAGTATTCATGACCTTCCTCAACTATGTCCTCCACAATATTACTACAGCAGCTAAACATAAAGCTTTACCAACTCACAAACTGCTCTCTGGAAAGGAAACATGTATTGATGATTGGGGATGGAAATAAAAATAATAACTTGAGATAAAGTTAAATTCACATTTTTACTGTATAATAGTGACTTTTGTAAAATACCAAGTAGAGAAACAATACAATATTCCCGAAAATAGAAATTTCTTGTCCTAAAAGAATTCAGAAAAAGTAGTTGATATGTTAAGCTGGAATTATTATTCTATGATCATTTTTTATCATAGAATAAAACCCCAAATTTTGCTTCAGCTGCTCTCTTTTTGTTGCAGCAAGATTGTGTGGTGAATCAAAAGAGATGATAATTCACCAATTGTGCTCATCTTCATAGTTTTTCTGTTAAATCCAGGATATAATTTACGGTTCTCCATTGATTTGATTTGATAATTCCCAAAAGAACATTTCCCTTTTGTCTGTGCTCTCTCTGTAGATAATACCCTTGACTCTGTCCATTGAGCTTCTTTGTACATTTTACACCAGTTGGCAAGAAGAAACTTGACTGTAATGAATTATGATTGAATTTGCATCTCTTTATGTGATTTAATTGCATTAGACTGATGAAATAATATATATTATTGAATATAACTGTGATATGTTTATTTTTCTTTTGAAGGACCTTGAGATGAAATTTGTTGGAAATTTTAACTGAACTGAACTAAATCTTTATCAGCTCTTCAGACTCCCTAACTGACCATATTTTGATGTTGACCTGGAAAAAGCAGGATCCCAGTTGAGATTAGATAAAGTTGGCTTTAAATTCACAAGATAGTATTTTGCATCTGTTGAGTACTAAAGAAAAAGCATTCACTAAACATGAATATTAAAGAAATGTTCTGTGAAAAAATTTTCTAATTACTTTATGCTTTCTTTTAAAGGAGCCAAATGTTCAAGAAATCCGGACGTGGCCCGCAGGCCTTAAGTTTGACGTGTCTGAACTACCATAGACATTTTCAGCTAAAAAGACTTGGGAAATTGCCAAGTGATAAAATATTAATTTAGGTCTGTTAAACCGTTTTGGTATTTTTCACAAAGTCAATCAAAGACATAGAAACAAATTGTGTCTGTGTGACAGGCGGTTGGTTACAAAGTGTCTTGACATTTTTTTTGGAACCTGGATCACTGCCAAGTTCTCTATGAGGCGCAGACTCAACACTGGTTCAACAACAAAGTTTAGTCGCTTCTCATGTTAAACGGCTTACAAAGACAAAGAAATAAGAACATCCCTTTGTAATTGGTGAGGTTTTACAGAACAAGTAAAGTCACTTGAAACTAGGTGACCTGGAAAAGGAAACTTAAATGGGTATCACTTCAAAAAATGTGCCATGCCAAACATGGATGACAGCATTGTCAAAGTATGTGTTCAACGAATGTTTCTCAACAAAATACCAACTGGGGAGAAAGAAAATGATTGCAAAACTCAGCTCTTACAACGACAATGTGACAGTAGGCCTCAGGAACGTGTTCCACTTCGAGATCACCAGTTAGGGAATTAGTCAACGCTAATGTGGCCACTTTGCAAGATCAAACACTAGAAGGGTTAGTCACTGGCAGCAGGACTGTATAATAAGCATAAAAACATGTCGGAGCAGGAGGTCTAATTTGCAAAATTCTTCCTTAGTCAAACACCAACAGCAATGATGAAAACCTGACTTGTACATCTGTTTATGACAGCCACCTCAGGCAAAGTGTGAAAGGGCTGAATCAAACATAATTCATTATGTTGATGTAACGCTTTCTTTCCTTTTTTTTAACAAACTCACCACCTTCATCCTGCACACACAGACAGACACAGGCAGCTCTCTCTTCAGGTGCCATGACGTTTATCTAGATCTCACCATATATCTTTGGGATATGCAGTAACTCTCTCAGCTCAACTTGCTGGGCCCTGTTCCTGTCCAAGGTGCCTGGAGGGGGTTTTACAGCACACCTGTGTGTCAAACAGGACTCGAGCTGTCCTGAGCTTTTTTTCTTTCTTTTTTTTTTTTCCAGCAGTGTCCTTGCCTCCTGGTGGCTTGAGAGCGGAAGCACAGATCATGAAAAAACATAAGCCATCTTCAAACACATACATAAAGGCCTCTGCGGATGCTTTTATCATGCTGCACATTAGCCATGCTCCGTTCATACATGTGACTGGGTTCCCTCAAAGGTGCGCTCGTATCATATGTGTGCAGCCCTGTCATCTGCATAGACGCGCATGCACACACACCAAAAGCACATTCATATTAGCATGTTGTCATGGTTGTGTGAGCGGCAGCTGGGTATAAATTGCAAACGGGTCTAGCGTAATGAGGACTGATGGCTTATGCCTGCTGTATATTCCAGGAGGGTGTCTTCTGACAGCTTTGGGAGCCGATAAAGTAATAACTAATAATGTGCAGATAGCAGCGCCACTGTGTGACAACTGTGCTGCAAGAGGCTGTGTGTGACTGAGGGAGTGACTGAGCGGCAGGGACGGAGAGAAAGAAAGAGAAAAGCAAAGTGAGAGGATGGGGGAGATGAGAGAGAGGTGGGGGGTGGGGGGGCTGTGCTGTTGGGGCTTCCTTTCAAGTTTCAAACACAACCTCCGGTGATGGTTTCAAACCTAATTCACTACCTCCAATAAACACACAGGCAGAAAGAGAATACATAAACTGTTTAACAATCACTCACTTTGAAAAAAGAGGGAACAGAACAGAGGGAGGGGGGCGACTTAGGTATCCATCCGGCATTGCCTTTTTATAATCCGTCAAAACTATAAACAGAAATTGAAATAAGAAGAGCTCAGATAGGTGTGCAGGAGAAACACGAGGGACAGAGTAGGCTGCGCTTCCCCACCTCCCTTTCTCAAGGTTCAACATGGAGCCTCCTCCATAAATCATAGTCCCCACCGCAAGAAGACTGACGAGTGTCAGAGTGACAGATGACACTGTGCATACTGCTTTCTGCCTCCTCTCCTTCTTCCACTACAGCTTTGCAGGAGTCCAATCCACTGTCTTATTGATAGGCGTTCTGGCTCGGTAATGCAGAGCAGGCGAGCACCACAACAAATACAATAGCAGTCTGTGTACACTGGAGAAAGAGTTGCAGAGAGCCAAGGGGTCAGCTGAAGTTTAGTCTTGGCTCGCTGAATGTTGACTACTTATTCTGCAGATTTTCTGCTCATTGTTAAACTCTTTAGAGTTTCCCTTTACTACGGGAAAAAACAACCACCTGGCAGCATACAATCCAAAGATGACAGCTTTGAGGGAGATTTAAAGGCAGGCCAGTCTTTTTTCATGGTATACCACTGTAAAGAACTTTAAAGTAAAGGATTTCCAAAGCCTGACATCTTGCATGCCAACTAGTTCCACTAAAATAAGTTCAACTCCAAGAATATTTTGCAGAGGCACCATGGTTGATTCTATCCATGCTCTATGAATGTGGTTCATGTAATGAAATTCAGACCAGTCATTTTAAGATGGGGCCATACGCTTCCACACCACATAGATATAGCTGCCTTTGTTAAACAAGCATAAGCATAAGCACTATAAGCATAAGTTATAGTTTACAGTATTCACTCAGTCAACATGAAGGCCAGGGTAGATATGGATATACAGATTTTTTATTTTATTTTTTTAAATATGGTTTTATTGCAGTCACATGGATTTGGTACAGAAATCCAACCTTTAAATTAAGTACATCATGACATTCAATGAAGAATTATTATTTTACTGACAGTCAGAGTTGACACCTATTAACACAGATTAAATAACACAGGAAAGACATTTACCTAACACTGACCTTTGTCTTCGCCAAAATTACCAGTACTGTTACCAAAAGGAGAGCACTTGAACTTCTTTTATAACACTTCAAAATATTGAAGCATGCACAGAGATGTAATTCCTCATTACTCCTCAATCTCTCTAGACTGCTCAGTCATGGGTCCTCTTGATTTACCCTTCTGTATCAATTTATCATACGTTTTAGACAGTAATGAATATCTTCTTTTTTTTTTTTTTTTTACAAAATAAACCTCTTGCTATATCAAATAGAACCAAACAATGTGTCAAGGCTACTAAGACCTTTCTTTAAGAGAAGCCAGTCTCCAGCTTTAGAAATCCTCCACCATGCATAAGAGTTTACATGAGATGTTTTTCCACATATCCATCTTTCGCTTCACACCAAAACCACAATGTTTGTTGTTGTTTGTGATGGTAGAACAGAAAGGTCTATTTGGCTTATCTCCATAGCAATCAGTTGGCATGGTATAGTATCTGTTAGTTGTGTTGAAGACCATGTTTTTTTTTTTTAAATAAACATGAGTCCTCCTCCAATCTGGTTGCCAGAGGTTAGGGGAAAATGAACTCTGTTTCACTTCATATTTATACATTTTCTTATACTGGAATTAGCATATTTTTCCCACAACTTTAGAAATGTGCTATAATTAACAGCAGGGAATTTCCAAAAAATATGTGTAAGATTTTGCAACTGGAATAAACAGTTATTTTAAGCCTTTTTACACATGTACATTTCACAGCAAATAAAAACATTTAGTCTCCATTTTTGTAAAATGTAAATCAAATGGGCCACACTTTCTTCTTAACGCCACATAGGTCAGATTATATTGCAGTATGTGACAGGCTAAGACGGAGAATATTAAAGACCTAATGACAAATCAGGAAACGATGCAATGCTAACATTTCCAGGTGTGACAATACATTGTAATTATAGATATACTAATCCCTAGTTGACGTACATGACATCTTAGGTTTTATACTGTTAATTCAGATTTTGGGACTAGGTGGAAAAATCTGTACTAATACGAAGACAAACTAACACTGTGCGTGTAATCTGCACAAACCATCAGCCCAAATTTTGGCCCCAGTGTTAATCTATTTACTTTCAGATCAGGGTGGAACGGACCAGCTGCACAGTCAACTTTGATCAAGTTTGGCTGTAAACGAAAATAAAGTCATGGCAGGAGGTCGAGGGAGGGGAAAGAGAATAAGAAAAGAAGGGGAAAGAGGGAGAATGCACTTTAGTGTGGTTATGTTTCAAGAGGTAAACCACAGGTTGGGTCTGGTGTAGCGGGGCTGATCTGTGTTTTCCTTCAGTTTGATTGGGTCTCTCATTAGGAGCCAGGCCCTGCAACCCGAGCTCCGCCTAATGCCTTGCCGTGTTTAGAAAAGCGCAGAAACCATTTGGCTGTAATAGCGGCCTTTTCAAAAACAAACCTCTGAAATGAAAGAAGGCCAGAGTTGCAAAAACCAATGGTGGATTTATTTTGAAAAGGAGGCATTGGAGACATGACCATGAAAAATCATAAACTGCAGCTGTAAAGAAAATGTAGCAGACTTCACACTGAAGCTACTCATTGCTTAGAATCTTTTTGGTACTACACCCCTTTTCGTGCATGGTGGTTCATCTGATATTCTGGATTTCACTCACCTTCAGCCTCATCATGAGATCTGTCAGAGAGTTACCTTATACACAACAGGCCCTCATTCCACACTGATGGTGTCAGAAGATAAGCTGCGCTCTATCTGTCACTTGTCTGTAATTTACTGCTACTTCTTTTCCTCTTCTTTTTTTCTCTCTTTCACACAAATTGTGTTTCTTTCGCCTGCAGCCGTTCAATCTACTGTGAAAGTCAAGAACATTTCCAAAAGTCTCTGATGCCGCCACAATGTTTACTGACTTCAGTAACCGTTACCAAGGGAATCCTTCTATATGTATGAGCACAGTAAAGACAGGTAGCCAAAAACACTGATGTCTTCATGTTTTAACTTGCCCAAACCACCATAATGAGCTTGAAACTGTACAGGCTCTTTCTTTCATGTTAATCACCAAGGATGCTGATGGTATGTTTTCCCATGACTGAGGTAATAGCAAAGTCAAGGGGGAACTGGGTTTTGGGCCAGAGGTCAAGAGTGCTGAGTGCAGACCTGTCCCGAGCTGAGTCCTTCTTGCTCAGGGGGACAGGGCATCAAAGCCAGAAGGCCACCCTGCTCAGAGAAGCATCAATGGACCTCAGGGTTCCCAATAGTGACAGCTCCCATGTCACAGCCAGCCTTGTAGAACACAGGCAATGCACCCCAGGGCCCCGCTGAGGGACAAAAATGCATACAGACACCTGTGTCTGGAGCTGTAATTTGTCTCTTCTCATGTTCAAGGTGTTTTATGGGAGCAAAGGGACAAGGTGAAACAGCGAGCAAACAAGTGAGCCCACATAAACCTTCCCTCCTTCCCTGCCTTTGCAAGCGGCACAGAGCTTATTATCTACTAACCTTCAGCAGAAAAATAAAGATGTCTGGCATGTTGTTCTTCCACTGAATGATGACTTATGGGAATGTGAAGAACTTCACAGCTTTCCAAAAGGCTGCATTTATCACTGCATAGTTTGACTGACAGACACATCAACAGGGAAGGAACGTAACCAAAAGTTTACCCAAAGTACTTTCTGTTGTTGCCTAAGTCAGCAATTCTGTGCTATATATATATATACTTATATATATATATATTTATATATATATTTGGGTGCATGTATGTGTGTGTGTGTGTTTGCATGCGTATGGCTGTGGGTAAACGGTGATCCCTGCCTCCCGCTCTGTATTTTATGTTGGGGTATTAGCGAGGGTCCCTCCCAGAGGCAGTGACTACACAGACTCTTCCGAGGAGGCGCTCATCAACGCCCCTGCTTTCAAAGGCAGCTTTAGCCAGTGCCATTCAAAGCAATCAGCCCAGTCAGGGTCTGCCCATCCAGCTCAAATCCCTTCATGGCTATCAGAAGAACTCTGAGCTCGGCCTGCTGGGGGCAAGGCAGGGACGGGAGGTGGGATTTGCTCAGAAGGGATTGTGAAAAAGGCCGTGACACACGCTTATTCATGCCCCAGTAGCCCCCCAACAAAATACATATATGAAATAAATAATTTAAAAAAGATGGGGGTGAGGCGATACCCTCCAACAGAAATAATAGTGCCCATCTTGAGTTTTGCACATACTTGTGCTCACAGTCAAAGTATGCAAACGAGCTTTCATACACAAATGCATTAAACACCGTTATCCACAACGGTGAAAAACTCAACCCTTTAAATCATGATTCATCTGCTATAAGACATTGATTTGTTGTGGTGGAAAAACTAAAGAAGAGCTGAATGTCAGCAGCAAAGCTGGGAATTAATCAGCAGTTGATAAGCTTGCGGACACAACAGAAAAAGTAGCAGGGCCTTCTCAAGTTGTGCTAATTACTTTCATAGCTAAGCTATTAATAAAGCACTTTTTAGCTGACAACAGGTACAAAGTTGCGGACAAAGTTGCAGTTAATTGTGTTCTGGACCGTAAACGTCCTTATCATGACAACCTAAAAATTTAAACTAACGGACAAAAGACTATTAACTAGCTTGTTTTATAATTTTAAAAAATGATCCACTTTTTCAGAATGTCACTTTAAAGATCTTGCTTTTGTTTTAGTTAGTTAGTTCAGTGGGAGGTGGAGTTTATCTACACAACAACCAAAAATGCATCAGAAGTGTGTCAAGGTGCCCTCGTATCTTTGCGGTGTGGGCAGAGAGGGTACAGCGTACTGAGGAGGGTCAGCCAAATCTTCAGTGTCTTGTTTCCCGTCTTCATCTAAATCCAGTAGTTCCCTTTGAATTGCTGCGGCTGAAATACATAACAAAGCTCTCCTTTGGAAAGGCTGAGCTAATCACAGCAGCAATTGGGATCGAGATACAGCAAATGAGTTGTTTATTCAAAGGCTAAGGTTTTTTGCCATAAAGTAAATGCATTCACTGTTTTCAAGCGCAGACATTTGTCATGATTTGCAGCTAAAGCAAACCATTGCTGCACGTATGATTGTTTTGATTTTTCAGACATGCATTTCAAATAACCGAGAAGCAAAACTTGTCGAAAAAATAAACAGATGTAAACGAACTGAGCTTGTTGCTAAGTCAGATTAACATCATCAGATCAAAAGTATCATAGGTCAGAAAAATGCTGTCTTTGCAAAAACTATATTTGTGATTTAACTGCTCTACAATAAATTACTATAAAATTAAAATAGTCAACTTATCATAGAAAAATGATATGCATATAAGTCTCGCATCTTCTGAAGTATTCAACAGGTTCTTAGTATGGCAATGTATTTAGCCCCATTCATCTTTTATAAACTTTCACTTGCTTCCCAGTCCTACTGAACAAAATCATCCCCACATGATTCTGCTGCCTCTATGTTTCATGGTGGCAATAATGTATTTATGGAGTTAGCCACACAGCATTTCACATGCACTGAAAAAAGTAGAATTCTGGTGTCATCTGACAAAAGCACCTTCTATCACATATTTTCTGTGTCCCATACATTGTTTAATACAAACTGACTAGATGACCACTAATAACAATTAGAGCATTGTTCGGATAACAATAACAATTAGAGGTCATCTCATCAGTCTGCAATTCAAATATCTTGCGAATTTTCTATGAAACAAGAAACTCATTTCTGCAGTGAACAACTAAGAACTATATTTATTTGAGTTCTGAATGGCTATGGCATTCTTTTGGGTTTACTATACAACTATTGTTGACTTCTCTGATTAACGTTCTTTTTGCCCGGCCAGCCAATTTGTGTGGTTTAACATTTCTTTGTGGATTTGCAAGTGTGCCCTACTCTTTAAATGTGTTGATGGTGAATTAAATGTCCTCCAACCTGAATCTGCTTTGAAGTTCTCCACATCTTTATCCCTCACCTCTCTGTTGTGTTTCTTAGTCTTCATGACACTGTTTTACCACTAATGCTCTCCAACAATCCTCTGAAGCCTTTTACAACAGAAACTGGATTCATACTGAGATCCAATTACACACAAGTGGATCCTATTTAAAGTTCATATGAAAGGGTGCTCAATCACATAAAATCCCAATACAATACATTTTGTGCTTGCAAAATCAAGAAATGTGAACAATGTCAAGCAGTGTGAATACTTTTGCAATGAACTGTGTGAACTCTATTAATTATGTAGCCTTGAACTAAGGACCTGGAAGACCACTAACATTATGCATAATAGCAGACACAACTAGTTAGCTCTATGAGCTGTGCTATCAGTGGCCTTGCTGTCAGCTCCAAAGGATAAAGGGAGGCAAGATTAAGAAGGAAGAGCAGTTCAGTCTCACGTACACTCTTGCTGATATGAATCATAATGTGCAAACCGAGCAAGAAAAACAGAGGACATCTTGACCTGAAACAGGACAAGAGGCTGCAAACGATCAGGAAGAGGTTTATTGGCTCAAACTTTGATAGAAACTATCAGCAGAGGAGGTTTTGGACTAACAAGGAAGAATATAATCTCATACTAAAATTTCAAAGCACTGGTACTTTCAAGCCCAGGACAGTCAGGATATTAGGAAGGTAAAGAGGCCTGCTGAGTGCCAAGCTATCTTGCCCTGGCACTTAATCAAAGGGATTAAGAACTGGGAAGCGAAACTCACAGGTTATCCTCCAGGAAGCATACCAAGTAGTTATCAAAAACACAGAAGTTCAAAGCAACTCAATTTTCCTATACTAGAAGTGTTTTGGTTAGAGCCCCGAGGCTCGTCTCTAGGTTAAAGAATCCAGTTAAAAATGTTGCCGTCTGCATGCTTGTGAGGCTGAAAAAGTTGGCAGCTTCAAGGGTCTCAGCTAAACACGGGTCCACTGGTAATAATCAGAAACAAGCTCTATCCTCAAAAGACTTGTTCCGACAAACAACTGTCACCCAAGACGGGATGGGGACAAGGGGTGGCAAGTTTTTGTTACAATTACTTCAAGACATCAGGACAGCAAAGAGTGGAGCAATCTGTTCCTCATGTTAACTGTAGGACAGCAGGATAGTAGCAGCACAAAACAAAATGGAAAGCTATTCTATTACAACATCCAGGATAGTGGCCAAGCTATCTACACACATATGCAATGCTTAAGTGGTAAGTATGAAGATTTCCTTTGACATGTATAATTAGACAAGTATAAGGCCTTTGGTTTGAAGTCTAATTTGAAGAGTTTGAAAGTGAAGGCATGTGACAAATCCCATGACTCCTCAAAAAGTCGCAGTGGTTTCTGCAAAATGCTGTGGTGCTTTCCAGCAGCCCAACGAAGCTCAACCAGAATGAGGATGGCATGCGCCGCAAAGTACTGAGCGGGTTTAGAAGTTAGGGGCTCAATTAGGGTTGGGGCCTCTCATGCTGATGACACGTGCCGTCATGCTACAGTAAGTAGTCTAAAAACAAAACAGATGAAAACAAAAGGAAAAGAAGAAATTTGCTTTGACTGTTTAAAAGAACCCTAGTGCCAAAAATTCTGACGCTGCACATGAATGCATGTAGAACCTCAAATTTCTGCACATCATTTTCACTTATTCCGGTTCAGGTTGTGTTAGGTCAGTAAAACCAGTCTCTAAAGTCTTGCACCACTCGGGAAAAGCATCTATAAACATGCACCCAATTTCTTTTAAAGGTATTACAAAAACTTAAGTGCAACTGCTTTGCCCAACTATCACTTAACATTAAATATTTTTTAGACATTTTAGCTCATGCTGACCTCGTTAGGATGAAATCAGTCTGGACGCATATTCGCCGTGTTCATTACCGAATCCTCTGACCTGCCAGGATCCTGGTATGGCTTCGATATACAGCCCCATCTGTCCGACGTTAGGACTATTGGAAACAGATGGACCTTCAATTGTATTTTTGTTCAAATTGCAAAATAGCTACTTGGAAAAGAAGCTAAAATAACATACAAACAAGAGCAACTATGATAACAACTCCGTCTGGAATGGAATGAGTACAGTAAGAGATCAAAAACATAAGGCGTACAAATTCAACTGCTCTTTGAAAAGGGATCACCCATGCCCCCCCTTACATTGCAGGTCCAGTATTGATTTACTCTGCAATTTTGTGTTTCTCTCTCCCCATGCAAGCTTTACAGTTTCTGTTGAGCAGGAAGACTGGGAAAATAGCCCTCACCAGATTTTTCCAAAGCATGAAAAATTGATACTTTGCTTCTTTTTCGACTTAAGGAAAATGGAGGAAATGCTGAAGAGGGTATTTCGAGACAAGAACAGAAACCAGAACTAAATATAAAGGTTATAGAGTAAGTTTAATCAACTATAATGGATAACAGCAACACCAAAATTTGGACCAAAACCTGGATCTATTACATTCTTTGAATGCTATAACGCCACAGTGTGGGTTACAATGACTTCTGTGAGAATTTTTAAAACAGTTCTGCTCATTGACTGCTTTTTTACTTGATTTAAAATCGTAAAACAAAAGCCGAGTCTCCTTTTTTGTTCCGAAAAAAATGTTTCTGCACAGCCTCCCCTCCTCTCTTTGAAACCCTGCAATTTTCAGCCATAAAATGGAAAGAACAGATAAACAGCCCTCTTTTTTAAGATATTTCAGTCCAAATCACATCAAGGTATAAACAGCGAGCCCTGAGCACATCTCCCATTCTTTTTCAAAGTAAGTCCTGCTGTTCCATTTCAAATACCTTGGGGTTATGGGTCATAATGCACTTTCCATCTTCTGAACACGTTTATTCAGGCATCCTACAGTAAATAGGGGGTAGATTCAACATCAAATATCTCTATTCCCCACGTTGGCCCTTTCGTTTGTTCTCAGTAGAAGTGTGCTTTTGGGTAGCAAAGTAATAGATTCTCTTCTTTTCCTCCTAGACTAAGAATACTAAGTGGCAATATAATTGAGGCACGTGTTGAATATACTGTTGCTGTCTTTGGTGTCACATTGCGTTAAGAACGGCCGTAGGTAAACATAAAATCCATCAGAATGGCAAAATGACCAAGACCTAAAGATAACATAAACTCAATATATGTCAGGAAATTAAATTAGTGATGGCTTATTTTATGACTCAAAGCTCCCAAGCCATTAAAAGGGTAATAAATGTGTTATAAAGCTCTTACAAGCCCCTTAGGTCACTAGGGCCGAGCTGCAGAGTTGTTTACGAGATTGTTTATTACAGGCTTAGCTTATCTTTATTTAGCGCAAAAATAGTTGGCTAAAACAAACTCCATAAATAACTGCTTTATTGGTCAAACTACAACAGATATATTAACCTCTATATTATGAAGAAAATACAAGCATCGAGTGGCAAGGTGAGTAGAGTAGAAGAGAGAATGGGGAGCTGAAAAGAAAGTGGTAAAAAAAAGAAAAAAGAGGGCAGGGTGACAAGTAGGCGGCTTCATATTGCCTCTATCCACCACATATGTCTGGTCCACTGCAGAGCTGACAGCCAGGGACACAATGTGTTGACCTGAGGGCCTGTTACAGACTTGCAAGGAGATAAATATAGAGCAGCGGGACAGCATAGGTGTCTTAAATGACATATCTAATGATGCTCATCCTCTGCAGTCTATTTTCACTGAGCAGAAAAGGGTTATGAGAACACAGCTATGGTGCGATGGGAAAGCCTCAGCTCCGACTGCTGGTAAGTAAACACTGATATCAGCAGAACTGTGTCAATTACTGTACCCTTTGTGCACTTCGACCAACACCCTCCACCCTCTTCCATTAGTCACATGCACAATGTAAACATCCACAAGTGTGTGCCTTATTTATAGGAATGCGTGGGATTCTTAATAAAGTTTTGCATTTGAGTGTGTTCAATTTGCATATGAGAAAACAGCTTTGAAAAGACTTGTCTATAATGCATAAGAGCCTTTTAGGCGGTGTTTACTGCAACACTCTATTCCTCCCACTGACAATCCATGCACGGGTTTGCATCATTTTGTGAGACATGCCAGTTGTGAATTATTCAGCCGCTCGTCTTTGCCACAGCACCGCATTTAACAAACACAAGTGTGCGTTTGCATAGAGGAAGACAGAGGGGTCTACAAGGATACTACGGCAACACCTCAGTCAGTCCCTTTGGAGAGGTGGGAATCCTATTACGGAGCCGTCAGAACCTGTCAGATGCCTGTAAGAGGGGAATACAGTGTACACCACCGGTCCATTTACAGGCTGCATGCTCCGTGTACTTTTAAGGGGCCCTGGGCCTCGAGTGTCATGAGCAAAGGAAAACACAGTTCAATTTCCTCTTGCATGAGCATTAAACGAGCACCTTGACTGTACCAAGCCCCATGCATAATTCACTGCCAGTGATGTTTTAAATGTTACTGAAATATACATGGTTGTGTATGCAAATTTGGTAGCGCTTCTGCATGCTGTACTTGCTAAACAGACAACAAGAGAGCAGGCTGGCATGTAGACAGCACCTTTTGGCCACAGACATTATGCAGTTGCAATGTGTGTATGCTGGGGGTTGTAAGCTGTAAATATTACTGCGGCTCCTAATGAAAAGTAAGTTTTAACTACAGTTGCTATGCGTGAAGGTCCTATTGTGAGAAAATTCAAAGAGCTACGTTTTAGATTTGGGCTTGTTGGATTTAGGTATCTAAATCAAGATAGACAACTGTTTCATGCCGTTTCTGAGCACTGAAGGTCAGCTGGCTAAAACATCTCACAGATACAGACAAATCCAGCAATCTAAAAATAATTTCATTTGCAAAAAAAAAAGAAGAAAGAAAGAAAACATGAAATGGGACATTGACTGTGTGGAAAAAGTCACATCCAGCTACTTACAGTGTTACTTCACTTTTTAAAATCTACTGTTAAAACACTATGAGCTGACAATTAAGTTATTTTAAAATCAATCAAATTCTTGTGTTCTGTGCCTAGTTGCTTTAAATGAAATAAAAAGCAGAAACCTAAACAGTTCAACTTGATCGGTGTATGTCAACAGTGATGCTCTATTTTCTGAGAAAACATCTATTGGTTTTGAGAAGAACTGCAGCATAGAGGACCACCGTCTGTGTCTTTGTGAAGGGATGTTGATTGGAGAGGAGAAGGCAGATCGCTGGTGTCACATTTTATAAATGAGGGAGGAAACATCTTCATCCCACAGTCGGACACCCCCCCTCTGCTCTCTCTAACAATCCTCAAACATTGTATGTGTGTTTGTGAACATGTTCATAGTTTGGGCAAGTCTCAGTCCGATTCCCAGCAGTGACTCCTTAACAGGGCCTTCCTGCAGGGCTGCCAGGCTGTCCAGATCCCCCACCCACCCACTTCCACCCCTTATGGGACAACAGCCCAGCTGACACCCCAGTGGCTTTGCCAAAAAAACCTATGCCTTTGACCCACAATCTGCTTCCCTGAACCTGGTGGGGGGACGGTGAGGAGAGGAAGAGAGTAAACACAATTAAGCATTAAAAAGGGTAAAATAAAAGGGGTACCATATAATCAGATGTGCTGTTGAAAAGGGTAGAAATACAGGTGAATTTACTAAAACATTCCTTAAAGTGATGAAATGAAAAACTCATTCTACTGAACTAAATGATCATGAGAATATCCAGCATTGGTTAGAGTTTGCAAGCTCCACATTAGCAAAAAACAGAGTGTATTTGTGTTTTATGCTCAAATATGCAAAATAGTGACCAATAGCTTTTAGATCCGTATCTAACAAATTTGTTTTCATTTTATGAAATGTTTTTTAAATGCATAGGAAAAATTTGTTTACTTTCTGAATTCCTTGTACAATGAACAATGTATTTGAACAGCATAATCTCAATCACAACCTTAACTAATCAGTACAACATGCACAAAGAATTTAAAAGGTACAGCACACACTTTTTGGTGTGTCCCATCACATACGTACAGTAAAACCGGCCCTCTCAGCTTTAGGTGCAGCTGCCAAAGCTGCGGTGTCACTGCTGTTCACTGGTGTCGAACAGTGTGTTAACAGGATGTGTAATGCGGTGTGCTGGTGCTGTGCCGCAGCCAGGACTGGGTGGCAGCAGCACGGTAGGCTACAGTAGGCTGCTTATCATGAAGCAGTTATGTAGCTGCTCTGCTGGGCCAGTCTAATTACAGGAGAACAGCGTGCACCAGTCTGGGCCTCCAAATGGCACCATATGTTTTCCCAGACTAACCGGCTGAATAAATGCCATTTAACCATCCAGGATGCGCAGTACTCTGTGTCCGGGAATCAGTCACTCACACTCTCGTAAAACCATTCACCCCCCGGCCCCCCCCCAAAAAAAAAGCCCTACTAGGCCTATCATCCTGCTTATCCCAACATGTGTACTCACATCTTCCTGTGTAGTTTAACTTCTAACAAATTCCATTATCAGAGTCTGGGTGACGGAGTGGGACAGTGATTCGGCGACTACGCTTTAACCATGTCAGCTCAATAAAAGAACCTTGTTAATAGCAAACAGGGCTTTGAAAAAGACAGCTTAATTCCAGGGTGTGCCACAACTGACGTAAGCAGTAACATAATCAATCACAGCCCTGTTTGTGACAGACCAATGCAAAGTAGTGTCTCAATGTGAAGTAGAAGGTTTTCAATTTGTCTGACAATTGACAACCTGAAAGGTTGGACATGCATTTGCAGAACACAATTCTTACTCTGATACCCCTATATAAAAAAGAAGACATTTCCTAATTATTGCATAATGTAAGTTGAGGAGAGATGCACATCAGGTGGGAGACTTGGTTGATAGGACAACTATTAGTCAAGCACTCTAGAAATTTTTTTAAGAAGCAATTTAAGAAGAAAGCAAATATTAAATTAAACTCATATAAAGTCATGTTTGGAGTTTGTCAAAAACCATATGAACATTTTGGCCTAGATGAAACTCCTTAGCTGTGCTGTGGGGATGCTTTTCTTCAGTAGTGACAGAAAAACATTGACGTAAGTGGTTGTAACGTGATGAAATGTAATTCATCGGACCAAAAGACAGCCTAAATATATTTTCTTTTTCTTTTACTCTGGACCTTTTAATTCTGCTGTAAGCCTAATACAGCACATCTGATTTGTGTGATGTGGATTACTGAAACCCAGTCTAAGAAACATGCAGAACCAGCGCCAGGCCAGTAGCTGTTGCTTGTAAATTGCGGCCATGTGAGATTAAAGAGAGTTTTGTTGAGTTTTAATTTAGCTTTTTTTTTTATCCTGTTCCTCTAAACACACTTCCCTGTGTCAGATGATTAACAAAGGTCTGATTAAAGCGATTGGAACAAATTTTTCTGTTTGAATTTGAAAATATTTCTCTGTTTGACTGAATGACAGAATGCAATCACAGTATCCGTGATAACAAGAGCATAATACTTTGTGGCAGCAAAAAGCTGAAAACATTTCTATCGTAACCTCTTTTTCTGGAAAAGCTCCCCCGTATCACCACAAGATAGACCTATCACACATCATCAGTTTGTTAATGAGAACAGCCTAGACAGAGGCGCTTACAGATGCCAATCGAGGACAGAAAACAAAAAGAGAATGTAAGTAAATACGGACTGTAATTAGTATGACAAGGTTGAAAGAAGAGATAACACACGGCAACAGCCCAAAGGCCCGCGCTTTCACACATGCACGTGCACACGTAAGCCTCCACGTGCACGGGACACACACAGACCACTAATGGTACCATCACACACATGCTTGGAAGGAATCAAATGTTTTAATCAGCTTGCTACAGCACATAATGAGGATCCTCTAAGCCCTAGCTATCAGCTGCCATCGGCCACTTAGTTGCGCCTTCAAAGAGCTGATTTTTCACTTCTTCTACAACAAGCTTAACACAGTAGCTATCAAGAGGGAACACAGTCTGAGTATGTGGTGTAAAAAATAAAAAATAAAAAAGACAGGAAAAAGGCAAAGAAGCTTCAGTATGTGATGTACACTCTACAGTAAAAGCAAAGAGGCAGTTAAGTTAAGGTGGACAGGATGGTGTAGTCTCTTGGGAAAATGTGTGCAAGTCATTTGTCATCACTGTGATTTACAGCATGGGAATGCTAAAGCGTATCTGTCTTGCTCTTTTTGGAGTTCAGATGAAAGGGTATCTCATGCCACGTCACACTTCATAAACCTGACAGTACAGGTAAAAACACTAACGCACTGTATCAGATTTTTCCCTCACTGTTGTCACAAACACACACACACACACACACACACACTTCTTCTGATGCCGCGCATTATGCACCTGGGCTAGCCACACCTGCTGCATTACACAAGGCGTTCACATGAATCAGTCAAGCCGGGTGCAGACACACCAGTTTCTGTAGAACTGCAAGCACAGTTGAATTCTTACTCAACTTACCGGCTATGCATGCGTGTGTAGGTGTTCGTACGTGCGTGTGCGTGCACTGGAAAGTGTATGCAAGGGTATGCACAGAATGTGTGCAGGTGGGCCTCCTGTTGCAGTTTGTGGCCTCCTGCCCCAGCCCTAACCTCTGTGATGAAGACTCTCAGGTCTCCAGCTGGAGAAGTGATGACCTGAGAACAGCACAAAAGAAAAACATTCGTCCTTGTGTCCTTGTCTTCTTTCAGTTGCAGAACTGGGTCGACCTGCCTAGGAACATCATTAGGCTGTCAGCCTTTAAATGACTTATTATACTTCAATGTTTCATTTCATTTCCTTTAACAATCTTGTCTTAACTGGATGGTTCAACATTCTTGACAATGCGGTTTAATCCACAAGTAAGGTAAGTACTTAACATGTGTTTCTTCCGCCGAAAACACATTTCAAATGTAGTCATTGAAGTGGAATTCCCATAATATTCTGGTAACAACCTAAATAATCCTCACATACAAGCAATTCACAATAAATGAACCTATAAATAAAGTTGTGTATAATAAGTACTAACAATGATGGAAGGACAAGAATTGAGCATATAACAAGAAAAGAAGCAGTAAAAAAATAAAATCAAAAAGATTATTTAGAAAGCAATTCTGCACCCAATTAGTGCAAATTAACATCAATTGCTTTTGTCCTATAAAACCCTCCCTTTATCTAGGTCTGACATCAAAAGTAAGTCATGACAGATAACACCAAAGAGCTGTCTCAACACCTTCTTATACTTTTTTGTTCTCAAATACACTGTTGGTATTGGTTGCAGACATTTTCGAGACATAATCTGGAAGTGTAAAAAGTATCATGCTACCTTAAACCAGAAAGTCCTATTCTACCAAGTTATGCCACGCTGTTAGAATGACTAACATGTTAGTCATTCTAACGTGTACCTATTTGAGTAAGTAGGTACAAGTTTCTGATGAAAGCAAAAAGTATTCCACTAAATCAAAATTGCATCTGTGTAAACTCAGCATGCTCAAATTTCGTCAAGGTTTTCCAGAGAGCATCTCAATAAATCTATGAAGCACTGAGAGAATAAGGCTGGGTCATAAACATACAACCATTTAAAACACTGTGTGTTTTAAATGTCACCGCACCTCCATGTTTCATGTCACATAATTTCAATCCAAATTAAAATTGATTGAAAATCCAATGTATAGAAAATAGTATGGAAGTATGAGTCAAAATCCTTGCAAGTGCCTAGTTTCTCTCAATCATCTTTAATATCTTCTGCTAAATCTTGTACACAATATACAGTCCACTGTATTGCACATAATATTTATATGTGAACTATATGAACTAAATTGCTTTGATTCCGTTGTATATCTCAATTACTTGGATAGTAACGGATATCGAGTGTAAATTTAATGTCAACTGCACCATTTCAAATTTTGTGAGAAAAACACAGAGATCTCCAAAACTTCCTAGCTTTTTAAATTAAAACATGCATTTCTGCATGAGTCTTATGTGATTAAGAAAAGATGCCTTCATTATTTACCCATAAACTCCAACATACTGGATAAAAACAGTATATTATTTGTATGTTTGAAGACCACTTACACTACTCCTCTATCTTCCAGTTGTTACTAATTACATCAGCTGACACAGAGATGAGTGATGAACATATTCCTCCCTCATTTTCCATGTTCTGTTTCTCTGTTGTAGAAAAAACACTTGAATTTCATGACACAGCTTTGCTCTTTATTGGTGTTTACAATGTTAAAACATTACCCCCCAAGCAAAATATGTTTTCACAGAGCACGTCTGCACACGTCAAACCAAAAGCAAACTAACGTGAGCCTCTGTTATAACATCCGCCTGCTGCAAAATAAATGATGCCGTTAGCTGTGGTCTCGCAGGTGAAATGTGCCGTTGCTACAATTATTCTAATGCCAGCATGCCGGTGCTACCAAATGCTGCTGTCAACCCAGGGGTTTAATTAGTTTGGCACATGTGCCACTTATAATCACCTGCCATTACCAGTTCTGGCTACATCTGCTTATACGTCTGTCAGCAGTGGGCACGCTGTGCATGTGTGCATAGGTTTATAGGTCAGTGGGTGTATATTCTGGCAACAAAACATCATCTGTAGTTTGGCTACAAAGGGTTCACTGGCATCACTTTTATCAATGGAGTTAACAAGAAACAAATTAAACACTGCTACCTTTATTTTTACATCAATATTAAACAGCCTCATACGTCGACCACAGCGAAGACAATTTTATCAGTGATGCCGACTTGTCAGCAGCCCATCTGTACAGGTGCATTGTGGAAGCAGAGGGGAGCGGGCCTTCATGGTGTCAAACTGCACTGTGAATAGAGCTGCACCTCAGGCTGAATACATCTCATTGTGATTTCATGAGAGCTGGAAAAAGGAAGAAGAAGCAAAGAAAATTCACGGCCGCAAGTTGAATCTCAACCCAAAACAGGAAAATTGGAAGTTAAAAGTGTACCCTTCACTCCCCCTGGCATATACTTGGCTACCTCTAGGGCTGGGAGAGGAGGAGGAGAAGAAGAAGGAGAAGAAGAAGAAGAAGAAGAAGAAGAAGAAGAAGACTCCCAACACCCACAACCCCAAGTCTGTGTGTGTGTATATGCATCTAATCCTACAGATTTAGATAGTTGGATATTACAATTTTTCCTTCAATACAATAACCTTCAATAACCATCCCTATTATTCCCAGAAAGTTCTCATTTAGCACTAAACCAAGGCTTCAATATTGTGCTGGTTGAAAAAAAAAAAAAAAAAAAACATCTATCGGGGACTTGTGTGGCTACACTAATTACAAATATCTGTAGTAATCCGGCGCCGATAAGAGAGTCATTACTCCACCAGACATTTATCACTATGGGATTGATGACCCATTTCAGAAGCAGCCTTTGTACGGGGAAGTGAAATCGCTGATATCCCTTTTATCCTACATCACTGTTGAAGCAATCCATTCGTCAGGAGGCAAGCTAGTTAGAAGTGTAATTAACAACCATGGACTTTGCCCCTAATAGAATTTTTGCAGGAAACTACAGATCGACTTAGAAGGTGATGAGGAGGGATTTTTACTGTGTTTGTCTTCCCCCACTAATTGCTGTACCGCGAGGCTGTCTGTTGAGAAGAAGTCTTCCAGTCTGTGTCAAGAAAATGCTACAGCAGCACTTCAGCTTCTTCCAAATGCAGAACTTATGTAAGTGTATAAATATGTAAGCACATGTATTTAAAGGTGCCTCAATGAATCTGTCACAAATTGGTAGGTCACAGGTAAAATATGCACTCCGCTGCTTAAGTCAAGGCTTTTCTTTGACTTTTTTTTTTGTTCTTCTTCTCAAGGAAACTTATATACGCACCTACCGATACATGCAAAGAATAGAGGAGCAGATGATCACAGTAGGTAAGGAGTAAAGGTCCAGCCACCTGCCGGCCGCATCCCGTCTTTGAAGCTGTAATGAACAGAGACAGCTTGGGGACGGCCCTGTGAGCTTGTCCCCCCGCCCAGTCTTCCTGCTTCGGGGCAGCGCCGGGGGTCCCGGGGTGACAATGATGCCAGAGATGTTCCACACACTGACAGGCAGGTCTTACCTGGCCAACCTGCTGTACACATTGCCCTGGCGACACGCACGAGAACGGGGACGAATGCAGGGATGCACAAAGATGCACCTGCTTGATGTACATTTGTCCACGCTGCTGCTGCACGCATGTGTTCATGTACCCAGGCGTGTGCAAAAACCAACTAGCACACCCACGTGCACGGTGACCCGGTGTAATCCCTCCAGCGACAGGAGCAGCTGCAGCCGCTACGGCAGACAGATGAAATTTTCATAACTATCTCCTCCAACTTCCATCCTCACCTTCAGGATAATTTATGACCTGCCTGCCAGCCTTGAAGAGACAATATGCTTGCAATGAAATGAAGTGTTCCTGCAGTGTAGGTTATAATTAACAGAGAAGGGGAGAAAGATGTGTGTATATTGGGTTAGAGTGGGGAGGTGCGTGTGTTCTCCTTATTTTAGTGGGCGCAGGTATTGTGCAACCACTTATATTGTACACATTTGTGTATTTAAATGCTAGATGTAGTTAGCTGAAAAAAATATTTAGCTAATATAAAACATTATTTGCCCCTGATTTGGATGTTGGAAAATTAGCTCAAGTTCATCAACGTAAGTGTTTTCTTAGCATATTTTGATAAGGATTTTTCTTCCTTGGTAGTTCTTAGATTTATGAATTCTGAGACAATAAAATGTGGAGGTTTAGCTAAGTGAAATTTAGTTATTGTTGTCAAAGTGAAATTGTATGTAGTCGTCGTCAGGATTTGGCTTCGTCTGGTGAAGTATAACTTATAATTAGCCATGAACATGAAGGTGTGCACTTTAAGCTTGACACCCAGTTTTGACTGTTTGTTACACTAAGTGTGAAACAATAAAGGCTCTTCACTTTCCCTGCTGTGTTGATGGAGCTTATTAATCGTGTATGCTTGTCAGGCAAGACAACATTTGGTTTTATTTTTCAATCATTTTGGTACTTGACAGAAGAAAAGAATGATTTTCTAGCATTGTGAGAATACAATAATTGGCTTATTGTTAGTCACAAAGGCAGCTAAAGTTCAGTTTATAAGTTTAATTTACTAGGTCAGGACATTAATATATATTTAAATGTGCCAGAGTTGGCCAAAAATGCAGCTTTTTAAACTTGTTATTCCTGGACAGCTTTTACTGCATCACCCTAGACACAAATAACAACAAAAACAAGAACACATATGGAAACGATCTAAAGAAAAACATGTACACTGTATATTAATTTACATCAAGTATCATAAGCATCTTAAAACACTAATTTGTGAAATATATAGTCTTTAAAACAAGACTAACCTAAATTAAAAAGTTGCACTGACAGTAAATGACAATGTTGACAAAGCCTGTTAGTGCCAACTTTTTAATCACCTGAATGGAGTTCCAGGAAAAAGATGTAACTTCCCCTACTGTCAATCCACATATGAACTGTGTTTAACCAATTTTTTTTAGGTTGAATTCCATTAGCTACACCAATTCTAGCCGTTAGATTCAAGAAGTCGCAAGGTAGAGCTTGTCTGACAACATACAGTTGACTAAAAAGATCTAAAAAGGCAAAACATTACACACTAATTTAAAGAAAATCAAGAACAGAAGAGAAGTCACAGAAACGCACCGGTCTGTAAAGGATTACAGAATTATATCTAAGACTTTGTGACATCCTGTGGAGCACAATGAGAGCCATTACTTTCAAATAATGAAAACATGTGGCACTGGTGAACAGAGCATCAATGACCTTTGAGTGTCCTGCTCTGCAGAATGTTTGATGTCATCTAAAAATATGCTGCCAAAAACATGAAAAGGCCTTTCTCACATCAGCCAAACGCATCTTAAGCCCCAATTTAAAACAAACAATACATGGACTAAAGAGAAAACAGTGAAAAGTTTTGCAAGTTGTGTGTTCTTCTAAATCTGGTGTAAAATAAGCACAGAATTAAAAAAATGAACAGCCAGTCAAATATGATGGTAGTGGTGTGATAGTCTGGGTCACTTGTGCCGCTTCATAAGTGACTTGTGAAAATTCATGGAACCATAAATTCTGCTCTATTCCAAATAAATCCTAAAGGAGAATATTCAGGTGTCAGTTTGTCACTTTAAGGTCAAAAACAGCAAGAAATGTAGGTAATGCAAGTGAACAATGACAAAACTCACTCAAGCAAGTCCTCCACACAATGGTTAAAAAAAAAAGAAAATGATGGTTTTGGAGTGGTGCATATGTACTGGTAAGTAATCAAAATTTCTGTTTTTGCTTATAAAACATAGTAACATGGTTTCTGATAAGATTGTTAAACAGTTTATACACTCTATACATACATAGCAGCTTCTATTTACATAAGATTACTTTTGTCACTTGAAATATAAATGTAATTTTTTCATCTAAAAATAACTTTGAAATACAAGAGTAACATCTTGAAACCTCTCGCCTGATATGAAAAGTGGACTCCGGAGTAGACAAGTGTAACTTTTCAGAACAAGATTAAGATTATAGACATTATGTTTCAAGCAACACTGTCTAGCCATGCTACATTAGTCAAACATTAACAGCAGGTTTCATTACTTCATTCACATTACTGGGGGAAAAAGTAGGAAAAAGTAAATTTTTTGTTTTCCCAAAAGTAATGATAAAATCTTCACAAAAACCCTGTACTTTGCATCAACTTGTCTCATGAGATGGATATATCGTTACACCCTGGTAAAATGTAATTCTAAAAACCAGGGTTTGGAGAGAACAACCTAAATTATCCTATAATGGCATGTTTTTGCTGTTTGTTTCACATCCCTCCCACACAACCTCACCCAATCATGCATTATCAGCTCTCTGGGATGTTGGGGTTCACCACAAGGAATGTCCTGGTTTGCCCAAGTACTCGTGAAACAGGCCTATGCCATTTCTCTACCCCTTGTCACTCCACATAACCTTCTTCTCCAAAAAGAAATTCTGCTTTCATATTAAACAGTCAGCCTTTAATGGGCAACTATGTCTCTAACAAGTGTGTTTAAATATCTGTGGGACTTTTAATGACATATTAAATCCTCCTTTCTCCAATTTCTGTGCCACATTCCACTGACAATGTCTTCTTGTGAAATGCGTAATTATGAAACGAGTGTTTCAATTAAAACCTGTAAATAATTGTGTGCACTTGTGTCTCAAGGCAAGCAGAGATATAAAACAAAGAGGGAGTGTTCGCTTTGCCAACGTTCCAATTCCACAGTTAAACCACAAAGAGAGGGAGAGAGAGGGAGAGAAAGCATGCCTCTCACTAGCTGATTACTGGCATGTTTGGAAACCAGGCATGATAGAGGTGAGGGAATATTTATGTAGAGAACTTGTCTGTACAGTAAGTAGAAGGTAAAGAAATAAAACCATCAGTCATCTCATCCACAACACATCCCTACAAGAATAGGACACTCTCTGATACATTCTTCAGCCTGGAAGCAAATTGGGATGGGGGACGATTTGCTACAGCAACAGCAGCCATGAGGTTCTGCCGAGGTCAGGTCGTGTCATGCTCAACAGTCTGATTGCTTAACAAGGGTGGGTGCATGAGAAAAGAAATCATAATTTACAATCAAACACACACCTCACAAACACCCAGGCCACGGGCGATCAAGGCTGCACGAAAAGTACGCACAGTCTCAGGGACCACACAGACATGTTTAAGATAAAGACAGACAAATTAGATGACAGCATCTCAAGCTAACCACTGTGCCTGCGCTAATTACAGGCTGCCTGGTGATGAAAGAGGCAGATGAAATGTCCTTATTTGGTTGTTTTTTTTTCCTTTCAGTGCCCCAAACCAAGTAAACACAGATATGCAGTTGACGGCAAAAGTACGTGGCACAGCGTAAAAGAAACACACAAAACGGAGACAGAGAAAATACAGTTGTGCTGTGAGAGTTCCACCCACCACACACAGGTGTTTGGCCACCGCTGGGGAGAACAAACGCTTGAGGTAAAGAGAAACAAGGGCGCAGCCAGCAAAAGTTTTGGCTTGTGACTTCTGCCAAAGAAAACAGACTCTGCAAACCCCATCTGAGCTGCTATCGATACAATAATAAAGGTGTTCATGCGAGGCTACTGTCTGTGGGCTCTGATTAAGCTAACAAATGCTGAACAACTAACAAGATTTACCTATTAAACAGGTAATGTTAGCAACGTGCACACACTCTTAACGACAATGCTGTCTTTGTTGTTGAGCCATAAGCAATAAACTGCATCAGGACTTGGGACATCACTCTCTAAAGTTAATTTACCCTGCATCCAGTTTAAATCGGCCATTTAAATCACTTTTACCCATTTCAGTTTAAGTTGAATTGAGCTTATGTCTGGTTTTGCCTTAACAATAATGTTTTGGTGTTGCCATTCTGAATAAATCTGAACTTCTGCTCATAAAGTGCTTAATTAAATTAACTACATGCAAAGCGAACTTCCTTGTGTTTTATAGCAAATGCCTTATGGGTAAATTCAAATAAAGCAACCTCTCCTTTCAAATGATGGGAAGCAAGCTACCCTTTGCATTTTTGAACTGAGTTTAGCATCATAACTAGTATAAAAAAAGCCATTTGTCAAAAGGTGGAATTTAAAGATGTGTTTATTGTTTACTGTCCTGATGACAAATTATAGTTTGCTATAGTTGCAAAGGGAACACATGGCCTCCAAGCTCTTGATTTTACAAAATGAGTAGCTCTTACTGCCATGACTGTAATTCCATGTATTTAAGAATTGGCTCCATTAGAAAAGACTTGGATCTGTCCATCTTTATTGTCATCATGATGCCGGAAATCTTTGCAGCTTCCATCTGGGATGGAGGGCCTTCCATTGTGTAGCAACTTTCTGTCCCGCCCACACAGGAATCGGGACGAGGTTTGTCAGGGGCAGCACAACAAAAGGAATGTCGCCACTCCAGGAATGAAGTGCCAGCCGATTAAGGTTTCGCTCCTTTTTGTGGGTGTGCGACTATGCATCACCACAGGGGTGCAACCGTTTGCTGACAACTCTGGTGGGGTCATCCCCGACTGGGCACAGCTTTAACCTCTCCAGCCCCTTCTGGCCCCTGGTGACCTTTGGTTTTGATGACAGACTGGACTTTTTGTGTACCAGCAGCAAGCCCAGGTGAGGACAAGAAAGGATGACAATAGAAGAGAAGATAAAGCCGACAGAGGCTTGGAGACGGGCCCAAGGGTCACGGGTCAAGCTGGACAGTTGAGTGATGAGTGCAGCTGTGGACACGTGGGCCGCCTTGTCTATCCATTGGCTTTGCTGACCATGTCAGCTGATATTTCCTTTGTGCTTGGATAAAGACCTCACTAACCCTCCAAGATTTAGAGAAAAGAAATAAACACAGGCAACAGATGTAGTACATCACAAATTGGGTGTGCTTCTGACATTTTGACCCTACAGCTTCTTCTGTGTGGATTTAATTTTTTGTTTCCAATGGATAAGACAGACAAAATTACAAAAGTGTATTTGAGTTTTTAAAGGTAATCGATTTCACAAATGTTAACAAAAATCATAGTTACACTGTAAGTGCTGCATGGCCTCTTTCTAACCTGCAAGACAAATGATATACATATTCATAGAAACCCAGTCGGGGTGCTGCGTTTTTAATCAGCTATAGAAGGGCCATTTATCACTAAAGCAACACCATTAATGTATGTCTGTCAAGCAGCCACCTGCATTACCTACCCAGTATTAAGCCGATATCATATTGTTTTACTTGGGTTTAGGGCTACAATATTAGCAAAACATGCAATTATAGAATACTTGTTGTAATTACCTAACATTTACCTTACTCCTTTTGTTTTATATCATCACAATGGTCACGATATCTGGGCCTTAGCATCTTTGTGACTAAAATTTAGGTCAGATATGGACTTCAAAGGCATGAGAGTCCATCAGTACCACTGACTTCTTTGTGATCTACAGCCTTGCACAGTGGAAACATACTGTGGAGGAGGAATACGGATTCCAGAATTACATCTGAATTTTTCTATTGTTCTTGTCATATATTTGATGTTTCCATTTGTTTTCATGGAAAACACTTTAACTTTGCCTGTGCATAAATAGTGCTATACTAATCAACTTGACTTATCCAAATCACAAGAAAATAGATTGATTTAGACTATTATTACAAACTAACACAAAGGCTATGCTTTGTAATAATCCAAGGAGAAATTTAGTATCACTGAAGAGGTCTACACAGGCTTGGATGTGTAGAAAGACAATGATAGAAAGGCAGGTTAAACAATCTAGCAATCTCACACATGATGGGAAATCACACCTTGAAATGTAGAGTGAACACTGACAATGTTTAACTAAAGATGAATTTATAAAAATAAATAAATAAATAAATAAATAAATAAATAAATAAATAAATAAATAAATAAAAAGCTGCCACAACATTTCTAATGACATCAACTCTAAAAAAAAGGTTTAAGTTCACCATGTGTCATATTAAACTAAAGTAAAAGAATAAGAATGATGTTTTTTTTAGTTTTGCTCACCTACTTCAATATTAACAATGGGTAAATACCAAATGTAGTAATACATTTGGTATTTACCAAATGTATTACTACATTTGGTAAATACCAAATGTAGTAATACATTTGGTATTACTAAGTTACCAAGTTAGAACAAATAGGAATGTTCTAACTTGGATTTATGTAAAGGTAAATTACCCTAATTTGCTGCAGTTTTCACACTAACAAACATGTTTTTAGCCCCCATGTATACACAACCCCACGCTGTCCAATCAAAGAAGCAAAGGGAATAAATGAAAAGGTCCTTTTTTCTTAAACGTTATAATGCATTAGCAACCCACTTCTCCTAAAGTAAACTGATCCACACATCCTGAGCTGTTCAACTGCTTCCGATGCCAAAGGTCAATCGCTGGGCTCAGTCCTACCATCCAGAACCGAGAGATGGGAGGCTGGGGTTTGCCAAGTCAAGCACAAACCCTGTTTTAGGTCATAAACACCTCGGCCTGTCTCCTTTTCTTTTTCTTTCTCTCCCACCGAGGTGAGTAGGGTTTGCACTCTGTTAATCTTTCACTTTGGGCCAGCTCGCTTTTACATTGGGCCACGAGAGAACAGAGGAGGAGAATGAAAGAAGGGTAGTAAACGACAAGAGTGGATAAAAGAGCAGGAAGAAAAAGCCATAGAGAGGGCCAGATGGGCACCTTCACAGTCCATTTATCAAACCCAATGTGGCCCTCCTCTCCCCTCCCTGCTGCTCTCATGTCCTAAACCCCCATGTAATTCTGTAATGATTTTCATTATCATATAATGACCTTACAAAGCCTACAGCAGTTTGCGTGGTCAGTACAAAACCCGCAGCTGTTCACTTCAGTGTTTGCTTGGCCACTGTGACAAACCTTTTTCCAGTGCTGTTTTTTCTGCTGGTTCGAGCACCGAGTTTGAGGTTCTGTAGGGTCAGCAACAATTATTTTATCCATAACTGTTCAAAAGTAGTAAATATATGAGCGCAAAGAGTAAAAACACAACCTCAGAAGAAGTAGTAACTACTCTTCAAAAGCTGAAAAAAAAATAAAAATACAACTAAGAATAAAACTGAACAGTGACCACATAAATGTGAAACATGATCTATGAATTTTTCAAACCTGAAACGTCCCTGATGCCAAAGGGATGTGCCACTTCCTATCCTAATAGGACCCCTTCCCTGGAGGTGGTATCTTGCTTCCTGTGTGGTACGCTAAACTGCTCGGCTGCGGCACAGTCACCCACCCACATAATAATCCATCTATTTCCAAGGTACTCGAGGGGCATTTACCGAAGGGACAGGGAGGCCAGCATCTATCAAAGAATTTGCCGTATGCATCGGGAAAACCCAGTTACCAGAAAAGCTCATAAGAATAAAAAAGCTCTCATAACTTTGTTGGCTCAGAGTGAATGAATGGACTGCTTCTGCTCGCACGGTGCGCACAGGCATCACTCACTCTGAGGGCCTATAAGTCACTTGTGAAGAACTACTGGTCAACACAGCCAATTCCTCTTTTTTTCTTGCTTCCTGTAAAAAAGATGCGGTAAGAAAAGGACAACAAAAACCCTTGCAACAAGCAAGCCTGGAAACATCAAAATGCCGCAAGAAAAACAAAATCATCTGTTTACTATAATTTTAGTATTAGAATAACATTAGAAATCCTAACTTAAATAAGATTGCAAGATGTTTTGAAAAGATTTGACTGAATAAAGTTGACAAATCTCAATTTGTGTTTCATGCCTTGCTAAAGTATTAACATCTCAAGAACACACAACTACAAACTTTAATACATGATATCTCATCTGTCTGACAAATACCAATCTGAATATGTGACTTCTGAAGACAGTTGTAGAATAATAGCACATTGCGCACCATATTTTAACAATTTAGTCTAACAATATATACATTTCTTTCTATTTGATAATAAAGCTTTTGTGCTGCTCTTTTGGCCCCCCAAAAAGCAAAGCATATCTTCACCCATAGAGTCAACTGTCTCACTTAACATTGCACATAGCCGTGTGTTTAGGTTTGCACAAATGCTTTCTGTTGACAACCACTTGACAGGACGACCCGTGCTTTTTTTATAAGAGGATAGTGGAGGCAGAGAACAAACACTGAGTGCGTTTAAAGGGAAGAGAAGGGTATCAGGAGCAGCCGGAGTTCAAACACATCGCACGTGAGTCTTGCCCCCCACCAAAACTAATCTCATCAGTCTTCCAGCACTGATAGAGTAAACGTCTCTCTGTCCAGCCGACAAGGACTGAGCATTTCCTGTCCCGGTCTGTGATGCTCGTTGTCAGGAACTTAAGGATTGCAGAGCAAAGTCTAGGGTTAGACACAGTTAGTAGGTGGTAACTCCGCATTGTGGGTGGCGGAGGTCATGGTGCTGATGGTAGGATGGTTTCTAGCTTTCAGCACATGCAGCTGGAATGCACTATCAGTGGAGGACCCACATCAGAGCTGTGAGACTCTGGGCGTCGACACAGCAGAGTAAGGTGTGTGGAAACAGGCTGTTTACAACGCTCATCTGGATGGGACGGAGCAAAGGGTCATGTAAAGGGGATAGATTAACGCAAAAACAGGCACCACGGAAAGATGAGAGAATCTAATTAGAGGGATGTGAACAAATACTGTGCCTTCAAAAGGTATTCTTACATCTTGAACAAATATTCAGATTTTCTCACATTAAAACCCAAAGCTTTGATGTATTTTGTTGAAAAGGACGAACATAAACTAGCTTGTAACCATGAAGACAGAAGGAAAGAAAGAGGGCCAAAAGGCCAATGGTTCACAACAGCTATTAGTTGTGCACCTCTTTTCTTCTTCTTTTGAAAGAAAGTGGCAAAAAGTTTGTCACAACTCATGTAAGGGACACAACAAACACATAGAAGCATTTGTTAGTGAGACACTGATGTTAGATCTGTTCAAAAGGACAATAAGCAGTTAAACATTTGTGAGTCAAGCGCTGGAAAAAGCAGCCATACCAGTGTTTTTGTATGTCCTAGCATTGAGGTAGAGGGTGACTGAGAAAATGAACAGCTAAAATAATACTGTGGGGCATGCGTGGGGGCCTTTCCTTATCTGAATAAATGGCCAGGGCTCTAATCCCTGTGCTCTCTGGTTTTATCAGGAGGGAAGGAAGTGAGCGGGCTTATCCAAGACGCACGTGTCGGGGTGATAGCTGCCAGGCCCGAGCAGGACAAAACACACACCAGCCACGGCAAAGCAACTCCGAGGAATTCACTTCAGCTCTTTGGAAGGAGTCATCGATGAATCAATTTGGAACTGATGTGACTTTTTCTGGTGATGTTGTCATGAGCTGATTGCAGTTGGAGTTTGTGGGAAAAAACTGGTGCTACTTGCTACAGGATGAATTTGGTTGTGTATTTTCTTTTCTTAAGGGCTAAAGGGTGTTAATTAAATATCTGCTTGTGTCGGATATTGGTTACTGAATGCCTAAAGAAACATTTGCATTCTGGGTTTTGACTCTTGATGCCAAAGAAATCTAATTAGTTATGGAAATTACTTAACTTGAGGCAAACCGCAGCAAAATTTAAGCAAACACTACTTTGATTGTTATTTGTTGGTTATGATTGATGCTTAAGACTTTGAGTATTGAGTACCTTTAGTTGATTATTTTGCAATCTATTTCATTAGTTTCCCATTTGTAGCTTCTCTCCCTTACTTTACTTCCAGGCCCGCCATACCCCACAGCTGCAGCTCAATCAAGTAATCGCACTCACCTGTTCTTCACTCCATTATTCTCATGCTGCATTCCAGTTACCAGGTAAGTTGGAACTTGGAGGTGGGATTGACGTCAGACCCAAGGTAAAAGCGTTCGAGTTTAGAAGTTGGTATTTCAATATGACAACGCCCATAGCCATTATTTGCAGTAGTTCTTACAAACACCATTTTAAGCTTTACTTTCCGTAAGTAAACACTACTTTTAATTTGTTCAGTTTAGAGTTGCAGGTGCTACATGTAACATTGATTGTAGACGAACTCTTACATGTTTGTCTTTTAAAATAAACATCTTTCCGCCTCACCTTGCCATGGTGAAACACAAAGTTGGCCTTCCATGTTGTGACTGGGGGTAGTCAGAGGTGCTCCCATTTTCCCAGTGGAAAATACAACTTGATTAGGTGATCCAGTTAATTTTTCCTACTGGGAAGTTGGAATTTCCCAGTTATAAGTTGAATTAATTCCAGATTCAGATTCCCTGTTCTCAACCACTTCTGTAATTCCTGTTATTCCAGTTATGTTCCTATTGGCCATTTTTGAAGGGTGTGGGGGGGAGAATGGCAGGCAGGCCTTTCTTCTTTGTGTAAGACATGAGATATAATATCATTAATCTACACTGTTGTCATGACTCTACCTGACTACACTTGGGTCTTGCAACCGTACACATTCTAACATTATGTGCACTTGACACTTGACAGCGAAGAATAATTTGAAAAACGGTGAAAGAACCCTTTCCTATCAACGACTACTCGTCACTCTGTTTCCACCAATTCTACTGTTACAAGCAAGTCACTGCATGAATAATTTTTCAAGTTACCAAATGTGTCTTGTCTGTTAATTTTTTTTTATTTCCTCAAAAAACTAAATATTACAACACAAATGGTAACGCCATGTTCGGAATCCCTGTCTAATTGAGTTTTTTTTCAACCAACCTGACAAGTTGACTCAGTCAATACAACAGGTCAACTGAGGAACTTCTTCCTTTTCTTACTTCAAAGGAGGGTGAACTTGTCTCAGATCAAGTAACATGTTGACATCAACTAAACAGTGCTTCCTAAGACAGGCTCCACTTTGTCAGCAATATTGTCACATGTTGATACAACCACAATATATAATGTAAGTACAATCAAAAAAATGTTTCAAATAACTGAAAATTATGCTTTTTAAACTCCCTTGCAATCAACTATGTTCCTCTTTTTACTCATTGATAGACAAAATATCCACTCTAAAAAGCTAATGAGCTAAATTATTTCATGGGTTTAATAATACGAAGAGAAATCCTTGTAATCTTTCTGTATTAGTGCATAAAACTTAATATAGTAAAGAAACAACCACAAACATACAATGTTTGCTTAATTTGAATGTAAAGAACACGTTTGGACTTTGGAGAAAAAAATACTAATTTGTCCAAACTTTTTCAGTTTTCTGGATTACTTTTTTTAAAGGTTTTATTGGCTCTAGTGGCTCTAGCGAATTGACAGGAAAGTGGGTATTGAGAGAAGGGGGAAGAAATGCGGCAAAGGTCGCCAGGCAGGGAATCGAACCTGCGACGGTCACGTCGAGGACTAAGGTCTTCATATGTGGGTTGTACTTAACACCTGCGCCTCCACAGCAGCCCCTGTGTTACTTTTGAACTTGTATATCATTGTCTTCTTCAGATTTGACATAGAGCTATTTATCTGCCTAAAGAGTACAGTGTCTAGGACCAAATTCAAGATACATGGTTTTACCTGTCTCTCCATGTCTGCCTCTGCTGGTGCCTGTCTGTCAGGGCAGACAGCAGGGTTTCGGCCATTTCCCTCCGTCCCTCCTCGGCTTGGCCTTCCTCCTCCACAGTAGCCAGGAAAAGCATGGTCTGAAAAGATGTAAAACAGATTTTAAGAGAAATACGTGTAAAAGCAGCAATCGTGATCTTAAAAACAGCGAACAGAGAAATGACACCTCTACATCCTACTAAAACATCCAAACTATCTGGCTTTAATTAATATCAGCCTAAATGTTCAAGACCATGGAATTAGGTGGAAAGACAACCTGAAGTGATTCATACAACACTTGAGCTTCTATTCTCAGTGTAGAAATTACACAGCTCTGAGCTGAGACTCAATTATAACATCCTCGGGACGGCAGCATACAGTAAGTCTAGTATAAAGTCAGTTTCACATCAGAGGATGGGCAAATTACACCCAATATTAGAGTGTGAGTCAATTAATCGCGTCCTGCACAGCGAAGTGTAATGTGTGAGTATCCCCCTGTTGAACATGAATTACAGGCCAGCTTAAAGTGTGACGTGGCACATCACTGCTAATCAGAGACATCCTGGCAAACCTTCGCCTCCGAGTCTTCCGCAGCCTCTAAGCTGGTAGAGAGGGAGTCAAACGAAAAAGGATCTGGCAGCCCAAATTAAATGCAGCGCTGTCAGCCGCACTCAAATCCCTCTTCCTCTTTACCCGTCACACATTTTCTCCCGCTCTGAATATCCTTAAATGCCTCCCCCCTTAGCCGAGCCTGAGAAGTGATGGATCTGTAACTGTGACTGACTCTGACGCCTTGTTAAGAACAGTCTCTTCCTGTCACATCCACCAGTCAGGCATGTTCATTTCTTCCCATTAACAGTGACTCCCCAACCCAGTCATCCAACCTTCCTTTCAGAAATACTCCACAATATGAGAGAACTTTCATTTCTTCCTCTCCACCTTTTTTTAATCCCTTTCTGACAATCCACCTGTCTGTCTTAATTCATGTGACGATGGCTTTGATTGTCTGCGTACGTGTTTCCAAAGGAGACGAGTAATATGCTTACTTCCCTCTGCACCACGCAGGACAGGTGTCAAAACACGTAGCGGTGTGTGAATGATTACACCCAACTCGGAGGAGACACCAAAGATTACAGTGACCAGGAGGAGGAAGGGCCAGCTGTACTCCCTCTGCAAACTGTGTCTTTCAGTTTGGATCAAACTCTGTCCTCCCGGGATGAGTGACGGGCTGAGAAAGTACCACAAAGTGCATTCAGACTGTATCACAACCCCAGCTGGTAGACATCACATTGCCGTGCCGCCTTTGTGATGCCCCATCAACGTTTCCCTTGAAACGCTGCAGAGCAAATGATTCGCAGTTGATCTGAAACCTGCTCCTGTGTGATTCCAATCTTGTTCCAACACATTTCAAAGTTAAAACAGGATGAACGGAAATGGGAAGGATTAACAAAACACGTTGGATAAAAGCTGAGGTATATGATTAATTGAAAAGTGTTGACAAGACGTCAGCCCAAACCCATAACTGTTAGGAGTGGGCTATAAATCGATTTCATTGATTAATCAAATTTCCTGTATAGTGAAGATTCCATTTTTGTAAAAATCTAGATTTTTTTTTTTTTTCCGTCAATGCACTCCTTGAGCTTCCATAGTTCAGAGGGATTGCAGCCCGCCCAGTGCCTACCATCTAGTGTTACAAACATGTATTTATTTGAACTTTTAACTCGGGTCATGTTTTTTAAGTTTTTGAAAATACATTTTGTTATTTGAAATTTCGAGGTGACAAAAATCATAAACTTGATTTAGTATAGGAAAAATGTTTACAGTTTAGTTTACTTTGATTTGTTTTGATTTTTTATTTCTCACACATAATGACAACTCAAAACTAAGTTTCACAGAAGGTTGGAACAGACCAAAGAACATTATTTAAAAATAAATATTAATTTAAGGACAATCACCTGGGATATTGCTGAGTTAATTCTTGTCCAGTTTATCCTTCTAGACGAGAGTATTGCATATTGTGGCAAAAAAGGTGCACAAGCAACCTTGACAGAACCATAAAGCAAAGCCCCTTCTACAATTCAGTGAAGTCACAAGAGTCAGATCAGATTCAGGACATGGCCTACAACACTCACAGGTGTGTAATGAACCCACCAGTCATGAACCAAAAAACATTGGAAAAGTCAAACCTGAGTTTACTCAGATAAAGACTGAAATGTTGACCAAAGTACACTTTTTTAATCAATCTAGAAAGCACCAAAAGAGTTTGGAGAAAGAGTGGAGAAACATAAAAACAGTGAAAATATTGTGAAGCCATAAATAAATTGAGCACATAGGCAGCCACTGTGGAAACAGAGATTGATCAATATTTATGGAGGTGGTGATTGCATTTCCCAGAAGGACTTGGCGACTCACCACATTGACAAAAACTGCCAATACTTTGGCTAAAGATGACTGCATCAACGTGGTTAATTCCTCCTTAAATTGCCTGACCAACAGTCCATAAATAGTGTATTTCTGAGAAAAAGATGAGAGAAAAAGACCCAAGAATGAAAAAAGTTGAATTCTATTAAAACAATCTGGGTCAACTTGAGGTATTTTTTAGAGCTTTTAAAATTCATCAAAAGGAATATGAGTAAGTTGTGTTCTTGCCACATGCTGCTTATTACTGTTAAAGAAAAAATATGATTTAAAATAGTTTTGTGTTAAGTTGTTTGTCACATGAGGATACAACCTTGTTTTATTCTAAGAGTTTAGGAAACTTTTCATGTCAGTTATGTGTTTATGAGGTTAATGTGGTTATATGCACAGAAAATGACAGAAAAAAACATCCTTGGAAATAAAATACAAGGACATCATTATTGACCTTAGATTTCTATAAAGTACTACATGCACAAGCTTTTTTCTTCTTTCTCAATGACTGCTCAATGCTCAATTTTTGTGAGCATGGATTTGCATTTAATTTTGTGTGTGTGTGTGCAGTAGAGGGCCCTCTCGTGTGCATGTGTGATTGCGTGTCAGAACGTGCGCACGTATGATCTTCTGTTTAAAGGACTCAGTGCTGAGAGAGGCCTTCAGGTTTAGCCCCAGGCTGATCCCCAGGCCATTTAGGCACCCCACTGCTTGTTTACTGGTCAAGCCCAGCCAAAGCCAGACCTCAGTCCTTTATCTTTGGGCTTATGTTAGCACAAATCAGCCCCTTCTTTACTTCTATTTACTCCTCGATGACAGTAGCTGTCCTCACAGTCCACCTCTATCAGCCCAGTGCTGACCACAGATGTCCCGCTGACCCTGGCCACGGCCTGAGGTGAATCAGAGGACAAGGGGAACCTCGGTACCTCCATCCCCGTTTCCCAGACCCCCAAATTGAGCTCTGTCTATTTTGCTACAATGTCGGCATAAACATTTCCGTTCCTGTGCAGAGGCAGAGTAGGTAAACAAACACGCAGGCAAGCAAAGGTGGTGTTTTCGCTTGTGGAGAGAGCTGGAGTGATGATAGTGTTCCAAGCGGAGGCTGGCTGGAGGGCAGCCTGGGGCAGCTCACTAACACCTCGAGTCAGGACTGTATCTTAACACCAACAAGCATCTGTCTATTCCATCACATTTCTATCGTATAACAACGTGTCACTCATTCAACACAGAATAACACAATGGGAGGACTGTTGCTGCACACAGAGTGCAACATGATGTAAAACTTCACAGAATAGCTGTCTCTGATTACATAATGGCCAACTAGTTTTGAAGGCAGTATTGTTAAAACAAAAAGATGTGTGCAGGCACTGAAAGTTTGCACTCCATAAAACTTACCTACTTGCTGACTAGCAGAGTATTTTGGAAGCTATCAACGCCTCCATGGAATGCATAAGATGATTTTCATACAAGACTGTCAAGAAACCCGAAGTACTACTAATCTCTCTTAAATCTTCTGCATTTGCAGGCCACAAATGCTCACAAACCTCAAAAGTGACTATGTAATAACTTGTTTAATAAAAAAGAATTCTAGTTGAAAGTTGATCAATAAATGGTCACTCTTTGGATATGCTCTATATTCAAAGATGCTCAGACTATCTCTTGTGTCTCGGACACAGACATATGAAGAGATATCACGTATCTCTTCATGGAGATTCACTTCATGAAGTCCATGACACTTCATGAAGACAAAGCTAAAGAACATGTCAGAAAACTGATTTTGCTGCCACCTTTGCTTTGTGTAATATTACTACCTCAACCATGAACAGACTGTTTAAGATAATGTTTTGGCATCTCAACCAGATTTAGGTTTAAACTTTGAATAGACCATTCCAAAACATTTTTGTTGTTGTTTGTTTAGCTGTTCAACAGTGGGCCTGTTGATATGCTTCAGGTTTTTGCCCTGTTGCATTACCCAACTTTGCTTCGACATGAAATAAGAAACTGCTGCCCATACAGAAGCCAGAATCACAACTCTATTATTTATATGACACCATCTTTGACTGCTGCTATGATGCTCTCTAATGAAACGCTGCTTAAATGTTGGGTTTTAGTGACTTCCAGGCTACATTGCAATTTTGGTGAACCAATCACTCCTGTAGTTTCACCTCGGTTCCATGTTTTCTCCATTTGTGTTTAGTGGCTCTCAGTTTGGTTCAGTGAAGTCCCAATCGTAAGAAATTGTTTTGAAACCCTTTCCAAGCTGATGGATATCCTCAACTTTGTTTTTAATATTTTTAATGAAAATATTCAGCCTATTTTCCTGTCGTCATACTGGTTTTGCTTAAGCAACTTCTTGATTCTTCAGGTCTGACGGTAATCAGGCCTAAATGTGGATCACCAAACTGAACATATTTGTCTGGATAATCACAAATAGTTCAGAATTTAACAGTGGGGTAAATTACCTTTTCCACACACTGGGCCAGAGTGATATTGAAAATTAACTTCTGTTAATTGAAATAATTGAAATCATCATTTGAAAACAGTTTTGTAATTCTTTGGTTCCTGAAGTGTGAATTCTGCAATAGGGCAAATATGTATTCACAATTCAGAAACACAATAGTGTGACACACATTTTAGAAATAATGATGTAGAAGCCCACTTTATGCATACCTACTCCTAATTTATGAGCTTTTTTCTCATCTGTTTGGCTTTGCTTTGACTCTGCTTTTATCAAACTCCATATGCTGGACAGAAGATGCTGCATGGGACTAAAAGGTAAACAATGTTAAAACAAATACAAGCTACAGCTGTTTATCAAGTGTCTTTAGGTTAGCACAGTTTTACCTATGTTTGGGACCTTCTTTATAAAATACATGGTTGTTGCACCACCTACTGCAATGAATAAGCATTTTTATTATTTTTGATTGGACTCCCTCAGACCATTTCAAATTTTACCTACAGTAAAATGCTGATTTAGCGTTCTTGTTTTATTTTATCAAGCAACATTCTTCCATAACTCAATCTCTTCTTGCCCATTTAACACGTCACCAATGTGGACTTTTGCCACCATTTCCAACCAGCTGCTCTAACACCTGATTTCACTGGCCTTGGGAGTGGGAATTTAGCAGATTCACAGCTGCCTGCATCTTCCTCTCCCCTTTAATACAGGAAACCAATATCACTTTGACCGCCAGTGGGGAAAAAAGGCATCAGGCACCTTGCTCTGGGTAATGGATAGCTTCTGCTCACTGATATAAACAACAGGGGAGCTGTGATCCTGTCAAGGCCATTTCCAGTCTGAACAAGGGATCTGTGTGTGTTTGCTTCCTTCCACCGCAGAGTTACTTTGTGCTCTTTATCGGTGGAACAACTACAGTATCTGGGAAAGAAATACGCTTACACCACGTACCCTTTTCTGTAACACAACACCACAGTTATAAAAAAAGGTGTGTGGGTAACTGTATGTACATTATTTCTGCCATCTGCCTGCTGTCACAAGATCATAGCTCGTTCAAAATTTGGGGAATATCTGAAATTAAATTTACTCTACTTCCCAGAGATTGGTTGATAATGTACGAGTGCATGTGCTCTGTATGTGTGTGACTGTGTGTTTGTGCTTTACTGTGTCTCACACTGTAAGGCTCATTTTCCCAACAAATACCTCATTGTGAGAACCCACTGCTCCTTATGGGGCCCAAAGGCCAGACCCCGTAGAAAGGAGTGCTGTTTTGGGACCAAGGTGTGAATTGAATTGAATTGAATTTACATTAGGATTAGATTTAGGCATGTAATGGTAGTGGTTAGATTTAGAGTAAAGATTTTTAGATTTTGAAGTAGCACAAATTATGATATATCAAAATTTGATACCACAAAGTATTATTCATTTAGATATGCTTATTTCCTCTTCGCTGCTACACAGTTTTTTATCATACCAACAAGGGATGGTCTTTAAAAGTCTTAAAATTTCACAAAAATCTTGTTATCCTATGTTCATAAAAACAAGAATTTTGATAAACCTCAGTGAAAAAAAGATATTCGTTTCAGAATTTCTCAAAATATACACAGAATATTATTTGTGAGAGGCAGTGGTCTGCTGCTACAGCCTCCATATAGCAACAGAAAGCACTTTCTCTGGCATCTCAGGCTTTACACCACAGGGGGAAAATGGAGAGTTTGTAAAATCGTGAATAAAACTACTTGCCTAAATGCAAAGAAACTAACATAACATTTTTGTTTTTTGTTGGGGGGTTTTCTACATTTTTTAACACCCACACTGATCATAAAAAAATATTATATTCAAAGACTATTGGCATTTTCATTTATTTGTTCATTTTAAAAAAGTGACCTTGAGAACCTGACATGGACACCAGGGCATTGTAGTTATTATTATTGTGTGAGCGTGTGTGTATGTGCTTTTGTGAGAGGGTAACGGTGAGTGTGCTGATGTGTTCTTGCCATCTCCATGGTGACAGAAACCAAGGCTTTTCTACCGGGTTGACCTCTGCAGCGTCTCGGGCGCCATCAATTACGTCAGCTAGTAAAATGGGCTTTGCAAAACATAGCAGATTATATGGAGTGTAAAACATTAGAAAAATGTGTCTAAAACATCAGAGCAACTTGTTTGAAGTGACAAAGGGTTGGGGAGAAATAGAGACAGACCCGAAAAGGAGAGACCCCTGACATGTGATTTTGTTTGAAGGCTTTGTAACACACTCAAGTGGGCAGGGACGCTTTCTTTGACCCTTAAGGCAGTCCATCTTTTGGGCAGAATACGAGCAGGATGGACGGACATATGCTTTGCACAGGGTCAAATGAAGCAGAACTCACAGGCTTTTGTGCCGCTTTCTTTTGGTGTGAGAAGAAAAGGCAAATCTGCTGTCAGGTTGCAATCCAACGCACCCACAAAAATCACATAAAAAGTTTGCCATGCTGTTTTTTTGTACTTAATTTTTTGGACAAGTTTTGTCTCTGACTCATCATGAACGTGTGTGTATCAATTGTATTTAATGGCTCAGTCACATAGGTCCTAGCATGAACGAGTTTTCCAGGAGGGCGAAAAAAGGATAGTGCAAAACCTCCTGAGCGGACTGGCTTGAATGCGCAATCCATCCATCACAGTGAAGCTTTGAGAGGCCCTTTGACTAATTCAGGACAATAAAGACAGAGCTGGACAGAGATGTTTGCGATGAGCGCGACACTCAAGCACCTTCTGCTCTCTTAAACCCCCCCTTTCTCTCTTTCAGTTTATGAAAGCTGAGTCTAGATTCCAGCTAGATAGCAGATTGCGATCAGTGCCTCATTCTCCTGCCAGTAGAAAGCTTTTTGCTGACTGGGGCCAAAGCCAGTCTTTTTAAGCCCAAGAGTTACAGTGTTACTCACACTGCACCATACATCAGGTCTTCAAAAATGCTAAACCAATAAAATGAGTTTCCATCCATCTTGACATGCTCACACAGAAGAATTTGGTTTTAGAAGAGGGGGAAATGCCCGCCGGGGCAGAAATGCACAGCTAACAAAGTTTTGATAGACTGCCTGGGTTCTGGGAAGTAGTGATTCTTCAGTTTTAGCATCTGGCTGCAGTAGTGAGATTTTACAGGCCTTCTTAAATGTCATGTCTTACATCAAATGTGAATTAGCTATAGCAGTACAGTAAAAAAGAGTGACTGTATCTTAAGTGCAGCAGATTGGGATCTCTAAAATTATAGGTTCCGTGCCATGACATACTGTGCAGTCTCTTAAAACTACGAGGAGTGAGCAACATTTTATAAGAGAAACCTGGTTTAACCAAAGCTAGGATTGCAGTCAGATATATTCAACTAACCAAATGGACTTTCCCATGATAGCATTCAAAGTAATTAGTAAAACAAAAGCATTTTTCACAAAAGCTGAGAAAGAGAGATCATTACACTAGCTGCTTTCTGTTGACAAATTAAATCTCGGTCAAGTCAAGAAAGGCCTGGATGAGAAAAAGATCCTAGAGGTTCCTATAGAAGCCTTAAAAGTCAACATCTTTGGTGGGATTTTTAAGAAGCCAATTCCAGCACAGGAGCAATCAAGCATTGCTGATCTATAGATTTTTTGCACATAAGAAATTCATGAATTCTAAATCTTATTTTTCAATCAAAATCTGTCATCTGCAGTTTTCCTGTGTAAATAAATCCAGTGCTTCGCTGCATTATTTAAACCCCTCCCCAGCTTTGGTTGTTGAGTTGCAGACAATGGCACACATTAGTAAGCAGTTAACTATAACTGGATTAGGAACTCACGTGTGCTTACTGTCTACTACAGTCTGGAATGAAAATCTCACACACTAATAGCTTTTACATTTAATAATGCCTGTTGAACAAAGCCGTATACATTCCTCAAAGATCTGGGAGAACGCTGATATAATCTAATTAAGTAAAAGGAATTACAACTGAATATGGTACTCTTTGGACTGAGTTACTTCATGGATGTTATTATTGAAATAAATCAAAAATCTGCCATACAGTGTAGTCACATCCAAGAGCTCAAACAGATCAAACTTTTTCAGTGTTTGTGTGTGTCTGTGTTGGCTCTATGTGGTTTCATCTTTTCTCAAAAGAGACGCTAATAAGAATGATGTTTGGTGGCCAACTTTTATTGCAAGTGTGCTTTATCTAATCAGCATTTGGAAACAAACCCCAGAGGATTTTTCAAACATTCTGTTCTTTGAAAACATTACTAAACAACAAAAAGCAGGGAGATCAAGCCTGCTTATCAATTGACAGTTCTGGAAAGGCAGAAAAACAAAAAAAAACTGAATTAATGTAGGTGATTTTTAATCACAGAATGCTTCTTGAATAGTTGCCCCTAAACAAACATACTTCACTTATAGATTGTAATCTAAATGATTTTTTTTTTTTAGATTCAGAATACTCGCATCTCCAAATACCAGATTTCTTGAAACATTCACCCAGGTGCTTTTTCACTCTCATTATGTTTTGTGTGTATGTGCACGTGTGAATGGTTCTCAGCCAGGGAGGCTGATGAGAGCGGCTAAAAGGTGTTTATGAGACTGTTAGCCAGGAGAGGATGCTGCCCTGCAGCTTTCACCCAAATAAAAGAGTCATTCATTACTTCCAACATGACCCTCTCATTATGCACAAATAGGAATTAATGAGTGCTATATCGGGCGCTCCCAGCTGAGTGAGGCGGGGCTCGCTAAAGGACTAGCGTTAATTACAATGTCCTACATCTCACCCATTTAACACCACACATCAGATCTCTTTTTGCAGAGAAGGGATAGCAATGGCCTTTCACTGCGCAAGGATGGACACTCTGAACTCAAGAAATGTAACTGTTAATGTAAAAACAGAGAACTATCAGTTGAAAAAGAAAACAGTTGAAAAATATTTTTTCTGCAGAGTTTTACAAGAGAACTTCATTTTGATCTCAGGTGTGCTGTGCTTCTTGTACTGTACAAGCTTTCTTTTGAAAGGCGCTGACAAGAACTTCACTCAATGCTCCTTGGACTTCCTCTTTAATGTACACCGTCATCTTGTTTACAGCATCAGCTTTACTATTGTTTCATATTTGCTGAGAACTTTTATTTGTGATGATGCTTGCCAATCTGATACTGCTTCTAAACATTTGACCTTTCAGGCAACCAGAAGTGTGATTATTGGCCAATATGAGAAGACTGTCACTGATGTAGGTGGTGCACTCTAGTTGTACACTGCAAGAAGCTGTAAAAATTGAAACATAGGAGAAGGCCTACTTCTTTTGGAACTACACAAATATCAACAAACTTCTTCCCTTCTGTTATAATTGTGCCTTTATGACTGTACTGAACTCTCCACCTGGTTATCTTAAGATAATATGTTTTATTTCTTTAACTGAATAAAGTCAGTTTTGCACCAGAGGGAATTTGTCATCATTTCCTGTGGAGCGGAACAAATCTGCCCAAACAGTAAAAGCAATCAAACTCTCCATTATGATATGCTTTGCCAATATCAAGTATCACTAAGTAATTCTGTTAAACTGTTACTTAAATTGTCTTATTTCAAATAGTTCCAGGTAAAGTCTTAGTCAAGTTCAACAAATTCCACATGTTTACCTTTGTGATGGTAGGACGGATGGATAATGGTTGTGACGATGACTTGATATGGAAAGATTACACTCTTTAACAGCAGGATGTTTCATTTTTTATTTTTTTATCTCCTTTGCAATTCTGCTCACCGTGCAAGATAAACATGGATCATAATCCAGCCAAGCGGCTAGCCCACTAAAACAGAAAGTTGTAAATTACAAACTGGGAGCACAATTTATTCACCTTTAGCCTTTTTACTTATCTTTATCCTGGGTGCCAATAAAATGTAGCTGAAAATGCATTTTTACTACATACAAATCTGACACAAACATTAGTAAGGTAAAAGATTTGTGTTATAGGGAATAAATTATACTGGGTCTCGGTTGGTTCTGTAAATGGTTTCTGCTTAAGCTACTCACAATAATAAACTCAAAAGCAGTATTTTGGGACATCTTAAGATCAAAAACAGTGAAATAATCTGGAAGAAATCAGTTGACCAATTTGATTAGTGGTCATCTTATTAATGGCCAACCCGCTTTTGTGTTTTTATGACTGCTGCACAGAAGTGTATTCATTTTATCTTTGGATCTTGATCTCACTGGTGCATAACAATACCAGAAAATGGATTACCTCGCTAACACCTATCTTCTATTTTTGTCCCTAATTAGGCTTTAACTGTTTTTCTTCCACTTTTAGGGGGATCTACAATTGGGGTGGGCTGTTTTGATTTTCATTAATTGGTTTCATTTATTGTTTCATCTGTGTGGGTAAAATAAAGCCCTCAGAGACAGCAGCTGTGATTAGGGGCTCTGTAAATAAATGTGAGATGAATCTGAGCTGAAGATAAACAATAATAAAAAATGGCAACCACGGGAGCTGATTAAAATTCAGATTTGGATTTAAAAGATTTGTTTAAAAGAATATACAGAGCTCTGGATAGCAGACCTGTATTTGTGTTCAGTTTGGCTTGCAGAGCTCATTTGGAGGTTGCAACCAAAAACTTTGTATATATTGAAGCACTACTTTGCAAAGTAAGTGTAATAACAATGATAAATGGCTTTCTTCTAATGAAGAGCTTAAAATTCAAAGTGCAAAAACTACCATTTGCAGCCCTTAGTTCCAAGTCTTAAGGTTTGTGTCTCTCCAACTTTGTGGAGACTGAAATCTTCATTGCACAATACTTCAAGTCTTACTGGCTTTAGAGCACCTGTGAAAATATATTTTCAAGTCTTAACATATTTTTATTTGGATTTCAGGTTGGTATCTGATAGAGCCTGTTCACCACATGAATGTGTTTAATCTGAATCATTGCACTGTTGCTCTGCCTGCATGTTTAGAGCCTTGATTTTTATATTTTTGTTTTGTTTTTTTCCTGGAAGGTGAACTATTGAATCTGTGTCAAGTATTTTCCAGACTCAAACATGTTTTCTTCCAGGACCACCCTGTATTTGGCTCCATCACCATAAAATGGCATTGCCACCACCGTGCTTCACTCTGGTGACAGTGAGTTAAGAGTGTACAATTATTCATCCAACATAGCACGTAGACAAAGAAGGATAATTTTTGTCTCATCTAACTAAGCACCTTAAAACGGCTTCTGTCTCCCCTTAATGGCTTGTGAAGCGTCTTATGGCTCTCTAACACCAATTTAACAATCTTACTACTCTTCCATGCAGACAAGAACAACAACAAGTACTTGTCTTTTAAACAGATTCTCACCTAAACTGGGACTCTCTGGTGTTCGTCCAGAGCTACCATAGTGGCTGTTTTGTCATTTGATTCTTTATTTGTTAGGCCTGTTAGCATAGACCGCAGTGCTTAAAAAAACCTAGCACTACCTGTTCAGAATGTTAGCATCTCTGGTTTGCTCTTTGGTCTTCATGAAGCAGGTGGTTCCCTAATATTGTCGAACAAACATCTAAGTGTGTCACTCAAACATATTGATGGTAACATTTTGCACAGATGATGGGCATATTTATTAGGTCAGTTCTAAAGACATTTGGTTGACCAGATTTCATTAAAGGGTATCAGATTAAAATATTTGTACGTGTCAAAGTACTTTAGAAACCAAGTGTCCCCTTTTTGGCCAATATCACAATTATGCACCACTTTGTGTTAACCTGTCACCTCGATTGAAGGTTATAGTTGTGACGAGACAAAATGGGAAAATGTTATTGCAATACACTGCAAGTATCCCCGAGCTAGACGCTATATTTTTAATACATAAAATGATTACATAAATATATACATAAAATCTACTTTCTTGTCTTAATGACAAATAAGGATGTTTTCTTTTGTCAATGGCAATGTCTTTCGCTAAACTTCTGTGACATGATTGCCTGTGAGAGGAGTAAACAATTACACCTGGATCAAAGTAGAGCCATAATTATATGTCAAATGCTGGTTGGCATTAGCGTCTCTTGTCAGGTAGAAGAGGGGCGGGCATTGCTGTGAGATGTTCGGAAATATCTCTTTCATCTTTTTATACTTTCTCCCCCATCAAGGCATGTTTTAACAAACACACACTTCATCCTTCATCTCTCTTTTGCTCTCTTTTTTTTTGATGGTATGACACAGGAAGAAGCTGAGCCCTGCAGCCAACGCCGCCGTCCACACTGAATGCGATTAAAGTGAGCAGTGATTAATCTGGGCTGCCCCATAAGTCCTCTTTACCACTTTAATGGATGTTATCTCCCCCTCCTCTGAAGGCTTATCTTGCTGATCGGGGCCAAGGATGAGGAGAGGAAAAGGAAGGGAGGGAGAGTGGCTACGGGTAAGGGGGAAGAAATCAAAATAAATCCATACAGAGGTAAGTAAATGAATAAGCAAGTAAATAAAGTGAGTAAATAAATAAAAACAGGGATTGAGGGTGCTGCTAAGCGGATAAGGCAGATCAGTCTCTGTAAAGTGCTCATTTGTTTTCTAAGAAGACGAGACAAGCTGCCTTCGAAGCCCACAGACGGAATTAAGGGAAAAAAATCCTGTCGACGTTACAATTCCGAGGACAAAACTTTGAATAAATCTTCTCACAATAACAGTGAAAAGATAAGGTGACGACAGTACGCAGCCGCCATTCAAAGTAAATAAAGTAAATAAATAAATGCCATTACTTTCTGTGCAGTTTCTACATTCAGACAAGCAGTCAATAATGATGATATTTCCCTCAGGTGCAGCAGGGTAACAATCTTGGTCAGGTTTGACTTAATCATGTGACAGAAAATACTAATTTCATCCCACACAGTGTTTAAGACATGATGTTATTGGAAGAATGTAATTTTAATAAAATAGTAAAAATTCTGACAACAGAATAATAACCTTAATTTTACTGGGAATACTAAAGTATAAGGCACATCAGCAGTTGCAGTAACTTCTTCACACATTCTTTACTTGACCTAACCTGAATTGCTTTATAATAATAATAATACATTTTATTTGTATTTTTAGTACAGTTTCTAAAAACTCAGCTATTTTTTTTTTTACAGAAATCACACAAAATTACAAACAGATTAATTAAGTACATCAAACCAAATCATAAACAGGAAAAAAGAAACCTTACATACAACCAAAACTAGACATGGGCCGGTTACTGCTATCAAGCCTGTTTTAAAACTAATTTGCCTTCACACTGTTCTTAGTATTTGTGCCAAACAAAGTAACCAGAGTTATGAACACAAGGCACAGAGTTACCCTTCTCCCACCTATTGCTGCACACTGCTAGGCAGCAGGCTGAAGGAAGACCAAATCATATTTTTAAAATGTTTTTCATTTGTATGATAATGAGCCAAAGGCAATTATTTACTCAAACTGACAATAAGGATTTACTCTCCTCTGTTCTCAGCCTGTCAAACTTATAAAGGCAATGTAGTCTCTAACTATATTTGGCAAGTTACCAGAGGCACAACTTAGTAAACTGAACAGATTAGCTTGTTACCATTTAAAGAACAGAAGAACAAAACTAAATATGAATGTATAAAATTTATTAGGGTTTTTTATAAGATGCCATATTTTACTCAAGTTGTTTGTCGGCTTATTTTTCTGAATTCTAACTTTTAAATTTCACTACATTGGCTTTAGTAAAACAAAAAAATTAATATTAATTCTGGTGGAAAATCAGTGTCTGAAAATTCACTAACAGTAAATTGTGTTTTTTTTATTCTACAGCTTTGCTGAAATCTGTCTTAGAATACAACTTATAAATAATGGTATTTTAGCAGCAGTATTATTATTAGCTGCATTTGTGCTTTAAACACACATATACCATGATGATCATTTTTGCTTGTTCTGTAGAAATATCAGTCACAATGAAAAAGTGTCTTTGTTCATCTTTCACAAAAGGCCATCACACCATGAGACTCTAATACCGCCTCATGCCCGTTTTAAACTTCTCAAAATGGACACTAGTGTTTTTGTTCTATTATGCGAGCACAGCCATAATACTGTGACAGGGTTAAAGCTGTTCAGGGCTTTCATTTTCCCTTTTTTTCCCTCCCCACTCCGGCTTACAGCGATGTTGCAGTGAGATTCTGTCGTAGACAAACCTCTGCGGGATTCCATTCAACACTAGTGTACATCTTTAGGTACAAAGCTGCGGGCTGCACTGGCTCCAGGTAACATAAACGCTCCCTTCAAGCCACCGCGTATATCTGCCCATGGAAATTCTCTAAAGGGGTTTAAGCGTTTACGAAGAAACACTATCAGGCACTGCCGAAAAATTCAGCTTACCCTGTTGAATAGGGACTTCAAAGAGAATTGCAAATACCTTCGCACCGCTACATTTTCTCCCCTCTTCTCTCCCCTTTTTCTTGCTCTGCCTCTCCGCGTCTCTTCCTGGTTCTTTTCATTTTCTTTTTTCATGCTTCCAAACATGAGCCGCTGTGTGATGTAAAATGTATTATCAGCCATATATTTCCTCTTTAAATGAATAATAACAATAATCTCGGAGTAATTTCTTTCTTGCACAGCTCTGTCTAAATAGGGCAAAGCAAGCAAGCTAATAAAGAGCTGTGGATAAACAAGGCCGCGCAGTAATGAACGTGTGGATTAGGGCCTCCAGTCTATGTTCGGCGATAAGGGGGGGAAAAAAGCGACTACTATGCAGGTAAGAGCACTTTCTGGCTGTCAGGGAAGGATAAACTACTCTGCAGCTGCACTATTTACTTCCTACACTCACATTGTGGACACACAAACAGAAACACTGATGGTTACAAATAAATCAACACCCGCACGCTCATTCACACACACCGTCAGCGCATAAGAACCACAAAGAATCGGAATAAAATAAACGTATAAGCCTATTTACTGAGGACAGAGCTCTAAACGCAAAACAATATGCCGCATACACACAGTGTGATTTAATGTTAGAGATAATAAATGGCTTCATAATGAGCAATAAAAACGGTCCTTAAACAGTTTACTGCTTAGTTCACACTTATAATTAATCTGGGTTGCATGTGTGCATTTAAAGTGGGTATAAAACTCTGTGCAAGTAAAAGAGAAAAATGAGTGCTGGGAAACATCTGCTGCATCATGCAGCTGTAAAAGAAAAAAAAAGAGAGAAAAACAAAGAAAACTGCCTTTTTCCCACCTCACCTGGACCAGGAAGCTCTCTAGAAATTTTTTTTACACACACGCATGCACACAAAAAAATGTTTTGGAAATTATTTAGCACAACGGGAAACCATAACATTTATAATGTTTTACAAAGCCATCAAATAAAGAGAGAGGGGATTAATTGCCCCGGTCCGACCTTAAAATAATTATTTTGAGCGGTGCAACTCTAAACTCCAACGAAATTGATACACTTTGATAATTAGATTCTTGGCACTGACCCGCTGAAGTCAATAAAGGTTATTAAGGCCAATTGCTGTCTAAACGCATTACGGGCAGAGTAAACTGTCCGTCGGAGGCCCCTGCTACTCCAGCGCCAATATGATAATCCATTCTCCGTCCTGGGGGTTTCTTCCCCAGCGCCTGTGTCTCCACTCTGCCATACAAAACCAGATTGGATTCGCTTAACCTTTCCAGGACTTTGATCAAATGAGCTCACACAGCAATAACATTTACATTGACCCCCCCACCCCCTCCAAAGTCTCCCCAACACACACACACACACGCACACACACAAACGCTCTCTCACTTCTCTCCACCTCCTCCTCTTATTCTACAGACTCTCCATCCCTCTTTCTACACCCTCTCCACCCACCCCCTCGTCTGCACGTTTGCTCAATAACCTAATCAGCTCTTGATGGCGGCCGGGCCAGGCCGCGTATGATTGCAAGCGCTACCCACCTCAGCAGCCCGAATTGTTTCCGAGGACTGTTATTACAGTGAGGAGTTTGGCGGGGGGGTGTTGAAATGGTCATCAAACATTATCCCTGTGCAAACACACAAATGTACAAAAGCTAGCCTCCATTATAAATCAGAGAGAGCTTTGCGATAAGGTAGCTCACGAGTGAGTTTGTTTGTGACCAAACCGTCAGAAAACAGGGACTGACAGGTTGGGTGAACGGAGCGGAGGGAGACGCGGCCCCGACACCACTTCCTGTTTTGTACGTCTTGAAGTATACAAATGTATTCAACAGTGTGGATCCCGTTTATAATGAAAGTGGATTAATTTCCTTGATATGCGTTGAAAAGATTTCCATCGACAAGACTCGCTCTCCTGTCAAATGAAAAGGGGCAGGGGGGGTGGGCAGAGATATGGTGAGATGGAGGAAAAGAAAGAGGGAGAACTAGAGAAATAAAGAGCGAGAGTAAGAAGGAGAAAAAGAAGAAGGAGATGGAGTGCATTGAAATCTCTTTGCAAGTGCTGGCTTTTGAAGTTGTGAGATGAGCAGCCACAGAAGTCAGAAAAGTGACAAATTAGGGAAAAAGCTGTACTGTGCAAGCAGAGCTGCTAAATCAATTAAAGTCATGCCGAGTGCATACATTAACATCAATGGCTTGCGCAAACACACACGCACACACGCACACAAGCAAAAAGGACAACAGAAAGAGAGAGAGAGAAATGTGCTCATGAGCTCGCCATCGCTTCTCCCCCTACAGTGAAAAGAAGAAAGATAAAAAAAATACCGCGCCGGTATTTAAAATATTCTGCATAGAGCCAAGATCTTCTGCCTATTGTGACTCACAAAGAAGCCATTCATTGTTGCTAGTTTAAGGAAATGTCACTATTGTACAACTCCAACGATAGCAGAGTCCTGGGGGAACACGAGGCTCGGAGCCAGGCGGGTCTAAACGGAATCCAGCACCCCGGATCACAGGGGAACATAGAAACCTTTCAGCTCCTGCCCTTCTTCCACCTGCCCGAAACAACCTTTACCTACCTTTACCTTTACACACATTATCACTATGCTGCGCTCTCACGTGAAGTACACTTGAAGATTATTCGGGAGTCTTATAAAAGAAAAAGAAAAAACGAAAAAAAAAAAAAAACAGAGGTGCCCAGCAAGCCGGTGGACTCGTTTTGTTTTGCTTCTTTATACATTTATTTATGTATTTTATCAGAATGTCATTCAAATAGAAGGATGAGCATTTGCATGACAACAGGCTGAGGAGCAGAGAGGGAGCCCCAGGGAGAGACAGTATCCACATACAGGAGCCAGTCTCTCCATATTGCAATATTCTTCATACAGACTAACAAACGCATACGCAGCCCAGCGCATCCCACAACGCTGCTGCTAAATATGACAATAAAGCAAGGAAGCCTGGCGGTTTGTATTACTATTTTAGCAGGATGAAACAATAGGCCCTTTTATTGCTACAGCGCAGTATATAAAACAATACGGTGTCATTTTATAAAGCCTATTTAAATAGACACGTATTTGGTTTTTTAAAATACCCACACCGATATCAGATTTGACTAAAAAAATAAATAAAATTGCGTCGCATTAAAATCTACTCCGCAGGCAACCAAAATATGTAAATAAATAAATGGTAAACAGCATCTGCTCACACTAGGTCACTCGTATTTCACCAAATTAGACGGCGCTGTCAATTGCCAGCTTCAAAATGTAAAATATATGCCAATATAGGGGACTGCAGGAGAGACCGCCATTATTTAAATAACTCAAAGTAATTTAGGGAAATGTGTTTTAATCCAACGGCAGAAAAGCCTCAGCTATCAAAAGCTCCCAAAGAGAAATCTATAAGCCATATTTATGAAGTGCTGTTTCATCAGTGTATCTGAGGTCGATGCATGTATGTAAATACTGCTAGCAAAAGCAATAATGTTGTCTTTCATCACAATAGAGAATCGTTACCTTTGTGTGCTGTGCCAGTGTTTTATTTTTTTCCCTTTTTTTTGGTGTTGCTTTTACATCTATTTCTTTCTCCAGAGGAGATGCTGCCTTTGTTTTTTGACATTGTAACAAAAATAAATTATTTAGGCAAAAACATAAATAAAGTTAACTTATTCTAATAAACATATGACAGTGTAATTTCAAGTTTTGAAAAAAGAAAAATACTGGAGAAATTATATTGCCAAGTGTGCTACTGTATGTTTCTACTTTAAAGAATTTCAACTTTATTTACAGTATCATATAAAGTTTTCACTGAAGAGCACAAAATTACTAACGAATACCGACACAAGAAACTTTCCACTTTAGCAATGCCCTGTCCCAAACACCGGTCCGAATCACACACTTCTTCTGGACCCAGAGGTGGAGCTCTAAAGCCCCCTCACCCACTCTCTGTCAGGGTCTCCGGCTGGCCGAGACAGAGCGGGCCTGCCGCTAGAGCCAAGCAGCAGCAGCGGCACAGGCACCGCTCTCCCCTCCAGCCCCTGTCTTTATCCCCGCCTGAGCATTAGATGTGATTACTGCTCAGCGCTCGACACTGACAGAGACCGAGAGCTCCCAGAGACAGCAGGAGCGGGAGAGAGACTGACTGCAGGGAGGAAAAGAGGAGCTCCGCTCTCCGCTGAAGAAGCAGCTGCTACAGTGATGCAAGAGTGCCCCCTGCTGCTTCTCGTGTCTGGGTATGGAAAACACACACATATATATATATATATATATATATATATATATATATATATATATAATAGAAGAGTATATGAGACAGTAAACTTTTCAAATCAAAACGTAATGAAGGCTTAAACCAACAGCATAATTACTATGTACTCACTTAACTGTAAATCTGATGTTCTAATCCTACTGTTTTTATTTTTTTTTCTTTAAGAAATAGCTGTGAGCATATTTTTTTATTTAAAAATCGTCTTAAACTCAATGCCTCCAACGTGAGCTTGCACAGTGAGCAGCTAAAAACCATTTATTCCCTCCCAAGGAACGTCACTGGACAGCAGATCGCTTACAGTCGAAGCTCATCACTGAAAACTAAATCAGTTAAATACCAGTGGAAACCTGCAAAATGCTGGTCAGCAACTACAAGAAGAGCCTACAAAGATTTGCCCAATAAATGTTGACAATGGTTTAAAATGTTTTACATGCCATTAAAAAAAAAGTAAATAAAAATAATATAATTAAAATGTACTTCTTTATATTATATTATATTTTGGAAGTGCCTGATTTCTTATCAAAAATACATTTCTTGGTTTAATGAGTAGAGTTTTACATTAAAATCTGCCAGGGATATGAATAGTTTTGGGCTGAACTGTATGTAGTCTAATAAAAGAAATAATATTAATCTGATTATTACTACTTAATAGAAGTTATTTATTCAAAGTATACCATATGTTACCATTTTTAAATTACCTATTATAAATGGATCCTCATAATTATGACTACCATTTACAAATCCAGTACTTCTTATCAATTAACAAATATTAATTAATGGACTTTTTAAACACATGTAAACACAGTGTGTTAAATAGTTTCGGTGGTACTCGTTTAAAATTTACGGAATTGGAAGGAGTTGTAGTTTGGTGTACAAAGTGTTTCTGTTCTATTTTTTCCTAAGCAGTGACATAACGGGTAGTGTGTCTTGAAACTGATTTACCATGGTCTCCATGAGCTTCCAGTCCTTCTCCAGCTGCTCCATCGGTCGGGTCCACCAGCTGCAGAAGCGTGCGTAACGCTGGCCCTGAAACCAATACTGCCGCAGCCATTCAAACTCCACCTACGGAAACACAAACAAGCAATGAGAAATACCAACAGCATGCAAACACTAAAATGTTCACTATCTTAAACACATGTAGACTCAGTCAGGCTAAAATTTGCTATAATTCTAAATAAACTCACGGGAAAATAAAAAATAAAAAGAATTATTATGTTCTTTTGGTGTTGCATGTAAGGACTGAAGCATTTAATTGTAGAATATTAAACGAATCCATGGTTGGGATAAATAAATATGTTGTCATTTTAATATTAAGTAAAAAAAAATTATGTTTTTGATATGTCAAATCTCATAATTACTTCAAAAAATATATATCTTTTGGTATATTTTTTACCCATGGAGGCTGTCATTTCTTCACCTGCGCAATGCATCCTGGGTTGTTGACGCAATTGGGTCTGTTCTATGATATTGTTTGACTGGTGCAAATTTAGACAATATCATACTGCGTCACTGTCGGCTTCAATTTAATAAAATTAATTAGTAGTGCGCTGAATAAAACTTCCGAAAGACCTATTTGTGCCCTCAACCAGAGAGGAAAACTGATGAAGGCCCTAACAGGTGGTCCTTACCTTGGCAAGCTAAAACCAAAGCCTGTGCAAACAGTTTTTACTAAAACTGAGTGCCTAAACCCCGCCAGCGCCTAGCGAGCGACAGACGAAACTTTACGGAGCTATACTGCCGCTGGTAGTGCATATAAAACCACGGACAGAGTCCCATACCAGTCAAGTCTCCCGTCTTGGCCAGGAAACTACCGTATTTTTGTCATTTTTGCCGCCGTTATCTCCCGAAAATTTCTCGTAATATAATAATTTCGTGATAACCCCCACTTTTCCCCCTTCCCCTAGCCGCCCTACGCTCTGACGTGGCAGTGTATCAACATGGCGACGTCTTCCGCTTATTCGTCTTTTTTATGACGGTTGCCAAGCAACGTTTAGATGTGCAATACCGCCATCTAGAAAGCATTGTTGCTGAATGTTGATTTGGGAATGTTTCTAAGGACATTTCCAAACCATTTAGAGACCGTCCTCCAACACCGAGAATATTTTTTTAAAGGGCACGTTAGACAATCAGGTTAAGATGGATAGCAATGATCCATGAGGTGAAAGACCCATCAGAATCACAACAAGGTTGACAATGGAAAATTATATTATTATTATCATGAGTCTATTTACCAACATATTCTAGAGAAAAACCTGTGAACATCAGTCTGAAGGCTGGACAAAAGGACGACGACGTTAAGCACAGCAACAAATCTGCACTCAAATAGCTACAAAATAAAAACCTCCATGTTGCAGTAAAGCACTGACGGCATAGACTACAATTAATAAATGCTCCAACCATAGATAACAAACATTCACTTCTTTTAAAGACACAAAGTTGGAAACAAAAAACACAGTTGCACCAAATAATGTATATGTGTGGATCTGTGCACCTTGGAGCGAGCACACCTGAAAACCCCACCCATCTTCCCCTGCTCTGCTGCACCGTCTGGAGCTGACAGTTTCTGCTGCGGAGACCACCCCCCCGCCCCCCCTCCACCCTACCCCTTCCCTCTCTCCTCTGCTTGGAGTGTTTTTGTTTCCTGCTCTTTTGAAGTGCTGAATTAATCCTTGGAAAGGATGCTACGCATAGCCAGGTGTAGCCCTGCTACTTCTGCGTATGTTGTTCAGCTTGCATGTTTGTCAGTTTGGGCCTGTGCTGAGCGAGCTTCGGTGTGTTTGTGCCTCTGCTTGTACCTGTCTGCTTAAGTGTGCGAGTGGCTTTGGTAATGTTTCTGCGGAACATGGCCGTGTTGAGTGTGTGTGTCAGAGATTGCTCCAAATGTTGCCAGCATCAACTGAAGGTGCTGAGTTGCCCTCCTCCCCCAAAACGTCCCACGAAGCGGCATTCACCCAAAACAATGCAAACCCCATTAAAGCCTGATGTAGACAACTGCACAGCACAAAGTGTACTGGCGTACAATAGGGCCGTATATCACATGGAACTCAAAGCACTATTGTTTCCCTTCTGACAACTATTTTTGTTTATTGTTCTCCTAACAGAGCATTAGCAAACGGATGAAGATGAGCCTTTTCAGCTGTAAACGTCCAAATAATCTCGACGAGTTTAAGCGGAACAATACAGCTGAAAATGTCCTATGGAATTAAAAAAGCTACATCCTTTTTAAGGATTCTTTTTGCCATTTTATCTGATGTCTCATACAAAGTATTATGTTTAACACAACTTTTCAAGTCCCAAAATACAGTTCCTTGCAAAAGTTTTTATACCTCTTGAACTTTTTTATATGCTGTCATGTTACAAATGTAAGTTTTAATACTTCACTACAGATTTTATGTGAGAGACCCACACGAAGTAACACGCTGTGAATTGGAGGGAAACAGGGTTTTCTAAAACCTTTACTCTTATATCCGCAATTAAAATCTAGTGCAACTTTAAAAGTTTTCCATTTAGAAAATAGAAGCCACCAGTGTGTGATATAATCTTAGTATATCTCCAGCTGTTCTGTGAAGGCCTCAGAGGCTTGATAGTGAACATTAGTGAAAAATGTAGACCAAGGAACACAGCAACAGCTCAGGGAAAAAGTTGTAGAGAAGCTTAAAGCAGTGTTAGGTTAAAAATAAACAATATCCCAATATTTTAGAGAGATGAATGAGTGAATGCATCATGAAAATACAAGGAATATAACAAAACTGCAAACTAAGAGAGAGACATGGCAGTCATCGTAAAATCACAGGTCGGACAAGAAGACCATTAATCAGAGAAACAACAAAGAGGAGGAGTTATTGATGCATGACATCAAAATTAAACTTTTTGTTCTACGTGATATGAATGGAGGAAAACTAACACTGCACATCACAACAGTGAAACACGAGGGTGTCATCATCATATAGTGTAAGTCCATCTTCAAGCAGGTCAACTGTAAACACTCAGTCAGCCATGCAATGGAACACTTTGAATTAAACTATATTCATGTTCAGGAATGGTCCAGTCAAAGTTCAAACCTTGATTAAACCAAGAAATTGTGGCAAAACTGGAAATTTGCAGTTTACAGATGCTCCATGTGTAATTTGACAGGCCTGGAACTATATTACAAAGAAAAATAAGCAAAACGTTTAGTCTCTAGATGTGGAAAAACATTTAAGACACAGGAGCAGAAGGTGGTTCTATGTTTTCTTGACTCAGGAGGGCTGCATACAAACGAATGCCACTCTTCTCAGATTTATATTTGTCAAAATTAGTTCTTTCCATTCTACATTTATGTGCGACTTTGTGTTGGTGTGTGTTCATTACTTCTCTGCCTAGCCCTTGCACAAACAATGATGACATTTAATAGTTATGTCTGAATTAGAATTTAGCATTTTTATGAATCACCAAAACACACTCCTTAATACAAATCTATCATTTATTTGCTGTCAATATATCATTATCGGTTCATCAATGAAATGTAATTTACAAAGAAAAGGCCCAGCTATGATTATCCCCATATTTTACATACAATATTAAATAGAGTGAATGTACAAAGTAGTCAGGTTTTTGACTTATTTATTGCTGCCTTGATTCACATTTAGTAATACAAAGAAAGAGAAAGATTTTTAACATAAATTAGTTTTAACAGGCTCTATTTTCCAGTTCCTGTACAAATGTCATATTGTTACAAAAATGTAGTGACTGCTTAAGTACCCTGTAAATTGTGCGAACCTAAATTGTCTGAATGGAATGTATCTTTGTAATAATCTTAACTAATTCCGTTTAAAGGAAAATGCAAGTAGTTGTTTCAGGCCTAAGATGAAATATCGTTGAAAAGTTTTGAACAATCTTTTCCAAAACTCTTCTTTCAAAATGTTGACATTTTTATGTGGTCATTGTTGTGTCAGATGAGTGTCACCTTCCCCTCCATCACCCCCAAAACAACAAAGGACAAGAACTATTTACACAAACAACCCGAGTGAGGGCTGTCTGAGGTAGAAGCTGTGCACAGAGTCATCCTGCCATTTACTCCCAAAAGGCTCTGATCTCAGTGGGGATGACATGCAAGGACTGGTGCATGTCAGGGAGAATACACAGCCAGTGGCACTGCTCAGCAGCCTCCCAGTCGCTCCATACAACACACCCTTCAAAGAAATGTCATCCTTTATGGTCCCTTCAACACACTCCAAATCCACTCCCCTTCGATCACTACAGCTCAAACACACAACAAAGCCGCGAGGGCCAATATCGGACGTCCTTTTCTCCCAGGCTGTCCCTCCTTCTATCTCTCTGATTGTCTGCCTGTCCTTTGGTGGGAAGAAACCAACCTGTGTCTCCACTTTGAGCTGACACGGCTGCCTGTCCCCCACAGCGCAGGCCAGAGGCAACCACAAAGCAGGCCATCTAAAAGCAACCGAGGAGCGTTGGCTATTTGGTATTTGGAGTGTGGCCACCCAGCTGAGAGCTGCCAGGCAGGAAACTCGGACTAAATGCCACCTTCCCGTGCAGGCGGATCGAAAGTCTGTGCGAAAAAAAAAAAAAAGGAGAGGCTGTTAGGCTGAGTTTTTCCTCTGAGATGGTAAGGGAGGGTGACTCCCCTGCGGCAGTCGCTGTCATCTCTCCAGGTGATGGACACACTAACTACACATTAGCTTCAAATTAGTCCAGCGACCACCCACTATGGCATCTCTGCTGGTAAAGCTCTGAAAACCTCGTTTCTTCCCCCCATTTAATGAGGCACAATTATTTTTTTTTTTCTTCACACCTTCACAGTATTCCCAGAGCGGGTCCAATCAATTTCCGGGGCCGGGGCCCTGAGGTGAGGGTTGATGAGAGTGTGATCGATCTCTCTCTGCCCTTCTCTGTTTACCAATCCCAGCCTCCTCACACAAGAGCCAGAATAACTGCTTTCCCCAAACTCTCTGTGAGTCTCTCCACTACTTACCACACACTTGCCAGAGTGGGTGTATATCTGCAAGGGTATGACTGCACAAAATAACGTGAGCCTTTTTCATTTGTATCTTTAGCAATAAAAGGTTCTTGTTTTATTTCCCAATATTATTATGAAGAACGTCAGTAATAATACTACTTTACAATCCTTGAATTTAGCAACAAGTAATGCGAAACAGAGGCCACTATAGCCCAAAAACATCTTAAAAAATAAGTACAAAGTACAAATAAACTGCAATTTATGAGAATACAATGACTGTATAATCTTTATGGTGGTAAAAAAATAAAAAATAAACACACAAGAAAATGTGTAGAGAACCTCAGGAGGCATCATGACCCTAAAACGAACACTGTGGAAGGCTAAACACACTTTATTCAGTTTACTTTCTGTGAGATGTGAAAAAAGACTATTCCCTTCCTTCAATATTTACTATTTGGAGACTAGCTCATATGTGGGGTGGGGGGTGTCCCTCAGGGCACTCTGTCACACGCCCACCTGGGAAGAGACATAGTGGCTTTAAATGAGACAAGACATTTGTGTCTGGAATTAGCATTTCAAAGCCTAACATGCACACAGGGGCCATGTGGTGGTATTATGTTAGACTTATTTGACTGACTAGGACAGCAGGTAAGATTAAAAGGAGACAGAGAGAAAAGGGCTAAACAGGTGGGAACTTTTCTTTATTTCAGTTTCTGCCTCCCTTCAATATCTGCTTCAATTAGGCACCTTGCTCCAATCCCAAACGAAGACAGACGGATGGCAGATGCTCTACTCCCTCACAATCAGGCCCCACCTATTACCTCTGACAAACGCCAGCCCCCCTGACCCTCCTTCAACTGCACGGCATCAATAGACTGTCAGTCGGTGCGTGGTTTAGCACTTTTTGAGCAAAGACCCACAAAGGCGCTGCTCAGGTCAGGTTGCCCGCGTGTCTCAGGCTTGTTCACTCCTCGGTCGTCCATGTCAAACACGACCTGTGCAATGTGCACCCACCAAGCACCAAAGAGGGCTGCCATCATAAATAACTCCACCAACAATACATCATTTAGCTGGGTGTTCTGCTCTCGTGGGCAACTCCAAACAAATGGCCACATCGATCATTGCGAGAGCCGGGAAGGGTAGGCCCGAGCCCCTGAGAACACCCCCTTCTTACTTAAGCACTTAAACACACACTCCCACACATGCAAACACGCACATACACCAATGCTTGTATAAAAAGCTCCTTGTTTTTGTGAATCAACCCGCCTCACCGTCCTGGTGAAAGCCGACGCCTGGTAATCCTGTGGCGCTCTGAGGCTAACTAGCAGGTGTTGCTAGCTGAACCAATGCAGCAGTTCTCCAAACACAGGCAGCCCTGTTGTTTGGCAGCGCTGAATGCTTAATATCGTCTTCAACCTTTAAACAACCTTATGTCAGACTCATCTGTCATGGCATCCTGCTGAGAGTCCCGGATGCTGGCGTCTGCTCGGATGTGCAATTCAGGCGCAGGGGTGTAAAGCGGGTGAGAGGTGAGATAGTATATTAACTGCTGGCCTGCAGCAAGATATGGCAGGAGGCTGAGGCCTTCTCTTTGTTGACCTCACTTTATCCCTCGAAACCCCAAGCCAGCATCACTCATTGTTTTATATGAAAAGAGGTTAGAGGCAGGACAGGGGCACGGCTCCATCTTTAGGAAGCATATGGAGAGCCTATTGGCTTGCGATCCATCACAAGGCAAGACAAATGAGAGCAACCTGAATTTCATATTGTAGACATTTCCCTAAGTATAACAACAAAGTACGGTAAGCAGAGGGTGGGCAGCTGGCAAGCTCCTGTTCTGCCATTCAAAGAGCTTTAACCTGCCATTAAACAAATCCCAGAATGAGCTAAAACTCTCATGATGCAGAAAAAAAACACTAAGATCAGTTAATGAGAAACTATTAAAGCTACCATAGTCCCTTAAAACAATGTGCTTTATCAAGAGTTTATGAAACAGACGTCAGAGTTGGGCTAAAAACAATATCATAATCCTTGAACATCTTAGAAAGAAGATAGTGATCAAAGATGGAGGGAGCTAAATACAGGAGCATCCTAAAAAACAACCAGGAAATACATTTTAACGGAGGCTCTCCATCTTATGTGACTGAGTTTGAGCTATTTTACAAGGAAGTCAGAAAAGGTCAGCGCTGCAAGGTGGGTCTACAAATTATCATTTAAGTGGTTGAACCCAAACAAATGCCACATGTTTTTTTTCTTTATCACAATTTCAATAACATAAAACCTCAAGAAAATACACTGAAGTTTGTTGTTGCAATTTAGCAGAATGTGAAACTGTAAATGTCCAATAGAATTAAGTGTTTTAGGTGAAACTGAATGGCCCAAAAAATGCTGAAAAATAAAACCATCAGTTTCGCAGACTGATGGATAGGTAATCTAAACTGCCTCATTTGTAAGATTCCTGTCTCAACTTCTTTCTCATGCAGAACATTAAGTCAACAAAAAAGATTATAACGTATGTATGTGCACTGGATTTACATACGTCACAAGGGTTTATATCCATTCGACAGAAAAAGCACAAATATATGTTTGCGCTAATACATTTGCTTCCTTAATTAGACGCTTATCCCTGTAATTTTCAGAGAACGCCTTCAGTGTATTCAACAACAATTTCTGCTGTCCGGATTAAATCATCCTCATCATCTTATTTGCAGATGGATCTTCATTGTTTTGAACCTGCTTGCGGTACCAGATGGGTGGGGATTAGAGCTTTGGGGCCACTCAGACAGAATCAGAGAGGTTCACAATCAAAAATTAATAAATGTGAACTCTTGAAGACAATGCCATTCTGCACATTTTGTCTGGCACAAATCCTGCTAATTTGAATATTTCCATTTTGAACAAATTCAAATGCCTTTCTAAAACTTTAAATTAAATAAACAGCTACTAACCATCCAAGGTGTACACACAGGAAATGAAAAACAAGTAAATGTATGTATTCATGTGCGCTTGAAGGTTAACACGTAACCACCGTGGCCCCACCTCATTGTGAATCTCCTCACAGTGCTGTAATGCTGTCGGCTGAAGGGTCATCAGGCTGTGGGAGCCCGTCTCGGGGTCAGTGTGCAGGTTGGACAGGGCCTCCTGGCACCGTGACTGGATGTAGGTCAGGGTCCCCTTAGAACACTGATAGGAACGAGACCAGTGTCACAAACAACGCCACGACACGGAGGAGCTACACAAGGTTATTAATCAAATGAGGCTTTGAAAAAGCTGATAATGTACGTCAAAAAAATTTTAAACAATCGATATTTTCTCTCTCTTTTTTTTTAATAAATTTTAATTTAACAAAGGTTTAATACAAAAAACATCTCAAATTATATTTGAGATAAAAAAAAATGTTAAATTGTGTAAAAATAAGTATAAAAAAGAAAATCGGAGAGGGTAATAAATAACTAATTAAAAAGTAGAGACATTTTATTTTATAAAATTAAAATAAGGTATGAATAAATGTTAAAAAATTTTTTTAAAAAAGCAAATCTTCAGGGAAATCAATCTTTATTTAATAATAATTGTGTTACTTAGTAAAACTAGCAGCAAGTTACATGGTATTTTCAGAGCAAATAAAAATCTAACGTCTCACCTCGGCCACTCTGTGAGTCGAGCTGAAGCGTGCCGTTTCTCCAGCGAGGACGCAGTGCTGGTGGGTGCTGTTCAGGTCATCTGGCAAAAACAACAAGCAGAAAAAAAACCCATCAGCACAACAACCGACATCGTCGCTGCAAACCACCAAACCAGGAAGCACGATGCCAATCCTCGATGCTGAAAGGAGCATATTGATGTGGAATTGATTGTTAATGGGAATAAAAGGGAGATATTACAACAGAAAAACAGATGAAAAGCGAACAGTGAATTAGACTAAATCAACTTGTACACTCGGACAGATTCCCATCGGCCCAGCATCGACTCAGATAGAGGGAAGAGCACTGTAATATAATTTTTAATTACCAAACAGAACCAGATCGCACTCAATCTGTCAAGATGGAAGCGCCATACCAGCAAACATTTGTCCAATATCACACAAGCTTTACAGTGAGGCCTTAGCGCTGTTTCCTGTGTATCCCGCCATGTGTTTCTTTGTGTGTATAGATGTTTCTCAGCTCTGCCATTATTTGCCTCCTACCAATAATTAATTTAGCCATGACAGAGCTGTCATTCACAGCACATGTGCATATTTACACCCGCCTTGAGCAAGAGTACACCAGCTAATGCCTGTGATTTGAAAGTCAAACAGCCAAATGCTTTAGGAAGAAGATATTATTGTTTGGTGGAAGGATGGTGGGGGGGAACAAAAAGAAGAAGAAGACGACGACAAACAAAACAACTTGCCGGTGTTTTCTTCACCCTGATGAGATTGTGAAGGATTAGGTCTCTGGGCAGAATTACTCTGCGTCTTTAAAACTGTTTATATCCAATAACAAATTATCTCCATCAATCTGCTCTTTTCCTGGCGCCTCTAATGCAGCCAGTGGGATCAGGAGGGAGTCGAGGCAAACTCGATAACTGTAATAAATATTTATCTTTCTTTCAACCCCTGTGCCTGCTGCCACTTGTCCTCCTTTTCCAGGAAGCAGGCTTTTAAATATATTGGGTCAACTCTTTTCTGCAGTTCCCCCCTGTGCAATGGGAGCTGGAAATCAGATTATTGAACAGACCCGGTGTCAAGACTTGCATTGTTCTTTTTTAACCACTGAAATTCCATTTGGGCGGAAATGATGGTGATTCAATTTGCCTCCAGCAGCTTAGACATTAGCAGTTCAAAGGGGCCAGCCGCCGACAAATGGTGCTGAAATTATATAATGGCGTATGTGGTTATACACCATTGTAGTTTCCTTTTAATACAGCAAAACTACTTATCAAGGGGTGTATGTCACCAAAAAACACAAGTACAATATATTTTAACACCCGCTTTAGTTGTGTCTGCCTCGAATGTGAGGATTTCGGATTAGGGAGGGGTGCCGTGCCTAAGAATTGCATGCGTGATGCATTTTTGAGCAATGCGAGTTCTGAAAATTTATAGCTGAGCGCATGTGTTGGAGCGCCATGCCAAGTGTTTCATTCAGGTAGGCCGACAAAGCAACAGACGGCCGAGAAAGGCGCGAGCTGCTATCGTGGTGGAGCAGTCGGCCTCTCAGGGGCGTACTCACCAAGTGGAGCATAAATCCCCACTGATCCGCGACAGTCAACTCCCATTAGAATGGTCTGCACAGCAGCCCATCTCTCTATTATCATGGCTGGCGTTAAACTGACAGTTTTATTGTAAATCTCCTGCTGAAGAAGGTCGGTTCGGAGCCCTGTCGAGCTAAATATTGGCAGACAGTGGCGCTCCATGATAAAAACAATCAAATGATCCTATTTCTGCTTATTTGTTTGTGGTGAATTTAAAAGTTCACTTTATAGGAGGTTAACCACCTAATTTGGTTTTATGCTTTATAAATATGCCTATTGTCGAAATATTTTATGATGATGCAGATGGCTCTGGAAAGCAGATTCCCCCCAGCATGAAGCAATTTACTGCCTGTGTCCCTCTGCACTTATTAAAAAGTCCATTATACAAATGAAAAATCTGGCTTAAAGTGGTAGCAACTCAATTACCAAAGTAAATGTTGGTGTGGCTACTTTACTACCCAATATCTTTTAAAGATCTCTCTTAAAAATAAAAAAAAACAATCAAAAAAAAAACAATCAATAGATCTAAAGATAGTTTTAGAGACTGATTACAGATAGACAAAAAACTTTGGTAGCAGAAAAAAAAACTCAGCATGATCTTACTACTACCATGCATGGCAGTTGTTAAGTCCAAATTGTTTAACCTTTAGTGGAACATTTTTCCAAGTTATTGTCAGGAAACCAACAAATTTAAATGGACTTCACCTTGTTTGGTAAGAAGAGCGCTGCAATGTTTAGTCAAAATGATGCAATAACTTTGCCAGAGGATTAAAGAAGAATGTACTTCCCGTTAAACTTGCTAAGGAACATTTAATACAAACTTGGTAGGGGATGTATGCATATATTTGAGCCTGTATCAATAATTGTGGCATTACGGTGAAGCGAGAAAGTCTACGATAAAGTGTCAAAAATCTGTTTCTCACATATGAAGGTGAATTGATAACATTTTGAAAACAAGAGCATCATCAGAAAAGCTAGGTCACTGCCAATCACTGCAGTATCATACATGGTTGCACTTAATAACATTATGACAAAAAATGTCTGAATGACAGAAATTTCAAAAATTTGAATTTCAGTGCTTTACAAGCAACATTTATCAAGCTTGTTGTGATGGACTGTTGTTTGTTTCTAAGTAAGACCCTTACAAGTAGACCTGTAAGGTTTTACATATAGCACCAAACAAAATGTATGTCTTGTCAATCTTAGTAATAAAATTAAAGAGTAAATCTATACTAAAATATGAGAAATTATCAAGCAGAGAAATAGAATATTTACTAAAGAAGGGTGCCTTTATAAAATAATAAATCCCCGTCATCCATCCAAGCAGGACTCCTCACTTCTTGTACATCTGAACACATACAGGCCTCTGCTGTGATGTGGATAAATGTCCTTGCACTCAGAAAATATGAGCGAGCCTGGATGGGCCCAGGGGACCAAAAAAAAGGAGGGTGGAGGTGTCTGCCGCAGCCAAAAGCATTAAGCCATGATTTACACCCCTGTGGCTTGCTGTCTGTTCTCCCCATAGAGACGTAGTCAGCAATGGGTCACAGGACTTCAAAAAATAACATTTGGTTTTCCTAACCTCTCTAATGCACACAATTTCATGGAACCTTAAAGCCCTGTGTTCAGGGCCAAGAAACCTCTCTTTTACTCACTCTGTCTCCTTTACAAGCACACACACGCACCCATACACACACACGCAGTGCCTCAGTTCCATTTCTCTCACAGAGAGAATTAGAAATATGAGGGCAGCAGAGAAAAAGTGCGAGTGAAGTACATCCCGCTGCTTTGGGTCATTTGGGACAAGGTACAAGAAAACACTAAAACCCAGAGTAATGAAAGTCTCCTCTTCTCGTATTCAGACATGGTGGTGAATGCATGTTAACATGTGCATGCGTGTTTTCGGAAGAGCCTCAGTACCTCTCATGTAGTAGCAGTCTCCGGACTCCAGCGGCAGCATCAGGCCAGGTGTGTGGATGTCCCAGGCCACCTTCAGGCCGATCCTCCAACATGACTTCTCCACGCTGCTGCCTTCGCTGCACTCACCTGCCGGTCACACACATCCCACTTCACTGCAGTATTTAAATACAGCGCCTCACCAAAGGAAACCTTGGCACATATGATCCTGCTACAACTACAAACTTTAATGGGTTTATTGCAATTTTATGTGATAGCCCAGCAAACAGCAGAACATCACTGTGAAGTGGAAGGAAATTAATATTTTCAAATAAAAATCTGAAGTGTGCCAACCATATGGATTCAAAGTCCCTTGGTTAATACTTTGTGGAACCATATTTTATTGCCCGTTCCAGTCGTTATGCTGCTGGAAGGTAAACCCCCCCAGTCTCAAGTCTTTTACAGTCTCTAACATGTTTGCCGTGTACAGTATTTAATCAATTCTAATACCCATAATACATAAGTACGTTTGGATTTGTAGGGAGCATAATGAATAATTGGTGGGTCAACAGATTCTCCCACCTGAGCTGTGACTCTCTGTATCCCATTCAGATTTATAACAGACATTTCGGATTAATTGGTCGGTTTTCAGTCATGTCATACTCTTTTGGTGAAACAGTATTTTGTGAGGATATTCAAGGCTTGAGATTTATTATCTAAACCTGCTTCAAATTTCTCCACAACTTTATCCATGACTTGTCTTGATGTCTTGCTTGGTCGTGGTTTTATTTAGACTGAGTTTATCTCAAGGCAACATTTGGATTTTTATTTTTAACAAATATTAGAAACCATGCATAATTTCCTTTCTATTTCACATCTCCTCTGCGCTGGTCAATAGGCCTGTCATGGTAACAAATTTTTCTGGACAATAATTATCAATGCAACCAGCGATGATTCTGTTCTTTTTGTTACCATTTACAAGTAATATATAGATAACGGAATAACAATGCAAATTTGCCCCCTCAAGCACCAATAAAATGTAATTTTCTAAAGAACACAACACTGGAACTGGAAGATATTTTAAATATCCAATATAAAATACAAAGACCAAAAACGATACATAAAACGGGAATAACAAAAGACATACAACCGAAACCGTAAATAAAATGGATCATAAAGTCTCTGTACACCAAACATATTATCGGTATGTAAATAATGAAACCCGTTTTATTATGGTGTTAATTAATTACACTTGTAACAGGCTTACTGGTTAACCACCTGAAATCCTGATTAAATATATCATGTTACTGTGATTGTAAAGAAAACTAATAAGTTTAGTTTTGAACTACAACAGTTTTTTTCTCAAAGGATGCAGCGGAAAACAGTACTACTCCATGAACACGCATCAGCACGGCCATAAAATAACATTAAAAACTATATTGAGAATTAACATGATAAAAGTCTGGACTGTGGCGATTAAATCAATACCACCCAAACAATGGATATAAGATGTAAGGCCTTGTCTCCAGAACGTGAGAATCACTTAACAACCAAGCAAAGATGATACGTGTTTCTGTGGTTATAACTGGCTGTTAGCACAGGATCTTTATGCTACCATTATGCTGTGCAAGAGGAAATAGTTGGATAAAAGCCCCTGATGTTGTTTGGTGAGTGTGCGAGGGTATGTGATATTCCTGTTGCTGAACCCGTTCACTGATACCACCTCCCCCGTTCTTCCCTCACTCCCTCAGTTCTTACACAGCATCCTAGGAAAACAAGATTTGGCTTGGCCGGCCGACACCCTTCAGCAAAATCAATACTAAAGTCTTTCTGGGCCTCTCTGCCCCGTGGCTGCCTTTTCCTTTGCTCAGCAAGGATAAATAGTAACTTAATTTCCAGCCATTGTGCTCTGAGAGCCAGCTAATGACAGGACTCCCAGAAGGCCTTGGGAATGGTGCAAGCCCATCCTCTGTGCCGGAAAACACTCAGTCGTGGCAGATTCCTTTGGATCGGAGCGGCCAGGAAAAAAAATCACGTCTCTGCAGTCTGCAGTTCTTCAGGTCAAAGGAAATAACGAGGTGAGGCAGCCGAGACAGAGAAGAAAATTTCCCACCCGAATCTCAAAAGGTGTAACAGAGAGAGCGCATCTGCATTCCTAATGATTACAGCAAACTGCATTGTGTCCTTTTAGGATGAGGCCTCTAAAAGCACAGCCTGGCTCTGGTAAGTCTCATCTCAACTGGAACACAGTTGTGTTTCGTTCTCATCAGAGTATCCCCACCAAAGTTTGGAGCTGTGGGGTCATCCAGAGCTGGAACTTGGAAGGTGTCATGTTTGAAGCCAGTGTTCACAGGGTCAGAGTTGAAATGGTCCTTAACGAATTAGGAAAACAGACCTTTAGAGCAGGTGTTGCTCCATATGAAAGGTCAATGCAGCCCAGCTCAGAAATGTGTCAGGAATCAATCAGAACCACACCTGTGTGGCACTGCAAACGTACAACTTGGAGACACAGAATGCAGGAACGTCCCAGCTCTAAAGTTTACAAACACTGGACCATCAGCTAAAAGTACCCATAACCCTTGAACTTTATTACATTTTAACAAAAAAAAATCTCATTGTATTACATAGGATTTTTAGGTGATAAGCCAATACAAACATAATTATTAAGCATGAAGTGAAAATTAAATGTTTCAAAAGTGTGATATGGATTTTGACTTATCCACCTTTACTCTGATACCTCAGATTAAAATCCAGTGACTCGTATCGCCTTCAAATGTAAGGAGCAAATTCAGTCTGAATGTATGTCATTTAAATATCAGTATAAATGCATTTGCTCTGTTACCAGATTCTGGGGTTTGTAATAGGAAACTAGAGAACAAAAAGCATCATAAAGATTAAGGGACACACAGAAGAAGTCAAGGATAATGTTATAAAACGACATCCCTTGGGTGAGATTTGAACATTTCACAGAGAACAGTAGATGACTCCATGCAATGCATCTAGTTCCCACTGTGAAACATGGTGTCAGCAGCACAGTCCTGTGGGATTTACACGACTAACAAGCTAGTCAGAATTGATGGTTTGATGGATGGGGTTAAAACATCAGGCTGTAAAAGACTTGAGATTAGGCAGCAGTCTCACCATCTCTAAACGTCCAGCCTGAGCAACAGTCAAGGCATGTTCATGTGTTAGAATGACACATGACTACGACGTCCCGTAGAGAATCTGTGACCTGAAAATTGCTAATGAGACTGAGCTCGGGATATTTTGCAAAGAAAAATGTGCAAACATTTCAATGTATAGGTATGCAAATCAGACAGAAATGTTTCAGAAAAGTTAAATCTGTAAATGCAATAAAAGGTGGTTGTAAAAAGTAATAATTAAATATATTCTGATATTTTAAAAGCACAAAAATTACACAGCTCTTTCTAGAACTTGACAATATCTCCAATAAAATGTGCTTTTAGATGTGTGGTGTCCTACAGTTTGTTTTGTATCTGATCTAAAAAGCAAAGTTCTCTGTATCCCCTTATCAAGTCAATCAGCAAACACTATTAGCTCTTGAGAGAGTATGCATTCGGTAATTAGGAGACATCGTATTATCCGAATGGTACAGTCTAGGAACACTTATCAAAGCAGGGCTCATTATTCCATATCAGATAATTGCACATCGATCATTTCTCGGGGAAATGATTTAGATGAGATGTAGCGCCTGCGATAAGGCCTGTTTGTTAGACTGCGCCATTGAGCCGACGTTAAGGGCTCAGATTCAAATGTCTGTGATCTCCCAACGCACAGGCAGCGATAAGACTGTCAGCGGCGAACTGGTGATGACATTTGATAATGCCCTGACACTATCACAGAGATGGATCTGATGGTTGCCTCACCAGAGGCCATGTCTACAGCTGCTGCAGCGGGGCTGCAGGGCCTTCATACACAAGGTTACCTGCATCTGATCCACCACACAGCAATAGAGATAAGTGACTTAGATGATTGTTAAACTGGAAGAGGAATATCATTCTTCATGTTAAGTATTAAAGTAAAAATGTATTCAGAAGCTAGATTTAGAATTAAATCTAGCCTTTTACATCCATTATCAATTTTAGTAGCATTACATGCACTTCAAATACAATACAGATGCATTTCAGTAAATTATAATAGTATTAAAAATGTAATTTATTTGAGTTATTCAAGTCAATTTTCTAAGAAATTATTACAATACAACAGACAGCAGATCAAAAGTGATATTTTTAATACCCTAATGGCCGTGTAATTATCTACACGATCATGAGGGAGAATGCTAGCTTGGCATTTGTCCAGCAGGTAAGCCATAAAGTCCAATGCTGAAGAAGTCCAGGCTGTTCACAGCGTGCTTTAGTGAAGCATGTTAATGGAAAGCTTAGTGGAAGGAAAAAGTGTTGTAGAAAAGGGCGCTCTAGCGAGAGCTGAAAGGATTAAGTTCTTTCCATTAAGACACTTCTGAAACTGAGACCACATCAGAAGCATCTCACTGCAGCTAAAAAGAAAAAGAAATACCATGTTGCTGAGTCAAGGCTTCAATGGTCTAGAGACTAAAAGCAGAAAGGCTCAGAATCCAAACTGCTTGAGGTCCGATAGTCTTTCTGCCACAGCACATTGATACAGTAATTTATAGACATATAAAGGTCAAACTTTTCTGCACTAAAAGTCATTTTTCATTGATTTTACGTTGTTATGAATTTCATGAGAAACTAAATTTATGCATTTTATTAACCATCAAAGTAATACATTATGAATACATACATTTCACTTTTTGAATTGAATCCATAGAATAAAATCATTAATTATATTCGATTTTACTGAGATTAACTCCTATATTTTACTTTAAACTTACCTTTGTCGTCATGACAACTATAGTTGTAAACAGCCACTGGTGAATGAGTGATGAGGTTCTCATCGTGGTGCCACCCTACCGCCATTTTCCCCATGCCGTAGTACGGCTCCTCCTTGAGGTGGCTCATTTGTGTGGGGTCCATGTAGTTCAGTAAGGTGACATTAAACTTGACTGGACCGGTGCACACCTGGGGAGGACTGGGCTGCGAACAGCCCAGCCCACCTGCAAGTTCCTCTTTATCCTGAATGTGGTAATCTGACAGGCTGTGCTTTAGCTGAGCCACAGGCTTCTCCTGAGCCTCTAGTCCCACGGGATCAGGCTTTGTCCCACTGAAGGCCTCCGTCGTCCAGCCGGGGCATTTTCCTTCGCTGTGCTCTGAAACTCCTGCAAAACTACCTTCACTCGGTTTGACTTGGGAGGACTCGCCCTCCTCAGTCTCCCACCCCGCTTCTTGTTTCGACCCAGAGCATCCTTCTTCGCTGTGCTTGGACTCAATGTCCCACTCCTCGCTGTGCTTGGACTCGGTGTCCCCCTCCTCGCTCTGTCTGGACTCCGAATCCCCTCCTTCACTATTCTTGGAGTCGTCACTGTGTTTGGACTCTGTCTCACCCTCTTCAACTAGTTTTGCTTCCCCTTCGGCCTTCATACATTGTGAAAACTGGTCTCCCTCCTTCAGTTGAGACACATCAGAACAGAGGAATGTGTTAAGCTCCCACAATGCTTTGCAAGCGTCCCTCAAATCGGGATCACAGCAGTTTTGTCCTTTAACCTCGGCGTCCTCGCTGTGCCAGGGGATGGCAAAGAGCCGCGTGTCCAGATATCGGTAGGTGTGGCCGGGATCACCCAGCAGCGCTCGCGACACGGCGGTGAACACGTCTCGGTCGCGGACGCGGACCAGATCCTTCAGGAGACAGCCCTTCTTTCTGAGGGTGAGCAGAGCCGCCTGGACTCGGCTGTGGAGCTCAGCAGGAAGCGAACACGATTTCCTCAACACCAAGCCAGAGTAGCTGGAATCCCACTGAAAATACAAAGAAACAAGGGCCTTACATAATCAACATCTCTATCTGTATAATTATTCATAACTATTTTGTCACAGTTAAAAAAGTAAGAGCAACTCACCAGTTGCTGAAAACCTCGATCTGAAGGTCCCAGAAAAGGGATCTTCTGGTCTCCCAACTCCTGCAGTAGCCTACGCCTCTGTGGAAAACAGATCAGTGAAAGAAACTTGACAGGGTTGTTTCCGAATAGAACGGTGGTTCTTAACTTGTTTGAAAGCACAGTAAAAATCTGTTTTGCATAAGTAAACTGAAAGAAACAGTAAAACAATTATCCAATCAAGATGAGAAATCAGAAAACTAAGATGTACAGAATGCCTCATATGTATTGGGGTCATATACAGCAGAAACATATTGTACTAAGAATTATTTAAAAAGTCAGTGAGGGGAAAAAAATCCAATATTAAGAAATTATTGTTTTTTTTGTTGTTTTTTTTAGTTTGGTGTAAGAAAAAATACAACACAAACAGTTAATGGCACCCCCAGCAATTCCTACCAAATATTTAAACATTTGCATTTTCGTAAATAATTCTCATATTTTCTCAAGATTTGCAATGAGTAATTAATTCCTGTAACATGACACGACACAGAAGGGAAAGACAAGGAAACAGGCCATTAAAGTAAGGCAGATGTGAGTTTATCTTCATAAGTCAGCAACATTCTACTATAATCATCATCAAGTTTTTTTCCTACAGCACATTTCAGCAGCAAGGTAGTTCAATGCAATGAACCAGCATGGACTAGAAAAACAGAACATAGTGACATCTTGGGGTCACCAGGTCACTATGCCAACCATTAAAAGCTATCCAGATGCCATGTGAGTGTGTGGGTTCTGTCCTTCCATCACAAACAGAGTAATGTAGGTCAGTAAACACCACCGGTACTTTAAACGGGAACTATGTGTTCTGTCAGATGATGCTAAGATTGAGCTTTTTGAACCAACTCCATTTTGGTCTGGCGCAAAATAAAGGACGACTTTTTGGAAATCCCCCCTATGTCTACTATTATTATTATTATTATTATTATGTCTAATACCCTAGGAAAATGGTGAGAGAGCACCGAATCATAAACTCTTAGGAAACGTTCTTAAATAAAACGTCTGGTGTTCTCTTTTAGAGAACTGGAGATGGGTTGTCCTTAGGTCTATCTGCAGGATAATGATCCAACGCATGTGACCACATCAAGACAGAAACGGTTCAACAGACAAGAAAAAAAAAAAAGTCAACCTTCTTCCACTGTTATCCCCACATCTGAATACTACAAAATCCAGCAGAGAGCAGAGAAGACGGAATTAAAGAGCACCCAGGGTTTTGGATGATCTAGAAAAAGTGTGTAAAATGAGGAATGTACCAAAATCCTCGTCTGACCCTGTGAAATGCTATCAGTGAAGCAAGATAGCATTTTTTTGCAAAGTTGTTAAGAAGTTCCCACTGAACCCCCCTCCCCGAACCCCCACAAAGATTAAAAGTCTGATGTATTTTAGATTAAGTCCATAAAAACATATTTGTTTTTACACATTTTACCATTGGGGTTAATAAATGAAGAGGGGCTTTTCGTTGGTCTATGCCCACCGCCGTACCGGACATGAACCTTTCGAGTAAAACGTGTTCAAGGGGGCTACATTCCATTCTGATCCGAAAATCAAACGGCAACCGGCACAAAATACTGCTGACCCAAATAATAATTCTCTGCCTTTCTTCTTCTCTCACAGGAGGAGGATACATGTGCACAGCAGCACCGCATCTGTGTGCATATGTAGACAATCACTCTCCACAGGTGCACACACACTCTGCGTGGTGTTCCTGCAGCAGTGAGGTGAAATGTCACCGGCACACCACTGACTTTTTACATCTTTAAAGATGAATGGCGTGCTCTTCAACAACCAAACATTTGTAACAGTTTAGGGGAAAAAAGGCCGTGTGTATATTTTAGCGACATTTACAGCATGCGTCCAACATTTTGCCTTCACTAATAATGCCAAAGACCTTATGTGGCACGCTGCAGGGAATACGGGAGACAGCTGCCAAAATATTTCCTGAGTTTTAAGAGTGAAATAAAACGTCTTGCTCGTAAACATTACAGTGCGGTTATAAAAAGCTGTGTGTCCCGATTTAAGGGAGAGAGGGATCAGAACCAGGGCAAACAGGGAAGGATTTGAACATTAAAGACAGAAGAGGGTGAAAAAGAAAAGATCCCGATAATGGAGGCCAAGGAAACGGGAGGGCATCTGGTTTAAGGCGGCTGGACGAATTTACCTTCAGGGCTGAATCCTCACCTTAGGCTAAACAACACAACACCTGCTGGAAGTTTTCTTAAAGGATGCATGAGAGCATACAGGCCTTCCAACTTATTCTGGAACAAACAAAAACAGACCTGCAGACAGTTGGAACCTAAAAAAACAAAACAACATACACTATTCATGACCAGGCTGCATTCAAAGGCTTTTGGAAGAAATTGACAACCTGACGCGCATTCATTGGTGTCAAAGTATAACCCATGACAGAGGCTGAAGATATCAAGGTGAGACTCCGGTCGACTCTTGTATGTGTGTTTGTCTATGATTGCAGCCATGTGTTTGGTCAAATCCATATCTTCTCATTCGCATGCTTTTTAACGTATTTATAAGAAATATACTTCTAGCCGGCTTCATCTTTTGTCGAGCAAAGAAAGAGACTCCTATAGACCCACACACACATTTATGAGTTCTCTGAATAATGCACTGCTGGGGTTGCGAGCGTGATGCCTCAGCCTGAAACGCGCACAACCAAAGCTGTCACAAACATGTCAAATACATCGGCCTGCTACGAAATTCCATGGAAAAAAGCCAAAGACAGGAAGTTACCGGAGCCCTCTGAGGCAGATGGACTCTCACAGCATTAGAGAGCTGCTGTGTCTGTCTTCCTGTCTGCATGTCTGCTACTGATTCTAAAAGGGGGGGAGAAAAGAAGTCACAAGGTGCGAAAAAAGGTCTGCGTTTCAACTCAGATCCAAGAAACAAGATTACCAATTTCTATAATACTGTAACGCGGGTGCTTCATGGGAGCAGTGCAAACCGTCTGTGCTAAGTGATATATCTGATGCTTTTTTTTTTTTTTTTAATCTCTCCCTTCCTTGATAGGATTATTCCTTCAGCCGGACTGTTTATCACAGAAAAACATATTAGGTAGAATAGAACTCAATTGGTTTGCTTTGATCTTGGCCTATAAAAGATATCATACTGTGTACCATATATTTAATAATTTCATTTATTTCACATCTGTGACACCCCAGTGGACACTTTCTTCAAAGTGATCCTCACAAAGTAGATTAATGTCCGGTGCTTAGCATCAATAGCTCAGAATAGCCAGATAACTGCACAGCTGCAGGGATAAAAACACCTTCAGTGTGACTTTTGTCTGCCTCGGAAAGGCTACTGGGATAAGAAAAACTGTGTTTGGTACAAATACTGACAGAGGACACCCACTTCCTGGTGGACTTACCATGACTTGGCTAATGCATCGTGAAGCACGGACAAAGCAATAGCGTTTTACCCTTTCCTACTTCTCAATGTCCCGCCCCTTTAATTGCTGTGTCCAACAACAAGTTGCAAATTGGGCTAGTAAAGGATCAAACTAATTATATTTGCCTTAATAATTTTTGGTAAACACAACCATTTTAATGTCTACTTTGATGCTCTGCTGTTAATTCTGTGTTGGTCAAATTGACTGGCACTCTGGCAATTTTTTCACCATCTTCCCAAGTGTCTTCTTTCGGTCCCCCAGTAACAGGTATGACGTCTTTAGAGATGGCTTTGCAACGGACCGCTGTGTTTAAACAGCAAGTTACTGGTATTTGTTAGACACCAGTTTCAGAAGGGATCACTTGGTTCAAAAGTAATGGTGGATCATCAAGTTTGACTAGTTGGCTGTAAAATGTCAAATTCAGAAAGACAGGCTGCCTGTGAGCATCAAAGCAGCTTCCTCCTCGCACCATTTGGCAACAGGTCGAAGAATGTAGGATCCTCATGTGAAGCAACACGGAGCGCAGATGCAGGGTGTGCCTGGTCTGTCAGATGCTTTGTGTTTGTATGCGTGATGGACATAACATCTATAGAAGACTTGTATTAAACTTTAAAATAACAAAAACCTGGAGAAAACATGCGCGCAAAAAAACAGAACGCAGTTCGATCAAATGCCAAATGCTCTTCAGGTAATGGAAGTCATTTCATCTCCACAAAGATCTGCCGTCTCAATTCGTCTGCAAACTGCAAAATCCTTGACCTTTTTCACATTTTATCAATTTAATTAAATGTATTTTGACAATATTTTTTGTAGTTTAAATACGTTATAAAGTGTTTAAGCAGTACAAAAACATTTGCAAGACACCTGACCAAACTTTAAAACTGTATTCTTTTAATGCGTGTCTCTCTAAAACCAACCAAGAAGGACTAGCAGAGTGAAAATGGCGACCCAGTGAGATGGCTAACAGGGCAGACTGGTAAATGGATAACTGGAATGTGTGGGAGCTGACCTCAGCATGGGGGTGTTGGTAATGTGTAACCCCTTCACTTTATACCTTTGTTCACAGAGCAGAAACTGAATTTAAATAGGGACTATGAGAGCCAAAGGGCAGTCAGCAGGATGTTGCTGGAAATATCTTAAAAAAGTTTGTTTCCGGCAACTTCCTTGTTAAAATGTAAATTTTTGGAGACAATGTGTTTTGTCTTGCAATGCATTTACAGATTCTATTCAGCGTGTAGGCCTAGTTTACATCTGCAGGGAATGTTTTATGCAAGTCACCCCATTCAAACTTGCACCCCATTCAAACTTGCACAAACAAAATATGTCAAATGTTATGCAGCTTATCATTCAACTTTTCTCAGAAACACAACAGGTATTGTATATAAGACTTCGGGTTATGCTGAACTCATGAGATTCAGTGACCGTTTTGTATATCTGATGCCAATTTCTGATTAGCAACAAGCAAGGGGAAAAGATTAATATCCCAAGAAATAAGAGTAGGTCTGCCATTAAGCACTGCATACTTTTTCAAATCAGACATCATTCTGTATATATTGACAGACATGTTCAGCATGTGTTCAGAGGGGGGTGCCCAGGTGGCCCGAGCGATGACAAATGGTAGACAGGCGGGCTCCAGTCTGCTAATTGTTGTTGGAGGCTGAACGCTGTGTCGTTGATTTCGCCTCGCGACAGGGCAGCAGGAGACGTGATCATTAATATCAGACCACTTCCATCCATCTACCGGAACAAGAGGCTGGTCGTTTAAAAAGACGACGCTGGGCAGACCTTTCACGTCCTGTTTATAACACTGATCTGAACACATTACCAGAGTGGTGGGGGGGGGGCACTGCCGGCCATTAATTAGGTGTGCACACACACCCACACGATGTGACCACACTTCACATCCGTCTACCAGTCACACCTGCAGGATAACTTACTCTGCCACACACACAAGTAGAAACATGGACGCCTTACGAGCGTATGGGTCATACATCAAAATGTGAAGGGAACTTCTATTGAAACACCTGCAAAAAGCTGCACCAGACAGTTCTGATCCAGAAGGCCCCTCCGCTTTTAAACTAGAGTTGGTGAATTAAGAAATGGAAAAGTGTAAACAAAAAATTGTATTTGATATCATTTATGTCCAATAAATAAAACATTTTGACAGAATAAAACAGTTGAACTAAACACTGTTTAATTTTTGCAAGTAAAACAGAAATAAGTTATGTAATCTAATGTATTTTTAGAGGTAAATACGGTTAACTTTAGCACATTTTAAACCAGATGGGTTTTATATTGGTTCTTATTTTGATTTGCAGATTATTTTTTGTCTCAGTCATGTCCAATGAACATATATTATATTATATGCAATAAAAATGTGTTTAATCTAATTTGCATTGTTTTTTTATACAGAAAATCAAGTTTCCAGGTATACTTAACTGGAAAATCTGCTAAATTACAGTATTGTAGAAAAGCTGAAATACTGTTTATACCAAGTATCTACTGCGTCTACTATGGCTATGCTACCACACATGTCTTGTCCTATTCATCTTTATGTTTACTTTCCATTTTTTTACTTGGGCTACTACTAATTCTGACAGCTGGAGAGAGCGTGGTGAGAGGGAAGGAAGCATCAGGCCTCATCTGTCTTTTTGGACTTTCCATCGTTTTCGATGCACCTGCCAGACTTACAGAAAGACCCAGGTTTCCAGATCAATCATTCAAAAGTATTTACAAATGCACAAAGCCAGACTCAGACAGGTTGGCACATGGCCACTCGCTTTAAGTGCTTTTCAATGTGTCTGCGGTGTCAACATCTATTTCACACTTATCTACACCTCAAAGGAGGGGGGAAAGATGCTTCTCTGACCTTTAGCAAGTGTCAAATCTGGAGAGAAGAATAGAAGGAAAGAAGAGAAGGAAAATAAAGGGATTTAAGAGATCTGTTGATGTATGGCATACCCAACTTTTTTTTTATTTATCCGGGAAAGATTGACTGAGCATGTTCTTTATCGGAAACATACGCTCTCCCTCAAAGTATTTCACACGAAGAAAGCTGCACTACATCTAAAGAGTTCCTGTGAACAATAAAACAACCCTTATCCTTCCATGTGACTCACGCTGGCAGAAAACATTTTTCGAAGGGCTTGTTTAGTTTTCTAGCCTCTCCAGGATTCAACCCAGTAGCATTCCTCCTCAAAGAGACAAAATGTGAATGAACCGTTTGGCTAGGACTGCTAATACCCATTTTACCCTAATTGTTAGTTTGCGGCCAGGCCATAATGTTTCCATTAAGATTATGTCGATCGAGGAAAGCTTTTTAGTTTTCACCTTCAAATTACAACTTGCTTGAGGTCAGCTGTTTTCCACCTGGAAAGGCCCGTTTTAATGCAGATACAGTCCCTTGATATTCCGGCTGGGTCCAGTTCAGTGAGGGTGAGGAGTGAGAGGATGGAGGGAGGAAAGAGAGGAGAGGCAGAAGAGCGTTTGATTGAAAGACTGTGATTAGCAGTTTTCAGCGGAGCACCAGGGCCACTGAGTTGTTCTAACAGGGTTGTCGCGTCTCGAGGTGCAGTCAAGGAGAAGTCAGTGCTTTAGAGAGCTCCCTTGATTTCTCCATTCCCCCCCTCCCTCTTTCACTCTCGCCATCCAGCCACACTTTCCCTGGCCCTCCAAAAAAATCAATATGGCTGTGCAAAGTGCAGCCTGGCCCATGGGGAGGGTGAGCTAACTGTAGGGGCTGGATGTCGGGCTTACAACGAGGACAAGAAGCGTCCTCAAGGCCAGTCCCACAGGCAGTGTCAAGGACAAACCAGAGGTCCACAGGACCAAGGCCACCAGAATACCCTTCCTCTCTGCGTCTTGCCTACTTTTAAACTCAGTGTTTCTCTGTTACCTTTGCTAGGCATGGCTCAGCGAGGCAGAAGTGATCAATAACCAGGTGGAGCGTTTAAAATGCCCCGCTCCAGAGGCTGGCGCTACGCTCCTCAGAGTCCATCGGACCTGCACATCACTCAGGGTGGTGACTGGGTGTGCAGCAGTCAGACTTGGTCATTGTAAGGTTTGTGATTTGTGACAGTAAACAATTCAATAGCACTTAGCGATACACAATGTCTGAGGGGTGTAAGGCCAGACTCTTCACACTCGCTGCCATTGTCTCAACATGTCACAGATCACTGGGATTCAGGCAGGTCAAGCAGCTATATAGGCTGAAGCATCTCGGTATTGTATCTTACTCCAAGGCAGCTCTGAAGGTGTTACTACAGCTGCACGCTGCCAGTAACAGAACAGAAACGTCTGAAAACATGTGCTATCATTGTCAACAGCAGTGTTTCTCATTTCCATACAGTAGGCTTGACGACGAAGGAGCTTGTACATAATGTGGATGAAGTGCGCAAGGAGGATTTCAGTCCTGCCGCGTGTCTCCATGAATGAGTGACTGATCACAGTAAAAGTGGCTTGTGCCTCTAATCCGGTACCACTGTTAGACAGAGCAAAGACCCGGCTCTGCGTACAGCCGCATGCGCTGATCAAACCCATCGTGTGACAAGCAACCATTCCAGATGACGGTGATTTCTCAGCTCTGTGTCCTTTCTGCTCCGTATTAGATCATCTTCTGACACTACCGAGTCTGGCATTTCAGCTGGGATAAAGAATGACGCTCAATCCAACCCAAAATGGTTGGGAGTCAAGGGTAAACAAGGGGCTAAGACATGGGAGTTGTGTATAATTGGCTGGCAGCTGTGACCATTATCATGTCGTTTATTATCACCTTATGCTAACCTTTAGATTTGATACAGTGTGTTGTTTGATGAAACAATTTAAAGACAAAATGCATCATTTTAGAACAAAAATACATCAATGAAGCTCACAAATACCAAAGAAAGCCACCAATCTGTTTCAGTTTTCCACGAACAGGCCTTCTACACCTTTAACTTTTCGAAAATTTACAACTATGTTTTTTCCAAAATAAGTTGGATCAACTCTTGAATTATCTGTTGCCCTATTTATTGAATCACATTTTAGCATAGAGTCGTATTACAAAGCAAGTGCAATAGTCCAAGTTTTAATCCTAAACCACTAGAAAAACATATGGCTCAAAACAGATGTCGACTGCACATCTAGGACAGGTCTAATCCCATCTCATGTAATCTTTGACCCAGATAAACTGGCATTATGATGCGACCTGAGATTAATATCAAATTAAGGGGTGAATATCATACTTGTCTGTTTACGCAACACCCAGACTATCTTCTTGGAATCCAGCAGTAGATAAGTTTATTGTAATGGCATTAGTAAAATCCAGAAGTGTAGCAGATGGCACTTGTCTTGCATGAAGAGCTGCCTCTTCTCCATATTTATTTTTCTCTCACTCATTCTGTACAAAGGCAAATATTCTACTAGGAATTGAACATCTTAATCCTTTTCACACTTCACAGTAGCCAGAATGGTGACTGATTAACATTCTGGAGGTCTAGAACCCAGTCATTTGAAAATGTAATTGCAGATGTCACACTGCATGCATGCATTTAGTTTGGGAGTTAATATTAAAGCTCGGAAACATGTCACAAGTCAGGAGGGACGTGGGCAAGCTGGGCCAGAGCCAAGTCACTAAAGCTCACGTTTGCACTGTGTGAAGGGGTAGCAAGCTGTCGCTACCACTCGCTGGGCACCATAGTTACTGTTCACTTCTGCTAATTATTGCAGCCAATCCGAGGGGTTAACGGGGCGGAGCCTGGCCAGACCATGTTACGCGGCATTTAACAGCTGGCTGGAATCGAGGTGAACGCATTACACGCTGCCCCTCATCCAATAAAAATAAAACATCCTGACATCTAAGGTGTACTTAGCATAGAGGAGAGGGAGGAAGTGAAGATGGCAACAAAGAGGCAAAAAGAAGAGGATGTTGAAATGAAAAGGGGGGTGAGGAAGGAGGGGGGCACACCTGATATCGTGATGTCCAAGTGCCACCTAGTGACAGCTCTCTGACTTTTCTGATCTAACAGGCACAACAGAGTAAAGGGTGAGGCAAAAGGATTCAGTATTACAAATGCATGTCAATAAATTAGCAATTGTATTAAATGTGTAGTATAAATGTAACCCAATAAAAAAAAAAAAAAACAACAGTAACACTTAACGGCAAAAAGTGTTGTATAAATGCAAACTAATATAAAGGTTGACCATAAGTTGCACAAGCAACAGGTACCGTTTCAGTATTGCGAAGCAAAGGCCTTTGAGGTTTGTTAGAGGTTTACAAGGCGTAGACTGTAGCTGAACCCAGTGCTTGAAAGTCCTTCATATACGTACAGGACATGAGCTTCAACTCCTGAACAACAGATGAACTAAAAATAAAATCAATTTGTCTACTGCTAAGTGGTCCAAAGTTCTCTTTCAGATGAAAGTACGTCTTCGCATCTCCGTCTTTGCATCTCGTTCGGAAATCAAGGTAACAGAGTCTGAGGGAAGAACGGAGAGGCAGCAAAAGCCAAGGTATTTGTGTTCAGCATAAAGTTTTCACAGTCAGTCGTTTTTTTTTTTTTTTTTTAGAGCCATGTCTGCTGATGTTGCTCCACTGTGTTTAAGGTCGATATAGCAATCTACCAGGACAGACTGACAAGCTTTATGGACATATGCCGAGTTCATTGTCTCACCAGGACTTGTATGTCACCCATTCTGACAAAGGTATGGCAACCTGAGTTAATGACCATATTACTGTGGTTGAATGGCCTAAAAACTGCTATGAAGAAAGATAGTAGACTGAACATTGCAGATTAGCTGAAGGCTCGAAGGGTTCCTTAGCATCTCAGCAGTACCACTCTACCTCCGTACAATAATGCACTGAAAAGGAGCCAACTTAAGGTATTGAGTGGTTGGTAATTTGGTAATTTGTTTATTAGGTTGGACACTTTGGTTTTAAAATTCCTGCTTTCACTGATGTTATGTATTACTCTACATATTTAAAACCTACATTTGTTTTTTTAAGATACATGGAGTCATCATCAAATACATCACTGCTTTTTGGAAAAAAAACATTTTTAAGTAATTTGTAATTTAATGAGATGCCTATATACAAGCAAACCATCCACTCCAAAGAAAAGCAAATGTCAATCAAGTCTCAATTAAACCGTCAACATAACGTATAGATTTATTTATAATTAAAATGGTTATTGCTTAATTATATCTAATCCAAAGAGTCGATCAAGCAAGCAATCAGTCACCTATGTTGAGGTGACCATGTTGTCTGAGCAGTACAGTTGTCTAAGTGAGCCGGTAACACTGCAATGGTAGGCCAGCAGCCCCAAGCTCCTAGGTCCCCTTCCCTCATTAGCTCAGGTATAAATCACACTCTGCTGGTACCCAGAGGTGAGAGGGATGGGAGTGGAGGTGAGCTTGAAATAATGCTTATGTCACGGCAGGTCAGCCCTCCATTATGGCCGTTTCAAAAACTATTAATCTTGCTTGTAGTCAGTGGCCTAGAAATAATTACTTCATCTAACCCATGTAATACAGCATGACCAGCAGTCGAGCTTGGTCAATTTGAGGCTGGGGAGGCAGAGTGGAGGCTGAGATAGGGGGTAGAGTCGCAAATTATCAGGGCCCTGTCTTCGGCTGCCGGGTGACTGATGTCCTGCTCGCTTCTGCTGTGGCCTTTTATATTCTTAACACTGATTTAGATAGATACATGCACGCTCTGAAAGGCAGATCATGTACGAGCACAAACGGAGCGTGTATGTGCATTAATGCATGACTGAATATACACAGACTGACCCAGGAACATGAAATTTGTGTAACTTAAACACTGAGATCTTTACAATATTGCACCCAACTTTGAAAAAAATTGATTTTCAATTTTCTCTTTAAAAGGTCCAAGTAAATTTGTCACCGTATGTTCTGGTTTTAATACTAGATGAAAAGCAAACAGAAACATCACAAAAACTGAAAACAATTAGATAATTTTTGACTCAATACACAAGTAACGGTAAAGTAAAGCCGTCACATTACACTTCAGGATTTCCTGGTACCACAACGTCCGGTGCAATCACCTGCCTGGATGGCAGAAGACTAATCCACCCCCACACCTCCAACATCCCAAAAGACATAGACAGAATGAAGACAATCATCGGAGGAACCCCCGCTGACAGCAAACAGATGAACTCATGAAAACTCAGCCTCCGTAAACGTCACAGGAAGTATGTATAGAGTGACATAAATAAATGCAGCCCTACAGTGCCTGTCACAGCTGGTGTTGCAGGTGCAAATTTAATTAGTCAAGGTGAAGTCTCCCTTGTTGTCTGGAAAAAGACGGAGGGGGTGTCCTCGCCATGCACAACTGTAAACATGCGCTATATCCTAATCAGGTGTCACCGTAACGTTTGATCAGCCGGCGAAAACTTGTCACGAATCCCCAGCAGAGAGTGGGCCGACGGGTAGAACAAAGAAAAAGAGCTGTCATAAAAGAGCGGGGTGGCAGCGGTGATGGCAGTGGCGGTGGATGAAGAGACTTTGCCCATTAGCAGTCTCTGTCGACTGTCTCTCTCCTACTCCCCTTAACGTCTCTCCGCCTATGGTTTCCCTTCGATCTCCATGTAGCTACCATCAGCACACACCTTCCTTATAGTGTCCCGCTGCAGCTCTGCGCCTGAGAACCTAAACCGCAGCTGTCACACAGATACTTCACAACCGCCAACTAAAGCTTGCAAAGGCAAAACCCCAAAGTAGCACGATACTATTGTTTACCTTCCGAACAACCGTGCATGTACAGAGGTACAAGCTGAGCTCGTTTTGTTTTCATCAAGCACCATTCCAGGTGCCTGGGTCCCCCTGAAAAGCCTGGGGAAGTAGAGGCGTGCATTCTGTGCTCCATCCGCCCAATGCCTTCAGGCTGCACCGAGGCGGTGGAGGAACACATTAGATACTGTTTACCTTTCAGTTTGGATGATATTGAATGCATTAGCTGATTGAACCCTATGAGAAACACAGGCGAGTGACAAAGCCCAATCGTCTTTGCGACTAGCATGGAAACTGAGATTACAGTCTAACAAAGAGCAGACAGGAGAAAAAAATATTTAAAACCCAAATAGTGATACATAAATTAATTAAAGGACAAAAAAACAAGTGGAGAATTAAAGTTAGAACATCTGTCAGCGACTTAGCTTCCCAACGTAATACCAGTGTTAGAACATTTATACCCTTGAAGTTAATGATCCCCTCTTTAATTGACAGTCAAGAAAAGCTGGCTGCGGCAGCATCCTGCCAAGACACCGATAAGGCTCCCCCTACCCTCCTCCCAAAAGTAAAATAAAAAAATAAAACAGTTTAAAGAACCTTGGCACTAATCCCCATTGTCATCCCAGTGCAGCAGAAGGACTTACAAACACAGATAACTCTGCTCAAGCTGTCTATTTCTTAGGAGTTACGGGGACAGGCGAGTCGGCGCACGCCTCAAATCAGTCACTCAGATTACCCCAATCCCTCTGCGCTGTCAGTCAGCTGAGACACTAGCCTGTCATCGCATTTACATGAGTCCATCTCATAAGTGACAATGCCCCGTGTATATGACAATAGCTGCGACGAAGGGGTCCACTCGCTCGCCGATAGCACCTCAACAGTGTGGCAGACAGGCTGTTGTTGGATTAAGCTCACAGCATGCCTGGCACTCCTGTCTTCACTGACACTCAAACAACAAGTTAAGGGGTCTTAACCACTTGGGGGTTTTTTGTTTTGTACTTTTTTTTCCCCCTATGGTGGGAAGAATGTAGGAGATGTATGTCACATGAAAGACGCATACAAACCTGCAATGGCAAACACAAATGCAGATCACACACACTGGAAAAAAAAAACTTCAAAAAGCTCAGAAGTTTAGAATAGGTATAAGAAAACCAGAAGCTTAGGGTGTATTTCTCTGGAACTGGCCTCAAGAATGACTTTAATCCAAATGATGAAGCTCAAGGACTAACAACAGAAATCAACACATTAACTTTTCACAGCAGAAAACAATGAAAAATATTTTGCTTCTATAAACACAGTTAAGATGGGATGTAAACAGGCCAGTTTATTAGGTGCTCCCTGTCAGCTGTAAATCTGATCCGCTTCTTGTCAAAATTGCCTGAACTCTTAAAACTAATAGCAAATATTCAACAAGGTTTCGGAAAAATTCCTCAAAGATATTGACTACAGATAAAATTGTAGTATAAAACAAACATCCCTTCATCAGTTCACTGTTCATGCCCGCTCATTCTTGATGGGTGATGTATGGAGGGATGAAGCCCATCTCCAGTGAAACCCCAAATTATGGACTACTGTCTGAATGACGCTCATTTGATTAGGGTATCTTTTTTTAGATTTTTTATTTTATTTTGTGCATTCAAAGATGTTTTTTAGATGTTGGTTGTAACAAGTGTTAGTTGTTATTTTTGAACAATCCAAGTAGATCAGCAGTTTCTGAAATATTCCAATCAGCCCGTCTGGTACTAACAATCATGCCATGTTCAGTCACTTGCCATGCCAAGTTTCTTCCCCGTTCTCATGCTTTGTTCGAACTTCATCAAGTCATCATCTTCTGCAGATCTCTAAACGCATTGAGCTGTTACCAGGTGATTGGCTCCAGTTAGTGTTAAGCAGCAAGCAGCTGAACAGGTGTGTCATATAAAGAAGGTGGTAAGTGTGCATCCACGATAAAAGTCAAACTTTGGTGTCACTTTTTCCAGCAGGTATTTGCACTTTTAAACGACTATGCAGTACATCGGGGCACCTGAGAGCTCACAAACTCCTGACTAGTTTTTATGCTTCTGTGGCTCACTCCACTTCAAACAGTCCTGAAACAAATGACAGTGGATGCCCTCTACACAGCAAGGCCAGGGCAAGCATGACACAAGGGTTGACAAGTGAACCCTCAAGCTCCCTAACCCTTACTCCACTATGGCATTCACACACGCACAAAAACACACACGCACACACACAACCAAGCAGTCCAAAAACAGAACTGACATGACCGCTCCGCAGCCCTGCCTAACCCCTGCTTGTGTTTTTTCTCTCTTCATCTCACAGGAGACAGCCCTCAATTCAGGATCTTTTTAGCCAGGCAAGTGGATGTGACCTGCTGCCCCCCAGACAGGCTCATCTGAATAAACAGTGCTGAAGAAACAGGCAGAGGAGGGAAAATCTGCCTACATTATGATAGGAAGAGAGGGGATGGGAATCAGCCAAGGGGCTCCTTTCTTTATGCACGTTTGATCAAGTGCTTGACAGCGCCTGTGGATGGAATTACGGACTGCTGAACAAAAAGTGAGGGTGTAAAGGCGGGTGGAAATGAGAGGGTGTTTGTGCAGCTTGGTCTGGACAGCTGAATTTTCCCGAGGCCTGACAGCATTAGGCTTGTGACAAGCCTGCCGTACCTCCTCACCAACACATACAAAATGCGAGCTGCCTCCTAGCTTTCCCAGTCCATCACTTAGGACGGCGGAGGGAAGCGTCGGGATAAGAGGTCAGACATGGAGAAAAATGGCAGGGAAGAAGAAGGCAAAGAAGACGACGAGCAAGAGGAAGAAGGGAGCGCTGGTCAGGGGTTAAGTGTAGAGAAGACAGCGATGAAAGGCAACTGTCATGCACCAGTGCTCGCCCAGAAGCACCTGTCTCGAGGAGAACATGCAAAGTGTGCCGGTCACGTCCTGACAATACCCCCACTTTTTCTACACACTCTCGCGCATACAAGCTCTCAGGAAAGGGCTGATGCTCCACCACTGGAAAGGCATCACCTGTCTGACAGCATGCCAGTCAAACTGTCGTTGGCTCTTTCGCATATGCAAGAAAAAGTTAGACTGATGAAGAAAAAAACACACGGGGGGCTCCGAGAAGAAATCACTGAGACATGAACAGACCACCTGAAGTGAGCAGACACCCCTCAAAGACTTGTTTCCGAGTAGATTCTGAAATGAGCAATACACAAAGGTCCAAAAACAATCCAGAAAAGCCAAACAACCCTGGAAGTTTCTTGGAAGCTTCTTTTTTTCCCACTCTAATAATGACTTTCAAAATGAGAAAGTAGTTAACATTTTATAGGTGAAAGTCTGTAACCAGAAGGCAGACAAAAAGCGCTATGAGCAACTACTCACACCCTTAAACTTTTTTTGCATTTTGTCAGATTACAGACACAAATTTCAAAACATTTTACAAGGATTGTTATTGTAGACCAAGATAATAGTGAATAGTGAATGTCCTAATCTGTATTGGCTGTCCCTTGACCATCATGATGCTTCTAGACAACTAATGTTCTCTAATGACTTCACAGAATAGATGCATTTTACTGAGACTAAAACACACAGAGATTAACTTGATTTGCTGTTTTTGTTATGCAAATGGTTACACTGGACTTTATTTAGGGGTATCTAAGTACAGTGTGCTGAATATACATAAATGCCCACTTTCCTTGTCAAATGTTTCACTTTTTACATGAAAACATTTTGAAAACCATCCTGCATTTCACCATTATGCACAACATTCATTTGATATATCAAATAAATCCTCAATACAACACCATTGAGTATTTTTGTAATCTGATACAATATAAAAAAGGTATATTTGCGAGGCACTGTGAGAGAAATGCCAAACCCTGTCTTTTGGCTAAAAGAGACGTGTGGCAGAATTTTGAACTCACTTTCACAGCTCGCATTTATGGAAAAGAAAAAACTTATGATGTACAAATTAACAGGTTGTATTTACAGCACCTTGTGAACCTGGCCCCCGCAGGTTTTGTGAATGAAGGCTTGCAAACTCTCCATTGAAACCAGATGATAGCAGCAGGCATTCTTACTTTATTAGAAAGGTGAGTCATTACAAAGGGAAATACGCCTCACAAATAAACAGCAACGAGAGCTCTTCCAGAGGAATCCTTTCATGAGCAAAACTGGCACACTGCTGAATGGAGAAAAAAAAAAATCCTTGAATCATAGCTTTGAGTGGCTAATAGACCCCTCAGAGAATTTAGCCTCTGTGTGTGAGGTGAGCAGGTCATTTCCATGTTTATTCAGTACTTGTCCGATAAGCAACCACAATGTATTGATTGAACTGATTATTATATGTCTCTCCAGTGAAAGGACACATGCATGACAAATGAACCCTACTTGAACAGGTCACATTGGAAGTCACCTCATGGAACCGAACAGCTGAACCGGACAGTCGGTTTGCATGATAAATACTCCTGCCTTGTTTGCAAATACGTTGCCATCTGTGGGTAATGTCTCAGCACCAACACACAGAGCAGTCAGACACATAAGCCTTTAGAGGCGATTTGAACTAGCCATGTTAAAGCTTCTACAACCTTGTAAAACAGCTGCCTGGCAATACTAACAAATACAATTGCAAAGAAGGGTTTGGTGAAGATATTTTCCCACACATGGCCAAATGTTAGCAATCAAGTATAATGTAAAACTTCAACAGAGTCGACGCAATTGTTTCTCAACAGTTGAGGGTCCAGAAACTGCACAAAGCAAAGCATAGAATAAGGGGCTGTTTTTTCCAGGCTAATCAATTCTAAGATGTCACAGCGAAAGAAGACCAGTTGCTGCATTATGATTAACCACATTTTACTGGTTACATGCACCTTTAGTCGAAAAAGGTAATTGATGCCCACAAACTCAGTTATCCATATGGACGGATGCAAAAAACTTGCTTAAAGTCTACAGCAGAGAAAGAAACCTAAACTGAACAAGTTCAAGGGCCAGAGGCATGAAGGGTTTATTACAGGAGGAAATTGCAAAGAATAAAAGGAAACAGGAAGTGTAACAGCTAAGCCAATAATTAGCCAAACGTCTGGCAGATATAAACGATTTTACTCTAACCAAGAGGTTTGTGTCAAATAAAAAAATAGATGGATGTCATTACAAACTTCTTATAATCAACAAAATAATTAATTTTGGCATCATAGCAACAAGGTCCACCTCAAAGTGGTTAACCCGATTCTGCATGTTTAAGGCCATTTATATTTGGCAATGACCTCAAAGTCAGTGAGGTTCAAAGGCCTCCCTACTACCACCCTTTAGCCCCACCCACAGATTCTACAACAGATTCAAATTGGGACTTTGGTTGGGTCATTGCAAAACCTTAACTCTATACAGGGGAGGCTGATTACCAGGATAAAGACCAGATGAGACTAATTACTGAGTGAAAACAGCTGAGGACAGAGGTATGTAGGGAATTTAAATGGCTCTCTGGAAATCATCCCAAAGAACCAGAAAACCAAATACAAACCCTAAAGATGACAAAGAACCTCAGAAAAAACGGTAACAAGAAGTGAGAGGAGCACTCTGCACAAAAGGAAACAGACTATCATAAGAACTACAAAGAGAAACAGCAACCAAACAAGTCTTGTGTTTTTCTGTTCCTAATAAAAAATAACACGCTAAAAATGCCTGTTGCATTTTAAATTTAGAATACACAATTTTTATGTTGTAAAACATAACAATCCAGTTAAAGTATTCAAAGTACTTTTGATAGTAAGATGTTTACCTATCACATTTTAATTTTTTCAAGTTTTTGTTGCCTCTAGTGATTTTAATTTTTTCAAGTTTTTGTTGCCTCTAGTGACCTTGAAAGGAGTTAAGACAGGAAAAAGGGTAATGAGAGAGGGGGAATACATGCAGCAAATGTTACCAGGCCAGGAATTGAACCTATGACCACCGACACGAGGACTAAGGCTTTAATAATAGGTCGTGCCAAGCCCCTGTGCCACCACAGCACCACCTATCACATTCTAACCCTTGTTAATGTTATTCAAAATGGCTTTACTGTCCCCTTTTTTTAGCTTTGACTCAGTTGACTTAATTTAATAAAAAGCAAGTTGCTATCTTGCACGCTAATATATATCCAGTCGCACTTGATGTTCAGCTCTATCAAGAATCTAATTTTTGCATTTAGCACAGTAGTCATAACTTTATACCTAATCAATGTATTTCTGGATGATTTAAGTTTTTCTGGACTGTTGTATTTCCAGAAATTGAAAAAATATAGAGAGCAGAAAAATTAAGACTTTCCATATTGAATGCAACTCTTTTAGGGTTTCCAAATTCACAACATTTAAAGCACTTTCCAGTGTCCATATTGTTAGTAGAAATGAATTTCTTGTTCCATTAGCTTAATGGAATCAGAAGTTTTGTGGCGCTTTTAGTGTCTGAATGACTGATTTCATTTCAAGAATGGTTTGACTACCCAAACTGATGTGTAAAAATGTCAATCCAGATATACGAGCACAGATCAAACAACCAAGACAAGGTAAGGACATGTAGACGAAAAGCTCACCGGCAGACTAATCAGCCCCCTCTAACACTCACACGGTCGATCAATAGAAAGACCTGGGGCCCTTGGCCAGCACTATATTACACACCAAAATTTCATATGCATTCATTGATTTTACTTTTCATAATAGTATATCATTGAGCTCCAATGGGAGCAAAAATGGAGGCAAGGGCCAGGGTCAACTCTCACATAGACACATGGATGGATGTTTGTACAATATTGATGGCACACGCAGAAAGAAATGACTAAATATCTGGATCAATAGCTCGTTTCCCTTGCTAGGACAGGTTGTTTCAGATGGAAATGTATAAATACTTCTTTATGGCTACGGGACTAATGCTAACTAACAGTGCAAATGCACCCCTAAAGGTAAACTCTTTGATTAGTCAAGGCCAGAGGTGAATAAAAGGGTGTGTATGTGCAGGGATGCCACACTTCCAGTGACCTGGGGATGATAATGCACGCAGAGGCCCAGTAAAGGGACCAATAATATAGCAAGTCACAAGCCCTGGGCAAAGAGCCCTGACCCCCAATTCATTTATACTAATGACCATCTCAGAGAATATCATTTCTTGTCATGTTAAAATGATGCACACCATGAATAATTAAAAAAATATATTTTCCTTGGTTTTATGGTGTAAGCAAATAATGAACAGAGAAACAAAGCACAGAGGAGCAGCTGGACATCAAATTAACCCCAGTGATCATTACTTTCTGCTGCTGATAACAGCAAGAGAGCTGCCTGTTTCTAATTTACAGTACAACACAGGAAAACAACACCCAACTACAGCTTCTTCTGCTCTGCAGTGGCCAGCAAGGCCATAAAGACAAGGGAACTGCATCACTGCCTGCTCCTTAATTAAATGAAAGCTGTTAGTTTCATTTACCTCCCTTCTTTTTTACAAAACGTACCTGCCTAGAGTTGAAGACCTCCCAGGCGCCATCCCTGCTCGGCCCTAAATCATGTTTGGGTGAGTGGCCCAGTGGGTCCCCACTGGACGAATAGCAGCCGCCCAGTGACTAGGCCAGCACAGGGCATGTGGCGGATCGACACCTAGGCAGCGATAAGTAATTCTGTAGAGGATTAGTAGCATGATAGCCTGATCAATACTGTGTGCTCAGGCCATTAGGAATGCAGCGAGGAAATGACCCCCTCTGGTAATAAAGCAGGGCATCTGGGTTCTCCTTCATTTGCCAACTCCATTAGTGTAATAGTATCATTATCTGCCACAGCCGTATTTTTCTAAGCACCGGCTTTAATACAGTCCAACCAGCGGGGGTCTGATGAAGCTCTGAGAGCCCCCATGCCAAGTGTTCCACCATCACCATTCTACACAGAGCCTAGGTGTAAATCTGGCTCCATAGGAGCTTATGTGTTACCCAGCCTCAGGTACACATACCCATGTTTTATGTCACTACCTTACACTATTTCTCTATTACTGGCTCATTAATAGAGGAAGCAGCATGCAGTTTAGGTTTTGAGGGAGAAAAGATGGCTGGCAGAGCGTGAAGCTGCTGAATGTGCTAAATCTGACACCCTCTCTTGCTAAAACATCAGCCTTGACACGACAGGACATTGGCATTAGGTGCCATAAATCGTTTCCTTTACACTAATTCATCAGCTAACATTTTGTAGGGGAGAATTGATTAACCATGTCCGGATGTGTGGCTACATAATCAGCTTTTACCTCAGTAGCTGTTAATTTAACAGGCCCACCAAGGGAAACACAAACCATTTTAATGAGTGTTTAGAAATTAAATACCCTAAACAGCTTGCACAAGGTGCCACAACCAGAGCAAACCAATGAGGCTGATCTAAGCAATGGCTGGGGCTGAGCCCAGGACCTCACAACATCTGGTGACCCCGTGTGATCATTACTTAGCCGGCTGCTCACACACACACACACACACACACACACACACACACACGCTTCCTGTTTCGACCCAACACTTCATACTTGTCATCACTGTACAAATGGGGAGCTTGCATCAAAGAACACTGATACGGTGAGTTTGCATCAAAGAACATCGGGTTAAAGGACGGGGTCAGAGCTGTTTTCTCACTTGCCGAGGCATAAGTGGAAACTCATCCTGTGATGACGAAACTGATAGAACATAATGAAATGCTTTAAAGCCCTTTACAAGCCAAATGGAATCGTTACGGCGGTGGGAGGGGAGTAGGGGCTGCAGCGATAATGTAAAAGAAATATTACCCCTTTCAGGTCACAACCAGGGCTGCATATCATTTGGAAAACATGAAAATGTGATATTTTTAAATACAGCAATGACAATATCAATTGCAATCACCTCACATTTACCACTCTACTCTTTCCCTTTAGCATCTTGTTGACTAAAATCTACATTAGGCTTCTATGACAACCATCCATCCATTTTCTTTACACCCTTGTCCCTCAGTTGGGTCGGGGGGGTTGCCGGTGCTTATCTCCAGCTAACGTTCCGGGCGAGAGGCGGGGTCACCCTGGACAGGTCGCCAGTCTGTCGCAGGGCAACACAGAGACATACAGGACACACAACCATGCACACACACTCACACCTAGGGACAATTTAGACAGACCAATTAACCTGACAGTCGTGTTTTTGGACTGTGGGAGGAAACCGGAGAACCTGGAGAAAGCCTACGCATGCACAGGGAGAACATGCAAACTCCATGCAGAAAGACCGGGGCCGGGAATCGAACCCAGAACCTTCTTGCTGCAAGGCAACAGCTCTACCAACTGCGCCACTGTGCAGCCCGCTTCTATGACATACAATAGCTAAATATAATATAAACTGGGGCTGCAACTAGAAATTATTTTCTTAATTGATTATTTTAAAGATTAATCGATTGATCAAATAAAAAAAAAATTTGCAATTCAGAAGATTTTTCATTTAACCACTTAAATCTTTCTGTACAATATTATAAATATATTAAAATATGAAACCTGCCTCTTGAGGAGTTCTTGGTAGATACAGATACAAACTTTTTTTTTTTATCTTAAATGCTGCTACTTGTATACTTTTTTTAGCTGTTTTGATTTAATTACAACTCTGACGCTGTTTCAGCAAATGGTATTTTTTATAAATCTGTGTACGCATGTTAATAAATAATCAATAGCTAAATTAGTTGACGATTATTTCTATAATCAATTCATCACGATTAATCCATTTAATCGTTTCAGCCCTAATATAAATATTATAACCAACCCAACAGTCCTTCGTGGTTGTGATGATTATTTCAAATTGATACTTTGAGGAGCTCGAGGGGAAAAAAAACAAAAAACTTATGAACTATATCAAATAGTCTACATGTTCACTCAATCGAGCAACAAAACCTGTCATATCACATTCTGTTTTGACTTATTTCATAAATAATCAAGAAAACAAGCTGCCAAAAAATTTAAAATTGAAAAATTAAGTAACCATAACTACCTTGCTGAGGGTTGGTTTCTTTAAATAAACAAGCACCCATTAAGATAATCTCTAATCCTTTTCAGAATGGAACAGCAGACAGATTTAATATAAAAAAAGAAAAACAGATAATATCTAAAGTTGCTCTTAACTGTGTCATTACAAAACAACAGATACGACGAAACCTGGTTAAAACTGCATGCAATTCTTTCTTTGGCTGCTTTACTACAATAAAGTCATTTTGCAATTACATTGGCTCTTACTCAATCTTTTATTTATCTAAAGAGAAAGGAAGCTAAGCCATTAGGTCTGTGCCGCCCGACTGCCTGGAGGGCCAGCTGGAATGAGTTCCTTCTCTGAGCCGCTCATCTGGCCGCCATGGCTGCTTTCATAAACAGGAGGAACCACGTCTTACATAGTTTCACTGCTGTCTAACATGATCCAAACACATGTGCCTCAGCAGACAGTCACCAAGTTGGAGGATAGGAGGAGAAACAGACAGACAAACGGTAAGAAGCAAGACTATAAGTGCAACGGTGCAGAATTGTGGGTCATTGCAGATTAACAATTTAAAGTCCATATAATGGGATGCCAGAGAAAGTATCAAATAACCATCCCAGAGTTTTCTGAGCCTGCTAAAGAGAGTAAAGCCACCCTACAGTTCAGCAGGCCGGGAAAAAAAAACCTACAACAGCATTTTCTTGCCTTCTGCTTATTCTATGATAATCTATGCAATAAGCAAAGCGTCTTTTTATTCTATATTTTGATTTGGTCTACCAAGCAGGATCAAAATATGGGAAACAATAGTGGATCTGTAACATATATAGTGACATGAATCATTGTGGCTTTTCTGTTTTATGTCAAACCAATTATATAATGTTTTAGGTTTCTAAGTAAACTTTTGGTGTAAGTTCCATGATGCAGTCAAACTTTAGAATTTCCACTCACGGTTATCAAACAATCTCATAAAGGCCCATGTCTCGTCCTAATAATCATCAAGCAACAGCTATGTCTCCCCGCAGAAGTCCCAATAGGAAGGCATGGACCAAAAATGGCATTTCCACAGTGAGATAACTTTGACTAAATCCACCACTGGTTCGTGATATGTATGTTTTACCATGCTAAATGGCAGCCACAGAAAATTTCAGTCACAGTGATATTTTCTCCTCATCGAAAGGACTTTAAATCCTAGAAACAATATGAAGGAACATGTTCTGAGTTCCTGAAACTTAAAAACTAAAACAAAAATACCTTGATACAAATACTAGTTATATCTCTGTGGGAAAGTCTGTGGCTTCCAAAATGCCTCAATGCCGACTGTTCCTTCACCAACAGCTTTTTATTTAAAAATATATATTGGGAATTGATCATATTAATGTAAACAAACCCAGAACATCAGTAGCTATCTTATTGTTCATTAGATACAGCTAGGGTTAACATATGCAAAAATAATGGCTGAAAAAACTTCAACTGACATTCATGCAAACTGTTCAAAAAATTATTCCTTCATTCATCAACAATATAAACTGAAGAACATAAATTATCCCACAATTTCAGCATTTAGATTGCTTTACCTGTCTTATTTTTGAACGTAAACACATAGTTTAAAAGTAAAATAATTTAAAAGTAAAGTTCATCGTAATAGTCTTTTAGATTCAATCCTTTGTGTTGGCATAAAGCTAATTTCGAAGATTTAATAGAATAGAAATATCCTTTATTCTTCCACAGTGGGGAAATTCAGGTGTAACTTCAGCAAAGTGACAGAATAACAAGACGTATTGAGTGAATATCTCTAAATATATAACAGGAAAGGTCGTAATTTGTTATTTGAGAATGAACGAGTTTGTCCTGCACTATCAAATTGATACTGAAGCCAACGCATCAGCAGTGAAGCCTAAAGCTGCAGGAGACTGCTGACCTGGCAGCTGACCAAAATCCCAAATACTCCGATGACTAACTTCACTATTTGTTTTAGCTCTTGCGCTGAAGATGCTAATTGTAGTGCAATTAGCATCTTTTTTTTTTTTTCCTCTATTCCATTCATACGAGTGTAACATCCAAATGTAACATGCAAATGTTTTCGGATTTTGTGGTAGTTATGTATTTATATATATATAAAACTTTATTGCAATTGAGGTGAATCTATATTCGAATAATTGCGTGTTGTTTTAATTCGCATCATGTCGTCTTTCTTCACAAATATGGAGTGTAGTCTAGACCTGCTCCTGCAACCTAAAGCCACACATCAGCAGTTCATCTGCTTGATAAAACCGCCCTTTCAATGTGACTGTAATTCTTCATTGTGGCAGACTGAGAGGGGGAAAATGGAAAAACACAATAAAGGAAACAGGCAAGGTGAGGTATGCGCTGACATCCGCAGCTTTCTAGCCTCCAGAATGCAGCCAGCAGCACCGCATACGGAGCGTTAGATATTCAACCAGCGACAGGGCTTAAAAATATGCCAGACCGAACGGAGAAAAACGCTATCAATACCTTTCTTCTCTTCTCCCCCTCACTGTCACCCGATCTTTTCATGTTCCTGGAGTTGTGTTTACACTGCCTCGCTTTCATTAGGGGCGATGTTGGTTGTTGTAGTGCACGAAAAAACGCCGTTTCGACATTTTTTCGGTCTGACACACTGTTGACATAAGAAAGAAGTGGATTTTGTATATTTGCAAATCATCTAGTCCCGACCCACGGCGTAAAACGCGTTCTGGTCAGAATTTCTTGACAGGGGTTCTAAAAGCACAGCCTTGAGAACTACAAATCCCATAAGTGACAGTGTGCTTGCAGCGGAAGTAGAATCAGAACGCTCTGCGCAGGTGCGGCACCGGCACAGAAACGGTTAAATGTTAAATACGGTCATATACGCTTCTAAAGTACAGAACAAAGTAACATTACTTTAGAATAATTTCAATTTTTATGTCACTGTGTTGCTGTGGGATCCACACATTATTTCATATATGCATTTATTAAAGAGAATTTTCACCGGAAAGAGTTTTCCGGTGAAAAATGTCAAGAGAGAGTCAAGACAAATGAGCGATGGGGAGAAGAGGTACTTAAACATTACTTATGTATTTATTGACAGTTAATTAATTAATTAATTAATTTGCTTATTTATTATTTTTTCTATCAATGATTGAGCTGAGCCACACATAAATTTCTCCATTTATAATAGCACGGATTTGTAAATGTCATTGTATATTGTAGTTTTTACTGTCTAGATGCTTAGCTGTTTTTTATTTTATTATAAATTTACGTTGGATTATTTGTTTGTCTTGGCTTCAACAAAAAGTGAAATGATAATAATTGTTATTTATTTTTGTCATAATTATTTTACTTATAATAAAAATAATAATAAATTATAAATAATACATAAGTAATAATAATAATAATTATTATTATTATTATTATTGTAATAATAATAATAATAATAATAATTATTATTATTATTATTATTATTATTATGTCATAAGAATTCTAAAATAAATTTTAAACATGAACTCCATATGTTCGACACTTTTTAAAATCAAAAGCACATCTACTTTCATCTTAAGCCATGTGTAAAAATAGCAATCGTGCTTTGAACGGGCTCCAGCTAAAGTCTTGCCAGCCTTCTTTCAACTCTTGCATGCATCTCAAATCCAGGTGCCTGCTTTTCTGCCGGTGTGAGCTTCAGCTACGTCAGTCCTTTTCAACTCACCACAGATCATGAAAGTGCACCGTAAACACGCAGCAGCAGTGTGGCTGCCTTTGTCCATCACCTGCGAATGCCCTCCCAAGAGCTGAACCAGACTGCTCGTAACATAGGTCGAACAGAACTGAAATATGTTTTGTCCATTGTTCCTATCAAAGCACATGTGAAATGCATTCGGGTTTCACGGATGGCCTGGTGTTGGCTGTGGGAGGGCGGCGCAGGGGTGGATTGCAGGGGTCTGAAACACCTGTTACATATTACCATTACATACTTTGATCAGTGTCTTCATTAGTTCCCTTTGTAATATCTTCTCTTTTATGGTAGAGCTGACCCAAGTGAGCACACCAAAGTGGTTTAACACACATGTTTCATTTACCTGTCTTGCAAAGTGCTTAAAAGCTCACCCACTATGAAAGACGTGTGTGTCTGGCATTCTTAGTTATTAAAAGATGATGGTTCTTTTGGTTCCTTTTAATAACCTACATTTCCTCCCATCTGTCCTTGTCCTCCAACGGAAGTATAGGTTTGAAAAATATCCTTTTGACTATTTTTTTTTTTAATTTATGAAAACTAGACCCATATGCATGAAAAAACAGAGAAAAAGCTACGATTGTAATTTATTTTTTATAGTCTTCTTTATCATGTCAGATTCTGCCTACATCCAACCTTCATTTGTCATTACACAGCATATGTTTCTTTCATGTGTCTAACTGTGATTCACATTTTCTTATTGCCAGTCATATTTATGGTTAACATTAACAATTTTGGCTTACTTTGAAAGATCTGCTTGCGTGAGTATAATGTGGCAGATTTTAACCAACGCATATGTTGTGACTCTTGCTGAAACTTGGATTTCTGTTGTTTCTGTTACACTGTTTCTATTGGAAAGAAAAGTTGAATCCAAAATATCTGAGACACTTTAGAGACCACATTTCTAAAATTAAAGTCACAACTGGGCCCGTACACCACCTGGTTTTCTAACGGTTACAGTGAAGTTCAGAAACATAACTCAAGCTCTTGATGAATTGTCTTTCCATGTATTTGAATTTCTCCAAAACCTTTCATCACTTGATTTTAAATTAATCTACTAGTGATATTTTTTTTTAGAGAATCGCATGGATTCTTTGCACTAGAGTCTCTAGGCAATTAATGTAGATGGTTGCAAGTTTATAAAGGGGTTCCACATGGTTAAATTCTTAGCCACCTGGACAGAGATTTTCTGAACTCAGCCATTCACTTCTACAGCATTGCTTCACACCTGATTGTACAAAGGCTTGTGAGTGTCTCACATAGGTTTTGTCATCTGAAACTGTTATGTACTAATTGAAATGAAAGTACAATCAGCAGCATAGAGGAATTTCTTTTTCCTATGAAATCTTAGCAATAAGATTCAATGTTAACTTTTAAATTTATTGCATTTTACTAGATGGCAGCTTGTCTTTGAAATAGCATATTTATCAGAAATCAATACTCAAGGCCAACTGACGAAATGTTTATTTTGTTTAGTGTTTAAGGTAATATACTGCTCTGTTTTGTGGTCTTTTTGAGTGAACATTGCTGTTGCTCTTATTTGCCATGTCTCTTCTGCAAAAAGAAAAAAAGAAGATTTAACCGGGTTTGTCAGGTGATCACATTCAGTGGGAAAAACTTTGGTAAATACAGAAAATGAAATGTGAGGGTCATGTGTTAACTGACAATCACAAGAATCCCATCAAATCTAAAACTTGATCATTCACAATTTGATTTTTGGATACTGATAACCTATGACCCTACACACACACACAAAATGTATTTTATTAGAAAATCACAAGACTCCTTTAGAGGCTAACACCTTTCACAAAATACTATAGCACAAGAAAGAGAATAAGGATATAAATCTTTCTTTTTATAGCTGACCAAACGAATTCTGAAAATAAATGGATCACATTTTTATTACAGTTTTTTTTAAAGGAAACCGTTTGATAGTTTCCTTTGCTTTGCAATTGCAATTCATGTAAGTTTGTGTTTTCAATGTTACAAGTGGAAGAAAAGTTCAAGGGGTTAAATTACTTTTGTGTGTTTTCATTTGTCACATCATTTAGCCTCATCTGCATATTTACAATCCCTATTGTTTGTGCTGGTGATGTTAAAAAGAAAAACGTTTCACTCTCTTTTGTTCGCACACTGTCCACCAGCACAGTTTGTTCCCACAGGCAATGAGTCAAACTCATATTCACATGTTCTCACTGTCAGTCATCATGATGTGGAGCATGCTGAGGAGGAGAAACTTCTTCCCATGTTTTTTTTATTTGATGCTCACATTGGAGGCTCTGTGAGAAATCATGTAGTGCAGATTATTTACAGTAAGACGAGGCAATTACCTTCTTCAACAGCGCCTGTCATTTGTCGGACACTGAATCAGGGTCTAAAGTAGGCACCTCTCCTCTTATGTGTGACCTGCTGGGTCTGGCGTCAGACGAGGTCACCCTGTACGTAACTCTGATGTGGTTCCATTTGGAACAAAAGAGGGGAGGAAGAACCGCTTTGAACTTCTCCTATCATCAAAAAGTTCAGTGGATGGATCTGGCCAATGTGTTGGTGCTCATGTTTTCTGTTAATGTGCATTGCATCAGCTCTGGATGACCCTATGACAAGGCTTCCCTTTTGTGATATAATGAGCGTATAAAACGTTGCTGGAAGAAAGACAGGACAATGAAAAAACTCAGATTTGGAAAGTACTTTGTCCCAGGGGAACAGAGACCACTTTTTGTGCGCATTACAACCGGGGTCCAGCAGTCGGCTCTCCTTTGTGTTTTAAACTATTGAATTTCCTGAAATCTCTGAAATGCAACCGACATTCCTCTTTGTGAATTATGCCTTTCTGATGCAAGCATTTGAATTGGACCACCTTTTTGAAACTGCAGTTTTATCAAATTATAGATACACTATGAAAAAGGGAACGCAAATAACTCTCTAAATGTGGTGAAAGCATTGTCCGGCAGGATCTCCAGCGAAGGTACTGCGAGGAATTTTAAACAGCATTTTTCAGTCGCCACAGCCAAGACTGAGGAACGTCCTCAGCAATGTTTTGCCTTTGTGGAGACACGCTTGTTTTTGATTTTTATTTCTACTGAGTGACCATATGGAGCAAGTATGTGCCTCCTCTGCTCACTAACCTCTAATGCTTAGCCCTAGGAAGCTGTTATTTGTCAGTACTATAAAGCAGATTGCTGCCCAGTGGTTTCAATTAACATCAAAGACGTTTTTAAAGGCAGTAATAGCTGTATCAAAAGCCAAAATTCATTATTTAGCTTGCGTGCTAAAGTTTTCCAAATGATTATGTCTTCTTTCAGTTGAAGATATATTTTTTTCCCCTTCCTGCCACTCTTTTGTCTTTTGTTGTTTTATAAAAATCCCTCACCACTCCTTCACAGACCCTCTGTGGCACCAGGGCACCTGATGGGCTCAAACCTTGTGGCCTATTTATGCCAGAATAAAAACCTGACTCTAAAATTTTAGGAAGATTAAACCATTTTTCCGTCTGTGCCGTAGAAGACTTTCTAATCTTCATTTTGTACTTATGCTGTAAGCAAAAGCTTAAACCTATTAAATGATGATAACCTGACCAAAAAAACGGTCAAACTTTAGAGGAAATAAACCAGGATAGTATGAGTCACAAAAGGTGCTCTGCAAAAATGTCAGTACACCCTGAACTTTTTCAAATTGTCTAAACTACTAACTTTAATCTATTTGTTTTTTTATGAGAGAGGCTAACGCAAAGTAGCATGTAACTGTGGAGGAGAAAAGCTAGTTGAATGCAAGTGTATTATATGTACATAAAATTAAGGGCAGTCACTTGGATTAAGAGGTCATCTGTGTCTCTATAACAAAACATGGCAGTGGCAGCATCAACCTGTGGGGGTCCATTTCTTCAGTAGAAAGGCAAGATGGATAAAGATGTGTAGAAATACTAAAATTGCGAGGCATTATGATTTTATCACTTTACCACGTGTCCCTGTTTGCCTTTCTGTGATTCTCATTTTGTTCTAAATATTTGCTGCTCTTCCAGTTCGTTACTGAAACCTCAGATATGCATTAGATGCTTAAAGCTACACACCTGCTTTTGTATTGTATCCTATTATTTATCACTTCAGTTTTACTTTGAATATCCAGATTCTTTTCCATTACACATCGTTCCTGCTGATTTGTATTTTACTTCAAATTTTTGAGCTTTTTCTTTTACTCTCCTGAGTTTCCCATGCATAAGCCAACTCAAATGCTATGTCCAACATCCTGTGTTTGAGTCTTTTCATATGAGAGTTGTAAAAACTGAGTCGTTCCTGTTTTCCGAGGGACAAAATCTGCATCATTTCTTCAACAAAATAAGATCATTTTAGAGACACCAACATCAATCCTGAGGGGGAGAAACTTTCAGCTCCATAGCTGTGGCTCAAAGTGCATGTCTGGGTTTGTGAAACAGTACACAAGAACATCCACCCTTCTACGAACGTTGATTAAGCCTCAATAAATGATCATAAAGCCCCAAAGGAATGAGCCCTTTGGTTCGCGAACAGAAATGCGTGTAGCCTTAGCATTAGATGTGGTACACCTCTTTGCCTGGGATCACTTCCAGACACGAATATGAGGAAGCGCTTTGCTGTTGCTGTGATTTAAAAACCATGATCACTGAGCACTTTTATAAGAAGCCCATTAAAAGTGAGGTTTTGACATACAAAAGAGCCCCTGTTTAAATCTCACGCTCATTGTAAGGTTGAAAGACATCATAAAACTCTATACGGAAGCATAGTCTCCGTGTGCGTCCTTGACTCCATCGGGAGGGAAACTCTTTTGTAGGGAAAGACGTGACCTGTTTCTCTGGAGAAAGAAGCCTGCAGCCTGCAGCCTGGGCCTCGCCGTTGTGCCGCAGATTAATCGCACATTTGTTCAGCATGACACGATCACTCACAGTGGACTTAACTTTTCACAAAGACGTCTGTCTGAAATATGCTGATCTGTCAAAACACTCCCCGGTCCGAGGGAGTAAGTTTCTGTAGGTCCAGCTGAGGTGGACTCAGTGGTGCAAGGTGACCCCTCCTCCCACGTGCCTTTGACAGTGTTTATAAAGTGCCAACTCCTCTCATTAGCACTCCCATTACCCTTTAGTTAAAGGAGGCCTGCACATCAAACAAAGCCAGAGCTAGCAATAGCTGATATGGCATTAATATGATATGGAAGAGTTCAATGAGAACTGAGCAAGATCTCTTTGATGGGGACTGTTTTACATTAGAGGCTTTTTATTAGGGCTTTTCTGGTCTTTAATGTGCATGTTTTCCCCTTGAGTCAGTGTTTCCAGGTTTAGGTCTTCGTGTTTGACCACTCTCTGAAGAAGAGGCACATGCGGTCTGCATACGACAGCAATTGCTGTTGGGAGGACATGTAATACGCTGCTGGTACTAGGAGAAAAAAAAAGCTGTTAGGTTCTTTGAAGTCACGGCTGGGTTCATGTACTTTATTTTCAATGGCTACATAACCATTCATTGCATTATTTTACCCATTTGTTAGTAATACATGTGATACAGATGAATGTGAGGTGGATTTAAGTTTGACAAGAGATCAAGTATTTATTTGACAGCCCAAAGTACACCCAAACCCACCAGTCTGACCAATGACATGAACACTGAAGGGTGTTTATTTATCCGTGCACATTTTTCCTCAGTTCCAAATTAGTTGACGTTAAGGAGCGTGCTGATGGTGACAGGTACATTTAACGCCGGCTGAAAGGTTTAAATCACACCCACCTTCCTGTATATACAGTGTTCTGTCTGAGGCAGCCTTCATTTTTAATTACTGCACATTCAATTGAAAGACGGGCTGGTTTATAATGAAGCCCAATGTTCTTTTTTGTTTTCTTTTAGGTTGTGTTTTGTTAAAAACTTCAGTATTTTGCACATTCCACACAGCTTGAGAAGTTGCCCTTCTTTTCTAATGACAGGTCAGCTAATGGAAGGGTGAAATGCATCAGGATTCGAAATAATTTTCCTGAAAAATAGTCACCATCACCGCAAAATAAATTAACTGCTTGCAGTAGCCAAGACAAATATTTCAACAACACATGGAAAAGTCATTTTTCAAGGCGCTAAGCCATTACTGTACAGAGTGGGATGCTTGCTGGTAGTACAGCAGGGTTGCAAAGGGGGTATGCTCAGATCATATGAAATGTTGCAATAATTCTTGATGCGAGTATTGAATTTCTTTTTTTTTTTTTTTTTTTGTATGCCACATGTGTTTGCATGTCTGTTTGGTTTGGCCTGAAACTGAAAACAGCTTCTGGTTATTTAGCAGCCATTACAGCTTTGATGTCAAATGAGTCTTGTTTCCATTTGCTGAAACTTTGTATTTGTGTTGCGGTGCAAAGATTGAATGTCTGTGATTTGTTTCTCTGTGTTGTTTATAATGGCTTTCAATATCATTTTAAGAAGCACAGGATGGCCTTCGTCTTCATCATCCTTTTGTTTGCACCCCAACATGTGCCTTTACCACCGTCAGTGATTCAGCACAATAAGTTAATGATTACATGTTTTGGAGCTTTCTTCTTCTGACAAATGGGGAATCATTTAAAGTGCCTGTCAAGTCATCAATTCCCCCTGCACTCTATTTGTGTAGTTACTGATGTTTGGGGGATGTCAGTGGGGGACATCCTGACTTCTGAAATCTGTTTAACATACAAAACAGAAGTACCAATTGCTTTCTACCCAGAGGAGGTAATATTTTCCATGGGTCTCTGACCCACAGTGTCCATCAAAAAGTAGTCTGAAGTCAATGACCAGCTCTAAAAATGATCCCGTAAAGTGAAGAATGTGGGGTGTCGCCCTACAGGCCATGGACAACTGACAATGTCTAAAAAAAAAACAGTGTGCCACAGCTTTTTCACACATGCAGATCATACTGTGTGTCACGGAGCCAAATTCTCATTTCAACACTGTGTCAAAGGCGGCTTTGGACCACATCCCGAGCTCTTAGCTTGTTTGTCTTTTGTAAAAAAGGACAACTACCCTACCAGTGCCAAAGTACTCCAAGCTCTTTGATTTGTGAAAATCTAACAGAGGGACTGCTCCCTGCTCAGCTGGTGCACAGATGTGTATGCGTGTGTGTGCAAGTGTATAGGGGAGCCCGCTGTCTGAACCGAACACAGATTAGTGACTCCTTTTTTTTTTTTTTTTTTTAAATTCCTAATAAATAAACCCCAGTGCATGCTGGGTTATGTGTGAGGGAAAATAACATGCCGCTAGCCAATCAGAAGCAGGTGGCGCAGAGCTTGGTGGCTGCAGTCCCTGCAGCTCTTATCGTAAAACAACTGCACTTTTAACTTTAATTGTAGTTGTGGATGGATTTGGGGGTTTGGGTTAGAAGTGTTTTATTACTTCGGACTGGAATCAAAGCAGCAGAAATATAATTATCTTAAAAGCAGGCAACAATTTTGTCATGATGGACGGTGGCCAAGTTTCAGACTCTACACACTGATAAGGCCACTCACCAAGAACAAAACACAAATGGGAAAAACGGCACGTTGGATCATTGTGGTGCACTGTAGGACCCACTTTCTGACTGTATCAATTATGTCACCTATAATCAAAAACACTGGATTTTATTGCATGCAGCAAACCCATATATAACAATATCCATAAGACACAGCTATACTTAAAAAACAACTGCGTTAAAACCAACCCAGTTTATGTCTCTTGGCTAAAACAGCCTGAGGTTAAATCTGAAGGAATCCAGGCCCGGTTGATTTAACACGGAGGGGATGGATTATTGGTTTGACCCAACATACTGGTTACGTGTTCAACCAAAAAATGGATCAAAGCGACTACTGCTTAAAGCTAAGGCTACCAAAGAACCAGTTGCAAAGACTAAACCCATTAAACCTTGACTAATAAGCAAGTTGGACTTTATATTTTTTTTAGTTTTAGTTGAAAGAAAGAGAGAAAGAGTGAAAAGGAGAAATCACACATCACAGGGTTTGATAAGGCTTTATTGGTGAACAATTTGATCTGAATAACAAAATTATTATTAGTTTATAATTATCTGTCCTCTTTGGGGCTTTTGGTTAAATGCCAAAATTAAATAAACAACTACATTCATATAGTTACAAAAAAGAGCCCTGGAAAACTTAGATGAGGATTAAAAAATGCTTCTCGTCCTGCCTGGAATGACCTCATAACCTATTTTTGGTCAAAATGTGCAAGTTGATCCTATAAGCTGGTACGTCTGTGCTAACTACTTAGCAGACAGAAGACTAATGTCAAGTTAACACACTTGCTCGATAATGTGATCTAAAGTCATTGACACGGCCTGCTGACATTGACATTATCATGAAGCAAAATTCGACCGCCTTATCGTTTCTTATTTCGTCCTGTTGAAGAGGTTCATTGAAGTATAAAGATGAGGTTCTGTTTTTGTCTCTTCTTTAACTCTTAAAGTCTTTCACCTGTTTCTGACCCAATGTTTTTTTTTAATTGCTCAACTTCTGTGGTGGAAAGAAAGAACCTAGCAGGGTTTTGTCAGTATATTTACCTGTCAAGTTAATATTTAGATTTAATCTTATCACTTCAGCTGTTCAAATTATTTAAAACAGAAAACACAGAACTATTCTACCATGAGTACATTTTTGTTTTCATTCTGACATCATAGCTAGTTCATGCTTCAACTCTGAAATAAAGACACGTCTGGGTTTCTCCACTGTGATTATTTACTGTAGACAAGTAAATGTGCTACTGAAATTAATAGTCAAACTTAACATGTTATGTGACTTTACAGAGAGCATTCAGGCCATATTATATTTCAAAATTCATTTTTTAATGTTATTTATCCTTATAGCTTTTTAGTGATACTTTCTCCTTCTGTCAGTCAGTATATTTGAATCTGCAGCAGAGCTAATCATAGCTTGACTCAACCCTTTTGACTTTTGGGTCATGATTATGATGAAAATATATTCCAAATAAGTTAAGGAATATTTTCTCCAGGCGTCCATCTATTTGTACCAGCGATTTCATTTGCACTTCTCCAGCTTCAAGACGGTGCCTGTTAATCCATAAGCCGAATGCATTGTGAATTGTTAAAATAGGCCATAGGTAGATCTCTGTGTGATGTCCCAGGCGGTGGTTCTGCTCTGATGGCCTCCAGTGAGCTTTTCTCTGAACATAGTGGGGGAGATTATGATGAGAGAGGCAGAGAATGAGATGACACACCCTGTCTCCTTAATTCGCTGCTTTATCGTGAACAGAGGCATTAAGAGGCACTCTCTTTTTTCCCCTCCCTCTCTCTGGTGAATCGTACATGTCACACTGCACAGTGTCTCTATATGAGTCAGTCACCTCAGGTGTTCCGCACTCATTTCGACGCAGGCATGGCATGGCGCGCCATCAGATTACTTCTTCCATGGCACCGGAGATCACAAAAGAAAAAGTGTGATTAATGATTTCAATTGAAGATTCGTCACTTTTGCTGCAACGTTTTAGATGAATCATTTCATTCTTTCATTGAGGTTTATGTTTCTTATTGCTGTGAAACAGTTTTTTCCCCACACTATTAGAAAACACTCTACCGATGTTTCACACACTCACTGAGTTAATATTCATTTATTTATTTATGCTGATACTTCATTATTTTTGAAGTTTTTGCTTGGTCGACATACCTTTGGTTTAAACTCACATAAGCCCATCTGGTCAGCATGTAGAGTGCCTTAAAATATTTTACACCCCTTAAACTTTTTTAAAACTTGTCACTGAACTTCAATGTGTTTCTGTATGGCAGGCATTCTGGCCATCTGAGCAAATACTTTGTAGAATCACCTTTCGCAGCTTTTGCAGTTGCCTTCTGAAGTATGTCTCTATCAACTTTGCACATCTGCCGATTTGTTGCAAAACACTCAGGGCAACACTGATATTTTAACAGTCCCTTCGGGTTTTCTTCTGAGGAGTCCCTGCATTTAGCTCCCCAGATCCCATTGACTCCATCCAACTCTGCTGCCTCTGCTGAAGAAAAGAAGTCCCAAATTATGATGCCGCCACCACCATGTGTCACCTTGTGGACCATCTGCTTAGGTTTATGTGCAGTGTTTCATTTTGGTCACATTTATTCACGTGTTTGCTACGTGCTCTTTATGACTTCTGAGAAACTGCATGCAGGAATCATTATGGTTTCCTTTCAACAATGTTTTTTTTTTATTTTTTGTCTTGCCATGCACCTTCCAACACCAGATATTTGGAGAACCTAATTAATAGTTATCAAGTCAAGTAATTTCCCCACCTCAGCTGTTAACGCTATCCTTTTCTGGAATGTTAGCTTAGGTGAATGTAAATAAATAAAACCCCCAAACAGCCAAATTTAAACATTTACCACTTCCATCTGCATGTGTTTATGCAGTCTCTAAATGGCTGTAAATTTTCAGCATTATTTGCCAAGAAGAAGACACAAACGGTTGACCCTGTGCTGACCTATCTCACATCTAACCCCAGTTTCACACGTTTGACAGACAATAAAACAAAAATGTTGGATAAGTCTAATCCAAAAAGGCTGAGCCACAAAAACATCACATTGCCGATTTTTTGGGCCCCGTCCCATGAGCCCCAGCTCTTGGTAATTAGTCAGCAATTGGAGATAAAGCGTGTGATTAGGAGTGAAAACAACGTGGGGATTGCAGACTGTGGTTTGGAAAGGCAGATTCCTTCGGGAGACACAAGTCTGTCACAGAAGGGAGCTCTTGATTTAAAGGCGTTGATTCAGTCAAATTGCTCGTTGTGTGAGACAGCGCAGGCGTTTTTAATTACAATCATTAAATTACAGGCTAAGGAGTTATGGCGCGTACAATGCAGCATACACTGAGTCGAACTCTAAACTGCTTTGGTCCTTCTATTATGTGTCTGCATCTCCAGGATATCCATGTGTTGTTCCCTCTATGTGTATGTCTAATACAGAACTTTTTGACATATCCCACACTACACTGTCAAAGCAGCAGAGTTTTTTAATGTTTGTATTTTTGGTTTTAAACATCTGGTAGGCTAAAGCTCTTCAGCTAAAAGGCTTACAGAGGTGATGAGGCAGGGCTTTCCTTTAAAACAATGTATTTTTTTTCCACTTTTAGCTGTTTACGTTTCACAAATTATCACACTAAGCTATTTCTGAAGTGATATACGACCGACTCTCCCACCCTTTCACTGCTGTGAATGTGTCTCACATTTATACAACCTGTGATATTTGGTCCACCAAAATGTCTACATAGGGTTTTGGAGGGTTTTCTTTGGTTTTCGACGTGGTCCCGTTAATCTCCTACTGGCACCAAACAAATTTGCGTGTCTATATCAGGCTTTGAGATGGATACCACTCAACTATGTTGATTACTTTGTGGACAGATGAGTTTTTTTTTTGTTTTGTTTTTTGTGTATGTGTTTGAGTGTTGAACCTGCCAGTAGTTAATGTGTTTGACTTTAAGGGTCCCCTAAATACACCATGCACACTCCAGTGTGCGGGCATGTGCAGTGCTGCAAAATGACTTTGATTGTTAGTGTGTGAACCGCTCTGAATGTGAGCGCAGTGTGGGAGGGGTACACAATGTCAACTAACAGGAACAACAACAACAACAACAGTTAGGCTGGCTGCAGCCGAGCCTCAGCTATGTTGTAATTAGAAGTGGATGAAAATGTGGGATAACAGTGTCTTTAACCATAACCAAACGTTTCTCCCAGGAAGAGGATTACAGGCACAAACTGAATGTGGTCTGCACTCCACTCGGTTTGCCACATGTAGCTGATTCTCAGGCCACCAGTTCTGGCTCGCTCTCCTTTGCCACCGGCCATTTAGGGCTGCACCCCAGATGTGTGATACGGTCATCTTTAACTGCTTGAATGACTCACTCGCTTTCTTAAACTTTCATGCGTGTGTGCGCGTGTTTGTCCATGTATGTCCATGAACTCCTAATCCTATTATCCTCCAGTCTGTGCTGCCTCCCACTGGTTGGGCTTGATACCGACAGTGACTCCATCCCCAGCTATAAGGCATGTAAACTCGCTGGCCGCTTTCTCAGAAACACCTGTAAACCACATGGCAGCATTTAGGTATGTAGACAAAATCTGCTGACGATCAAACTGGGCATCAGAAATAGGAAGAAAGGAGATTTAGGTGAGTTTGAACGTGGCATGGTTGTCAATGCAGGAGGGATCTACTAGGATTTCCAGGGATTGTACAAAGAAAGGGAAAACATCCAGAAAGCGGCAGACAGGTTCTAGATGGCAGAAAGGCAACAATAACCCAACAAAGGTATGCAGAAAACCATTCCTGAACCTTAAAGCAGATGGACTGCAGCATCAGAAAGCTGCACAGTTTGCACAAGCAAAGATGGACAATAACACCCAATTGTTTCCTGAAACAACAAAAGAAAAGCAACATAAAATGATAGAAACTGAATGTGACATTACACATATGTATATAAAATTTACAACAAACCTGTGACATTTTTTATAAAATGTGTCACAAATATTTTGGCATCTTGTTTAATCTAAGCCATTTGCGAAGATAAAAAAAAAAAAAAACTTCGATTTGTGTCATACAGGTTGGAGTAAAACGCACAATTACAATTCAGATTCTATTAGGCATTTGACACTCTAAACTTGGAAATGGATGCCGATAAGGACGCCTCCCCTCTGCACTTTCCAAAGAAAAATGTAACTAAATTTGCACTGCAGCTTGGTATAAATCATGACCGCCACATGCGGGAACGAGTTTCAGGCTCTACCACCATGTCCTGGCACACAGAGCACATCTAAGAAAACTTGTAAACAGTCAACCATAATCACATGTAGCCCCAACAGAGACATGATTAATCCATTCCCTGCCTGTCTGAAAATGCCAGGAAATGTTTCCTTATTAGAAAGCGGTCCAAATATGGGCTTTCACTCTGCAATGGCTGTGGAAAAAGAAGAGTTTTAACCAATATGTCGGGTTGATCGTGTTTCACTGATGGCACGCTGTGTTAAACCCGGTGAAAGCTGCAGCCTGGGGGATAATTCGGACCTGTTAATTGCTGCCCTGTCTGTGTTTTCCCTTCACTGGGATGACCTCTGTATATCCTATCAGAGATATATGGTGAGTTTTAAGAGTTTAAGTGGCTGCAATAAAACAACACAAAGCCTGCTTTGTATGCTAAACTCTCACTCCAAATAGGAAAGAGTGCTGCCAGCATCCTCAGCCCTGCATGAGGCTGGATCTCGGCAGGATAGCAGAGCTTCATTTTCAGCTTTGCGCCTGACCCTTTGCATTCCTGTACCCCATGGTTGCCCCCTCTACGCCCCCCCAAACCTCCTCTGGGGTTCACTCAGGTGGGAGAGACTGCCCGGTCAACACAGAAGCAGCAGCAAAAGGGGAGGGAGAGATGGTTGAATGCAGACAGAATGGTTTGCTCAGCAGCCTGTTGCTTTGGTTTGTTTGGAGCTGCGGTCCTTGCTGGAATATGTAACCAAATTCCTTTCCCTGTCCCACAATCGCAGTTTGTTGCCAGCTTCCCTGGCAATGAGGCCCTGAATTAGGGCCAGTCCTCCTGCTCATCCCACAAAGCCTTTCATGTTCCTAAACCGCAGCCTGAACGAGGCGCCTTGGTTTCAACAGCAGCAGACCAGCATATGTTTGCCTAATTCCTAAGACATGATGACAGTGGTCTCCAAGCCACAAAAAGACAGCTTCGTTTTTTTTTTGTTTTTTTTTTCTTCACCCTGCACTTTAATTATTATTTTTTTGTTGTTGATGACTTCCAATAGTTACAAGCCACATGTTTTCTCATTTCACATGTTTTTATTCCTTTTTTTTTAATGAGCAGTCCCCCACACTCCTAAATTTTTCCTCCTGCTCCTCCTCCACGGTCAGCCCCTCGCTTTCCACAAAGATTTCCTAGCCCTGTGACCTTCTGACTGGAAAAAAAACAAAGAGCAGCGGGGGAGGTTTTTTCATTGCCCAGCAGGAGAGGGAATTATGGTTGGTTATTGCCCGCAACTGCTAGGTGTGAGGAAGGATTGCAGCAGTGAGAGGTGGACACAGTCTCCCTGTCACAGGTCACAGCCGATTACGACAAACTCGGCCCGATCTCGTAAAGACAGGGCGTCGGAGAGCAACACCCAGCGCTGTACCCGCCAGTGCCCCCTTGAACTTCAGCTCACACCGACGGGCGCCTCTTATTTTATCAGAGTTTTTTTTTTTTTTGCTGTCCAAAGAGGTTTTATTGATTTAATATTTTCATGAACTAAAATAAACCTGAATCTCAGAATGTAATAAGAAATATGAATTTCCACCACAGTTGGGTGGAGGTGGCAGCCAGCTGGCAGAGGAGTAATTGAATGTGTCTCTTCGGCGTTGAGCGAACAGACTCTCTCTGGAATCAAGCGCGCATTCTTGAAGTGTTCAACTTTGCGCAGTGTTCTAAGGTGCTGTACGCTGATAAATCAACCTGCTGGAATTTAACAACTGAAACTGGAGCAAAAATTGCATGGGTACTTTTCAGTCATTTATTCTATGCAGAGATGATACAAGTTTAACCGCAAAAGATACAACTAAATTTGTAAATTTCCAAGTAATATTCAAATTGTACTCATTAAAAAAAAACAAAAAAAAAACGTTACAGTTACTGCTTGAGGATTTCTTTTAACTCAAACTACTTCCATTAGTTATGTTCACATTAACATAATAAACTGTTTTGTCTACTTGCATGGATAATAGCTTATATTTTAAAGATTCAATCTAGAATCCTCTTCTGTAGTATATGTTTAAAACCTACAGGCTCAGTTTGATCAATATCGAATAAACCTGATTAAGTGATACACACAAATGGCTCAAGACTGAAGCAAACCAAGCTGCTACTCTGATCCTGTGAGCCAGCAGGGGGCGATCAAGAGTGCGTGACCTCTTGACCGCCCCCTAAGCTAAATCTGACCAGAGAATTTCGTGCTTATTTTAATGACTCTATTTCTAAACTGGCTTCCAAGACTAAAAAAATATCAAGTAAAGAAAAGGAAATCGTTTGATAAATTAAACGAGCTAACAAATGTATTAGTTATAGCTAGAGAAAGAAAAGCAGCTACAGTTCAAATGTCAGCAGCTTAATCAGTTTTGCCGATTGTTTTTGTGTGTCACGTTTTATAGATAGTAGGACAGCAAATGAACTGATAAACAGATGGCAGTAGAATCTGCTTACGAACTGAACCGAGTCTGGACAGAAAAACAATACTGCAAACAAGACCGACCATCACGACATGTATCCCAATATGGAGCTGGAACTGGGGAGTCAAATCAGATTCTGCTCAGGGTTCTGAACCGGCTCTGAGGATCACAATCATATCCACATACCAACAGGTTTTATCAATGCAGAGGATCCATTCTGTTGTAATAGACGCCTTTTGGGGGTCAGAATCATGACACCTTCACTGTTTTTTCATAAATGTTTGACTAGGGTTTATTATGAAGTGAAGCAGATGTTACATTAAATTTACAAACTCACCTCCTCGTTTATAGCTTTAATAAAAGTTAAATTTAACATCCTCAAAAAAAATAATCTATTTTTAAATTGTAGTTTAAAACCAAGATCAACAACCTTTGACATCCCATGATACCTTGCTGAACTCGACTTTGCATTTGCCGCCGGAGTCTGCTGAGGTTTCACATTTTTTGTGTTGCAAAGATTTTGTCTTTGGTGTCAGAGGAGGTGTTATTGATGGCGTGATGATAATAAAACCCACAGGAGGCATTGCTCTTAATGCCACCACAATCTACAGCATAATCTCTAACCCCTGTCTTATTAAACACAGAGTCTGTTTGCTGCCGAGGTGAGACAGAGAGCCGCAAATCTCTCACAGAGCCAAAGCGAAGCTTCGAGGAGCCAAGAGAAATAAGCACAAGAGTCGCACTCAAATTATTCAGACCTTAGTGCTGCATAATAGTGTGCTTTGATGGGGAAGGTATCCATATTTCCTACTTTTTATTCCACTTATCAGTCACGCTGCTTTCCCTCCCCTCAGGCCAGACTTTTGGAAGTTAAGACTCCTTGGATCACATCAGCTGCCTGTGGCTGTCATTGCATGTGTTTAGTTTTACCGCCAGTTTCCTTCGGCTTACTGCGGCCCCGATATCCTCTCATATGGTGTGTGACACACACTTATCCTGGGCAAATCTACGCAGCCGGCACTGCCAAGTCAAACAACTTTGTATATTGCTGACGTCCTACCCAATATCGTTAGGCTTTAAAGATCTGTGTGTTTTTTACCAGCTTGTTCATGTACAAATCTGACCATAGTTTCAAACACTCAATCATTAAATTCTCAGCGCCGCTCGCTGAAACGCTCAGTTTATTTTTTTTTTTCCCCCTGCATGTACAGACAGCCGCAATACATTTTTAGCAGCCACGGCAGGAGTTGTGTGTTTTCTAACGCGTTGGCCATATGTGGCACCCTGACCTCTTTCATAAACAGAACAGTCTACAAAGCACTACGGGCCTGTTCCACCAGTTTGGGGAAGGAAAAGAAGGGTTCATTAAAGCGACGCTTTGGGTGGGGCTCCATTGGGGTGCTTTGGATGAAAGTCTCATTGGAGCCATTCGTCTTTGAGTTAAAAACGTGGGCAGCACTTGAGACTGTACATAACCAAGGTCCATATCATCCTTGTATTGGTTGAGCCAAATACTTTACCCGTCTGTTCAGCAGAAGGTTGACAGAATTAACTTGAAAAGGACTCCCCTGTCCCTGCACTGTCAGGCACCATCCACTCCTTCAGGCAACTCCAAACTCCTCTGGCATCCTTTGTGCTTTGTTGTGTGGACTTGGATGCACAACAGTGGCTGGGCACAACAATTAACTTTCCATGAATAAACAGCTCTTTCTCTCTGAAACAGATGATCAGTTTCTGTGTTATGGGGTCTTTGATTGATGTGGGTGGCCAGACTAGAATGGTACTCACTTTAAGCAGACCCCTGAGCATTGGAGCCCTATCATTACAACCCTACCTTGAGACTGCGGCGCAGTGCTCTACCTGTGGGTATCAGGTGTTGTGAGAGCTTTCGTGGGGGCGGGAGGGATGGGGCAGGACTGGGTGTAATTACACATGCATGTGAGGGGAAAAGCTTCTGAGGGTAATGAGGTTTAGAGGACGCTGCCATCTCAGGGGGTGGTCCCTCCCTCCGCTCCGACGGGGATCCCATTGCCCCTCTGTCTGCGCCCGGTGACGCGAGTCGCCCGGGTCCCCCCCGGGGCCCCTCCTCTCCGCGCGCTCGGACAATGGGATGTTCTTCAGTGGGGACCTGGAAGGTGCGCCCACCCCGGTCGCTTCAGCCAAGCAGGCTCCCAGAGCGGCCCGCAGGCATTTCATCACATTACATCAGATCAAAAGCAATAAGCTAATTACAAATGACTGTGGGCATGCAAGCAGTAAATACAGAATCAACATAATTGATTTAATCCTCTCAATGCAAAGTGAAAAACCTATCAATGACTCGACTAAACGTACAGCCTTGTGTCCCAGGGAAACGGCGACAATTGGATGAATTAAAAGATTGCATGAGGCTCGTTGAACCAACAAAAACTCCAGCGACGCCAGGAGACGTTTTAATTTTAGCCTTCAGCTCTACGCCGTGGACACTTTCAGACTCACTTGTTGTGTTTATTCATCTGTTTTCCTTTCTACGGCGAAGGAGCTTTTGTGAGCACAAGTTTCTTCCATCTTTCACGGCGGCGGTGGCGGCGGGGAGGGGAGGAAGGGGAATGTTTTATGCATGCCACAATATGCATCTTGAGAGCCAAAGCATTAGGAATGATAGCCAAAGAAAAAAAAAAAAAAGGAGAGAAAAAAACGCTAAGGGTTTTCGTCAACGTTTACTTATTCATGACGCTCTGAGAAAAAGCAGAGTATTTTAGAGCAAATCCATGTTATGATTGGAGAGGCTCCCCCACAGAAGTCATTTTCCACCTGAGGACATGCGCTTTAATGACAGTTCGAGGTGGTGCTGCTGGAGCAGAGATACAGACTCCATGTTCTCAACACATGCAATATCAAAGCAGAGGGGAGGAGGTTTTTTTTATATGAAACTCATGCTGTATGATAAGGTCATGATTCCTCGCTTTCTTACCATCTTTTTAATCATCACACCAGGAAACATTTTGACTGATTTTTTTTTTTTTTTCATTTTTTTATAAATCTATATCTGCTGACTTGTCACTTTCTGATTCTGCTCCCAAGTTTGATGTTCCCGAAACTGAATCAAATACATTTTTTATTCTCCTCTTTGTTTTTCTCACTGATTGTCACAGAGATAATGTAGATGGAGTTTCTTTTTTTGATGGCTGAATACCTTGAAAAAGTATTCATGCTAGCTTTAGTGTGTTTTATTTGGATTTTTTGTGACAGGTCAACTCAAAGTAGCGCATAGCTGTAAAGAGGTCCTCCACTGCTAGAAAAAAAAAAATAAATCTAGCCTTTTCAGAGGAGAAGCAAGAAGAAAGCTGTTACAAAGAAAGAAGCCAGAAGCAGTCATAACTAGTCACACGTGAACAGAGTTGAACTTTTTACAATACTGTGTTTGGTAGAATACTATCATCATGAACCAGCCGTCCCCATGGTGAAACACAGCGGTGGCTCTATTATCCTGTGGGTTGCTTTTGTTAACCTGTAAGCTGTTCAGAGTCAATCTGAAGATGGATGGAGCAACAAACAGTGTATTACTTGAGGAAAACCTGTTGAAGGTTGCAAAAGAACTGCAACCCTGGATATTGTCCTCCTGGAACGGTTTGCATATTAGTGAGTTGGACTGTTAGTCACTGTTGACTCCGTCACCATGTTGGTCTACCTCATAAAATCCCAATAAAATACACAGAAGTTTGTGGCTGCAACAGGACAAAATGTGAAAAAGTTCAAGTTGTATCAATAGTTATGCAAGATACTATGGCAAACAGTTTTGAACATAATGTCCTGGCAGGGTTCAGGAAGGACAAGGTGGCAGCCCTCAGTTGTGTCACACAGGACACTTAGCCTGATCCAGAGCTGTTTGCCTCAACAAAAAGACCTGACAATGATCTGTGAGGACCTTAACTTTGTGGTGCAAGTAAGCCATCTAATGGACAATCGTGAAAAAAAAAGAAAAAATACTGTCCTATCCATCTGTCTGTCTCTTTTTATAAAACGTAAAGATTAGTCTTCTGTTAGTAATTGTGGCAAACTGTCCAAATGGCAAACACCTTCCTCGCTACTTCTGCCTGTGGCTCATTATTTTCTTATTTATCTTGCATAACTAACCTCAAATTACCCATAAAAACATAAAGGCTAACAATTCTTCCCACTTCATCTGGCTCTGATTACCGTTTTTACGGCGCAGAATTAAATGTGCTGGATGGCCGACCCGTGCGTATATACGGGCTCCAGAGGAAGGGAGCTGTGACTCTTTAAGAAAATGGAGCTGAAAGGGCGGGAGGGGGAATCATCCTCTTTGTTTTCTGTAAAGGGACACGCCGTCCTAAATTGTTTCCATGTGGCCTCCGTCAGTGTGGATCTGAGGAGTGAGGTGGCAACAGATAATAATGCAAATAAAACGCATGGCAGTTAAAGGGAATGTACCAGCTGCGCTGTTTGAAATCGCTCGTCGTCACTCAGCCGGGTGTGTGGGCGTGCGATTGCTGGAATGGGACTGAGGGCTGCGTTATAAACTTACGGTCCCACTTATGGAAATGTTTGCACGAGCTCTTGACGGATGAGCAGCGCTTGTGTTTGCTAAAGTCTGAGAGAGTTCCCTATCTGTGCCTACGAAGAGCACAGTAGCAGGTGTCTAATGTGGCCATTTTGGTTATTCAACACATGAGTCCATTATGACCGCTGAGCCGTGAGAAGAATGGGGGAAGGAGGGCTGCTCCTTTAAATGGAATCTTTAATTTCACAGGCCTCTTGATATCCCGCCGCAGTTGTGATTGTGTAACTGAAAAGAGGAATCAAGGCTTTTGAAAGCACATTAAGCAGAAAGCAATTAACCAACACACAGTAGTTAATTTTTGTATTAATTCTTCAACAGCTGGTGCAGATTGCTTCCTCGTTTTTATCTTCACTCCAGCTGTTCCTCCACTGACAAGAACATTAAAGAGGATTTGTTCGTAATAAAGTGGCTCCATATATAGATACCTCGGTGAGAAATGGAACCCGGAGGGATCGCGGATTTACATATGGAAAAAGTTGGAAACATGGGCAGCTTTTCAAAACCCCGCTGGTCCTTCTTTCAGGGAGAGCCTCCAAAGGGAGCCGTTTCAAAGAAGCCTTTTCTTGTCTACAAAGTGTTGGTGTACATTTCAAAGTCTGTTATTGACATCCTTTACAGATGTGTTGCTTGGGGGAACATTTGTTATATTGTGTATCAGGTACTCAAGGCAAGACCCATGAACATTGTGTACTGGGCTGAAATGCGTGGGTTTTTTTTTTAAGATGACAGAAAGCCTTTTTTAAAATTCCTTGGGAAACAGCTTTCCATATTTGAAGCATGCTGCGGCTTCCTTTTTTGTCTCTGAAAACCAAATATATTATGTTTTTGGATCAGCCGGGGCAGGCAGGGCCTGCCCATGGGGTCTTTGCTGACTATCAAAACAAACATACCAGGAACAAGTTGAGACAGGCTGCCACCGATGCCACATCCGTCCTGTCTTAACCCAGCGCAAACCACAGGACGCGGAGCTGCTTATGCAGCCAGGCAGTTGCCCCACCATGCCACATGCCTGTTTGATTAAACAAGTGCAGGGTACAGCTGAGTGACAAGCAACGGGTGGGGTTGGGGCTCCAATTCTCTCTGCTGTCTTTGTGCTACCCCTGCTGGCCTTACATGTTCTGATTACAAAGAAGTAAAGTTGCGTAGATTTACCATGTGGCTTTTTGGGTGAAAACTTGTTCTGTTAAAGTCAATCTGAGTGTCCTTGAACGCATCACATCTGACCTTTGAAACAGCTAAACTGCTGCCACCACGGTCTTTAGAAACAGCCCCTACTGGAGGCTTCGGTGTTTCCACTACAAGTGGGATGGAAGTCTACCTCAGAAAAAATCTATGAACTTTATGAATGGAGGTTTTTTTTAGGATGTTTGATCAGATTCTTTCTGATCACACATCCCGCTCATTTTGTTTCAGTTTTGTCTTCTAGGGCTCTTATTTTGACAGGTAATCTGCATTTTTGTTGGAAAACAAAATGTCCAAATATATACATCCGTGCCAAGTATCAAATTGCTTTACAAGGTTTATATTCAACCAAAAAATAACCCATTAATACATAATATATTTATATAAAGTGTTAATTCAAAGAATTTACATGTTTAGACTAGTTTTAAGTTTGCAATAAGCTGACTACATGTGATTATTTTAAGTGTAAAATTCTGAGAAATTCCTAAACATCAGTATCAATCTATCAAATAGTTCCTCCTTTAGTTAGAACTTTGCTTTACTGAAACACATTAAATTGCTACAAGAACGACGAAAATTTGATAATCACTATAAATTAACGTAACTTATTGCTGCAACAAAAACTACAATGTTTTGTGCTTATTACTGATTAAGTGAATCCCTCTTCCCAAAAAGGCTTTTGTGCTTTTTTCAATTCTAGTTAAATAAAGATGTTTTGCGTGTGTGCGTAGAAAGACTGCACGAATAACCATGATTTAAAAATCCATTGGATCATTTATTCCCCTTGCAAAAAAAAAAAAAAATTAAATTACAAAAAAAGGAAACCGATGTTTTGTTTTTATACTAAACAAGCACTGTATTTGCTGTGTTGCTTAGGAACTTGGTGTTAATGAGAATGATGCACATGGAAAAGAGCACTGTTGCCACATTTTCCAGCACAAAATTAGTGGCAAGAATTATGAGAGAGCAAACCATTTAAATACGAATCAGGTCTTAATTTATTGCTCTGTTCTGCTTGTCATTTGGCTTGGCTACTGCTTTGTTGCAGAAGCATGTGTGGAATAATTGCAAAACAGAGTGAGGTGGATTTATAATAGGGCTAAGGATGATGAAGACAGCGCAGGAGAAGGAGAAGGAGGGGACAGCGGCCTTTGTTGCGGCCGGGTCTCCAGATGTGTGGTTTCACTTTTAACGCAGTGGGAGAGGAAGGCGGCTTTCGAAGTCGATGTGCCAGGTCCAGCGTGCGCTCACATGTGTGTGTGTTTGACTGTACCACCTTCGCAGGGAAATATTTCAACTCGCATGTCATGTGCGTGCGTTTCAGAGAATGTGTTGGCTGCATTTCGCGTCTTGTGGCTGACGCTTTTACAAGAACTGCCAGAGAAAGATGGCCTGTCTGTAAAGCACATGCTAAGGACAAAAGAATTTATACGTGACAGGTTACCTGATTTAACCCCGTGAGACGACACACAATCAAAACACATTCTATCACTCACATGCCCACGTACTTGCTCCCATTACTCCGTCCTGGCTCTCGTCTCACATAATTGTGCAAATGTCACTGCTAAGCGCCTGTTGCCTCAGATCATCTGCCCAGCTGGTCATTACGATAACGCACATCAACATCCTTCAAGGCGCAGCTGAGAGCGGCGCGGTCCACGCAGAGTGGCACTGGGCCTCAGCGAGTCTCCAAGGGACCAGGTGTTACTTCCTCCATCTTCCTCTCTTCTCTTGCATTGAAATGCAGGACGCACTGTTTGCCACAGGCATGGAAGACATTAAGGTCCAGCAACAGCCTTCAAGTCAACTCTTTTACGCAGCTGCAAGACATGAGAGCGTGGCGAGATTCAGGAAACCAGAAGATTCATCAAAAGCACACGGGTGCATTTATTAGACCGTTTCCTTTGTCAGAAAGAGCCACGTAGTCACTTTAGACGCTGACAGATCTTTCACTTTTTTTTTAAACTTGTGTCATTATATCTGCATGTTTTGTTCTCTGGCTGTTTCCAGTGCTTTCAAGTGTTAGCTGTTGCTACTGATATTAATCTGTCATTTTGTATGTAGCACTTTTCAGGCCCAACAGCAACAGAAAGGGGTTTGCATAACTGAGGAACAGGGGACGACAAAAAAACAGCAATGACAATTTAAGTAAATAATAATAATGATGATGATTAAGTGAGGCTTAATGTGCCAAAATGTGTGGTTTCTAAAGGGATGTTGGTTTTAAGGTCTGAGGGAAAGCAACTGTGCAAATGATGATGACACTGTACGACAAAGACAGATTCTGATGTGGTATAACTATAATTAGAAGAAGGATAAAAACAAACTTTCTTTCAATTATTCATTTGCGGAGCACATTAAACGAACCTCAGCGACAACAAAGTGCTGTGCAAAATTAAAAAAAGAAATCATCTAAGTCGTTTAATATAAACAACCCTCATACTATTTGCTCACCGCAGTACGAAAAGTGAAATGATTTCAAATAGATCAATTTAATTGAAAATACAGAAAAACTGCAGAGAAAATTCACTTGAGACAGTTTTTATTTGACGAAATGCGTCATTTGTTCTTTATTCCCCGTTCAAGTAAAAGTTGATTGTTTCCCATTAATTCCACTGTGATTGTACCATTACACCATTAGTTGCCATAATTTCAGCCACCCACACTGCTGCGGACAGCTTAAGGGACACGGTGGCCCTCAGCCTGCTTCTACAGGCCGTACACTGCCGTTTTCTATGGTTCCCAAGTGTTGTATTAAGGTTTTACAGCCTTATATTCACTTATATGTGAGTGCAGGTTTTTACATGCCAAAATATTCTGCCCTCTTTCTCCCCTGTCAGCAGCTCAGGCTCTACTTTTTTCCTCGTCTGCTTTTATTCACCAAGCGTGTCTCCTGACTTTCCTGTGATCACCTGTGAAAGCGTAATGGAGCAACGCAGCCTTTGATGGGCTGAACCAACAGCTGAAATGATGATTATTTACCATGCCTGGTCATGAAGGTAGAGCAAGAAAGTTCACATTTTGTTCTAAAAGGCTTTGCTTTGATTTTCCTTTTCAAAGTCTGGTATCATACAAATATGCCAGGAAGAGACTATTTCAACCTCCCCTCTTATGCATGCTGCTCTCATCTCTGTGAAAGAAGTGTACACATAATAACTTGCACATGTCCCGCTTTTTGTCTTTGCGGTTTCCATTCAGCTGCGAATTGAAGGTAGACTCGGGGGGGTGGGAGGGGGGGGTTGCACCTCTTCGGTTGATGTGTAAGACAGGTTTAAATGGATGTAATTTTTGCTTTGAAGCAATTGTGTGACTCATTAAGTGGTGCCAGTTTGCGTGTGCGCTGGCTGTGGCTGTCGGAGGAGCACAGGCACTCCGTGAGCCGCTTTGCTTAAGACATCTGGCCCCCATTCGTACGAGACGGCGAGTGCCAACATGAACACATTAGGCGACAGACCAAATGCCTCTCAACCTTAGTCTAACACAGAGCACATGAGTAAAATATCCGAAACCTTCTGCAAGACTCAGCATTTGAACCTCTGCATCATGCAGAACTGAAGATTTCCCTTCCCTCACGCCGGAGTAAGGAAACCGACCCTTATTGAATTACGAAGGAAGTGCTGCAAAGTAGTGCAGCTCGGTCACCTTCAAATCCAAAGAGAATGATTAATTTTTACATTACAGAGACATCAGCTGATTCATTGACTGAAATGTTGTCACTGCTTCCCAAATGACCTGTGAACCTTCTGGTTCTTATTACATCCCGACCCACTTCTGTACAGCTCAGCTGACAACCCACATCATCATGGAACATAGACGAAATGCCACTTGACAACTGATACAATTCATGTTTGCTAAAATCCTCAACGGCTCTGCTTTTGCTTTGCTGCAGTTCCCTGTAGTTTTAGTACAAGTTTATTGTCAACACATGCCTGAGTGTTTTGGAGTGAAATGGAGCCATAAGAACTTAAGTTTACAATTTTTTTCACACGCTGAAACCTAACCAAAAGCTTTTGATTAACTGCTTGTATTTTGCGGAGGTGAAACTTACGATATGTGAGCATTGTTTATGTAAAAATCCCACAGTGCAATAAAAGTTTATTCCAAATACTCTAAAATCGTTTTATTTCTTAATCATGCATAATTTTTTTTTCTTTACATTTGATTCAAGAATTTCTAATTAAACACAAATAAAAAAAAAAAAGAAAAAACACTCCACATTTTACAAGCAGTAAGTTCTTTCCGTCATTGCGCAGACTTTTAAACTCTATGGTTTGAACTTATCTGGCCTGTGGAATCCTTGCACTCATTGACTGTAATTGGCTCTGGTTTGTTTCGTTCATTTTTAGTTTTAAATCTGCAAAAAGTACAGTGTCTTCCAAAAGTAGTCACGTTACAAATACAAACTTTGGTTGGTGTTTTGTGAATTTTGTGTGGATGGACCCACAGAAAGTAATTTGCAGCCGTGAAATGGAAGGAAAATAAAAAATAACTCAACTTTTTTTTTACCCATAAAAATGTATCAAGCCTTCCTCTGTCAATAGCTTTTAAAAGCACCTTTCACAGCTGCAAACATTAACGTGTGTGTCAGGTTTGCACATCTAGAGAATACAATTTTTACCCTTTAGCTTAAGCATAGTGATACTGGAAGGAGATAGGAAGTTTTTACATAAATTTGTCAGTTATTTTGTTGCTTAGACTTTGTCTAGGCCATTTTAACACACAAGTCAACTTTGACTTGTCCACTTTGATCAAAACTATTCCACTTTGTTCTTGTACAACTTTAAATGTCATTTTCTCTTTTGCAACCTCTGACAGGTTTTAATCCAGGATTGTCCTGCATTTAGCTCCACTCATTTTGCCAACATCTCAAACCAGATTCCATTTATCTGTTGAAGAAAAAATATCCCAGTGCAGGAAGATGCTGCCACCATAATTTTGGGTGGCCAAGACAGAATACATTTTTTCCTTCTCATTTGACCAGATCATATTCTTTCATGTTTGCAGCATCTTCCACGTGGCTCGTAGAAAACCACAGAGAATTATTTTGGCCTTCTTTGACTCTTGACTGTCTCTCTCATTATTGATTTAACCCTCCACAACCTTAACCCTGACCTGATGCTGTTTGTTCACAAATGTTCTCTAAACAACCTTTGGGGTCTTCAGAACTGACTTTACTATTTACTTAATTTGGTTTTTGGGGTTAACTAATGAAAAGGGGGGCTAGATAAAAAAAGTGCAAGTTTAGTATTATTTTAAAAAAAGAAATCAAAACAATCGTCTTTCTTTCACTTCCTAATTATGTGCTACTTTCTTTTGGTCGATCGTAAAATCTTTGTATTTATGGTTGTTGGGTGACAAAATCTTGAAGAGGTTCACTAAGCCTGAATCATTTTGCGAGGCACTTCCTTCTGCATTTCTTGTCGTCATAATCTAATTCCAGTATTTTGTTTCAGCCCAAAATAAGTTAATCGTACCACATTGCTGTCATGTGCAAGACGTCCATCTGCACATCCTGTTGTCAGACTTTTGTTCAAGCAGATCATTTTCAGGCGTCACTTCAACTGCTTGATTTATCATGTCAGGACGAAACTGCAACATCTTGAATGCGACTCCTAACGGAAAACTCTGGAGCGGTGGTCCACATCTGACCTCACGGATATGCTAACGCTGTGGCTTCGCCGAGATTTAAAAGTTGTCATGAAAACATTAAATTAAGGAGCAGTGCATCTGGCTTCTGAGAAGAATGGCGGTACATTACAGCGCAGCTTTTTAGTTCCAAGGAGCTGTGACTCATTTCTGATAAACATCTGCATCGTAAAATAAAAGCGTGGCCTTGCTCACGTCTTCGTAATGGTACAGTGAATGTCAGTTATGCGAGCAAGAACTGTTTTTTTTCTCTGAATTACAGTTTATTCAAGGAGTACATCTGCATCTGATACAATATATTGGGCACAGATTGTGACAACTATGTCATGATTTTCTCATTTCAAGAAAGGAAGACTGGAAAATCATCAAAATGATTACTCTATATCTATTATACTGAGTTCCAGAAACAATATTGCCAGTAGTTAGATCAGCAATTAATTTGTTTGGGTTTTATGACATTCCTAATTTTTTTTTTCCTCTAAAACTTCAACAAAATTCCTTCCGACTAAGAGAATTGTTGTTAAAGATGAAACTGACAGTATGTTCTTCATGAGTGATTAAAACAATGATGCTACATCAGTGTAATACGTTATTAAGAAAACCTTTTTATGCTTTGTATGCTTTAATTATTTTCCAAATCAGTAATGGCTGGAAAAAGTATTTCAAAAATTGTAAAAGATAAAGTAAAAATAATAAAAAAAAGAAATTATCCGACCCGTTGATGTGTGGTCACGTGGTTTCCGGACACAAGTCGCACCGAGCCGAGCTCCGCCTCCCACCGCAGCGTCGTTGTGTTTTGTGTGATTTACAGCAACATAGTAAACACGGCGATCATGGCACGGAGGAATGATTATTACGAGTTCGGAGAAGAATAAAATAATGATTGACGGGCTGGAAAATCTAGTTTTGTTTTTCACGTTACCAAAAAAGAAAAAAGAAGAAGGGAAACAGTTGGTGAGCTGCTGGTCCCACTGCATCGAACCAGAACTGAGCTCGATGACTTTAATATTTCTACTCTCTTACCGAAAAACCAGAGTTCCGACTTTTTGTGCTACCTGACGATACTACCTTGTGCAGATTTGTCAGCTCATGGAAGTTGAGAGTTGAGTAGCGCTGTTTTCTGCATAAATACACGTTCAGACCAATCACACAGTAATTTCACAAGGAGAGGGGGTCAAGAAGTTCGCCAGTCGGGTTGTGACAAAAAGACGAATAGAAGTGATTTCAGTAATTCAGCTCAGCCGTGCAGAACATTTTAGATGCATCTCTGCTTCAACACACCTGGCTCAAAGTATAAGGACTCTGAAGAACTAGACTGCATACTAAGGAGCCAATTCAGTAATTTAGTACACATGGACCAGGGACACATCTTAAAGTTGTAGGACAACAGAACCCTGTTATGAAGGAAACTGCCTTTTGGCTTTTTGCATGCAGGATGTTGTTCTTTTGGCCATTATTCATGTATCATAATCGTAGCCGAAAGCTGAATGTTGATGTACTAAATCGAGAGCTTCACTTTTGTCTCAGCTCTTTCTTTACCACAACAAAATTAGCATGAACAGAACACACTTCTCCGGTTTGAAATCATGGCCTCGGACTACGAGGACCACAACTGTTTCTCTGTAGCTACGCCTCGAGATTCCAGCAAAGAGCACCGCAAACAGAAACAGGAGTCCAACCTGCCCGAGGAACACGCTTGATTTCGTTCCAAGAATGTGCTCTGAGCGTACAAGGACCGGACAGCGCTTTGAAGCAACACGTCACCATTACGTCAGCTCCACCACAAAACCAAACAAAAATTCAGTTTCATACCTACAACAACATAGAGTGGGGGGGGCATGTTTTCAGACTGCGGGAGGAAACCGGAGTACCTGGGGAAACCTTGTTCGGGTAAAACATGTCAATTCCATACAGAAAAGCTCCAGGCAAGATTTGAACTGGTAAACCACATCCCCTGCCCTAATTGAGTAAATCTAAATCATCTGTGTAACTAAATCCATATTTCACTCGATGTGTAAAAGCAAATGGGCGTCTTAGTGCAAAATGAATAAAGCCCTGGTTAATGCTCACAAACGCCGTCTTTCAACACGAAAGATTACTTACAATGAGAGCATATGAACATAATCAGTATTAATAGTTTGTTTTTGTGTGAGACATGAATTTAGTTTGCTGCTGAGATTCCCCCCCCCCCTCCCCCTCTCGCCTCCCTCTTTGGTTCAACTCGACTTTGTCACCACTCTCTGGAATGTCCTAATGACGGTCCCCAATTTGGAGTTTTAATTCATTGCTGAACCACAAACACTCTTGCTTTTTGTTTAGCGAGTATGGAAAACTGCTTCTATCACACTCCAAATAAATTGTTTTACAAGTGGAAAGCCAAACAACATTTAGGCCTTTCTGGTTACGGTTTGGCTTCGTGGGATCACAAGAGCTTTCCCTTCATTGGTCCCAGTCTCGAAAACTTTCTCAGATAAAGTGGAAGAAGCAAACAAATAAAACGGCAAAAAGAGCAAAACCCGAATCGGTGAGAGGAGTTAACTTTTCTAAAGGTGCAGTGACATGAATGAGGATTCCCAGACCCATCTGTCTTGTAAAATTTAGAGACCTGGTAATGCACATAAATAGAGGATTAGTGGTCAGCCTTGGAAACACATGTGCTGAGAGCAAAGGAAGCAAAGCAGCAAGGGAAGTTTGGCACGTGTAGCAGCTGTGTGGTTGTAGGCACTGCGGGGTTCTTTGATCTTCTGTGCTCAGGTGTGACAGGTTTTGGCAGAAATGGAGGCTGTAGCAGGACGAGGCTGAACCTGGACGGGCCCATATGGTCTCAGTAGGAGCGTGAGAAAGGGCACCTGACGTGCAGGAAAACATGAAGTGCCGAAACCTTTCCTCCACCCCCAAAAAACTTCTGAAGCTATATCATTGTACAGGCCTGGTCATGTAGGACCTAAGTAATGTTTTTTTTTTGTTGTGTGCGTGCGTGCGTGCGTGCGTGCGTGCGTGCGTGCGTGTGTGTGTGTAGCTGAAATGTCTTAGCTGTCCAAATGGACGAAAGCGATTAAAGCAACAGAGCAACGCAAGTTTTATAGCAAAGTGTAGTGAGACTGATGCCTCATCAGTCACTCAATTACCTGGATGCAGTAAACCACATCCACATGTTGTTTAAATTAAGTGCATGAAAATAAAACTGCACACATTTTGCTAGTATTGCAATGTGCTGCCTTTATTTCTAAACATTAATGGGTCATTGCTTCTCGTACCGAAACTGTCATTGTATTGACCTTTCCATCAGCAGCGAGCAGCTTAACTCCAAAAGAGCCTAATAGGCCGGGTACAAAAAAACATGGTGCCATCATCAACTCAGCAAATTCACAGTTCGTCTGGTAACCCGTCTTAAGGTCTTTCAATAAATCAGTCCAAGAAAGGATTTATGAAAATGACTGAGTGAACTCAGGGGTCATAGTCAGTTTAATTTGACACTTGGCAGTAAATCCCCTAATTGTTTTTCAGTGTGCCTTTACAGTTGTACAGTAAGACCACAAGAGCACCAGCTTGCATATCTGAATACATGAAAGGAAATAAAATGTTGTTTTTATGTGCTGTCTGCTGGACACACCTACGTTTAATAACACTTTGCATTTGAATTTATCCCACAAAAGTCGTCTGCAAAATAGGAAATTAGCCTTTTGACCTCATGTTTAATGAGTCCAAGTCAGTCGTTACTTCTATTTTATCATGATCCGATGTGCTGAGTTTCAATGTTCAGCTCTATTATTTCTTATGGGCTAATTAAGACGTTTGACATTAAAGAAATTCCTCCTCATGGGGTTTGGCGCTTGTCTTGAGACTTGTTCTGACTCTTCCAGTGTCTGTGGGCAGAGCGGAGGCCTGAGGTTTTCTCCTCCTGCAGCTGTAATTTCTCAAGCAGATGCAAGTCGGTGACCGTGGTGGCCTTTCTGACCCCGTCAGAGTCCATCCAGCGGAACAACCTCAGAGAGAAGACAGACAGAGCTCTTTTGGACTGTCCTCTCCAACAAGGTGCGTTCCCTCTGTTTCCAGTTTCCCCAGCTCGGTGACTGGAGTTTGTTAAGGCTGTCATTTGCAGGGAGGCTTTACAAAGGTCACTGTCTGTGTATTTTTCATTAACAACCCAGTGCGGCTCACTCTTCAGCGTGATAATGAGAACCATCGCTTCGGTGGATCTGGAGAAACATTTTTGGTGTCAGCAAATGTCGCAGCTTGATGGCATATAAATGTAATTTATCAGTGTGTTTATGTTGCCGGTTTAGTAGGACATTTTTATGCCCCGCTAGAGCAGAGATGCTGTGTCAGTCCATAATGACAATGTCACTTGCAATAACAGGAAGATTTGGTATTTGTGGCGTCGTCTCATAAAGCACCTCTGCACAGTTTGTGAACTGTGACAATTTTATGATTGCATTTTACTATGTTTAGGAAAACTTTTCTACATCAACACACCACACTAAGTCAGGAGAAAGAGCCGAGAATCTAATGAAGTTTGAGTAGAATAGAATGTCCTTGTGTATCACAATGTTTTACTCAAAAGGGTGCAATATTAAATTCATTTCTGTTTTATGATTTTCTGGGAATTCACAGAGTTATCTTTTCATGAGTCACAACTCAGAAAATCTGTTATTTTATGGTGTATTTTTATGAAGCTCTTGTTTTTCTTCTTTTATGTGCCGTCTATTAAAGTTACCCCACCGTCACCAGTCCAAGATGTGCTGCCATACCTGATGAGTTAAAGTAATTTTCTATAATCTGATCATAGAAAATTTGGCTTTTTATACCAGCTAGAGACAGCACAGAGCTATTTTGGTTGTGCTACCAATTGGTCTATATAGGGATAAGAATCCCAATGAATGGGAATGAATATTATGCAGTAAAATTTCAATATACATAAGATTATCATATTTTTATGATTACTTATGTAAATAATTCATGAACATACTAAACTACTGACAGTTCTAGCTCACGGGTAAGAAATACTTTCTTTACAGGTTTAAAATAGAAATATGAAGAAACATAATTACACTATGTGGATTAAAAATGGAGGTATGAATCGGTGAAGTGGTGAAATGTGATAATCTGGTTCTCCTTGTTGCTTTTCTCCATTTACCTTCCCGGCTTAACTCAGGCCTCCCATGGATCCTGAAGACACTTCTGGATTCAGGACACAAAAGCAATAATTACCTGAACAACTCACCTTATTCCACTTGAATCCCCTGGTTTCTCTTCTCCATCCTACTTAACATAACTCACCTGTCTGTGTTTCTGTCAATCAGTTCTCAAGGCTTTTTGATGAGTTAACACATAAAGAGCAGAAGTGACCAACATTTGCTGTAAAAAGAACAGCTTGAAACGGAGTGCTCTCTCTGTTCTTGTACATCAGCTAGATGAAATAAAGAAATTAAAAGTGTTTCCTTGCTTACAAGAAAGAGAGTTTCAGCTGTTTGGAAATGTTTCTGGTTCTGAAAACCAAGGGTGGTGTGGAGACTAAAAGAGGGCTATGGGTCACTCATCCTATGAAGAGCAGAAGTGCAAAAAAATACTACCGGTATATTCTGCTTTATGAACATGGCAGTGTGTTTTCAATCAATCAACTTTTCGTATTGCACATTTTAACAAAAAGGCAGTCCAAAGTGCTTTGCATCATAAAAACACAAAAATAAAAAGTAATTAAAACACCATAGTTACATATCTGTGCTTTAGTTATTGCTTTCTTAACATAACAATATTTATGCTATTGATCAGATATTATAATGGCCGTACTAATCAATGTGCCACATGATGATTTTTGCAACATTGTGCTACATGCTGAAAAAATAAATAAATAAATTAGAAAAAATAATAACAATAAATAAAAATAAATTAAAAAAATGTATATATATATATATATATATATATATATATATATATATATATATATATATATATATATATATATATATAGGGCTATCATCCCTTTAGCTTCTCGTCACACTAAATGCCCAATTGCCATATGAAAGCTCTCAATTTTTTTCCACACTGCCAATTGCGGGTAAGATATTGACTGCTCACAAATACCCCACAAATGTTGTTATTTAAAAAAGGAAACTATTCCTCTTAATTTGTTCATCTCCCAAAATCTTGTTATCAACAGATCTTCAAGGCCTGTTACATTAGCTGTGGGACAATTGTCGTAAAAAAAAATCTTAGTCACCACCAGTTACAAATAGGGAGGAGGCTTCCTCTAATCTTGTAAACAAGTTGCAAAAGGGAAAAGAACAGAATGAGCCCAGTTAGACCCACAACACTGCTGCAAATTTGGATAATAATGATCAAAACGTTTGTTGGATTGGAAGGCGGCCATGAAACAGTCCAGCTACTGGCAAGTCGCCATGGTAAAGGCTGATAACAATGCTCATTTGAATTCGGTCCTCTTTTACAACAGCTCTTTCACGAGGTGTGCATTCTTCACTGCTGGTGTAATTCTGTGTTTTATTTCACAGGGATATCTGTCACTGTATCAGAACCAGACCAGTTGGATAATCATCCCGCTTTCACTGATTAGTTGGGATGTTTTTGGCATTTAGTAAAAGAAACAAGAAAACAAGAACAGGCTGAGGAAGACGGGAGAGAGAGAGAGACAGAGAGGGAAAAAAAAGGCAAAACGATTTTCACTAGTAATGTCAGATATGATTGATTTCCCAGCCGTGTGGATTTGGATCATTTCATTTTGAATAAATATGTGCTCAAAAACGGTTTTGTTAGCCAGAGAGGGTGGGGGGGGGGGACATTTTTGGGTTTTGGGTCTTGTAAACCATGATATTTGTATATTGTCCAGTAATGACAGTGTCAGAGGGAATGTGTCCCAGGGGGCCCTCTGGGCTTGTGTTCTGAAGGCCACAAGCTGACAGATACATGCAGAAGAACAAGGCAGAGACCAGGCCTCATCATGACTTTCTGCAACCACCACCCCTGCCACTCATAGCCAAGACTTCCGCACTGACCGGGGTAACATAACCTCAAGCGGATGACATATTCTGATGGCAGACGCTCACAGAAAAAACAATATTTTTGTACAAGGGTGTAACTTCTATTTTTTATGACCAGTAAGTCTACAGGGACCCTCAGTCCATCAATCTCCAAATCTTTTGCTGTGACTTTAAATTGATAAAGCATGGTGAAACGCAAAACCATGTGTGAGCGCTTTGGATTTAAGAGTTATGGTTTTCTGTTTAATGGTAATTGTAGTCGAGCTATTAATACTGTGGAACAAATACATATGCATCACAAAGGGACAACAAAAGCACTTTGATAAAATAAAGTTCACATGAAAATATGAATGTCTGTTTTACGCTTTTGGCTTTATTTGGTCTAGACATGAAGGTCATTTTTTACTTTCAAGTTTCTTAAAGTAAAGTTTTCAAGGCTGCAAAATAATTGGCATCACATAATTACTGTGGTTTAGGTAAGGTAAGGTAATTTTATTTATGTAGCACATTTTCAGCAACAAGGCAATACAAAGTACTTAAACATCAGAATGGCAGAAAAACCATAATACTGTATAAAATAAACATATTTAATTTAGGAATTTGGCTAAATGTTAGCTTCTGTTTTACACTGAAGCTTTGGCTTCCACCAGTGTGCACATATGTTTTTAAAGGCCCAATCTCTTAAACTATTAAATTGACTCTGTTTTGCGTGAATGTGGATATAACTATACAGGTCCTTCTCAAAAAATTCGCATATTTCATCCGACCAATAAAAGAAAAGTGTTTTAATACCAAAAAAGTCAACTTTAAAATAATTATGTTTAAGTTATGTACTCAATACTTAGTCTGGAATCCTTTTGCAGAAATTACTGCTTCAATTCGGCGTGGCATGGAGGCGATCGGCCTGTGGCACTGCTGAGGTGTTATGGAGGCCCAGGATGCTTCGATAGGCCTTAAGCTCATCCAGAGTGTTGGGTCTTGTGTCTCTCAACTTTCTTTTCACAATATCCCACAGATTCTCTATGGGGTTCAGGTCAGGAGAGTTGGCAGGCCAATTGAGCACAGTAACACCATGGTCAGTGGTTTTGGCACTGTGAGAAGGTGGCAGGTTGTGCTGAAAAATGAAATCTTCATCTCCATAAAGCTTTTCAGCAGATGGAAGCATGAATTGCTCCAAAATCTCCTGATAGCTGCTGCATTGACCCTGCCCTTGATAAAACACAGTGGACCAACACCAGCAGCTGACATGGCTCCTCAGACCATCACTGACTGTGGGTACTTGACACTGGACTTCTGGTATTTTGGCATTTCCTTCTCCCCAGTCTTCCTCCAGACTCTGGCACTTTGATTTCCGAATGACATGCAAAATTTGCTTTCATCCGAAAAAAGTACTTTGGACCACTGAGCAACAGTCCAGTGCTGCTTCTCTGTAGCCCAGGTCAGGAGCTTCTGCCGCCGTTTCTGGTTCAACAGTGGCTTGACCTGGAGAATGCGGCACCTGTATCCCATTTCTTGCACACGCCTGTGAACAGTGGCTCTGGATGTTTCTACTCCAGACTCAGTCCACTGCTTCCGCAGGTCCCCCAAGGTCTGGAATCGGCCCTTCTCCACAATCTTCCTCAGGGTCCGGTCACTTCTTCTCGTTGTGCAGCGTTTTCTGCCACACTTTTTCCTTCCCACAGAGGTGCCTTGATGCAGCACTCTGGGAACAGCCTATTTGTTCAGAAATTTCTTTCTGTGTCTCACCCTCTTGCTTGAGGGTGTCAATGATGGCCTTCTGGACAGCAGTCAGGTCAGCAGTCTTACCCATGATTGCAGTTTTGAGTAATGAACCAGGCTGGGAGTTTTTAAAAACCTCAGGAATCTTTTGCAGGTGTTTAGAGTTACTTTGTTGATTCAGATGATGAGGTTCGTTGCTCGTTCAAAGAACCTTTATCACAATATGCTAATTTTTTGAGAAGGACCTGTATATAAAACCCTATGGACATTGGGTTGCACATCTAGACTGCATATTTTGCTCTTATTATACTTTTTATGGAGAGCACCTGTAAACATTTGTTTAAAGTTTTCCCAGGTGAATCTCAGTCTGGACTTTGACTCTGTGATTCTGTGATAAGTCATGCATATGCTTTCATCTAAACTATGACAGCTCTCTTCTTTAGATGTTAAACAAGCAGAAAGTCAAGCCTCTGCCCCTCAATTCAAGTCTTTTCTCCCTGTGTTTAAATCCTTCCACCTTCCATGAACTTGAACCACCTTTCTTGTTTCCTCACAGCATGATGCTGCCACCATGTCTCTATCTCACCATATAGACAAGATGGAGAGAGAGGTTCATTTAACTAGGAAACGTCTAAAGGTTGCGGTGGATTTTATTCAGGGGCGTTCGAGTAAAGGAGGCTCAACAAAGACATAGGCAATGCTTTTCAGATTTTCATTTGTGAAAAACTTTTTAAAAAAACATGTTTCCTTTCCCTACAATACATTGATGTACGCAGCAGGAATTTAATTTATGTCTTGCTAGATGTTTTTAAAAAAACAATAACTGGCTAACTTTATTAAATTCACTCCAATCAGGCTAAGACTTTTGTGCTGCTTCATAACAGGTAACCCAAAGAACATCTTACACCCCGCAGAACCTGGAGATTATGAGCAAGAATTGAGTAAAACAGCTGCTGCCACCGATTGAAATTATTCCTTTGTTAGAATAGCTGTCCTGATGTTAAGTACAGCTCAGCAAGTGAATTTAAATATTTTATCAGCTCCCACTTTGAACATCTAGCTTTGTTTCTTTGGAATAAATGAATACATTTAGTATCTGGTAGAACAAGAGCTGTCAAAGTTTCCTCTGAGACTTTGAGACGACACGCCAACCCACCTTGGCCCAGTGTGGATGATCCCCGTGTCAAAATGCCTGACACATCTTCAGAAGTTCTTTGCGAGTACAACTTCTACGTAACAGAGAGATTTCAAATAGTTACACCACAAGCTGTGATCGTAGACACAACTGCCTGTGTAAATGATGAATCTTTACAAAGAGGCCCTTCACATCCCAGGAGATGTCCTCATGTTCGAGAAAACTGAGGTAACGCAGAGGACAAACCAAATTCAGTCACTCTATCTGACTCTCTATTCTATATTTATAGTTCAGTTGCATTAAAAAGTTTAAAGGCACATCTAAGAATGGATAAATGTCTTTGATTACCTAAATATAATGCAAAGAGATAATTATACGTACTTTTTTTCCCTGTCTGTTCATATACATGCCACTGTTTTTCTTAAGAACATTGTAGTTAGTATCAAAGAGCCTGTTTCCTACAAGAAAGCTTTGTGTTGCTCTTTAGTCTGCAATTTGTCAGTGGAATATTTAGATATGCTTTCTCTTATTGCAACTGGCACCAACAGTATGTGATCTCAAAAAGTAGTTTTGCTTTGTATCTCACTTTGTCATTTTTCCCTTAAATTTTATGCTTGAAATCCAGAAATGGATCAGAGGTGGGTTCACCTCAACATTACCAAACCTGCGTCCTTTTACTTACTTTAAACAGCCATCAGGCAAGCTGCAGCTCACCTTTCACATTTTCACCTAATTTCACCTTTTGATTATGTCAAATAGATTCTGAGGCTTATGATTTTTATAAGTGACAAAGATAAAAGTGCAAAGAGATTTTGCAAAATCCTTTAAATGAACTTGAACGTTCGCATCTTGGCATGTCAAAATGTCACACTTCAACTTCAACAGTCAGCTTTACCCATCCAGAGGCTGAATGTTTTAGCCATTCTTCTCTGCAAAACAGCTCAGGCTGACTCAGATTGAATGGAAAACATCTGTGAATCACACTTTTCAAGTCTTTTCAAGATCCTCGGTTCACAATAGATCATAAATGTGTGTAGATATAAATTTTAAATTAGCTCTGGCTTTACGTTCAGTGTGATCGGTGAACACGCTCACCCTTCAGATGTTATTTGCAGCCTCAAATAGAGCTTCTTCTGTGGATTTTCGAAAGTTAGCTCAGTCTGTTTAATATTTATTGTTTAGTGTGATGTGTAAACTTTGAACAGAGTTTCTTATTGATTTATTAAATTCTCATCAGTGTTAATATCCACTAACAAACCTCTGAAGCCTTCACAGAACATCTGTAATAATACTGAGGTTAAATTTCACACAAACAGACTTCATGTACCAATTAGGTGTTTTCTGACGGTTGTTTGTTCTACTTTGTTTTTTCAGGGGTATCGGAGAAAAGAAGAACATATTTTCAGCCCACACTTTTCAAATTTTTATTTTGAAAAAAAAAAATTTGTAAGCTACATATAATTTTTTTCTACTTCACCACTGTGTACTACTTTGTGGTAGGATGGTTGCAATCTGTTGAAACGACGCATTTTTTTATTTTTGCAAGCAATGAAATGTAATGAAGTGCAGTGAGGAGTAGGTTTACCTTTAACTGCTGATCGCTTGTGCTCTCCCAGCTGACTTTGATGTGGGCTGCAATCCATGCTAGTCAATCACCAGGAACAATAAACTAAGTTGCTGCAGGCGTGACAGCGTGGAGAGCGTAGAGGAGCACGGTGGCTACTCGTCAGACTAATTAACCAAACAGACAGGGCCTGGCGCCATAACCCAAGACAATTCCAATCTAAGGGGCTGTAATTGAAGTGACAAGTTAATTACAGGGTGATATTATCGTGCGTTCCTTGTAACACCCTCCTGCACCCCCTCCCTGCGTCTCCCTCTCCACATGTCTCAGTCTTTCTCTGATTCTCTTAAAGCCCCTCTATCCCCCGTCTTCATATGTATTAATTAACAATGGTTGCCCAACAGGTTTTGAGCTTGCTCTCATGTCCCCCTCCCCACCCTCACCCCTTGCACTCCTGACCTTTTCACCTGCGCTGGATCCTTAATTAAACAGAAATAAGTCCACTTTGTCTCATTTTCCCCTTACAACATTCATGAACTTGCACTCTGTAGACTTGAAACTCGCAGCAGTGGCAGCGCAAGCCCCTCAGCTGAGTTCCCTTCGTCCGATCCCACCCAGCACCTCTGCGCACCTCTGTAATTAGCGTTAGCATCTTCTTTAAACAAGCTACATAAAGTTTAGTGGCGGGATTAAATCAGATCATTACCATAATATGGCTGTGCAATTTGCCCCTATCTCTCTTCTTTTCCGCCACATCAAAGCCCAGCGGAGCTCTGGTGTAATTGGGCCATGCCGCCTTGTCAAGATGATTCAGCCTGATGGCTCCTCTTCTCCCTGGAAAACCTCCTGGGCATGATAATTAATGGAGAAGAAAGTCAAGTCAACATGAAGAAGAAGAAGAAGAAGGAGGAGAGAAAGGGAACTTAAAAAAAAACTTTGGACAGCTCCACATGAATATTTCACACCTCTGACTTATTCAAAATTAACGTTATCAATTTGATGTATAATGGATATTAACTTTGTCAACTCTGTTTCCTTTTAATCCAGCAATGTTTTTCATGATGTTCCTCAATCTGTGACCTTATGAGTGGTGTCTAGTGATGTAAGTGAAGTGAAATCAAAGTTTGTTTGGCTCCTGGTGTCCCTTTCAGATCAGCGTTGTCATTTCTGTTGAGGCGTCGGTGTGAGGACAGCTGCCATTCACCGAGTTCACCCTGATTAGGAAGCTGATTTCCCTTTGGAGCTAAAGTAACAAACAGATCCTTGTGTGATCCTTTTCAAATCGTCTCGGGAGACCAGAACCAGTGGCATTACAACCACCTCGGCGTCTTACACAAGATCAGTTTTCTTTGATAATTTACATCATTATGTCACCTTGTAGGAGGAATGCAAATTACAGGCCCGCTGTGCCTTTGTTGACACTCTTTGCCAGCACACTTTGGTAATAAATAAGGCCAGGCTTCAAACACAGACAGGTGCTGGGCGTCTAGCAACTCTCACTATGAATATCCTGAGTGGAAAGTCAGCTCTGGTTGTTGTTGATTTGTTGCAAATTAGCACCATATGTTTTATCCTCGAGTTTACATATGAATGAGTGAAAACACGGTGGAGGAGGAGGACGGAGATGGGCGAGGGGGCTGAATATCGATGATTCTCTCTGCACACTCGGTCTGGGGCGAGATGTGACGCGGGGGGGGCGGAATGGTGGCTGCCATTCAAACGTCCATCATGCGTTCAGCCAGTAAGCAAGGAAAGACAATGCGGGTGACAGTTGGTGATGGAGACAGCTGGTTGTCCCGCTCGCCCCTGCCTGTGATCCAGGATGAGGTGACGCCATGGCCAAAAAAAATGAAGAGACGTTGTAGTCTAATCAGAACAGTGGGCCAGACTCCCTGCCTGTGCCAACAGGAGACCAGTGCCACATGGACGCCCGGCTGGCACGTCAGACAATACCTTTGCTGTCACTGCGCCCCGCTACTCCTTCTTCCTCTTTCCATCTGCCCTTCTCTGAGTCCTCACCCACCAGTGCAGGGGGCTCTAGGGGTTGTCAGTTAAACCAAGTAACCTTTCTGCTCTTTCATTTCTTCCAGCCCAAATTTGAATATGAAAAGGGACTCTCTTACCCAGTCAAAGACCATCACTTTAATGACATTTGGCAGTCATTTGATTTATTAGGTTTTAGAGGGTGGAGAGAAGAAATCCACTAAATATTTCATATGCCATGCTAATCCTTGTAATATTGCCAGCTGAAGCCGTGTACCTGCATCGCTAAGACGTGAGGCACATGGATTTCTCAGAGTCAGATGGCTGGAAATGCCTGTGAGTCTACTGAATAATAAAATAGCAGTATTGAAATATTTAGACTTTGATTCCCATTAAAGGAATCTTTAAAACATGAGATTTACGTTTCAGAAAGAAAAGAAAAGTGATAGCAGAGGCAGCAATCACAACACACCCGCGTACAGAAACCTTCAGCCAATCTGAATAACAGCCTCCCTCCACTGCTCTTCTAAAAAGTAAATTTGGAGAGATCCAAACGGCACGGGTTCAAACAAAGAGCACGCTTCCGAGGTAGAACAAATGGCTCACAAGGAGCCGTTTGCGTGATGGCATGTGTTGTGTTTCCCCGGTTGATGTTGGGTGAAAGGCACAAGTGACGAGAGACCGGGCCTACACACGTATAAAACATTCTGTGACAAAAGTAGCTTCAGAACTGGGAATGAAAGGAAATGAGGTGTCAGCAGTTTCATCCCACTCGCAACACTTCTCTCATCTCAGCCCTGTTTGACATTTCCACAGCTGCTCTGAGCAGCAAGCATTGTACTGAGGATACCAGTGCTCCCTTTGTTCGCAGAGCTTTTTGTCCATTTGACTGTGTTCCAGAAAGTCTGAGAGAAGAGACAAAGACTGACAGAGACATAAACGGAAGCATGTGGTTGGGAATATCTACATCCTCAGACCTTGGGGCCTGCAGTTGGCTGACTGTATGCAGGGCCTGATGTGGAGGCGCTGAGGCAAATTTGCCACATGCTGCCTTCTTGCCTGTAATCTCAGGACACTTCGGTTTAAATTTGTCTCTCCCCACAAGTTCTTGGCAACCGCAACTCCCTCTTTTATATTTGACATTGACCTCGCTGTGACATCACCCCTCTGAGCACTGTGGCATCACTAACAGATATGATGAAAGAAGCCAATGGCAGGCCACCATGACTACGCACAAGACAGCCGCCACTTTGAACTCCCTGCCTGCTTTTGTTTTCCCTGCAGTTTGCAAGCCCGGGTGGTCAAAGACATGCGCGTTTTGACATTACACGCGGCTTACATGTGGCCAGAGGCTGAGCGATGCACCACTACTTTGGTTGGGCCATGTCAAGGGATTTGGCACAAATATCCACGAACTGAAATAACAACAACCGTACTAGGGTACGTACGACAGATCTGAAATTTCATTTTTAACCAACCAAAACCAGCGTGCTTTTCCATTCTGTTCCACATAACTGCACTGCTGTAGGCTATTTGCAATATGCAATACCCAAAGGCTTTGGAGCTGGTAAGATGAGAATTTGTTCCGTTGACTAGAGAAGAGACTGTGATCTCACTTTTACCAGCACGATCCCTTACTTTGGGAATAAGTGTCACTGTCGCATGTGTCACATAATAGTACTGTTAGTAAGAGTGAAGTCTGTGCTCACCTGCGTTGCCTACGAGATGAGGTGACGCACATTAAATACGATGCAAATTTTATGTGGTAAACACAGTTCTTTCCTTATTAGCCGGTGGTTTCTCCCAGCTTATTACCGCACTCTTATCAGGGCCCCCAGGAAGCTGAAAGAAAAAGAAAACCCAGAGGAGGCCCTACTCCACATTTTGCAGGGAGCAGTATCAAGGGTAATGATGTAGATGCGTGTGACGTTGTGTATCTTTTGCTTGTCTTTTTGGTTTTCTTATGCAGATTTGAGCTCAACGTGTGCATGCACTTGGGTGCTCATGATGGAGCTGCAAGTTACACAAGCTAATCAGAGCCAGTGGGTGTGTAATTGGACATAACAGGCATCACTCGGGCAGAATGGGCGGGAAGAGGCAGTGTGGATCTTGAAGGACCAGCCAGCTAATTTGCACACACTGGTATTCCTGCGTTGACAACTGGAGGCAACTAAATGAGCCGGGGAGAGGCGAGCCAGACAGTATGCCACTGTGCACCCCCTTTACTTGATTCGCCACCAGGGCTTCTGCACCCAGGTAGCACAATTACTGCCCATTCTATCTCCCTAAATTGTGAAGCGGAAGAGAAGTGACACGCATAAGGCGTGCATCACTGTAATCGAATCTAAATGAAGACTGTGCATAACCAGAGCTCCCACCTGAGACAGTGGGAGAGATGTGACCGCGCCAGCCTGTCAACACCGTGTCAACACACCCGTTCACAGCCCCGTCTGCATGCATAATCACACCGATCATTACAGTGTCAATGAAGATAATGCAAATATAAAGAGTGGAGGCAGGAAAGAGGAGGAAATGGAGTGTATCCGGCAACGGTTCAACTTACACTGTCGGTGTTGTGATTTAGAGTACTGTAATGATAGGGAGGGAAAGTGTTCGGTTTAATTTTGATCAGCTGCACTGAGGTGACTTTACACCTGTTGGTAGGAAGAGAACACCCATCACAACTACTACGTATCAGAGCCAAAATCTCATGCTTTATGGAATAAGTACAATTAGGTTCCAATGCCAAGGTGAAAAAGAATGCAGTTTAACTCATTTAAGTTTGTCCACTCACTCATTCTGTAAATAAGTCAGGAGTTAGGAACATCATTAGGGAAGCGGCATCAAGAGATCAAACCATCATCCCTAATGGATACTGGTCGTAACCTAAACTGGATTGGGTCCAATTATTGATGGGGAAAGTAGCTTATTATGTCAGCGTACCTAAAGCTGATGTGCACTGTGACTGTGTCTAAATTTGACTAGTAATAAGGAGTTTTTAATATACACCACTCAACTGCATGTTACGATCTGAAAATAATGAGCTATATGCATAAAATTTGTCCGACTCCTGGTTTGACGCGCTCAGATTGTGACACGTGTAGCACAACTCATTGTGTGTGATTGTATTATTAGCTGGCTAATAAGGTAACCTGTTAGTTTGAAATGCCAATTCCAAAAGTCCCTTTTGGTGATTTATGCTATGTTTCATTGTGAACATATAAACTGCATCAGCATATTGGCACCATAAAGTGGTCTATGTACAGAAAATTGTGGTGTTAAGCATCTAAAACAACCCACTGGCTCTCAAAAGTAATGTCATTTGAAGTTAATGGTTCAGAAGACAGCAATAAGTCTTCTGAACCATTAACCTTAGGGGACATTGCATGAACTCTGTTTTCTGCTAAATCTGTAGACATCTAAATCATGCTAACTGCTCTGCTAGCAACAGAAAGGAACAGTTCCTCATAAAAAATCACCCAGTTAAACATCACCTTTTTGTCAAGATACAACCACAAACTCCAGCATATTTTGGGGGAATTTCATATAAGAGAACAATACACCCCTGAATAAGTAGTGCAATACTTTTGAGGTGGAAGGAAAATGACACACAATAGATCCCCTCTAATCTGATACCACTCAATAAAATACAGTACAACTACAGTAGAGCTTCCTTCAGAACCAGCCCACAGCGTCCAGCTATTTGTAATTGACTCTCTGTATAAACACAGGATTCTCTGAAGGGCTCAGGGTGTAATTTTAAAGAACACTAGTGAAGAAAGTACATCATGAACAATAAACAACACGTTCAGCGTGGTAAACTGTGGAGGGAGCATCATCCTGTGAGAATGTTGTTCTTCTGAAGAATAGGTAAACTGACCAGAGTGGACAAAAAGGTGGATGGAGTGGAATACAGGATGAAAAATGAAACTGAGAGTTTGTGGTAAGAGTTGAAAAATTGTTCTTCATATTTCTGTCCATTTTGACTGAGTTTGAGCTACTTTGCAAAAAACTTGAAACAATTTAAATTTTCAGATGCGTAAAGCTGGTAAAAAAAAATTGCAGTAAAGAATTGCGCTGTAATGGCAGCAGAAAATGATTCTGTGTAGTACTGACTCAAGAGGGTTCATTGAAAATGCAAGCTACATTTTTCAGATATAGAAGTGTCAGAAAATAACGAATCGGTTCAATCCACAAATAGATTGTAAGAAATTAAGGCGTCATTATATTATTATTCTGTAACAATATTCCATTAAAACTAGAAACTAGTTGTTCATAAATGGTAGCTTCTAAAATCCTAACACTAAAGCATTGTCATGGAAATCTTGGAGGAGAACTTCTTTTGCCTCTTTTGTAGTGCAGTGGCAAGGTGCTACGATTGGATGTTTTCTTTCCACAGTCCCATCACTTCCATATTTCAGTCACTCATCTGGCCTGAACAGTCTCCGAGCAATTTCCTTTGCTGTCATGAACACCAGCGTGGTGGGAAAAAAATAAAATAAAAAAATAAAGCAATCGACAGCATGGCTTTGGTCAAAGTGAGCATGGCAACACCCTGTTTAACGACGACAGCGTACTTTGTGCTGTAAGCGTAACACATGATTTCTCAGTACAGCAGATTTTATTTTAAGGGATCCGACTGGCTTCTTCGGGCGGTGATAAAGTGGCAGCGCGGAGTTACAGGAAGTAGGCCCGTCTCCGGAGGCTCTGACCAGACACGTTTTCCTCCTTCTTTAGCCCTCAATTAGAAGCGATAGTCTCCCACTCCTACAATGTCTCCCTCTCCTCAGCAGAGATATATTTATCTGAGGATAATTGGCCATTAAATCCTCACTTGACAACTGTGAAAATGCCACCCCAAGAGTAATCTGGCTGCCAGAAAATGACAACGGTTGGCAGAGCTGTCGACTGCTGGGAGCCGCATCAGGGAAGGATGGATCTATTCCACGCACATCCATACACGTGCACACATACACATTAAACAGAGCTGGCTGTCCTAATCAAATTCTGTCCTGTTAGCAGGCTTTTACCACTATGTATTTATTTTTATTTTTTGGGAAAGGGAAACCCCTAATTATGATCCCGATTACAAAATGCTAGGATTAAACAGCATACGCTTAAACCCCTCTGGCAGGGAACAGAAATGCTCTTCAAGCGTTATTTATTTTCATTAGCTCTTTAACCTCTTCGCTTTGATCACTTTATCTGTGCACTCTATTTTCAATTACAGATGTTGTGCGTCTTTGAAGGCCCCTAACAAAAATGGGATTTTTCTCAGCCTGACGTCTGTCTGAGCGGAGCTGATCCTTATCATGAGGTTCAGAAATATCTGAGCCTACCAGCTTTTTGAGGCTGTCGAAAGCCTGGCAGAGGGGAATGGAAAGACAAGCGTTGTGCTAAAAATTTCTGTCCTTTTCGTCCAAGTGTCTTCCTTGGTTGTCTCTCAAGCTGCTAACACGAATCAGACAGGGTGGCAGATACGGTACGTGTGATTATTCATTTGGAATGGTGTTTCAAACACTCAGCTTCTTGATAAATAATTTTCATTGACCATTAAGGCAAATATTAGTAATGCCAATGGCAGATTTAGGTTAGAAAGATGTTTACCAAGATATTCTCACTGGAAGTTATGCTAATGTGTTTTTTTAGGGGCACTGCCAACACTCCTGACGTCAATCCAATTCATGATTTGTGGAGGGAGCAAAAGATTATGGTGATGGAATTTTCCATTTTCAAAACTGGGGTCTTGTCACTAATGATAAAGTAGCAAAAACATCACCGGGAATAATAAGCTGATCAGCAATAAAAAGAGGTTTTTGTTTGCTTGAGTGATTTTCTATTGGTCATTAGGAAGGGTGCAGATAATTTTGATGAGACAGAACTTTTTTTCCAAAATTTTAAGTCTTTGGAAAAGTAATGATCTTGCTTGAAAAATTTTTTATTTATTTTTTCCCTCTTGGTATCCGCAAAAGTATCGCTCTAGTTGGAGACACCAGCAACTTTCCAGATGAAACTATCTTCTTTTAGCTATTTTCTGACTTGATAAGACTAAGCAAGGTCATTTGCATAAAATAAGCAGATAAATTATTTCTTCTTTTAACATTATTCTCCACACTGAAAAAACAGCCAGAAGATTTAAGGTTTCATATTGTTTTTGTGTGAAATTGTGAAGATTATTTGTGCATTTATTTCGTATCTTGTGCCAATAAGTTTGTCTCTTCCTCTCAGTTCATCCATGCAGAATCATTTCAACTTTAGGTGCAAGAAGATCAAATAAGGTATATTTTAATGAGATACTTTTAACTTGTACTGGGAAGCCTTTTGTCTCAGCATGCAAAAAACTACATTTTATCATCTGGGAAAAAAACTGGATTAGGACAGAGCACCAGCCACAGGAATGTGATCTTTGTTTTTTCTTAGTCTGGGTAATGTGTTGAGAACAAAAGGTTGACAACAACCGAGGAGACAAAATGAAAGAGCAGTGCTGCATAAAATTTTAAAAACATATAATCTACGTGTGAACAATTCTCACTTAGCTGGAAGAAAATTATGCAAATTCACAAAGTTCCCAATCTAGGCCAAAGTTTGACTGGAGTGCTTACAGCACAGCACCTACGCCTGCAGATGTCAAAGGCTTTCAGACAGTCGTATCCGAAAAAAAAAACTAAGACTAGCTTTAGGTGTATCCTTCCTTTTCAGATGACATTTATCTTGGAGATTCAGAAGGGTTTTAAAATCACAGCATCTGGTATATCATGTTTTAGGACACGCATCCTGCCTTCCTGACCAGGAAGCTGAGAGCATTCTCTGATAAATCCCAGACGGTGCCGGACATCCGGCAGAGAATCAAAAAGTAATATCACTAATAATACAGCAGAAGGTAGGAATAGCGGTGGGCCCCAGACTGAAAGCTCCAGACTGTGTTGTTTATTAATTCAGAACAGTGTTTCATTTTCACAATCCTTGTTATCAAAAATTCCAACATCATCTTGAGTGCAATCTCATGTCTGAGCGATAATGGGACGGAAAGTACAGGAGAGGTAGATAGGAGCTCTGTAGCATAAAGTATTCACCGGAGAGTATGAGACAGGTGGAGAGGGAATGAGAGGAAACAGTGTTTTTGCATTTCCCAGCCTCCATCCACCGGTGACAACACCCAAAACAGGCGCGCTCCACGTTTTAACAGTTTGTCGAGGGAGCTTTTGTTTGTTCCGTTGTTTTTTTTGTTGTTTTTTTTTTTTTTTACACCCCTCCCTTCACATTAGTCTATTCCTCTGGAGGCTGCTTCGCTGCTCAAAAAACAACAATACTCTCCCAGTTGACTCTGTTTGATGACCTACATTACATTCTCTTTGCATGAAAGTACAGCGGCCTGAGATGTTGTGTGCATATAAACTACAGTGTAAGGGAATCAGACAAAAGGGAGCGGCGGCCATGCTGGGATGGAAATGAAAGTGTGTACCAATGTAGAGGACTCACTGCATCAAGACGGCTGTGTGTAGTCTAAACACCACCACTGAGGGTTAGTGCCACTGATTTAGTGTTTTGTGTGTTTACATGTTTTCTGCATGCAAACCGGACACATGTTCTCCCGACTTCGCCTGTCGCACACAAAACCATGCTGCAAAGCTCCTCTGGGGCCAAATGGCAGCCACTTCCTTCCTCGGGATTTGATGAGCTGTATGTCAAAGCGGTGCATCTTCTACCTTCGAGGCTGTGTGTTGAAATCTCCAACCGAGGCGCATCTGTAGATGTGATTCACAGAAAATGAGACCAAATGAGTTTCATCTGGCTGGACGGACAGTGAGCATATTGGATATCCTTTGATCGTAAAGTAAGAACATATTGTGGTGTGTTATACTTAGTTCTATTGTATGCATGGTTGTTGTGCTTAGCAATCCAGTCTGAACCTCTGACCAAAGCCACATATGTTCAGCATGGATAAAAAGTCGACTCCAAGATGTTCCTCCAACAACGGCTCCTTTGAAAGCTGATTTTTATATATAGGCACTGGAAGTTTCCCAATCTCTTCAGGGTGCGTCTTCACTGCAAAAAACACAGGAGTGCACCCATGGCACTGTTGCAACTTGTGTAATGCGTCATGCAGACTTGGAAGAAAAAGCTCACTTCTGAAAAAGCTGTCACACAAATTAAGCTCCTTCAGTTTCCCCCCTTTTCCAAAAACTAAAAGTTTCTGTGTTATCCCTGAGAGCGGCACTAAAGCTGAAAGCCAGTTAAGCCCCATTAGGAGCCTGCGCGCTGTGACGATCTCATTGGAAGTGCTGGATGAAAATTGCCCGGATTAATGTGTTAATCCGCCTCTTTAAAATGCTAATGTCCATTTTATGCCCATTAAATCTCAGTGTGTGTTGTCTTTGATGCGTGCAATTTCTATCAATTAAACACAGAAGAGTGAAACAGGCAGGAGAGAGATTAGTTCCTTGCTTCAAGCATGAATTTCTCCTTTTGGTTACATATTTATCTCGAATGGGCAGGAAAGGGGGTGAAGTGGTTTGGGATGGGTTTGTGAAGGATGGAAAGAGGAATGTGATGATATTAAGAGTCCTCTGCATCTTTCACAGAGCTTGAAACAAACATCTAAACAGCAGAAAGAGGGAGTGTGTAAACACAGTATTAAATCTCAGAAAATAAACTTATTTTGACCTCCTTGAATTTGCAGTTGCGAGGGAGGGTGACAGGTATACTGGCTGGAAAATTTATATGATCATCCAAAACCCATTAATCCATAACTATGAAGTAGAAGGGGAAGGCGCCGATTTATTTTTTTGCATCCACCTGAATAATGTGTAGTTGCGCCACTGTTTGGTCTCACGACTCACATTTACCCACCACCACTAACTTGACTGGTTCAGCTAACCTACGATCAATGGTTCTTCCCCTCAGTTGGTACAAACCATTCATCCGTCCCTCACAGAGTCCAACACATGCATATAAGGACAGTTTGTGGCTTGGAATTGCTCGGAGGTTAGTGTGTGGGTCCATTGTTGTCTGTCTTTGTGTCCCTTTGTTGGACCAGCATTAGAAGCATGAATGTTTTGCCTAAAATCTTGGAGTGGGTTCCCATTTCCTAATGCATTGCATCAACTCAGTTTTAAAAACCCACAATAAAGATTTGGGACTGGTAGTGATCGAAAGCTGCATTGAAGCCCAGAGCTAATGGATGTTCAAAAATGGTTCACACATTTCGCCTGAACATGGAAGATTAATGACGATCAGCCTTTTCTGGGTTTAACCTCCTCATTGGCTTCTTGGCCAGCCTTCGGTGTTCACTGCCTTTCTCCTCATGTCAGATCAGCTCTTGAACCATCCTCCCACAATCATCCACAGCAACGATACTGACCTCAAACACCCATCTGCCTGTCCACTCCCCATCGTCTCCGGTGTTCAGGCAAGGTCTCACAGGCCATCCACTCCACACACCCTGGAACAAAGAACCTTTATCTAACCCAGCCACCTTTCTTCACCTGGATCCTCTCCACATCTCAACGCCCGAACTCCACTGCTAAAAGAGTGATGCCCATTTCCCTAAATAACAACTAATGACCAGAGTACCTTCTGTTACATTGTTTGCTACAGGTGGAATAACATGCTTTGGTCAGATGAGACCTTTGGGTCCCAAACATACAGCCAAAGGGACAATGAAATGGTTTACCACAAAATATGGTTAAATGGCCCAGTCAAAATCCAGACCTAAATTCAATTGAGAATCTTTGGCAAAACGTGACAATTGCTTCAAGCAGACAATATCCAGTCTGTCTCAGCTTGAGCGTATCTGCAAAGAAGAATGGGTAAGGATTTTTTTCTATAGATGTGCAAAGCTGGTAGAGACGTATCACAAATGACTTGTAAATGCAACTCAGTTGGTTCTTGGCAATATTGACTCAGGTGAACTGAACACAAATAGGTTTTACACCTTTCAATTAAGACAAAAAAATCAAGAACAAGGTGCCGTTTCTTCCCTCTCCATAATTACTGACTGCCTATGACTGTCTAAGTTTGAGGTTGTAACATGTGTAATATGTGGAAAAACGTTCAAGTTGTCAAGACACTATACTTTAGATTTGGGAAGGTGTCGAACTTTAAGTGTGATTCAGTATAAAACACACAGACTAGAGAGTCACTGAGATGATTCACAGCTATCTTCCCCATAGCAATGGGAAATCTGAGATTGGTAGGTGAGGAACTCCAGTAATCCTCAGGTATTGATTATGAACCACAGTTATAATTTACTGAGTTGAACTGTGAGTCAGTAGGAGCCAGGAAATGCAGCTTGGACAGAACTGAACTTCGCGGTGAACACCGTGGAATTTTTCATCCCACAAATGTCGGGATGACTCGTGGATGCCCTCGCTGTTGTGCAAAGTCTTTTAAGACCAGGAGTGTCACAGCTTGTCCAATCACAGAGGCCTCTGCGGCTGACCATAAAATGCTTCCAGATTCGTCACACACACACAGATACACACGCAGACGTGCACAGGCTCATTGTTCAGAGTTAAAGTGCTTCCAGTAAACTAGCATTTATCATATGAGTGCTGTTTTTGAGGTAGAACACAAGGAATGATTTATGGATGCATATCAACTTCTCTCACACTCACCCTCCATCATGAGCAAAATATGTCACCATAAAAGTAAAATACACCCTGTGCTACATGGTGAAAATTTACTAACACATATTTTATTTACTCAGCCATTGTGTTACAAGTAGCTGTTTGCCAATGGAAGGCTATGAGAGGTCCAACCTTCCAATAATGTATAAATATAGATTTTTTTTTTTTAAGATGTGGAAGTCCATGCAGTCCAGTGGGAAGACTCAATAGAAAGCTGGAGATTTCATAGCTTCTCTTAACAAAAAACACTGCCCTCCTCTCAACAAAAGCAGCCCTTCCTCCCCTTGTAAAGCATATGTGGAGTGTTCAGAGGGATGGGGTAATTTATTAAAATCGACCTAATTTTCCGTGATGTATTAAATCTCTGCCTCAGTAAGCGCAAGCCCCATTTCATTGAGTGAATTAGGTGCTCGCTGCTTGGTGTGCTCAGAGACCTGGAAAATGAGGCCTGGACTGGTATCAGAGAATGTTCACAACCTGCTAATGGTTGAGGGATGAAACAGATTACCGCAACATTTACTGCACTTCAACAGCATATTTGAACAGCCAAATATAGGCACAGTTAGCACTGGCATTGTACCGAACTGTTTAAATATGTACAAGATTGCAAAAGGTGGATGTTTTTGCAGAATGAAAGTTTTTTTTTTATTCCGTTAAAAGAATATTTTGTACAGCACATAAAAAGGCAGCTTTGGTTACATTAAAACAAACTTCTTTTAACAAATAACCTCAAATAATCAAAACATGGCAAGATATAGAGAAATATTTTAGGTACATTTGGAGCCCCATAGAGCAATGATTGTTAATATAATGGCAAAGTGTCACACTAGTGAATGATACAGTAATCAGAGAGATTAAATGAGTTTAAAAAAAATCTAATATTCAGGGGTATTTTATGATTTTTTCTTTTGAAATGTGTGACCCCAAACAAGCGATTCATCATAAAAATGAATCATAAAAAGCTTTAAAGGACACTTGAATGAAGTCAACTATTCAGGTGATCAAGGATTTGATTGATGAATGCAAGAGAAGCAAATGTTTTGTCACATTTCTTTTGATATGCTATAAAAAAAAACGTGTACATAGATAAAATCAGCTGGTTGCATTAAAACTTTTTCTCCCTTTTTAGATGAATGAACTGTGTTATGAATAACATTGTGTCTTGTCTCTCATAACAAAAGCAGACATATACAATGGTTGTGACAGATAAATAGAACGATTACATTTTGAGTGTGTTTATGGTGCCAATAGCTATTCTTGAAAATTAGTAGTAAATATCATTACATTTTTCATGCTGTACAAACTTTTCTAATGCTTTTCTCAAAATAATTAATTTAGGGAGCAAATATGCAACAGAGGAATTATGACACCATCAGCAAGCCAGCCTTTCTTTAATGTCCATAGTTGGGAGTTAATCAAACCTATTGGCCAACGTTGCTTCGTGGCATCATGTCTACATTTCTATTTTTAGAATTATTGAAACCCAAATCTATCCAAATATCCAAATTTACTCATAAATTGTAATGGAGATGTGCACAACCAATCTAAAGACTCTCTCCTTGTCATGTAACTCACTTTTAAATTGGCTGCAGTGAGAACAGCCAATTTATTCCAGTCTAATTATAAACACTTCAACAAACTTGTAGAATCACTTTTTGCTCCAGAAACATGCATTTTTTTGTATGAAAGTTTTTAGAGGAATTTTGACTCATGTGCTTTTCATAACTGCTTTAGTTCACTGAGTTTTATAGACAGTCATTTATCCTCAGATGGGGCGTCAGAGCTCTTTGGAAAAGAATAGCCATCTTGCAATTGGAAATTGTGGGTTTGTTTCTTGCCGCCTGCCCAGCCACATATTAATGTGCCTTTGGGCAAGGCAATTATGTCCAATTTACCCACTAGTTGATGCATGCGTGTATTTGTGAGGGTGACTGAATTGGGTAAATGTGATGGTAAGGTAGAAAAGGGTTATATAGGTTCACTTCATCTACAACTCACAGATCTTTTAAAGCTCTAGCTCTTAAATAACTGGTTCATAATCAACTAAGAGTATTTTGTTCAATCAAATCCTGATCAAGTCAAAGTCTATACAGTGTGCAGGTCCAACTAAACATGGTGAAGTAAATTATGACTCGACATCTTTATTGGGTTTCTTATGGTGCATTTTGATGCAACTTTACTGGCTTGATCCAAGTTGCCATATCCATTTTAGAGTCTTTCTTTTTTTAATTATACTGTAACAAAAGCTTAACCTTTTAATCAAAGTCTGTAGAGTCTAAGATGAACTTCTTGGCTTTTTATTCAATTTCTTTAAGCATTGCACGGTCTGACCAGTCTGCCAACCTTCTGCCGTAAATGTTTTCCAACAATGTTTCTTATAGTAAAATGATTGAAATTGTTTACAGATGGTTTTATAACCGACCTAAACAATTTAAAGCAACAACTGTTTTATCTTAATTGCCGATGTCTTTCCATCTTGGCAATGTTACCTAACCCTATCCTTAACTCTAACTCTAAAGCATTACGGGTTGATATTATTGACACGACCTGGTACAGAATAACTTTCATGTTCAGTTAATGACAATGGCAGTGACCTACTCTTTGGCCCTAATCAACATTACTAACCCGTATGTATTCCTGTGGTTTTCATAGTCTCTCCAACAGGTCATAGCACCAAGCTAAAACTAAAAAAAAAAGAAAAACTGCACAATAGTTCAAGCTAAATGAAATGATTCTATAAACTGTTCACAGCCCAGCTGAAAGTGGATAGCTAAAAGTATAGTTCGCTTTACATCCAGCCAAACCTCAGAGATCATTTTTTCGTGGAAACAGACAAAGCCTGCTCATTGTCATGTTGTTCTGCTTGTTTTGGGGTTGAGGCAAAATTAGTTGCAACTGAGTTTGAGGTCCAGCGACGGCGTGCTCCCACGATGTTTGGCCCACAGTTCATCATTATACAATTTGTCTGTACTATTTCAACAAACAGGAAGTCCCTTAAAGCTAGCAGATGATCTGGCACGGGCATGTCTCCTCTGACAGTGTTCTCATAGGAGCAGTGATGAGGCTGGACAGATTCAAGATGGTGTGGTTATATTTATGGCCAAGACTTCCCTCCAATTTATTTATTTATTTTTATTTGTAGGAAGGAGCCAGTACACTTGGACTGCCTGCCAGGCACTATTCTGCGTGAGAGCTCTAACCCACAAACAACATTGTCATTCTTGTACTCTTTTTTGCCTCTGGTTTCTCTCCTGAAACCCAAGCAGCGCTCCAATAACTGAGGCAGCATTTTGGTTTGCACTCCCAGATTTCCATTACTTCCCCTTCCTGTCGTCCAGTGGTTCCAGCTGGTGTTATTGGATTGCATATTGCAGCCCATCCCCAAGGGAAGGCATTGTTATGGAAGTTGGTTCTAGTGCACTAGAATCTATTCTAACTTCATTCAGCCGCTTCACTGTCTTAACACCACAGCTGTCAGCAATGTCACTACATGATGAGCTGTGACACCACCGAATCTAGCAGCGCTTTGTCACCCTGATACACTTAAACAGAGCTCCGACTCGGCAAAGACATGCTGTCAAGTCAGGAAAGACCATTATCTGCAATAGACACAAAAGTACAGGAGATCCCTGCAGACATAGAGATGATTAAGGGCTAAGTGTCATTCTTCCTGTCTTGGTGTATTTTTTTAAAGAGCTCTGTCTCTCTCTGTCCTTTTTACTGCACAACGCAGACTTATAACCCTATAACTCTCATGTGTGCTAGGAGAGGACACAGACCCTGACAACCATGATGGAGAATTATCCGAAGCTACCAGGCCTGGTCATCCCCAAAACAACCAAAGAAGGACAAAATATGAGAGTAAAAATCAATGTGAGGATTTGAATATAAGTGGAAAGCTTTCGGTGATGAGCACAAGGGCCGTTAAGAGTGAGTTGGATTTGCAGTGAAGGGAAAGCATTCAAAGAATGCACGGACACGAATTGGGGACTTGGTTCTGGAGACCAAAATAATGAAGCTAAGCCTCGTTGACACGGGCCTGGCAATGGGTGTCTGATTTCAAAATGATGATATTGCTTGCACGCTAGTGAAGCTGCCAAATTTAGAAATGTGTTGCCACTGCTGGGGTCACACTTGTCTTTATCCATATATACTTTGACTTCTGTCGGTTCTTTAACATAAATTTGTGAAATCCACAGAAGAATCACTGACTGAATGTTGTCGTAGACATCAGGGACTGTAAACATAGGCGCTCTTATCTGTATTCCAGCAGCTATTCTGTCTTTGTTTAATAATTTCAGAAGGTAAAACTTCACTTTTGTGGAGATAGATACATTGGAGAACAGATTTGACTCATTTCTGGCACTAAAAAGAGTACAAAGTCCAAATATGAGATGTATATTCCAGCTTCCTATGCTGCAGTAAAGAAGGGCAACACTTGCAAACTTTGTTTGAGTTGTCTTTCTTTTGTAATCGTGCCCTCCCTTATAACAGTGCTATTGCCAAAAAGATTTCTGTTGCAGCTTAAAGGAAATGTGACCCAGCAGTCCCCACTGCTGATGATACTAATATACTTTACAAGTGACCATAACTTGCCTACTTTTACTAGGAACAATTTTAGAGGCGGATTATTTTATTTATGTAGTTGGCAGCTTTAAAAAGCACCCTTTTATGGTCCAATTTGAATGAAGGATTGTGCTTGCAAAAAAAAAAAAAAACATTACCTAGTTTTTGTTTTTGTTCCCTTTCTTCTTCAGATGTTTCAGATTTTCCTGGTATGCCCTAACAGATTTGGTCCAAATTTGTGCTTGTAGCTATTGCATTGCACAAATAATAATAAAAAGAACCTCTCAGTACCATTCCTGGCTACCCAACCGATGCAGCTTCTCAAAGGCCACATAGAAGCCTAACTTGTGCCTTTACATTCACAAACAGACAATTAAACTCCAGCTTTATCAGTCAGCAATTGCCAGGATCAGATATGAGATACACCTGTATCAATAAAAGATCTCATATACAGCCTTTCTCAAACAGCGATGCCTCTTTCAACCTACACTGATGGTATCAAATGTTCTCTGAATAATGAAAAACAATTATGAAGCTAAACAAAGCCGTGGTGGTAATGAGCTGTTTTATTTTTATGCAGAGAATGAAAATAGATTCTGCGGTTGTTATATGGATTTCCTTTTCAATATCATGTGGGTCATGCTCAGGACGTCCTCCTAATACCAGTCCGCCTACAGCATAATTACACTGGAGGCTTCAATCTAGATGAATAAGACAGCGAGTCAGCGTGAGAGTCGGGACAGGAGGAGACAATCTGCTCGAAATGGGGAGGAAACAGAAGTCGGCTGCTTAGATTGTGTCTTAATTAATTATTCAAAGACCAGATTTTCTATCCAATGACCCCGGTAAAAAAGCACAAATTATTTAGCAAGCTGCCACATCAGAGCTTGGTGTGAGGACATGAAGCACGGGCTCTCACTGAGGTCACCTATCACAGGAGGCATGCGAACCTCTGTTCAGGATGCGGGCTGCATGACACACGGCCTCATGGGTATTGATGGCTGTATCAGCGTACAGGGCTAGAGTTTCTCTTTCTGTCAGCCATCCAGCCTGTCTGCATCTGCCAGGTTTGATAAGAAGGGTGAAATGTACGCCCTTGTAATCAACAGTGACTGATTTGGACAACACAAGATCAGATAGCTGGCCTGTTTGAGAGAAGCTGACAGAGATCCCAGAAGTACAACAGATAGCACAAGTTGGGAAATTGCTGTATTTTTTTAAAGCTCCTTTAAAGGAAATAAAGCATACACTTTTAAGACGTAGAAAACACTGAAACCTAAATTGCATTCATTTTAAAAATGGTGAAGTAATATTAAAATAGATTTTTCTGAAGCAAAAATAAGCCTCCTGAATTACAACCATTGAAACATGAAGGAAATTCCATAGAAAGGCGGTAGCAAAACAAAAATATATTTCAAAGAGGAATAAGTCAAAAGAACTGTATGATGGATTGCTGGATGAAGTAAACGACTTTGCCTTCAAGATCCATGCAGTAAAGTTGGCTTAACCCCATCACAATTAACACAAGAAGAAATTAATAATTTACATAACCCTCCAAAATTAGTCTATCAAAATACATTTTGCCTCAAAGTTATGAAACAATAAGAATACTGATTTTAGAGGAAGAAACAAACCAAAGGTGAGGGAAGAAGGCACTTCACAGTTTATGAAGACGAGGAGTTGACAGTCAGACCAATGAGCAAGTACGTAACTATATTTATGCAACACTTTTAATATATGAACTCTGAAAGAGCTTTACAGTATAAAAGAAAACATAAAACAAAAGTTAGGGCACCGAATTGACACAATACAAGCAAGAGGTTGATTACATTTTAAATTAACAGATAAAGATCAGTGGCGCCAGAGTTGCTCTAAAGAGAGCTGGAATGCTTAAAGTGACATTTTAGCATCAAAGATCATGTTGTGAGAAAAGTAATTTTATAGAGAGTTACAGTATCTGAATGGTGTATCAAACTGTGTCCAGTTTAACTCATCATGAATAAAACACAAGGCAGAAAATTAGATTTCCACATTCACTGCTTAGCTAGCTAATCTAACATTGGCTAATTTGGTTGGCACCTTTTTGGAGAAATGGGAGCGCTGTCGCCCTCCACAAAGTAGGACTGCCATTGAGAGCCAGAGCAGAAATCCCAACATCTAATGTGAAGGCTGCCAGAATAGTACTGCCTTGAGTTGCAGTTTTGTAACTGGTCCTTCTCCACTACGCAGAAATGCAGGTAGAGTGCGCTCAACACATAGTGTTTTAGATCCTTATTTAGGTTTTTGATTTTCTATGTCTCCAAGCTACTGGATTCAGACAACAATCCTGATGACTTCCTGTTCCCTACTGAATAAATTACATAAATCTTTACATCATGAAATTAATTTAAGGTGGAGACTTTGTAAAAAATACTTTTTTCTTGAGTGAATATTATGTGATGCACCGATATGCAAGTTCAGCGTTCCAAGTGTAACGTCATGTTTTTTCAGCAACAGCGTTCACAGCTGCCTTGCTCTTGCTATTTCTTCCTCTCTTTCTTTCTTTCTTTCTTCTTCCTCTTCTTTTTTTTTTTTTTTTACATATTTCTCCAATTTGGGCATAAAAACAAATATGACTGTCATGAGCTACAGGCCTGAACACAGCTGAAAAGGAAAAGTTGTAAAAGTGATGAAATATGCTCTTCAAGTGTCTGAAACTGGGACCCACTCGATCACACGTGCTACATATGCTACACTGAAATACAGTGAAACAACTCAATCTGTTTGTGTTGCCAATAAAGCTTGAACTTTGACATGCACTGAGAACAGAACGCCAGCATGATTGTCACCCTGTTATTTTTTGTTGCTCTTAAAAAGGCTAAATATGTCCCAAAGCTATTCCAAAAGTGTTATAATTTCAGAGTGTTCCAGAGAAAAAGACAGAGGGGGAGAGGCTGGGTGACGAGAGGGGACAGGCTGTTTGCACACACACACACACACACACGCATGTGCAGGTGTTATGTGTGTTTGTTGTTTCTGTGATGTGATAGAGAGTTAGCCTTGATCTTGTTAGTGGTGATTGGGGTCTCCGCGAGACCTCACACACTGGGTTGTGGGTGTAATTGGCTATGGCAGACCGGCCTGTAACCATGTGGAGCGATGGAAGAGGAGAGGGGAGGAAAAAGTGCGCCGGGCCTTTTGTTTGTGGTGGCCTCCATGCGTCTGCCTGCCTGTGTGGCAGTGCCGCACTCCCGGGTGTGTGCGTTGGGGCTTGGCTTCGGGGAGATGATTGTTATAGCACTAGTGTTGGCTTTAAAAATGCCTTTTTAATGGGAATGCATTTCACAGGCAAGAGCATTGAGGTCTGAGAAGCCAACATCGCAGCAGCCAGGGGTGCACAAGTTCAGCTTGTGCTCTTGAACCGAGTCTGTTCATCAGTGGAAACAGTCTGCCATCTGCTGCCAGGTAGAAGTATAACATACTAGCTTTTTTGGAAGTGATTTTCAGATATTTCTCCTATTCTACAAAGCAATATTCCTCATCCATCTTTAGAAAAAAATATATATTTAGGCAAATAAATAACAAAAACTGAATTATATAAAATTTCACAAACATTTCATGTTATATTTTAACTTTAGAGTATTTTCTTCATTTCCTAGCATTCTGTCACTTACTGTCTTAAATGTCTGTTAATTCTTCTTGTAAACAAATGTTACGCATCTGTCATCTGTCATGTAACTGTGGTTGCAAAGTACCTTAATTAAAGATCCTTTCAATACGCCACCTTTTCCACTTACCTCAAGCACTTTGAATGCTTTTCCTTAATGAACAAATGAATTATGCAGTAACCCCGACTCAGCCAACAAAAGGCATTTGCTTCCTAATGTGTTTGCCTAAATAGCAGTGAGTAGCGGGGCCTTCCTTTTAAGTGGATAAGGTACCTCTGCTCAGCTTGTGGGAAGTGTCTCGTTTAATTTAATTCAATAATCCCGAGAAATGAAATAAATCCCTTTTGGGACATCCATTCCTTGAGTAGCGAGATAATAAAAAATGAGGTTCACAGAGAAAAAATTAGGACATTATGGTTGATTGAGCTTTTACAAAAAGCAGAAATATTAATACAGAGATATTCTTTATGTTTATAATTTTGCAGTAATGAAAGAGGGCATCCATGTGGAAAACAATCAGAGCCGAGAACGGATGACGGCGATTGTGAGGCTTAGTGAAAGAACGCATTAGCCTTTTCACACACTCCCGATGCAAATTGTTTCACTTAAACTTTTTAAATACCATTCTGTGTCCTGACTTCATTTTAATAGGTTTGCCGATAAGAGAGCATAAGCATGAACTCGAAAGGCGGATCGTGGCTCCCAGCAACACATTTATTCACCACTTGATTCAAGAGTGGAAAATGGAAAATTGAAAAGAATGAAAGAACATGATCTTCCCCTGAAATAATCAGGTTTTTGCGCTGAATTGATATTTCATATCCACATGAAACATTAATTTGAATTCAATATGAATGCTGGTGTAATTGAATGCGTTGCTCTGCCTAAATTAAAACTAGCCTGTGTGGAGCCTGGCATAGATTTTATAGAAAACATTTCACTTATTCAATTCTGTTTAGGCTGGAATTCATTTGATAAATATGCGTTGCACTATACAAACCGGCCACATTAAAAAGGTGAAACCGAGAGTGTTTGCAAGGGAGTCACAGCTAAATGAAGTCTTTTACCATAAACCACATTAGACAGTTTTTAGAATGCATCCACTTTGTTTGAAGCTACATGTAAATACAACGTATGCATAAGAAACAGCAGCACTGATGGATTTTAGTTCATTGACTTCCATTGCATTTTTAATGATGGTAGGTTTGTAGTTCTTCTGTACCTGCTCATTACCACACTGATTTTATTTAACCCTCCCCCCTCTCAGACTTATCACTTGTTTCCGGCAACTGCGGCCTCTTGTAAGTCAAATTGATTGAGTCATTCTTGAACATCTGTTGTTCAGCCAAGCCTCAAAGGTAATCCTACTAATGGCCCTCTAAGCTATCCACATAAACACACACATAAATAAAAATGTTTCCAAAGAGATTTGGTCATCGACTCACTGCTAATCAATTCTGCAGCCGCATCTGTTGATGAAGGGTTTGGAGAAGTACAGAGCTAAGATATATGCAACAATCAATGGCTGGCATGGGGCAGACTGGGCCAGTGAGTGGCAGTCACAGCTCTGCTGGGAATCAACGTTTACACGCAGACGGACTGAGCCTGTCGGATGCCTTGCCAAAAGCCCGACGGTTATACACACACACACACACACACAACTGCACAAACAGAGTGGAAACACTGACCGCCAGAATGTTGTCCATCAATGACACGAGGAGTAAAAATTACAGCTCTCGTGAAGCGGAGTCTGTAAAGGGAACAAGTGACATTCCCTTTATTTGAGCCACTAAGTTCTGGCACACACTGAAATGTCAGATGTTGGATAAATGCCACAAAAGAAAGTAAGAACTTTCCAAGAAAAAAATAAATAGATCTTATAACTTAACAAAATTACAGTATTTTTTTTTTAGTCACTGTGTGAAAATGGAGCATCACCCAGTGGCCATTTCTGACATTGAGTATGAAGAAAAAAGCTACAGACACACCCATCAACAGTCGTTGTTTTTTCCAAGTGTGTATGTTTTTGCTCTTTTGTTGCGCTGGCAACTTGGCAATTTGTGTCTGCAGCTAATAATTTATTGTGCCAAATTTGGTAGCAACAACTGCTATCAAGTAAAAACTCATAATGCAGCATAGCTGTGGTGGAATTTAGGCCCACTTTTCTTTCTTTTGGGGGCATGAACAGCCATTTGTGGGTATTTTATATTTTGATTTTGAGTTCTATTATAAGCTCTATGTTTTACTGGATTTCCCACAACATGTATCAAGATACACACCAAAATATTTAACTTTTAATTAGTAGTTCCACAGGATATTTTCCCCAAAATTCTGAAGAATCACCAAGATATTTTTAATTAAATGTGACAAAGCAAAGAAAGACAGGTCAGCAGTGGCTTTGAACCATAAACATCCCTTTTCATGTCTTCTCCATTTGTGAATGACCCTCACTGTGTTTTTGTGATGACCCAAAGTCTCCAGGAATCCCTAAGTAACCCTTTCCAGATGAATTGATGTTACTAACTTTGTTTCACATCTATTCAGTTTCTTTATATTTGTGCACGATGTATCACTATCTGAGCTCTTATAGCCCACTTTATCTTTTCAAACAGATCATATTAAGACATTGTTTTATTCTGCACTACACACAATATTCAAGACTATATGTGGCTTCTGACTAAGTCAGAAGACGTGGTAAGTCAAAAGTGGTTTATGATTTCCCTCCCAAAAAAAAAAAAAATTGTTTTCAAAGGTTTTCATTTGATTCATAATAAGTAAAGTGAAAGGGCTAGCAAAGTCTACCTAATGATCCTCCATTCTTTTTTTAAGTGTATTTACCATTGTTTTCTTCAGAACGTTTGTTAAAATGCCATTGAAATCAATCCTGTCCATTTTGGTAGAGACACCCTCCTGAATTGTTTTATACTTTTCAGCAAAGACAAACACACCTGCCACGTTCACAATATGTTCTCCGTGAGGGGAAAGTTAGAAATTACTCCAACACCTGGGCTTATACACAGAGAAATATCTGCATATGACAGACCAAGCTGGGCTTTTTTGGATCACTCCTTCTGCCAAGCAATACCCATAAATTTAATTTCCAATCTGCTCTCCTTTTATTAGTTTGGGTGTTATTAAATGAGATTGCTTCATCTTAATATAATATATTTCCGGGGCCTGCGAATGTGGCTTGGAGCTGATATTCAAATTCAATAACATGGCCTGTACTTAGTGCATGGCACTAATAAATGCCAATGTATGATGCATATGAAGACGGGGCTCAGCGTGGAAGTGGTGGAGGGTAATAATAAGGCTGCGAGTGTCCTTCAGAGGTGAGACATGCCGCTCTGCGTGCCTGTGTTCCACAACTCATATACCTGGAGAAGGCAGGTGACCTACACACAGCTGAAGGGAGAAGAGACGGATGTTCATATTTCCTGGTATTTTATTAACTAGACAAGACAAATCCCTGGCCACTGTATACACTAGCTGTGGTATAACACGCAGGAGAGAACTGTGTAAGTCACAATTGTGCTGCTAACCTTTAACCTTAGCTCAACGGACACAGAGCAGACTGAAGAATCATCCCCACCATTTGGTGCTGTGAGGAGAATAATACATAAACAGGTAAAGTACAATAGCTTGGTTGCAATGTGTGACCTCTTGACCTCTGTGGGGTTAGAACTTCCCATCTTCCCTTTTTCCCCCCCTATTTTATCGCTGGAACCCAAGAACTACTCTCACAAAGGTTGCAGCTTAGAAAGCTTAGCAGCAGCAGCGAGTGACCTTTTCTTTTATTGCGAATCTTTCAGTTTCATCATTATTATAAAGTGAGATCTATGCATATGATCAGTACAATGGATTTCTTTTTCATTAGTTGTGTAAAATCCCAGTCAGTGAATGGTGGGGTAGTCGTCGCCGCCAGCCAGTCTTGGTCTCCCCCCGCCGCTCCCTCTCCTCCCACTTTCTGCTCCTCCTCCACCTCCTTCTCTTCCTCCACTGGTGGGATCTGACAGTTGGAATTAATATGCGAAGAGCTTTCCTTCTCCGTATGTTGGCTGAGGCTTTCCAGGTAACTTTATCAGGGGTAACATTATCGAGAGCTTTGCCGAGAGCTTCTTCATCATGCTCATATCCGAGCCTGCCCAACACTTGTCACTGTCAATCACAAGGTGATAATACATCAGCGACTCTCTCATTTGGTTTAATAAAATCTCCAGGCTTATTTGAACTGCAGTCATTACAGCAAATAATTGCCTCACATTAGTTTCTAGCCAGGTCTTAGCCTCAGGGATAAAAAGGCTATTGCTATATAAAGGCTTCACTTGATGTTTTTTTTTTTTTTAACCTTTACTCCCCAGTCGTTCATATTTCTAAAATGAAAATTACATTTGAATCTAGATTTTGCTTCCTTTATCCAAACTAATGTTGTTATTACATATTATTTGGAAGTGGAGTCATCTGTTTTCACTTATTTTTATCTATGTGCTGTCAAGATAGATTTCAGCAAGGATTGCCAATTGTAATATTTAACTGTCATTTAAACCAAATTGTAAATCTGAATCAGCAGGCTGAAAATTCTCTGAAGAAATGGCCTGACAGAAGGGAACATATTTCATCTTAAATTTGAATTCTGGCACCAGCTGCAGGTGAAGCAGCCGGAAATTTGTGCTAAACCCAGAGTCTATAAATCTCTCATAAAGGACCAATCAAATCATAAAATGTACCATTACATTTCAGCAAATACACAATTTTAAAAAAAGACTCAATGACAATGCCTACTTTTAAATTAGTGTTTTATATTACCAATTTCCTGAAATATGCCTTATCAGTCATAAATAAGGAGATGTTATTAAATGTTTAAGTTTAATTAAAAAAATTTAAAAAAAACAGGGGCTATGTCTGTTTTGGCAGAATTGACACTATGTAAATTAATAAACTATTAGATTGTTAATTATATATTTTTGTCCAAACATCTTAGTTGTATTTTAGAAGATTTATTTCACTTTGTTGGATGTACATTCCTACCATCTTTCTCCAAAGATAAGCTACAGTATGTCTCTCTTGCCACAGAGCTGCATGCTATTCATCCATCTGTCTGTCTGTCACAATCTTTTGTCCAGTTTTAAAGTATCTCTTACCATGAAGTGAAATTTTCTAGATCTGAAATCTCAGTCTACCGGTGTGCAGAGCTCCATTAAGGGTCATTTTTCAGGCTAATTTCTGCGTAGGCTAAATTGTTCACTAGTGTCTCGGCTCTTTAAAAAAAAATATCCACGTTTTCTTTCCAGACGCCATGAAATTCTTTACTTCTCACGTGAAAATCTGTATTTTTACTGTCTCACCTTATGCCTCAGAAATTATTTTTCTCAAGCAAAAACTCTTTTGTTTTTGGCGTGATGCTTTCTCAAGTAACAACTAAAACTCTCAGTGTTTTATACTGCCCGTAAATTGTGAGAAGAAACTGATATTAGCAGCTTTAAACATTATATTGAACAACAATATTTTGTCTTATGACTCAGTAAAAAGGTTTATTAATAATAGCCCTGGTGATTTTTAGCCTAAAAAGCCTTGTTAGTGTGAGTAAATATAATAATTTATGCTTTCTAATAAAACTAGTATGTTTAGAAATGTTGTTTTTTTATTTAGTATCAAATAAAGGATTACAGAGATAAACATGTCTATTAATATCTGAAAGTATCAACAATGTAATAAATAAATAATAAATATATATATAAAAAACTAAGTAAAATGTACTATAATGAAATATTAGAGTATTTCTTACATTATTTAATGGTTCATGTGTTGCATTGAACTATAAAATGATTTAAGCTGTCATTGGCTGGTTAAATAGATCCTAACATCTGATTGGTTGAACAACTGTATCTGACTAGAGAGTTGTTAGTCCTGCCCACTAACTGTAATGGTTAGTGTGTTCAGATAAAATTACACAACTTACAAATATCATTAGCACACAATCATAAAATAACTTTGAAAAATGTTGCTACATAATTTAAGATGTTATTTGAAAAAATATATATACTACTTATTTAAGCGTTTATGTATTTTAATTTTATTTTGAATAATAACTAAAATTATTTTTAAACAATTCAGTAATTATTTACTTATTTATTGTATTGTAGCACTACTGAACTTCCAAAAGATCAAGGTGGCATTTGATTTTCTTAAAGAAAAAAAAACCCTTAGTATTGAAAGTAAAAGCTGAATCTACATTTTCTAGTACAAAGAGGTCACATATTCAATAAGAAAATCTAATCTTCACACTTTAATTACAGTCATTACTGTATTTGTTTAACCAAACAAGGTCGCAATAATTGATTAGATAAAGAATCAATGACAAAAACAAAAATCTCATTACAGAAGCCGTGTTGTGGACACTTGCACTCTTGTTTAGGTCAGATAGTTCATCCCAATGTCACTGAAGGCAAAGCAGGCAGGAACTCATTTGTTCTGAGGTGATTTTTGATTTGTGCATGTCAAAAAAGTGATGGTGACCTTGCACTGCCAATAAAGGAGCCAGATATTAATTACCTTTGTCAGTGAAGTGCACTTGGGACAATACACAATCAGATAACAATAATCGAGTCAATAATTTGTATTTACTCTGAAACTTGGACAATGTCATTTCTCCCAATTAGTGCAATCATCCATGCATTAAATTAGTTTTTTTCTTGCTCACCAGAAAACTAATTAGGGGTAATTGTTAGGAAATCAATCAATCAACAGAATGAACTTCCAATGAAGCGTGGTCAAAACTTAAGAAATGTGTGACACATATGGTTTGGATGCACCCTGACCTCTGGGGACTTGGCTTGGTACACCAAAACAACAACAGAGAAGTGTGTAACTAAAGTGATTTAGGGTACATATTAATATGGATTCAGGGATTTATTCAAATAATTGGATGCATTACATTGCATTCTGTTTATTTATCAGCATATGTAGCAGCACACCAACAATTACAAACCAATCATTCAAATAATTGCTTTTGCAAAAGTATTTTGAACTTGTACATTTTGTCAGGTTACAAATATAAACTCCTTTGAATTTTTACTAAGATCACTTATGATAAACTAACATATATTAGTCCATAATTGAGAAGTGAAAGGAAGATAATAAATGATTTTCCAATCCAAAAACTATGGAATGGATTTGTATTCTGACTGTTTTTGGAAACACTGAGGAATCACTAATCAAGGTAAACAAGATTTTCTGTACTACCCAACACTGATGATGTAGAAATAATAAAAATAAAAATTTATAAAAATTCCCCGTCATCTTTTCATCAGCTCTGACCAATTTCCCTTCCTTGAAAAAAGAGCCCATAGCATAAAGTTGTCACCACCCTGTTTGGCTGTGTGTATTTAGGAAGACATGCTGATTCTCTTACAAACGCCAGTCTTTGGATGTCAGCCTACATAGACATGCTTATCTTAGGAAATTTCAAGTTATGCAATATTCTTTCCATTCTTTGACAATGGACCAAAGAGCAAAAATTGTGAAAGTTTGGGATTTGCTATATAACTTTCTCCTACTTTAAACGTCTCCACAACTTTATTGTTGACTCACATGGTGTGTCCCCTGTTTCTAATTATGTTTGTTTTCTAATGTTCTCCACCAACCCTCTGGGATCTTCATAGAACAAAATGATCCAGAAATGTGTACGATTTCTTCCATTTGATTGCTTATCTGACGTCTCTACACTTACAGAATAAAAAGAGGTTCTTTCCCTTTAAAGCTAAAAATTGTCTCGTTTTGTGACAAAAGCTTCAGCAAATCAGCTGCTAAACGTTATTCTCCTCGACCAATGAGAATTCAATTCACACAACAAGAACCGCCCCTCGTTAAGTTAGATTGAACTCCGGTGTATCCCAGTATCTCCAAGTTATCAACATTGATCAGCCAGACGGTATGACATCTAAAGGAGTGGCAAGACTCAGCAGATTTTAAAGTGGGGAAACAACTTTTTAGAAAATCGGTTTTAAACGGATTTCTACACGTTGGAAGTTTACACGGTAAGCCACATCTCTACGCTGTTTACGTACGTCAGCTGAAATTAAAGGACCAGTCGAGTTAGCAACGTCAAAACAAGGTCGGAAGCTAATGCTACAGATGGGGCTTAAGTCGACGAAAACAAACAATTGACAGCAGACAACGCGTGTGTATGTACTTTATCTACTGTATCATTGCATCTGGTGATTTTATAATCCTTTATATTCGGGTGTCAGCTAAAATTAAACTGTTCTTGTTACCAATTTGCAGGTCTATATCGCTCGCTAATGAAGCGCTGCATATCTGGGCTAAATTACTCCAGAACTCGCTGTTCTTTTAAAAGTATGTTTACCGTGCATTGTATGTCGTTTTCATCGCTTGCCACTGGATGAATCGTCATACCATATTTTCTGAACCCACACATTAATTCAGCAAGTTAAACACACAAGTAAACTCCTACGTTAGCTAAAGCTAAGCTAGCAGAAAACAAGTTGTTCTTTTAGATCATTCTCTAATTAATTTTCCTATCTATGCCTTGTTCACCCCGTTTATAAATATATTTCAGTTTTCGCTAGAAAGTGGGCTGGCTATATCGTAAGAGTCTGTCTAAATGTAATCAGGTTAGCTGTTTTTGTGACCTCGGCTGCAGTAGCGATCCTCTAAATGTGCCATGTTTCCACAACAGCAGCAGCGGATGGCCATCTCTGTGGTTGATGTGGGACCTGCTAATGCGAGAACAACACCAATCTGAACCTATGACTGAGTAATGAACCTAAACCCCTTCTGGAGCATGTCTGCCAACACAAGTCGCAAGGTAAATTGTTGACCCGCCCCCTGCAAGTATTTTTCATTTTACATTGTTAAGTAGTCTTTCTTGGGGCAAAACGGAACAGCAGTGTGTATCAAGTGGTGGAAGGGCAACGGCCTATTGCTATTCCGCTTCAAATAGACTGAAAAAATTGACTTTTGATTAAAAGACTTCAAACCAAAGTAGTGATATAATTGCATGTTTTTGTTGTTTTAAGTTGTAGCTGTTTAAAATCTTAGTACACTGAAAACTGGCCCAAACAGTCTAATAAACCCACTCTCTTTTTAAAAGTCCTTTGTTTTATTCAGTTTTGCAGATATAATAGACAGACATTGCCATAGGAAAATGTTTGGCCACTATTTTCAGAATGGGTGTGTCTTCATTTTTTTGGTTAGTCATGCAAACGTTTTCTTTATTCTGATGTAATGGATGAAACTTATAGTAATTCCGTTAGTATGTTTGTTGTTTGCAGCACTCTCGGTGTATGCCAACAGTGTTTGTAGTATTTTCAAAGACTCATTACTACACTGCTCCTCTGATCTGCTTTGTGCCTCTTGCGTATACTGATGTAGTGTAACAGTTTCATAAAGATACTGTAATTGAATATGCTGGTATCTGTATCCAATTATCTGATGAATATTAAGCCAGACAACTGTAAATGTGCCTACAAAACATTTTCCTTCTTCTTTTCTCCCCCGCCCCCTCTGTAATTGACAACAAATTTTCACCTGTTGCTGTGATCCTCTTTGTCCCCAAAACAAACCAGCAGAGAGCTGAAGAGGAGCAGAGTGGGCACACAGACCAGAGAGCCAGCCCAGCCAGGACTCACTTTGGCAAAAAGGTCCTTCCACCCATTCCTAAGAATGCAACCCCCATTACCAAACCTCCATCGATGGGCAGTGCAGCCCATTCAGCCAATGGCACACATGCCTCCTATGGCCCGTTTTACCTGGAGTACTCTCTACTGGCAGAGTTGTGAGTATTTTTTTATTATTATTTTCCATCCTAATAGAAAATCCAAGTTTATATTTACTGATCAGACCTGTTGCAATGTGACCTGCAGCACACTCGTGATTAAGCAGAAACTCCCTGGAATTTATGTCCAGCCATCCTACAAGTCGGCACTAAGTAAGAATCAATGCACCACCAAATTTTAAGAACCTGAATGTTGATCTTATGCTTTATTTATTTATGAAATATTTTCCATTTCATTTTCCCTGCATTGATACTTTTTGTGTTCTAGTTGAAGTGTAACATTTCTTAAAGGCAGTTTTCTCTCTCCTGTTTAGTGTGGTTTGGGGTCATTTTCATCAGGCATGGTTTGTATCAAGATGGTGTCTTCAAATTCACTGTGTATATTCCAGACAACTATCCAGACGGGGAGTGTCCTGTAAGTGTTTTTTTTTTTTTACTTTATTTACTTAACACTGATTATAATTAAAGAGCCTTTTAGATGTACTTGGCTTGAGAAATGTGTGTTCCCCTAAACCTAATCTTCAGGAGAAATCTTATTTTTAATTTCAGAAATTGGTATTCGACATCCCAGTCTTCCATCCTCTTGTCGACCCCGTATCTGGAGAGCTGGATGTCAGAAGAGCTTTCACCAAATGGAGGTATGTTGTTTTCCCCTCTGGAATGCAAACAATTTTACATTCTCAAAATCATCAGATTGTGTATGTTTTTATGTGGAATAGACTCCCTCTCAGGGCAGCTTGTTTTAAACTTGTAAAATGCAGTCAACTTGTGGTTTTACAGTCAACATTTTGTAAACATAAATCTAATCTTTCTTTAGACGGAATCACAACCATATCTGGCAAGTCTTGATGTATGCACGTACAGTTTTTTACAAGATCAACACAACGGAGCCACTAAACCCAGAAGCAGCAGTGCTGTGAGTCGGGCTTTTTTTCTCATGTTTAATGTGACTTTTTATTTAAAAAATCTTAAGATTCAGTGATTTTTCTACATTTTTATAGATTCCTTTAGATGACTGTAATTACTGATTTGAAAATAAAAAATAAGCTGTTTTTTTGCAATAGCGATCACTAAGGCTTTAAGGTCCCTGGAAATTATTTTTTTTTTTTTCCCATTGCTTACAAATGGAAATCCACATTTTTTCTTTGTCCTCTCCAGGTATGAAAAAGATATACAGCTGTTCAAAAGCAAAGTGGTGGACAGTGTCAAACTATGCAACAGTCATCTTTTTGACCAGCCTAAGATAGATGATCCTTACGCAATAAGGTTTGTCCCCATTATTGACATTCCTCTGCTGACCACAGGAAATCACACCCTGCATACCTTTTAGCTTGGAAGAATCTTTGACGGCGAACAGAGTTGCACTTTGAAATCATGTCGTTCTTCTCCATTGGTTTTAGTTTCTCTCCATGGAACCCAGCACTGCATGAAGAGGCAAAAGAGAGGATGTTCACATACAAGGTAAGTTGCATGAATATCTTGAAATCTGCTGAACTTTACTCAGTTAAGGTTTGGATAAGATATTTGCATGTAATTTGTTTAGCTGCTGTGTGACCGCAATATATATATATATATATATATATATATATATATCTTCTGCTCTTTTGCCTTTTAGAAACGACCTGAGGAATATCACAGAGGAACACAGGTGTCAGGGTTATCTTGGGTAAAGCCTGGTTCAACCCAACCTTTCAGCAAAGAAGATGGTCCTCCTCAGAGCTGAAACTGCACTGCGTGCCCTGGCCACTAGATGGAGACAAACGTCAACTGCTACACCGTTGGCTTTCTTCAGCTGCTTGTGTAGTGGACTCTTGAAATGGTTGGGAGAACTTAATTTTTATCTCCACTTTACTGCTCAGCTTTAAAAGCTCTTTAGTAGGCTGCTCTTGACACAGCTGTAGAACAAGGAAGAATAGTTTTGTATCACGTGTAAATTGCAAATGACAAATGGATGTCCAAGCTACGTCATTCAGGCTGTGATGCAATCAAAGTGCATTGTCTGTCATTCATTTTCTGCTCCATGCACATTTAGTTAGACAGGGATATAAAGTCCCAAACGGGGGTCAGATGTATGAACAAAGCACTTTGTATACATATGGTAAGTACAGTAGATGGCTTAATTAAAAAAACCACTTATAAAATTGGCTTAGGACTGTATTTGTTGGGCTTTTATTCTTTTTAATACAGCAGAGTGACTGAAACTAATTCAGACTTTTTTTCCCCCCCAATATCCACTAAGGTAGTGTTCATTTGTCTTCAGGTCACATTGTCCTGCATGTTTTAGAAGCATCCCTGTTCTAACACACCTTATTCTAAGGGCTTAATTCTGCAGAACTCTGCTGTGTTACTGTAACTTTACATCATGTGTGCTGAAGTTTAATACATGTAGAACATTGTGAGCTGAAGACTAGAGACGGGGAATGCTGCCTAACATGATTTGTGTGGGTTTATTTTGTTTTAATAGACAGTTTTTATTTTGGTTTTATGTAACTTCTATTATGTGTAAAGCAGAGCAGCCAAGTGTAATTTTAAATGAGATGCTACATAAATAAGCTTGTTTTATTTTGTTGGATTTTAATGATTTTTGAATGCTTTACGTACCTTTTGGCTATTAATGGTCTATGTAGATAAGTTTCCATTCTGAATTTGTGTCTGGTTTCCTTAAATGTTTGAGATCCCATAAACTCCTGTCTGCAAGATGTCGTCACAAAATTTGAGGGAAACTATTTTTATAAGGTTCATTTGCTTCCATCTGGGCGGCACGGAGTTTATTTAAAGCATATGTTGATACTAATTTACCAAGATGTTGATGCAAATCTGGCGTTTTCTATTTTACGGTTTCTGTTCTTAAGACTGGTGTGGATTGATGCTGAAGTTCTTTCCAAATATAACCTGACTGGTTTGCTTGAAGTTGTCTCCAAGGATTTACATTAGAACACCTTATATGGTGGTCAAACCTGTATGATTAGTAATTGCTTGTTACTGTACAAAATTCAGAGAAAAGTCTCTGTGCAATCTGGACTCTAAATTTATTTGCATTTCTGTGGTTTGAATGGTTCCCTTACCACAACATAAATGTACATTTTTTATTCTGAAATCAATAAAATAATTTTTAAAGCCATTCTGTGTTCAGTTGATATTTAAATTGGGAAATTAACCAGAAACTTTTATGAAAAGTTGTAAATCTACTTTTTTTTGCAATAAAATGAGGCAGCCTTTTTTCTATTTTAGTCACTAAATTGAAGGTTATATCAGCAATTTACCTTGGATACTAAATTTAACCTTATGTATGGTGTCCATAGAAGTATTTGGCACTACTTTTTCAAGTTTTGGTGAAGGTAAACCTATGAGCAATGATCTAAAAACAAATTTTGAACGGAACTTTTTTTTTAACGTATCCCAAGAGAACTTGAATGGAGTTCTTGATGGTGATGCTGTAGGATAGACGAATCTCCAGCAGCAGTCGGTCTTGCAGCAAATCTGAAGAGGCCTCTGACTGAAGACTGTTTTATGAAAGTCTCTTGATTGTCATGACATGCTAACAGCTCAATTTCCAGGCAGCAGAGAAAATATTTCACAGTAACACATTCTGGATTACATCCATCAGTTGTTAGAAAGCACTACTAATCCACCTCATTTGCTTCTGCCACTCTTTAAATTTTTGACGGTATGATTAGAAGACCAGACAGAGAAATGTTGGAGTCGGGGGTATGATTCTTGTCCACTATGACTGATTGAGGACATAGCTTGAACTTCCTGTTTTTCTTCTCTTGGTTCCTGTTCTGCATCCATGAAGTCTCCTTTTCAACTGTTCTTGGATTTGGGGTCTTTGTTCAGGTATTGTTTTAGGTTTTGAGATGCTGATCAGCTGTTCCTTGTTGTAAAAACAATATATTGTTACTGTGGTTATGTGTCATAAGCACCCAATTGGCGTCAAAACTAACCAGAACAAGTATTAAACATTTTTTATTTAGTCCACATTTCTGTATAAATTTATTGGCATCATCCAGATGAGATACTCTAATCCTAAATGTGTTTTCATTAGCTGGAAGCAGAACATCTTTAAGTAGAAATAAAGGCTTGAAATCATTTTCACTTAGTAAATTGACTTTTCAGTGCTATTCAATGTATATTCATCCATATATAGCTGGCGTTAATACTTATCTGTGCCATCTTAAGAGGACAGAAATGCATTAAAAAAATTATCTGTGGCTCAGAGATTTAAAGAAATACAGCCATGTGGCTCAGTCATGACAGGACAGGGCATTCAGCCAATAAGGCACCGTTTGGTTTTTCTGTGCCTACGCTCACTCACTGGCATGCACACAGAAAAGATGGTTCTCTCAATGCATATTGTTCAGAACGTTGCCCCAGATAATTTAAACTGATAATGACGTGCGTCAGTGGAGTATCTATTTAGGACACACTATGCAATGCATCAGTGATGTATCCATTTAGGGCAGGAAATAACTGTGTTCATGCAGCCCTTTCCAACTTGGAAATGGTTGTGGCTCCTGAGCATCTCGACTCTCACCAGTGTTGATTCTTCTAATAAATGTCCAGGAAAAAGTCAGCCAACTCGCATCTTCTTAATTAAGTGAATGAAAATTAACAGTATAGTCACACGGGAGACGATAGAGTATAGTCTCCCCTGTGATTGATTTCTTTTTGTTTTATTATTAATATAATCATTTGTTTTCAGTCTTTACTTTATGTGACCATTTTAAACCATGATGTTTGTCCTTTTGTTTTTGACCTCTTTGTGATCTACCCAACTGTATTCAAACAGTTTGATATATTGATCAAAAGGAAATTTATCTAATTTGGAAATCAAGCTCTTAGAATCTAGAGGAAGAGTCTTGAGAAAAGCAAACGATCCAAGTTGCTTAGGGTCCAGTGCAAAATTTCCACAACAGTAATGGTTTGTGAAGACCTAGCATCTGCTGGCATCACCATTTTATCTAGGCCGGGCAGTCAGAAGGAGAGAAGCTGCCTACAAAATCTATAATAATGGGAGTTTAGGTTGGATATAGTACTGATGCCCTGGAAATTCAAAACAAAATTACTTTCTCCGTGGCACTGCACTTGGTGGTGCCTTGCAAAAGTATTAATACACCCCAAACTTTCTTACATTTTGTCAGATAAAAACCACAAATATCTAGATATTTATAATCCACAACTCAAGTGGAAGAATCTGTTAGCGAGGCATTTAACAAATCTGACCTCTATAAAAGACTGGTAAAAGAAAGCCATATGAAGTGGTCTATAAACAATAACATGAAAGAAGCAAACATGTGAAATAAGGTGCTCAGATTAGATGAGACCAACATGGAATTTGTGGAGGAAAGCTACACAAAATCCTGTTGACATTATCTCAACATGATAGCAGAATTATGCACTGGGTAGGTTTTTCTTTTATCATTTCATGTAAAGCACCTTTGAGAACCCTATTGAGGAAGGTCAGAAGACCTTTTGGATTTTTATCGTGATTTTGCTTCCATTTCAAAATTAATATAAGTGATTGATCAAAAATCACAAAAAAAATCCAGCTGAAATATGTAAAAAAAAAAACTTTCAGTGTGCTTTTTAAGACGTTGCATTTTTGATATCCATACACAGCCGTGTGTTTGTCAAAATTCATGTGAACACCACTAGAGGTCAGTATATGCCCACAGCCTCAGCTCGTGGGTTTCACTTCTGTCACGTTCGCATTTAGAAGACACTCCGGTCCATGTGCGAAAGTAAAACCTCTCCGGATTGGCTGTGGCATAGACGCGGCCATCTTATGCACTCTGTCAACACAGTGACTATCCAGCTGATAACATGATTTAATCAGCCGATCTCAGAGGGACAGCCGAGGGCGCACAGTCCGCCCAGGTACACATACGCAGGAAATCGGCGCTATATTTTACTTTAAACTGGGTTACTTTAGCGGATTGTAGTCTGTCCAATCACAGAGAGAGTCACTAATATGCAAATACGCCGTTATCGCCGTCACGTCAGCAGCACCAGAGCCGCTGCGCCGTGGTCGCCAGCAGGAGTACAACTAACAACACAGCTCCAACTTCGCCCGATAACACTCTGCCAACACTGACGCCTGGAGTTGCGCTTTAGGGGTCACTTCCAGGTAAGAAATAACACCCGTTTTTCATTCTTGTGGCAGGTTGAATTTGGACTCGAACGGTTCCGTTTCATTCAGACTCGGAGCTGTCAAATATCGGACAGTCAGTTGGTGAGGGTCGGCTCAGCTGTCTGATGACACACCGCCTATCTGAGCGTGTATCCTCCTGCCAGACACGACACCGTCGAGCAGCCGAAACTTAAAAGTTTCCCTTCAGACCAACTCGAATAGACAAGCCTCACTTAAAGAGTTTGTCTAGTAACCAAAAATAAACCTTTAAAGTAGTTCTTCCGTCTTGGTGGTTCTGGTGGTGGTCCTGAACTGACAGCGACCAACCGGGTTGAGTCAGAATGTGAACGTTATGTAAATGCAAGCAGGATTAAAACGTCGATAGTTTAATTCAATGGAAACGAAAGTCGAACTAGTTATTATCTCGGGCACCATCACGGACGACCTCTCCATCCATCTTCGGCCTCCACCAGCACCTCATCTCCCCCTCCTCCACCATGTCCTCCGTGGAAAAACGTCACGACACCTTTTGAATCCAAAGTGAAGGTTTGACCACGTGCGACGCCCCCCTCCGGACAGCTCGAGGCTGAGAGTTTACATTGTTTAAAGCCAATATCCCACGTGCATCGCGTGTCGTTTTTGCTCGGTTGCGCTTTAAAAGTAGCGCAACACATTGCCGCTTCATTGGCTCATCAAACAGCGAGCTCACGGGGGCTGAAGCCATTTCTGCAGGAAGATCAAATAAATGCTGCTCACCCCAGAGTCCAGGTCTGGTTTGTTTCGGTGTAGCTGAAAATAAACAATTTAAAAGGTTACCAAATGGGACCTGTTGCTACTTTTACATAGGGGTACATAAGTGGCTAAATTAAACCTTGGGTTCTGGAGCAGCAGTTCTTACTTTTTTATTTTAAATGGCCAGCTCTGCACACGTTAATCCCAGGATTATATTCCCAAAGTCGCGGTTTAAACGGATTGAGTTGCGCAGAAGTTGCCATTGTAGTCCTTTAGGTTCATTTGCCGTTTCAGGTCCCAGTTTTTAAGGGGTCAAATTTCTGTTGATGTGCTGCACGTGCGTGGACGTCATGATTATGAAGGAAACAGCTGGAAACCCACGAAGGAGGAACCGAGTCTGTGTCTGAAGCCAGCTGGGAGGCGTTTAATTCAGTAATGAGTAGGCATATTAGTTTTAGTCTGAGTGCATGGGCAATATGACATTAGTGGGTTGCATTGTTATTCTAGAGATTTACTTTTATTCGTTTGGCTGGGTTTAATGAAAACATGAACACTTTTAGGTACAGCTTGGTGACATGCCATGATAGTTTGTCTTATTCATTTTGCTGTTTTGTTCGTAATCATTAGGAAAATACCCTCCCAGAATCTTCTTGGAGCAAAGGCAACTGATCAGAGTTACCATACCGCACAGATTTTGCCATTTGAAGATTTCCTTATTTTTTGTCAGACCAACACCACTTCTTCATAGGACTAACTTTAACTACTGCTGCTGGTCTTTTGAGGTCCTGGCTTTGAACATCTAAAAATAGTCTTTTGTCCATTATTGTCTCTCAAAATGGCTCAAACTCAGTTAAAATAAATACAGAAACAAATTGAATCTTGCCCCAGAGTCTGACTGAGCCTTACCACATAAATATGGTTTGATTCTAACTAGGGCACAATCATACTCATGGCATGCACAATCATACTGGTGAATGTTACAACAAAAGTTTCTTTCCGATTTGATTTCATGACACATGCCGAACTCCAGATAATCAGTTTTTCCAGCTCCGGTAAAAAACATCTAATGCAACTTATAACTGCCATCTCAACAAGGTTTAACTGAAAAGTTGATTCTGGTTGAAATTTGCCGTTTTGACATTGAAACAAACTACTTGTACTTTAATTACTTTAATTTTACCATCACTTTACCTTTTAAAACTTGTGCTGCTTTAAACAAGTGTCACCTTATACATCAGCAATAAAGAGCTTAAATGCGTTCTCTTTAAAGATTTGGTCAACATTCATTGCAGAGCTGGCAGTTCTTATGTGAACAGTAATTTGGTTCACCCTACATTTGGTTTGATATACATCCCTGGTTAAAAATGGGGTAATTATATAAAAACATTCGAGCTCCATTTAATGTTAAAATGTTACCTCATGAAAAACATACCTGGATTGTTGCTTTGATTTTTCACCCAATCATTGAAACTCTTGTGGCAGACACATTTTTATGGTGACATGCAGCATTAGTTTTCCACCAGCCATGACATTGGGCATATAAACCAAAAAGTTCAGTTTCTGTCTGACCTTCTTCCATGTGATTTCAAACTGCAGGCTGGATTTTTGGCAGCCTGGCAGTCCTGCCATGTCAAAAAATGCTTCATCCCTGAGATGTCTGCGTTGTTTCTCGACATTCATGATGCTGTTAGTTCACTAATGTTATCTAACAAGCTTACGAAGCCGTCACTGAACAGCTGCATTTATACAGAAAGTAAATTACACACAGGTGGAGTCTGTTCTACTAATTACATAACTACTCAAGACAGCTGGTTTCACTAAATTTAGTTGATGGTCTTCAGAGTAAAGCATAGTGTTCCTTTATTATGGAATTTGTCCATTATTGACTGCTTTATAACACAGAACTCTAATGGTTCACATTACATGCCAAAATGATAAAAAGGTAAAGAAGTATGAATGCTTTTGCACGGTGTTGTGCCTTTTTTGTATTTGTATTTTTTATTTGTGTCTTTTTGATCAAATTGAATCCTCACAGGTGTATGAGATTGGAGCAAATGTTCATACTAAATATTGTTTGGTAAATCCATCTTAAACTGTTTTCTCTCCCTCATGGACATTTTTATTAGAATGTCACTGATGTTATTTGAAAGATTGACCAAAATATTTTTTTGCAAAAAAATGTCTGGGAATACTTTCCAATGTGGGATAAATCTATTTTGCTAGTGCTAATTAACTTCTTTAGGGTTGCGGTCAAAAGGGCACACATATTGAATCTCTATTGATCGTTGTTTTAGGACAAACCCAGAGGTGTCATCACAAATGATCAATGCACATGAATCTGTCTTTTTTTCCATCATTATTTAAGTACATTAGCAAAAGAAAATGAACCTTTAAGCTTCTCACAGATGGCAAAACACTGAGGTAGCGGTGAGCTTGTGTCTGCTGTTTTTGAAAGTAAACGGCTCGAGACAAATCATAAAACCTTATCAAAATGTTATGGGGGACTTAGCATTTCAGTCTTATTGTAACTGATCACAACACGTCAAGGTTACCAAGCAAGAAGAAAGTTGTGTGAAATTAAAATCTGAATTACTGCCAAAACCAAAAACAGGAATGACTTCATGTTTGCTGCCAGTCTGGAGTCGAAGCTGAATGTGATGTTGGGCCTGTTTGTGTGACACTCCGCTTTGAAAGGAAACATTAAGACTTACTCATGTCCCTAAATGTATATTTGGTTTCTACTCAGACCTAAAATGCTAAATTAAGTAAATTAAATTACTCATAAAAAAATCTAGGAGTGGACGACTAGACTTAAAGTACATTTCTCTAACCAAGATAAAGTTCAAATTAATGTTGACCATCCAAATAATTAACATTTTAAAATTTTGGGGACATTTATTTTTGTTAATAAATGAAAAATGCTTTGTATATGATGAGCTACTGACTGAACAAAGTAGAAATTTACAGTTCTTTTATTTACTTGAACAAGAAATACTTTCCATTAATCTAGTCGTGGTGCATGCTCACTAGCAGTAGGTTAAATTGAGTTCTGATTAATTATCCTGTGATATTTCAAAGACTGATTGCAGTTTTCTTGGAAAATTCAGATTTTATTTCAGCCCTCTGACATGTCAATCCAGATTTATATCTCTTCTGTATTTAACACTGTAGTTAAAATTTATATTGAAGGAGAAACATATTTTCTTCATAGTGAAATATTTGCTTTTCAGTAAGTTCATTTAAAAAAGCAATATGGTACTTCGCTCTTATATTTCAGAGGAAATCTTTAAGTGCTTCAGCGTCACAGGACTGTGACATTTATCCAACCAATATTCGATAAGTTTGTTCTTTATCTTCTTTAGAAAGCAGACTACATCTCCTTAATCTTTTGATCCCTAATCGCTTTCCATCCATTCTGTGAAATATAGAAATACATAATACAAAAAGGATAAAACTGTTGACACAGTGTCTACCATAGTAAGAAAAAGACTCAACCTGAGATATCTGTGATGCTTTTTTAATCTGATTTTACAGCTAGATAACTATACATTTTAAAATGTTTATGTATAGTTTCATTCAAAGGTTTTACATATAGTCATTATGGAAATGAGTCATCATTAATATTGGACTTTAATTTCCAAATTTATACTGCTCTTTTTCTAGGGTTAAATGATTATAGAACACATAACTTTTGTGATTTCCAGAAAAAAGTATTTATATATGGTTCAAATGGAATTAAATTCATACATGACACTCAATAATATTTCTTTAGGGTTCCTTGCACCCCATTGAAACTCTTTTTGTCATCATTAGAATGTTTGTGGCATAATCGTGGAATATTTATAGTAAATTTTCAACTAAATTGGTAGGTTTCCTGGCACACACCTGGCTTTGAAGCATAGTCTACAAGCTAGATTGGTGAACAATGCAAGATTGGTTGAAATAACTTTTTTGGTTGAACAACCCATTATATCCAAATTCATCCATCTAACTCAAAATGCCACTCTTTGATAAAACAGTAATAATAATCAGGACATTGAAGACTAAGCCAGTAACCAGCTAGGACTGAAGCCCATTATAAACTGGTTAACCACTGGTGTTGGTGTCTACATGAAAGTGAATTGTACATCAATGTGGACAGAAAAGGTGTTGACCTTGAATTACTTTCATGCTCCAAAACAAACACTTCACAAGTTTGTACTAAATGCTTTCTGTAGTAAGTTTTACAGTTAAGACGAGGCAAAGATTTAGATGTTTAGCCACAATAACAAGAAGTGTGTCTGGAGGACCAGAGGTGAGATTTTCAAACCTAACCACACTGAACTAACTGTCAAGCTTGTCAGCGGCTCCTTCTTGGTGAGGGTTTGTTCTGACTGTAGTGTAAACCTCTAAAATGGAACTGAACATGTTTGGATGTTCAAACAAACAAAAAAAATTCCTTTCATTAGCGATTTATGCCTTCTGTGCATCATGGATGTCTTTTTTCAATAGAGTACAAGAAAGGCCTGTCATTTTTACAAGATGGCTACCAATAATTTTGTAGCTTATTGTTAATATTTTCACCCGCTTCACACGTCTAGAGACTTAGACTTTTATTCCCTATTTTAATTGCGAAGTGGCTCAAACTCCGATTGTTAGTAGATCATCTGTGAATACCTATGTTAAAGTTTTCTACATGTTCTCAATTAGACTTGGGTCTGGTCTTTGACTGGTCCATTCTAACAAATCAATATTTTGACGTATAAGTTTTCATTGCAGCTCTGGGTGTATTTGTATCCTCTGTGGTTGGCCTGTTTTTGCTCCATCCACCTACCTCTCCTGTGTGTTCCTTGGTCTCCATGATGCTGTTTGTTGTTGTTCTCTAACAGGCCTCTGAGGCCTTTACAGATCAGCTGCGTGAAAAGCGCTGAATGCAAATGCATGGCACACTTTCTAGGTTTTTATTGGTGAAAAAAAATAATTTCTGTGTTGCTGTTGTAATATGACAAAGTTTTTTATGTCTATGTTTAATGTGATTTAAACTGTTAATATATTCAAGCAAAGCCATTCTTGAAGCTTCATGTTAAACATTTAAAGGGAATATGTCTGTGTTTGGGCTTCAGAGTGCAAGTCAGCATGTAATGACTGACCTGGGAAAGCTTCTGTCATCTTCCGCTGGTCTGTGGTTGCAGAGCACTCGCATGCATGTGCTTAGAGGGCCTCCTCAGCCTCTGCCCTTTGCTGCTGAAATTCTATCAGCTGTCTGCACCTCCCACACATTCTGCAGTAGCAGAGCAGGCAGCTTCAAGCCTTCCATAGGTGGGGGGTTGACGTGAGTGCATGTGTTTGTGTGTGCATATCGGTGTGTGTTTTTGTGAAAGGGTTGAGGGTACAGGAAGAGGCACCTGCTGGTGAATGGTTTACACCAGCTGCTTTGCTCTACACATGAAAACAAGTGCTGATGGATTATTAACGCAAACCGTCATTTTCAATAAATATTTATCAAAAAGAAATTGCTTCTTTTAAAAATGTTTTTTGTCTTTTTGATAGGAACACCACATAATGGAGATGCTCTAACTGTGAAGACTGACTCACTGGGACCATCTTGGATCCAGAGGTGCCCTCTGATTTCAGTCATGGACTTTTTTGACGATCCCAACCTCTTTGTCGGGGGTTTGGAAGGGCTGGATGAAGATGGTTTCCATTCAGCACCGTCGCTTGTGGATGAGCTCAATCTCAGTGCTGGTTTTGAACCCCTTCAAGTGGAGGCACTTGGCCCGGGGAAGCATCAAGAAATGATGCCACCAGTCTCTTCCCAACAAGCTGTGCCCAGTTACAACCAGCCGATGGTTCATTATGCTGGCGTTAAGGCAGAGAATCCCCTGGGGCAGGTATTTTCTGGTTCTCGGAGCACAGGTTGTGACGTGGGTCCTGAGCAACATGGCCAGTACCATAGTGCCACCATTAGCCAAGTACCTCCACCCAACGGTCTGTTCTGCAGTACTGGAAGCCCAATGTGGGGCAACCAAGACCAAAATGGGAACATGTTTCACCATGTATCTCAACAGCAGCAGCAACAACAACAACAACTTTGTCATCAGCAACTGCACAACCAGCAACTTCATGGCAGACAACATACTCAGCAGCAGCACCGTTCTGGTCATCAAGCTGAGCAGCAACAGAGAATGCGACAACAACAGCTCCAACGACAGCACAGTCATCAGCAACAGCTGCTAAACCAGCATCAACAGATTACCACAGCGAGTGTTTGCCTGCAGCAACAGCAGCATCCCACATTCTCCTTTCTCCAGGGAGGTCAGTCCAGCAGCCAGCAGCAGATACACCATTCTCCACATCAACTACCTGTAAGAGAATCCCAGTTTCATTCCAGGAGTCTTCCAGGTAAGCCTTTTTTGGAACATCAGAATGCCTCTTTGAGCAGGGCCTGCTTACAAACACGTCAGCAGCAGGGGAGCTACCAGTTGGTCAGGGGAAGTCCGGCCTTCTCTGGATCAGGACTCGAGGACTCTCACCTTTCATTCCCCATACATCCATCATCTGCAGTACACTCCTTGCCTGCATGCTCTGTCAGTTCAGCTCATGCTTACCAAGCGGCGGAGTTCCCTGCCTACCCTGGAGAGCCAGAAATACCCAGTCTCAGTCAGCAGTCTTCATGTAGGCCCATCACTACTACACCAATTACTACTACAGTGCCTAGACTGCCTGGGACTGCATGCCAGTTCCAGTCCACAGCACACGTGAGTCAGCTGCACTCTGGAACAACGGTTAGCCAGGCAGACGAGTGTCCCTTCAGAGCCTTACGCTGTTCTGGAGAAACCCAGGCAGTCTGCAAATCATCAGAGCTGTTCGGCGAGTCAGTGAGTTGCTATCCAAGCATGACAAACCACCTGCCCTCTGAGCAGCAGATCAGCTGCGGGGTTATTAACACTAATGGGTACCAAGCTTTTGGAGACAATATTATGCCATCAGAGGCCCAGGATGGAGACTTGGAAGCCTTGGATCCTCCTGACCTCCTGCCTGATCTGCTCCCCCAGCTGGAGGACGCTTTCAGGCAGCAGGACGAATCCAGCTGTTCTTGGATTGATTCCAGTCAGAAGAAAGGGCACGAAAACAGAAAACCAGCAGCTATCGAACGCAAAGAGGAGAAGGTAAAATTTTAAATTTGTTTTTATGGATCTGTCCTTAGCCGTTATGTGGTTCTCTGGCTAGATATGGCCAGGTATGAGATAAAGCTTTGATAACCTCTAATGAAATACCATGTGTACTAAGTATTTCCACACATTTAAAACAAAAATGTGTAACAATCTTATCTCTTATTTTAAACAGCAAAGCAACACTTAGTTTTATTGTTGCCAACATAATGTATACATTACATAATGACACATTTATTTTGGTTTTGATACGCATATTTAAGCATAAGTCAAAAATTTCTGCAATTTTTAGTTGTGTTCAAGTGGTTTTTGTTGACAATATTGTCTCTTATAGTTTTTTTTCTTTTTGTGAAATACAGCATAGCAAGAAGATACGAACTCATTTGTCAGGTGATCTGCTCAGCAAATTGGCCTGCAGTCAGCTGCTTGATACCCATGTCGAATTTGTTAAAAGTTATGAGTGTAATAAAACCCATCTATTTACACTTAGCCACTGTTAAGGCAGCAGTCCTCCTAACCAAACAAGTGGCAAAAGTCAAAAGTAACAACTCTGTTTTGACTGGAAGTGATCTTCAGCAGAAGCCCACTCAGAGTTAGCAGCTAAAAGAAGACATAAAGGATGAAAAAAACATAAAATGGTCCAAGAGTACTTTCTGTAAGAAGAAAACAGTAACGAGATTAGTAGAATTGTCTGAAGAAGAAAAGTGGTTAAACAGAGAATTGCTTGGCTAGTAGTAAGCAGACTAACAAAAAAAGTAATTTGCAGAAATCCTTCATTTTCAAGCAGCCATATATTTGGTTTTACTTTGGGAAGCTTTCTTTCAGCCAGCTGACCAGCAATTTGCAGCAGCAGGTTGGGGAGCATGATGGTCTCTTGTCTCTCTGGTACTTTCAATGACTGTAAGAAGACATTAAACCCTTAGAACAGGCTGACCGAACACTGCAGAGGTCGACACCTGGATTATCACCAACTGGCCCAATCATGCTCTCAGCCCACCTTGTTTTCACTGCCCTTTAACCTATTTCCTCAACTTACATGTACGTACAGTTAACTAACATAGCAGACGAAGATAATTTTTTTAAAAAATCTTGTGTTTCATGGCACAGATACCAGTCATTTGTGTAATGTTTAACTATCCGAGGTAGAACGTGTGCCTCTCTGCTTGGAAACCTGCAATCAGTGGTGCAGTGGGGGAAGGTGATTATTAGGCGGTTCCTACAGCAGTTTGAAAGGCTTTCAACATGATAATGGTCAGTCTAGCCTGGCCTGTCTATCTGCCCTGTGCGCCGACAGCAGGTCAGGCCTGATTAGGCTAAGAGTGGCAGGAGTGTCTTCAGGACTTAGCTGTAAGCATACTTAGGGCTATATCAAGATGTGGGTCAGGGCAAGCCAGAGGCACTTGCACACAGCCTTGCTGGAGTGTGGGGGTGGTTGCACACTGTTGTGGTTGCCGCCACAGTTTCTGCGAGTGCGTGTGCATGTGAGTGCAAGCAGTAGGGAAAGAGCTTGCTGTAGGAGAGTGGTTAGCACTTGAGAGACGCGGGGGAGGGGGAAGGTTTGGAGATGGAGAGGGCAGCAGCTCATGGAAAAAGGAGAGAGCTTAGGAAAGAACGGATGGGAAAGAGATGGGGAGGAAGAGCATGAGAGAGCAAGAGACAGAGAGCGAGAGAGAACACAAGTGGAGGGGGAGGTGGAGAGAATGCATTAGCCGGCTGTAACAGGCTTCAGGCGGTTCTTGGACCTCAGTTGGCTGGTAACTTAGCAGCATCCATGCAGCTTCCCAGCCCCAGAGTGACACATGACCAGCAGCACATGCGGCAGGCATTTCATGTTCCTTTGCAAATGCCAATAAGACACCTAAACTCCAACATGTGGTCCTGTTTTAATAACTTGTTTTAGTTCTTGTATTGAAACAATAAAAAGAGAAATTAACCATTGGAAGGTTAAGCTGAGTCAATAATTCAATTCAGAAAGTAGAAAAAATTACAGAAATGTAATCATACGGTGATTACATTTCAAATAGTGATTGACTGATATGAAAATTTGGACCGTTATCAATATCCAATATTATGCAAATAATATTGGATATTTAATTTCCTGACGCTTTCAATATACTAAAATGAATGACCACATTGCTGACTTCAGCATGGCTTCTCTGCTTCAGTTAAACTCCCCACAGTCCTGTACTGTCACTGTCACATGATCAAACAAATACTGCTCCCCCCTTAAGAAAAAAAAAGTGACTACAATAATATTGGTCGATTATATCCCTAATTTTAAAGCTTTATTTATGTACATTATAGTTTACATCTGATGAAAAATTCTGTATTTCAGAAAATGAGAATAATTCCTAAGACCAGTGAAAATGTGGATCTTTGATACAGAAAAGTGGGCATACTGAAAAGTATCCATTATAGTATATCAGCTGTGTACTTGGTCAGTGCTTCTTTTGCATGACTTGCTGTATCAATAGCCCCTTTCACAAAACACCTCAAGGTGTTTCACCCGTGATTCGCCAAGTGGGCTCATGTCACGTGACCTGTATAAGGGAAGGCCGGATTCATGGATTTGAATCCGGCCTGCGGGTATGATGCATTTATGACGTATCTTGTGTACTCCCATTATGGACCTTAAACCAGATATTAGTATGTTTAGCAGTGTGAGCATCCCCGTAAAGCTTGCCAGCAGAGGGAAGAATAAAGCTCTCTGACTTTGGACTTGATAACATTGCAAATCAACACCATTAGATGGCATGGTACTTCACAATAAACCTCAAGAAACTTGGATTCTGTGCCCCTCCACTGGTTCTTTAGACTCCAGGAAACATTTTTCTTCATCTAAAGACGACCATAGACCAGGGTCTGCAACCCTAGCACTTGAGATCTACCGTCTTGCAGACTTTAGGTGCAACGTGGACTCAACACACCTGAATCAAATGAATGGCTCTTTATCAGGCCTTTGCTAAACTTGATGGCTGAAGAGTTAATGCAATCATTTTATTAAGCTGAGTTAGAGTGAGGATGCATCTAAAACTTGCAGGACAGTAGATCATGCCATTGAGTGACAGTCGAGTCCTTTTTCTCTGGTAAGGCACTTCTGATGGTATTACTGGTTCCCGAGTGGCTTAGCTAGAACAATGTGACAGCTGTTGCCCATTTCATTGGGATGTTTGTGTTTGGAGGCTCTTTGTAGCACCCTCTCAAGCTTCCCCTGTTATTTCTGTTGCTTGTGCATTTTTTTCCTATCACTTAGCTTTCCATTAAGCATGCTTGATACTGCTGGATAATCATGTCAGCAGCCTTTCCCATGATTTTGTAGGACATAAGAAAGCTATAACATTTGTGCATTCGAAAATCGTATTTTATTAATCTTATGGAATATGAAAACTTTCTGAAAAATGCTACTTTGGGCTTTCGTTGGCTGTGAGCCATACTAGAAATTACTAGAAATGAGTACTTGCAATTTGAGCAGAACCAATTAAGTTATTGAAATAACCAACTAATTTAGCAATCGATTAATTGCTAACTGGAGTATACAGACTCATAAAAAGGCAATTTGCTGAAAATCTACACAATCAGAAGAGTATTTATGCTAAAGTTACAAAAAAATACATTTTACATTAACGATAAAAACATGTTTGTCTGTAATGTTTCATCCAAAACTCAAGTATTTTAATGCATTTCTAATATTGTATAAAAAAGGATTAAGTCGGTAATGAAAAACCTGTAGAATATGCCAATTGTAATAGAACAATCGATTACAAAAAAGTAGTCATTTGCAGCCATACTTGCAATATACTTATGAGTGTATGTTTGAGTGTGTATGCATGTGTAGTGAATCTGTGCATTAGAAGTTTCATTTTTTGAACTGACTTTAAAAATTAATTACAAATTCAATGCTATTGTAATTGAAGACACCCTCTTAGATGTATTTAAACATAGACTTTTCAGCACAAATGTGTTCTCTGGCATTATATTATCCTCATTTTTTGTGTCTCTACTCTTACATTCTTTGTGTAGTAATTGCGTATGTGACTACAAGGTTGCAGGACCTGCTTGAGTGACTAATTTCTGATCTCTAAACAAGGTTTGTTTCCTGGCAGCAGACCTGCCATGTGCCGCTGCTTCTGAAGCCAGATCTGTGGCCCTGAGCCAAAACACAAGTGGTGTTTTGAGTACCCTGACTCTTTCTCAGCAGGTGACAACAAAACTCATGGTCTTCCTTTACCGGCGCGCATCCTTACTGCCCATTGACTCATCTACAGAGGTCCTTGATTGAAAAAGGACCTTGAAGCACAGCCATACGCAAGAGCCTCCTCCCTGTCTGTGTCAACATCCAGGCCTGTGTTGATGCTTACAGGCTGACTGTGCTATTCAAGTGCACTGATGTGTGAAGAGCCTGCTGATGGCGTGTTTGCTGAACAGGCAGGGCATCAGGGGAAAGCGGCCCACTCTCCTCTCCCCCGCAGTGAATGTGACTAATTAGGGTTTCCAGTGACTGTAATGGTCAGCTGCAGATGTGATGAGCAACCAAGGCTCAACACTGATTGAGTGGCCCAGGTTTCTGTGTTGTACAGTTAATTTGAGTATAACAGGTTAGTCTGTAGTAGCTGGTTATTAGCTTGACTCCCATGATAGCAGCTAGGGCCTTCAAGCTCGCCTGAAGCAGTGAAGCGATACTCTGCTGGGCCCGGTCCTGGTTTGTGGTGCTTATGTTCACGTCCTGTCAGTCACAAGTCTGACACTGTTATGTGTCTTTTCAGGAACTCAGACAGGAAGACCGGTGTTGTTGCAAACTCTGCACATGTGAAATAGGTAGAGAAACTGATATTGAAATTTCATTTGTAGGGTTGCTTGTGATTTGTCATGTAGTGGCAAAAAGAAAATCAATTACTTTCTTTTATTTTTAGGGTTTTAATTGTTTTCAACAATCTGGTATCAACATTCTTTGAATAAAATACATAGCTGAATGTTCATCTGAAAATCAAAGCCTATTTTACTAACTTAGGCTTTCATTGCATATCATGAACAAATGCTAAGATGTGCACTTAAGCCTGTTGCAATATGCAATTAATCAATTAATTGCATGATAAATTAAAATGAACTTGATCATTTCTATTCTGATTATTTTTTTAAAGGGAAATACTTAAAATATATTCAAGTTCCAACGTGGAGTGTCATGTACTTAAGTTTTATTAGTCTTTTAGGCGAACTTGCTTTATTATTCCATCACTATATTACATGAAAATTGTCCCAAAGCTATGTCATCAATTATCGCAGGAATCTGTAGGACAATTTATCCACTAGTAAAATTTATCCTGACAGGTCTAATAATGTGCCACCTTCTGTATTACAAAAACAGATGACATTATGCAGTTATTGTGTTCAGAATATTTGGCATGAGTTAAATTTTTAATGAGGTAAAAATATTAATTTCAGTCATGATTGCAATTCTGCTTTTACACCTTTTATTAAATTTAATATTACACTGTAATATATTAGCAACAAAATATTCCTTACCGATTGTATTTATTAACCATATGTGTTGTTAATTAGTTTTAGAGTTTGATTCACACACAATTAAATGTGACAGTGTTTGTTTTTACTGTCAACTCATCATTAACCCCTGGGGGTTGTCAACTCGGGTCCTCATGCGACACACTTGTGCTGCTGTGTTAGTGAAACATTACAGTGCATTTTTTGTCACCTGAAGTGGAGTTTTCCTGCACTTATGTCTCACTTTTTAATTCGTTTTTCTTAAACTGTAAGGCAGCACCACCTGTAGAGGATGCCCTGTATAGTTAGGGGCAGGCGTACATTATTAAATAGCTGCTGTTCAAACTTGTGTGGGTGTTGATGCCTCCTGCTGTGACAGCACATTGCAAATCTCCTGACCGGAGGCCTTGGAGTGTGCCTGCAACCACTGCAGGACACAGGAGGCTGCAGCACCTCCTCTCGCACAGAAAGAATGTGCTGCCCTTTCTGCAGCAAGGGGCTTGCAGTATTGGGGAAATTGCCAAAATTGTTAAAGGAGTCCTGTTCATTCCAGTGTCCTAGTAGAGTGGGCATTGAGAATTTCTGCTTTTTTATATTTGTACAAAATAGGCTAAAAGCAAAGTTATAGAAATCTCTGCAATGAAGCTAGCTGGTGGTCATTTAGTTTTTCACATCTTTTCTCTAATATTTCCACCGAGACAATTTTGTTCTTCTTGCGAAGGAAAAGTTGAGTATCCTATTTTCAGCCAACTAACTGGAAATGCACAACAGGGAGTGGGTAATACTTCATTACTCTATACTTTGTCTAGACAGAGAAACTCTGTTTATTCTTATGCTTTTTCTGGTATCTCATTAAAATGATTTTGAAGTGCAGGAATCTTATGATGAAAAACTGCAGCTGACTTAAAACCACGACCTATTAAAAACCACGACCTGTTAAAACTTTTGTATAAATAGTAAATTACTTGATTAAAAATGTGTATATCGCAAATTCAAGCTAACAACAAATAAATGCTTCAGAAAATCATTCCTGTTATGATCAATATAGTAGAATATTTTGGAAATAATTGCTTCAAATTACAAAAAATAATGTTATGCATGTTTGTTTGAATGTTTTTTGCAAAACTACGATATTACAAATTTATGCTATTTTTACCGAGGTTTGTCATACTGTGACAGTTTGTTGCAAAACGAGAAAAAATGGTGAAGGAAAGGCATAGACCTCCAATTTTTTTTTGTCGCCTTGCAGAACAATGACTGACATCTCCATTTTGGTTTGACAACTGATCCTCTTTTTGGGTCAGTTCTGTATGTTTTGTCTTTATTAATGTATGTGGTGTATAACGTGTCTGAATCGTCTGAGCTAAATATGGGTGCAAATTAATCTTAGCCCCAAAGGTGAGATAGAAACTGGTTTTAGTGATTTGTAGGACATCAGTGGCACATTTAAAACATTAAAATGGGAGTTTTTCTTGTTACTTACCCAATCAACTCTGAGAGAATCCTGAACATTGAGAGCACTGCTGACTGTGTCTTGCTTGACCCCCATTTGCTGTTCCACTTTATAAGATATAACCTTAATGTGACACACTGCCTTAAAAGAACAAAATCTTTTATTACTGCAAGTCAGTAAATCAAGTTTAAATCTTACACTGGTTCTTCACAGCAAAAGTCTTATCTTCTGTCTGTTTGCAGCTATAACAGACCAAAGGCATAGCGAGCAGCAAACGGCACACCTGCTCTGTCAGCACCGCCAGTCACTTGAACCGCATTCCCATGTGACTGGCAGCTCTTCATTCGCACTATTTAGTTTTTCTTCATCTTTTTTGTGTGGACAGATTGGTAGACGCCTACCTTTGAACTGATGCTGGAGGAATTGCTTTGAGTGCATCACTGCATCTGTCCATGTACGCTTGCTAAAATGCTACATGCTTGTATTTTTAGTTTGTGGAGGTGTTGGAATACTTGGCTTTACCCTAAATATCTCAGCAGAATAAGATAACCACATAAATTAACTGGCTCTGCTTTTTTTTCAGAAAATCTGCAGTTGATTATACAAACTGATTACTCTTGATGGTAAAGATCTTTGGTGGAAACATGCAAACTACCTGAGGCTCATCTTAATCCACTGCAATATCATGAAAACCTTATTTTTAATAAGATCAAATCAAATTTGCCACACACATTGATGTATGTTATCCATTTAGGACCCTGACTTTCAGATAATGGAAAGTCAAGTGGAAGGAAAAAAGATGTATAAGCAACAGCAGCACTGCAACCCAGAGCGAACTGCTACATTCTTTGTGCTTAGCCAGTACTGAGATCCTACACCAGAAACTGGAACATTGTTCCAAAGTCGTCTTTTCAGGTAAAAGTAGATTTTGAATTTCATTTGGAAATCAAAATAAATGCTTGAAGCATGTCACTTCTTGTCACCCTGTAAAAATATCAGTCATATTTTTTAAATTCAGTTTCTGACTTTAGCTTTACAGTGATATTTCAGTTAACTGTGTGTTGCATTAAGAGCAGCTGGGATTATTGTGGATAAAAGCAGCTCCTGAACTGAAACCCGGTTGCTGAAACGCCACTGTTGTCCCCTTCTGTTTCGTTGAGTAAGGTGTCGTCCAATTGTTGCCATTTTAGCCTTAACCTCTTTTGTTCTGCTGCCGATCTCCATTGTTTCACACATTGATGTGTGTTACAGTGACTGTTGCTTTAACAAAGAGCTCTATTTTCTTTCTTGCACTGCTGTTGAATTGTAGGGTTAGTACTTTTCATCACAGCAAAGGCTTCACATGTAAGAATGCCAGCGGCTGCTGTGCTGAGCAAAATAGAAAAGAGATGGAAGTGGCGACTGGTGGACACTGATGGATACTGATGGCCTGGGCTGCTGTAGCCACTAGAGACCCCCTGGCAGTGACAGTGAGCAGGTGCCTCATCACTGCCTGTCTGCATCGCTTCCTTAGATTTATTTCGCTGGGTATTAGTTGCTTTCCCCTCTCCTTTTTTTTGTGTTGACCTCTAAAATTAAAAATAAAAATAACACCATGCTTGGGAAGGTTGGGAGTTTATTTCTTTGAACTAATTTTGATGTGTGGCAGGGTTGCTTTTTTTTCTTTTTTAATATGCTGGAAGCTTCTGCAAGTCCTGACACACCAGCAAACCAGACTGGGAGGGTAATGCCATAATCAGCCCTGAAACTTGACACTAAGCATCAACACTGGCTCTCACCCCAACACCCTCATGGGCTGCACACCAACACAGGAACATTCTGCACACTCACACTCCTGGGAAACCTGCTGTTTCTGTGGCCACATGGTGGTGAGCTGACTTATTCACACACTTTCTCTCTCTGCTCACCTCCCCCTACGTCCCCAGATCCCTCCCTCTTAGTCTGTCTCTCTCTCTTGCTCTCTGAAGCAGTCTGTCGGTTTCATCCGGCCTGACCGTCCTGTCTGTCTGGAGACCTGCCAGATGAGGGCGGAGGCGGGGGATAGCGAAGGGTCAGAGGTAAACAGGAAGTCATGAGGGTTTTGCTTTGGGCGGAAGGGGAGGGCTCAAGAGCATGAGGGGAGGAGGAAGTCATACTTGGGGAGAGTGTATCGGGAGCATGTGGGAACGCTGCCAGCCCCAACTTTACAGTAGGTCTGAATTTAAACCGAGTTTTTCTGCTGCTTTACTTCCCTTTCTGCTCTCTTTTTGCCACCTTATGTAGAGATCAAGTGTCTTTGAATCATTTCTTTTTCGGAGTTAATCGGTTGGGGTTTGTTTGGACCGTAAATAAGCATGGAAGCGTTTCCTGCATTTGTGTGTGCGACTGGAATGTGATACTTGTGACATGAAGCAAGCTCCACGAACTCGAGTTAACCTCTCACTGGCAGACGCTAAAGCTGAACCACAGCAGCGCCTCTGATTATGCCACAGCTTGATTTGAACAAGAAAGGAGGAGAAAAACTTGTAGATTAGCTCTGAGCTGCGCGCAGTAGACTAAACCAGAAACACGAAGGTTTAATGACCTCTTTGTCCTTGTGTTTTTACCCAACACAGTGGGTGAAGAGTGTGAAAACATTTCAAATACACTCTTAGATTAATTTCAGTAGATGTTAAACTTGTGGTAAACTGTGGTGCTCCATGTGAACTTCTGTTCCAGTTGACATCTTTCTGTTTTTTAAGTAAATGTTAAGTACATTAAACACAGAAGTAGTACGGCAACTTGCTAGTTTCTGATTTGTTAGTTCAGCAAACAGGTTTTGTGTCAGAAGGAAGTCATAAGCTAGTTGCCATGGATGCTTCTGTATGTGAAGGCTTTGTTTGTTGAGAGTTGTGGTTATAGTAAAACATTCAATTTTAGCTGACATGTCAAATAAATTGCTCAATTTCTGCCTACTTGATTGAAGAAAGTTGTACACTGTCAGAAAAATATTTTTCTCAGTTGAGGTACATCAATCAGAAAAGAGCAATAACTCAGTTTCATTTTTGATCCTTGGGACTGCTTGTAGCTTTTGCTTTGAGAACCAAAACGTTAGTGATGTCTGCTGTTGTCCCAGTGAAGAATAGGAGGAAGAATCATGTGTTGGAGTTACAAACGTGCAACTCAGAATATCCAGAAAGACTCTCATGATTTAAACTTGACTTCGAGTCAAATTATTATTTTTCCAAGGACATATTTTTGAATTTTTACCATCTGTGCTGACTATGAAATGCCTAAACAAAAGCTTTTATCTTAAGACCAAAGTAATTAAGCTTTTTCACAAGAAGGAAATGCCCGGAAAACCTTTCTGCTCCATACATAATAAGTTGAACTGACATGTTGCTCTCTGCCATTAAAAGTCATAACACAAAGCATGGCTTCATAGTTGGGATTATTGTTCGACCGAAAGTTGAACCTGAGTCTTTGTCTGAAGTCTTTTCAGATTTCATCTTTCCAAAAACTGTGTCCTGTTTCAAATGCATAAGGCTGCTCCAACTCCATAAGTTTCCTGTGGAGATGAAGTTTACAATATGACTACTCGTAGCTTCTTTATACAAAGGTTTGATACTTCAGAACAAGCTGTCGATTTCTGCAGGTCCTCCAGAACTCGATAGGCTGGGTTTAGGTAGACATCCATGTCTTGGTGGTTTTGAAGTTGTGCCACTTTATCGTCATGATGCTGTTTTGTTCACTGATGTTTTCTAACAGAGCAGAAGCTGGGTTTATGTCATGATTAAATTAGAGTATCAGAGTACTATCAGAGTAAAGGGGTTAGAAAGCAAACACACAATACCTTATTTCAAATGTTACATATAATACATTTAGAAACTATGCATGTTCTTCCTCTTTACAGTTGGGCATTGCTTTATGTTAGATCTGCCACATACACTCAAATAAATACTTTGAGGGTTGTGGTTGCAATGTGATAAAATATGAAAATGTTCAGTGGTTACAAATACAGAAGCAAGGCACTGTACTGTCTGAACAACAAGTTGGCTGTATTAAAACCAACGTCGCTGTTTCAAAGTTTATGCAAGATTAATATTTTATTATGCTCATCTGGAAAGGAAAATAAATGTTTGTTTCTCTGCTATCTTGTCCTTTTTGAAGTGAGGACATTCATCTGAATTTTTCATACTTTTTTAAATAAAAACAGTTTGGCAACTTTTTTACATTAGTAAAACACATAGAGCGTCGTTAACTTACTTAGCTGTACAGTTTAAAAGTCTTAAATATTTTTTAAATCATTTTTTTAATTTTATAATTTTTCTGAAAATGTTTTTAGATTTAGTTTGAACCTTATTTTTGAAGACCTCAGACAACTCTTTTGCATGATATTTACTGTGACTTTAAAAATCAGGTGCTCACCAAGCTAAATATGAGGTTTAAACTTCAGAATGCTGAGTAATGAATGCATGTAGGGGAGTCTTTATGAGGAGCGGCAATTTTTACTCCTTGCCAGGATGTACAAACCAACGCAAGACAAAAGAAACCCTCACTTCGTTATATCTTGAAGGATGGAGGTTGACTAAGCAGGGAACCACCGCGTCCTGCCTGTGCACTGTTATGATTTCGCCACCGTGTTTGTTCCCTTACAAGCAGGCATTGGCCCTTTTCTCTCCTTGCACCGATTCAATAATGAAGGAGTTGTAAAGGTCTGGCAGTAAGCCCCTTACTTCCCTCGCACTTCATCCCTCACTCATGTCTCTTCTTCCCTCTCTCTCTCCTCCCGTCTGGCGCTCTCTAGTGCATCCTAAGGGACCTCCTCTCAGCTCCACTCTTCAGCTTGCTCCGACCTTCCCGTTAATGAATAGCATCATCCACCCTGCCTGTTTTGCACAGTTCAGCTTTGCTTCAGTGCCTGGCGTGTGACATGCTGTGCCATCTTTGATTCAGAGTGCAGCACATCATTACTCTCAACAACCACAGTTTTAGGAGGAGACTTAAGGGAAGGAAAAAAGGCGGTTAAATTGTGCTTGTAGCCCATCATGTAAAGTCCACAAAAAATATTTGCTGGTTTGAAATGCAGAACAAGTTTGTTTCTTACATTTGCAGTAGATGGATCATAAAACACCAGCAAAATGTTTAGTTCTTCAAAGGCTGCAAATACTTTTAAAATCGCTGTATTTATCGGAAAAAGTTAGATATGGAGACTTGTATGTAAATATCAGTCAATGCAGCTGTAACACAGGTAAAAATATCTGACACGGCTACAGATTTGTCTCAGGTTGTCTTTGGTTGCGAGAGGGAGTTGAATTGGTTCCTGAACCACCACAGAGTACCAAACATTATCAGAGATTTTCTTTCATGACAAAATGTTTTAGCCAAGACAGCTGATAATTGCACAGTGTGCTATTAGAAGCTGGCCAGTTCAGGTTATTAAACTAGGTACTGCCAATTGGAGCAGGTGCCAAGTCCTGCTGCAAAGTGAAATTAGTATCCAAGGACAACTTGGGGAAGCATAATGTGCTGTAAAAGAGGACTGCGATGACGTTAGTATTCAGAAAACAGACACATACTAGCAGATGACATGGCTTTCCAAATCAAGACTGGGTGTAGAAATATACACTGGATCTCAAGAAAATTGGATTTTCTGCCTCCACACTCTTTGGTGGCTTTTAAAGCACTGACTGAGTCTGTGTTTCTTTTGAATTGACTCTGCTTCTTTGTTAAATATGTGGTTGTCCCTGTTCCTTTTGCATTTATTTCTGCCACATTTGTCCTTCCACTCAACTTTCCAATGATTATTTTGGACACAGCACTCTACACAGTCAGCTTCTTATGATTATCCTACTTGTATTTGTCCCATAATTGTGTGGGCCACAACATTCCTATAATAAAACATTTCTGTTTAGAAATCAATTTTATTGATAATATTTGATATTCAAGCATTTGAAAATGCAGTTGTAATTTATCCCTTTGTGTGTAATGAACCTATTTGATTGCCATTATTTTAAATCAATTACTGAGATAAATTTACTTTAGATGACATTGTATTTTAAAACATCTTGATATTGGCAGTGAATTCAAGTTTTAACTTAACCATATAATGTTAAACGATGATGATGTTGATAGTAGGAAGAGAGTTTATTTATAGTGAAACTTGCCTTTCCTGCTGTCTGTCCTAAACAGGAAGAAGATGTAAAAACAGTCTGAGAGAGGATGAAGTCCATTTTATGACAAAGTCAGGTTTTTCATTTACCAAAAGCCCTTCTTTCAGATTTAACTTTGTGCTTCTTCTTGGGTAAAACTGACAGAAAACATCAAAATTTATTGCTTGACGGCTGAACATCAAGAGACAATCTACATCTTAGATTCTCTCTTAAATCTAACTTATGCTCATTAGTGCATACACCCTTAAAATATCTTAAATCATGCTGAACAGCTACCCTCTAAGCTGACATTGAAGAGGGAATCGAGAGGAGCAAATGCCCTAGTTAGAATAACTGCCTTCTCCTCTTAGTTATAGAGCTTGATTGATGCCAAGTCAGGCTTTGGCTGTTCTCTAAATGGTTTTGTTTCACTGTGTGGGGTCTTTATTCATTAGTTCCTTAAGAAAACTGGATTTCAGTCCATTCATTCACCTATTTTGCAGGGAGCATTTTTGAAGACTGCCATTGCAAACGGTGAGCACCAATGATGCTGTGATGGGAACAAGTTGTAACTGTGAATATAAAAGAGCTCAAAGACTGGCTGTTATTGGTATGTTGTGCACTTTAGATTTTTACAACTCTCTCCTTTTTGTCTTTCTCATACCACATAAAAGATAATAAAAAAAAGATCAATATATTTCATAAATGTTCAGAGAATTTCTCCCTAACCAGCATTTCTATACAGTAAGTCTGGTGTTCACCTCTGTCCCATCATAATGTTTCATATGCGTCTCTACACATAGATCTGTTTGATCTCAAAAACCTTTGTGTTGGTAAAAGATATCACTATGTGTCAATTAAATCAGACTGAGATGGAAATCAATTATCCTTAAATTAACTCTGATTGATATGAATAAACATGAAAATCAATTTTTTAATCCTTTTCTCCCATTATTTAAATGCATCAAAACTAAAATATTTCTAACAATCTTTTACTCTATAAACCAAATGTGTACACTTTAATGCACTATTCTAGGGATATTCTTGTGATTCTCTCTTTTTTTGTCAGATCAGAATTTAATGCCTTGAACAAAGAGCCCCTTTCTGATTTATGTGGAATATTCCTTGGGGGAGGGGAGAATCAAAATGTAAAAATCAGCCAGGAACCTTATTGGGGCATTTATTTATGTCTATGTACTAAGCTTGATCAAATAGATCAGAAAATCATCTTGTTCTTTTTGTATGACAACAGGGTTAAATGTTGCATTTGTTGACTCAAATGAAGTGGTGTTATATTTACTGTTGCTGGACCAGTTGGTTAAGTTAATATTGTTTTTTAAGCAAGATAACAAAACAATTGTTTAGTTCAACGTTAAAGCAAGGTTAACGGTGGCAACAAGTTCTCATGTGTTAGTTTTATTCTTGTTCATTACAAAGTTTACAGTCTGGCAATGCGCTTCAGCAGCTGTAACTAAGCTGCATTGTACCTTCTGAAACGAGCAAAATAGTTGTCTAGTTTGAACTTTGTTCGCTGTTCCTGTCTTCCTTTTGGCCTCTGACTGTTTGACCATGCAGCTGCTCCACACAGGGTCCTGATTGTTTTGGCTTTAGACTCTACATTTAAAGTTAATTTTAAATTGGATAATATTGATGGGCATTGTGCAGGTAAATGTGACAGAAAAGTGGTGTGAAGTTACTCTATTTACCACATTAACAGTCATTACATTGCTCAGATCATTTACTTCCGTTCATATCTCTGCCTTGAGTTAATTATTAAGTTTGGTTGTTGTTGCTGCCAGCAAATGTCACAACATGGCAAAAGAAAATCACAGCACAGCTGGTGGAAAGTAAATGAGAAACCTTCTCTTTGAACCTCCTGACCCAGCAGTAGCAGCAGTCGGCTGTTGTGAATTGAATTTGCGTCGTGAGCTTGCTGTCGTCCTGTTGCAGCACACAGCCGGACTCCAGTAACCATGCGCTCCGTTTTATACTTTCAACATCCTCCCCTCAGGGCAGCATGCTCAGCCTAGCTAGTTTTACTCTTGACCCTGAACCAACGATCATTAATGCATGGCACTGCTTTTAATTGGTTGAGGAAGCATCACTGTGCATCATGTCTCCTTTCATTTATCAGCGCTGCAGCTGCTGCCAGAGCCTCTGCTCTGGCTTGCAAGTTGGCCTTTAGCAGTTGGACTAATTAACAAGGTTATTTGTGTTTTTTGTTTTTCCTTCTACACCTAGACACCTTAATTGTCTAATAAATAGGTCTGACTTTTGTACGTTGGATAATTCTTTTCATGAACAGTAATTATTTTATTGTGTGATAAACCCCACAGGTGAGGTATGCTCTAAGTGAACAGCACTGAAATTGAGATGTGAAAAAGGAAGCTTATGCTAAATGTAAGTATGTGGTCAAAGTGAACAGCTTTATCATTGAGCTGCTGATGCAAGCGATAATGAGGCTGTAGAAGAGCCTTCTGCGGTTGACTTAGAAGGCCTCAAATGTAAATAAATGACTTCTGATCAATATGTCTTTGAGACAATATTCATACCCACTCTTGTGAAGTAGGAAGGCTGGCACTTAGCTCATTTGTTGGCAGTGTCTGAAGGTGTTGCAACCTCCTGTAAAGAAGAAAATGACTAAGCACTTGGTATGGCTTCTGAACCTCAGGGTTCAGGCTGTGGTTGATGCTAATCAGAAAAAGATCTTCAATTATTAATTAGGTGAGTCAGAAATAAACCAAAGTAACTTCTACATATCAGTTAAGAAATTGGTGATGCTTATTTGCCTTGTGTTTTGATGTTTTTGAAATGTAAGGTGTCTTCCACCTTACATTTTCCAAGCATTTTGATTAAGTTTTAAACCCTTTTTATTATACATATTTTATATTAACTTTAATTAATACAAAAGTTGGTCTTTATTTTTGTTAAAAATATAATCGACATAAGTGGCTGGGATTGAATATTTCCAGTGATTACATTCTAATATGTTAATAAAATCAGCTAACGTTATAATGAACGAGTTAAATCCAGTTCAGTCTTTCACTTTCAGCCCTTCACTCCACAGGATGAGGCATCACTGACTGATTTGAGGTTTGAAAGAAACTAAATTTGAAATCTATGTAGCTGTTCCAAACTTTTCCTGATTTTAAGATGGCTTTTACTCCATTAGAGTGTAACTAATGTGAAATATTAAATTAAATGATGATGTTATCTAGACCAGATTTCTTTTTTTTCTGTCCTGCTCTCTGCTCAAAAACACAGGAAACTTGGAAGTCTGTGCTGGCTAAATTAGTTTTACACTTGCACATTTCTACTTGTTTTATGCTTTTTACATAAACTGTACAGCATTGTTTTCCACAGTTATGGAAACTGTGGAAAATCTCAGCATTGGTTTTTATGACGTGAGGCTCTTTGTTATTAAATTACCCATTTGGTGTTGAGACGTAATTTATGTAAAAGACTCGATTCTGTAACCCATAACAATCTCAAGTTCTGGGAGAAAAAAATATTCCCAGGTTGCATTTTTGAAAAGCTCCTTTTAATAAGTCTGTTCTGGCTTTAGACTAAATAATAAACTAATAAAAATGCGGCATATTATAATCGGGTTTAAATAGTAAAGGTCACACACGAAGCAGTCAGACTTGGTCTTGAGATAATTTAATGGGTTAAGTCACCCTCTGGAGGGTCATCCAGCTCTACGAGCAGCAATATCTGCCCTAAGTAATGTTTTTTTTTCCCCCTTACTACTGTGAAAGCAGTAATCTGAAGGAGCCTTTTACCAGATCAAACATCCACCATTGGCTGCCGTCCATGATGAATCAAACAGCTTGTTCCCATTCAGCTAGCCGTTGATGGTGCCCTGGATAACACTGGGTAACATCATATTCATCTGCTGGATCATTTCTGTGTATGCCCCGAAGCGCGGGTATGAACTTGCCATCTTGTCGGCTCCAGTCAGCACACTGCTCGCTTTCTGCTCTCATTTCCATAATGGTTAGTTAGTTATAGACCCCTCTTCCCTGGGACAGAGAACCGCCTCACTAATACAAGCTATTTGATGGTAGTGTTTAGAGACGGACACCTGTGTATTTGCAGCAGCTCTACCTCTCTGGGCGGGAAGGACGTTTATAACCCACTTCCTTTCACCAGCGTTGCCTCTCCACTCCCCTTCCTCCTCCCCTCCTCTTCCTCTCCACTCTGTCATCTGTCCTAAAAGGAAGCCCCTCCCTTCCAGAAAATGCTGCCTGCCTCGTTTGCATATTAACTGTCTAGTTGCCAGAGAGCTGTGGCTTCATGCCATTTGACCGTTGAAGCCCATGAATGTTAACTGTTACTATATTTTCCAGATTTATTCTTCTTTTGGTAAAATCAGAAATTATATATTGATATTTTCTAAATGAATGACACACAACGGACATAAAATCTGCTTTTCAGTTCAGGTTTTTCACCTCCTGCTCAGTCAGTTTCTTTGCTCATCAGCTGTGACAGGAGGGAGAAACCACCGTGGGTTTTCCGAGCATGTTTATATATTTGGACACGGGGATTTGTGAAGGGACCTTTTATTGTTTGCATTTTACTGTGCGTTTTCAACTCATCCCCAGGTAATGTACCCTGGTGGCCATTATCTAACAGTTTGTTTAGCTGGGAGGGAGGGGCTGTCCCGCTCAGCTTCCCAGCAAGCAGGCGGTCCGCTTTATAGTCCAAACTTCAAGGCTGTGCTTTGGCAGGTTGATCCCAAGCCTGCTGCTGCCGGTGCCGCTGAAACTTGGAAAGAGCAGCCGTTACTTTGCGCTCCAGGAAGCCGTCTCCGTCTCTGTTGGAGACACAGAGCAGAGAGATGTAAAACAACACAAACCACAGAGAGGTACTGCGAGAGTCTCTACAACCACTCTTCTACCTACATGACCTCGTCCCCACATGAATACTTATGTAATTTCAGAGCTAGTCCACACCATCCTGGTTGTTTAGAACCTAAAGCCATATTGTGTTATTACCCGCATATGGTCACCCACATATTTCACACTGCATCTGAGCAAACTCACAAGTATTAGAGTGATACTGGGGGTTGAAATCGAGCCATATTGGTGGAGATTACATAAGACAGCATATTACATAGCATGCATAGCCTGTAAAGTTTGTGACTGGCAGTCAGGGTGCTGGTATTTATCGAAATTCTCTGATTTCCTTCCGTTATTTTGCTCTTCAATTAATCTTTTTTAATCAGCTGCCCTTTAGTCAGTCTGACTGGTACAGAGACGAGTAACCAGCCGATGTGTGTAAGAGAGGGCTAATGGTTTGAGTCATATGTTGTAAGCAGTCATTCCACATCAAATCTGAAATTTGCATGCATAAATGCATGATTGCGACTAGATTACATCCAACAGCTAAGAGATTTTTCAGACATGTTGTCTGAGTGAACCACGTCCTAGAGTGGCAAACATGGGACACAATGTTTAAAGTTGTTTCTCTGAAAATGTATCAGCTCTTCTGAGTAAAGTTCCCTACGCCTGCTGCCATGTTGTGCATCCCCAGTGTCATTTTGAGGGTATTTTGTTTTGAAAGTTGTACCAGTTTTGCATTGCAACTGTTAATTTTATTCATTTTCAGTCAGTTTATATCAACCATTGTGTCCTAAGGTATTTTAAAATATATTTTATTGTTTATACACACAGTTCTTGACAGTGGCTTCAATGTAGCAATAGAGCTATAACTTTATCATTTTAGAAAATTATTCATTGGCCCATATTATTGATCAATGCAGAAATAGATAAACCAGTTGCTACGAATGTTTTTCGCACTTCTCTTACGCGTCTTAGACGTTCTGTTAAGAATAACATTTAACATATTGCAGGTAGACTGTTAAGTAGGCAGATAATCATATTACCAGGCAAAAAAACATCAAATATGTGACCAACAAGTATTGCATTATTAATGGTTATTATTAAATAATAATTTTGCACACATTGATCTTATGATGACAGTATCTATCAATCAGACTGTATTGTACAGAACAATGTTCATAGTTTGTATTTGGAGGGCAAGCCTAAATGGCATTATTTCAAATCAATTTGTATTTGCTTGACCTTAACTCAATAAAAAATGAGGTGTAGTAAAAAGAAAAAAAAAACTAAAATAATTATGTTGTACTTGTTGATAATTTACTGTTAAATGCTAAATTTATTTGAAAATTACACTTAAAAAAACATTAAGTTTGTAAACACAAAAGATTTAAATTTCAAGTTTAGTCCTTTCAATTTCTTGACAGTACACGACTCAGGACTTGAATGTGTGGTCTTGGGACTTGTCTTGATTTGAACGGATTTACTCATATTTTGACTTGCAAAACACTGACCTTATTCTCATCTCTGACAATTTTAGTACAATTTTATCATTGTTGAAAAAAATGGTTTGTAATTTACAAGAAAATGGGATGTGGGGGATTGAATCGTCCCCCAAATATGACACAAATCATTGTTTCACTCTCATAGCTGATTGTGTCATGAACTGGATGCATCTCTAGTTATATGCATTAGTGACTGAGTACTGACCTAGTGCTGAGTGCTGTACCTGGCTTCAGGCCAGTTGCGTGTCTGAAAAATTCCCAGTACCATGTGCGAGCTGGTGCACATGGCCGGTGGATTGTGGTGTCAGGACTTTTCTTAAAGGTGTTCTCATTCTCTCAGATTTTATTTTGGCGTTCAGCTTACTTTTCTTACCTTCCTGTCTTCATGCTCTTTCTTGTCACTGTTGCATAATGACCCAACTTTGACCTTGTCTAAGTGCTGGTGTTGATTTGAAATCAATTTTAGCATTTGGGAACTGGTTTATCTGCGTGTTTAGGCGATCTGTAAATAAATCGGCGCGTCTTGCATAGAAGCCGATGCAAGGACTCAAAAAAAGGAAGCACTCATTCTGCAAATCTACAACGTGGGAGAAATCCAGTACTTTGGGGGTTAAGTTGAGAAAGTTAATGTAATAACTGCTAGCACCATCTGCTGGCCTACTTCCTCACAAAGAGAGAGAGAGAGAGAGTGAGAGGGGGGGTGGGTGAGTGAGCGAGCGAGAGAAAAACGAGTCTGGGTTTTAACGACATCTCTAATATTCATGCTGATGCATTTTGCTTCTTTGTGCTTTCATTTTCCACTGCTCCGGCTGCCTGAGTCGCAAGCTCGCCACACACACCCCAGCCAAGCGGATAGAAGGGCAACAAGCAAGGACCGGGAAGGGGATAAGTATAGGGAGGGGAAAGAGAAGGGAAAACCAACAAAACCAAACAACCGAGAAAGGTCAAACAAAGCCTTTTCTGTAAGCAACAAGAGGAGAAACCTACCTTTATCTGTCTGCTGAAGAAGACGAGGAGAGACGTAAAAAGGGAGACGACAGAGCAGAAACGGCGAAAAGAAGGAGAATTAAGAGGACCAGAGAGGCACCGAGAGCACACTCACGAGAGGCAGGAGGAAAAGGGGACTCAATGTGGGGGGGAGGAGAGGAGGCAGGGTAAGGCAACTCTGACACACACGCGCAGAGAGAGAGAGTAAGGCTGAAGCCGGACGACGGCGAAGCGGCACGCAGCAGCAGAATGAGAGCTTCCTGGACTGCCACGCACCTCCTCTACCGCCAACAGCGCTGCTCCCTCATCACCCTGTGAAGAGACGAAAGAGGGAGGAAGAGAGAGAGAGAGCTCCCCATGCGCTCCTCTTGAGCCCTGCCCGCTGGGGGAGGAGGCGACGGAACGGTTCCAGCACCGCTCTCACTCTCGCCCGAGGAGACGAGCTGACCGGGAAAGGAGGAGGAGGGAGGAGGGGAGGAAAACCAGGAACGAGCAAGTGAGGGAGGGGAGGGGGGGACACCAGCTCAAGGAAGAGTGACAGAAACCGGACTGTGAAAAAATAAATAAAAAAGAGAGAGGAGTGTTTGGAAGAGAAGGAGTGAGTGAGCAACAGAGAGCAGGAACACGGTGAAAGGGCAAGGCTTTTGTTAGCCGGTTGGAGAGGGGGAGCAAAGAGGAAGGAAAAAAAACTCACCATGTCTACAGTGAAGAGGCCAAGAGGAAGGGTAAGTGAGCTGCTCTCGGAGCTGGGAGGGGGGGGTGAGGGGAGGAGGAGGGGCCCGGCAGCAACTGAACAACCTCCTCTGCTACTGGCTCATGCTGCACTGCCGCCATCTTGAACTCATTGCTGATTTTTTTTTTTTTCCCGTGCTCCTCTTTACTCTCATTCTTTCTACTGTGTGTGGCATAATGAAGACGCGGCGGATTCATCTAATTTCCCCCCGCCCCTCTCGTCCTTTCATGTCACACATCACTTTGTCATTCTCCTGTTGATCTGCGCATACAGCTGTCCTGCTCTGTAGTTTTAGAGCACCGTGTGGTGTGTGTTTGCCCTCCACGAGTTGAGCCCGTCAGTCACCAGAGAGCCCGCTCCATGTGGAAATTGAGGGGTGGGCATGGAGGGAAAGGTGTCCAACCTAAATGGAGCTTACTCTACCTTTTCGTGGGCTCTGTCGGTCTCTGCCGTTTTTCACGGGACTGCGTGCTGTGAGAAAGATTGAAATCACTGCAGTGCTGGCAGGCTGTAATTTCAGTTATTTATAGATGTATTACACAGCTGCAGCGCTCTCAGTTTTGGTGCATTTTATCTTTTCTCTCTTCCTCTCTTTAGCTTCGCTGATAGAAGCCTGTCATTGTATTTTTTGTCGCCCTTCCCTTCATGTGTGTTCATGTTCTTATGCATTACTTTCAACTCCTCCCTCTGTTTTTTTTAACCATTAACTTGAATGAGAACATTCCAGCTTGATCCCAGCACATTTCTTCCTAATAACCTCAGCAGAGAAGCACACGTGAAAATCATAATGCAGCTCTTGTATGTGTTTTTTTTCCTCCCCTCCTCTACTTTCTTCCTTAGGAATTGCTAATCATTCATTCCCTCCCCCCACTTTGGTATTGAGGTTTAAGCTAATTCTCTTTTATTTTGCTAGCAGTGTAGAGAGGGGGAGAAAAAAAGCAATGAGGCGCGCCTGGGCCATGTAGCCATATGCAACACATTTTTAGATTAGGTCATCCATTTATGGGTTCTCTTTTTCGCTGGGCTGACAGCCCACAAAGGGGCATAATTGCAGTAACTGCATCCATTATTCACATATTATCATGTATCACGGAGGCTGGATTATTTATGTCTGCAAGGCACAGTGTAACCTGCTACAACAAGCATGTGACCAAGTCAAATAATAAAATTTACATCAGACTTTTCATGTCAACTGATCTGAACAGATTCTCCACAGGAACGCTGATCTTTCCCCCCTGCTGCATTTCCACTAGTTTGAGTTAGATGGGGTTTGTGAGAGTTGAAGTGAGTAACAGGCAGAGTGAGACCGGTCCACCCCCCACCTACAGCATCAGAGAAAGAGGCTCCGCTATCTGACACAGCCTACAATAGGTCTCAGCTTTCTTAATAAGACTCATCATATTCCCATACCTAGTTATGCAGTCATACCATATTTGGTGACAAACTAACTGTACAACATGTACCTTCTTTTTGTAAAAAATAAAATTAAATGAGCAAAAACACAAACCATTTCATTTGCTTTAAGTGTGTACGACTGAGTCCAATTTCCTGGTCTTCCTCATAAACCCTTGGGATTTTGAGTCTACTCTTGGTCCTTAAGTCATGATGTGTGATTGTTAAAACATCTTACTGCACTATATAAAGGAATGTGACTGTTTACCATGAATGTACTCATATAAAGGGTGACAGATTAGCGCTGCCGACTGCTCTGGGTTAAGTTTCCCTTTGGAATCAACTTTTTATACCCTCAAGGGCAATTATCTTCCCTTTCTCATACCCACATTCAAACCTTTTCATATCTATATACTGGTTCAGATCTCATGGTCGCCAAGTATTTTTAGATAAATTGGATGAATGACTTTAAAAACAAAATTATATAAAAAACCATAGTAACTATTTGATAAATATTTAATGTGCTTTTACTCTTTGAAGTTCATATCCCAGTTTGGGCCAGCTGACTGAGAGATTACCTCGCTCAAATAGCAATGAAAATTTTCCTGCTAAAAGGTATTTCTTGATATTAAATTATCACTCTTCCTTAAATTAAACATGATTATAGAAAAACACTTTAGATCATTGAAAGATAAAAACTATCTGAAGAATCAGGTTTAATAGAACCAAAAATACAAATGTATGAAATGGCCAAGAGGCCAAATGAGCATAAAACAAAACATTTTCTGATCGCTCTTGTTCAAGTTTCTTTGGAAATTACTGTTCACTTTTATTTTAATCTCTTGACTCCTTGAAAAATTTGGCAGGATGGGGTAACTCGAATGTATCGCTGCAATACTGTTGCCAACCATTTAGTTGCAGAAATTAAACGTTGTTCTCTGGTTCAAAACTGGAATTGCAAAACAATCTGTAACAATGTAATGTTGTTAAATGAAATTTCTTAAACTTATTGAAGAAAATTAACAGTAATGGTCAACATAAAAGATAAAAATACATCAAACTAGGTTGATGGTCCTGCCTGTTTTTAGATGCATCTCTGCTCCAATTCGGCTGATTCAAATGGCAGAATGACCTTCACAGCATGCCTTCTAATTCCCAAGAGACCTTGTATCGATCCAGTTATATAATTAAGTTGAACCAGGACAGCATTTTAAAAAAACACACTGAACTGGACACTGTTCACAGGAAAAACCTTTGTTGGGATTGATTGGCTTACGAGAAACCGTTCTCCTCGATTATTAAAAACAGTTATGCTACTGTTATTACCATTACTATTACCATTTTTAACTTTTTCTGTTTTAGGGCCTTTGGTGCCATCTCTGGAATTACACTTTGTATGAAACCATGGCCAGGTTGGAAACCACAATAGGGTTGATTTGTACCTGCTTTGAAAAAACACAATTAAAAGTAATTTTGTACAATTTGCTATTAATTTGCTCTGAGGAAATATGGTTTTACAACTACAATAAACAAGTTTGGTCAGCAGAAAGTCACCCAAAGGTAACTTGATTTTAGTCAGAGGTCCTGGTGCAGTGGTATATATAATAATAGTTTGGATAATCAAGAAAGTGCTATTTATATCATGTCTGTCTTATTTATGAAATGTGTTTGAGAAAGGTATGACACTTTTGAATAATAAACTTCTACCACTGTTCTTCTCTCCCCTTAGCCTCGAAAAAACCCCAATGGTCCCAGTAGCCAGGTGCGGGTCCTCAGTCCCCCTGTGAAGAGCAGCTCTTCCTCCTCCTCTTCCTCTTCTTCTTCGTCTTCATCCTCATCCAGCTCCTCATCGGAGAAGAGGGTGCCACGGAGGACACACCATCAGATGGAGTCAAATCTGCATGAGAAGCAGGAGAAGGCCAATAGGATAATATCAGAAGCTATCGCCAAGGCCCGACAGCGAGGAGAGAAGAACATCCCACGAGTTATGAGCCCAGAGAGCTTCCCCAGCTCTTCTTCTCAGTACAAGAGCCACCGTGAGCGCGAGCACAAGGGAAACGGGAAGACCCGGACCAAAGAGAAAGCCTCCAGGAAGGCCTGCATTGTACCCTCCTCAAAGCCCAAGCAAAAGACCAAGATTGGGTATGTAAATGGACTTCGTTCTTTTATTAAACCGCCAAAATGCACAACTTATGAAAGAATAATACACTAAGTAGACCTTTGATCATTATTCTGTTAATTCCTGCCTGAATCGCCGCAGCAATACATGAGCTCAAATTAGCATGTGACACATGCCTCTGGTTGGCTGCTTGCTGCTGCTGTGCTCCAGCACGTCAGTATAGTGCTGCAATCATTCTATGTTTGTAATAATAATAAATCATTTATAGCCATCATTTGCTCCATTGATGAATTATTTATTACACAGTACAGCACAAAATTGACAAGGATAGTTATATGATGGTAAGGAGGAATGTTGCTTTTAAATCCATTGAACACAAATATTCTGCCAGGTAGCAGCAATGTATTTCGTCTTTGTACAATTTCTTTTGGCTACCAAGATGGGAGCTCAAAGTTCAACTTTTACTACATGCCATAACCATAAACCAGGCTTAATCGTCAGCACAGACATGGGAGGAGCAAACAAAGGCTGCATTTACATGTGAGATACTGCTGCTTCAGACGTTTAGGGAAGAAGTCCTGATGTATAGATATCGTAATCCACCTACCATCCCCCAATGCTTAACTGGTATATGCAAGTGTGCAGCTATAAGCCACACCCCACACAAGCTATTAAAATATCAGTTGGTGCAGATGTGAAAGCAGAGGCATGAAGACAAAGGAGCAGCCTAATGTTTAAATGCAGTCATTTCAGACTGAGCTGAATCTGGGGAGAAGAGAGCAGTAATTTTTTAGAGCAGTGAAACGAGCAATATTTTTTTTACCTGTTGTGGCAGACTGACAGCGGTCAACAGTTCACCCGGCAGCTAGGTTGGTTAATAATTAGATGAGCGTGGCAGAGGAGGAGAGGTGTTGAACATGATAGATCTCACTTGTTGTGGGTGTGTGCATGTGATGATAAAGAGAGACCGATTTCAGACCACTGAGTTTTGTAAAGCTAATTCTGATTTTTCTATAAGCAATAAAAAATAACAAAATGAAAAATAGTTATGTACATAAATTGCCACAATTAGTTGGAATTATGATTATAACACGGTGTCTCTGTGGATTATTAAACATATAGTTCAAGTGAGCTGCATCACAAGATTTTACTTTTTTGTTTCTGAAGATCCATTTTCTTAAATAACTGTATAATTTACTAAGGAAAAAAAAATTGATTTAGAGTTTGGTTACTAAGTTAATAATTCATCCTTTCACTGTGATATTTCTATTCATCCATCCATCCATTTTCTGCCGCTTATCCGGGGTCGGGTCGAAGGGGCAGCAGCTTCAGAAGGGAGGCCCAGACTTCCCTCTCCCCAGCCACTTCTTCCAGCAACTCCGGGGGAACCCCAAGGCGTTCCCAGGCCAGCCAAGAGACATAGTCCCTCCAGCGTGTCCTGGGTCTTCCCCGAGGCCTTCACCACAACGGACCGGTACAGCGCCCGTTTCACAGCAGACGTTGCCCCAATCTGCCTGTCGATCTCCCACTTCCTTCTTCCCTCATTCGTGAACAAGATCCCCAGATACTTAAACTCCTCCACTTGAGGCAGGACGACCCCTCTGACCCGGAGAAGGCGCTCTACCCTTTTCCGGCTCAAGACCATGGCCTCAGATTTGGAGGCACTGAGCCTCATCCCGGCCGCGAACCGCTCCAGCGAGAGCTGCAGATCACTGTCTGATGAAGCCAACAGGACCACATCATCCGCAAAAAGCAGAGACATGATCCTAAGGCCACCAAAACGGATCCCCTCAACACCTCGGCTGCGCCTAGAAATTCTGTTCATGAAAGTAATGAACAGAATCGGTGATAAAGGGCAGCCTTGGCGGCGTCCAACTCTCACCGGAAATGAGCCCAACTTACTGCCGGCAATGCGGACCAGACTCTGACACTGGTAATACAGGGACCTGACGGCCCGTATCAAAGGACCCCATACTCCCAGAGAACCCCCCACGAGGCTCCCCTGGGGACATGGTCGAACGCCTTCTCCAAGTCCACAAAACACATGTAGAGTGGTTGGGCGAACTCCCATGCACCCTCCAGGAGCCTGCTGAGGGTGTAGAGCTGGTCCAGTGTTCCACGACCAGGACGAAAACCACACTGCTCTTCCTGAATCCGAGGTTCGACTATCCGACGGACCCTCCTCTCCAGGACCCCTGAATAGACCTTACCAGGGAGGCTTAAGAGTGTGACCCCCCTGTAATTGGAGCACACCCTCCGGTCCCCCTTTTTAAACAGGGGGACCACCACCCCAGTCTGCCAATCCAGGGGTACTGCCCCCGATGTCCATGCGATATTGCAGAGTCGTGTAAGCCAACACAACCCTGCAACATCCAGAGCCTTAAGGAACTCCGGGCGGATCTCATCCACCCCCGGGGCCCTGCCACCGAGTAGCTTTTTGACCACCTCGGCGACCTCGTCTCCAGAGATTGGTGGGATTGAGGAGGTCTTCGAAGTATTCTGCCCACCGGCCCACAACGTCCCGAGTTGAGGTCAGCAGCACACCATCCCCACTATAAACATTGTTGGTGCTGCACTTCTTCCCCCTCCTGAGACGCCGGATAGTGGACCAGAATCGCCTCAAAGTCGTAAGGAAGTCTTTCTCCATGGCCTCTCCAAACTCCTCCCATGCCCGAGTTTTTGCCTCAGCAAACACTCAAGCCGCATGCCGCTTCCCCCTCCTGTACCCATCAGCTGCGTCTGGAGTCCCACAGGCCAAAAAGGCCCAATAGGACTCCTTCTTCAGCTTGACAGCATCCCTCACCAAAGGTGTCCACCAACGGGTTCGAGGGTTGCCGCCGTGACGGGGACCAACAACCTTGCGGCCGCAGCTCCAATAAGCCGCCTCGGCAATGGAGGTACGGAATATGGTCCACTCAGACTCGATGCCCTCCACCTCCCCCGGAACATGTTCGAACCACGTCTCCTCTTCGGGCTGAGCCCGGCCAGGCTCAGTGGGTAAAAGCCCGGCCACCAGGCACTCGCCATCGTGCCCCACCTCCAGACCTGGCTCCAGAGTTGGGCCCCAGTGACCTGCGTCCGGGTGAGGGAACGCCAGATCCAAAGTTCGTCTCCATCATAAGGGGTCTTCGGGCTGCGCTTTGTCTGGTTCCTTACCTAGGACCTGTCTACCTTGGGTGACCCTACCAGGGGCATAAAGCCCCAGACAGCATAGCTCCTAGGATCATTGGGAAAAAACCCTCCACCACGATAAGGTGGCAGCCCAAGGAGGAGTGTAATATTTCTAAAGAAAATTAAATTGTAAAGAGAGTCAATGAAACCAATTTGCTTGGATACATTTAGCTTCCGGTTGTTTGCTGAAGTCTAATTCCTTTTCAAAAGTAGCAGCCTAAAATGAACATGTGAAACACAGCCGCAAAAAGGTTTTCGTAGAAGTTACCCAACCTTTTTCTGCTTCCTTTTAGTTTACTTTTCACTTTATTATTGCTACTTAAGATGGCCAAGTTTGTCTTTTTCACTATTCTGGAGCAGTGGTTCTTAACCTTTTTTGAGGTACCGAACCCACCAGTTTCATATGCGCATTCACTGATTTTTTCCCCCCTCAAATTCAAGACATAGGGGTGACCCAACTAGAGTCTAATTGGGTCACCCCAAGATCACTAAGTCTTCTTAAAAGGTAGAGTCTCTGAGAACAGTTCTTCAAAATATAGTCAGTGTTTTCAGCAAAGTTGAGGTGACTGTCCAGGACCAACCCAAGGTATTTAAAATTTGCCACAGTTTTAACAGGTTGGCCATCGAGAGAAACTGGAACCACTTTAAGGTCTTGTTTAGATCATTTAATTAGCTCTACATTCTTAAGAGAATGAAAAATTAATAATAAATAATAAAGACTTTGCGGTACTCTGATTTAGTAATGTAATTATATTAGCTGTGTTACCACCCCCACGCCACTAGAGGCAGTAGCAACCCTGAAAAGATGCGACTAAGGAGCAGATTTAGAAGTACACCGAAAGCTACAGAATTTGGTAAAAACGGTGAGTTTTGCTGAAGTAATTAAAGACACAAGTTGAAATCCATGCTGAGAGTGGAACTCCTTCAATCAGTGCTCCTCCGCAGCACTGATTGGCTAAGCAATGTAAGGTGATGGCAAAGCGGGGCGCGTCATCACGACTTTACACGCGGCAGAGGCTCCGCCGAACCCCTGAGACCGACTCATCGAACCCCTGGGGTTCGGTCGAACCCAGGTTAAGAACCACCGTTCTGGAGTATATGATGATCAAAAGAATTATCAATATTTTTCTGAGGTTATCCCCATTCTTGTCCAGAATACGCTCAAATGAAATCAGTCACTGGCATTCTTCTTGGTGCACCTCCACAGCAAACATAAAAATAGAGCTGCGAGAGCTGAAACTTTGAGTAGATTGTGTCATCAGTCATGTTGATGCAATCGTTGTTTAGAGTTCAAATCAGCTCCAGTGTTGAAGCTGCTGAACAGAAAGACGGTTCATCATCCCTTAGAAAGTGCAGTTTTTTCTCATTATTTTAAGGACCTTTTTATATTTCATTCAGAGAACAGAATGCTTTATTCTTGCTACTGAGTGCAGGTGTGTTTTTATATCTCCTAAATACCTTGCTAAACCAGGATGAAGCCTAATGATATTTCACTTTAGATTTGGGCTGCACAATACATCGTAAAGTTTTTATTGCATAATGCTTTGCAGTGAACTGCTTGGACAGCAGTAGATATTGGCTAAATACATTGTTAGTCTGCTAGTTATGTATTTGGTATTGCTTGTTCTTTAATGCAGCAGTCATTAAGAAAATTGTTTCAAATGTTTAATTGTTTCAACACCAAACGGAAATGGATGCAAGATTTTCAATAACAAAATTTTGTCAAAACAGAAATTACGCATTTTTTTCTAGCAGTTGCATATTTACCTATTATCTGAGAATCTAAAGCATAAAAAACAAACACAGTTTAAGTATTTGTTTACT